>NC_090022.1:131687591-134087591 GCF_037176765.1 Anolis sagrei
TTCTGGTGTGCCTAGGCTCTTAAGGATCATATCAGACACAAGCAGGATGAAGCTGAGGCACAGGGTTTATTCACTTCTGCCAAAAGTGGATGTTGGAGAGAAAGCACTCTCAGATCAGAAACAAAGCAATGGAAAAATACAGAGACATTTATAGATGCTTGACAGCAGTTCAAATGATGGACATTTACTGCTCCGACCACTGATTGGTGCAAGTTCCAATTGCAGATGTGCCATCTGATGCTGCAGCTGGTTGGTTCGCTGGTCTGGCAGGAATTTTGAATAAATGGTCATTGCTCAGTTTGAAGCTTATGGCTCTATTTTGTAACTACCTCCTTTGCATGCCTAAGGAAAGAAAAGCAGGCAAGGTCTAGGGCTGATGGGTTTTAATGGCATTAATACTGTTGCTCAGGATTTCATAATGGGTCCCAGTTAAGGAAACAATGGATGCTGAAACTTCTTGGTGGGTTCCTGGAGAGAGACAAGGTGTTGGGTGACTTGGTGACCTTTCCGCTTGGCACAGGATTAATTCATTGTTGGCTAGGAAGGATGGTCACTGGGTGATTGTGTAAGCCACCCGGAGGAGTAATGAGATTATCCTGCCTCTCCCCTCTGAGTACTTGTGCAACTGTGTATATGGGGGAAAGGTAATCAGTCGGCAGGACTCTCTGTGGCCATCTGATCGGACCTCCCCTGGTCGCAGATTTTGGAGTCCCAGGATTAAGTAACAATTGGAACTTCACTCCAATACCACACCTCAGGCCTGGACTTTCTAAAAATAAAAGGATTCCATAGCTAAAGGTAAAGGTTCCCCTTGACATTAAGTCTAGTCATGTCTGACTCTGGGAGTTGGTGCTCATCTCCACTTCTAAGCTGAAGAGCTGGCATTGCCCATAGACACCTCCAAGGTCATATGGCCGGCATGACGGCATGGAGTGCTACCCCTCTATTCTGCTTTGGTTAGACCACACCTGGAATATTGTGTCCAGTTCTGGGCACCACAATTCAAGAGAGATATTGACAAGCTGGAATGTGTCCAGAGGAGAGCGACTAAAATGATAAAGGGTCTGGAGAACAAGCCCTATGAGGAGCGGCTTAAGGAGCTGGGCATGTTTAACCTGAAGAAGAGAAGGCTGAGAGGGGATATGATAACCATGCATAAATATGTGAGAGGAAGCCACAGGGAGGAGGGAGCAAGCTTGTTTTCTGCTTCCCTGGAGACTAGGACACGGAACAACGGCTTCAAACTACAAGAGAGGAGATTCCATCTGAACATGAGGAAGAACTTCCTGACTGTGAGAGCCGTTCAGCAGTGGAACTCTCTGCCCCGGAGTGTGGTGGAGGCTCCTTCTTTGGAAGCTTTTAAACAGAGGCTGGATGGCCATCTGTCAGGGGTGATTTGAATGCAATATTCCTGCTTCTTGGCAGGGGGTTGGACTGGATGGCCCATGAGGTCTCTTCCAACTCTTTGATTCTATGATTCTATGAGTGCCGTTACCTTCCCACTAGAGTGGTATCTTTTGATCTACTCACATTTACATGTTTTCAAACTGCTAGAAGCTGGGCTAATAGCAGGAGTCACCCTGCTCCCTAGAGTCAAACTGCCGATCTTTTGGTCAGCAAGTTCAGCAACTTAGCAGTTTAACCTGCTGTGCCAACAGGGGCTCCATGGATTCCATAGAATCATAGAATCACAGAGTTGGAAGAGATCTCATGGGCCATCCAGTCCAACCCCCTGCCAAGAAGCAGGAATATTGCATTCAAAGCAGACCTGACAGATGGCCATCCAGCCTTTGTTTAAAAGCTTCCAAAGAAGGAGCCTCCACTACACTCCGGGGCAGAGAGTTCCACTGCTGAACGGCTCTCACAGTCAGGACGTTCTTCCTCATGTTCAGATGGAATCTCCTTTCTTGTAGTTTGAAGCCGTTGTTCCACGTCCTAGTCTCCAGGGCAGCAGAAAACAAGCTTGCTCCCTCCTCCCTGTGACTTCCTCTCACATATTTATACATGGCTATCATGTCTCCTCTCAGCCGTCTCTTCTTCAGGCGAAACATGCCCAGCTCTTTAAGCCGCTCCTCATAAGGCTTGTTCTCCAGAACCTTAATCATTTTAGTTGCCCTCCTCTGGACACTTACCAACTTGTCAATATCTCTCTTCAACTGTGGTGCCCAGAATTGGACACAGTATTCCAGGTGTGGTCTAACCAAGGCAGAATAGAGGGGTAGCATGACTTCCCTGGACCTAGACACTATACTCCTATTGATGCAGGCCAAAATCCCATTGGCTCTTTTGCCGTCGTATTACATTGTTGGCTCATGTTTAACTTGTTGTCCATGAGGACTCCAAGACCTACTGCTCTCGAGCCAGGCGCCCCCCATTCTGTATCTTTGCGTTTCATTTTTTTTCTGACTAGATGGAGTATCTTGCATTTGTCACTGTTAAACTTCATTTTGTTAGTTTTGGCCCATCTCTCTAATCTGTCAAGATCGTTTTGAATCCTGCTCCTATCCTCTGGAGTATTGGCTATCCCTCCCAATTTGGTGTCGACTGCAAACTTGATGATCATGCCTTCTAGCCCTTCATCTAAGTCATTAATAAAGATGTTGAACAGGACCGGGCCCAGGACGGAACCCTGCGGCACTCCGCTCGTCACTTCTTTCCAAGATGAAGAGGAAGCATTGGGGAGAATCACCCTCTGGGTTCGTCTGCTTAACCAATTACAGATCCGCCTAACCATAGCTTTGCCTAGCCCACATTGGACTAGTTTCCTTGCCAGAAGGTCATGGGGGACCTTGTCGAAGGCCTTACTGAAATCCAGGTATGCTACATCCATGGCATTCCCCGCATCTACCCAGCTTTTAAATCTATCGAAAAAAGAGATCAGATTAGTCTGGCATGACTTGTTTTTGATAAATCCGTGTTGACTATTAGCGATGACTGCATTCATTTCTAAGTGTTTGCAGACCACTTCCTTAACAATCTTTTCCAGAATCTTGCCTGGTATCGACGTGAGGCTGACCGGACGGTAATTGTTTGGGTCATGCTTTTTAAAGGATCAAATCAGACATAGGAAAGAGTTATGTATACATGTACACTCATGCTCCATATAACGTGTTGAAGAAGCACTCAGTGACTTCTAATTGAACCAAGGGGAGAAATAATTCCATCTGAAGCAACCAAGGACATTTTGGAGAGTTCCACTTGTGGTTTCTATTTCCACAGACCATTGACATTGCAGGCCAATGTTGCCTGGATGAGAAGTTGCGTTCACATGAACTCACGCCCTGTTTACAGCAATCAGCCCCAATTTCTGAATACTTGATATTATCACAATGAAATGCTTTTGCACTTTAACTGTAACTTCTCTTTAAAAAAAAAAAAGCTCTATGGAAATTGGTGAAAATCAATTTCCAAAATAATGCATGGGGGGAGGGACCTGATATAGTTCAAGAGGGGGGCCTAGATGCAAACCACTTGTATAAAGTACAAACAAAACAAAAATAAAATGCAAATTCTCAATACTTTGAGGCTGTTTTGTTGAGCCCTGATTTGAAAGAAAAATAGTTGCCCGTGGTACCTACACTGATCTCACTTACTCCTCTGCTAAACAGGTTTTAGCATGTTATACCATTGCAAAAACCTGTGTAGCACCTTGACCAAAGATGATGGATTATAGCGGCACACCTGAGGGTAGGGTGGGGCTAACTGTGAGGAAGGACAGAATTCTTCCACTTCTCTTATTTGGCAAGAAGAAAGAATTGGCAGACAGAACAACATCAAAGTAATCTATGAATGAGAAAATGGCTGTTGAAGAAAAACCACCACCTTGTTTTTACACAAACATTCCTACTTCAGGAACTGTGCCATCAATGTATTTTAAGAACTGGAACACATGTTTAATACCAAGTCCTTAGGGCTTGACCCACCTTTCAGGTGTGTTGAAATACCGTATTGTCTATCTCTCCCCCCCCCCCCCACTTCTCCCTCGTCTAATTTGTTTTCTCAGAGGTAAAAGAATTAAGCAACCTGGGATGGTGATGGCACAATCCATATTAAGTTAGTGCAAGGACTCAGTGGCCAGTCCTGATCTAGTAGAGTAAACGAGGTTGGTAGCTTCTGTGTTATTGATGTCATCAATTCACTCCGAAATGTAAAAGATCTATCCAATGTGCCCCCAATTTTTAAAAAATAAAACTCAGAGCAGATTCATTGACACAGGCCACCTGAGGTTGGTCAGACCATTAACTAGGTCTGACCAACTTGCTTGCAATGGCTAAAGGTAGGATAGTTTGTCTCAGGAGCTCCCATATGTTAGGACTTGAAAATGAGAAAGGATGCCATTATATGGTGGATTAACTGGAGACAGATGTGTCAGCAGCCAATTGGCTGAGTGTGCCAGAGTCCAGGGTTCTGATTGGCTGCTGCCTCTGGCTAGCTGCTGAGGCCAACGGTTCTAACTGTCATTCTGCCTTTTGTTCTCACTTGGACAGTAAATAGATATTGCTGGCTGCCAACTATCTTAAGGACTGATCATTTTAAGGCATGAGGCTTATTTCAAATATTACTTTAAAAGGGCTATTTTATTCCTCTGATCTCTGTTTGTATTCAAAGAGACTGTTGTATATATTGTTACCATGTTTGAACTTTTGAACTAAAGTAAAGATACTGTTGTTTGTTTCACAAGCCCAAGTGACATTTTATTATACAGCAGGATATACATTGGTTTAAATACTGTAGTAAAGCTTCTGCTTATTCTGCTTATACATATTTGCCAACCCTCACACCATATTCCCATGAGATTATGTTTCATTGTTGGTAGACCAGGAAGTTTAAAATGTGACAGTTGAAAACTATTCTCATACTGCTACATTCATTCACAATTCCAATATTTCTGCAGAATATGAAGCACAGATTTAAGGCAGGGATGTGGAATGTGTGGATTTGCAGAGATTATTCGGTCGCAATTCCCATCATTCTTCACCATTGGCTGGCTATGCTGCTGGGGACTGCTGAGAACCACAGTTCAATAATATCTGGGGGCTAAAGCTTGCCTGCTTTAAGGAACTGCCTGGTTTCCGCTTTGAAACGTCTCTGATGCAGTAGCATCCCATTCCTCATCCTGATGCTTCACAGACATGATGATCTACAACTCCCATCACAGTTCAGTCCACTTCTGTGTATACATGCTGAAGCAAGTGAATGGTTGAAGAGCGATAGTCATAGAATGGTAGAGTAGAAAGCAACCTCAAGGACAGTGCTTCTCAACCTGGGGGGCCTTGGGGGGGGGGTTAAGACCATTAGAAAACACATATTTTTATAGTCTTAGGAACACCTTTAGCAGAGAAGGCTGAAGATCTCTCTGCCTGTCCTTCCATTCCTTTTTGATGTTGGTAAACTACAACTCCCAGAATTCAAAAACAGCCCAGCCCCACCAATATTCAGTGTTGGCCATGTAGGTAGTGTGCCAAGTTTGGTGCAGATCCATTGTGGGCTAGATTCAGAGTGCTCTTGTGGGTCATGGGAGTTCTGTATGCCAAATTTGGTTTGATCCCATTACTGGTGGAGTTCAGAATGCTCTTTGATTGTAGGTTAACTATAAATTCCAGCAACTACAACTCCAAAATGACAAAATCAACCCTCCCCAACCTCACCAGCATTCAAATGTGAGCATATCATGTATTTGTGCCAAATTTGCTCCAGTGAATGAAAATACCTCCTGCATATCAGATATTTACATTATAATTCATAACAGTAGCAAAAATTACAGTTATGAAGTAGCAATGAAAATACTTTTATGGTTGGGGGTCACCACACCATGAGGAACTCTATTCAGGGGTTGCGGCATTAGGAAGGTTGAGAACCACTGCTCAAGGGGCTGATGCTGAAGAGAATCAGCAGAAGAACCCTCAAGAGGTAGACATCCAGCCAGGCCCGTAGCCAGGATTTTGTTTTGGGGGGGGGGGGTGTGAATTTTTTTTCAGGGGGGGTTTCGGGGGGGCTGAGTTTCAGGGGGGGGGGGCTGAGTCTGAGTGAAAGAGGGTCTAGCCTAGCAAACCTTTTGTATCATTACCCCAATACCCCCATGCATATGGGATATATTGAGTATGGTGATCAGATCATGATATGAATAAACATAACAGTTTAAATAATGCACCAGTAAGGCCTTTTCGCGAACCACCATGAAAATTTCGGGGGGGCCTGAAGCCCCCAGAGCGCCCCCCCCCCCCCCCCCGGCTACATGCCTGCATCCAGCCCCTGCTTTAAAACCTCCAATGCAGGTGAGTCTACCACTGTCTGATGTAGGCTCTTTCACTGGTAAGCAGCTCTTATTATCAAGACATTATTTCCTTAATTTGAATCCACTGGTTCAGATCCAATCATCTGGGGCAGCTGAAAACAAGCTTGCTCCATCTGCTTCGTGACAGCCCCTCAGACTTTGGAAGGTGGCTTTCATTTCACCTTCCAATGGTCTCTTCTCCAGTCTAAACATATCCAAATCCCACAACTCTTCCTTACAGGACTTGGTTTGTAGTCCCTTTGCCCTCTTTACTATTCTCCAAGTTCCATCTTGATAATATTTGCCTTTACAGTGTACTGCCCAGCAAGATTTAAACACTGCTATTCAGTTACATTTTCTATGGGCTTGTCTTAGCGAAAAAGAAGCATCTCTCAGCCCACCGATCTCTGTTGCATATTCAAGGGAGAGCAGACCTATTTGGACTTTGTATTCCTCCAACCCACAGGCAGCAAAGAAGGCCGGATTATCACTGCCCTGGAGGTGACATTTTCCTTCTCTTTCCCCAGAGTTCCACTTGGTTTCTTTTAAAGGACTAATAACATATATTAACAATCAGCAAAGGCAGGACTTTAAGGCAGACTTTAAATTAACAGAAGATTACAGCAGACTAATTACACTTCTTACCTGCGCACTAAAGTAGCTATGGGGGCAGGCAGTTGGGGAAATGATGCAAGTATTACTATCCATGGACTCAGAAAATCATGGAGGTTTTTCCATTGTTAAATTCTCAGGGAGAGGATGGCATGTGTTCCTCTACACCAGGGATCCTCAAACGTTTTAAACAGAGGGCCAGGTCACAATCCCTCAAACTATTGGAGAGCCGGATTATAATTTGAAAAAAACATGAACAAATTTCTATGCACACTGCACATATCTTATTTGCAGTGCAAAAAACCACTTTAAAACAATACAATAATTAAAATGAAGAACGGTTTTAACAAATATAAATTATTAGTATTTCAGTGGGAAGTGTGGATCTGCTTTTGACTGATGAGATAGGATTGTTGTTGTTGTTGTTGTTGTGTGCTTTCAAGTAGTTTCAGACTTAGGTTGACCCTGAGTAAGGGCCTGGTAAAAGACCTTGAAGGGCCATATCCGGCCTCCAGGTCTTAGTCTGAGGATCCCTGCTCTACATCATTGGAACATAGGGCCTACCTAATAGTACGCTTTCACACACACTCCACACACCATGCCACAAAGCAACACAATTCCTTCCTTAGAATCCCTGCACAACTGTCAATTGATAATGAATTTGTTAGTCCCAAAATATCAGCTAGCATGCCAATAGAAAAGTACCTTATTATTTATCCTATATCACTGAAATAAGTCACATTAAAAAACAATGCATTTCTAGGTATTATGATCTGTAATACCTGCAGCTGATACTGAAGAAGTTACTGCATTTTCCCCAACTGTGATTTATTTCAACTCAGCTACATTTGCTCATTTGTATTTGTGCACATGCATACACATTCTTCTCCTATGATTACAATAAGCAGGTGTTTGGAGAGAAAAAGAGGATATCCCTCATTCATATCATTTTAGTTCTCCCAGTCTTCTTGCTTTTAAAAGGAAGGCATTAAACAAGAATGCATTATTGAGTACTTTCAAGTGATTTCTGGTTTATAGCTGCTGTAAATCACTTTAAGGTCACCATAACTCAGAAATGACTTGAAGGCAAACAACAACAAGGTCAACCTATCATGGGGTCTCCTTGACAGATTTGTTCCAATGGGGATTGTCCTTGCTTTCCTCCAAGGCTGAGAGAGTGTGACTTCCTCAGTGTCACCATGTCGATCTCTGTGGCTGAGATGGGATTTCAACCCTGATCTCTCAGTATCCCTAGTCCAATGCACAAACAACTACACCATGCTAGCTTCACATAGCACCTGGAGGCAGATATTTATTTATCCTATCAGAAGCGAACCAAGGGTACAGTTGTAATGTTTTTGAAAACACAACGTTTTAAAATTTGACCAGTAGTTGGCCACTTGGAGATAGATAAACAATGCACATTGGGAACACACATTGCTGTAAGTATTTTGGGAAATCTTCCAGTTTTAGGAAAATACCTTTCTGAATTTGTACAGCTGTGTTTTAAAAAACAGATGGGGGTGGGGTGAGAATCAACACAGAGAAAAGTTACTTTTTTTATACAAAAAGTGTGTTTCAAAACATTTTCTTTCCATAGCTGCAGATAACTCAAGGGCCTATTTCCAATTACTATGTGGAATATTATAAAGTAAGGATGATACATTTTAGACATCTCCCTCCCCACATGCTTATGCTTTGAATTGTGCATTGGAAATAAAAGAACCAACCAGGCATATTATTTCTTTTGTGTCCAATAGCTGTTATGTTCTAAACACCTGTGTTTGCTCTTCTACTATTGTGAGGAGAAAGTTTAACCCATTATTCTTTCTCTCTCTCTCTCTCTCTCTCTCTCTCTCTCTCTCTCTATATATATATATATATATATAACTCACCAAACAACAACTCTCAGGATTCCATAGCCTTGACTCACAGCAGTTAAAGTGGTGGGTTGTTGTAAGTTTTCCGGGCTGTATGGCCATGTTCCAGAAGCATTCTCTCCTGACATTTCGCCTGCATCTATGGCAGGCATCCTCAGAGGTTGGGAGGTCTGTTGGGAACTAGTCAAATGGGATTTATATATCTGTGGAATGTCCAGGGTGGGAGAAATAATTCTTGTATGTTTGAGGTAGGTGTGAATGTTGCAATTGGCCACCATGATGGCATTTAATGGCCTTGCAGCTTCAAGGTCTGGCTGCTTACTGCTGGGGGGAATCCTTTGTCGGGAGGTGATTAGGTGGCCTCTAAAATCAAAAATGAATAAAGAACAACACTCAAAACCAGGGGAATTCCAGACAAGAAACAATTAGGGCCATTCCACAGATATATAAACTACACTTGCCTAGTTTCCAGCAGACCTCACAACCTCTGAGGATGCCTGTCATAAATGCAGGCAAACTGTCAGGAGAGAATGCTTCTGGAACATGGCTATACTGCCCGAAAAAACCCCAGCAACCCAGTGATTTCGGCCATGAAAGCCTTCGACAATACAGTTAAATTGGCGTTAAACAACTTTAATTCTATAGTGCAGATATACCTTAGATCACCCTCAACGATGCCTCACTTGTCATGTTCAGCAGCAGAGCTTTAGCAATAAAGCTAAACCCTTTTTAGTGTTAATAGCAGCATGGATGGCATTCAAAATATTTGGTAATTAATTTTGTATTTGCATATGTTTACATTTATGTTGGGGACATATCTTAAATTGAAATGTAATTCCCTTGAAGAGACATCAATCCTGCCTTCCTCTTGTTTCTTTCTTCACATTCTAAAGCTATCCTATCCTGTTTTTTCTTTTTAAAACAAGCCCTTTTTTCACTTCTATTCATCAAACAGTCTCTGGAAAAGTAGGTGAGATTTTGCTAAGCATCTGATACAATGAGGGTTGTTCCAGAGGTATGAATAGGAAATGCAGTTAAGTAAGCAGCAACTCAAAAGATTTTTCTTCCCCCAAAGCAGTTATTTAAATGTATAGCCTGTAAATTCAAAGTAGTTTACAGCATTTAAATAATAATCAAATAGCAACCAGTGATAGCATATGTAGCTGAAGGGTCATTTAACTAGTAGTTTTATGCATATTTTCCTGGGAGTAAAATTAAGCCTACTTCTGAGTAAACAGACTGTATTATTATGCATTAAGTCAACTTAGCTCTCCTCCATGAACAAGCCTTATCACTTGAGTAAGATGGCATCACCACAGTATTTTTCTAGCTTCGATTTGGTTATAGGCCACAATATGTGCTATAATCGGAAACAACTGCAGCCTGTCCACCTCTTAGCACTACAAAGCCTGTTCAAATGGCAAGATGCCATTTAGTTGCAACTGGGACTTTGCACAGCCGAGTTTATCACTTTGCATTCCCAAAACCTGTGGATGTTCTCCAGTATCCCATGAGCACTGACCTATTTTGCAAACCCTTGCTTGACCTTTGTCAGTTCTTCACTTTGATGCCATTGTCCATGAAGCAGTAGAAAATAACAGGGGTGGTGGGTGGATTTAAATGAAAACTTGGGAGACAATGTATTCAAATTACTTTTCATTCCAGGTGCTGTTGTTTTTGGCTTCCCACTTGGTGCAAGGGATTTTTGAAATAAGACTATGGGGGTAAACTCCGGGCATCTAGCTGTCTTAGTCTGGAATATCAGTATATAAAAGGAACTTGTAGTACCTTGAAAACTTGAGAGAATGGAGTTGGTAGCATAAACTACCATCAACAGTGTGCATTTATAATGTAAAATTAATGCAGTTTGACACCACTTTAACTGTCATGGCCGAATACTATAGGAGCCAGGGATTTGTGTTTTGGTGGGCACCAGCACTCTTTAGCAGAAAAGGCTAAAGACCTTGTAAAGCCACAGTTCCCATAATTTCATAGCATTGAGCCACGTGAGTTAAAGTGTTGTCAAACTGCATTAATTATGTAATGCAGGTGCATTCTTTGTCTATGAAAGCCTATGCTACCAATTTTATTTTCTTACTCTCTACAGTGCTACAAGATCCCCAGGCATGTTATATAAAAGTGTTAGCTAGACTGGGATGGTCCTGAAAATGTTGTCAGACTGACTTTCATCAACATGTTCAATAGTAAGAATGGCTGCAATTTTTTAGTCCCATAAGTCTGAGGCTAGTCTTTCTTTGATCGTTATTCTTATCAGTTTGGCTTGGTTTTGGAATGGAAATTGCCTGAGCTTACAGTCCTGAACACATTTACCAAGCAATTGTTTGTTATGATTTACCATCAAGTTGACTTTGGCTTATGGGGAACCTATGTATAGACGACCTTGTAATCAGCAATAGTTGTTGTGTACCTTCAAGTCATTTCCAGTTTATGGTGACATTAAAGTAAACCTATAATGGGGGTTTCTTGATAAGATTTGTTCAGAGGACTTTGCCTCCTCTGAAGCCGAGAGAGTGACATCAGGTGGATTTTCATTGCCAAACAGGGATACACCGCCTGGTCTCCAGAATCCATCACTCAGATTCCTACATTATGCTGGATCTCTCCTGCTCAGTAAGTCCTGTCAGATGTAATGAGACTTCTGAGTAACCAAGGAATAATGTATTTTACTTAAAACAGTGACAATATTGAATGTCCTGGCTTTCATGGGGACATAACCTGCTCTCCTTCTGACTTAATTCAGATTGGGGGACACTTTGTTTTCATTGCTTTCCTTCTTGTTTGGTCGATTTTAGAAGGTGATGCTGGGCTAGCTCTGTTTTAACCTTCCAACGTGAATGGTGGAGCCCCTGGTGGTGCAATGGGTTAAACCCTTGTTCCTGCAGGACTGAAGTCTGACAGGTCGGGGGTTCAAATCCAGGGACAGAACTGATGAGCTCCCTCTCTCAGCTCAAGCTCCCCATGTGGGGACATGAGAGAAGCCTCCCACGTGGATGGTAAAACATCAAAACATCAGGGCATCCCCTGGGCAACGTCCTTGCAGATGGCCAATTCTCTCACACTAGAAGCAACTTGCAGTTTCTCAAGTCATTCCTGACATGAAAAAAAGTGAATGGTACAATGCCCCATTTGTATGGTAACTTCAGTTGCACAGACTCCATGTATTTGTTGCAGAGACTTCACATGAACAGAGAAATCTCAACCTTCAGAAGTCTATTATTTTATTCTCAAGATGCATTCAACATGCTAGCCTTATTGCCTAATTAAAGTGTATGTTTTGAGAATGGCTGTCATTTTAGAGTCTTTATAAATGTGGATGGCTTTTAACAACAGCAGCAACAACAATAATAATCAAATGCGGAGTGGTGAGGTTTGTTTTCTTAGTTGAATAGTAATGATTGAAAAATAATTAATTTTTCTCATTTGGTTTCATTGGAGGTTCTGGTTGTAACCTTCAATGCTCTCAAAGAGCCGTGGCCTGATATTCTTTCAAAGGATGTCTTGCTCAGTTTCCCAGAAGGAATTGTGTTAGTAAAAAAGTTGAGGACTCAGACCTGTTCTGAAGTTGTGCCTTTGGATTTTCCTCCCTAGAGAACTCTGCCAAGAAAGCTTTGTCCTCATCTGCTTCCACAAGTCAGTTCTTTGAGTTTCACTAGTCACTCAGAGAATCAGGGGGGAATCTTCTGCTCTGTAGTATTTTATAGATATTATTATATCATATCCATCCCTCTGCACTCATAGGTATGCCTGGTAGGAACCCAGGAGAGTTGCGGGGAAAACTGTATCCTCCATGACCATGAAGTCATGTCCTGCATGAAGAAATAATGACTGTTCAATTAGTTTAATGCTTCAGGTCTATGCACTTACCTGCACTAACACAGTATACACCGTAAAAGCACACAAAATCTCTTCCCTGCTTCCTCTTGCAATCTGTTGTCCAACCTTTAATTTAGGGGCTTGTAAATCAAATGCTCCTTTCATGCGGGTGATATGGCAACAGACAGACATGAATGCACACACGCACATACACAGACACATTTTTGCGTTATCGGAGAAATCTGGGTGCCTCCACAGGTAGGAGATTTGACAAGATGAGGCAGGTAAGAGTGAAGGTCTGGCTGCTAATTAGGATGGTCAGGGATGCAGCCTTCCCCCACTACCATTTTTAAAGCGTCTGTGTCAAATGGAGAACAGGTTATCTCTTGCTCAGGTCTTCAAGCAACCTCAAATGTGGGAAGAGGAGGGGGGAGACTGAAGCTGTGAAAGGAGAAAATCAGGCATGCACCCCCTATTCAACACACACACAGACACACATTTCATAAAATGCCAGCACCCCATGATATATAGCAAGCACCTTTCATCTGAGGAGTTGAAAGAACAATTGAATGAAATCTATTCTTTTAGTCAGGTAAAACCAGTATAGAATAGGAAACCTGCTTCAACAGAATAGAAGATTATTCTTGATCAGCACACAGAGATCTGACAATGGGAGGAAATAGGATCTCTGAGGTCAAATGTTTCCTGTTGGAAGTCAATGGCCATTAAAAAAAACAATACCATACTGGACAAAGAACAACTACTGATAGGTCAAATTGCCTTCTCATCTCTGGCTTGGTATGCACATTTCTTTATCTATACTTGTCTGATCCATCTCTAACTAGATAAGAAGATGGTTATATGCAAGGGCATCATTTCAGTTGAAAGAGTGGATGGACAATGCATGGTAAAACTCAAAGGTATTCGGTGACAACACAAGAAACCTATTTTAAGGACAATTGTTGTGGCTAGTTTTTAGAACTAATAATAACTGTGGCAAGTTCACCCCTAGAATTTTGTGTGTGCTTGTTTATAAAAATATTTTCCAACTCAGTTGCTCTGTTGGTATCTTCTCCATCATTCCCCAAACAGCATAGTTGATGCTGGCCAGGCTAGGGGATAATGGTCACTGTAATCTAACACATTTGCAAGGTGCCTGTTGTGTTGTGGAAACCTTGTTTATTACTTGAGTCACTCAGTGTGCTAGCTATACAGCTACAGATTTAGTGCTTCTGATGAAAAATAACCAGGAATATTGTAACACCTTAAGCAAGTTTATTATGGCATAAACCATCTGATGAAGTGGACTCCAGTTCATGAATGATTATGCCATAATATACTTGTAAAATGTTTCAAGATTCTTTGGTGAGTTTTTCCTGCCATGTACATCTTATCGAGCCCAGTGAGATTTACACATAAATGTGCATGAGATTAAATTGTAAGAACACCAAAGCTGTAATTCTAAGATGGCTTTCCTGTGTGTAAAATAGAGTACGTGCTATGGGGTTTCTTCTTCCTGCAATTATGGTATCAGATTGCAAACCAAGCTTAGTGAGAAAGAACAAGAGTGAAGGATGTTGGAAGGGAGAGTCATCCCGCACTTAATGGGCCGGGAGGAGATATAACAGAAAAGTTCTGCAACTGTTGATTTTGTGATGTGCCTACCACATACCACTTTGTTTTAAGAAAGGATTGTAACTAGTGTATGAGTTGGTTTAGGATAACATCTAAGGATTTTCTTTGATTTTCTTATTTGAGGAGCATACTATGCTATTCATAAATTCAGCTCTAAAGCAGGAAGGGAGAAGAGTTAGTTTCACAAAAGAAAGGCCATATTTTTACTGGATATTTTATTTATCATGTCAGAAGCAAGTTGAGGGTACAGTTAAAATGCATTTAAAAACACAAAGTTTTTTTTAAAACTTGGCATTATGCTAAAAGTCATTTGACCAGAAGCTGGATACTTGGTGTTGGTGTGAGAAGGTCCTTCATTGTGCATGTGGCAGGGCTCAGTTTGCATTGTAGTAGGTGCTCTGTGGTTTGCTCTTCTCCACACTCGCATGTCATGAACTTTTGCTGGAAAAGAATATGAGGAATGTATCACTGCAGAGACCAGGCATGGTGTCATGCTTAGTTTTGTTCACAAGAAGTCAAGGGAAAATAAAGAGAAAGAGGCAACACAGCCACACGTAACTGAGGCAAGTGTCAACCAACATGTAGCTACAGCTGTAAGGCAAATATCTGTAGTTCTTTAGAGACAAGTAACCTGAGGAGAACCCATCTGGTGGCACCTTGGGGGAATAAGCCAGTATTCCTAAGGCAGGGATTCCAACTGATTCATTGATCTCCAAACTGATATCTCTGGCTGTCTGCAGACTCAGAAAAACACCAGACTTCCCTTAGAATTTTCTGTGCCTCTGGCAACAAGATAAAGACATGTAGAGCACCCAGCATGTTTGATGCAATCAGATTATGTGACAGGCACATTCCTAGAGCAGGGGCTGACCTAGCACTACCCCCTCCCAGTTCCTGGAAGCTGCTGAAACTGTAAGTTCTACTAGCATATCGGAAAGTGGGGTTTGGGGGGGGGGGAGGTCACTCTTATGTAAGGCCTTGGATTGCCCAAGATGAAAGGAATGGCTTTTCCCAATATTGTGCCTGATTTGCCTGATAGCACCTCTTGGATAACAGAACATCAGATATTTGTTTATCGTATCAGGATACGATAAACAATTTAACTGTATAATGTGCTGTCAAAGTTTTTCATAGCTGCAATCATTGGGTTGTTGTGAGTTTTCTGAGCTTTATGGCAATGTTCCAGAAGCATTCTCTTCTGACGTTTCACCCACATCTATGGCAGGCATCCTCAGAGGTTGAGGGGTTGAGGCAAGTCAAATTGGATTTATATATCTGTGGAATGTCCAGGGTGGGAGAAATAATTCTTGTCTGTTTGAGGTAGGTGTGAATGTTGCAATTGGCCAGCTTGATTAGCATTGAATAGCCCTGCAACTTCAAAGCCTGGCTGTTTCCTGCTTGGGGGATTGCCAGCACTACTTCTTGAGCTGGTACCTCCCAGCCGTGTTGTAATCTACCACCTTGCAAATCTTTGTATTAGCTTAATCTAAATTATTACAAAGTGTATTTATTCACAGAAATTCCCTAAATAGTATCCTTGGCAATTGGGTTAAGCAAAGCTAAATAAAATAATGGTCGAAAGAACTCAATAGTTAAATGAAAGCTCTTTGCAGGAGCTTGGCTTCTCTGTGGGTGAACTAACAGAATATGTCTAATATAACCAAGAAAAGCTTTACAACTAAGTTTGGACTTAAAACACATGTCTTTTCTTTTAGCGTTCCAAGAAAAAAATGTTACAAGACACTTCTGTTACTTAGCATGCTGAACTCAAATAACAAAAATTCTGAGTGAGTTTAACTTTTCTCAAAAGTCAAGAGATAGGGTTATTTTGGACACAGAAAACTACACAATTTACTTTGTTTTGTACTTTCAAATGTTAGCAAGTATTTTAACATTAGATTTTAAAAGCAATATATGCGTTTACATTGTGGTCTGCCTTTGCAAACTTCTAGAAGTCTCTTTTACTGGGGTTCAGTAAAGCTTAAACAGAAAGCAAATGATGTAATTTTAAAAATGGATTAAGTATGAATGGTAGTTAAGCACATCACGTCTTGCAGACCCAGGCTTTGTATAGCTAACCTTCATACATACAATAGACTTAGCCTCCTTTCTACTTTCAGAGCTGGTTCACATTCCATTGTTTCATGCAATGCCGAAACCTTGAGAAACTGTGTAGTTGTCACAGAAGCAGGTACCAATTGAATGGACATATGACCAAAGGGGTATCTGAACAAGACTCATACATTACTCTCTGCACCTATGTAAAAAAATGTTTGGGAGACAGTTCTGAATACAATTCAAACAACAACAAAACTGGGGAACAATTACACAAGATATTATTATTATTATTATTATTATTATTATTATTATTAACTTTATTTGTACCCCACTAGCATCTCCCGAAGGACTCGATGCGGCTTACACAATGATACAATGTATTTGCACCAACAAAGATACAATGTATTTGCACCAACAGTGTAGTGAAATCTTATTTGTTAATGTATTAATTTGCTAAAATGGTTATATCTGAGCTTATAAATTGAGAACTCAGGGCGGCATACACAAATAATTTAAAATAGACGCTGGCAAGTTAAAACCAGTTTAAAAGATTTTAAAGCCAAATGCATAATACAACATGGTACCTATGTTCACAGGACCACTATCTGCTGCTTCATTCATCTACATCCTACAAAATGTACAATTTCCAGGCATTTTATAGGTTCTTCAGCTTGATGATATACTATTCTTGGGCCAGAAATGCTTCATTTCAATAGGGTTGTCTATTAGTCATGATTTCAGATATCCAGACAAAGTCTGGGAAAGTATCCTACACAGGAACAGAACTGTATGCATGTTTTTAATAATAACATGAAGGCAGTTAAATTTGGCAGAAGTTCCAGCATGATATAATGTTTGAGTTTGGATTTGGACTCTGAAACACCAGGGTCTGAATCCTCGCTTAGCCATTGAAAGCAACTGGGTGACCTTGAGCAAAGCACACTCTCAGGCCCCTTCCACACAGTTGAATGAAATCCCACGTTTTCTGCTTTGAACGGGAATATATGGCAGTGTGGATTCAGATAACCCAGTTCAAAGCAGATATTGTGGGATTTTCTGCCTTGATATTCTGAGTTACTTGGCTGTGCGGAAGGGCCTTCAGCTTCAGAGGAAGGCAATGGCAAAACCCCTCTGAACAAAGAGCTATACCTGAGTTTCCAAACATGTCATCTTGGCAACACACCTTTTTAGACATGCATCATTTCTAGGTTCTTGTAGGTTTTTTCGGGCTATAGGGCCATGTTCTAGAGGCATTTCTCCTGATGTTTCGCCTGCATCTATGGCAAGCATCCTCAGAGGTAGTGAGGTCCTCACTACCTCTGAGGATGCTTGCCATAGATGCAGGCGAAACATCAGGAGAAATGCCTCTAGAACATGGCCCTATAGCCCGAAAAAACCTACAAGAACATAGTGATTCCAGCCATGAAAGCCTTCGACAATACATTAATGCATCATTTCATGACACAGTGATTCAGTTTTTACTAGCAAACTAGATGATAAATCAATCCCCCATATAAGATGCAGACACATACATGTATGGGGACACAGCATATCTTAAGAAAGACTTTCATTTATATTTTAAATGTAATTTAGTTTATTGCTTATTCCACATAGACTCAGAGTTTTCTCATTACGTTCACTCAACATACCTGCACACTGCAGCTGACAGACTAATGAAGTAGTTCTCAACCTGTGGGTCCCCAAATGTTTTGGCTTACAACTCCCAGAAATCCCAGCCAGTTTACCAGCTGTTAGGATTTCTGAGAGTTGAAGGCCAAAACATCTGGGGACCCACAGGTTGAGAACCACTGGACTAATGGGTCACAACACAGTTTGGAAAGTGCTGATCTTCAGGAAGGAGCAATTAGAGAACTATGGCACAGTTGTGATGGACTGCATTGTATGCCTGCAATATATCAGGCTTGCTTTAGGCATCAACAAAGCCATCTTTTCTATCAAGTGAAGTTGTGTAAAACACACCTCTGAAAAATGGGAGTATTCCCTCATTTTATATTCAAGAGTAGTTGGATGAGGGCTTTCCTTCCCACTCTTACTTGTGTCTAATGACATTGACTGTGTTCACAAAAGCTCACACCATAATAACACAGGTTAGCCTTTAAGGGGCAAAAAAAAAGATCCCTGGCTGATTTTCCTGCCACCTTAGTCCCTGACTAGCAGTGGGTGGAAACACAGAAGTGTTGGAGGCTCGCTACTATGAAAATGTATCAGGCAACGAAGAAAAGTAAACAGATATAAAGGCAATCCATAAGGCAGCAAGACAGGGTTATATTGCAATCCAAACCAAGTCCTTTGGGTTGTTGGCCAACACAAGATCTAAACAAAGGAACTCTTTCACAAGGACTTGGACTAAGATATATTGGGCAAGTTGACACCACCAAATTTTGTCTGGTGTTTTGGCTGTATGTTTTCCACCAGAGCCTTTCGAATATCCTTCCTTCCTTTGAGTGGGGAAGGGAAAGCTTGATAAAGAAAGAGGGGGTCCTTCACCCCATATTTGGCTCTTCCGGTACTTCAAGGGTCTCCGCACGCCCTCTAGTGGATATTCAACACACTTGCCCAGGATGGGAGTCTAGAGCTGTGCTTCTTTTGCTATCTGATATGGGTTATTGGTAATTTGTTTACTTCGAAGGATTGGAACTGTATTTGTGCCCATTGACCACAATGGTTTCATTCTTTGTAGGAAATGCTAAAGGGACCATCAGCTGATGACACCTGGACCACTATATTGAGTAGCACTAGTCAAAGGAAGAATGTTTAGCTGCCTCATGGGCTACAAATGCATACAAAACACTTTGCAACATTCTGCCTCCATCATGCACAACTCAAAAGGCTTTCATTCCATTTCTCATTGTAGGGGTCTCAACTGCAGATGGGGAACCTGGTCTGTCCTAGTCCCAGTCTTGCATACATGATCATGCCACACTCCTGCCACTTCTCCGTCTTTAAAAGGAAAGCAAAAATGATGCTAACTCACGCCTCATCTGTACTGGCCACTTAATGCAGATTGAAGCTTGCTTCAAATTGCAGTGGCCAAACAAACTCCCCCCAAAAAGAAGGTAAAAAAAGCCTTTAATCTGCACCAGTACTCTCTGGTTTGTGTCATCACCACCAGGTCTTAAACTGGCTCCAGGGTTTCCTGTGTAATCATCTGCACAGGGAAAACATTTTCTTCAATATCTGTTTCAAACTGCATTAAATGGTCAGTATAGATGGGGTCTAAGGCATGGACTTTCGATCTTAAAAGATGAAGCTGGTTTCTGTAATTCATCCTTTTGGTGACCTTGAATTTTAGAGGTTCCCATAAAGAGGCAGAAAATGGCTGTATACACAGATCGTATCTGGAGTTCTCCAGGGCATTCAAGATAGTCAGGAAAGAGACTGCAGTCCTTGTATTGTGCCAGTTGCATTTAGACCTATTTTACACTACTGGATTGATACCAATATTTTCAGGTGTTATTTTCCTTTCAGAGAATGAACATGAGATTATTTAAGGGAGCTTTAGAAAATGAAAGATGGACGAGCCTATGTTAGAATGGCTTGTTTACATTCAGAATAAATAGGCTTTATGGATCACTGGCCACTGAGTTGTGATTAGATAAGTCAGGATTAACAACAATTGTTTGGAGGCATGATTTTAAATATTCATCACCCCTAATTCCAGGGATGGGCAATACCCATATTCTAATGGTGGATCAGAGGCTTGAAGCCACCTACTCCCTTGTAATACTGAAGTTTGGATTACATACCAAACAACTTTTGATTTTCTTTTCATTATGAGTGTAATTGGAATTGTTTTTAAAGTTTTGATTATGCCGGAAAAAGACATATGAGTCCTAAAGCTATTACTTAACATTTGAAATTTAGTGGGGGGAGGGGAGGGGAGGCATGGACTTAGAGGTCTCTCATAAGTGGAGGCCCTAAACTGTTTCATCCTTTGTATACAAATCATGCACTGATTTTTTAAAAAAACAATGAGAACACATTTCAAGTTTCTGAAAAATAGATCCATCTCATATTTCCATTAAAAATAAAACAGATACAATTCCCTAGCATTTCTTAAATTTTAAAAATGTTTTATGACCAAAAGAATCCCCAACAAATAAATACAGCCAGAAAAGCAAAGCAAAACAAAGCAAATGACAAAAATGCAGAAGAACTACATAGTCAACCAAGTATCACAAATATTAATTTTAAATTAGCTCTGCCCCAAATTATTATAGGATATCTCTTTAAGAGCATAATACACTTAAAGAGATGAGAACCAAAAAGGTTGGCTTATGTGAAGGGTGGACCACACAACAATTTTTGCTAAGCCATTGGTGAAATCAAAGGTGACCAAATCGTTATTCTTATATTGACTAGGAGCCCCCGGTGGTGCAATGGGTGCCAGCAGGACCGACAGGTCAGAGGCTTGAATCCGGGGAGAGTGAAGATAAGCTCCCTCTGTCAGCTCCAGCCACCCATGCTGGAACACAAGGATGGTAAAACATCAAAACATCCAGGCGTCTCCAGGACAACATACTTGCAGACGGCCAATTCTCTCACACCATAAGCGACTTGCAGTTTCTCAAGTTGATCCTGACACACATAAAAAAATCTTGACTAAAATGTCCTAGGGCTAATGGTTTTAACCAGTCAAGTTTTCATTTAAATCAGATGTTTCCAAATATTTTGTGTTGGTGCCACACTTCTTTAGATATGTGTGATTTTGTGAAACAGTAATTCTGTTTTACTAGCAAGCCAAAGGCTAAATCAACCCCTTTTGAGAGATACAGACTATTACATAAATTGTAATAGTGAAATGTATGGGGATACAACATATCTCATGAAAATCTTTTATTGATATATTTTTAAATATATGATTTATTGCTTATTTCACATAGACTCAGAGGTTTCTCACAATGTTCGCATGACACATCTACATACTACAGGTGACATACTAATGCGTAAGGACACACAGTTTGGAAAGCTGTGGTGTAAATGCTCTTTATGTATGTGTCCACCTGGCTGGGACAACAATCAGAATTTAAGACAAAAGAAATAAAGTGGCTAGTCTACCTTTGTAGGAAAGCTATTGTGTTTTGTTCAGAAAAGATAATTTTCAATTGGCACTCATGCAGGATGGGGACCAAAGACTTGTCTTTGTCCTGTGTTGTGTTTTTCCCATAGTGGTAGAACAAAAGCCTATGAGAATCTCACTGGCATGACATGAGTGCAACTATGTTTGCATGTGTGTAGATGCATGGAGGGATCTTTTCAACGTTGTTTTATTGCATGGCTCCACTCTGTATCCTGTAGCACTCCCCACGCAAAATAGGACAATAAATTGCCAGATGTTTGAAATCAGCGTTTGGCAACCTTATTCATAAAGGCTCAGATGAAGTTACATTATTGTGGGCTGCCAGCTGGACATATTTGTGTTATACAATATGAAGAGTCAGTAGAGGCAGGGATCCTTCCTCACTGTTCAGGCTCAGTTAGGTAGCAAAGCCACATGGAGCTTTTGCCCCTGTTGTCTCTCTCTGGAGATGGGAACAAGGCAGGTTTTATTATTCTTGGTCCCCCTCTAGTGGGGGTTGGAAACCAAAAACATTGTACCTGAACTATCACCTTTTCTGGGTTTAAACATGGCTAACCAATAACAAGCACCAGCCAAGGTAATATGACCAAAAGGCAGTGAGTTTAACTACTAGTGAGCTCACAAGCTCCTTAAAGGCACACTTCCTAAATGCCAATATATCGACCTATTCTTGTTTTGTGTCTTGAAGTGAGGTTTCTTGGGGCAACCCTATCACTGGGTTTTCTTGACAAGATTTGTTCAGAATGGGTTCACCATTTTCTTCCTCTGAGGCTAGGGTGCAACTACACTGTAGAATTAATGCAGTTTGACACTACTTTAACTGCCATGGGTCAGTGTTATGGAATCCTGTGATTTACAGTTTGGCAATGTGCCAGTAGTCTTTGGCAGAGATGGTTGCAGACTTTGTAAAACTACACCTCTCTTGATTCCAGAGCCATGGCAGTTCAAATGGGATCAAACCATTAATTCTACAGTATAGATGTGCCTTACGAGTGTGTGACTTGATCAAGATAATCCAGTAAGTTTTTATGGCCAAGCAAGGATTTGAACTCCTGGTCTCCAGAGTTGTAGCTCAGTGCTCATACCATTCATACAAATGTCCTATTCTCTTATGGTGAATTTGTCCTATTGTTTTTATGCTTAGCCATATGCTGTTTGATTGATGATTTGGTTTATGTATGTAAATCAATGAATTTTGCCATTATTTTTTGTAAACCACTTTGAGTCCCCCCCATGGATGAGAAAAGCGGTATGTAAATATTGTAAACAAATCAATCACCACAGTGGCTCTCAAGGCCTTTCCATCTTGGGTATATTTAAATTTCCAGTTCAATGTTTATGTTAAACAGGTACTGGTGTGGATTTCAGGAACTAAGGCCCTTTCTACACTGCCATATAATCCAGATTATCTGCTTTGAACTGGATTATATGAGCCTACAGTGCCAGTTCATAGCAGGTAATCTGGATTTTATATGGCAGTGTAGAAGGGGCCTAAGACAGCAGTTACTTAGTCCAAATACATGCAAGTGAAAGCCATTTGAGTATGCTTGAAAAATGATGAGAAATCTGGTCTGGATGGTCCTATTAGTAATTTATTTCTTCTGTTTTTAGGTGTTATGGCTTGAAACATTGAGTCAGATTTATTTATTGAATTTATATCCCACTTTCTTCTAGAATGAGATTCACAGCAGATTGTAATCATTTAAAAGATGCAGATAAAACACTGACAAATGTTAAGACAGAATAAAATATCCCTTTTTATTAAAAACATGCTTAAAGACCATTAAAAAGGGCTTAACACGTATTTAAAACAGTTTCAATAAAAGACTTTAAAAAAACAGCACACGACTTATGCACACACTACAACGCCATAATTAAAATTCAAAATTCAAAAGCGTAGCTAAATAAAAACAGATGGACATACCAGTCTGAACCTGCCTGCAGCCAGAAATGTTGGTCCACTAATGAAATTGTGAAACAAAAATGGGGGTGTCTGTTTGGGCCTCTGATTTTTATGATTTTGGAAAGCGCTGCTTTGCTTCTCACAAATGGGCTGGAGAGAAATGTGGTTTAGGCCAGGGAAGGGATGGGGTGGAGAGGCACAACCTTGAGTCTATGTGCTGGGGAGATTATATGGGGAAAGTGTAGGGAAGAGTTGAAGAGCCCTTTGTCTGGGAGACAGATTGACCTTTCTCTTCAGCTGTGTATAACAAAAGGACCCCTCCCCTCCCCAGGGGCCCTTGAATCATCCTTTCTCAGAGCTTGGGCCTGAGATGAAAGGCATTTGCATGGAAACACAAAAGCATCCACTCAATTGCTTTTATTTCACCTACAGGGCAAGAATCAATAGCGATGGACTTCCCTTAGTCAGGTAATGAACGCCTCCACCCCTTCTTGCCCAACCAAAAAGGGCGTTCCTTCCAAACAAGAAAAGAAAGGGAGAGAAAACCAATCAGAGGTGAGGAGAAATTCGGAGAGCAAGACCTCTCTTTCAGCTCGAATCAGGGCAGCGCAGCTCAAGCAAGCAACCTGTAATGCCCGCTTTTGCCAAACCAACTAAAATTAATCCTTCCCTATTGAGCCACACTGAAATGAACTTGCTTCAGCCAAGTGATTTCAAAGTGCTCCCACCACATTTATCCTGGCCTCTCTCAACCTTAACCAAACTGAGTCACTCTAGCTACCAAGAAACTAAATGAATTTTGGGTATCTTGGGCCAAATTGGTGTTGGAACTCAAGAACAAAGGGCCTATTCACACTTGGCAACAATAACCATACGATTACATTTTCACTGTCATGCTTTCATCTTATGGAAAAATCAGATTTACAATTTGGAAAGTGGATAATGTGGGCCCACTATATCCACAGGAATTCAGTCTGATGCCCAGTGAGGAGTGGCTCAAGGAGCTGGTCATGTTCAGCCTCAACAGAGAGGGCTAAGAGGGGACATGACAGCTACATGAAAGGACACCATGTTGAAGAGGGATCAAGCTTGTTTTCTGTTGTTCCAAAGATTAGGACACAATTGATTCAAACTACAGATAAAGTGATTTCACAAACATTAGGAAGAATCTCCTGACAATAAGATGTCTGACCATGGAATATCCTGCCTCAAAGTGTGGCTGAGTCTCCTTCTATGGAGTATTTTCAACAGAGACTGGATGGCCATCTGTCGGGAGTGTTTTGATTATTTATCTTGTATAGCAGACGTGAGTTGGTCTGGATCAGGCATGAGCAAACTTCAGCCCACCAGGTGTTTTGGATTTCAACTCCCACAATTCCTAACAGCCTACCAGCTAATGTATTGTTGAAGGCTTTCATGGCCGGAATCACTGGGCTGTTGTAGGTTTTTCAGGCTGTATAGCCATGTTCTGGAAGCATTCTCTCCTGATGTTTCACCTGCATCTATGGCAAGCATTGTCAGAGGTTGTGAGGTCTGCTGGAAACTAGGAAAATTGGAAAGTAGGAAAATTCCTACCGGCTGTTAGGAATTGTTGGAGTTGAAGTCCAAAACACCTGGAGGGCCAAAGTTTGCCCATGCCTGGCCTGGATGGTCATTGTGATCTCTTCCAAATCTAAGAATCTATGATTCTGTGAACCTGCACAGATATGAAAGAAAGTGGATGGTCACATGTGTGCCAGTATTTATCTGTGAAATGTTGGAGAATATGTAGGTGCTCTTCAAGCAGTCCATTGCAGCCAACATTAAAGTAAATAATGTAACTTACCCACAAGAAAGGGAGAAGGAAAATTATTTGAAAAAAGCAAACAAATAAAATTCTGCTTCAGTGTTGTTTCATCTAAGATAGACAGTTGTAGGAAGACAAGGAAAAATATGTTTTTTAAACTGATCTATGCCCACCTTGCTTGTCTCTCTATGCCTCTCATTTCTTTATAGGCATGTCCTGAAAGTGCTCCAGGAAAATATCTGCTCTTTTTTCATGCTTGTTTCCACTGCCTGACTCTGTTGGGACGCATCCTGCGGCTCAAGTGGGCAGGAAGGATTCAGCACTGAATATCACCAGGAAATGATGATGGTGCTGATGGTTCAAAATAGCTTTGGTCACAATCTCAGCCAAAAACAACAGAAAAACAAGGGGAAATGCCATGTTTTCCAGGAGAACTAGCTCTGGCCCTACCAGAGCACTTCATCCAATGTTGAATGGGACTCTTGACCCTAACGAAAATTGCTCACCTTTCTGTAAAAATGGATTGCTACCCAGAAGAAAGAAAAATATAGTCCTTCAGGTTTCAAACAGGCTACATAGGGTGCTGCCAGGAGGAGAGGCTGGATTTCTGTGCCTGTAAGGAAGCAGAAAGAGCAAGCATTAGGCCACACCTGAGAAAGACTTGGGGAGGGTTTGAGGTTATTTGGCAGAAGCACGAAGTCGGAAACAACTTGAAGGCACACAACAACAACAATGGGGAACAAGATTAAGATGACTTAATCCAGTGGCAGATGGAGACAACAGCCCTAAGGTAAGTACAAAGGCAAGCAGGAAAGGTATATATAAAAAAGTACGTACCACAGGAGAAAATGCGAAGGGAGGCGGGGGCTGTGGCTAAGCACACTTCAAATAGCAGGTGAGACATTAGAGTAGAAACCCCCGGTGCTTTCAATGCCTATTCAGTGATATGAAAAGAAGAGTGTGGGAAGTAAACAAAATGAGATTGAATGCTTAGTACAGGGAGGTAAATACAGCTTGCTTAGGTAGAACTGAGACTGGGTGGGATAACACCCATGACTGGAATGTAGCAACTGAAAGTTATAATTTGTTCAAAAAGAATCGATGCCACAGTAAAGGGAAGTGAATAGCATTCCAGGACAAAAAAGTGTCCACCTGCACATAAACCTCAGAGAGCAAACACAGCAGTCCTGCAGAGCACATCTGGTTAGAAAGTAATAGAAAATGGAATAAGAACAACTCTGTCATCAGTCAACCCCTAAACTGAGAAGAATATACAGAGGAGGCATTTGGGAAATAAACGTTTCAAGAAAGCATGAATTAGCTCAAAAGGGGCATTTCTGCTATCTTGATACTGAAAGACAATCTGAATGAAGTTCAGCCTTGGGAACCTTATGGGAAAGTGTTCCACTGTTCCATAGACAACAATGGGAGGAAGCCAGGCAGCGACGCTTCTACCTGCGGATGGGGTAAAGGTGCAGCGGGCGTTGCAGGGCATGGGCAACAGTTTCCCCCCACTGCCCCTTGGATTACAACCTCAATGTAACGAGTTCCTTAGTCTAGCTGACTTTGGTTCCCAGAGGTGCTCTAGGCCCTAGAGTAGACCTGCACAACCTGCGGCCCTCCAAGTTTTTTGGACTTCAGCTCCCAGAATTCCTGAGTATTGGAACAGCTGGCTAGGGCTTCTGGGAATTGGAGGCCAAACATCTGGAGGGCCATAGGTTGTGCAGGCCTGCCCTAGAGCGTCCTCGATTTCCTCATATATCTTTTTCTAAGTTTCTTTCTATGTGCCATTCCAAGTCTTCTGATTTCTTGACTATAATCTCCATAACTGACAAATGACTAATCTGAGCTATAAAATATATTTAAAAGCTTTAATGTCTTCTTCATCAGCTTTAAACCTATATGCATCTAATTGCTTTGTGGTTTTAAAATTATTTTCATTAACATGGGGCAGAAACTCTTTGGAAGACATAGACAACAAGTATCTGAATACGCGGTAATATTTTGCACCATACAGAGTGTTCCCAAGTGTGCTTGATGCAAAAATGCTCAGAATTTCAAATTTCTAGAAGATGTATAATAGTTAAATATTCATGCATAATAGAAACTGAAATTCTACATCAACCTATTTAAAGCTTTCACTGAAAGTGTAATAACCAAGCAAAATAACAAAACTATAAAGTATTACACTGCATGATCATAGCAGCAAGAACAGTATACAAACAGTTCTGGAAGAAGGCAAACCTCCCAACAATAGAAGAATGGATAAAGTCCTTAAAATAGCGGAAATTGACAAATTAACAATGATGAACACAGAACTGGGAATCAAGAACTGGGAATCGTTTCTAAACTATATAAAAAAAAGAAGGAAGGAAAAGTTTTTATAGAAGGGTTCATAATTTAATCTGTTAGAATCTGTCGAGGACTCTAAAAATAATATCAGACTAGGAGGAAGAAAAGAAAAACAATGTAATAGGAAGGAAGAATGGAATTATATATGAATGTCTCCAACCCAACGGATAGCAAGTCACTAAATTGGGAGAGGTGGGAAGAGGTAAGAGCATAACCAAACACAGATATTACATAGATATTAGGAAATATTGTATTGGTTCATGCGTATATACATGTCTATGGATTTGTTTCATTGTTTTTATGAATCTGTAAATTGAAAATAAAAACATATTAATCATAAGCTTATGCTGGAAGACTATCACAGAAGTCATCCAGCTGGATTTGTCATGAAAGTCCTTCAGACACTTTAGCTAGGGCAGAACATGGCCAGTTAAGTCCTTGGTGAGGCTATCTGTTCAGTACCAATGGCACGGGTTGCCAGTGCATTCCCACGCCTAAGTCAGTGTGCAGGCTTTAACAGCTTTAATCAATTTAGGTCTTGGTTATATGCACAATTGACTTTTTGGACAGGTAGGGTATTCCTCTCCCTGTACACATTAACTTACACAATACTTAATAGTCTGTTTCCCACAGTTTTTAACTCTATCCCCTTTCATCCCCTCAGATCTACCAGACCAATTTTGCTCATTTTCAGCCAAACATTCTTTTTACCAAAGTTAATTTATGATTTTATGAACTTGTCATATTGATGTAGAACCACTTAGTTTATCATGTCGGCTGTGATGGGAAGACTGTAGTCTTGCAAAGCAGCTAAGACATGTATAAAATAATGAGACCAAGGCAATTTAAAGAACACAATAGGATTTTGGCCATGTGATACTTCTTTAGACTTGCATAATCAGCTAGGGCAAATAAGGCTGCCGAACTGAACTGCTACAGAAAGGGATGCCTAGCTTGAGCCTCACAGTGGTTGAAAGATCGCTTGGGCTCTGGAAAGCCTCTTTGGGCTGGTTCACAGATGCAGGTGTATCACCTGATATCTCATCACTCAGTGGCTTTCGGGTGATTGGATGACGGATTCTAAAGAGGTGATGTCAGGTAATAAGAAAGCACTCTGACTGTGAGGCTTGGTCCCTGGTGCCTGGGTCATTGCTTGATTTTGCTATTGCTGAGTGATGAATCAGCATGTGTGAGCTCATCTGAAGAGCAAGGCAGCCTTGACAACATTGTGCTGGTGTCACTCTTGGATCACAGATATTCCCCTTTAAAGAACAGCCTGATGTCAGCTGCTTCTCATCTATCGATTCTTAATCTGCGGGCTTCTAAACAAGATTGTTCTGCAAAGCTCCCTGAGAATGCAGAAACATAAGAAGGACCTTGCTTGATCAGACCAAAGGCCCATCCAATCCAGCATCTTGTTTCCCACAGTTGTCGTTCAAAAGCCTACAGGAATCCTACGAAAGCAGAACATGGAGGATACGAGCTGCCCTCCCCTGACAATATTGTTCACTGTTGAGCATCTGCAATTCTGAAATCCAGATTCTTCCAAATTGTCCACATGGGTGGTTGAGATACTGGCACCCTGTTGCTTTCTGATTCTTCAGTGGTCACAAAAGTTGTTTCATGCACAAAACTGTTGAAAATAATTGTATAAAATTATCTTCAGGCTATGTGTATAAGGAATATTAGGAAGATAAATGGATTATGTGTCTTACCAAGGTATCTTACTGTGTACATATTTGCAAATATAGGCATTCTAAAATTTTAAAACATTCAAAAGACTTATGCCCCCGAGATTTTTGGTAAAGTGTACTTAACCTTATGGGCCGGGCTTTAGCACAGCAGGTTAACCACCAGCTGCAGTAAATCTTGCCAACTGAAAGGTTGACAGTTTGCAGCCCGGATCAGAGTGAGCTCCTGGCCTTTAGCCCAGCTTCTGCCTACCTATCAGTTGCAAAAACAGCAATGTAAATAGATAAATAGGTACCACTTAAGTGGGGAGGTATTTAAGGCACCCATAAGGAAATCACAGAAAAATGCTGGTGATTTGATCAAGGAGGAAATTTACGAACAAAGTTCTTCAGTAGGGAAAGCGGAGCGACAGCACACCCCCCCCCCCCCCCGCCCCCATGGCCAGAACCAAGCACAGCTTCCAAGATGGGAAAACCTATATATACTTCTATCTATGTACAATTCTGTCTTGTTGGTGTATAAACGGCAATGAATGTTTGCTGTATATGTGTTCTGTGATCTGCTCTGATCTTCGGGTTGAGAAGGGTGGAATATAAATACTTTAAATAAATAAATAAACTGTATTCAGGTACGTTCTTTCCTCGCCTGATCATCCAGGTCACATACTGCCATCACGACTACTAGTTAAGGCTCATTTTAACCTCCATAATTTTGTCTAATCCTCCATTAAGTCATCTAGATTGGTAGCCATCATATACTGTGGAAGTAAATTGCACTGTTGAGCTGCCCTGTGTGAGGATGCATTTTATCCTAAATTTTCCAGCTTTTGGTTGCATTGGGTGACCCTGGGTTCAAATATAATGCATGAGGGATAAAAGCTTCCTCCAATGTACTCTCTTCATAACAAATATAATTTTATATATATTTACCATGGGTTTTTTTTTCTTGTACCTCACTTTTTACTTATTTGTCTAAAGCAAAAATCATCCAACATTGCAAAAAAAATGTACTAGATTGAACCTTTGCTACCAGGCAGATGGCCTTTGCAATCCTTGTTAGCATCTTGGCCAAGCATTAATAGCTGTCCTGTGCAGAGAAAGAGTCCGTTTATATTAGTGGCCTTGCTTGATAGTTTTTACATTAGTTTGGCAGTTTGAGACTGGAAAATGATATGGAATCTGGGAATGGATTAGGGGAGTAAAATTTCTTCTGTTGCTAACCTGTTTATACAGTTCTCAAAGCTATGGGAGGGAGATGGTTTACGCTTTCACCCTTTGGTTTTGCTTTATATAACCCTTGCAACTTCATTTTCCATCAGCTTCGACTTACACACCAGACCAGGTGCCAAATGTATCATCAATGGGGACTCAATTGATTGCCTAGCCTGGGTAGGATTAGTGTTGGGACCCAGTTCTACTATTGGACAGGATGAGATGCTGAACTCCATCAGCAATGGGGACGGGATACTTCTGTGCTGTGAAGCATATACTGCATCACTTATCACCAATGAAGTCTATGTTATAGTAGTAACACGTGGCAGTGCTCAACATGGAAAGATTTTAGGAGGCCTGGAACTACAATCCAATTCCTGAATAAATAACTTTTTATAGTAAGAAAGTTGCTTCATTCATTCAATAGCTTTCTTCCACCACCAGCATCTATTCTGAGTTCTAAAGTCCAATATTCTTTCTGAACTATATAAAAAATATAGTGGTTTATTTATATAATGTCTAACATTTGCATAAAAACAACATGATATCAGACAATATTTATATTTGTAACCCACCAAACTGAGACTCAGTGTGACTTCTAAAAATTAACACAGAAATTTAAAAAAATGGAAAAACATACTCCAAAATTTGCCAAAATGTAATTAAAATATCAGTCGCATTAAAGGTTTTACAACATACTTCTTGGATTAGTTTTCACCAACTGATTGAAGGACAGGCTCATGGAAGGCCCTCTCTCCACCAGACATGCCCATGGGATTGAAAAGAGGAGCGGATTTTTAAAACCATTCTTTCTCCTAACAATAATTAACAAAGGAACTTTCTCTTTCACAGCTGCTGCACTCTGGGTCAAACTTTTAGCAGAATTATTCATCTCAAACAGAAGGCTCATTTCCTGGTAAGTCACTGAAATCCAGAAAATGAGGTATAGGATAATACGTTATTATACCAGTATAAGCATTTTTATGGCCATTCTGGAAGGAGGTACTCTGGATCTCCTTGTGCAGCACCAGGGTCCCTAGTGTAACTCTTTCCACCTGGCTTCTAGATTTTGTTCTTTTCCCCCTTCCTTATGCACCCAAGGACAAAAAGGCACCCCACTTCCTTGTTTAAGGGATGATGGCTCCTTCTGTGCACTCAGGAAAGGAGCACAAGCCCTCACACATGCCCCCTTCTCCACCACCACAGGAATCATGCTGGTAAAGCATTATGTTCCACTAATGTAACTATTTGATTTCAGTCTTGGAGAGTAGGAGTGAAAATTGGTAAGAAAATATAAAATCTCACTGTTAGGTTGTGCCAGTTCATGTCACCCACAGGATTCCATCTGACATATGAAATATGACTCTCAAATGAGAATAGTGATCAAGTGGCACCAACAACCTACTCCTTTGAACAAGTTTCAACACTGGCAGGAGGTGGAGAAACTTAAGCCTCAGAATGTGACCATCTTGTGCATTACAGAATAAATCTAGTTCTATGTATTGCCGAAGGCTTTCACGGCTGGAATAACTGAGGTATTGTGTGGCTTGCAGCATTTTCTCCTGACATTTTGCCCGCATATGTATATCTGTGACATTAGATCAAAGTAATATTGGAGCCCCCGGTGGTGCAGTGTGTTAAATCGGTGAGCTGCTGAGCTTGTTGACCAAAAGGTTGCAGCTTCTAATTCGGGTGAGCTTCTTCTGTCAACTCCAGCTTCTGCCAACCTAGCAGTTCAAAAACATGCAAATGTGAGTAGATCAATAGGTACCACTCCGGTGGGAAGGGAACGGCACTCCATGCAGTCATATGGAGGTGTCTATGGACAACAGAGGTGTCTGTGGACAATACCAGCTCTTCACCACACCCCAGAGTCGGACACGACTGGATTTAATGTCAGGAGAAAACCTTTACCTTTACCTAATATTAGATCAAAGTAATATTAAAACAACAGAGGTAAGATATATTACATATGTAATGATAACTAGCTACAATTCTGGTAACTATAATAGGAAACCATTGGTAGAACAATACAGGATGTTCAAGTGCTTAATGGAGTTGAGTGAAAGAGAAGCATTTAGGAAAAGAATGAAATTCTGTTTTCCACTATCAGTGAAGAGATCCTTTTGGAGCCTTTTTGCTCTTGTTGTTTCCCTGATTTCCTAACTAATTTTCTCATGTGATTCTCAGAAATTACAGAGCAAAAAGAATGATATCAAAATGTGTGCTCACTCACAGCACATTATACGCTGACATCATTGACAGCAAATGCCGCATTTTCTCAGAAGAAAAGAGGGATATCATATGAATAGAATGACTAAATGGGTGAGGGATGGATGAAGCTATTTTCAGGAAATGTTTCTTTCCTTCTTCAAACTTGGCCTATCTCAGTATGATCCCTGGAAGGTTGCCCAAAGGGTTCTGCTTTTTGATGCTGAAGACCACATTGATGAAATATGTCCTTCTTTAAACTCAGCCATCCTGTTCTCCATGTTCTTCCCATAAAGATCTTTACTGCAACTCACAATTGGGTTGTGGCTATGAAGGTAAGGAAAATAACAAAGGTACACAGGCTGCTGAGGAAGTGCCAGCTCAAAAGAGATACGATTTTTTTATGCATGCTAATATATATTTAAATCAGGACTGGACAACTGCTGACCTTCTAGATGTTGTGGGCCTACAACTCCTATGAGCCTCATCCATGTAGCCAATAACCAGGGCTGGTGGGGGTTGGCATCTGGGAGGAATACAAGTTGACCACTCTGGGTTTAAAACAATTGTGTAGGCTGGGGATGGATAATTTCCATAGGTTTCTCCCTTGCAGCATTTTTGTTTTCACTGTGAAAGGTTACTCCCCTGCATTTTCTTTGCAGGAGCAACTTTGCCACACTTTCACTCACATTTGCTCCCAGTGGTGCAATGGGTTAAACCTTTATGCTGGCTGAACTGGTTGACTGAAAAGTTGGCAGTTCGAATCTGGGGAGCGGGGTAAGCTCCTGACTGTCGAGCTCTAGACTCCCATGTGGGGATATGAGAGAAAGCTCCCACAGGATGGTAAAACGTCAAAGATATGGGTGTCCCCTGGGCAATGTCCTTGCAGATGGCCAATTCTCTCACACCAGAAGTGACTTGCAGTTCCTCAAGTTGCTCCTGACATGGAAAAAAACCCCACTCACAAATGTTTAAACTTAGCAGGGGGCTTTTACCCCAGCTGAACATTACTGGATATCATACTTCAGGCCAGAGGTGGGGTGCCCTCCTGGATGTTATTGAATTGCAGCTCAGAATTCCAGGTCCACAAGAGTTGGAAACCTACACAATTAGCACCTCACAAGTAGATACTTAGAGCAAGATTTCTCAGGCTGCCTAATGTGAGGGACAAACATCTCCTGCCCTACAGTTGTGCCAGGGACCGGCACAATATTTGTATCGATTGAATATAGTTGTTTCTTCTTTTTTCCTGTCAATTTATTGGGACCGGTGACCAATGGCTCAGGGTCAGTGCCTCTGAAAGAAACTTTGCATGATGAAACAAGGCTGTTTTGGGGCCCCAGCAATAGTGCCAGGATGAAGGGGTGTCTCTCAAAATTGAAATTTCAGGTGGCCTGTAAGAAGCCTTCCTGGTTACAATGTCAATCTGAACAAGAAAACAAGAAAATACCTGAAAGGTTGAATGTTTGCTAACCTTTATAAAATATTGCAATGGAAGGAGGCTGTGAGTAGTTTTTTTTTAGTGAGGGGACCATCAGATATTCAAGGATCCCTCCTTAGCTCTCTGGCCCCCAGATTGATTTTTAAAGGGTCTGCTCAGGGACTACCATTTTGAGCAATACTCAGCGAGAGTATTAGTCATGAAATGAACTATGTAAGATCTAATAGGTACATAATAAGGCCTCACTTAATTGACTGGACTAATTGATTATATTATGTTGAGCAACTAAGCACCCTTCACCTCACAATGAATTTGTCAACAGACTTATATTTTCAGATTTTTAATGCAAGTGCTTAAAAAAATAGATGGCAGGCAATATATTAAGAAAGCCATCTAACTTTCTTATACTGGATAGAAAGCAAGAGCATGTCTATTTTTGTGTGATTGCTTTTTCTTACATACATATTTGATCAATTAATCAACCCAAACCCATACCATCAGTCAATCAACTACTATTACTTTCTTTATCTGACAGCACAAATAAATAAATGGACCACAATTTGAAGGATGTGAATTCATTGGCAGAAGGGAATTGTATAAATAATAGAAATGAGTTCACAATGTGGCAACTTACCCAGAAAGAAAGACTGCTGCCATAACTGGGAGGCTCAGCCTTTCCCAGAATACGGGGAAGGTCAACCAGTCTTCTGCTCCTTTCCAAGAGCCCAGCGCCTCCCTGCTGCTCAGCCATCCCCACCCCTCAGAGAGCTGCATTTGAAAGAAGAGTGTACATATATGCTTCACAGGACATATATAAGAAAGACTGGATCAGGCCCAGTGAGCTATGGAATGGTTTGTTGATGCTCCATGTAATGCTATGCAAAGGAAGAGCAAGGAAACAGCTGCCCATACCCATACATATTCAAGGCAAGACTTCCACCAGTTGGGGCAGAGAAATCATAGGAGAGGAAATAGAGACATTCTGGGCTGGAATCTCAAGAAATGTACCAAGTAGAAAAAATTGTAGGGCTGAAGGCCATTTATTGGATAGATGCACTATTTGATTCCGGGAATAGCCACAAAGAAGATGCTCAGTAAGTCGATTTTCCTAGTCAACTAGAATATGTTTCAAGTTTCCTGGTTCTTGTGACAATATTTGAAGTCCTACATGGCTTGGGAACCTTATTACTGCCTGAGGTCTGCTGAGAGTGACCTCCTCAGTGTCCTACCAATGAGGTCAATCAACAGTGTTGGGACACGGGAGAAGGGTTTCTCAGCTGTGCCACCCCAATTGAGAAATGCCCATCCCTTGGAGACCCAATTGGTTCCAATACTCATTTCATTTAGATACACAATAAAAACCTGACTATTCATCAACGTCTTTAGGCCTCATTAATTAATGTCAAATATTGATGTACATGGTTTTCAATAAACTTTTAAAATCCTTTAAATCAGTAGAACTCCCTTGTATGTTTAAGATATTTTAGCTTACATAAATTATTTTGTATTGTTTAAAACTTTTTATCATGTTGTAATGCCATTTATAAGCTGCCCTGAAATCTTCCTGATATCATGCAGGAAACCACAGGGGGAAAGAAATGAAAGAGAGAGTGTGTGTGCTGTGTGGAGTGAGCAAAACTCTGGTTCTCTTCACCTTTACACACTTAATAGAGTGATTCCCAAACCTGGGTCACCAGATGTGGAATTTCAGGTCCCAGATGACTCAACCAGCATGAGTAATGGTGAGGGATTCTGATACTTATAGCCTGTGGCCATCTGGGGACATCACACATAGAGATTGGGAACCATGGCAGACATGCAACTTCTCAATTGACTCTGAATCCCCCTTTTACTCCATATGTTTTTAGCTTGGTTTTTTACTTTCATGCTTCTTTGATATTCATTTTCTTCAGAACGTTTTAGAAAAGTCTAAAAAGTTCACCCCCCCTTAATATTTTAAAGCCAGTTTTTAAAAGGGGGTATATCTTAGATATTGACAAGAACCCCAACTGATCAGCAGAGTTAAGCAGCTACCTTCTGGAAATCAGAGAATCAGATGGTTGTAGTTAACCAGCATCTCAAGGATCATTTAGTCCAACCTCCTGTCAGTTTAGGAAGTTATAGCTAATGTTTCACCTCTGTTTAAATTTCTCCAGTGAAGAACTTTCCAAGATCGTTGGCTAAATATGTGAAGAGTTCTTAATCTAATCTTCCTACTATTTAGTACAAATTATCTTTTTCAGAATTTGAATACTCCTTCTTCCATGTGACAGCCATCCAGATATTTTAAGTTAGCTAACATATAATCTCTCCATCTTTTCTCCTCCCCGCTAAATATATCTGACTCCTCCAACTGTTCCTCACAGAGCTTTGTTTCCAGACCCTCTACCATCCTATTGTCCTTCTTTTGACATGTTCCATACTGTTGATATCCTGCTTGAACTGTAATGCCCAGAATGGGACACAGTACTTTAAGTAAAGTCTGACCAAAGCAGGACAGATTGGTACCACCACTTCCTCTTTATCTGGATGCAGTATTTTTATTGGTGAAGCCTAGTAGTCATTGGCCTTTTTTCCTTTTTTCTTCTAATTACTTCTTCCTACTGACACATGTTTAGCATGTGGTCTACAAAGACCTTTTCACAGCTATTGCTGTCAAGCCAAGTGTCACCCATCGTATATTTGTGTTTTCCCTGCTGAAATATGGAGCCTTACTTTTTTTTTGTCGTGTCAGGAGCAACCGCTCCTGTTGTGAGAGAATTGGCCATCTGCAAGGACGTTGCCCAGGGGACGCCTGGATGATTTTTGATGTTTTATCATCCTTGTGGGAGGCTTCTCTCATGTCCCCGCATGAGGAGCTGGAGCTAATAGAGGGAGCTCATCCGCCTTACATTTATCCCTGCCAACATTCATTTGGTTAGCTTTTCCTCCTATGAACTGTTGAGGTCATCTTGAATCCTGATTATGGTTTCTGAGTTTTGTGTCATCCAAAATTTGATGAGCATATACTCTATTCCTTTCTCCAACTAAGCTATATAGGTGTTAAATACTGCCAGGCCAGCCTTAACTCTGCAGAGCCATTACTTATCTGTCCAGGAAGATGATGAACTTTTTTTGGGAGATTTGCCCACTACCAGACAGACAGACACACACACACACACACACACCTACAAACAACACACACACATAAACATTCATGCCAGTAGGATAATTTACCTCACATTTTACTAATGTATTTGCAAAAAGGTATGAGCAGTGTTACATTCTTACATTCAGTGTTATAGTCCTCAACCTACCAATCTACCAATCTTTCATAAAGGAAAGAGAAAAAGAAAGAAAGCAGATTGGTCTGGCATGAATTAGTTTTGAAAATCCATGCAAGCTCTCGCACAGCATTCATTTCTAAACGCTGTCAGAGTGGTTGGTTATAGCATCTTTCTTGATATTGATGTCAAGTTGACTGGTTTGTAGTGGCCTAGGTCCTATCCACCCCCACCCCCCTTTAAAAAAAAGATGGGGACAAAATTTGCTTGTTTTTAGTTTTCACAAACCACTCCTGTGAGATAAGAAATTCTCATAGACAAAGGCTCTCTGTCAGTTCCTTACTCCCGTCAGGTGCAATTCATCCAGAACTAGAAACCCAAATTCATTTCAGTAGCTAGATGTTCTTTACCTATTTTGAACTACAGTTTCTTAAATGTATTATTTGTCATATTTTTACCAAGCTGAGTTCTGTTTTCCTTTTAGGAGAAAATACAAATGACGTAGGAAATGAGTGGTCCCATGTTCTCTTTCTCACTCAATACCTTTCCTCCTCCTTTCCCCCCATACAGTGGATCCACTGGTTTACTGTTCTTCCTCTTGCTTTGAACACTACAGTATTCCCTTTAGTTATTTTTTAACAACTTGACTTCTTTTTCAGTTTTAGCCCTCTTGACTTGATCCCTGCAAATATCACTCACCATACTTGCTTTTGGCTTTCTTTACAATTTCCCCATCTATTGGTTGGTTCCCCTTCCATTGCCTCCGTTCCTCCAACTCATTGACATCATAGTCTAAAACAGGGGTCCTCAAACTAAGGCCCGGGGCTGGATACGGCCCTCACTCAGGGTCAACCTAAGTCTGAAACGACTTGAAAGCACACAACAACAATCCTATCTCATCAGCCAAAAGCAGGCCCACACTGCCCATTGAAATACTAATAAGTTTATCTTTGTTAAAATTGTTCTTCGTTTTAATTATTGTATTGTTTTTAAGTGTTTTTTGCACTACAAATAAGATATGTGCCATGTGGATAGGAATTCATTCATGCTTTATTCAAATTATAATCCAACCCTCCAACAGTTTGAGGGACTATAACCTGGTCCTCTGTTTAAAAAGTTTGTGGACCCCTGGTCTAAAATATTGCATCCATCCTCATTTGAAAATTCTCCTGCTCAGATTTGTGACACCCCTAGCAAACATGTTCTTACCAGAAGTACTTTCTCATGAAATTGTAGACTATAATCCAAGAAGTCATCTCTCCCACCCCCACAAAATGACACCATCTCTGAAGGCAGTTTTTCTCTCAGATAAACATTATCTTCCTTCCTGGAGCATGACTTTCAAGAGGAAAGAGAAGGAAGAAGGTTCTTTTGACTGACACTATGGCTAGCCAACCCATCCTGTTTACAACCAACTTACAATCTGATCTCTAGAAGAGAATGTACTATAGAAGAGGATGAACTGAATAGAATGGGTATGTTTAGCTCACCAAAAAATTAACTTTGTAAAGCACTACTTTGCAACTGTAGTTGGTTTCAATTTGTTGTGAGCCGTCATATATCCTGTGACAGAAGAAAAGTTGTATGTGTAGATGGATATGTGCATACATTGTGTATACACTATTTTCATATATGAAAAGTGAGTTAGAAATTGATTAATCAATACTCATGCTAAATTTCAGGGCATTCTTAACAGTTGGTTCTCTATTTTGTTATCTTAAAATAAACAAACACAAAACATCAGATTTCCTCATTATTCATCTCTAGTCCTTTAGTCTGAAGGAGAAAAGAGATGGAAGAAGATGACAACACTCCTGCACAGAGTAGGGATGATAACAGAATTGTTGCCAACTATGTTAAAGGACTATAAGTTGAACAAATGAGGTGGGCAGCAATAAAGGAATGGCCAAAAAGGACCAGACCCAAGAAGAGATGCACAAACAGAAGGTGAGAGCATAGAGTCATGCAGGGTACCAAGAGAGGGAAAGTCCTGAGATAGATAGATAGATAGATAGATAGGTGGATATCTATCTATCTATCTATCTATCTATCTATCTATCTATCTATCTCATATATCCCCGGGTTTTGATTAGAATTCGGCAGCATGCAGAGGCGGCCCTAGATAATTTTCAACAGTAAGCAAACAGTATTTTGGTGCCCCACCCCCAACCAATCATTGATATATATATTCTGCTTGTCGTGGGAGTTCTGTGTGCCATATTTGGTTCAATTCCATCATTGGTGGAGTTCAGAATGCTCTTTGATTGTAGGTGAACTATACATCCCAGTAACTACACTGGCCGCACTTGCTCCCTTGCCTGGCCCGCTTAGGGTCTGGAGGCGTGCCTGAAGACCCCGGCGTGTGCACCAAAAGTCACCTCTTCTCCTGACTTTCTCCTCAGTCATTGGGACCAAGAGAGAGAGAGAGAGAGAGGTGGAGATGCCCACTTTTCCTGAAGGTAGGCGCAAAAACAAAGGAGGGAGCGGAGGTGGGAGATACCTCCAGCCGGAGGGGCTCTCTCTCTCTCTCTCCCTTGGTCCCAATGGCTGAAGAGAAAGTGAGGAGAAGAGGCGACTTTTGGTGCGCATGCTGGGGTCTTCAGACACGCCTCCGGACCTGAAGCGGGTCAGGCGTGGCAGCACCGCCCCTTGGCCCACCCGCGGATTGGGGAGAGGAGAGGAGGCGGGTGGAGCATCTGGGGATCGGGAAAGGGAGCCAGTCATGGGGAAGCGATCGAACGCGGAGAACGATTGAGTGCCAGCTCTGCTCACGCACCTGGTGGCCAGGTGGAGCAGGAACGAGAGGGGCGAGGCAAGGTTCAAGGGCCCAGCCCCTATGGGAAGAGGATCGCCCGGCAGCAAGGCAAGAAAGCCGAGGCTCCCCCTGGACTGCTAGGGCTGTTATGAGCTGAGGGGGCGCTCCTCAAGTGGCGGTCGAGGGGCATGTACAGAGGCGCCTCTGCGCCCCTGGCAACAAAAAAAAAGTGTTCTGCGACCGCTTACTTCGCGTAATGGATGAGCCGCCCCTGGCAGCATGAAGTGGTGGCTGTTATTGGCTAGGATCCCTCCATTGATTGTCCTTAATCTCCTTTCCTAGTCATCCTCTGGAGGGCCTGGCTGCACATTCTCAACCAGCAGAAATGCTGAAGAAGCCATGGTGCTCCCTAACATTTCAAAGCTTTCAATTATTTTAATCCATTGGAAGCTCCCCTAGAGATTTCCTGTCAGCACGAAAGATGGGATAAGTGAGAGCCTGCCTTTGTGTTATGAGATTATAGTACTGTTTATCCCATTTTCAAGTTAATTTTAATAGCAATTATCTCAGTACCTCAGATGCATCTGGGAGCCTGAATGGTCCCAGAAGATCTTTGTTGGATTATCAAAAGGCAAGGTCCGGTTTCTCTCTCACCACCTCTGTTGAGTTTCTCCCTTTTATAGGGGACAGGAGAAGACTTTACCTCTGGAGCAGATAAGGTTTTTTTCTGTTGGGTTTCATCACTGACTGCACAAGCATCTAGCCCTCAACGAGTAGTTAGCCTAGATAGATTAGAGTGAGGGATTCCTTGCCTAAATTCCTTATGCATGCCTATCTTAAGAAGGGGCTTAGAAGGGGGGTTGTCTTACTCATCCTGCATGTCACTATCTCCTCGTCCTTTGAATACTTAGTAATGTAATCTCTTCAGGGAAGACGTAATTTCATCTTTAAAGGTATTTGTATTGCCCTGGACTGGCCATGCAGTCTGTCTCCATTTTCTGGGTTTCTCCTCCCTTTGTTCTTCTAGAGTGAGGAGGCATCTTGCCATTGTCCAGGCAAGATGTAGTAGATATGGCTATTTTGTTATTTTTCCATTTTCTTTTCCTTAGAAGATAGCTCAGTGAAGCTAGTTAGCTCCGAGAACCTTTCCTATCCAGAATGGATTTGTTTTTACTTTAATAAACGTATTATTTTTAGAACCTATGAAGTTGTGGATCTGGAGTCCTGTTCCATTCTGTTGAATGGAAACCAATCCTTGCTCTTACACATAAGCTTCTACTGGTTATGAACTGTGCTTCTAATGCTATGCTTCACCGCTTTGAGTCACCTGAGGGCTGAGAAAAGCGGTATAGAAATAAAGTAAATAATAATGCTTTATTTTTGTGGAATCACCCCAAGTGAGGATTATTTTTGAGCCTAGCAGCTCTTAATTCCCAACATTTTGGTCAAGGGCTGCATTTTGTTGAGATTATATTCTACAAAGTGGTCTGGACTGAAGTAAGAGGTGAGTGGGACCAGAATCAGCACTTTCTCTCTGTGCATTTCTGCCACCTTTCATGCTCTCAATTCTCGTCTCCTTTTCCTGCCACTTTCTAGTGGATCGGGACCTAACTGAACACTGAAGTTTCTCTCTCTCTCTCTCTCTCTCTCTCTCTCTCTCTATATATATATATATATATATATATTTGAGGTACTCAACATGCTGGAAAGAGTACATGTGATCTCAGGAGGATTGGTTGTCCAGCCCATGTTTTAAGAGCACAGCACCAGACACCTACTTTGCTCAGATGCAGTTGGCCACTTCCTATCCACCACTTTATTATAGTGGATGCTGTACAATTGGGCAAAATACATAACCCTGAAGTTTTGGAAAGATTTTAAGAGAAACTAGTTCTTTCATGTCTTCCAAAATAAACTGATCCGTTGAAGGCTACATCCTGCATGAAGCTCTTCTCTTTCATGATGTCCACTTGTTTGGGACTTTCAAGTCATAGGCTTAACCCAAGACCCTTAAGGTAAGGCCCTTTCTACACTGCTATATAAAATACAGATTATCCTTTTCAAACTGGATTATATGGCAATGTAGACTCATATAATCCAGTTCATACTGTGGATTATCCGCTCTGATAATCTGGATTATGTGGCAGCGTAGAAGGGGCCTAAAATGAATATTGAACTTGCAAGAAGCACTTGGAGTTATTCCTTCTGCCACAAACTGTAGCTGACAAATACTGCATATGGGATTCCACCCTCTATCAGCCCCAGCTTTGAAGGTTTGGAGATGAGAGGGTCTTCGTTTATCAGTATCTGGTGGGCCAGAGATTACTCAATGTGGTATTTCAGTGATTTTAGGAAGGGACACTTGTTTTTCAGGGGGTGGGAAGGTATGCTCTTGACAGAACAGGGTTGACTTGTGATTAACTAAAGAGTCCCCAAAGGCAAGGCCTGGACGCAATGATCTGTACTTTCGATTTACCCAAGAGTCCTTTTTGCACTCCCTCCCCTCCATACTAACTGTGTCACTCCCTTCCCAAACAAGACAGTCCACTCTTGCCAGCAATGTGTTTCCAATCACTGCCTCCTAAATCTCACTGAAATGCAAACCACGTGCCATGTGTTCACCTGCAACTCATCAGCCCCGAGCTACTGTATAAACACAGCCCATGCTTCAGCCTATGCTGTGCTCACCTAACCCGCTCCAGTGGAGGCTCAACACCCCATCCCCACTCATCGCATTTCTGCTGAGTGTCAGACACTGGCAGCTCCAGTGCAGCATGGAAGGAGGCCCACGGTTATACTTGGCAGGGAGAACCTGCCCTGAAATCCAGCTCAGGGAAAGGGGGCTTTCTGAAAAACAAAACAGGCTGCCTCCCAAGTCAAGCAGATGTTAGCGCCTTCCATCCTGGGAAATAGTAGCCTGTCACAAAGGGAAATATGACACAAGAGTTGGCCCTATGTACAGCTGCTCACCATCCAGCATTTTATAGTCTGACCAGTAAAATTGTGCTGTGTAAGGTAGCCAATGGGAAAGTCTGGAAAGTCAGCAGGCTCCACAGCCTGGCAGGGCCATCCCTCACTTTGAAAAATAAAATCATGGTATGCCTGTCTTTAAGTATAGATTGAATTGCACAGATCTCTATTTATCCATTCCGCTCTTTTAATATTGGTGAAATGTGAGTTGAACTGGACTGTTTTACACATCATAATGTGACAGAGCAGTCAGATGATCAGCCGTGGCAAATTGCACAGTGCAGTATGACCCTTTTATCCACGAATTCAATATCTACCGTTTCACTTATTCAACCTCCAAAAAATATCTCTCTGCCATCCATAAGTATTTTGGGACTCTCTTTAGTGCATATCTATCATATGCTTCCAGTCCAAGTATAGTTAAAATATTAGGTTATGCTATTATTCAGTTCCAGGTATCAATTGGATAGGGTTTTGGAGCATTTTCCCTTGGATATGGGGGTTGTACTATATATTTTTGGAAGTGTTGCTCAGCCAGTGCACTGTGATCACTGTGTGCAGAAACATATTGAGTAATAATTGGAAAAGTAATCCAGGGATATCTGGAGGGCCACACACTCCCCCTCCCTGATGTTGTAGATGTCAAGCAGAATAACCAGTGCTAGACTGGATGGTCAAATAGACTGGGATCATGTGTCTCACTCCTCTAGTTTAACTGGTGGGATTATATTAAGGGATCTACTTTTTCTTTACTTCACATAAGTAAATATTGGATAACTCCATACACAAGTGGTTGGTAGTGCCTACAGTGCACAGCTCTGCTTACCCCAACCTAAACTGATTGGTTACAAGATATGCTGGGAATGTTTCCTCGGTCCATTGCCAGGATCATCCTCCTTCTATGAGTACCTACACTCTGCATAAGTATATTGGCAGAACTTTATGATCTGCTGGCTATATGTCAGAATACAGCCAGAAGTGGCTTGATGGTGGGCAGCTTCTGATGTCTGGTTTATGGCCAATATCAAGTTTATGGATGTCAATTAATTTAATGGTGTTTTAGTCTCCTCCTTTGAAAGCCTTCCTAGACATATGCTGCCCCAAAATCAGCTCCCTGACTTCTCCAGCGGGGTTTGGGAGGATACAGGGCTCTTAAGATGAAACCTCATGGCTCTACTTACAACAACTGTTCTATCAATAAAGTTGCCAGATATCTGAGTGCTGATTGAAATCTCAGAGAATTGCCATACATCCCCAGGTTTCCAGGCAAACAAGCATGCAGACCTCAGAGAGACCTCATGTTAGAGTAGAAGAGTCCTATTTTTGTGTGTGAGAGAGTAATTTTAAAGGCTTGACAGTCACCTCTGTCCGTTCCTAGCTTATCCCAGGGATCTCTGGCCCAGTGCAAAGATATGGTACCTGTGGAAAGTTCAGTGTAGCTACAAGGCAGAAGCAAGGAGAAAGGAAGAGGGGAGATAAGAGAGTGTGTGTACACTTGCATCCTTCCTCCCATTTGGAGCAAGTCAGGAAGTGCGGGTTTTCTAAGGGCACATTCACACAGCGCCTAAAACGCACAAGCTCAGGCACTTTTACCTAAGGCGTCCAAACAACGCTTCAGGTTAAGGAAAATAATTCAGGACAAAGCAGGAAAACCCTTTGTTCTGAGTTAGACACCTGAAAAGACCTGGGTCTTTCCAGCTATGGGTGCTGTGTGGACTGGGCCCAGGGATCATATCATGTGAGTTCCAGTTCCAATCCACAGAGCTGTCATGGGATTTTTGGATCCTGGAGCCCAAAAAACCCAAGACAGCCCCCGCCCCCCAAAAAAAACCCTTAAAAAGGAGAAATTACTTACGGGCCAGCATTTTGACACGTCAGAAGGACGGGAGGAAAATCGCTCCTGTCCCTCCTTCTCCTGGCACCTCATTTCTATATGCCAGGAGAGGGCCAACAGTAGGGAAATGCCAGTCAGGTAATTAATTTTAACTTTTTAAGACACCCCCCCCCCCCGCCGTCGAAAGCATGGGCTTTTTTACCCGTGTGGGGACAGAAGTCTGGCCTGACCTGGGATTTTTAAACCTGGATTGAACCCAACTTTTTCCCTGTCTGGAACCGCCTTGATTCACAAGCCTTTTTATTGTACAACCTCTGGCTGCAATAATGCAAGACCTAGAGAAAAACCAGTGAGCTTTCTACAATCTCCAACACTAACATCTCCATACTGCACACATAGGAATCAAGACCTAGTAGCAGATAATGCATCTTCTGAATGCATTTCACCATCTTCAAAACCATAAAAATAATTTTTAAAGCTATGTTTTTTTTTCTCCCTGGCCTTGGGTTGTCATATCATACTACGACCCCCATATCCTTGAACTCAATATTCACAATTTCACTAACATATATTCCAAAAGATATCCTCCCAAAGTGTTTGTGAGCCTTTCTATGTTCTATAATACAGGGTTAGTCAAAATGAATAGGCCAATAAGAAAATTAATTGTACCCGAATGTATGTTTACTGTAACCAAACCACAGCTACGTAGCGACAGATAAACTATCAAAGTTTTTTTTGAGCAACACACATGTACGTTAATGCCGCTAGGCGTCGCTAGGAGTCGCTGTTTTCAAAATGGCGGAATCAGGCAAAGAGAAGGCGTTTTGTGTGATGACATTTGCTAAAACAATGTCAGTAATTACGGTCCAGCGAGAATTTCGAGCCAAGTATGGCAAGGAACCACCTCATCGACATTCCATTGCGAGGTGGGTAAAGCAATTTGAGGAGACGGGCTGCTTATGCAAGGGTAAAACCACAGGACGACCGCGTGTCTCCGAAGACACAGTGGAATCCATTCGTGCATCCTTTCAACGAAGTCCCCAGAAGTCGACTGAACTGAACTATCGCTTGGACGTCTGCCGTGTCACACGGGGCACCCATATCGAACATCTCTGAAGGTGAGACAAAACTTTGATAATTTATCTGTCGATACGTAGCTGTAGTTTGGTTACAATAAACATACATTCGTCTAAAATTAATTTTCTTATTGGCCTATTCATTTTGACTAACCCTGTATAATTCTATAGTGTTCTTCCAGTCCAAACATTCCCCAGAATAGCATTAGGGGACCTAGAGATGCCCATAAACAGAAGTGTTTGGGAGCTTTTCTAGCTCCTCCATTACCGAAAAAGGTTGCAAGTGGAAACATTTAAGAAGCCCTAGTCTAGGGAGCTTGGAGGGCTGCAAAGCCAACCATCTTAAACATTTTTCAATTTCTTATTTTTCTGCATCTACAGTTGGTGCATAGGAGCCCCTGATGGCACAATGGGTTAAACCCTTGTGCTGGTTGAACTAGTCAACCAAAAGGTTGGCGGTTCGAATCCAGGGAGAGGGTAAGCTCTTGTCTGTTGAGCTCTAACTTCTCATGTGGGGACATGAGAGAAGCCTCGCACAAGGATGGTAAAACATCCGGGCATTCCCTGGGCAATGTCTTTGCAGACAGCCAATTTTCTCACACCAGAAGCAACTTACAATTTCTCAAGTCACTCCTGACATAAAAAAAAGTTGGTGCATAAACCTGGATTACAATTTTAGTCATGCATTTTCCTTAGAGTGTGACTGAAATTATTCAGTCACACTTTTTAATTGTATCCTTTAACTACTCTTGAGCTTTAAAGTGAGATGGGCTGGACAAATTTGTTCTTATTTGCCATCAAGTTGACTTTCACTTAGGCCCCTTCCACACAGCTGTATAAAATCCAAATTGAACTGGATTATATGGTAGTGTAGACTCAGATAACTCAGTTTCAAGCAAATATTGTGGAGTACCTGCCTTGATATACTGGGTTATATGGCTATGTGGAAGGGCCCTAAGGGTAACTTATGAATGTGAGATATCAAAAAGCCTTGGTCATTAGCAGCCCCGCTCAAGTCCTGCAAAACACAAGGTCATGACTTCCTTGACTGAATAAATATGACTATTTTTCAGTCCTCCTCTTTTCCTATGCCTTCCATTTTCCAATGGGTTACATCATCTCATGATACAGCCTGCTCTCTGTATCCACTGTTGGGGAATCCGAGCTGTTAGACTCAAAATAACCCTCACTTGGGATGATTCCATCATAAATATAGCAGAGTACCAGAAGTAAACTTCATAACCAGTAGAAACTTACATTTGGTGAACTATGATAGCCCTCTATATCTTAGGACGGACCAGGATTGCAGAGTCAGAACTTTTATGTTTAAAAATATTTATTGAAGTAAAATAAATACATTATTGATAGAAAAGGTCTTGGAGCTAACTAGCTTACTAAATCTCATCTTCTAAAGGAGGTAAAGGGTAAAAAGCCTGTGTAGCTACATTTTGCCTAAAGAGAGGCAAAATGTGTCCTTACTGGAAGGAAGAAAAGGCAGAAGACACTGGAAAATGGTGGAAAGATTGCATGGTCAACCCAGGGCAATAAAATGGATTTAAAATCCATTTATTTATCTTTTTAGCAATCTATGGTATCCATAGAACTCTCCTACAGCATCACATTTCCAATGAGTTGTTTTTCTTCCTATCAGCTTCACTGTCCAACTCTCACATCTGCACATAGGAAATGGAAATACTAAGGCTGGACAAACAGACACCTTAAAATAGAGGAATTACATCTGTAAAATTGGACACTGGCATTCCTAATAAGAAACCATCATATAGGATCCTTTAGGGTAGAAGATATGTTGACTTAATACACGTCATACTTCCCATTCAGATGGCTCTCTGTGTGTGTGTTTCAAATTCCTTGATCCATTACTTCACAACAAGAAATCAGACATTGTTAACAGCTTCCGGTGAAGTTTTTGCAGGATTGTTAAACAAATCAAGTGGTGGTTTCTAATTCCTTTGTTTTAATGAGAGAGGGAAATGGGATTTTATTAATCATTTGGGGCTTTCAGAAATTGCCTTTAAGTGCCTCACTTTGTTAAGGGAAAAATCAATAAAGAAGAGAAAAGCTAAGTTTTTAAATGGACGCAAGTGACAAAAACCGGGGCCAATTACTCCCCCTCCCCAAAATGAAGCACTTGCTGAGCTTCCATTAGCTCAATTATACTTTCAAAAGCTTCCCCAAACATCATTTCACCACTTCCAGCCCCAACCCAGCCCAACCCACTCTGCATTATTTTTACATCCAACTCCACAACCATTAACTAACACAAAGTTATTTATTGGGGGAAATGTAGGCTTCTTTGCCTTTCATTGGAATGTATTGGAGGGATAGGTCCCAGGTTGGCATCTGGCTATTTCAAAGAGCCTGACCACCCTAATGCTAGTTCAAAGAGTCAGAACCAAACTAGCTCGCTTCTTGGCTTTTGGTAGCTTTTTCCAATCTGTGGTGTCCCAGACTTATTTAAATATAATTCCTATCAACATCAAACCAACACAACACAACCATAATCAAAAACAACTTGAGGACACCAGGTTGAACAAGAATGGTTTAGGATTGTGCTCTGCGGAAACAAAAGAATCTGGAAGTAAATGCCATAGAATCGTAGTGGTGAAAGAGACCACAAGGGCCATCCAGTTCAACACAATCACAGCACTCCCAGCAGATGGCCATGCCTCTTGACATGGAAAATTAGATGCCCATCTACTATTTTATAAAGAAAGAGAAACACAGGGCAAAACAATATCTTCCTTGATATCTTGGTTGCTCAGTGGAGAAAACTGATGTATTTATTACATCCTTTTTATACAATGTCCTTGGAATGTATCATATCCAAGTTCTGGCCCAGTTTTGAGGTTGCTGTTACAAGCAGTCCAGGGTCATATTCTTGTGGTGCATACACCCTGTAAAATTAATGCAGTTTGACACCAATTTAATTTCCATGGCTCAATGCCATAGAATCAGGGGATTTATAGTTTGGTGAGGCACCAACATTATCTGGCAAAGAAGGCTAAAAACCTTGTAAAACAACTCCTAGGATTCTATACCATTGAGCTCTGGCAATTAAAATGGTCTCAAACTGCATTAATTTGGCAGGCTAGATGCACCCATCATGGACACTATTGTGTTGGCATATTATTCTAGGGAGAGATAGCCCACAATTAAGAGAGGAGTGTTGCAGCTGAAGAACAAAAAGGTGGGAGACCAAGGAGATTCATAAGGAAGATGGTTTGCTCCCTGGGCTACAAGAATGCAGGAATCAATTGATTATTTGGACGAGAAAATGCAAATAGACCCATTTTCAAAGAATCAGATTAAGTAATCTATCTCCTTGTAATTGCCTTTGAAAGTTTATTATGTCTGATATGAGGAACATGTGAGAGAATGAGAAGGTCAGAGAAGGGTGGAAGGAGAATCTGAGGACTCTTCTTCACTGACATATAAAATCCAGATTGTCTGATTTGAACTGGATTATATGACAGTGGAGACTTGTATAATCCAGTTCAAAGCAGATAATCTGGGATAAGATCCTAAGATATAGGGCAGTGTAGAAGGGGCCAGAGAAGGACTACCTAAGAAAGCTGAGATCTGGAAGGGTTATGAATTAGAAATACAGGGAGGCATGGGAAGAAAACAGACTCTTTGCCTTTTGGATAAGAAAAATAGACATGCCCAGCCAATTAAGAATCACTTTAGAGCACTTTAGGCAAGGGGTCTATGACCTACCAACATTTTTGAACTACAACTTCCATCATGTCCAACTTTTTGTAGTTTTGTTTCTAAGGCTGATGAAATGTGGAGCCCAACAGTATTCTAAGGCATTTGGACATTTAATCTAGTATCCCTTTTTCAGCAGGAGCAAGTTGGACGTCAGTAGGGAGATCACAAGATGGATATGAACCTGGTGACCTTTTCCAGCACCCAGTATTTAAGGTATGCTCCCCCTGTAAATGAAGGTCTCACTAAACATGGGGGACTGGAAGCTGACTCATCTGGTCTGTTTTTATACTTGTAATGACAATGACGGGGTGAGGGAAAGGATAAGCATTTCACAGTGTTTTAGCTGGCAGAATGGATATGCTGGCAGAACATTTTGTCAGCGTAGCTGCCTCAGTACGAAATGTAGGTAACGTATTAAAGAAAAGTTAACAATTAATTTTAGTAAGCTTAAAAATATTGACTGCATATATACTGAGGGGGGATTTTAAACAATTACATTGAGTTTTGATTGGATTTTTAATATATATTACATTGCCACATAAGAAGCCTTACCAAAGTCAAGGTGAAAAATCCAACCCATGGATTTCCCCATTTGTTACTGGTTTGAGATTTGGAGAAAAGGAAACATCTGCTTGAAGTTTATCTTCCTTTTCCTTCCTCTCCTTGTAACCCCATCTCGTGAATCTCCCCCTTTCCTGAGTTTATTCATTCCCACTTGAATTTTAGTAAAAAGTCCTAGGGAGAAGAGCTTCAAAATTCAATTTTCCTGGAGCAGATAATGAAATACTAAGTTATATCGGTGTGGAAATCTAGAAGACCAAATGTAGGTGAAAACCACACATAGGCTTTCCTTTTCATTTGTTAACTTAACATTTTTGCATATTGGAAGTAACTAAGACACCATTCTCCAGTCATCAATGAAGATAAGATCTTTCCATTTGGTAAATTTTATAATTAGGCACACAAGCTTTGTGATTTTTTAAAAATAGAATCTATATTTTAAATCTTCATTTGGATGGTGTGAGATATATTTGGAATTATTGCACTGAATTCCCCTTAAGGTTCTTTACCTGATAAAAGCTTTGGATAGAACACCTATTTATTTTATGAGTTACTTTTTAGTGTAATACTTTGCTTGGGTTGCAAGGAGTTCAAGGTAACTTGTGTCATTCCACATTCAGTTATTGAGATTGCTAACATCCAAACCATACTAATCCAATGGATCCTACATGATCTACTTTTGAGTAAGGGCCCTTCCAGGCAAGCCCAAAAATGTGGGTCCTGTTGCGCTTTTATCAGAGATATCTAAATGATTCCTCTGGTAAAAACGAATTAATTTGCCACAAAGGAGAGTTTCCCTGCTTTGTTCTGAATTAATTAGATACCTGGTAAGACTCAGATCTTAGGTAAGATCCAGGCCTTATCAGGTATGGGCCCAATCCACACAGCCATCTTGGTTTTACGGACAACAGGAGCCTGGAAAACCAAGAGGACACCACCTCCCCCTCCCAAGCCCCCTCCCCCAAAATAAGCCCTTAAAATTAAAACAATTTATCCAGCCATCATTAAGGTTCTCATAGATTCAACTTGGCATGTAGAAATGATGTGCCAGGAGACCCCACCGCACCCCCCTGTCTCCTGGCATGTCATTTCTATGTGCCAGGAGGACTCCAAGAATACCTTAATGTCAATATGATTTTTAATTAAGGGTTTATTTTGGGGGGGGGGAGGCGCTTCTAGGTATCGAGACACCCTGACTGGGAAAGCCCAGGTTTGGGGGACCTTGTGGGGACAAAAACCCATGCCTAAGCAGGTTTTTAAAAACCCGCTTTGATGGGGGTTTTACCCCTGTCAGGAAGTGTCCTCAGTATTTGAATCTGTAACTGTAGCCATGTACTTCTTCAATCTTGAGGGGCAAACTAAAAGCTAACAGTGCCCCCCCCCCCCCCCAAACAGGGCTTTCATAAAGAACCAGGTGAGTAGAGTAAGATTTCCTGGTTGTTTGGTAATTCATTTAATAATCTTTAATAACTTAGAATGAGTCATTAGATTGTTTTAAGGCATTAATTGTGTGTACAATCTGCTTAAAGCTTTTTAAGAAAACACTGTTTTCTGAGACTGAAAATTTATAATATGTCTATGCTTATATATCATATGTCTATTTTGAAATTAATACAGTTCCATCAGTGTTATAGGGGGGAAGCATGTGGGTGACTGGCTCAAAGTCACCCATTGACGGAAATTGCTAAAGTGAGGACCCAAAGCCAGGTCTCCCCAATCTTAATATAGCATTCTGCCTCCTAAATTAACACCAGATCTCCATTGGTCATGCTCTAAAGATATTATTTTGTCTTGCAAAATCTAACTAATGCTAGACCACATAAATTGAGTCCAAGTATACTAAACTGACATCTTTTCCTGTACAGAGCTGGCCCTACTATTGAGCAGGGTGAACTGTCTGTCATGGGACTTTCCCTGTGTCCCTAAACTTGACTGTTGGTCTCAATGGGACATGATGCCTTTATTCTACGTTTTAAAAAAGATTTGCTTCCAAGGCCCTTCCACACAGCCCTTTATTCCAGAATATCAAGGCAGAAAATCCCACAATATCTGCTTTGAACTGAGTTATCTGAGTCCACACTCAGATAATGTGGGATTTTCCGCCTTGTGTGGAAGGGCCCCCAGATTGAGGGGGGGGGGGATGCTTTATTTGCCTCAGGTGACATAATGGCTCAGGTTAGTTCTGGCCCTGGGCAAGGAGTTCGGCCAAAATGACAAATATCAACTGGAATGTATAGATATAAACTGGACTGAAACATGAATATTTGTAGAACTTTCCTTCTCATGGGTAGGATGATCTGACCTTCAGGATTTACTGGTTTGATGTTTTATTGCAGATTTGTCAATAGGAGATGCTGGAATTAATTTGTCCACCCAAATGACATCATGCAAAAGCCAAGTTTGGCTCCATGGGTAGAGAGTGTGGGATAGTGAGCCGCAGGCCCTGGGTCAAATCCCAGGTCAGTAGAGAGCACACTGGGCAGCCTTCAGTAATTTACTACCTCTTAGCCTCCATTTCCTATCTATAAAGTGGGGAGGGATAATGACCTGCCTCCTCTCAAGAAATGTGAGGACCCACAAGATAAATATGGTAAGGTACACTGTGCATTAAGTGTGTGCTATATAAATGATAAATTGCAACATGCCCTGGGCCATGTGACACCCACTAACCAATCTCAAATTACAGAATTATTGATTATTGGGCAGCATATATCAAATGAAACAAAAATAGGCAGATGTGATTGTTCCAGGGTATCATTTTCACCACTTTGAATATCCATTCCACCTTTAATTATAGGCCTGCCATCATCATATATTATAATATCAAAGGGCCAGTGTGGTGTACTAGGACTCTGGAAACCAGCGTCTGAATCCCTACTCAGTCATAGAAACTAACTTGTCCTTAGGCAAGTCACACTATCTCATCCTCAGAGGAAGGCAATGGCAAACCTCCTCTGAATAAAATAAATCTGACCAAGAAAATATTAGGATAGGGTTATACTGAAGTCACATTGAAGACATATACAGCATGTGTGTTTGTCCCTTTGCAGATACAGAAGGGTCAGGTATGCCTCCTCAGCCACTTGCTTCTCAATTCAGGTAGCAATATGCCAGTCCCTTAATTTGGTTTATCTGGTGCCCAGAGGGTGCCTTTTGCATTGAGGCCCCTGAATTCTCCATGCAGCAAGCATTTCCAGCAAACGCTAGAGAGTAAGCATGTAAATCCCATTTATTCAATCTGTGCTATGCACAACTGTTCACATTTTGAGGGGCATCACAAGGGCATGGCTCAGATAACATTCCCTTAATACTGAAAAGAGCTAAACAGCCAGAAATCTAAACAGACAATGATCCAGCTTTATGCAGCCATTCTCTCCTTGTGGCAAACAGCTCGAGGGAAAAACAGAATGAACCAAAGTTCTTTTTTGCAGCTGTTGTGTTAAATAAGTGGTACCTACTAGTGTTTCTTCAAAGAGCCAGATTGTTGTAGTGGCTTGAGTGTTACACTATGATTTTGGAGCTAAAGGTAAAGGTTTCCCCTGACATTAAGTCTAGTCACGTCACACTCATCTCCATTTCTCCAGATGTTTTGGCCTTCAACTCCCAGAAATCCCAGCCAGTTTACCAGTTGTTAGGATTTCTGGGTGTTGAAGGCCAAAATATCTGGGGACCGACCCATAGGTTGAGAACCACTGCTCTAGGAGAACAGGATCACACCCACCTAAGGAACCGACTACATCCACCCCATTTACCAGGTCATCAGTGTTGATTAGGATAAGGCCTAAAATAGCTTATCCCTTTGTCGCCTCTTCTACCTTCTGAACAATGAACTTGTCTCCAAGGCAAGTGCGGAATTTGTTGGAATTGATATTATTGGCAGAGTTTGTCTTCCAACAAACATCAGGATAGTTAAAATCTCCCATTAGTATTGCACCTCTCCTTTTTGAAGGTGTGGTCATCTGTTCTTGGAAGGCATCATTTAGGTCTTTAGTCTCACTTGGCGTTTTGTAATAAACCCTCACAATTACATTCCTGTTATTTCTTTCTCCCTTAATTTTTACCCAAATACTCTCTTTTTTAAACTTTTTTTTAAACTTTTAATGCGCTTGTATACCGCTAATATCTCAGCCTAAATCGGCGACACATTGCGGTTTACAATACTTAAAAAACAACAATATTCAGTTTAAAAGCATAAAACACATATACAATACAAATTATTGGGCCACCAATAACCATCCAATGCATCTCGTAACTGGAGTCGCAATCCAAATTCATCGTCCATGATTACCAGTCCTTTAGTCATCATAATTCGTTGCAACGGATTAACCGAATGCTTGTTTAAACATCCATGTCTTCAATCTTTTCCGAAACACCATCAGTGAGGGGGCTGATCTTACCTCTATGGGGAGGGTGTTCCAAAGCCGAGGGGCCACCACAGAAAAGGCCCTGTCTCTCGTTCCCGCCAGCTGCACTTGTGAAGCCGGCGGGATAGAGAGCAGGGACTCCCCAGAAGATCTTAGGGTCCTGGTGGGCTGATAGGTTGAGATACGTTCGGATAGATAAGTTGGGCCAGAACCGTTTAGGGCTTTAAAGGCCAACGCCAGCACTCTCAACCTGGCTCTTCCCATACTTGCTATACGATGCTGCTCCTCCTCCTTTTCTTAATGGTCTATTTTTCAGAAATATACCATGCAACCAGATATCAACCAGATATCAAACAACAGCTGTATCAATCCAGTTTTCCCTCTCACACCCCAGAGATAATCTGGACAGTTAGTTTTTTAGTTCCCTAAATTCTCCCTTTGCCAATTCTACCATCAGTGAAAGGACTCAAATGCTTCCCTGCCCGTTGTATTGATTAGATCCCCTGTTGTATTGATTACCAGCAGTATAGCTTTATCTTAGTAGTGTGTGTCGTGCTGAATGCTAAACAAGGACTAGGAGATACCTGGAATTAGACTAGTTCCAGATGAGCCTGCTCTTTCCCAAACTGTTACATTCCTGTTTTCTCAAGATCATTTTAGATCTAATAAAAATGCTAATTTATAATGGTTTTAGATGCTTCAGTTACAATTGTAGCACCGTCCATGTAAGATAGTAATACTCCTGGCATTCATCCAGATTTGAGGCATGTACTTACATAACTTTGTCTTTCTCCATTACCAGGTCACCTTTACTTGCTTCAGAATGCTGTCCCTTTGCTATGGAATCCTAGAACGGAAACCACAGAGATGCATTACAACTTCAAGGAAAGAAAAATAATTAGAAGGGAGTGAGAACACTTGAGAACATTTATGTTGATGTCAGGGTTTTTTTGCCATGAAAATGAGGGGTATTACAGAGGTGGGGCTGAAGTACTGAATGGATAGTGAAGTCAAATTTAGACTAGGACCACAGATATGGAGGGTCTGTGCCTGGTACGCATTATACTAATAGCCCAAAGTTTCAGATCAGAGAACATACTGACCAGGTGAAGAGAAGTGGCAGAGGTTTATTCAATCTGGCCAGAAAGGATACATGTAGGGCCATAGCGGGAAGAAGGGGAGCAGGGGTTAAGGGTTCAACAACCCCCCCCCCCCAAATGTGTCTGCTGATGTCACTGGTTCCAGGTGGAGATTCTCTCCCAGCTGGGAGGGGATGGCCATGGTTGGTTTCTGACAGCCTAATCAGCTGTAGGGGATGCCCTTTTGGGAGGGGGCGACCCTAGGAAGTTCCTATGACCATATTTGGAGGGCTTAGGGGGCTTCTGATTAGCATAATAGTTCAACTTTGTGTGATAAAGATGGGGTTATGATAGTCAAGTGTCTGGGGTACCTGGATAAGGATAGTGCTATCAGGGTCCAGACTTGGATGTATATTGCGAGTCCATGTCTTTAGGGTTAGCAATCTCTTAGCCCAAGTGGGACATTTGATTGAACAAATATTGGTTGGCACTTATCAGACTGGGAGCGCTAACCATCTGTTGATTTACATGTGCACACAATGGATCCTGATTGTCATCTTTGTCTGGGGCAGCCAGGGGACATGCCCAGCCCCATCTATCCAGGAAATTCCACAGTGGGGTCAGCAGCAAGGTGAAGACCCCTGTGACTTGTTTTGGCCGAAATCATATAGCTGAGGTATCTCATATGATACATATAGGAATAGGACAGGAAGCAAAAGATATAAAGTGGACAGAAAGTTATAAAAAAAAAGATACATATTATTGGAGGGTTAGGAACAATAGAGTCTTTGAGGGGGAGTTGATGCTGGTGTTCTGCTCTGTATATGGGCTGATACATATCAGTGCATACCTGCAGACTAAAAATAAAAAGATTTTTTTAAAAAAAAAACTTTTAAGGAAGAGTTGCAGCTGCTGGTCTATCTGCCAGTATTGTTATTTGCTGGAATTGCAGAAGCTCCAGTGTTTGACAACAATAGTCTACACTTCTGGAAAAATAATTGATTAATAGGTCTATTCTACCTGGAACACCCACTATGATGATCAACATTTGTAGTTGTCATAGAGTCACTCCTGCATATAAATTTGAAATATGTATTTTGTAGTTAGAGAGCCAATAAGGTATAGTGGTTTATGTGCTGCAGTAGCAGTACAGGGAATCAGGATTCAAATCCACACTCAGCCACAATAACCTACTAGGCGACTTTAGGTAAATCACACTCTCTCAGCTTCAGAGGAAAGCAATGAGAAACCACTTCTGAACACATTTTGCCAAGAAAACCCAATGATAATTTTACTTTAAGGATACTAAACATGTGTGTCTTGATGGAAAGATAGAAACACTGACAAATGTCCTTTCTTTATCTTCATGTCTAATGAAGACATAGTTTTAAAGGGCAAAAAAGGTGGCAAAATGGACAGGGAAAGGGATGTATAGTCAAAGTTTTAGGGCCAGTGAAAACATTAGTCGGAAAGGGAAGGAAATATAAACTTTCCTGAGCATACTTGTTCTTTCTGAGGAAAGTTATCTATTGTTCAGGGACTCCATATGGCCCCATTAGCACTGAATCGCTGCTGCCTTTTGAACAATTAGCACTACATCAGAGGCATGTTTATGTACCTTGCAAGAGGAGACCAGGACACATTTTTGCATCATGTTCTGGAAGCAATGTGTGTGCATGCACTCTTATCTTGTGAATGCATCACATCAAACTGAATCTCATGTATTGAGGGGGAGGGCACTAAACACCTAATTTTTATGTTGAAGAGCACTCTGTTGCCATTATTTTTACATTTATTTTAGATTGTAAGCTGTTTTGGCAGGCACTTATCTTGTTTTTATTTCTTGTATCGTACGTCATACAATTTTAAGCACTTAACAAATAAAATACCTTTGCTGAAGAAAGACCAAAGAAACAGTGCTGCTTGTCTTCTGGGAGGGATAGAGGTAAGAGAACATATGCTGACTTTGACCCCTCTGGAATAGAAGGGCAATGGCTTAATTGAAGTCCCAAATATCTGAGGGAAATTTCAGCTTATTAATCCTATTGCAGCCAAAATAAAATTGCCCCCTAACAGCACCAAGACAGAATTCCTAACTATACTGTATTATAAACCTTTTTTTATTTAATTTGTTGTTGCATGACTTCAAGTCATTTACAGCTTATGGAAACCTGAAGGTAACTGTATCACAGGCTTTTTCTGGGGCTGACAATGTATGACTCACCCAAAACCATCTAGCAGATTTCCATTGCCAAGTGGAAAGTTGAATCTTGGTTCCAGAATCCTAGCTGCTCATTACATTATATCATGCTGTTTAAACCGTCTTTATTCCTAATCTTAATTTAACACGTATCTGCTGTGAGGTCTTTATTTTGATTGGGGTTGTCATCCTGGTGGGACTTACATGAGCAAGGGACAGCTTATTCTCCTTCATGGAGCTGTAATGTGTTTTCTTTCTTTCTTTCTTTCCTTTTTCTTCCTTTCCATTGAATTCAATGGGAAGGAAGTCACTTTGTTGTGGTTAGCCAGGACAGCGGATAAGAGGATCCATGCCTAGTGAACGTATGCTAAACCAAAAGGGCCAGGACAGAAAAACAACTCACTAGGTTGAAGACAGGCCAAAAGAATGCAAATACAGCAATTTGCTTCAAAATGTTAAAGCATAAACATACAGAGAAATACAAGACAGTTCTAACAGCTATTCTGATCTCCTGCTCCCTCCCCTGATTGGCTAAAAAAAAAGACAGGCTAGGATCTGTGCCAGGATTGGCTGGGAGGGAGAATGACAGCCCGGGTGATTGGTCAGAGTGAAGGACTAATCAGCTGCAGAGATGTCCCCTGGAAAGTCACAGTCTGGAGAAAACAAATGGTAAAGATATGCTGATGGGCTTTTGATTAATTCAAATGTCCAGTTCTGTGCCAAACAAAGATATGGATCTTAGGAAACAAAGGAACAAGACTCAAGGGACAAAGGTGCTGATCTCAGATATTCATGGGTTTGACTTTCAATAAAAGAGGTTTAACAAATGCACATATTCTGAGCTTCTGTTTCTGCAGGCAGCAATCTCTCAGCTTTAAGTAAACCATATAGTTAGACAAACAGATTTGGGTTTATCTGTGCTGGCACAGGAAGTCACCTATCTCTGCCTACACATAAAGAATAGGCCTGGTGGCTACTTAGCTTGGGAAACAGCCAGAGGAGTTTGCCCAGCCTTTCTGTTTTCAGGGAATTATCTTTGCCAGATCATAGAGAGTTGACTGTCTCTGGGTTATGCCTTGAGACATTTTATAAAGCAGTTTATACATTTTATATGCAAGAGATAAATATAGCTCACAGAATGATACAAGTTACCCAAAAAGTCATGAAGAATAGATACAATTTATTAAAGAGTTAGAAACATAACATTTAGGGGTTTACAGCTGCTGCTGGTTCAGTCTCAATCTTCTGATGATTTGAGGTCTTAAAAAAAACAGAAGAAATCAAATATTTATTTCTGAGCCCTTGGTGAACTAGAAATATTGGGGGGAGGGAGGTATTGTCCTAGCTCCCAATCATGTCATTGAGGGGGGACATGAATGAGGGTTTTTAATCTCCTGTTTTTCTTCCTTTCCTCTGCCACCTGGTTTGGCTGCTCCCAGAGTAGAAGATGGCCATAGAGTCACACTGGAGGACGTAGAGATTCTTAGAGAAAACATTTTAATCAAATCCACAACTAATCAAATCCACAAATGTGAAGTGTCAACTTTATAACCTTCAGTTCCTCAGTCAGTTTAAATTAAACTCAGGCATGTACTCTTTAAAAAAATCTTATTCTTTAAATATACATCTCTTTTGCTATTTCCATTCCTTCTCTACTGAGCAAAAATCATATTAAGATTAAAAACAAGAAATTAAAAAGAAATAAAACCAACTTAATTAAGAAGAATAAGCCTGCAGATAATAAACTGAAAATATATTAGCTAGAAACTATTCAAAAACATCTTGAAAAGATGAACAGATATCTAAGCATGCATGCCTATATAGATGAATTCTGTGTTCTGTACCTTCAGATGTTGAAATGTCCTTCATCCGTTGAATAATAGCATGAGCATTTGTCTTTCCAGCACTGCAATATACAACTTTTTAACTATTGAAAGGGCATGGAGAATCCATTTAATTGGCTAAATGTCAATTTCTAAGATGTGGGCAAATAGTTCATGAGCATGTGTCTGGCCACAAAATTCTAAGATTGCAAGAAAACAAAATTAATTTGACCGATGAAAATTGTCCCAAAGGAGACCACCATGGAGTATAACCAGACCACATCTTTAAAAGATGCATGAGGATAATTACGGCAGCAACAGCAATTAGCGATATTTAAATCAGATGTATTTAAATCTTTGCCAACTAAATACCATGGAATTCAGTATAAATGAAACCAGAATCTCTGTAATGTCAGTTGAAGTTTAAAAGCCACACATTTTCAGGTATGAAATTAACTGTGATCCACTGGTTTATGCAACTACCTTATTCCATTGGTTCTTAATGTCACAAAAGTGAGTTTTGTAGTCTAAAGGATTGGTTCAAATTAATAAAAGCAAGCAGAACAAGGACTAGGCAAAAAAGGGGTTTATTTCTGTAGTAGGAACAGTTACACACTTTGTGAGGCCCAAAGTGGGACAAATAGGCAAAGTGCAACCTTATATACTCTTATAGGTTGTTTACCTCACCTAAGAATTCAGAGAAATATTGCCTAATCAAATGACATCTCCTTGTTTTAAGATATTTTAAGATATTTTAAAAATGAATGTTAAGGTTAAGAAAATAGATTTTAGGATGACACTGTGATAGAAGCCCCAGACTGTTACTTTGTGTTACATCATGCCATTTGTTTTACATATGTGCTTGTTTTTCTCCCATCTGTTTTCATGTGTAGATAGGTTGCTGAACATCTTATGGAAACACTTTACTTCAAGGTTGTTATTCTTGCTTGGTCAGTAAAAGCAACTAATTTTGCATGGTCTTTTCAAAACAAACACAAACCAAAGTATCTAACCCTTCAAAAACCAGCATCCTAGCATTGTCTTTCAATGTAATGGGGGAATTTGGTGCCATCCAAATGAATTTCTGCTAATGCGGTGAGGCCTTCCTTTTCTCCACTCTTCCCTGGATAACCACAGAGCCCCTCTCAGCATTTTCTGGAAAGTCTCAATGTTTGATGAAACGTATTAGTGATACACATGTTAGGTGCAGGAATGTGGGGGCAATTATCTCCTCCTCGTTCTACCAGGTTGGACCAAGACATTTTGCTAAGACAGAGTAGCTGTAGGTGCTGTTCAAGTGATAAGATGGAATGGACCAAGATCAATCATTTTGGCCCTTGAGGCATCAGGATCCACAGGCATCTTTCCCCATCTCTGACTCTAAATGTACACAGTCAGCAAGGTAAATACACAAAACCTGACAATTGAAGCAGTCACCTCACACTATCTAATTGTAGGATCAGCCCTCTTTCATATCATATTGTAGAACCTGGGAGCCTGTTGAAATGTAAAGTAAAATGTAAATCTAAAGCTCTGCCAGGGTGCTTGTGTGGAGGCCTGGATGCCATGGTGAAGCAATAAAAGTAGCCAGTTGGGTGGAAACCTAAGGGAGCTTTCCGAACCCACAGCCAATCTGTGGTTGTACAGGTCCAGGGCAGGAGTCACCTCTGGGTGCCAACTCAGAGAGACTGCACTGCCAGACAAAATTGACATCTAGGGAAATATTGGATGCATTCACTCATTATACAACACTAAAAAAGTAGATCTACAAGCATATGCTTGGATAAAGCTGCCCAGTAAGTATATTTGATGGCTGACATCCTACATTGTGATTGTATAGTGTAAATTTACACTCATGTACTGACACAATGTTTGTACTGTACTATTCTGCTCAATATTACCATTATACAACCAATTCTCTTAGCTGCCAGTGTTGCAATTTATTGTGACATCATGCAATGGAGAATGCACAGTAGCTTTTCCTGCAGTCTCAGTAAATAAAGTGGCCAATTGAAGGCACTGATGAATAAGTTATACGTGGTCTAAGAATAGGCAATCACATGGCTGGAATTCTGTTGGCTGGTAGCAACTAGAGCATGTCCATTCAATCAGTTCTTGGATGGTGAATCCACACATAGGTAAATGCAATGGACAGAATGTCCCTCCTTTCAGTGGAACCTAACAAAAGGTGTTCAGGCACATGTAAAAGTAAATATCTACTTATGCAGCCATGAAGTATATATATCCATTGCACAACAGGATTCAGGTAAATATAAAATACAAGTTTAAAAAGGATGCAAAATATGTCCCATATACATGAAAATAAATGTAAGACTTTAAAACAAATATTATATATAAAAATACAAATTATTTTGTATTTTTATTTTATCTCAATAATATATTATTTGTCCACACACATCTTCACTCTTCAAAAAAGAACAAACGACATCCTACTAGAAATATGTGTGTGTGTGCTTTAAAGTTGCATGTTGACTTACTGTGATCCGATGATTTCATAAGATTTTCTTAGTTAAGGAATACCCAGAAGCGGTTTTACTAGTTGTGTATGTGCTATGTGCCCCCAAGGGGTTTCCAACTTATGATGACCCTGAAGTGACCCTATCAAAGGGGTTTTGCAGCAAGATGTTAAGGGGGGAGGGGGTTGCCTTTGTCTGCCTGTCAAGCTGCCAGAGTATGACTTGCCCAATATGGGTTTCCATGGTCTCCTGAGTCGTTGTCCAACATTCAAAGCACTGCACCATGCTGGCTCTCGTTTTTCCAGTTCCTTCTACTTATAGCACCTGATATTTTTTTGGTATACTCTCATCCAAAAACGAATCAGGGCTAAACCTGTTTAGCTTCCAAGATCAAATGGGATGTGGTGTTTTAAAGGTACTAATGACCTCATCGGATGCAGAAAGAGAGGAGCGTCTTCTCCCCACTGCCGGAACGGAGTCCCATGGAGCCCATCGCATGACACTGGGCAACTTCCAGTGGGACTCCATGGGGCTCCGTTCTGGCAGTGGAGAGAAGCAGAGCCTAGAGTGCCCCTGGAAGAACACAAAGAGGTAGCAGGGAAAGACTGATTTGAATAGGGAAACAACAAAGGAAGACAGAAGACAGACCCCCCGATAGGAGAAAACAGAGCCTGACAGTTCCCTCCATTTCCCGATGCTTTCCCACACTTTCCTCCGCAGTCTTCCACTTTACCCCTGCCCATCTGATGAGGTCCTTCGACTTAGCTGACACCAATTAGAACAGTGGTTCTCAACCTATGGGTCCCCAGATGTTTTGACTTATAACTCCCAGAAATCCCAGCCTGTTTATCAGCTGTAAGGATTTCTGGGAGTTGAAGACCAAAACATCTGGGGACCCACAGGTCGAGAACCACTGAATTAGAAGGAACTGAAAGTGCTTTCTTCTCCACCCTCTCGCTTTTATTGTTATTACTAGTAGTATAAGCAGTTCCTTGGTTATGAACAAGATATGTTAGGCAGGTTTATTCTTAATTTGAATTTGTATGTAAGTTGGAACAGGTACATTTTTAGAAATGTAATTGCAGGCAATTTAAAACATTTTTGAATTGCATAGGGAAGGGTTAATATCCTTCCCTATTTGTTTTGCTATCTGTGTCCCTGGACAGAAGATTTCACCTCACTTTCTGTCCCAGTGACAATTGGATTTTGAAAATTTGGGGTTGTCGTAGAAACAAGGATTAATGATCAACATTCAGTGGCAACACCTTTTCTCCATAATTCTTTCAAGAGTTTTCCTTCCTAGGGGTAGATTTCCTCTAATTTCTTTTTGTCCTGACCTCGTTTGTAACTAGGAATTGAAAGTAAGTCAGGTGTTTGTAACTTGAGAACTGCCTGTAGTAGTATTGATATTATTATTTATACCCAACCTTTTCTCTGCCAAAGGAGACTCAAAGCAGCTAACTTTAAAAATCAATGTGTGAATTAAAACTGAACTGGTCAATGACCGAAATAAATGATCTGATTTGATTTGATATAAACATTAAAATAGAATTAAACAACAGTACACCAATAAAACCATTAAACAAATCTATTAAACTACATTAAACACCCCATCCCCTGATTTGGTTTTTAAAACTTTCTTCTTTAAATGTCTATTTGAACAGAGAGGTTTTGGCTTGCCTCCAAAAGGACATCAGGGAGGGGGCCACTCTGGCTTCCCTGGGAAGAAGGGAGTTTCAGAGTCAAGAGGCAGCAACCAACGAGAAGGAAGGCCCGCTCTCTCATTCCCACCAACAGAACTTGCAATGCTGGTGGGATCAAGAGAAGTACATCTCCTGAGGATCATGGAGCCTGGAAAGGTTCATACCAGGAGATAATATGGGGTCCCTCAGATCAAATTTTCAAATACTGCCTGAACCTGTTGTGTGGTTGTCTTTGAAAAGGCAGGGTCCGCTGCTCAAGGTGAAATGGCACCAGGCAAATGCACAACAGCAGAAGCTGGGTGGACTCCTGTGCCAATTGGGGTCAATCAATTGCACAGGAAAGAGGGATGAGGTTAGGGAGATGCTCGGCAGTTCCAGGGAGCAGGGAAGAGATGAAATGAACGAAAAGCCCTCTAACTGTCTGCTGACAGGATCACTGGTCTTCATCTGTTTTATTGTCTGACTGGCTGCTACAGCTGTGCTGTGTCCAATTCCTTGTGAAGGAGGCAGCCTGTTAAATGCCTGGCTTCCCTTGGTCTCCATGGGGGGTGGGGGGAGATTGGGGCACCCCTCTTTTTGTGGGTATCCCCACCTGGTTTTTGCAGACAAGGCACTGGATTCTGGGGAAAAGCAGGTGCTGATCGCATTGTCCATCTATTCCCTTGGCAGGTCAATTTTCTCTTGTGTTTTACAGGGACATTTTTTTCCCTCTCTGGTGCACAGGAAATTTGATCTCATGGCTGATTTATTCACTTACCTGGTCTTTGTTTAAAAGGGATGTTGTGCCTCTTTGTGGCTCCGCCTGGGCATGAAGAAAGAGTCCTATTTCAAGGGGTCTCCTGACTTGGGAGGTCTGATGTGGAGAAAGATTTCCCCAGGAGTGCAGAGATTTGGATTTCCACTCTGTGATCTCTCTCCCCTTGTTTTTGTGTTATTAACTCTGGGAAGTCAGTTTAAAAAGGGGATGTACATAGAGTAGGAAGAAAAAAAGGACACTGCTTAAATCAAGGGTGAGAAAGACTCAGCCAGCCACATCTCATGGGATTGCAACACGTATCAACATGAGGCAGCATTGCTCAAGTTGAGGGATAATGGGAGATGAAGTCCATTTAGAGGACTAAAGGCACTCAAGACCTAAGCTAAATGTTTTGTGGATGCAGGAAGGTAAAATATCCAGGCGTCCCCTGGGCAAAGGTCTTGCAGACGGCAAATTCTCTCACACCAGAAGCGACTTGCAGTTTCTCAAGTTGCTCCTGACATGGAAAAAAACCCTTTTGCAATGGGATGGCAGCTGCTCTGTCTGTATGTGCTGTTACCTGTACACCTGTATCTTTCTTCATGGAGTATCGGGGGGGGGGGGGGGATGTGAAGTTTTTTTCCACAGCATACCCTCTAATATTTCATAAATGTACACATGTAGCCAAGCAACATGAGAGTGTGGTCAAGATGGCCAAAGGTATTCATGAGGAAAAATGTCCAGGCTAGAAAAGTTTACAATAGTTTGGTTTTGCCTGAGCCTACTGGGAAGGACAGGATTCCTCCACCAGCTCAATTCCATTCCCATTGCGTTAGTTAAGCACAAACTATCTTTGGCACTTGAAACTAGGTTTGCAGCAATTAAGCTAAGCTGAGAAAACAAGTGGTAGGAGACAGAGAAACCCAAACATTTTAAAGGCAGCTGAAAAAGTGGGAAGAAGGGTAATTAACTGGGGCTGTCCTAGCCAAATGGAGTGTATGCCACTGGTCCGGGATAAGCCTTGAGGCAGGAATGAAAACCATTGTAGTTTGAATGCAGCTCCCAGGATTTCTCAGCTGGCTGGGGTTTTGGAGAGTTGAAGGCCAACAGAAACTGGTGGGCAACAGAATTCGCATCCCCAGCTTGAGGAGCTCTGGTAGTGACTTTTCCCTCTAGTGTGCAAGATTTTGATCTTCCTTGTGAAGAAGCCGTTCACTTGTCTGACTCCAAGGTTCTGCAACTGCTACTGTAAACAATGACGCTCAAAAGACGTAAGAATGAGGATCTCTGGATTTACTTATAACAAGCTGTGTAATGTAATAAGTATTTGTCTGATCTAAAACAATTTTTTTCAGAATGAGATACTCCTGTGCAAGAAAGCAGCCTGCCATACCACAGTCTTCTCTGGTATAGTAAAGATAAAGGTTTCCCCTGACATTAAGTCTAGTTGTGTCCGACTCGGGGGGGGGGGGGTGCTCATCTCCATTTCTAAGCCGAAGAGCTGGCATTGTCCATAGACACCTCCAAGGTCGTGTGGTTGGCATGACTGTATGGAGCCCCATTACCTTTCCGCCAGAGCCGTACCTATTGATCTACTCACATTTGCATGTTTCCAAACTGCTAGGTTGGCAGAAGCTGGGGCTAACAGTGGGAGCTCACTTTGCTCCCCAGATTTGAACCACCAACCTTTTGGTCAACAAGTTCAACCCGTTTAACCCGTTGCACCACCGAGGTTTTCTTTTCTCTGGTATATTCCATTCTATATCCCATGCCACAATTTTTCTCCTCACTTTCTCTTGAACATGGGTTGGCCTTTTAAAATATACTATTTATTTATTTATTTATTTAACTTACAGTGTTCCCTTGCTACTTCGTGGTTTGCTTTTAGCAGACTTGCTGTTTCTTAGGTTTTTGAAAATATTAATTAAAAGTATAAAATATTAAATATTTACATCCACTGGAGGCCAGGGAGGCCAGGGACCCTGGAAGTGTGGCGGCCTGAGGCACGGCGGGAAAGCCTGCGTCCCTGGCCTCCACAGACCCCGGAAGTGCGGTGGCCTGAGGTGTGGCGGGGAAGGTCTGCCTCCCTGGCCTGCTGCTGCGGAGGCCAGGGAGGCAGGCAGGAACCCTTGGGATGAGCCAGGAGGCAGATAAGGAAGTGTGGGTAAGAAAATAATATATAAAACAATGTATAAATATTAAAATTAATATGGCGTCCCTACTTTATGGATTTCCACTTATCACAGGTGCTCCTGGAATGGAACCCCCGCGATAAGTGAGGGAGCACTGTATATCTATCTGCCTTTCTCCTTATATAGGAGCCGATATATATATTGAATATAGTGTGAATGGCTTGACTCTGAAGGAGCTGGGGGTGGTGACAACCCAACAAACAGGGAGCTCTGGTATGGGTTGATCCATGAGGTCATGAAGAGTCGGAAGCACTGAACGAATAAACAACAAAGTGTGAGGCAATGTTCTTTAAGGTCATGGAATCACTCTATTCTATTCTTTCTTCTTGCCCCTTCTCCTCTATTTCCCCATCGGTAAATTGGCTTTCTATGCTCACCCACCACCCACCGGGCACACTGGGTTCTCTCTTGGTTGTTGAAGCGGCTGGACGAGTAACACACTAATGTAGGGTTGAACAACTACAACTGGAGTAGGGGGGAAATGTCCCCACTGTGCCCTTACAGCTGAAAAGTACATCCTGGAAGTGAATAGAAAATTTTTATTTCTTGGAATGTATGTTTGTGTTCGGGGCAGGGAGAGTTGAAAATATTAAGCAGCATTTGCAATCTACAGTGAACTAAAGGGGATGCTCTGTGCCTTAGAACCCTGATGACCTAAGATATAACACTATGCTAGATGGCATTTGGGGCCATAAGGGTCAATACTCTACATGTGAACATGGGTCCATACATGTGATTCCCCACCCCTTCTTCGTCTGCCTGCTGTCAAGCCCAGGGTGCCACAATGCTGTTCATGCTGGTGAATAAGAAAGGGAGTGGGGAGGTGATGCAGACCACAGAGAGGCAGTTGATCTCAGTTTGCAGGACAGAGAAAAGAAATGTGGCATGATCTCAAACAAAGGTCAGCCATCTTTTCCTTCCCCCAGGATCCTCCCCCTCCCCCTTATGTCCCTGCATGAGGAGCTGGAACTTCGTGGTGTGAATTGGCTCTCCCCTCGCTCCTTTCCCCTCTAGTAAAAAGTTGTAGTAACAGTCCTTCCTGGGCTTGACAGCTGCTGGGTGTGGGAGGATTTTTAATGGAGTGCAGGGACAGAAGGTGAGCCTTCTGTGTCCTGTCCAGAAGCAGACCTCTGCCTGCATAAGCTGTGCTTTCATGCACATAGGTCACTCACAGAATGGTGGCCAATACGGTTCATTTTTCATCTTTGTTTTCACAATTATAAGTCTGGTGATGTTGGAACCAAAAAGAGGGGATTGATGGTTCCTGCAGCCTACATACCACATTTCCTCCCTCTCTGCTCTTCTGTCCAATCCAGCTATGCTGTTTTATTGATGCCTCTATTACTTTGTATAAGCACTTCTCACTCTGTTCCTCTAAAAATAGCCCCTGAAGGTGATCCAGAAGCTGTCCTATCTATATACAGCAGAATCGTTTTTTGGACTCTTTTTATATCTCCGTGTCCTTTTCCAGCCATTCCACATATCCCAAACTTCCCAGTATCTTCCTTTTGTGTATGGATGGTGCCTTCTGGACTAGATACATTGAAAATACTTAATGGAAAAAAACCCTAGAAACCAAAGCCCTATAAGGAATAGTCATGGGAACTGGGCACCTATCACCAGGAGACGAAAAGACTTCCAGGTGAAATGATAGCCAGCTTGAAATATCTGAAAGGGAGTCATGTTGAAGATGGAGTGAGGCCCCATCTGCACTGCCAGATAAAATCCAGATTATCTGCTTTGATCTGAATTATCTGGCAGTGTAGACTCATATAATCCAGTTCAAAACAGATAATGTGGATTTTGTTTGTGTGTGTATGTGTGTGCGCGCATCAGGAGTGACTTGGGAAATTGCAAGTCGCTTCTGGTGTGAGATAATTGGCCATCTGCAAGGACGTTGCTCAGAGGACACTCTGATGTTTTTGATGTTTCGCCATCCTTGTGGGAGGCTTCTTTCATGACCCTGAATGGGGAGCTGGAGCTGACAGAGGAAGCTCATCTGTACTCTCCCCAGATTCAATCCTGCCAGCAGAAGGGTTTAACCCATTGCGTCACTGGGGGCTCCGGTGGATTGTCTGACTTGATAATCTGGATTATATGGCAGTGCAGAAGGAGTCTGAATTTGCAGCTGCTTCAGAGATATAGGGACACTTCTATACTGACCACTTAGGTCAGTTTGTAACTCCTATAGAAGAAAGCTCTTTTCAGTTTATGAATGATTAGATTGTAAACCCTGGAACAAATTCAGGGGCTGGATGGTGCTTACTTGCACCATAGAGGCTGGTCTTGAACTTGATTCAGGATCAGGAGCATTTGCAACTTGAGGGCTGCAGAGAAAGCAGAGGTTTTTTAAAAACTCTACCCACCTATCAGCGAAGTGTCTCAGGTGCCCGCACAAGGATTCACATTCTGAGAAGTAAATTTTGCTATGTGATGTACTTTATAGTAGAGTATGCTAGTATAAGAGCTTTGCTTATGTTGGTTTTAAACCCTTCAAGTGTGATTTCTCAGCATGTATTATATAGCTGATGTGCTTTCAAGCTGACTTCAAGCTACATTAAATGGTCAGTGTGGATGTGCCTTAGGACACAAATCAATTGATTCAAATTACAAAAAAGAAAAAAAAAGAGAGATTCTACCCAAGAGATTTCACCTTAGCTTCCAGACAATGAGAGCCCTTTGTCAGTGGAATAGCCTACCTCAAACATCAGGGATTTCCTTCACTGGAGGTTTCCTAAACAGAGGTTAGATATCCCCTTTTCAAAAATACTTCAGTAGGAGACTTTGGCAAGGGGTTGTTTAGATGGCCTTTGGAGTCCCTTTCAATCCTAAAATCTGAGTTGTGCCTAGAAAATTTCTCTTTTCATATTTGAATTCAAACCTTCACGTCTGCATAAAGCTAGTGTTCATCCAATGATATACCTTGAGCAGTATCAATGCAATATTCTGGATGCCTGAAAGATGTGCTTAACACGGTAGGACATGCACAGAGTATTAACAGGATTAATTGATGCCTTGTCATTCATCCTTAGGTGCTAGCAATCTACATTTCCAGGACTCCCTTGGCATAACAACACATGCCCTTGTCAGCCAAGTATATCAGCATTCTGTTCTTACACAAGTTGAACTGTCATGGATTTCCACAATAAATTTGGCAGGTTTTAGTTCTACAAAGGAATTGAGAAGTTGGTGTTCAAAATCCTTCAGCTGTGTTGGGCAGCTACACAACCCCCAAAAGAGGGGATATATATTTGGGGAGAGACCAAATTCAAGATGAAAGAAGGGACACATTTACATAACATCTGTATGTTCTTAAGTACATTTGCAACTTTGGATGGGATGACTATCCTTCCATTGGGAATACAATACCAAAATCCATACAACTCCCACTATATACAGTAGCATAGCAAATGGGTATCCCTTACAAAATGACAAGCTCAAAGTTAGCTTTCTGGAATTTTTGAAAAATATTTTCAAACCATAGATGTCTGAACCTGTGGACACAAAATCCATAGATATGGAGGGCTGATTGAATATTATTCCATTGATGGAAGAGTAAGAAAATGAACAGTATCAAAATGAATAGCTACTGAGTGAACTGATTACCAGTTCATTCTGATACAGTTGATTTTTTCATTCTTCCATCAATAGGTAGATTGTTTTGTTTTAAAGTCCAGTTTTATTGGTGTCTGTTATCAATATATCTTATGGCACTAAGATCGGAGGTTCGAATCAGGAGAGTGCGGGGATGAGCTCCCTAGGTCAGCTCCAGTTCCCCATGCGGAGACATGAGAGAAGCCTCCCACAAGGATGGTAAAACATAAAAAACAAACAAACAAACAAACACCCAGGTGCCCCCTGGGCAACGTCCTTGCAGATGGCCAATTCTCTCACACCAGAAGCGACTTGCAGTTTCTCAAGTCAATCCTGACATGAAAAAATGGCACTGTTACAACAACCAATTACGCTGGATCTTAATTGCAATATGTGCTTTCTAGGGAAAAATCACAAGCCACAAAAGTGGGAAGCTGGAAAGGGAACTAGGGGTCTATATACACTGTAGAATTAACGTAGATTGACTCTACATTGACTATCATGGCTCAATGCTATGGAATCCTGGGAGTCGTTGTTTAACTAAGTTTTTAGTCTCTGCCAAGAGTGCAAACTATCTTCAACTACATAAAATGGTCAGTGTAGATGGAGCCTCCAATGATGGATATTCAACTTGTAGTTGCCGTCGGGTGAGGTTCATGTATGGTTGATTGAAGAATGTGCTTATGATGAACAAATGGTTGGTCTTGCAAAATTCAATCAGTCTCTCTCTTGCTTCATTTCTTGATCTTAGGATACCTTCTCCACTGTATATATATTTTAAAACAAAGTGCTCTGGTTTGCTGTATTAACCTGGCTGGTTCAGTCCATTTGCCTGCTGGCCCCAAATAAATGTTGCCCTTTCTTCCAACTTTTGCTTACTACTCTATTTCGTGACAGTGTACCAACCCTATTAGAGCTTTCTCCTCTGCCATGCTACTGTTGGATCACAGCCAGACCTCAACTTTAGCAGGCCTGCATGTTGATGTGAGTGCTTGGGCACCATTTCCCAAAATATCATGGCCTTTCTCTTCCTTTTATAACTACCAATCCAAATCATAAAGGTTGCCAAATGTTTTCTGACTTACTGCTATTTTATAAGGATAAGGTTTTATAAGGTCCTTTCTAAGATTAAATATTTTACTGGAAATGTGTTTTCTAAACAAATGTTTATGGTTGCTGAACACCACCCCCTGATTTAATGCCTTCCAGTCAAGATAAGATAGAGTAGGTGACCAGAATGATAGAGAAAGAGATTGGAGTAAAGATCTTTGCATAATATGAAAAGGGTAGAGCTTGGAAGAGTCCCTTTTTGAACTATGCCAGAATTTCCAGCCACCATCTTTGCTAGGGGTAGCGAGAGTAGTAGTTTAAACAGAGGAACTTTTCCAATCCTTACTATTACTAAATACATTCTTGCACGGCTGTAGCTGGAGGGGGGGGGGGGGGTGTTAAAAGTTATGAGTAAACCTGGCAACTTGGTTAACCAGTTAAAATTCTTGAGTAAACCAGGTTTCGGGAGAGAGGTTAGAACCCTTTCGGGGGGGGGGGACCCTTAACCACCACCAACCTGGCTATAGCCCTGCATTCTTGGATTCCCTACATGTATTCATATGGAGACACAATGGTACCATTTGCAAACAGAAGAAGGCTCTCAGCAGATATGGGCAAATGGTGATGTTTGTGAAAGCACCAAAGGAAGAAAGAAAAACTTTGGATGGGGAGGATCCTAAGATACAAAGGAATTTCAAAACAGCCCACATAAGGCTGGTTGGCTGACTGGAACTCTGAATAGCAGCCACCTAGGTTGCAATATTTTGCAGGACCTTGGCATGACTAGCAACACTAGAGGAGTTCAAAGTCAAGGGCCCAGTTTCTGCTCTCTGTGTGCACCCACACATGCATGCTTTGGCTGGAAGAAACTTCAAACAGAGAAAGAGATGAACTTTCTTAAGGACTGCAGATGCTTTTTTTGGCAATGCATCTTTCTGAATGGAAGAGAAAGGAATGCATCACAAGCCAAGCAGATGAAGATGTTCAGGCTCTGAGAGTGGGAGGCAAGCAGCAAGGTGCCCCACGAATCTGCACCAGGAAGTGAATTATTTTGTAAAGATTTTACTTATTAATGTAGAAAAGAGGCAAAACAATCTGTTGAGTTTCATCCCTGAACTGCACAAGTTTCCAGACCTCAATGATTAGCTAGAGACAGGGCCAGACTGAGGGATCCCCCCCCCCGCACATTCCTATGCATGTTTTTCCTAAAAGTGCTTTGTCTTTACTCTTCCTGCCAGCCGCTGTCTCCTCCCCCTTTGTTGATGTAGTAATGGCATTATATGGGGGAACTTCCTCTTTAAATTTTATTGTCCTGGGTTGATCATGCAATCTCCTCACCATTTTCCAGTCTCTTCTGCCTTTTCTTCCTTCCAGTAAGGACACATTTTGCCTCTCTCTAGGCAAAATGTAGGTGCTTGGACTTTTTGCCTTTTTACATTCTTTAGAAGATGATATTTAGTAAGCTAGTTAGCTCCAAGATCTTTTCTGATTCTGTAATCCTGAGCCATCCTAAGAAATAGAAGGTTATCCCACTTAACCACACGTAAGTTTCTGCTAGTTATGAAGTAAGCTTCTGGTACTCTGCTATATTTATGGTGGAATCACACCAACTGAGGATTATTTTTGAACTTAACAGCTCAGATTCCCCAACACAATCAAGACTAAGGAGGACAGCAAAAAAGGACGTTTTTAAAGCAGCTGAAAAAGTGGGATCACAGAGGATTATTTGGTATTGTCCCTGCCAAATCAGGACAGTTGAAAGATTTGTATGACTGGAATATATACATATGATCGGAATATGGAAATGCACAACATACACCCGAACTAGTGGGCTCTAGTAGTACACCCCAGTTATATCTAAAATTAAGTTGCTTGAAAACTTCGTTGTAACAAGTAGTAATATTTGGTCTATATAGAAAGAGAAGCACATTTAGTCATCTTGTACTGAGCAGAAGGGCAACTTTCAATATAATTTGTCAAGAGCATCAACAAGATGATGCAACTGAAAATAGGGCAACTAAGTAACAAAGGTAATGTAGAGTGAAAATGGGGTGAAAAATAAAACATTAAAAAAAAACCACAGTACTTACTGAATAGGTAAGTTCATGAAGCTGAGATTTTAAAGTAACTAGAAAGTTCATGGGCCCCATGGCGGTGAGCTGGTGAACTTGCTGACTGAAAGGTTGGTGGTTCAAATCCAGGGAGTGGGATGAGCTCCCACTGTTAGCCCCAGCTTCTACCAACCTAGAAGTTCGAAAACATGCAAATGTGAGTAGATCAATAGGTACCACTTCTGTGGGAAGGTAACAGCACTCCAAGGCCACATGACCTTGGAGGTGTCTATGGACAACACTGGCTCTTGGGCTTAAAAATGGAGATGAGCACCACTTCCAAGTGTTGGACACGACTAGACTTAATGTCAGGGGAAACCTTTACCTTTACCTTAGAAAGTGCAACTTTTTACATATGTTCTCAATGGAGCTTACTTCAGAAGGAGGGGTGTGCTGGGATTGAAGCCTAAAAATATAACGTAACCCCTGCTCCAGTGGACTACCAGGGTTTTGAAAAAGGGAAACATATGCAAGGATCTGAGGTCAGTGTACTACCTGCTGTGGTTTCTTTATTTTTCCAACCACATTCCTGAGCAACAGCTGGGATGGAAAAGGGGGAGACAAATAGATTCCAGAGCTTCGAAGTCACAATATACCCAGGCTTCTTCAACTAGGAACTCACTGGATGACAGGAGTTTTGACTACAGTCCACACTATCCCCAGGCAGCATGGCATGCCAACCTGGTTGGGGATGATGGAGTTCAAAGGGATGTCACATTGGGAAAGAATTAGTACCAAATAACTTCCCAAAAGAAAAGATAGGAAAGGTAATGGCAGGGAACACAGATTATGGCTGCACTACTTTGTTGTATTCTAACAGACAAACCACAGGCTCCCTTAAGAGTCATGGGGAAGGCAAAGGAAATTTCTTTTACCAATTAAGTTAATATTAGCATCTGCTCATCTTTGCTTTCAGATGTCTGAACCTTTGAGAAACAGTCCATCATTTCACTTCCAAATTTTCCAGACCACCAGCATTGTTAGTAATTTCTTAATGCAATCTTTACTCTTTGATGGCTGATCTCTCATGTGGAGGGCCTTGAGACTGATATACTGGGAAGCCAGTCTCAAAAGAAAGCTCTACCTTTCAGGTCAACAGACTGTGCTATGGACCCACCGCCAAGACCCTACACTTGGAAGGCCATCGTACTCAGACAACAATGGGTTGCCTAAGTAAGTACTGTGTTATGCATGTTTTCTTGCAATTACATTTCAGTGTCCAGTAGAGCTTGCACCCGGGTTAAAGCACACTCTTCAACTGTGCCTATTAGGCAGACACTGTCCCAATTAATCTTCTGTCATCCCACTTTCTCAACTGCTTTAAAAATGTCCCATGTTCCCTCTCCTCCTTCCACTCCTCCCCAATTGTCCTCAGATTACTTCTGCTGCTGCAAATTAAATTCAAACACAAATGTAGTTTGCACTGAAATAACTCATCAGAAGAGGGAAGGGGGCTAAATCCTGTACTTCCCAAAAGAGTTTGGCTATAACAAACTGTAGCAACCTCTCTTAGTTTATGTGTTTTCCCTCATTTAATAACTTTTGCCTTCTCAACCACATTCTGATGTTGCTCAGGCTGGATGTACGCGGCCAAATAATGCAATTTGACCTGCATTATATGGTCAATATAACTCCATATAATGCAGTTTGAGCTGCATTGAACTGCATTAAATGAATCTATACTGACCATATAATGCAGTTCCAGCTCCATTGTTTGGCAGTGTAGATCCAGCCTTTGTTCAACTTTCATTTGTGAAGTGCTGGACAGTATGTAAATGTATAGATTGCAGTAATCAATGGAGACAAATTAAGATGCCTTCAGGCCATGTAACCATAGCATTAAAACTTCTCCCCCTATTGTTTAATTTTAATAGATCTAAAGATGAGGGTAATTTTGTTGTTATTGTTGTTTTGCATTTAGAGCCCCTGGGCACACATAATCTGAGGACCAATGCTGAAGGTTACTTAACATCTAGCACTGAATGGAAAAATTGTGTCCTTTTCTTGATAAATCAACATCATACATTTTATTACATACCAAAAGAGAAAACAATGCTTTTGCTTGGATCAATGAAATGCCACAAAAGAATGCCCTTGTTCTCCTACTGAACCTGGCAACTTCTGGCGAACTCATAAACTTGTAGATACATTTGTTGTTGTTGCATCATTGTAGTTAACCAAGGCCAGACCAACACATCTTGCTCCTAAGGCAGAGCAGTTAAGCATTAAGTCCTGTTTAAATCCAGCCAAGTTATTTTAATACTTGAAGGAGAAAATCCCGTATGTACTTCTTGTCTCCAACTGTAAAAATGCCATAGCAACAAATGAAATAATCAACCACATGCTGCCTCTTTCATGACACCCAGAATCTGCCATCTGATGCATGCACCTCATTTTGCCTAATGGTAGAGCTGGAGCACTTCTCCTTTCTACTGAAGGGCCTTCCCTATTTCTGATCCTTGATTTGCATTCAGCAAGTGCAGGCAACACCCTACTAGGAGCTCTAAAAGTGGTCTGAAATTGATGAAGAGATGGTGGCAACTTTTACATGCATCATTCCCTTTTGGATGCTTCTCGGTGCTTATCTCCCCCACCCCCCTCTGGTGCACAAGACTACACAAGGGACAAACCACACTTTATGAATGTAACACGCATGTCTCCTGTGTCTCACTGTGGGCGGGAATATTTTGGATCAGGTTGTGATCTCTGTGCTTGAAGGCATTGCCAAGAGTCATTGAGTCCTACATCTGTTGGAGTCAGGGGGACGGAGGCCACCCGCTTGCTCTTTGTGTGGGGATCGGCAGCACCACTGCCTCCCTCTCTCTTTCTTTCTTGCCCAGCTGTTTGGATCTCCTTTATTATGTGGCTCTGACGGCATCTGTCTGACCTGCAGCTGGAGAGCTACAAAAGGACTTTGTCAGTTCCTTTCAAACACATTGCAGAGGCATGTCCCTGTAGGCTTCAGGAGCCAGCTATTGTTCCAGAGGCGAGGCAGGGAGAGGCGGGTGGTGCCGTTTTATGTGATCGGTTCCAGACGGAGGATTTTGCACTTACCATGGGGACTGGGATTGTGCGGAGGTGCAGGGTGGAGTGGGAGAAAAGAAAGAACATAATGAAGCAGTGAGGTCAAAAGGGATACTAGCTGAATGTCCAATGTTTCTTCTGATCAGAGGGGGCTCCTGAAATGAGGAGCCGGAATAGCTTCTAGGGAGGCTGCTGTTAGCTTTCTGGAAAAACAGCTGGCCTTGCAGTCAGCAAATATTTACAGCCAGGCATACCAGCGTCAGCCATGTACTCTGCACAGCTCAGTGTATTAAAGAGCAGGTCCTTATCTCTCTATAGTGTGTGTGCATAGTACGTACATCTTCCGGTAGCACCATACCTATTTGTCATTATTAGCAACATACATTGCCCATAATAGGCAAAATGTTTGCAAAGAGGATTGGTATTATGGCAGGCATTGCAGGGATGTGCAGAGGGTATCTTCCTCTCTGACAATCCCAGTATAATTCAATTCTTCTCCACATTCCACTACTTAAAAGGCTCGCTATGGAGAACTGAAATGAATGGATGCTCTCCTCTAGGATATTCCTGCTTGCTTTTTCCTCTCCTTCCTCTGCTGTCACTTCTGTGATGGATTTTAGACTACAGGTTCCTCAGGGCAGGGACTTGTCCACTTATACTTAGTAAAGCACCAGACTCACAATGTAACTGTAGAGTTAAATTCATCATAGCTGTCATCTGCATCTTGCACATATATGCAAGAGGGGTGGTTTCAGTGAAGAATAGATGCCTTCAGTTCCCACAGGGAGAAAGACGAGGAATAAATAAAATAAATAATAATAATAATAATAATAATAATAATAATTGTAAAGGGCTGGAGATTACGTCATGTCTGTTCTGCTGCAGCATGACTCCCAGGTGAAGGAGCTGTTTGTTTGCCCCTGATGAATGAATGTCAGCCATACATTTCTGTAGAAGACAAAATAAAGGGATGTACATAGAAACAAGACAGAGGAGAATGGGGCAAAAGGTATTTCCAGTCCTTTTAACTCACTGATTTCTGGTTCCTTAAAATCACTTGTATCCCAGATTATCTTCCGCCCTCCTTCACCAATTTCATTTTGGTTTGAAACAGGGGAAGACATAATTCTTCTAAGCATCGATCTCTCCTCAGCACTAACACCACCAAACAATCCTGGAATAAAAGAAAAAAAATAGTCCTTGTATTTGGGGATTCACATTAAGTGTCTAATTGTCTGCATGAAAGAGATATCAGTGATCAACTACAATGTCACCTCCAACCAATATTTGTTTTGGGAATGGCCATTCACATACTGAGCTGGACTTTCCTAAGTGCACATATGGACCAGCCCTTCGTGCAGGGGGGCCAAAAACTGATCAGATTTAATGACCTGCAGCTAAAGCAAATGTAAGAAACTTTTCAAACCTCTACTCTAACATTTCAGTATCTGGGCAAAAAGAATTCAGTGCCAAGGTATGGAAGAAATAAGCAACTAAGAAAGGAGAAAAAAAATCCTCCAGATGTAGCACCATTGTCCAAGATATTTTGCAGCCTGAGGTGTTTCTCATTCCAAATTGACACAGAGATGTCAACTACATTCATAGCTGAAGTTTTCTTCAGTGCTAAAAATCAACGGATCGGCATCTTTGGCTGTACCTGAGGCTATTGAGAGGGCCCAGACCAAGTTCACAATTCTCTCTTCCAACAGAGATGAACAGCCAGATTGGGGGCGGGAGGGGGGGGGGGCTGAGGACCAAGTGATATTTCTGCCCTCAGTATCAGCTGCCTGAGGCTGCTACCTCAGTCTGCCACTTCTATGGCTGATCCCTGTCACACTGACTTTTTAATTAGACCAATGTCTTCGAGAGAATGGATACACTAGTTCTCCAAGTTTTCTGCCTGAAAAGACACAGATGCACAACGATCTGCTTCAAAAGCTGTGCAGCCTCAAAACAATCCCCCTGGGCAACAGTAAAACAGCAGACTATCAGAAGGAGTGGGAGGGAACAGTCAGAGCTGGATTATGCAGAGAGAGTTGTGTATGTCTCAAAACTTCACCAACACCCACATAATAATTCCCAGACTGAGTGGATCTAACAGATTAGATTAATCTATTGCAGAGATTTGTGTACTACATGATCTTGGTAGGACACTTGTCCTTTTCCCAAACCCAAACTTCCAGTCTCATGACTGTGCAGGAATATTATTTTCAAGTTGACAAATTTATAAGCCAACAAGATGTGTGGGGAATGGGATGCATGCAGAACATGTGTTTGTGTTGGTCTGAGATTAAGAGAAAGGCTTAGGTTTATAACAAAGAGAGTCCACAAAGGGAGTGATCTTATAACCTACTGTAGTTTTGAAGCAGTCCTGCCCAGAGCTCAGCCCAATAACAAAGATGAGCAAGGCAATGAGAAGCAAGTTGAAAGTAGCAGATAGTGAGGAGTTAATGTGAGAAGCGGGCAGGTGAATGTCACTGCTCTGCTTGCTCCATTTTGAGTATTAAGTGGTACCCCCCCCCCCCCCACACACACACACCAAAAATATATGAAATAAGAGAATGCGTTTTTTAAAATATATATGTGGTTGCCCAGCACATCTAGGGTGCTTCCAGAGAGCTGGTTCCTAGCAACATCAGTCAGAAGTCAGGGTGAACCTCTTCCATCATTTCTCAGAAAATTGTTTATGGTAAACAAAAACAAAAAAACACAAGAAGTGGTGAGAAAACTTAAGAGGATTACAAAGAGAAAATGCCAGACTTTTCATAAAATTCTATGTTTGAAGCAGAGCAATTGTCCAGTAATAAATGTGTCTAATAACAGGCCTCCCCCAACAATTTCCCCCCTCAGCTGCCAGTTGCTAAGGCATTCTAACCCCTGAATGAATTGTCTTAAATCCTTCTGTTTCAAAGCTGAATTCTGTTACTGAAAATAGGCAACAGCAGTCAAGCCAAGGCTGTGAAATGTGCAGCCCTCCAGAAGTTAATATACTACACCTCCCATCATTCTTCACCTTTCGCCAGACTAACTGGAACTGATGGGAAATCGAGGTTCAAAACATCTGGCAGACTATGGATTGTCCTAGGCTTGGATTAAACGCTGCTCCTCTTGAAATAAATACCACTGTAGCATTTTTAAAAGGTCTACCTTAGAAGCCTTCTTTGGGGACACATGACAGAAAACAACAGGTCTGGAAGTCCACCTGATCAACTAATAATGTCCCCAAATAATCACCAAGCCAGGATAGATGCATTACCTCATTGCAAATAGCTGAACAAGAGGGTTTCTGTGCTGATTAAAGAAAGGAATTGGCATAATGTTCACAGTCTTCATATGTGAGAGCAACGTTTCTGAAATTCTACTGTTGTATGTGTGTGCATGCAAAAGCTAATCACGTTATTTTAGACCTAAGTGCCCTGCTTCACCTAATTTCCCTACTTACATTAAGAAAATAATGGATCTCCTGGTGGTGCAATGGGTTAAACTCTTGTGCTGGCAGGACTAAAAACTAACAGGTCAGAGGTTTGAATCCAAGGAGAGCGCAAATAAGCTCCCACTATCAGCTCCAGCTCTCCATGCAGGTACATGAAAGAAGCCTCCCACAAGGATGGTAAAACATCAAACATCCGGGGCGTCCTATGGGCAACGTCCTTGCAGACGGTCAATTCTCTCACACCAGAAGCAACTTGCAGTTTCTCAAGTTGCTCCTGACACAATTTTTAAAAGAAAATAAAACAATAAAGAATTTGACCTAAATTTGCCATTATTTGTCAATTCTGACATTTTTCTGCCTCCTGAACTCAATCAGACCTAAGTATGATCTTGTTTCCCTCCTTCTCATGGTTTCTTGATCTTCCTTGTCCTACAGCCAGCCTCTCTCTCTCTCTCTCTTGGCAATTTCTTCTGTCTTTCATTGACCTTTCATGGGTGCTTCCTGCTAGGAAGCTTTTGCAGCCAGGTACTCAACAGTTTCAATCTGAAAATGTGTTGCATCCCAAACCATCGGTCCTGGTACCTGAACGCCATTTGTGGCCATGGTATCCAGATTTCAGATTCTGGAAGCTAAATTGTGCTTTTATGGCTCTGCCTGGCTCTTATCCAAAGCCAAATGTAGAGCCCTAGTATTTACGCCATTTAGGCTAGAGGAAATATGACAGTTTGAGGAGCAGGGCTTAGGAGGCAGCTCACAAAACTGTCTTTAATAAACCTGGGCTTATTGCCATTGTCCCCGGAGGGCCCAAAATCATGAGGTTGGTTTAACAATTGCAGGAGTTCAAGCATTCCTTGGGTTCATTCCGTCTGCGCTCTCTGGTTTCCCAATTCTTGGGGTCATGTTGCAATTATTCCAAAATGTTCTGTGAAGTCAGGAGGTTTGGAAACTTCCCTTTTGAAAAGCCACTTTTATACCTCTTCTCTTTCCTGAATTTGCAAAGACGTGGCAGGTTGGGGAGAAGAATAATTTCCCTGTTGCCTTTCTGGCAGAAATAAAGCAAATAAAATGAGAAACTTCATACATAATGGACTAACTTCAAGCACATCCTGATTAGCTGTTTCCATCCTGTTTCCCTTCCCTGCATTTCCAATGAAGATGGCTGGGCAGCTCTTATACCCCTATAGATGCAGGCAATGGCTTGTATGTTAAGCCCAGATACTGGAAGGAGAGAGGTCACATATCTATCTTGTCAGAGGAAGGCCATACCTCACTCTGAAGACACCATCTGTTTCAAGAGTGGGCAGGCAGTCACTATCAGCAAGGCTAGATTATAGGGCTCAGGGGGTTAAAGAGACACCCATTCCCACCCACTTTTTGTATTTGTGCAAGCAACCCTATTGGAGGGCCAGGGTGGCACTGCAGTAGCTCAGGCTTGATAATGCTGCCAAGATGCTTCCCCCTGAGGTCAGAGTCAATCCCTTTCAGTTGGAAGGGAGGAGCACTCTTTTGTCCTAGCTGACTGCCACAGTAGTAGTATCCCTAAACTAACACAAGCATCCTCATTCCCTTCATTATTTATTTATTTATTTATCGTATTTATATATCGCCTTTCTCAGCCTGAAGGCGACTCAAGGTGGTTTATAATTGGCACAATTCGATGCCCCCAACAACATAAAATACAATTTAAAAGCATTTAGCAAATAATATAAAAACCAATAAAAACATAAATCCTTAGTCTCTCCTTACTAAAATAATTTTCCAATTCATGTCCTCCAGTCGCTCCATAGATCTATATTTGCCTGTTACACTGCATTTGCAAATGCTTCCTCAAAAAGCCAGGTTTTAACTTTTTTACGAAATGTTAGGAGGGAGGGGGCCAATCTAACCTTTGAGTTTGGGAGATCGAAATAGAGTGGTGAGAAATGCTACTACCTTTGCTGGAGTGGGGAAGAGGGGTTTATGAACTTCCTCTCATCAAGGGCATCTCTCAAGGACATAATGGTATGAGATGTGCCTATGTATGCATGTTTATACGTGCACTCACCCATGCGTGTGCATGTATAGTGCTAGCAACAGGGTTCTTAGTCTCAGAAATCCTTGGAGCATTTGCTCCAATTTCATCATTGGAAACTTAGCCTTGGCCCTCAATCTAACTACCTGTAGCCCTTGTCCTAATTTGAAAAGCTTTTTGCAAGTGATTGAGACTTCTGCAAAGGGAACAATTCCTTCCCCATGACCTACAAGTGTCATGGAAGAGACAAAAAGAAAGAGGTGATAGGGGAGGGAGGGAGAGAGTGGGGCCATCTTCTTTGTTCTCCTGCCCTCCTGGCATATGGCCCCTGAAATATTATTACCTATGAAGAACTGGGGCCCTTGGGAGAGGGAATGGGTTATCCAAGTCTTCTTTATGTGAAAGATATCTAACCAAAGCCTAGTCAAAGATAAAAACCTCCAAAATGGAAATCGGCAAAAGTCTTGATGTTAGCAGCCATGTCATTTTGTATTTTTATTTATTTATAAAATAGTTTGATTTTTGTTTTTAAAAATGCTTCTAGCCTGCAGAGACAGTGTTAGTCAGTAGGCGGCTGACTTCTCAAACCTCCCCTAAAGGCAAAATTGTGATCAGACCCAGAATATGTGCTGTTACGCTCTGGGATACAGAGATCTCATAGGAAGATTCATGCGCTGCATCCCTCTGGAGAACTTTGAAACAGGTAATCAGAAGAGAAAATGGTAGGGAGTGAGCAGCAGGAAAGGCTACAGCAGTGGTTCTCAACCTGTGGGTCCCCAGATGTTTGGCCTACAACTCCCAGAAATCCCAGCCAGTTTTCCAATTGCAAGGATTTCTGAGAGTTGAAGGCTAAAACATCTGGGGACCCACAGGTTGAGAACCACTGGGCTAAAGCAACATTGGGGTGAAGGAGAAACCAGTGGGAAATGGAAAGTGAGGTGTAACATAATAATAATAATACTAATAATACTAATAATACTAATAATAATAATAATAGAGAGTAAAAGTAAAGGGGTGGGGTCATAAATGGAGGACTAAGCATCATTTACAAAACTGGATGCTTCCTTAGGAGGCAGCAACAGTAGCAATAGCAAAAATTACAGTAATACTGGTAGTAGTAATGTATCAACAATGAGACCAAGCCCTACCTGTGTATCATATCTGGATGTTACTTATTCTATCATTTTAGGGTTGAGTCCCATCAATATAAAGTTTTGAGGGTTACACTCTGGCTAATTTAGAAAATCAACTTCTTCTCTCTTCTAGTAAGTTAACAGTTCAATGTGCAAAGTCAGTGAAGTCACACACTCTTCAAATTAAGTGTATAAATGACTTCAGCCTCCCTGACCAACCACCACTGGGTATTCTGCCTTAGGATGGTGAGAATTGAAGGCCAACGCATCTGAATTGTGGGAGTAGTTGGAGGATGCTGTGGCTTCTGGAATACTACATCTTTCCTGTCCCCAGCAATGCATCGGTTGGTTTGCACAGGCCAACTTCTGACTTCAAACCTTTGTAGAGTTGCCAGTGTTTTTAGTGGCTTAGCTGCTGTCACTGTGCTTTTAATAATATTCTGTCATGGAATCACACCACAGGAGACTCTTTTCCTGGTGCTGAGAGAAAGTGCTGGGAAAACCATCACACTAGTCAGGCCTGCTATTATAGGGCTATGAGAGGGGGTACTAAATTGTTGAGAATTCAGAGCTTGAGAGAAAGTGCTGAAATCATAGGACTGGGAAGAATCACTATTCCAAAAAGATATGCAAAAGGCCAGCCCAGGACATCAGAGCTCATGGAGTCTGCAGCACAGAGCCAACCAGCTTGGCTTATAGGATCAAAAGCAAAGGCAGCGCTGAAGTGACGGGGGATTTTTAAGATTAAAGGTTTCAAAGAGACTTTGGCCAAAAATAAAATAAACAGTCCATCAACCACGATGTGTCAGAAGAACCTACTCAGACTAGACTAACTGGGAAGGGCTTTGTGGTGACCCTCTGGAGGCACAGTCTTTGATTCACACTACACTCTTCATGACTAGCAAAGGATTGTATCAAACCATTCCCATGGAAATACCTCCTCCCTGATTTTGTGTCTTTTTCTGGGTGGCATCTGTGTCAAATTTGTTTCAGTGGATATGGATCTCAGAAAAAGGCTCCATTGGCAAAGCTTTGGCTTGGGGCATTTTACCCATCTTCTGAACATGGCCAGTCAGTAGAAACCCAAGGAAGAAACTGGAAGACTCTGATGAGGGGAGCATACTGGGAGGCTCTGGGAATTGTAGTGGTAAAAAGGAACTTTCCCAATATATGCTGGGATAAGCTTCAGGCCTCTGGGTATGTATGTGCAAAAACTGTTGGGTGTATGGGTTTATTAACAAAAGACCCTCCTCATAAAGGTACAGCAGAGTACAGCAGCATGGCCCAACACCAATAGCCAAAAGTGATAAAAAGAACAAAAACACACAGACCAATGTTGTATCTTCCTTAGGAGGCTTTTCTTTGTAGTAAAATAATGTGGTTGCACTATTTGCAAGAACTAAGTTTCTATAACATAAATTCTTTATACTTCCTTCTTTGCTTCCATGCTGGGCTTCTTTCTCATGCGGATAAACAGCTTCGCTCTCACAGAGCCTCTTCTCATAACGAACTTACACAACGAACTCACACAGTAGCTTTTTACACACAGCAGCCTGCACACTGAAGCTAAACAAATGATGGCCTTCAACCTGCGGCTTCTCTCACCGAAGCTTCTCACACCAGGCCTTCTCATACTGAGGCCTACTAACACTGAGGCCTACCTCACACTGAGACCTTCTCACACTGATGCTTCTCTCACACTGAGGCGAACTAACACTGAGGCCTTCTCCTACTGTGGCCTCTCACAGGCTGAGACCTACTAAGCTACAGGCACAGAGGTAAAGTCTTGGCACTGGGTCTCTAAGTGACTGTGGAGACCTATTCTGATTCAATATGATCTGTCGCACTGAAGACATAGATATCCAGGTGGAAGGCAGTCATGACAAGAGTTTGCTTGACATGCCTTACTCTTGGCATATGTCACCCTTTTGTCCTCTGTTCATATCTCTTCAAAATCCATAGCACGGTTGGTAACAGCCGACTTCCAATTCAGTGCTGGAGGACCAAGGTTTACCAGTTCTCAATGTTTATTTCACATTTTTAAAGGCTTGCTATAAGCTCATCTGTTTTTTGTTCCTGAGCCGAGAGTAAAGTCACTGCTTTGGGAGACGGTGATCGGGCATTTGGACAACATGGCCAGTCCATTTGTGTGCATACATGCACATGGTAAAAAGAAATGTGAGTGCAGGCCAATTCTAGCTTTTTCCCACACCCCACATGCTCCCCATCCCTATTTATGAAATATATGAGGCCCCAGATCACATTTATGAAAATGTCCCCTTAGCCAGCCTGGTGTCTCCCTTAGTTCAGCCTGATCCTAGTCAGTTTCAGAGGCAGAGAGGTCAGCATATCTTATCTAACAAGAGGGAGGATTGCATTATTTATTATTATGATCATTATTGTCAGCTTTGCTTGCTTCCAAGTAAAAACAGAGCCAAAAACTGCCAGTCTCTATAGGAAAGAGTTTTGGGGTATTGCTCCTTCGTTAATATTACAATTGAAATCATTTTTTCCTTCATTAATATTACTATTGAAATCATTTCAATCAAACTGACATGGCATTATCAGAGTACTACAACAATAAAATCAGTTGATTTTCTGATTTTTTTCTGATCAAATATTTTTCAACAGCTACTACATTTCTCTGTTTAAAAACCCCATTTACATCTTATTTGCTGGACTACACCACACAAAGGTAAATATCAAAGCCCGTTCATTTCTGCGCTTTGCGTTGCTCTGATGCACTAGGATCTAGCTGAAATTATCTCAAGGTGGTGTATAACCTGCCTTAGTGGGCACTGTATAAGTTGTGGTTAGCACAAGGTGCATTCCAACTCTCCAACAAATATTTGGAAAAAAAAATCAAAAAAATACCATCTCCATAGTGAGTAGCCATCCAGACATTGCTGAGTTGCAACTCCTATGGCTCCTTACCTTTGGCAGATGGGAAGGGCAGTCCCATCACATCTGGAAAGTTACCCGCTCTCCTTCAATAAAACAAGCCACAGAATATTCTGCAAAATGCAGAAGTTCCTTAACAGATGTCAAAGGAGAGGGGCAGAAAGTTTGCAAACCAGTGTGGTATAGCATTGTATACCAAATATCAATATGGCTACCTTTTGAATACTCTTCCTCCACAATTGTTATCTAATACAGCAGCTCTCATTCATTCTCATTCAGAGGTATTAAATATGAGAAAATATCTGAGGACTCAGGTAATGCCAAGGGCATCCTTTAACATCTGGAGCCATTATCACTGACCATGAGTCATGAGATAGATGTGTGAGGACATGTGGAGTGGTCTAGACGTTCATACACACACACACCTCATGGTCCATGGTCAGGAATTATGAGAGCTATAGTCCAAAATATTTGGAGTGACCCAGGACTATCCTCAAACAAGAAAAGAGCTGGAATCCATTGGATGCACCAAGAGGAGAACATGCTCTCACCAAGGCAAACCAGTGGGTTAACTAACCATCATCTCCTATCAATGTTCATAACAAAGAAGAAAGTATGAGACTTGTTGGGTTTCATCCCCGGACTGCACAAGTCTCTTGTGTTATCAAGTTTCCAGACTTCAATGAATAGCTAGACTAGAGACAGGATTAGGCTGAGGGATTCCTCCCCCACCTTCCCATGCATGTTTCCCAAAAGGGCTTTGTCTCTTCTCCTCCTAGCCACTGTCTCCTCTTCCCGCTTGATGATACAGGAATGGAATTCCATGAGAGAACTTCCTCTTTAAGTTTTATTGCCCTGGGTTGACCATTGGTTTCGTCTGTCTTTTCTTCCTTCCAGTAAGGATGCATTTTGCCTTTCTCTTTAGGCAAAATGTAGCTGCATGGATTTTTTTTTTACTTTAAACCCTTTTACCTTTTTTTAGAAGATGAGATTTAGTAAGCTAGTTAGTTCCAAGAACTTTCTATTAAGAATGTATTTATTTTGCTTCAATAAATATTACTGAACCTAAAGTTCTGACTCTGCACTCCTGTGCCATCCAAAGGAATAGAAGCTTATCCCAGCTCATCACAAGTAAGTTTCTGCTGGTTATGAAGCTGAGTTCTGGTACTCTGCTATATTTATGGTGGAATCACCCCAACTGAGGGTTACTTTTGAAACTAACAGCTCCAATTCCCCAACAAGACTTAATGTTAATTTTTCAGCTTGACAAAGTCCAGCATTCTTTAAAATGAGAGGTAAAGGTAAAGCTGAATCAAAATTCCACATATATGTTTTAGTAACTGTGTGGCAAATTGCAAAGACAAAAATGTTCACCTATTCAAAGGAAAGGCAAGAAGCATTGCCCTCTCTCTGGGTGCATCTACATTGTTGAATGAATGTCGTTTGGCCCATTTTAATTGCCATGGAATGCTATGTAATGTTGGGAGTTGTGGGTTTACAAAGCCTTTAGCCTTCTCTACCAAAAAGCGCTGGTGTAATGTTAGAAAATGTTGATCATTTGCGCTTTCTCTTCACAAAAGCCAGCATTGATACTGAAATACAATATCACCTGAGCTCTGCAAGTACAGCATTTTTCTGAATGAAGCAGATAGTGTTTGAGGACAGTGACATCCGTAGGGATACCAAGGTGCTTGTTTAGAAGCTATTGCCCTCCCAACCCTGTTATACGCTAGTGAAACATGGACTGTCTACAGAGGTCACAATCAACTCCTAGAATGATTCCATCAGCGTTGCCTCTGAAAAAACCTGCAAATCTCTTGGAAAGACAGGTGGACAAATGTCAGCATGCTGAAGAAAGCAAATACCACCAGCATTGAAGCAATGCTTCTAAACCATCAACTCCGCTGGACTGGCTTCTTTTTGTTTGAATGCCTGATCACTGTCTCCCAAAGCAGTTACTCTATTCCCAACTCCAGAATGGGAAATGTAATGTTGATGGACAGGAAAAGATATTTTAAGATGGTCTTAAAGTCAACCTTAAAAACTGTGGCATAAACACTGAGAACTGGGCAGCCATGGCGCTTGAGCATTCCAACTTGAGATCAGCTGTGACCAGCAGTGCTATAAAATTTGAAGAGGCATGAATGGAGGGAGAAAGGGAGAAATGTGCCAAGAGGAAGGTGCGTCAAGCCAACCCTAACCAGGACCACCTTTCACCTGGAAACCGATGTCCTCACTGTGGGAGAACATGGGGATCAAGAATAGGGTTCCACAGCCACCTATGGGCTGGGCTCACCGTCAATATACTACACTTGCAAGACCATCATCCATGGTCTATGAGGGATCGCTTAAGAAAAGTTAGTAAGTAGCCTCGCCAAACTACAATTCCAACGGCAATAGAGCCATGCCACTTAAAGTTGTGCCAAATTGCATCAATTTTGCAGTGTAGATGCAGGCTGTCTTGGCTTTCAGAAACCCTCATGCCGCTAAATCTGATTAAGTTTTCTGACAACACGCCGTCTGATTTGGATTTGCAGCAGAAATCATGATGTCGCCAAACCCGCGTCTCTGCATACCGAGGTGGTGCCACCATTTGGCAACGCGGGTCCTGACTTACTGGGATCTTAGTGAAAGCTTTTTTTGTTCAATGTGCCAATGAGGTAGGGCAGGGACCCAAATATGGCTGATAACAGGCAGCCAGCGTATGAACAAAACAAGGAGGCATGGATAAACCGAAAGGGACGTTTCCTCTAAGCTCTTTTCACCCATGGCCTCCTTTCACTTTCACCCGGATCCTTGTCAAGAATGAAGATTTGGTGCAGTGCCAAATTTAAGAAGAGACTCAAAGAGGGTCGGTTCCAAGGAGATCAACTTACTCAAGGCCCCAGAAGCATCTCAGCCAACATACACAAGGGCAGAAGGTAGAAAGGCCTCGATGTCTTAGGAAACATTATTTCACTGTTTACTGTTTACTGGAGGTCAATGTTAAACAGACCTGAATTTTTTAAAAATGTCTTTTCAATACAGTTGGGAGTACACACGACCACAAAATCTAAACAAGGGGCCTCCATGAACACAGCCTTTGAAATCAAGCAGAAGATTATGGATCTTAGGATAAGCAAACACCAGGAATGGGCAAACCTGGGCCCTCCAGGTGTTTTGGACTTCAATTCCCACAATTCCTAGCGGCTAAGGGAGAAAAGAAAACGGCCCGAGACTGCTAGGAATTGTGGGAGTTGAAGTCCAAAACACCTGGAGGGCCCAAGTTTGCTCATGCCTGGCCTACACTGTAGAACTAAAGCAGTTTGAACAGCCATGGCTCGGTGTTACATAATCCTGGGATTTGTAGTATGAGGCACCAGCACTCTGCCAGAGAAGGCTGAAGAGCTTGGAAAGCTCCAACCCATGATTCCACAGCAATACGCCATTGCAGAGATAGAGAATCCACCTAAACACTTAGAAAGGACTTCCTGAATATGTTTCTTTGGATTGTGGTGGAGGTTTTCAGGCAGAGACTGGTTGGCCATCTATAGGGAGGGCTTTGTTGGTGTGTTCCTGCATGGCAGAACGCACCTAAGTGTTCCTGAATATTTTTCCTTGAATTTTAGTGGGGGTTTTCAGGCAGAAGCTGGATGGCCATCTACAAGGAGGGCTTTGTTGGTGTGCTCCTGAATATGTTTCCTTGAATTGTGGTGAAGGTTTTCAAGCAAAGGCTGGGTGGTCATCTATAGGGAGGGCTTTGTTGGTGTGTTCCTGCATGGCAGAACACACCTAAGCATTCCTGAATATGTTTCCTTGGGTTGTGGTGAAGGTTTTCAGGCAGAGACTGGATGGCCATCTATAGGGAGGGCTTTGTTGGTGTGTTCCTGAATATGTTTCTTTGGATTGTGGCGAAAGTTTTCAGGAAGAGGCTGGATGGCCATCTACAGGGAGGGCTTTGTTGGTGTGTTCCTGCATGGCACAAGGCACCTAAGTGTTCCTGAACATGCTTCCTTTGATTGTGGGAGAGGTTTTCAGGCAGAGGTTGGATGGTCATCTATAGGGAGAGCTTTGCTGGTGTGTTCCTGAAAGGCAGAACACACCTAAGTGTTCCTGAATATGTTTCCTTGGATTGTGGTGGAGGTTTTCAGAAGAGGCTGGATGGCCATCTATAGGGAGGGCTTTGTGGTGTGTTCCTGAAAGGCAGAACACACCTAAGAGTTTCTGAATATGTTTCCTTGGATTGTGGTGGAGGTTTTCAGGCAGAAGCTGGATGGCCACCTACAGGGAAGGCTTTGTTGGTGTGTTCCTGAATATGTTTCCTTGGATTGTGGTAAAGGTTTTAAGGCAGAGGCTATAGGGAGGGCTTGGTCGGTGTTCCTGCATGGCAGACCGCCTCTGAGCAGGCTGGACGGCCCTTGGGAGTTCCCCCCAACTCGAAGATGCTCTGGAAGCGCTTGCTGGGCGCCCCCGCCTCCTTCTCGGCGGAGATCCACGCTCACTCACTCACGCACACATACCCAGGCAGGCAGGCAGGCAACGAGGTCCCTGCGCCTTTAAATATCCCGAGCCCCGGCTAAGCAGGCACCTTCTCCAAACATTTAGGCCCATTAACATTGTTAAGCAGTGAGTTAGGGAGTGTCAGCAATGTGCTATTTTCGCGCGCGGGCTGATTGATGAAGGGCGACGCGCGCAGGGCCCCCGCTTGGCAGCCAGACAGCGTTGAACAATGAGGGGGCCCCCAGCCAGCCAATAAATACCAGCCTCTAATCTCATCTCTCCCCCCGAGCCCCCACGTGGGGGCAGACGGGCAGCCCCAGCGCCCCGGCCATTGGCCCAGCCGCAGCCAACCCGAGGGCGCCGAAATGGAGCTCCGCGCTCTCATTGGTTCCCCGCGTTCCCTTTTGTTCTCGCCATCCCTGGCGGAGTTTAACCCTTTCCTCGCTCGCCCAGAATGGAGGCAGGAAGGCTAAAGAGGCGCAGGCGGCGCGAGGAAGCAAGCAAGCAAGCAAGCAAGGAAGGAAGGAAGGGCTCCCCCGGGGCTGGAAGAGACAATCTCGGTGGGAAAGGGAAGAGAAGGATTCCCCGTGTAGCTCACTTGTCTATTGGAGGCCGGTGTGAATGTTGCAATTGGCCACCTTGATAAGCATCGAATGGCCTTGAAGCTTCAAAGCCTGGCTGCTCCCTGCCTCTAATGGAAAAGAAAATACAACATACTTACGTTGCATTGTGCATTAGTACTTATTGTGTCTTGTTTAACCTGTGGAAACAAGTATTTGCTTAGGATTGTTCTACTATTGTTGTAATAGTGGATTAGTGTTTTGTTGCTTCCTGCCTTTGTCAGAGTGTCAGCTGTCATTCTTCAGAACGGTATTTCTTGGGAGACTCAGGACCCTTCCACACAGCTCTATATCCCAGAATATCAAGGCAGAAAAATCCCACATAATTTGAGTGTGGACTCAGATAACCCAGTTCAAAGCAGATAATGTGAGATTTTCTGCCTTGATATTCTGAGATATAGAGTTCTGTGGACCTCATGAAATACCTGTCCAGGAGAATGACAGCTGTCACTCTGACAAAGGCAGGAAGGAATAAAACACTAATCCACTATTACAATAGTAGAACAATCCCAAACATATCTCTATTTCCACAGCTTGTACAAGGCACAATAAACATTAATATACAATGAAAAAGTATGTTGTATTTTCTTTTCAATTAAAGGCAGGAAGCAGCCAGGCTTTGAAGCTGCAAGGCTATTTAATGCTAATCAAGGTGGCCTATTGCAACATTCACACCTAGCTCCAACAGACCAGAGTTCTTTCTCCCACCCTGGACCTTCCACAGATATATAGACCCCACTTGCCTAGTTTCCCACACACCTCACAACCTCTGAGGATGTCTGCCATAGATGTGGGTGAAATGTTAGGAGAGAATGCTTCTGGAAGATGACCAGACAGCCCGGAAAACTCACAACAACCCAGCTGTAACTCTTTTCACACGTACACTCATTTAGTTCCCTTTGCCCTGTGTTTGTAATAAGTGACTTCACACAGATGTCCACCCCAAGAAATACCGCTATCCATGGGCAAGACTCGTAGAGAGGAATGTCACCTGTAACTGAATTCACACCCACAGGCGTTTCATTTGTAGTACCTCTGTCACAAGTAACTCCACAAACTGGTAACTCCCTTCTTGCCTAAGAAAACCCTGTGAAATTCATGGGGTCACCATGAATCTTCAGGTGACTTGAAGGCACATTCAGACACCTATTGGGCAGCCCCACCTGACCCATGGGTTTTCCTTCTGTGAGGCTTGCAGACTCAGGTAGCAAGTGTTTGGAGGTGGCATCCAGAGAGAGAGAGAGAGAAAGAGAAAGAGGGAGGGAGGAAGAGAGAGAGAGAGAGACGCCCCTCACCTGTGCCCTCCAAAGCCCCTCTCCAAAATGGCCAGGTGGGATGGGAGGCTGCAAAGGGGATCCAGTCCTGCCCACTTCAAAGGGCCCCGACCAGCCAGGCACCCTCCCCCTCCTTTGCCTTCTTTTGAAGCTGAATTAAGACAAGCATGGATGGAGCTGTGGGAGGCACCCCAGAATAAGGGCCCCAAGGGTAGAATGGCTCTGCTCAGCACAGGAAAAGCCTGAGCAATTGAAAAATGTATAGGCGAAGCAGTTGGTAGTTGCACCCACTTCTGCCCCTCACACGCTGAGGATGCTCTGGAAGTAAGTCAAATCTTTGTCACTTGAATCTGACAGTGGGACGTATCCTTTCCTGTTGCTGTGGGACTATGGAAGAGGCCTTGATGGGTCCAAGGAGCAAAATGCAGGGAAGGCATTGGGGGGGGGGGGGGAGGCTTTGTGCTGTGCATTCAAGTTATTTCTGAGTTATGGTGACCCTGGCAAGTGTTGTTCAAGGGGGGTTGCCTTTGCCTCCCCTTGAGGAAAAGCAAATGGGACTTGGCAAGGTTTAAGAGTGACTTGGACCCTGGTCTCCAGAGCTGGCTCAATGCTCAAACCAGGACCCCATGTTGCAATCTGGAAGGCCATATAAAGGAGTGGCCTGCATCAGCTACATTAAATGCTTGGAGTGCATCAGTCCACCTCCTGCCTGGGCACATGGAGCCAGTTCCATTTGTCAAACACCAAGGAGGCCAGTAGAGCAGAGGGCAAGGCTACAAAACTGTCGAGGATCAAATCAGAGTTTGGAATAGTTTTGGGGTTTTTTGGACTACAGCTCGCAGAATCCCCCAGTTGCTTTCCTAAGCTACAGCTTCCTTAATGATGGATGCAGATATGGATAAGTGGGATCCCAAGGGTTTTAGGTAGTATCTAAAATATGATAGTTGGGAACTTGAGACTCAATGATGGAGTAAGGCATGGAAGGACAATAGTTGGCCTCAAGTATTTGTGTTTTCAGCTCCCAGAAGTCCCAGCCAGCCAGAGGGACACCTGTCAAGGGACTGTGAGTGTTGTCGTCCAAAACATCCCCAATAAAGAGAGGTGTAGTCATCCCAAGATCTGTTGCCATGGCTAGCAAGCCTTGCAGTCCCTCCACATCTCCATGGTGCTTCATGGATGGGGAGTGGGCATCTTCCTCCACGGCAGTGGTTCTCAACCTGTGAGGCCCCAGGTGTTTTGGCCTACAATTACCAGAAATCCCAGCCAGTTTACCAGCTGTTAGGATTTCTGGGAGTTGAAGGCCAAAACATCTGGGGACCCACAGGTTGAGAACCACTGCTCCACAGGATGTTACTAGACTGCAGTCCCCATCATTCCTCATTAACATTGATGGGAGTGGCATCCCAACAACATCTCAGGGATGATAGATCCCCATCCCTGATGTGTGCCCATAGCAAAAGAGATTTACATTCTTGTCCATGTGTTCAGATGGCATCTACTGTATCAGCCTGACACCATTTCCCAAAATGCAGTAATCTTACCTCTCTATTTCCATGCTCTCACCTGCAATTTGAGTGTGAGGATAGCGAGAGGAAGACCTTTCCCTCCAGAAGTATTTGAGGGCTTTTGTGCAAAAGGAAGCAGTCCCTGGCTCCAGATTTTGATGATGCTGGCGTTGGTGGATCCATGCACTGGTATGAAGTTGAAGTAATCTAGTTTGATACCACTAACTGCCATGATTCAATGCTAGGGAGCCACTGGGGCTATAGTTTTCTCACAAGGCCTTTAGCTTTCTCCTCCCCAGGAGATGCCTATAGCCAGCTTCCCAAGGTCCACAGGCACATTTCCAGAGGAGGGGAAAACACACACAACCCAGCTGTGAATAAGTCTCCTACCTCCCACCCTCCAAACAGGTGGCTGCATCTCACCCTTCCAGGGAGACACCGATTGCAATTTGGATTCTGGGATTGTTCGTGCCAGGTTTGGAAGAGTTAAGCCTCCCTCTCCGCCACACAACTCCCCCCCCCCCCCAATCTGTGGAATAGCAGCCTAGCAGGGATCCCTTCCAACACCACGATCTAAGAAGTCATCGGCTAAGCAAGTTAACAAGTGAACAATCAAATGCAGCCAATTTGGCTAGAGCTGTACTGTGAGGGATGCCAATAGAGAGAGGGTTTTTTAAAAAGGAGGAGAAAAAAAGGAGAGAAATCTGGCACTGGCAGCTTTAGTTACCGCCTGGGTAAGGACAGGACACACGCTGGCAAGTGTCCACCAGCACCTTCTCTCCTCCTCCTCCTCCCTCCCAGCTTTGGGCTTCAGTCAATCTCCAAGCTGCTCTTCCTGGGAGTTCCCTTTCTTGGAACTTCCCACTGGCTGCTCAAGGCCATTGCCTCTGCTGGGCTGCTCAGAAGGGAGTCCTTTTGGTTCCCCTGGGCTTGCTTCACCAGTCTGTAACTTCAGTGTTGGGTGTCAGTATGAATGGCCATACCTGCTGGCCTCTTCATAGAATCCTAGAGTTGGAAGAGACCTTGTAGGCCATCAAATCCAAGCCCTTGCCAAAAAGCAGGAAAATCACATTCAAAGCACCCCCGACAGATGGCCATCCAGCCCCTGTTTAAAAGCCTTCAAAGAAGGAGCCTCCACTACACTAGGGACAGGGAGTTCCAATGTTGAACAGCTCTCACAGTTAGAAAGTTATTCCTCATGTTCAGGTTGAATCTCCTTTCCTGTAGTTTGGAGCCATTGTTCCGCATCTTCATTGTTTCACGTCTTCTTCTTTACTTTGGGGACAAATCTGGTTCAAATTTGGAGCCAAGTTTTTTCCCGCTTCCAAATCACAGCAGAGTTTGTCAGAAGTGGCCATGAAATTGCCATGGTTTGAACCTTCATAGGCTGCCCACCACAGAATCTAGGTGGGCTACCAAAACTCAAATGCTCTAACCAAGAAAGGATGACAAAGCTTTCTACGTCATTTTGCAGAATTGTAGAATCCTAGAGTTGGAAGAAACCCCAAGGGCCACCCAGTTGAATCCCTTCCTGCCAGGCAGGAACACACAAAGCACTCCCAACAGATAATCATCCAGCCTCTGCTTAAACATCTCCAGAGAAGGTCTTTTCCTTCTATCTTTGTATGATTTGAACCTTCACAGCTCTCAGTATGCATTTGGGTCCTGTAATCTGCCAAAGTATCCCTATGTTGGACTGTAACTCCCAGCAGCCTCAGCACAGGACTGGTTTGTATGGATTTAGATGCTGGGGCTGTAGTCCAATCATAGCTAGAGGCTGTTAATTTCAGCAACATTATTGTTGTTATTGCCATCATCCCCACTACCCATTACAACCCAGTATTAAGCACATTTGCTCAGAGGCTCCTCTATATTCAGCATACTTAAGATTGCCGCTGGAGTCCCAGATGCCACACGCAGCTACAAACAAGCCGGCTTCTTCTACAATCAGCCACCTACAAGGACACCGTCAAGAAGAAAAGCAATTTCGTTTCTGCCCACTCAGGAACATTTTGTGTGCCTGTTGTGGAGACATTGAGTCAGAGGGATCCTCGGATGCATATGTAAGATCAAAACCTCTTGCTCTTGCATAAAAAATCAAATACACTCACCATTCTCCTGAGTTCTGCATCCACCATCATGAATGCTATTTAAAATCTGGCTGCGTTCATGGAGAGAAAGTGCTGGTGTGTACAAAACTGGAGGAGATCCACTTTTTTGTCCTCCTTTGAGACATCTAAGTTGTCAGGTGTTTCACTTTGCAGGGCATGTGTGTTGCGTATTTGTTTGTGTTGAAATTATTCGTGAATTAATTAGTGATTTTGAATTCTTGAACATACCTATATTTCAGGCCATTCATAGCAATCTTTGACCCATAACTTCTATCAAAGAATCCCAAAATGTTATAAATAATAAATCAATAAAATTTGATTTATATACCACTCTATCTTCCCAAGAGGACTCAGGGCGGTTTCCAACATAATGCAAAACATTCAATTGCCAAACTAAAAAGCCATACAACAAAATTAAACATTATAAAACATAAGCATACATCCTATTAAAACAGTCACAAAAATTTAAAAGCCAGTTTCAATTTTATTCCATCAGACAGGATAAAAAACAAACAAAACCAATGGCCAGAATTATGAAGAGGACATGGTCAGCTATGAAAGGGCTGGGCAAGGACTAGTGCAATAAAATATCATAGGGCTGAGGAAGTGGATAAAGTTCAGAGAAGTATCCTAGCTGATGGACAAGGGAAGGGCCTGGGTCTAGTCATTTTCGAAGGCCTGCTGGAACCACTAGGTTTTCAGGTCCCTGACGGAGGAGGACACTATAGGGGCTTGCCTAATCTCTCTGGGGAGAGGCCACCACCAAGAAGGCCCTCTTTCTCATCCCCACCAACTATGCTTGTGATGATGGTGGGAGCGAGAGGAGGGCCTCCCTAGCAGATCTTAGGAGGAGATACGATCATGGAGATAGGAGGCGCCTAAACTGTTTAGGGCTTTGTAGGTCATAACCTGCACCTTGAATTGGGACTGGAAACTTAGCAGCAGCCAGTGGAGCTGCTTTAGTAGGGGTGTTGTACGCTCCCTATAGTTAGCTCCAGTTAGAAGCCTGGCTGCCAACCTTTGTACCAGTTGGAATTTCTGGGCTGTCTTCAAAGGCAGTCCCACATACAGTACACTGCAATAATCCAGTCTGGATGTAACCAAGGCATGGACCACTGTGGCCATGTCCAAAATGTTCATGGCCAAATTATACCTTGATTGTAACCTTCTAATGAATAATCTGGTGGATTTTTGGGGGTCCTCATATGTGGAGAAATTGTTCATAATTGTTCTAGGCATGGGCAGTGCTGCTTGGAATTCACAAAGATAAAATCTCATAATCATAGTGGATGTGGATGTGCTTTTTTCTTCTGCTCTGAGCAAACCAGATTTGGCTCCACAACCTCCCTTCTTTGTATCTTTTGGTGTCCGTTAGCATTGCCGTGCCCTGTGGAGTCTTCCCATCTTTCCCTATCTCACCTCAGAATCTCTCTTCTAAAATCATAGGGAAACCCCAACATTTACAACCCAGAGCAAGCAGACATATATAATTTCCATCTTGCATCCAATCAAAATAATTGTGCTTTCTAGACATTTTTAAAGCAAAGGCCCCCCTGGCTTTGAGCTCCTTAGAGCACAATTTGCCAAAGGCAGACTCCTACATCTATAACCACATCTCCATGGCAGCCAGCTGCTAATTTATTACATTTATGTATATTGTGGTTGCCACCTCTTCACGAGAACAGGGGAGGGGAGGTCGTGATGGGGGGAGAGACCCACACTCATTTGTATATGTTAATCCAGTAAAAATGGATGCAAACTTATTGTCTTACATTGAGGCTAAGCTTCTGAAAAATGGAAAGGAGAAAATGTAACAAGAAGAAAAGAACACAGGCCTAACCAGTATATAAAACTATTCAGGTGGCAATCTTCATGCAAATTTAAAACAGAACATTAAGATGGTACTAAAATACCCATCAGGTGGTAGCCTTCATAACAACTAAGCCTATGGAAAATAATGATTATAGCATCTCCATCTGTCATCTAATGGGTGTGTGAGGGGGAGAAAAGGTGCTTGAAGGCTTTCTTGGTATGTAGAAAGGATAGTAAAATGTGCCCGTACCCAGATGTTGTTGTACTACAAGTCCTAGCAGATCTCATCATTGGATATGCTGGCTGGAACTGCTAGGACATACAATTTGATCCCATTTGGGCAATCCACATCCCTGCTGTATAGACTCAGAGCCAAACAGAGACCTTAAAGGCTCTCAGAATATTCATGTCCTGCGTTCCCCCTGTGGCAGGTAGAGCACATGTCAGAACCTGTCTGTGAAAGAATGACAAAGGACAGAGGCAGGACTTTTCAGATCTTTCACACATCATGTGGACATGCCAGTCTGTCCTTCTCTTCACCAGCTCCGGCTGATTGGAGATTCTCACTGTATTTCAAAAACCTGCGCCCAGCAAAGGAATCAACCATATTCACACATTCTACCACCACGAGCACCAGTGCCTTCTCTCTTAGCAGATGGCTCTCACTGCCTGCATACCTTTGAGCCTTACAAGGTTTGGAGGCAGAACCAGCTAAAGGCATTTATTTTACGCTCCTTGAAATGGAAGTAAGCCCCCTTTCCTAGCACATAGGGTGACCAAATTTCTTGTTGAAATTTACTTTAACACAGGACTGACCCAAAATGTTTAGATGTCTGGGGTAGAACAGCAAATGGCACGCAATCACCAACTAAACATCCTGTGTTATTTTGGCACATGATGCAGAAAATCCCATAGGTAACTTTGCTCTTCTCTGACAGTACAAAGGCAAGAAGAACAAAGTAATAATTGCTTTCCTTTCATGACTCCCACTAGCTAGCTAGCCACTAATGGTTGTGTAATTCCTGGCCCAATGCTGGTGATGAGAAGGTGCCATTCACTACATCTTAGGGCCACAAACTAGCTTCTGGATTCAGGGTAGATGTCTGGCACACACACCTCTCTCACCTCAACACCTTGCTGCTATTTCCACCTCTTAGGCACCTTCCACACAGTTGTATAAAATCCACATTGAACTGGATTAGATGACAGTGTGGACTCAGATAATCCTATTCAAAGCATAAATTGTGGGTTATCTCCCTTGACATTCTGGGTTATACAGCTGTGTGGAAGGGCCCTTGGCCTCTTCTGCCTGTCCAGAAAACAGAGCTAATGAAGATAAGGCCTCATTTTACCTAATGGTAGAAGCATTGCAGACTGCTGCCTAGCGGGATTTTCAGTCCTTTTAAAAAATCTGTCCACCTCCTGAAGTCTCCTATGGGTGCCAAGTTGCAGCAGCGACCAATTGTCAGAATAGATTTGCTGCCCAGACATGAAATGCAGTTGGGGTGTGTCATCTCATGCTCGATTGCTTTCATAGTCCATCTAGCAATACATGGCTAATCAGAGGCTAATCCAACACCAAAGAAATTTCCCCCTGAAAACTACACATTTTTACAATCAGAGTATGCCTGGCTAGCCAGCCACTCCCAAGCACTAAATGCCAGCCACTTAATTATATTTCTTACTGCCAAGCTGCCTTAGATTGAGTTGGATCACTTGGCTTCATCTAGTTCAGTATGGTCCCAAAGCTTTAGACATGGTCTATCTGCACCTGGCCTATTCTTAGGACAGTATAGCTGGGACTGTCTTCTCTGTGGCACTTAGTAGATTTTGTGTAGGTATTTATAGAATTGCATTGTGAGGCTCTCCAAATGAACAATAACTCCCATCATCCCTAGCTAGCACGCTGGCTGGGAATAACAAGAGTTGGCAATCAAACTTGACTACAAGGCACTAGGCTGCTGAAGGCTGTCTTAGGTTATATACTTTTCACCTTTATTATGGATGTGAGTTGGAGCCTAAACAATTACAATGCAATGGAAAATAATCCCAGTTTCAACCCCAGTCGCATTCATTTATCTGCAAAATGACAGCCCCATAATATGAAGCTTTCTACACGCACTTCCCTGATAAGCACAATTTCAGTCGCATTTTCAACAGTGTACTGTCATGAACGGATTTGCTCCCATGATCTTTCCAGTACATTTATTTAAATTTCCCTCATTTCTCCAGGTTGCATAATTCACAATCCCCATATTTGTACCTCCCCCCCCCCCCTTCTGTGTTATATCTGTGATAGGTAAGTGTCTGACTTAGGTTTGAACATATCACTGTTGTGTGCTTATCTCACAATGTGACTTGGGGTGGAGAGGACTCCAGAGTGAACCAGATTCTTGGGGGCGCTTTTAAGGCCCCCTTGGGCAACTCTGCCTCTTCCTCCATCCGCACACTTTCCTTCTCTGCCCAGCCAGTTGCAGCTGCTGCCCCTCTGTCTGCTCCAGCTTTGTGCGTTAATCACTTCACTCCACAGCCAGGGTATGTTTACCCATTATTAATAAGACCTGTCATCTCACTTCTTTCACCCAGGCCACCTCTGTGCCAAGGAGAGCTTGGACTCGGGGCTTTTTATTCTTTAAAGGGACTGCAGCTTCATGTTGCTCTCCGAATAATAAAATGTAGCGAGTGTATCTGGGCATTCCTTTACTTTGCTCTTATTATTATTATTATTATTATTAACTTTATTTGTACCCCGCTAGCATCTCCCGAAGGACTCGATGCGGCTTACACGGCCGAAGCCTCAAACACAATACAAAAGAAAACATAGCACAACAGTAAACAAAGCAAATCAAAACAATTAAGCAAAATAAACCACAATGACAATACATCAGGACACTATTAAAAACTGGTTCGGCCGGCGCAGTGGGGTACAGGGATTAAAAGTGCTGAAATGGCAGGAGGAACGTAGGATTAAAGTGTGGTGTGCAGCAACATTGGTTATGCTAAGGTGCTTCTAGGACCTGGGATGGGGATTCCTAGTCTGGGAAGGCACAACGGAACAGCCAGGTTTTTAACTTCCTTCTGAAAACGGCTAGAGTGGGGGCCTGTCTGAGATCTTTTGGGAGGGCGTTCCAAAGTCTGGGGGCCGCCACGGAAAAGGCCCTGTCACGCGTCCCCACCAAGCGCGCTTGCGACGTGGGTGGGATCACAAGCAGGGCTTCTCCGGATGACCGTAGCGAGCGTGTGGGTTCGTAGATGGAGATGCGGTCACGCAGGTAGGGTGGTCCCGAACCGTTTAGGGCTTTGTAGGTAAGCACCTGCACCTTGAATTGGGCCCGGAAAATAAAAGGCAGCCAGTGGAGCTCCTTAAACAGAGGGGTAGACCTCTCTTGATAGTGAGCCCCTGTTAGCATCCTGGCTGCTGCTGCTTCATACTCATGACATTTGGAGTTAACGATGGGAGCCATTTTCTTCCATATGTAATTACATGTTCCTTCAAGCTCGAGCCACCCTGCTTACACTCTTTTCTTCATCTGAACTTGGCTTCTACAGCCGTTGGCAGTAACGTTTCTTCTGTTATTTCAGGGAAGAGGCATGCTTTTCAGTCCAAGGGTCATAAGAACTTGAGAAAGTCCCTTCGCTAGATCAACACTCCCAAAATTCCTCAGCCAGCATGATCAGTGACATGCCAGCAGGGAGATTCTGGGATTTTTGGTCCCAAAACATAACTTTCCCCCTAGTTTTGCTAGCTGCAGGCAAATAGTCAGGGGCTGTGAATGGGGTTTCAGACCCAAGTTGGCAGGGCTGCACCACAGCTTGAAGGCGGTCTAATTTCCCTTCCCTGTTGGTTCCTGGCTGAACCTCCATCTTGAGAGATGGCTCCCAAGGCCACGGCTTAGTTAGGGGTCACTAGTCTGTTCCATCTTCCTTCCCAGATGTAGAGGGCCCTTCATGAGTCAGATGAGGTAGGCCAGTGAGTCCCCTTCGGGGTGAGAAGGGCGGGGTAAAAGTAAACCAAATAAATAATAATAATAGAAGCTACCATCTTGAGATATAATTCTCCACCTCTATATCACTCCACTTTGATGTAATAATAATAATAATAATAATAATAATAATAATAATAATAATTTAAGGATATGAGGATTTAAAGATTGAACTGCAAAGACTCTGGCACAAGCCAGTCAAGATGGTCCCAGTGGTGATCGGCAAACTGGGTGCAGTGTCTAAAGACTTTGGTCTGCACTTAAACACAATCGACGCTGACAAAATTAACATCTGTCAGCTGCAAAAGCCACCCTACTGGGATCTGCATGCATTATTCACCCATACATCACACAGTCCTAGATACTTAGGAAGTCTCCAACCTGTGATCCAATACAACAACCACCATAGTGATCTCATTTGCTGTGTACTAATCTTGTTGTGTTTCAAATAATAATAACTTTATTCTTATTCTCTACTACCATTTCCCCGAAGGGACTCGGGGCAGTTTACATATGGGAGAGAGTGTCCACAAAACATACAAGCAAAAACGATCCATTAAACAAAATACATTAAAATAAAAGTATCCTAAAACACAACAACTCAGATAAAAACACACTAAAATATAAAAGTATAAAACTAATTGCAATGGAGCTTCATCAGAGAGTGACCAGGATTACTAAAATGGGCATGTCCAAGCTAAGAAGGGCTGGGCAAGGGATAGTGCAAACAGCGTACCATAGGGCTGAGGAAGTGGATAAAGTGCAAAACAGAGTACTATCTGGCAACCTAGGGGCTGGGCATTTATAAACAGGGACTAGTTGCACTCTAATGACACTGACTTTAAATCTCAGTGATCCACCTATCCTGGTATTTAGTCTATAAAGACAGCATAGAGGAAAATAATACAGGCTCTACATCTGTATCGTTCGAACTTGGCTACCCAGTTTCACAACTTCGTCAGTACACTAGAACTGCCGACTGGAATCTTCAATTTATCCGTATTTATTTTTCTCTCAAGCTTGGGAAAATCTCTCCCTCTCTTCTCCCCATTTACCAATCTTGATTGTGAGTACCAAAGAGTTAATGAGTACTAAGGCAGAGCTAATCAGTATTAAGTGATCTTCAGCACACATCCTGGAAGTAGCCAGCTGCAAATTCTTCAACAGCCAAAGAATTCCTGCGTAAACAGGGAAATCACGATACCATCCTTCCAGTTCCTGTCATGTCACAGTATTTGTCGGTTTGAAATTGGTCCCATTTTATCCAAACACTTTAATCTGGCCTGCTTCCTGCCTGGTTCATGACCCAGTGTCATCAGAGTCCATAGAGTCAGGCAGGGCAAATGCAACTGAGAACCCTGGAAAGGGGAAAGGGGGATCTAGGATCAAATATTAGTCCAGCCACAGACTCTCAGGGCCCTTCCACACACCCATATAACCCAGAATATCAAGGCAGGAAATCCCACAATATCTGCTTCAAACTGGGTTATCTGACTCCACACTGCCATATATTCCAGTTCAAAACAGAAAATGTGGGATTTTCTGGGTTATATGGCTGTGTGGAAGGGCCTTCAGTGTGCTTTTCACCAAGCCAATATTTTTCCCAGCCTCAGAGAATAAATTGCACACCTTTTTGGATATGAGTCCCTATATCAGAATAAAAATTAAGTAAATAAATATATCATGATCCTAAAGTTATTTATTCAGAAGTACATTCTGCTGAGCTGACTGAGCTTTCCTGCCATGTCAGTGTATTTGGAATAGTATTTTTCCTAACCAGAGGGGGAGGGGGTGCTGCTGTTTGTATTTTGCTGTTTAAAAATGTGACTGCGATGTCTATTTTGCAAGGAAATATCAAACAAACAACATTACTGTCCCTCAAAGCAGCAGGCAACACTTATGGTGAGGGGCTGTTCTTATTTATCTTTTCTGCACCTGGAACTTCCATTTTTACAAGTGGAAGTGGGTGAGATTTTCTGAATTGAAAGGGAACGTTTTTGATCCAACATCTTCTAGATATGAACCCTAGAGTTGCCTCACCTTCAGCATGTCAGTGGAAGATAATTCACATCTGGAGCGTGCCAGATTGGGGAAGGTTGGAAAAGATATTAGAGAGTTTAAAAAGCTAACACTTAAAAGAAAACCCCCTTACACAATGACACAGGCATGTGGGAGGAGGTGTTGTGTTGTCACTCAACACCTCTCGCATGAAGTCCCCAATACTTGCAGAACCACATTCCTTATTGAGATCAAAATGGCAATCGATGCATTTATCTGCAGGATGAGCTACATTTTCCCTGGGGCAAAATATCCAGCACTGTGAAAATGTCATGCCTGTGGAATGATAGGAGCAGAACCTGACAGAAGCACGTACTGGACTCCATGTAGCAAATGGGTAGTGCAAGAATATGAATGTCACGCCCCATACTGCTTGTATTTGGAAAGACCTTAAGAACCACAAATCACTATGCATGATAATTTGAATTTTGCGTGATAAAGAAATCATTAGTACTAATGACTGGCCAAGCCAAAGAAGGTGTCTGCTGTTTTGGCTGCTGACCCAAACTGGCCTGTTTCCCTCTTTTTAAATGCAAGAAAAAAGGGGGAAACGCAACTATCCAAAGAGGCCTTTAACCCTTTCTATGTCAAAGAGACTTAGGGTGTCAAAATGAGAGGCCACTGCTTCTTTAACTTCCTGCTTCTGACTTTTCTTGGGTCCCCTTAGCTGGAGTCCTCAAACTTTCCAGTAATGATGCACAAAGGCAGCCAAGGGCAGCTAATGAGAGTGGAGATGGTAAGGAGGTCAGGAGAGGTTTCAAATGATACTCACCCTCTATGTGGCTCTGCTGCCCCTCTGCACAGGGTGAGTTAAAACTGGCAACACAATCTACTACTGATCAATGGCTCACTTGTGGGCCTCTCTCTCTTTCTCAGTCTCACTTACACACACATCAATTGCAGAAGTGCCATATTGCCCTCTAGTGTTCATTTGCAACATCAAAACTATGATTCACACCATTCCTTATCTGATATACCTGAAATCAGAAGTGTTTTAGATTTTGAATCCCTCACCCCCATCCCACCCCACCCTAGATTTTGCAGTGCCTGTATTTGCAATGCATTATATTTGAGATGGAACCCAAGTCTAAACACAACATTAGTTTATATTTCATATAAACCTTATACACATGCCCTGAAGGTCATTTTATACACAAAACTTATAATAACTTTCTGCATGAAACAAAGTTTGTCTCCTTAATCTACCAGAAAGCAAAAGTGTCACACTCTCTCTGCCATCCATGTGGGCAATTTCAGACTTTGGAGTATTTGTGAATTCTGGATAAGTGATAATCAACCTGTATTAGGAGTTGGACACTGTTAGTTGGCTGTATAACTTTGGACAGTCTTAGGATGTCAAAAGTGGCATCACTGTCCCAAATTTGGGTCAGATCAAATGATCCATCCATTCTTTTCTATCCTTTGAAAATTGCAAGAGATAAGCAAAAATGGAGCTCAGGTTTTGCTTCGGGTTTTTTTAAGAATGACAGAAAAAATCCATGCACTATTTGCATTCAGAAAATCCAGACCAGAAATTCTTCTTCAAAAAGGCATCAACTTGGCTATGTCATCAGACCAATAGACAACCTGGTTATGAAGAGTCTTAGAGAGATTTAAGCTGTTTGACGCCAGTCAAGCTCAGCTGAATCTTGCACTTAAAGTCCACCATGTGTTCAGTTTTTCATGATCACTAAGAAGTGAAGAGAACAAGGAAGGAGACGGGAATCAAAGAAATAAAATAAAATCCAATATCCACAAAAGATCAATACTTCTATTGGTCAACCAAAATGCACAAAATGCATCAAACAAGCTTTTCAAACTCCACTTGCTTCTTCATCAGGCAAAATATGTTTTAAAAATCATATAGGAGAAGAAAAGTGATAATTTTAGAATCATACACTCCAGTGATTTTTTTGTCATTCAGTTTGTTTAGAAGGATCTATGATTTGAGTGGGGGGGGTGTTTTTTCAGTTCTATGATTCTTTCTGCAGATAGAAGGTGACTATCTGAGAGCATCCTCCAGATGTGTTGGACTATAACTACCATTATTCCAACCAACAAGTCTATTTAGCATGCTGGTTGAAGATCATAGGGGTTCTAATCAAATTCTAGATGAAAAGCTTCAGCTGCTGAGGGAGTGGTGGTGGTGGTTGTTGATGGGTGCCTTCAAGTCATTACTGACTTACGGCAACCCTAAGGTGAACCTCAGCTTTTTGATGTGTCCAGCATCATCTAGTGGGATTTCATGGCTAAATGGAGTCTCCAGAACAGCAAATACCTGTGGAAAGCATGGTTTTAGGGCTGCCCACTCATTTTTCTAGCCACTTAGCAACCCTACCAAGATGCCCCTTCTCCACTGAACATCACCAAAAATACTCCTTCATCTCTCCAACACTGTATATCTCCTGAAATGTTTTTCAAAGTTCCCTTAGTTTTAAAAGCCAGTTGGTATGCAAGGACATTGCTTATATGGAAACATAACTCTTGGCCCAAAGAAAATTACATACATCTAGTGTGAGAGAGTACAGTGACAAAGAGATCCTTCCAGGGCTTGGATGAATGTAACACATGGCTATACAGTGATCTCTATTGTTGCGTGTCTTCAATCGATTTCTGATGCATGGTGACCCTAAGACAGTCACCATAATCTGAAAGAACTTCTCATATGATCTTCTTGGTAAAATATTTGTTCAGAAGATGTTTCCCTTTGCTTTCATCTGAAGCTGGGTCTATGTGACTTGTCCAAGATCACGAAGAAGAAGAAGAAGAAGAAGAAAAAGAAGAAGAAGAAGAAGAGGAAGAAGAAGACTTTATTTTTCTACCCCGCCTCCATCTCCCCAAGGGGACTCAGGGCAGTTTACATGGGGCCAAACCCAGGCAACATACAGATTAAAAGCAAAGACAGCAGCAAATTACAAATTAATAAACAGTAATAAACAAGTATCAAGCAACAGCAAAACAATTTTGGAGGGGGGAAGGAGACCAACATATGAATTGATTAAAGGGTAAATAGTTCAATAAGGTGGATAGGAACATAAATGGCACAGGCAATATCATGGAAACAGAACAATTAAACAGGATCAGGATCATCTCAGGTTAACTTACATATATGAATAATGATGTAATATAGGAATTCAGGTTAAATGGTGAAAACAGATCATGGTACAATTGTTTGTCATGGGGTCATCAGTCGAAGGCACAACAAAACATCCATGTCTTTAATTTCTTATGGAATGTGGCTAGGGAGGGTGCTTCCCTAATTTCCCTAGGGAGGGAATTCCAGAGACGGGGGGCCACCACTGAGAATGCCCTCTCCCTCATCCCCACCAACCACGCCTGAGACGGGGGCAGGAGCAACAGAAGGCCATCCCTGGAAGATCTTAAGGACCATGTGGGCTCATAGGGGAGGAGGCGGACATGCAGATAGGCAGGTCCTGAAACGTTTAGTGGGTTTCCATGGTTGAGTGTTGTTCAAAATGCGATCTCCTATGATCATTGTCCAGTGCTCAACCTATGTTGTTTCCTTCTCATTTATAGTAGTCCAAGATCTTCCACTACATTATATTATTTGTAGCCCTTCCATAAAATAAAACATCAGGCAGATTCAGTGGCTCTTTTGCAACTGCCCAGTGGCTGTTTCTGCCCTGAGGACCCTGAGCTTGTGATGTGCCATCTATCAATCATTGACAACATGCCAAGCTGATGGCATTTGTGATCTGTTTAGGATGAACCCCTCCCGGACCAGCCAAATGCACAGGTGACATCATTCTCTTCAGTTCCTTGTGCACTGCACAATGTATCATATATCTATGATGAGTAGCTTGTCATCTCTTTCTCCATATCAATCCATCATTTAGTCATCTCTCTTGATGAAAGGAGTTGGGGGAAGCTCAAAAAGTTTTATCGCAGTGAGCCTTTTTTAGCAAGATGGGGAAGGGTGAGGGAGACCTATCCAAGGCCATCAATACAAGTTAAAACAAAAGATCCGAATGATGGTCGTAGCTCTAGGGAACAGCCAGAGGACATGGAAGGTAAACTGGCTGGAATTTCTGGGAGTTGTAGGCCAAAACACTTGAGGCCCCACAGGTTGAGAACCACTGCCCTAGATTGTTCAGGTGCAGGCTATTTGGCTGACCACATCCCCTTGTACAAAACTGGTTGGTGGGAACAAGAGAGCGGGCCCTCCTTCTCAGTGCCTGCCCCTCGACTATGGAACTCCCTTTTTCCCAGTTAAGCCAGAATTGACTCCTCACTGTTGTCCTTCCAGTGGCAGGCAAAAACTTTTTTATTCAGGCAGACTTTTAAAGAAGGGGAGTTTAATATCAAGTCAGGGGCTGCTGTGGTTTTTAGTTTTGAATAATTTTTTATGGATTTTAACTGAATTTTTAAAATACCAATGATATTTAATTCTGTTTTAATGTTTGTATATTTGTAGATTTTTAAAAATTGTATTGAAAAGCCTTTAATGTAAGTTGCCTTAAGTCTCCTTGTGTAGAGAAAAAGCGGGGTATAAATAAACATCATCATCATAATTTAGAAGATCACCAAAATTATTTATAGGGACTTATGGTAGCAGCAATTTTGTTTTTCCTGTTGCCAGTGGTGAATGAGCTTCAAAGCATATTGAAAGAGGTGTCAATTACTGCACCTTCCACAAAGGAAGATTTGCATCATTGCAGCACATTCATTATCTATGCGGCGGATTCCACAAACTGGCAAACTGCTTCTGAGAATGGGTTGGAGGGAGGGGTGGTGGCGGTTAAAGTAAATATGCTCCAATTTAACCATTTGGGAGAAAAATAAATAAAATTTAGGTTTTTAAAAGAGGTTTCAGAAAAATTTAGCTGTACAAAAAGATCCCATCCAGGCATTACAAGTTTCCCAAGTGAAGCCAACAAGGGCCTCCATCTTGGTTCTCCGTGATCATTTCACAGTTCATCTGATTTTGGAAGGTAGGCAAGTTTAATATCTGAATCAAAGACTGTCGGGGAGCACCAAGAATTTCCAGGGAGGGCTAGAAAGGACCTGAATCCTGTGAAATCTACTGCTAGCCATAATATCTCAGAGACAGAATTGCTGGCCTAGATAGACCAATAGCCCTCCTTTGGTAGACCATATTTATTAAGGTTTCCAGATTTCAGGGCCAAGTGCTCAGTCTATAGTTTTCATGGATCATCTCCAACCATCTTTGGTTTTGAGATGACCCAGATCTGAGCAAGAGAGGGTTGTGTCGAAATCTCCAGATCCAACAGATCAGCAGTCTGCTACTGTTCGTAAGATTTCATTGTTTTATGTTTTTTACTGCAATTTCCAGCAACTCTCCAGGAGATATTTACTTTTCTTCTCCCTTCCTAGTCATTGTAATGCCAGGATTCACCATCCATTCTGAGCCCATTCATTTTTGGATAGGACACAAATAGGCTAGATTCAATGTTCCTTCATTAAATGAGAAGGAATAACAACTCCATCCCCCACATTTAACATTGTTTTGGAAATTACCCCTGTAGCTAAGATTTCTGTCTTGATTAAAAATGTGCCTGAACAACAAGCACCTGTGGTTGGTGTCTAATGCATGATGCTTAATGACATCACCAGGGGCTTTCCCTAGGTTTAGGTCCAGAAAGTTTAAGGCCTGGGATGATCCTGAATTGACAACCTCGGTATTTATTACCATCTATGAAATCTCACCAGGTCTTCTACTGAAGTTAACTTCCCAAGTTCGCTAAGGTGTGTTGAGGTGGGGCAATTCTTTCATTTAGGTGGTTTTCTCTTTTGTGCCCTAACCATCCACTGATCAGGGTTTTGTTTCCTAACAAGTTCAGAGAAAGGAACTTTCCATGGAAAAGTGTTGAAGAGGGCCCTCACTAAAGCTGGAAAAGATCCTGCAAGCAGAATTAATTCACTCATCAAAATGAGAGAACATGATTTATTGGACCATACAAAACCAGTAACCAAGGGAAGGCTTGAGTATTAGAGTGGCCAACACTGAGCCAGTCTGTTGTTAAAACAATAATATGAGTTTTTTAAAGTATCATTTGCAATGGCTGCTTGTTATGTACACATGCAGATGAGAAATCATTTCTCATATTCAACCTAAATGTGTGTGTGTGTGTGTGTGTGTGTGTGTATGAATGACTAAGATGAGGTGATCTATGTGACTGGTTGATCAGCTGTTCAAGTGCCAACAATGGAACAGTGATTTCAAGACCCATTCTTCCAATTTTGATTGACCTTTAAACTGGGCTTGGACCTACAGCTCTTCAAATGAAAGGCTACCCAATGTGAAATAAGAACCAGGCCATCTCTTACAACCTGAGGGAAATCATGGATCCAGATTAATATTCCAAGAAGTGAACAACTTACATTATGTGAAAAGACAAAGAAAAGCATCCACCGAGGGTGCGGGGTGGTGGAAGGGGAGATACTGCATTGCATTAATTTATCGTCAATTTGCAACAGAATTGGTTATAAGAGTTTTAACAGAGTTTGGACCACTAACACGAAGGCCCTGCTCCTTGCCACAACTCTATTTAGGTGAAGTTCAAAAAGAAGCCCCCTTTAATGCTTTTGTAGGAAGAATGGGGCCACATGGACCTCCAAATGTTGGTGGACTACCATTCTCTCTGTCTCCAATAAATGCCCATGCTGGGTGCGTCAATGAACGTTGCAGTCCAGCATCACTTGGATGACTATGTCTTTTCTATACCAGCTTTAACATGTGCATATATTCATACGAAAAGCAACATTTATTGAGATATACTGAACTCGAGACATTTGGAATTTTAAAGGTTAAAACAAGACTTTGAATTGGGTCTGGAAATGGATTGGGTGCCAATGGAGATGTCTTTTAGTCCCACTATTATATGCTCCCATTGGTTCATTCCTGCTCATAAACAATTGCCGACTAACTGAAGTTTCTGAATCACCTTCAAAGGCAGCTATGAATAAAACAGATTTCAATAGTTACAGGACAGCAGCAGAGACTTAAGAAGGCCAAGATGTGTGGACAAATATACAGAGAAATAAGAACCTTCTTTCCCAATATATTCTATATAATTTCCTAATATATTCTATATAATTTGCTCAGAATAGCAATTCTGACTTACTTTTCTTTATAGATCTAATTCCTTCAGATTTATATCTTGCCTTTCCCCCCTCATTGAGGGACTCAGAGTGGCTAACTAAAGGACCCTTTGTAACATTTGGCCCACCTTGTATCCTGCTGTTTTCACAGCAGCTCAGGCCAACTGATAGTCTGCACAAAATCACACTTTTAATACCAGATTACAAATGTATCAAACCATCATTCCAAATAATTAAAGCCACAAATGACAAACACCCAATGAAATCAACCATATAAACAGACATGCCTCCTGAAAACTTGCAATAAATAGATGTTTTTAACTAAGATGTTAAATGTGTTTTGAAAGGGGGCAATATTCCTGTCCTTCCTTGGTATCTGAGGCCTGTCTGCTCTTTGCCTGTATCTTTAGTTCCTCTTGAGCAAATATTTAAACCTGAAGAAAGGAGATGGGGAGCATGGTTACCCATTCTCTATGATAGCCTTCTAAAACTATGTATATTTCAGATCTTTCCAATAGTTGCAAATGCTTCCCTCCCTTGGCTACTGAGAGAAATTTGGAACGTGGGTAGCAAGTCAACATCTGAAACAAAAGGAACATTTTCTGCCACCGTCTGGGTGTTCATATGCATTCCTTGGGAGGAGGTTTCCTGCAAATTGTCTCAAAAGTCTCTTCTTTTTAAATGACATGTAATGTTTAAGGAGTTGTTAATAGTTTGGGGGAGGGAGTCACAGCCTTTTCAATGTAAGAATTTTGCTCTCCATGGAAACAGACAGCCCTGTCTTCAGGATATAGAGACAGGTTGAGTTCAACCGAGTTAAATGGAGTTTGTTCCCAGATAAGTGAGTAAAGGATTGCAGTGGGATAGAGGGTGCGGGTGACCCCAAACAAAAAACTCTTAATTCCAAAATGATTCCTTGCCATCCAGTTTTTTCAAAGGAAGATGTCACTTTTTCATACTTAGAAACAAACATTAGCCACGAAAAAGCAGCAACAAGAAAGGACTCCCAGGTTTCACCTCACATGCTGTTATGTAGTCCAATAACAGTAGATGTGAATACCGCTTATTGATATTGTCCATATTTCAGGCATCTTCATATATTCAGATTTTAAAAATTATTTTAAAAAGTAACAACTACAACATGAAGAAATGCATTGTTTGCAAACAATCTCAATAGCATGGCACAATTATAAGTTCATAGTTAGGAGGGATTTCTCCAAAAATTAATCATTTCTCTTACAGGTCCATAACCCATTTCAAGTCTGAAGGTAAAATTAATAAAGTGCTACCAAGGCATGTGTCTGGAACAGATGAAGAAAGCTAGCAACAAAGATGGATGAGGATGAATGATTTAAAAAGCAGCCTTGAAAATTGCACCTTCTGTTCGCACCCACCCACCTCCAGGGGCTGCGTACAAGCCATCCATTGCCATGTTTCTGAGCTACTCTGAAATACCATTTGCAAAAGAGCTGAGCAAAGAGGACTTTCAGGGAAGAATTAATGCCTGAAAAGAGATGCTGGTCTCAAGCTAGGAACTATGCGCGTTCTCCAAGCAGAAAGCGCCATTGTCTAAGTCCAGTTGTGTGTGTACTATTTCGAGAAGAATATCACAGAACAAAAATAAGTCCCACTCATGAGTCAAGCCAAATATGGTACTTTGTTCCCCAAAATATTTTTTTTGAAATATTTATCATCAGGGTCTGTGATGGTCTTAAACGAGGTTCTATTGGAGTTATTAAAATGCTCAGTTTAAGCTAACAGCAATTCCTTGGTTATAGGCAAGTGGGATAGTCACTTATGTGTGCTCTAGAAATAGAAATGACATCTCTGTTCCCACTTTCATCACCCCACGCCCTACCCCTGCCCCCAAATCACTACCGGCATCCTAATGTTCACAATTGCTTTGGTTCAACATCATGTTCTCTGCCATCCAGGTTTTTGAGTAACACTGTCAGCCCCATCTTGAGGACAGGAATCAGTCCCAGCATAAAAGGCCAAGTCTTAGGACTGACTGCCATTGCATCCTGCTGAGAGCTCCATTTCCCCATAGGAAAATAACAATATAGAACACCACATGGGGGCACTGTGTCCAAGTCATCCTGGGAGAACAATGCAGCACTTCAGAAGAATATTCTAGACCCTAGTAAGAGCAACTGCTAAGTAGTAAGGAAAGAGGGAACCAATACATCTCAACCTCCTTTAAAATATCCATGGCTCTGGAGACTGGAGTTCTATGACATGGCTCTTCAGCAAAATAACTTACTATTTATTACCAAAATTATGTTGTAATAGTTAGTTGTGTGACTAGCAAATCACTTCTATGGTTAGGTGAACCCTAATGCGCACATGTGGAGGACACGGAGATGGATCATGGAGCCAGACCGTTCTGGAGCAATTCAAAGCAATTCTCCCTTTGAACTGAGAACATGACTGGAAGCCCTAATCCAGGAACCATCTTAGGGCGCTTCCAGACAGCGCCAAAACGCGGTTTTAAGAAGAGGGACAAACAAACCCGGGACCTCAGGGCAGGTCCCCACACAGACTTGTCAGTCTCGGGCTTTCTTCCCCCACCATCCTCACAACCCTTCTGTGTCTTGGGATAAAAAGGAGGGCAGACAGGGGACATCCACAGAAAGTTTTTTAAAAAGCACTCAATTATGCACTGATGCTCATATATGCGCATTCGAATATCTTGATATAAATATGGAGAGATTCCTATGTGCACATATATGCATCAATGCATAATGGTGGGATTTTTTAAAAAATGCCACCAGATTTCTTTCTTTCCGCTATTGATTATTCATGATCTAATTAATATTATAATGTCTAAAGTAAACACTTTCAGAGACCTCTAATGGCTCTCCATTTCTCCTCTCTTGAAACCAGCTGGAAATCAGCTGTGTCTCCATGGAAGCAAGAATAGCTGAACACAGAGTCTTTTCTGTGATGGGACTCCATTTATGGATCGGTCTCACCCAAATAAATTTGGGAATTTAGTCTTATTTATGTATTTGGCTAGACATCATATCAACACAATGAGTCTGTTCGGGTCAGCTTTGTCTATCCTAACTGGCAACAGCTCTCTAGAGTTTCCATAGGGTTTCCCCTCAGGCATATCTGGATAAGCCAAGGAATCAAATCTGGAGTCATTTTCATATCAAAGAGGAAGAGGCGGAGTTCTTACACTGAATTGCAGGTATTTTCACATTAGCTTTTAAAAAAAACGACATGGTCCAAATTAGACTGTTACAACAAAAGCAACCAAGAATCAATCCTGTGGCACTTTGGTGATAACAGGCTTATTATAGCATGAACTTTTGTAGACTACAACCACTATATTAGATCCAAAATCATAGAATCAATGAAAGTCTTGTCTAAAATTTCAGGGATACACACACACACAAATATATACATACACATACACACGCAACACACACGCACACACATATCAGATTGATGTAGACAATGAGGTCAGAGGATAACTGAGTACAAAAAGGATGCCAATGAAAATTATATTGTTAACACTGGCCATTCACAAAGTGGTTACTGATAAGACAAGCATCCTGGTACTATGTAAGCTAATTATCACATACATTATAATTGCATCCAATTCTTGTGGCTCAATTTAAGCTGTGCATTTTTTATCTATTATGTTTTCTAATGTACATTTTAATTGTTTTAGCTTAAGGTGAAAAGATGTGATGCAGATATTTGCATTCATGAAGATGGAGAGGGATGTTTCTTAGAAAGCCACAGAGAGGGAATCTGGGCCAAAAAACTCCTAACACAAGGATGGAAATCATGTCACCTTATAAGATATTGAAGGAAGGCAAGTTTCAGCATTTATCATCATTGGCTATGCTGACTAGGACTGTTGGCGTTAGCATCCATCATCTGCAGGGCAACAGAATTCCCAGTCCTGGTCGAACATTTTCCATGAACAAAACAAAGTAGATCACATCTAACAAGGAAAATGTTTCCATTTACACTTGTGGCATTGGCTATGGCGTACATACATCACAAAATTTGGCTTAGGATCTAAGAAATAATTTGAAAGGTGCTTCCTTAAGAATTTGAACATGCTCAGTGAGTGGGATTTTCTACTTTCTTTGAAGGACAGATCTTACAATCCCAGTGACAAATCACAATGTTAAAAAAGCCTCTTCATCTTCAAAAGTAGTTTTCCAACATGTGGTCCTGAGAAATAATTCCAGACTGCAACTCTGGAGTTATAATCATTTTCCTATCTCCCAATATGTTTTGAAGCTTGTTCGCCAATGGCAATGAGGAAAGCAAAACTAATAGAGAAGCCACAGCTCTGGCCATGGTGGTCCATGCCTTAATTACATCCCATCTCGATTACTGCAATGCGCTCTACGTGGGGCTGCCTCTGAAAAGTGCTTGGAAACTTCAGCTGGTCCAAAGAGCTGCAGCCAGGTTGAGCACTGGGGTCGGCTACAGGGAGCAGACAACCCCCCCCCCCGGTTGCAGCAGCTCCATTGGCTGCTAGTCTGTTACCGGGCACAATTCAAAGAGCTGGTTTTAACCTTAAAAGCCCTAGACAGCTCAGGTCGAGGCTATTTGGCCTCCACATTACCTTAGACCAGGGGTCCCCAAACTACGGCCCGCGGGCCGCATGTGGCCCGCCAAGGGCATTTATCCGACCCGCACGGCCTGTCCTGGCCTCACACAAAGCCCCTCACCGCCGCCAATGGCGTCTGCTCTGCTGCGCTTCTCCCTCCACAGGCTTCTCCCTCCACACGGAAGGGAGAAGCCTGTGGAGGGAGAAGCACTCTCTGCTCTCCCGCAGAGAACAGAGAGCGAAGCAGAGTGGACGCCATTGCTCTACAACAGAAGATCCCTGGTGGCAAGGAAGGTGTCCGCAAATGGTGGAGGCGGCACCTAGTGGGTGTGGCCAAACGATGCTGGCTTCCCTGGCCCGGAAGCCTGGCCGTGCCCACCCGGCGACGCCTCCACCATTTGCTGACGCCTTCCTTGCCACCAGGGATCTTCTGTTACAGAGCAATGGTGTTCGCTCTGCTTCGCTCTCTGTTTTCCGCAGGAGAGCAGAGAGTGCTTCTCCCCCCACAGGCTTCCACAGGCTTCTCCCTCCCGCGCTTATCGGAACTAGCAGTGGCTGCTGGAGTCCCTGCAGCGCTGCTCTGGAAAGGTTTGGCCCAATTCTATTGTTGATGGGGTTCAGAATGCTCTGTGATTGTAGGTGAACTACAAATCCCAGCAACTACAACTCGCAAATATCAAGATTCTATTTCCCCCATACTCCACCAGTGTTCACATTTGGGCATATGGAATATTCGTGCCAAGTTTCGTCCAGATCTATCATTGAGTCCACAGTGATTTATGGAGGCAAGTGAACTACAACTCCAAAACTCAAGGTCAATGTCCACCAAACCCTCTATGTCAAGTTTGGTTCAATTCCATCGTTGATGGGGTTCAGAATGCTCTTTGATTTTAGGTAAACTATAAATCCCAGCAACTACAACTCCCAAATGACAAAATCAATATTTTTTTTAGTGAAGTACATACATTGGGTTGTTAGGTGTCCAGTGGTTTTTGAGTTCTGTTAATCCCACAAACGAACATTACATTTTTATTTATATAGATTTATTTCCTATATTTATAACCTGCCCTTCTCCCCCCCGGAAAGGGGATTCATGCTTACATATTCCAAAAACCACTTTCAAAAAGACAGAAAATAGAATGTTTTCCTCATTTTAATTGGAACTACTTTATCTTCAGAAATGCTAAAACTATGCTTTATGTTCCGATTGTAACAATAAAAATACATCATGCATATCAGATATTTACATTACAATTCATAACAGTAGCAAAATAGGACATGTGCAGTGTGCATAGGAATTTGGTCATTTTTTTAAAAAAAAACCTATAGTCCGGCCCTCCAACGGTCTGGGGGACAGTAATCCGGCCCCCCGTTTAATAAGTTTGAGGACCCCTGCCTTAGACCATTGGCCGACCACATTCCCTTAGACCAGTGGTTCTCAATCTGTGGGTCCTCAGGTGTTTTGTCCTACAACTCCCAGAAAAAACAGCCAGTTTACCAGCTGTTAGGATTTCTGGGAGTTGAAGGCCAAAACATCTGGGGACCCACAGGTTGAGCACCACTGCCTTAAATGAATCTGCCCGGGCCTTGAGATCTTCAGGAGAATCCCTTCTCTCGGTTCCACCTCCATCTCAAACCCAGTTGGTGGAAACTAGAGAGCGGGCCTTCTCGGTGGCTGCCCCTCAACTCTGGAACTTCCTTCTTCCCAGGGAAGCCAAAATGGCCCCCTCCCTGCTGTCCTTCAAGCAGCAGGTTAAAATCTTTTTATTCAGGTAGACTTTAAAGGAGGAGGTTTTTAAGATCATCAGGGGCTGCTATTCTTTTGTGATGTGCTTTTGTATACTTTTATGATCTTAACCTGGATTGTTTTAATATCAAGGTTGTTTAATACTGTTTAATATTTGTATATTTTAAGTTATACTGAAATGCTTTTAGTTGTGAGCTGCTATGAATCTCCCTGTGGATAGAAAAGAGGGATATTAATAATAATAATAATAATAATAATAATAATAATATCATATTTCCATGTGAATCATTTAATGACTTCCAAATGCCATTTCCCAGGAAAACTGTTTATAAACCAAGATTTCTTCCCACTCGGTGTCTGTATCACAGTTATCACTTGATGCATTTCACCTCAGTTGGCCATCATATAGGAATTTTGATAATTATGAACTGACTCTTAGGCTTTCTTTGCTACATTGTGTGCCTACGTCATTTCTGGGGAACTTGCTGACTGTTTTTATAATCAAGGATCTACTCCCAAGATGAATCAGGGCAAGAAACCAATGGTGGAAAGGTGAATCAGGTTGTCAGGCTCACCATGATTTCTGTGTCACCCAAGGTTAACCTGAATCAAGCAGTTATGAAACACGTAGATAGGTGGGTACAGAGTTCATAATGAGTGATGGAAAGGAGCTGAGTCTGAGTGAATGATAACAAATGATGAGAAGGCTTAGTACTTCTGGAATGCTGAACCCAAAGAGGAAATCATTGCAGACCAGTCCCTTTCATACTATACAGGTGTGGCTCTTGGTACCACTTTAACTGTGATGGCTGCATCCTATGGGATCTGTAGTGTGCTAAGCACACAGGATCTGAAATATTTCACAAAACTACAGATTCCAGGATTCCATAGGATGCCACTCGTGCAGCTAAAGGGGTACCAAAGTGCTGTAAGTGTGTAGTGAGAACAAAACCTGGGATTATATGGAAGTTATCAATGCTCCCTCCATGGGAAAATGAAGAAAATAAGATAACACCATGTCAGATCTCATTGTGCTTTGCAGATATTATCAACAAATTGGTTGGAATCATTTGAAAAGGATGGCAGAAGAGTGTATGCATATGCCCAAATCACATTAATTGGGGGAGGTTCAAGTCTTTTATCATTTCTGTCAATTTCTGATATGAGGCAAGCAATGGGGGATATGTGACAATTATTGGACCATCTCTCTTCAACATGGGGCTGAGATTCCTGTCATGCAGGGGAAGGGACTGTGTGAGCTTGCCCTCTACGAATGTATCCTCTATGAATGTATGGTACCACTTTAACTGGAATGACTTGATGCTATGGAATCCTGGGAATTGTAGTTTGATAAGGCACCAGCCCTCTTGGGTAGAGAAGGCTAAACACCTTCTGAGCCATAATTAAAGTAGTGTCTATTTGTTCTATAGATCTTGCTGAGCTGCAATACCCATCATCCTCCACAATTGTCTATGCTGTCTAGGACTGATGGGACCTGCAGTTGAAACTTCTGGAGGACCACAATTCCTCATCCTTGTCCTCATAACTCATGGGAATCCTTGTGCATCCTATTATTTTTAAGTTCAGGATCAGCAGTTGAGGACCTCATGTCAAATTCAGTGGGTGTTATTTGAGCTGTGGAAGGAGCAGGGATTGTAATAACAAGATTTACAACAGGGCTGGTCTCACATGTGATTTTCAAAGTGGTCCCTTAGCTGCCGATCAGGGGCAACAAGCCAATTCTCACATGCAAGAACATGACTTAATTTCCGGTTATTTTGTGACTAAGGAGCTGAAAGTGTGAACTCATTCCACAGAAAAAACTTGGTCTTCAAGGTTGGATGAGCGCTTATAAAGTCCCATCTGTGGTCTTTGAAGAGTGATGACTCAGTTCAACTGTGGAAGCAATTAGAATTTCAAATAAACAAATTGGGGAGAGAGGAGTTTGTGAAATACTTGAGAAAATAGGTGAGCTGTATTTTCCAAAACACTTAAAAGTAAACAGGATTAAAACAACAAAACCTTGCCGGAAAATTGGAATTCTAAATAAACAAGTCTTTGGTTAATGGTGCAGCGATAGTCACTGTTGTGTAACTCCATTTACTATGACAAGGGGAACCTTCCTTCTGTTTCTTCACATATTTTGATCTGGAGTTACTAAAGGAAAGTCACATTTACCAGTGAACTATTCACCAATTTTAATTGTGGATAGGATCCTTACAAAGAATTCCTGAACTTAGTGCAAAAAGGGCTGTTGAGGGCCATTTAACTTATGTACTAAGTAAACTTTATTGAACTGGGGGGGGGGGGGGGGGGGGACACCTACTTGGTTTTTGAATAAAAGCAAACTCAGACAGCCTCTCTTTTGGCGCACAATCTGAACTAAGGTAGCAATTTGAGGAAAGCAGGCTCAGGTTTGGACAGGATAACAGAGCTCCCATATAGGCACCTCTGAGAATGGTAAAATCTTTTGCATGCAGATCCATCTCACTCTTAGTTATTGGCTACAGGGCCACTACTAGGTGCATTCCATATAAAATATAGAATGAATCATACTATTTAAATTATTTTGTGTTATGAAACTACTTTTCATTATTCGCTAAAAAAAAATTCCACACACCCACCCCTGATTTTTTTTCTGGCTACAGTCCTGCTTTGTGCAGTGCATTAAGATGTACAAATCTGAATGTACCCCATTATAATAGTTCTGGTACATTTCAAACCATCAGCCAGAATCATATGGCATACTATTTCATTTTGATAACTTGGCAAAAAACCCTATTAAATTTTAAAATGTTGAGATTTTAAAAGGATTTTGCTATTTTTAAACACGCATTAATAAACCTAGGCATGTATGTATTTATAGAAAGCTAGCATGGGGGGCCCTGGTTGTGCAGTGGGTTAAACCGCTGATCTGCTGAATTTGCTGACCAAAAGGATGGCGGTGTGAATCCGGGGGGTGGAGTGAGCTCCCAATGTTAGCTCCAGCTTTTGCCAACCTAGCAGTTTGAAAACATGCAAATATAAGTAGACCAATAAGCACCGCTTCTGCGAGAGGGTAACAACATTCCATGCAGTCCTGCTGGCCACATGACCTTGGAGGTGTCTATGGACAATGCTGGCTCTTCTGCTTAGAAATGGATATGAGCACCACTCCCTAGAGTTGGGCACAAGTAGGCTTAATGCCAGAGGCGACCTTTACCTTTAATAGCATGGTGTAGTTCTTGGACTAAGTCCCTGTGAGATCAGGATTTGAATCTCTACCCAGCCATGAAAACCCACTGGGTGATGTTAGCAAAGCCACACTCTCTCAAGGTGCAGCAACACTGTAGAGTTAATTCATCTTGGCACCACTTCAACTTCCACGGCCCCAAAATCTTGGGATTTGGTCAGAGGCACAAGCATTCTGTGCTATAGAAAGCTAAAAAACTTATAAAACAGCAGTTCCTATTATCCCATAGCACTGGGCAGTATAGATGGACACTCAGTTTCAAAGGATGTCAAAGGCAACCTGTCTCTGAATAAATGTCAAGCAGTAAACTCTGTGTTAAGGTCACCATAAATTGGAATTACCTTTAATATCATAGAAAATGTATCATCATATAACAACAGAATGAAAAAAGTTATTTCTCAAGCACACTCAGAGAAGTCTACATAGAATTTCCACAAATTGCTTTAGCTCTAAATGTTACTTTGATTCTGTGTTTCTGCATGGCTGAGGGAATGCAGGCCTTTGGGGCTTCTTCTAACTCTATGATATTATGATTTGAAGCTGAAGAAAACTACAGAAGGACATCTAAGTACTGGCAAGGATTCAGAAATCCATGGGCACGATGAGCTCAGATCCTGTGGAGAGGGCATCTTCTACTTCTGTGCCTCTGAAAGCAAATCTGCCATTAATTCTGATCAAGGGACAGAGCAGGAATGAACAACCTGGGACTCTCCAGATGTCCTTGGCCTAAGCATCCCATCATTCTTCATCACTGATGGGAGTGGAGCCCAACATCTGGAAGGTCACAGCTGGACCATCCCAGGAATAGGGGAATGCTGCTATAGATTTAAATAATGGGCACATTAAGATGGAAGAATCAGTTTGTTTGCTCCCCAATAGCCAGAGGGATATGTTTCAGGTGTATACTTAAAACTGCAGATAGTACTGAACCCTATATCTATAAATTAGGCACAGTACCTACAACACTTTGTAACACGATCTTTGTTTCTGGGTTAGAAATGTCATTTCATCTATCATAAAAATATGGAAAAAGTTTATTAAACTGCAAAAACTTTGTGATGGTCTGCACAATACAAGATTAAAAATAGCATATTTTCATTAAGGAAAATTATAAATAACGTGCCTAGACTGAAGGAAATAATAGTACTTACCCAGTCACAAAAACCAAGTTTCTGGAGTATAACAACTACTTTCCAAGTTTGCACAAAAGAAGGAAATAACACTTTCAAATCAGGAACAGAACATTTTTCAAAAATTTGTTACATTGTGTAATGATACATTAAAACAATTATAAGAAATACACTGTAATAAAAATTATGTACTCTAATTCTCTCATTATCTGTCTCTCAAAAGTATCTTATTGTTACTGAAATTATGGAAAGAGAAACCACAGTTGGATGGCTGACTAGTACTACTATTGCTTCCTATCTCCTCACAGATGGAACAGTACTTTCCTCATGGGTGCACGCACACTGTAGAATGAATGCAGTTTGATTCTGCTTTAACGGCCATGGCTCAATGCTATGAAACCTGAGAATCATAATTTTTCAAGATCTTTTCTGCCAAAAAGTGTTGGTGTCTGAGGGCGTCCCCCTTCACTCAACTTTCTTTTTTTCATGTCAGGAGTGACTTGAGAAACTGCAAGTCGCTTCTGGTGTGAGATCATTGGCTGTCTGCAAGGATGTTGCCCAGGGGATGCCCGGATGTTTGATGTTTTACCATCCTGTGAGAGGCTTCTCTCATGTCCCCATGTGGGAAGCTAGAGCTGAGACAGGAGCTCAGCCCGCTCCCATGATCTGAACTGCGAACCTGTTGGCCAGCAGTCCTGCTGGCACAAGGATTTAACCCAATTCATTGACGATGATAGACAAGACAAAATTCATGGTTAAGGCCATGAAGCACTTCCAAAACCTGAAGCCATTTTGTATGCATATGTGAGTTATAGAAACGGTGGCATAGAGATGCATTAAATAAGTGAATAAATAATTAATACAATTCAAAATGCAATGAAGAACAACACAAACCTTCAAGTATGGATGTATTTTGGCACTGCAACTTCAATGAGATGTGCAGCCTAATTCCATATATTTTTACTCATTTACTCAGCCAGCTTCCAAATATTTGGTGACAGCAGAAAGATCAAGAGATCCAAGATATGACTGAGAAAGAAATGGAAGAAGCAAGTTCCATTTTTTCCCTGTTTCCTTCATCCCTGGGAGCCTAAACAGAAAGGGATGTGTATGCTCTCCCAGACTTAAGATGACCTCATCAATTTCATAAGATTTTCTTAGGCAAGGAATATTCAGAGGTAGTTTTGAGTTTCTTCCCTTGAACTATAGCCTATAACAGCTGGTACTCGTTGGCAGTCTCCCATCCAAATATTATCCAGGGTTAGCTTCCACTTTCAAGTTGCCCCTATGAAAGTCATAGGGTTTTCTTAGGCAAGGGATCCTCAGAGATGGTTTTGACAGTTCCTTCCCTTGAAATGCAGCCTATAGCACAGGTATGGGTAAACCCAGGCCCGGGGGCTAGATGCGGCCTCTTGGGCTCTTTTCTCAGGCCATCCTCTCTCACACCATCCTATCCTATCCTATCCTAACCTATCCTATCCTAACCTATCCTTTCCTATCCTTTCCTTTCCTTTCCTATCCTTTCCTATCCTTTCCTTTCCTATCCTATCCTTTCCTATCCTTTCCTTTCCTCCCTCCCTCCCTCCCTCCCTTCTATCTTTCCTTTCTCTTTCCCTCCCTCCCTTCCTTACCTCCTTTTTTCTCCTTCCATTCCACCCTTCCATCCTTCTTTCCTTCCCTCTTTCCTCTCTCCTTCCCTCTCTTCCTCTTTCTCCTCCCTCCCTCCTTCTCTTTTTCCTTCCTCCTTTCCTCCTGGGGGATGTTTAGTTGGGAGCAAAGAAGGTAGAGAGGGAACCTGAGAACTATGTTTCAAGATTTAAAAAGGTGTCCTATTGACTACAAGGAAAACTAATTTGCTGCTGTTCCAGAGACCAGCATACAAGGGATCAATGGTTTCATATGGCAGGGAAAGAGATTCAACTGACAAGATTAGGAAGAACTTCCTGTAGAGTGGCATAGGCTGCCTTGGAGTGTGGTAGAGTCTCAGGAGGCTTGTCCACAGGGGCTGTCTATCGGGAGTGCTTTGATTGTGCCTTCCTGCATGGCAGGGGGTTGGACTGGATGACCCTTGGAGGTCTCTTCCAAACCTGGGGTTCTACATCAGGAATAGCCAATATAAGGTCTAATTGATACACTTTTTCTCTCCCGTCCACCATCTCATCCTGACCAAGACCAACTCTTTTGTGTCTTTCCTTCACTTTCTGCCTCCGAAAGAGAAGAGGAAGGGGAAGAAAGGGCAGGAGGGGGACTTGGAGAGAATCCTGCTCCTCCTGGCCCACCCACCCTGCTCTGGCCTGCCACGTGGCCCCCAAGGTAGAAAGTTTGCCCATTCCTGCTATAGCAGCTGCTATTTGTTGGCAGTCTCCCATCTAAGTATTAACCAGCTTCTACAACCAGGATGTAGTGTTTTTAAGGCACCAATGGGGTCATGGAGTCATTGAGGCAAGCATACCTTTCATAATTTGGCCCTGATGGCAGCAGTACTGTAGAACAAAAAGGTGCCAGTGCATACTTCCATGCCACATAGCAATGTGTTGCATGGTTTGGTTGCTATAGGAAGGCATGAAAGCCAATATGGGAGGAAAGCCCCATCATTTTGCTAACATTTTGTTGACAATTTCAGAGCCAAGATTAGAGGGTGCAAAAGCTGGGCATGGGAGCTGGAAGTTGTTCACAGGTTGCCCTAATACGATAGATTTATCACCTGCTTTTCCAGAGGGGGGGGGGGTGCACGTCCCTCTTGTATATTGTCTGCTTTTATCACCATGAGCAGGATAGAAGATCTTTTGCTTGATTGTAAGAGGGCTGGAAGAAAACTGGGAGTAAACCAACAATTCCAATAGCCACAGGGGAGAGGGGAATTTATTAGCCTGGCCTCTCTGATGCTTAGTACGTGACATCTGGCTGCCAAATCCCCCAGGACGAGGGTCTCTTTATCCCCAGACAAAGGAGTTCAAGGGGCTGGAATGCAGGGAGAGGGTGGAGAAAGAGCCTTGAATCAAGGGAACAGCGGGAGGCCCCCAGTCCAGAGCTGGCAGCAGCAACGCACCCTCCGTTAATCACATTACTCAGCAGCTTATCCACACACAGTTTAGCATATTGGCTTCCCCCTTGGTGACCTCTGTTCCTAACCATTACTGCCCAGCCTTTCTTTCTCCCCCAACCCCCTTGCACTTTTCTCTCTCTTGCACTGGCTAATCAAGAGCAAGGGACAGATTGGGACCTACCTCCAGAGTGTTGTCAAGGCTTTGGCAACGCATTTCAGGACATGCTTCAGTGCCAAGAATTTGCCGCCAATTACGGGATGTTGTATCAGTCAACCTCTCACTGGTTGTGTTAGTTGCACAAGCCCTCTGGGTGTGGCTGCTTTATTTGATATTATCCTTATGAGCAAGCGGTGACTAAAACACAAATGTTGAATTTGGCACCGCTCGCAGCGGATCATCATTTCCTTTCCATTTCCCCCCGCTGAAGAAAGCCTGGGGCTTTTGGCTTCAGCCTGACATGCAAAGCACTACAAGTTTATCGCACAACAGTGACATTGTGCAAATGGCATAAACGGCCTCAGAGATGAGCAACCTGCAGGGATGTTCCTAGCCGAACAAGCAAAACATCTGGAAAGCTCTCCGCTTGCCCCAGTTTGTCTTCTGGAATGTTTTCATAAATAGCTGAAGTAATACATATCACTTACTTACTCACTTACTTACTTAGGCAATCAGATGTCTACAAAAGAGGACTATGCACAGTATCTTACTTACGAAAGGAAGACCAAGGGTGCATCTACATTAACCATTTAATGCAGTTGCAAACAGGCATTGAAGATAATTTGCTGTGCAGATGATTACTTAACAAATCCTGGAACCAGCTTGAGGCCTGGTAGGTGATGACACAAACCATACAGCACTGGGGTTTTTTTTTCATGTCAGGAGTGACTTGAGAAACTGCAAGTTACTTCTGGTGTGAGAGAATTGGCCATCTGCAGGACATTGCCCAGGGGATGTTTTGATGTTTTACCATCCTTGTAGGAGGCTTCTCTCATGTCCCCACATGGGGAGCTGGAGCTGACAGAGGGAGCTCATCCGCACTTTCCCCGGATTCGAACCTCTGACCTGTTGGTCTTCAGTCCTCACAAGGGTCTATCCCATTGCGCCACCAGGAGCTCCTTCCATACAATACTGATGCCTATAGTGTTTTCTTTCATGCATTTTTGTGAGAGTTTGTTGTCTGGCTGCTTCGGTTTGAACCTAGCTTCGAATTACATTAAATTGTCAGTGTGTAGATCGGACTTAAAGGTGTATCTACATTGTAAAATTAGTGCTCTAATTGCATGTTTCAATGTTATGTATTCCTGATATTTGTAGTTTTATGAGGCCCCAACCCACTTTGGCAGAAAAGGATAAAAACCTTATGAAACTACAACTCCCAGGGTTGAATAGCCTTGAGACATAGCAATTAAAAATGTATCAAATAGCATTAATTCTTCAGTGTAGATGTACCCTAGGTTCTCCAGAGAAATTCTATGATATACTTCCAGACCAAAAGTAGTCAAAATACAGGGTTTGCTCTTATCCACAGTTTGAGGTATCCAATCCATGTTTGTCCCTCGTGATGCAGGGATCATACTGTATTGCCCTTAAAAGCAGGCCAGGGATGGACAAATACAGGGCAGAAGGGGCCAATTTATCCCCTGTGCCTCCTGTTGATATACCTCCTTATATACCTAGAGGCATCCTGGATTGCTCTCTTTGAAGTCATTGTCACTAAAAACAGAGACAAAAAGAAATAGCAAGGGCCTATTTGTGGTTGATTTAGCATGACTTTCAAGTAGAAAATGATCCTCAAATTATGCCACTTTTTTAAGAAAATGAGATCTGGATTGTCCACAAAAGTGGTGTTCAGAGGAGCCATTCAACCCACAAGGTGTATTTTCCCCACGTTTGGTGTGGGGACTTGAGCAGTAAACAAGAGAAAATATTGTTAACATGAAGTAAATTTTTGGGGATTTGCTAGAAATCATTTTTCGCATATTTCATTTTGTACATTTTAGGTAAAGAAATCTGCAATGGGAAGCATTTTAACAATGGCCATTAAAAATACTTTTAAAAGTAGTACATTTTTAAAATGTTGTAGATCACAATAAAAAACAATAAAGGTAAAAGTTTCTCTTGATATTAAGTCCAGTCAATTCCAACTTAGAAGGTTGGTTCTCATCTCCATTAGTAAGCTGAAAAGCTGGCATTGTCCGTAGACACCTCCAAGTTCATGTGGCTGGCATGACTGCATGGAGCACTGTTACCTTCCCACCAAAGCAGTACCTATTGATTTAGTCACATTTCTATGTTTTCAAACTGCTAGGTTGGCAGAAGCTGGGGCTAACAGCAGGAGTTCACCCCACTCCCTGGACTCGAATCGCCAAACTTTTGTTCAGCAAGTTCTGCAGCTCAGTGATTTAACCTGCTGCACCACCAGGGGCTCAAAATACCCTCAATAAAAACCAAATAAAAAGACTCATTTGAGTAAATGCCATGCAGCACATTCCATAAGGCTCTGATTTTGGACTACAACTCCCAGCATTCACCCCAATCCTAGCTAGGGCTAAGAGAGCTACAGTGTAAAGAACCACAAACTGCCTACTCTTATTGCACTGTATAGAATATTTGCAACTGGGGGAGGTTGAAAACAACAGGGCAAACATTGTTCAGGGCTTGAAGTCCAAAGCCTCCGAAAGCATGTCTTCATGACTTCTTCTCTGTGATTTCTCTTTTACTTAATGTTTTCTTCTTCCATGTTATGACTCATTCTGACTATGCTATGCTGAGTATTCAAGGGCCATCCAAAGTATCCATGTTTCCTTATCTAATCCTTGCTTGTTCTAGCATTTCTCCTTAATTCCTAGATATGCGTTATTCTTAGTAACCTGAATTATGCACCTCATTATGCTATGAGGATAGCACATTATTTTAGTTAAATCATATGTAGTATGTAAAACGATGCTTTTAAAAAGAGCAGCCTTTACCAAACTGTTGTGTTCAGAGAAATTTTGCACTTTAATTGCTGTGGTACTCAACTGCTGGTTATGCTGGCTAAGAGTAGTGTAAGTGTTCGTGGACCGATGGGAAGGACCAGCATTTTCCCCAAGTGCATCAGGAATCTGTACTGCATTCTTGACAGGATTTATTCAGAAGGGATTTGCCATTACCTTTCTCTGACGTGGAGTGTGATTCACCCAAGGTCACCCAGTGGGTTTCCATGGCTGCATGGAGATCTGAACCCTCCTCTTCTGATACGTAAACCACACTACCACACTGGCTTGATGCTTGGAAGTAAATCTCAGCTGTGGTTCAGCAGGGCTTAAAACCTTGAGTATGTATGTATATTGCATCCAATCCATACATCAGCCACCTCTACTTGAAATCCCACTTTTGAAATCCATTATATTGGATCTCCTGGTGGCGCAGTGGGTTAAACCACTGACTGCTGAACTTGCTTACCAAAAGGCTTTAGGTTCTGCCAACCTAGCAGTTTGAAAACATGCAAATGTGAGTAGATCAATACGTACCACTCTGGCGGGAAGGTAACGGCACTCCATGCAGTCATGCTGGCCACATGACCTTGGAGGCGCCTACGGACAAAGTTGGCTCTTCAGCTTAGAAATGGAGATGAGCACCAACTCCCCCCCCCCCCCCCCGAGTCAGACATGACTGGACTTAATGTCTGGGGGAAACCTTTACCTTTACCCATAAGAAGCTAATTTCTAATATCATAAACTGCTACCATGATTTTCATCCTCTGTGTTAGTAAGACTGAAGTTCTCTTCAATTCAACATACTCATTTCTATGCATTCCACACTATGAGGAAAATGTTAAATTATCTTTTAAGCCAAGGCGGGAAGGGGAGAGAAGGGGAGCCTACCTTGATCATCTGTGTTAATTTATATGCACATTGACTCCAGCCTCTTGGGTGCTCTTAGGCCTTGGTGGCAGGTTCTTGTATGTGGCCAGCAATGATGCCGGCCACATGACCTTGGAGGTGTCTGCAGACAAAGCTGGCTCTTTGGCTTAGAAATGGAGATGAGCACCAACCCCTAGAGTCGGATTTGACTGGACTTAATGTCAGGGGAAAACCTTTTCCTATCCCATTATATAGGATCTTGGGATGGTGCCCAAGTTCAAAAAGAACTTAAAAGCAAGGACAAGCAAAGGGGGCTCTACAATTTTTTTTGCACTTCAAGCCAAACAATGCTTAACCATTGGCTATGCTAACAGGGGCTGTGAAGAGTTGTAGCAGGAAAATGTTTGAAGACCCAGTTGCCTACTCCTGCCTTAGGGCAAACCCTGCTCTCAGCTGCAGCTGAATAAGCAGCTTAGTTTGACCTAGTTGACAGGAATGCGGTTACAGGGAGGGGCTCCTGGCAGTCCTTACAGGCCAACTTTTCCCAGTCATGAAACCCTAGATGTTAACATCCTCCCTATTGTTAGCTAGGGAGGATGGGTGTTATAGTCTTAACACATGCGGATCAAAAGGTGAGAAAGTGGTGCAAACAAGACTGAGTTAAGGGGCAACTCTTAAGAGATCCCCTAAGGAGTTGTTCTCTGTACACAGCAGATGGGTTTACTGTAATTCAATGTTTTCAAAAATATTTCCAGTTCTTACATTAACTTGAACCTTTGGGGTAACTTAAGAGGATTCAGAAACCGGATTCTGAATAGCCTAGGTCAGAGGCAGTAATACTTCCACACTTTATTAAACAACTCCCATTTACTATCCTACATCCCAGCCTGAAGTAGTAATTTACTGAGGACCCTGTGCCTCAACTCCATTTCATCCCCTTTTAAATTCTGCCACACACACACACTCCAGTCCCCATTGGCTCTTGCTTTTTATCCTTGAAGGCAGCTTGAATTACAAAATGGGTACAAAAGAGGGGGAAAGGGTCAGGGCAGCGTTCTGGTGAAAAGTCCAAAATCCAGTGAAACCATGCTCTCCTACACACTGAACCTTTCCTTTAACTTATATCATTTTGTTATGTTCTGCTTTCTTGAAATATGATCAATACTTCATTTGTCTTTCCCATCTTTCTTAGTGACTATTAACCAACTTGCCAGCTAAATTATGCATTTTGAGTGATTCTGCTTCGAGAGCTTTTTCTTCTTGGGAGTGATTCCTGAAAGATCTCAAAGGACTGGTATAGTTGCATCTCCTATAATATAAAATACTTGGAAAGCAATTTAAGACCAAGACCTTTGTAGATTTACTCACACAGGCCAGCGCCTGTCAACTTAAATTCCCTCAACCAACAGATCTTATTTAGTCTGATATCTTAGGAAGCTCAGAAGGCAGAGCAGTGAATTGTTTCTTACAAAAAGAAAAAGGCCTTCATATCAAGATGATTTTATTAAGATACTCAAGGAATAAGGCCATCCTGAACACAACTCCCAAATCTTGGAAATAAAACAGGCCAGGAACAAATGGTGAATGGTATGAAACTCTACCCCCCAGTGGTGGAAGTTCAAACAGGAAACCTGAAGATATGTGGGAAAGGTGTTATTCTTTTTAAGTGCAGATCCACCCAAATTTGCAGACATGTTTATCATCCTTTTACATTTTCCTCTTCCCAATGCAATGTAAATTAGAAAACTATGACGTGGTCTCTTAGTGGCATCCCATGTGCTATGTGGGATATTCATCTCCTCGGACAGATATATCATTAAGCGATACACAACCCTCTGAATGAAAGCTCTGCTGGCTGGGCTGCACGATTCCCAACCTAGGAAAGCATCCATCCACATTCTGCAGATCTGATTTTAAGTTTGAGCAATCTTATAGATGCTGAACAGAAAGCATTGTCTGACTTGTACAAACTACTTTAACTGATACTTGGTTTGAAGATCTAAACTTAGTAATAAAATAAAATGGTTCACCACCATGTAAGAAAAATAAAAAGAAAAACCCCACTGGTCACAAATTAAACAGGAGTCCAACCTTCCCCCACTAAACAAACTAGTGTCGATTTCATTTACTGCAGCGCTTTATTTTCCTTTCACAATGACGTGTTGGGCATTACAATTCTCAACTTCAGGATGACTTACAAATTTTGGTTTTCTACTGTCATATGACAACATTAAGGCAACGTACAAAAATCTTACATAAATTAAACCTGATGATTAAATTTACAGGTGTCAAATGCAAACATTGGAGCAACTTAAGTCGAGCAACGTTTTGCCCTGTGGTGTCTCGCTGGGATACAGATGGGCAAGGAAAGAAAAACAGGTTCATAAGGCTTGGATGCGATATGTTTCCAGCCCTGTAAGGAACAGTGGCAAGACAAAAAATGGCCATCCTTTTCACAAACCCTTGCCAGCCTCAACCATAGTGATCTGAAATTCCTAGCGCTTTGTGTAGTGGAAAGTCTGGTCTTCTGTTACCCTGTACAAATCTAGCCTCCCACTCCTTGGTTACACCGCTGGTTACACTGAGACCATGGTCCCAGGCAGTTAGAGACGCAAGTTAAACCTTTGTATTGTATAAATGCCATCAGCACGAGGTCCTAGGCCAGATGTGTATAGGGTACACAGTTATACTGCTATGTACAAAGGGAACAGTTAACTTGAGTACAGGTCATATCAGCAACAAGGTAGACATCCTCACAGGATTATCGGAGACAGACTTCCCAATGAAAATGTTTGGAAGAGAAGGCTTATTCCAGTTTCATGAGGCTAGCATGAGGTGTATATATTTGCCCAGGCAAATTTATACTGGTGAAAAAACTCATGCAGCAAATGCTGCACATCTGCCAATAGTCCATTTAGAAGCATTTACGGTGGACAATGGATGGGCCAGATTCATCGTATTCCTGCTTGCTGATCCACATCTGCTGGAAGGTAGAGAGAGATGCGAGAATGGACCCACCAATCCAGACTGAGTATTTGCGCTCAGGAGGAGCAATGATCTGAAAACAAGAGAGTAGAAAACAAGAGTTAGGAATACTCTGCCGTGGTTTCCCTTACCCATCTTCCAGAACAAAACCAAAAGAGCTTCCAGTGCAGTTGTGCTCTCACCTTGATCTTCATTGTACTGGGAGCCAAGGCTGTGATTTCCTTCTGCATTCTGTCTGCAATTCCTGGGTACATTGTGGTACCACCAGACAATACTGTGTTGGCATACAGGTCCTTCCTGATATCTACATCACACTTCATGATGGAGTTGAAAGTAGTCTCATGAATGCCACAAGACTCCATACCTAAGAGGAGAGAGAGGAAAAAAGGGAAAGATCTGTAAAGATGCTGCCCAATCACTTTATTAGGAGTAGATTCATTATTTACTGCACAATCCATTGTAAGCATACAAGTAAACACACTCCCTCAGAGCTTGCTAATAATTTCTTCTGGATACAATGGCATGCTTACCTAAGAAAGAGGGCTGGAAGAGGGCTTCTGGACACCTAAACCTCTCATTTCCAATGGTGATCACCTGGCCATCAGGCAACTCGTAGCTCTTCTCCAAAGAGGAAGAGGAAGCAGCTGTGGCCATCTCCTGCTCGAAGTCCAAGGCAACGTAGCACAGCTTCTCCTTGATGTCACGCACAATTTCCCTTTCGGCTGTGGTGGTGAAGCTGTAGCCCCTTTCTGTCAGGATCTTCATGAGGTAGTCTGTAAGGTCACGGCCAGCCAGATCCAGTCGCAGGATGGCGTGGGGAAGGGCATACCCCTCATAGATGGGCACAGTGTGTGTCACACCATCTCCAGAGTCCATTACAATGCCGGTGGTACGGCCAGAGGCATACAGAGACAGCACAGCCTGAATGGCCACATACATGGCGGGAGTGTTGAATGTCTCAAACATGATCTGAAGGAGGAAACAGAAAGCTGTCAATAAGGAGGCACTCCCCCAAGGACACACACCCATGCAGGCATGCAAAGTATCAGATGGAGTTGGAAACCAAAAGAAAAACAGGCAGAAATACAACAGAAACCTGAGACTTCAAGAAGGAAATGCCAGGACAGCACAGAGCCCTAAAAGTAAGAGAAGAGACACTGTAACTGGAAAGAAAAATGGGTGGGTGAAATGGGTGAACATACAGAAAATCAGCAGTGCCAACACCATACCTGTGTCATCTTCTCTCTGTTGGCTTTGGGATTCAATGGAGCTTCTGTAAGCAGCACAGGGTGTTCCTCTGGAGCAACACGGAGCTCGTTGTAGAAAGTATGATGCCAGATTTTCTCCATGTCATCCCAGTTGGTGACAATGCCATGTTCAATAGGGTACTTCAGGGTCAGGATACCTCTCTTACTTTGAGCCTCATCTCCTACATAGCTATCTTTCTGGCCCATACCAACCATGACACCCTATAGAAAGAGGAGGCAAAGAAAAAAGCTCAGCTTGTGCTTTTAGGCGTTAAACAGCCTATAACTTCAACCACACAGACAAAACCCTTCATCAGCTAGCTTGCTTGCTCGGCTATTTACCTGGTGGCGAGGGCGCCCAACAATTGAGGGGAACACAGCACGAGGAGCATCATCTCCAGCGAAGCCTGCTTTGCACATACCAGATCCATTGTCAATGACAAGTGCTGCAATTTCTTCTTCCATTTTTATATCTGCTTTTAAAAATGAGGGAAAAAATCATTAAGGAACATTTAACACACCTCACATTCTGGTATAGTGCCCTACTCCCTCCCCCGCTCGCTCCTCAGGCACTGCAGCATCTGGCCACTAGGGGCTGCTCTGGCAGCCTGCCAGCCATTCTGAGGACCCCACCCTCTTGGGCTGCTTTTCTAGACTCATTCATTTCCTCCCTCCACAGACCATCAGCAGGCAGCAGACATTCTCCTCTCTCTCTGCCTTCAATATACACCTTGAAAATTAGTAGCTCAACTTTTAGTCTTAGTTAAGAGCCCCACAAATCAAGCCTAAATGGCTGTCGATGTGCTATGCTATTGGCCCTAGCTATTGAAAATTTAGCTGCAAAAGGCCCACCCTGCCAAAACCAAAAGGAAAAAGAGACACATTTCTCACAACACATGCCAATCTCCAGAACTCAAAGGAGAAAAAAACGAATGACACACCATCACATATCCAAGAGTGAAATTTCTTTGAATCCACTCAGGACACAAAAGACCAGTTTTAGACAAAATGCCACCAAGCCCCGCCCAGTGAACTTTAAGCAAGCAGCCCCCTAGAAAACATTTAAATGAAGGAAAAGGGTAGGATGGGGGCAAAAAACCAATACTCGGCTCTTAAAAACGTCCCCCACCCTTTGCTGCAACCCCCCTCCGATTGGATTGAAACCAAGACGTCTAGACCAGGCATGGGCAAACTTTGGCCCTCCTGGTGTTTCAGACTTCAACTCCCACCATTCCTAACACCCTCAGGCCCTTTTCTTTCCCCCTTAAGCCGCTTAAGCGAAAAGGAAAGAAAGGAAAGGGCCTGAGGCTGTTAGGAATGGTAGGAGTTGAAGTCTGAAACACTTGGAGGGCCAAAGCTTGCCAATGTGTGGACTACACTGCAGAATTCGCGCATCTCGACAACGCCACTAAAAACCATACTCCCGTGATCCCACAGCATCGAACCATTACAGTGAAAATGGGGGCCGACCTGCATGCACTCCGTAGTGTCATTGCCCCCCCTCTCTCCCTCCCTGAACTGCCTCCCTTTTCGAATAGATTTTACAATGGTCTCCTTTCCCGCCCAGTGACGTCAGCGCCCTCGCCCGGCCAATCCGGCGCCAGCTGCCCTCGGCCCTGCCCAATCACGAGAACCGTTGCGGGCTCGCGAGGAGGGGGGGTTCGCGCGAGCCAAGCCGGCCGCGAGGAAACCGCCTTCCCTTTTTCAAGGCGCCCCTCGGAAGCCGTTAGCGGCTCGAGACGAGGAGGCGGCGGGAAAGGGGCTTAACGCCCACGCTCTTTAAATCATAAACCGCTTCCTATCTTTACAGGCACACTCATGTCCAATCTAGAATTTTTTAAATAAAGTATATACTTTTCGCATCCGTTTTGGACAAAACCAGTAACAGCTGCATATAAAATATTAATAGAAAAAGGCAAGGTGTGGGGGGGGGGGCGTGAGGAGGGGGACGTGACCTACCTGCAAGGAGGCGGAAGCTTCAAAAGGTCAGGAGACAAGAGAGAGGAGCCGATCGTGCTAGATCCGCTGCCGCCGGCTGAGTGAGACCGAGCGAACGCCAGCCCCGCCCCTTTTATACCCAGGGGGGCGGCGGCCCCCGCCTGGCCGGCCGAGAACATCGCCATATATGGAGATCTTTCAGAAACATGCGCTCCCATTGGCTGGGCCGGGCCGGGCCACGTGGGGCAGGCGAAAGCGGCTCGGCCACGCCCCCCTCCTCCGAAGCCCCGGAACCTGGATGCGCGCAACGAGGGCGAGCTGGAGGAGGGGGTGGGCAAGGCCAGGCTCAGAGCCCCTCTCTCAGTCCTCGCCCTTAGGGTGGCTTCTCTAGAAGACTTTCCACCCAGAAGAATCCTCCACCTTGTGCGACTGGGGAGCAGAACAGGCCACTCCGTATCTGTATGCGTGTCCACAGTGCCCTGCCTGATGCTCAGAGGAAGAACTGTTTAAAGTATTTTGAAGGCCTCTCCCCCACTCCCAAAATACAGTCGAGAACATGTCTACACTCTCACATGGGGACTAGGGCTGTGTCAGGCCCATAGCCAGAATTTTGATTTGGGGGGGGGGCTGAGTTTGATGGGGGGGGGGGGCTGAGTCTGAGTGAAAGAGGGTCTGGTCTACCCTAGCAAACTTTTTGTATCCTTACCCCAATACCCCCATGCATATGGGATATATTGAGCATGGTGATCAGATCATGATATGAATAAACAGAACAGTTTAAGTAATGCACCAGTAAGGCCTTTTCGCGAACCACCATGAGAATTTCGGGGGGGGGGGGGGGGCTGAAGCTCCCCAAGCGCCCCCCTCCCCTGGCTACATGCTTGGGCTGTGTGTTTATGTGGACTCCTCTGAGGGCTACTCTCAGGTCTCCTATTGTGGAGGTTGCTTGCCTTTGCCCTACGGCCACCATTTTGTAGCCAAGGTGCATGAGGCCTGCCTACAAGTTGAGCAGTTGAACGGGAGACCTCACAATCTCTGAGAATTCCCACCATACATGCAGGCGAAACGTCAGTAGAGAATGCTTCTGGAACACCTATGGTGGAGGTCGCTTGCCTGTGCCCTATGGCCACCATTTTGTAGCCAAGACGCATGAAGCCTGGCTACAAGTTGAGTGGTTGAGGGGGAGACCTCACAATCTCTGGGGATGCCCGCCATACATGCAGGCGATAATGTTTCTGGAACATGGCCATGTAGCCCAAAAAACCTACAACAACTGCCATGGCTCAATCCTATGGGATAATGGGAGTCATCGTTTGGTGAGGCGCCGGTGCTCTTTGTCAGAGAAGGTGAAAGACCTTGGAAAACTACAGAACCCAGGAATCCATAGCCTTGGAGTGGTATCAAACCACATTAATTCTACAGTGTGGATATACTTTGTTGTTACATAGGGCAAATATTTACATATGGCTCCGGTTTGCACCTCAGTGCCCATAATCCCTACACAGTATGGGAGGAAGCAAGGGATTATGGCGGTTGTAGTCAGGGTGCCACAGCCCTGCCCTGCTAGGAAATGTTGAATCAATGCACTAGCCTTTCTACATCATAAGGCAGACTTGGTGTCTCTCTCCTGAAGTACCTGTAATTTGCAGCCTTGAGTCTCCCCAGGGGAAGCCGGCGGCCTTTCACCATCCCAAGAAAAGACCCAAGGCCTGCATCCCATTCCTGAGAGGATGCCCCTTTATCCTTGAGCTGTCACGCCTTGCGTTCTGGGTTGAAATATTGCCCTATATGGTCCTTGCATTGCCATGTTTTTTCACCTGTGCCACCACCATGTTGGATCTGCCTGCCTCTGCAGTGCTGAATGCCACACCTTTCCATTCGACTTGCATTGCTTAAGTGAAGGGTAGAGGACTATTATGTTGCTATAGTCACAGCAGCATTGTGTTTTCTGTACGGAAAGATACTGACGCGCTTGACACGCTGCAATTCAGGAATGCTATAGTGGACTTCTAGGAGAGTTATAATGACTTTTACATCACTGCACTCCCAGGAGCCAGCAAATATTACGAAAATCAGTATGCCCTCCATTTCAATGGTTCACAAGCCGTTAAATCATAATGTGATTTTAAAAAGCAAACAATGTGCTATACAGAGCTTTGATAAGCACTAGTCTCACAAAACACTGCCTATAGCCTGTGGGGTGCATACACTGTAGAATGAATGCAGTTTGACATCGCTTTAACTGTCTTGACTCAGGGGGTTTGTGCAACACTCCTTGGCTAAAGACCTTGTAAAACTCGAGCTCCAATGATTCCAGAGCATTAAACCATGGCAGTTAGCGTGCTGTCAAACTGAATTTGTTCTACAATGTAGATATATCCTAGGGCACAATACATTAAACCAATGTTTCTCAAACTGTGTTGCTCCAGGTGTTTGGGACTTCACCTCCTAGGCAACTTACCAGCTGTTAGGAATTGTGGGAGCTGAAGTCCAAAACAGCTGGAAGAGCACAATTTGAGAAACTCTGCATTAAACTGTATACAAACCAGGAAGTGGGTTCTTTATAGAAGCTTTCCCCACATATTCTTCAAGTATTGGACTACAATTCCCATCCTCCCTAGCCAATATTAGGGAAGGCTACTTTGAAGCATTTTTTTCATGATTGGGCTCAAAATATCTCTCTAGGATTCAGCCCTCTGTTCCAAGGAAACTGGTAATCCAGTCTGCAAAGATGACCATGCAGTTACTATTCAGGTAAGGGGGGACTCCATGCCCCTCAGGCCTTTAAGAAACTTTAGATCAGAAAGTGATGCACAAGGTGTTTCTGTTGAATGAAGCAGAGCACAATCCACTGACCCCAGGCAACCCATGTGGTCCAAGCTGCCCCAGGTTTTCTCTCCTTTTAAAGTGATAGGTATGGAAATTGAGGAAGCCTGCTCAAGATATGAAAAGAGTAGCCATGCCTTTGACTGTGAAGTCTCTTTCAAGTTCTGCAGAGCATCAGGAAACCTCACTATGTATGATTTGTTGTCCTGCTGGGTTCTTCCTAACAATAGAAACTGCTTTTCATTGAATTAGAAGTGAAGCATACTTTGTCTTCAATTGCTTATTTCTTGTATGGAAGTGGGGGGCAGGAATTGGACTTACCATACAGTTAGCCAAAAAAAAAAATGCAGCCTTTTGCTTTTCATTTCATTTCCCCCCCTAAGCAGACATCTTAGCTGTTGACAGCAATCAGCTGTATCAAAGCTCAGAGGAAAGAGGGAGACACCTCTTTTGGGTAAGCTCCAGATCCAAACACAGGTAAAACAGCCAGGCCCTGCCCATCCCTGTTCACTGCACACACCTAGGAAAATAACCAGGCCTCGCCTATGAGCAGGTGACTAAGCTCTTCCTTCCCACGGAAGCCTAACCCTCTCGTCTTCCTAATTTGGGAAGCAGCCTGCCAAGTCAACTGAGAGTTAAGCTACCAATAGCAGAAGGCTGCAATATGAGTAACAACCAGCGCATCAGTGGAAATCAGACACATCATAGAATCACAAAAGGATGATTCGTTTGGTATCGACTGCTCCACTCCAAGGGAATATTTGCAAGATTATTTGGAATCCTTCAATTTTGGGAAATGGTTGCGTAAGCAGATAAACCAAGCCATGGTGGATCTGGTCCAGCTTTCTGTTCTCATAGTGGCCCATTGGGTGCATATGGGAAACCTATTGGCAGGAGACAGATGCAAAAAAAAAAAAAACCCCTCCCATTTCCAGTTCCGTCCTCATCATCATAGGCACTGATCAGATTAAAATGCCAATTTTACATAAGCAAACAACACATGTGGAAGGGGACCAAGATTATTATTGTTGACCCATGCAAGGCACTTTGACTCTTACACATGTAGTCACTGACACTTTCAATTTGCCTTCCTTATATGGCAGTACCAATATGTCAGTACAAAGTGTCAAACAACCATATCATAGGCTTTCAAGTAACCTTGAAGGGCGGGGAATATTTGAATAGGGCACAGCCTTCCCCCCACCCCTTGTGTATTCGTTCTTTATGTTCTGCCCTCCCTATTAGTGCTTTCATCATGTTAAGTCTGGGCTTTTACTTTTTTAAACTGAGAACATTTAGAGGAAGTATGGTGTATATCACGTGTTTTAAGACTTTCTGAATTTGTCTGCAACATAAAATTGAGAATTCAGCAGGATTTTTGCCATACATTTGCCACCAATTATTTGCCAGGAATACACAGTCTTATCTTTGGTGAGAAGATAAAACTGAGGAAGTAAGCAGGGCACTCCCGCAAGTGACAATATAACATTTACAGCCAATTCCTTTCTGGCCACCGAAACTCAAAGCATAACTAGTGGAGGAAGACCCAACAGCAACCCTTTCAAGGTCAGCAGGTCCTGCTTCCTTCCCCGGTTTGGAAACGTTTTGTGATTTCAACACCCCTTGTTTTTCTTGCTCTTTCCTCCATTTCCAACCACAGATGCCATGTTGAATTGTGAAGTGACACATCATTGCAGGAGGAGGAAATGGCACGCGCAGCATAACTCGTGTGCGCTTCATGAGGCAGGTTTTGTTTCTAGTTTCTTTACTGCAGGGGTGGGGGGAAAGAAAAGCTGAACAATGCTCCAAACCCCTACGTCTTTGTTCTCCAGGTCTTTCCAATGGTGTGTGTGCATGCTCCAGCGTGGGGCTCTTTCCTTGCATGCATGTGCATTCCTCCCAGATTCTTTTGTGCTGGAGAGGAGGGTGTGTTTCCTTTGGAGCAGCCAAGAGAGAGAGAGAGAGAGAGAGAGAGAAGTCTGCTGCTGCTCTGATTCTTATGAGAAGAGAATATTCAGAGCTGAATGGAGAGCTACATTGGAGAGAATCCGGTTCTCCTTCCACATGGGTGGTGCGCCAAGGCAGAAGGGCCCCACCCAAACCACGCAGGGAAAAGGGGAGGGCGCTTCATGCTCAGTCCCTACAGACTGCTCTTTTTTCATGCTGCTGCTCTCCGGCTTCCCCGCAGCCATCCCTGGAGGAGGAGACTGCCATTCGGTGGTCTGCAGCAGACAATGGCTGTGAGCCTGGAAGTGAGGCGCAGCCTTTCCCGGGAACCTGTATAAGAGATTCTGTAGTAGTGATGAGTCAGAACTATCAACTCTGGCAGGACTGGAACCCACAACCTTTGAATGACTTCCCCGCCATTGATCCAAATGTCCACCAGGCCACAGAGCTTGCTTTTAATGGTGGGGCATCAGCATAGCTTAGTGGCCCCTTCCATTGATAACCATGTCTTTAGTGGCTCCTTTCATTGATAACCATGATGACCATTTAATGCAGTTTCAAGTCAGTATTGGAAAACACTCTTTTGCTGTGCAGGTTATTGCACAGGAAATCCTGGGAACAGTTAGATGGTGATGACACAAAGAACAGATGCACATTAAGGGTTTTCTTGCACCCATTTTTGGGGGGGGGGGGGGGGGATGGGGAGTTTGCTTAGGGCCCTTCCACACAACCACATAACCCAGAATATCAGGGCAGAATAACCCACAATATCTGTTTTGAACTGGGTTATCGGAGTCCACCCTGCCATATATCCCAGTTCAAAGCAGATAATTTGGGATTTTATTCAACTGTGTGGAAGGGGCCCTAGTTGCCACAGTTGGAAGCTAGTTTTGAACTGCATTGAATGATCAGTGGAGAAGGGGCCTTGTCTGCTTGGCACCCCACTCTCCCAAAGCATGTGGGGTGGCTGTGTTTGGATGGATAAAGGTGACTGATCTGTGGCCAAGTATAGCTCAGCAAAGAACAGCAAACCCTCCAGGGCTGAGAGCAACGCAGCCTAGCTACGACCTCTCTCTGAACAGTTGGCATGTGTGCCTCTTTGGCGTCATCAAAATGCAGCAAAAAAAAGGGGGGGGGCAAGCTGGAAATAAGGTGCTTGCTGTGCTCAGAGCAGGCAAGCAAAACCAGCACCGGCTCCCAAAGGCTTGCTGGGTGTGCATTTATAGCCACCAAGGGCCAACTTTCCCATTTTTTGTATCTGTGGTGCACGAGGGAGAGGGCCAAGGGGCAGTTTCAGGCTCAGGATGTGACCTGGTTTCCTCTTGCTTTAAAAGTGTGCTGCCTCTCTCCTTCGAAACCTTCCTGCTTCTCCACAGAGAGTAAGGCTCACACACACCATGCGCCTCTCCCTCCTCCTGCGACGTGGGTTACAGCGTCCTTGTCACCTTGCCATCCCACTGGAGGTTTGGGTGCCAAGTGTGGAACGGAAAGCCCTGGGGCTCCCCGATTGGAGCTCTCCAAAAGTAATGCCTTGCTTTGATAAAGGGGAAGCCAAGTGGCATTGAATGAGAACCATTTGCATCATTTAGAATGGGAAAAGGGATGTAGAAAAGACTTGTGGGTTAGTAAGATGGAACAGAGAAGTCGGTTTGGACAAAAAGTTAGCAGGACGACAGAAACATTTTATGTATATATTTTAAGGCAGGAAGTTCACTTTAACTTTTTAACTTTTTATTTTATGATTAATATTTTTAGGTGGGGAGTTAGTGTTAATGGGTATCTTGATGGTAGAAGTGATATGTTAGAAAATGACTCACTTTACAAATTGTACAATGATATTTGTTTATTTTGGGTATGTGTACCCTCAAAAGCACTCAGCGCAGCTTACAAATAATTAATTTGCCCCCTGGCTTACAATCTAATATTTATATATATAGGATTGCTGTGAGTTTTCTGAGCTGTATGGACATTTTCCAGAAGCATTCTGAGAAATATATAGATTTCTTTATGCTTTGTCCATAGCGAAACTTTCCCCATCCCAGTTAGAAGCAGGGCAGGTCAGTGGGCAAAGCTTTCTGCACATGCCCTTTGGAACTTTTGAATCTTTCTTCTGAAGGAGCACCTGGTTCTATGTCTTCCAGGGTGTGTCTACACCAGGCATGAGCAAACTTTGGCCCTCCGGGTGTTTTGGACTTCAGCTCCTACCATTCCTAACAGCCTCAGGCCCTTTTCTCTCTCCCCCCCCCCCCCCAGCCACTTAAGCAGCTGAGGGGGAAAAGAAAAGGGCCTGAGGCTGTTAGGAATGGTGGGTGTTGAAGTCCAAAACACTTGGAGGGCCAAAGTTTGCCCATGTCTGGTCTACACTGTAGATCACATGCAGTTTACACCCCATGAAGTGCCATGGCTCAATATTATGAAATTCTGGGAGTTGTAGCTTTCTGAGGTCTGTAGCTTTCTGAGCCAAAGAGCATGTGCTTCACCATATTACCACTCCCTTGATTCCAATAGCATTGAGCCCTGGCAGTGAAAGTGGTGTCAACCTGCATCCATCTTACAGTGTTGATGTACCCCCAGTTTCAAAGGAATTCCTGGCCACAACTTGAGCCCCCGAGTTCATAGGCCAACTTCTTCTCCCTTCCACACATTCAGGAAGCAAGGAGGCAACCGAAACCCGTGGGAGGAAGGCTGAGGCAAGGCGGTGTCCCGGTGGTGGCCCAGGTGGCCCAGCTGGTCCCTTGCATGCCTATATTTGGCCATAGAAGGCCTCCCTTCTGCTTGGGGCCCGCCCCGCAAAAGGGAAGGCACTGCTTCTGGCGTTTCAAGGGAGTTTCCTCCTTAGGCAGAGAAAAAAAGAGGGGGGAGGGAGGCTGCATCCGGCATTTTTCTGATTCCTCAAACCAGTTCCTTTTTCAGCTCTCTTTTCCATATCTTCCTTGCCTCCGGGTGCATCTGCTAATCTACACTATAGAAGGAATGCATCTTGACACCTCATTAATTCCCATGGCTGAACGCTATGCTTTGGAATCCTGGTTGTCATTTTTTCTCTTAGCCATCTCTGCCGTAAGAGTCCTAGTGCCTCCCTAAACTACAACTCCCAGGCTTCCATAGCGCTGCACTATGGCAATGAAAGTGGTGCCAAGCTGCATTAATTCTACAGTGTAAATCTTGGCAGTGCCAGCCCATAGCAGTTCCATATTGGATGGATTTTTTTGTGAAATAATGCCATTGGGAGCAATAGAGTTTGCACTCAGGAAAATAGGATGGCAACCTCTAATTGGAAGCAGAGATGGCAAATGCGAATCCGTTGAACATAGGACTAAGGGCACATCTGCACTGTTGAAGGAATGCAGTTGGACTCCTCTTTTAACTGCAATGGCTCAATGCTATGGAATCACAGGCATTGTAACATTACAAGATCTGTGAGCACCTCACCAAACCACAACTCCCAGGATTCCATAACTTTGAGCTATAGCTTTTCAAAGTACTGCCAAGCTGCAGTCATTCAATAAGAGCCCACGGTTGTGCAATGGGTTAAACCTTTGTGCTGGCAGGACTACTGACCAAACGTTTAGCGGTTCAAATCCGGGGAGTGGGGTGAGCTCCCATCTGTCAGCTCCAGCTTCTTATGCGGGAACATGAGAGAAGCCTCACACAGGATGGTAAAACATCCAGGCATTCCCTGGACAACTTTCTTGCAGACAGCCAATTCTCTCACAACAGAAGTGACTTGCAGTTCCTCAAGAAGGTCCTGACATGAAAAAAAAATAGCATAGCTGCACACTGTGACTCTGAGGTCCAGGGTTCAAATTATTGCTTGGCCATGAAACCCTATAGGAATGATCCCGGACAAGTCACACACTTTCAGCCTCAGAAATCCCCATACCAGGTTTAAGATAGGTGTGTAATGATTTTAAAGGACACAACAACAATGATACATATAGCAGGAACAGTCACCATCAATAATTACTACATTATCACGTATCATATAGTCTTGTGCATAAATGCATGGAAATAAATTGCACTGAACTCCGTGGCCTTGATCCTAAGAAAACGTGCCCAACACTGGGCTGCTTTGAAAACGTGCCTAGCATTGGGCTGCATTAGTAATAATCAACCTCAGGGCCTTTTCAAATGTGAACGTTCTCACTTCTGCAGAGGGATTATCGAACGTCTGCCATATGTACTGCTCACATGCCTTGCGGGGAGCATACACACAATTTACCCAGTGGGTGTTTTGTAATGCCTTGAGGAAGTTTCACCCACCACAGGACTCAGAAGTTTGAACCACTAGTCATTTGCCCTCGTTCCTTGGGATCAGGCCAGGCAGCAGGGGTATAGGATCCTGAAATAGTTTTCAGGCGATGGGGAACTTGGGTGGGCATCGGAATGGAATATCATATTATGTACACCAATTTTTCCAGAGTAGGGTACTTTCTATCCCTCCTTCCTGAGCCAACTGCAGCCCCATTGATTACGATACCCCATTCATTGAGATAAGGGAGGTATGCATGGAAAACCTTTGGGGGACTGTGAAGTTAGATAGAAAGTTGACTCAGTTTTAAGGAGCACTTTAGTTGTGCCTTTCTGCATGGCAACGGGTTGGACTAGACCAGGAACACCTCCAGGTGTTTTGAACTTCAGCTCCCACAATTCCTAACAATTAGGAATTGTGGGAGTTGAAGTGCAAAACATTTGAAGGACCCAAGTTTGCCCATGCCTGGACTAGATGCTTCTTGTGGTTCCTTCGAACTCTACGATCCTATGAATGAGGTGAGGACAAAAACGACATTGTGAGTGGAATCTTGGAGGACTATCCAAAAACCACAAGTCTCCTATGTATTACTATTCTTAACTTAAAAGCCACACTAAGCCTGATCATCTGGTCATCATGATATACTATGTCCCCTGGAATAGACAAAAGACTGCTTGCCTTTATGATAGATAGAGCTAGCTTTGTGCTGGACTTCAGTCACCATCATCCCTAGATAGCATGTGCATTGGGGATAGTGGGGACTACTGGAGTCCAACATATCTGGAGGGCACCAAGTTTAGGAAGCAATTACAGTATATGAGTTGAGCATTGGCACTGCCTGAGTGTGGAGCCCCTGGTGGCACAATGGGTACCGTTAAACCTTTGTGCCAGCAGGATTGCAGGTTGAGCTCCTGTCTGTCAGCTCCAGCTTCTCATGCAGAGACATGAGAGACGCCTCCCACAGGATGGTAAAACATTCAGGTGTTCCCTGGGCAACGTCCTTGCAGACAGCACATCAGAAACTTCTTACAGTTTCACAAGTCACTTCTGACATGAAAAAAATGCATGAGTGCATGTATGTCCTGCCCCTTATATTATTATTATTATTATTATTATTATTATTATTATTGCTGCTGCTGCCATTCTTATAACATCACAGCACAAATGGACATTAAGTCAAGGTGTTTGGGATTCGTCTTTGAATACCAGACTCTTCCCAAGGGCCTAGGATATTAGAGTTATGTTCGTAAAATGTGCGCAAAGCATTTGAAAAGCCTTAATTTGTACAGAACATCAATCCATATGCTGCAGAAGGCAGCACTTCTCAAAACTGCGCACTTACTTTATTATTATTATTATTATTATTATTATTATTATTATTTTACTGACAAAAAATACAGTATGTCACAGCAAACAAGATATATATGCTGGATTTCGTATCACAAAATCACAAGTCAAACACTTCCCGAGCGTATAGGACTGGGTGATGTATTTTCAAATGATGTGTGCAGATCATGTGTGCAGATCTGTGTGCAGTAAGGTGGCCGTTTGCATTTGACTGATGATGATGATGATGATGATGATGATGATGATGATTTTGCCTGCCTCTCCCCATGGCTCAAGGCAGGGTACAATGCAGTTAAAACACATCACCATAAAATACATAACATCAAAACACACCAGCATAAAATACATAGTGCAAGGATTAGGATACAAGTACATACCTACTTTGAGGTCCTCGGTACTGTATTAGAAGTTATAAATATACATCTGCCATGAAAACTAAAGAAAACAGGAAATAATTGTGCATAGAAAGGTCATTGTTGGACACAGGATTAAAAACAAGGGATCACACGATCCCTAATTATTTCGAAGATGTAGTTGGCACATTCTCATCATTACAATCGAAATAGCAGGAACATATAAACAGCTGAGATTGCAATGGGAGAAGGGCATGGACGATGGATGAATCACATATTACCAGAAAGGCAATATTGTGGTTTGATTGATGGTGTCATACAGTTTCCTCTCCTTGGAGGGAAATTGTACTGGACAGGAAAATGTCATCTGGATGCTGTGCATTATTTAGCAACTATAATCTGTGGACATGTTCTGTTTGTTTTAAGACCTTTTAAGAGAAGGGGTGGGAATAGTGTCCTTCCAGATATAACTGCACAGCAACTCCCATCAACCATAGCCAGCATAGCCAATGTTGAGGATTGCTGAGAAGTGTAATCCACTGACATTTGGAAGAGTGCATGATTCCTGCCACTATTTCAAGAGCTTTCAAAAAGGATGAGGGACTGAGTAGACTGTAGATACAGTCAGTCCTCTGTATCTATTCAACCGTCCCTGGCTTCATAATACATGTTTCAATTTTATATACAGGATATTGTTATACTATGTGGCGAAGCAAGTTAAACCGCTGATCTGCTGAACTTGCTGACCCAAAAGTCGGCATTTGAATCTAGGGAGTGGAGTGAACTCCTGCTGTTAGCCCCAGCTTCTGCCAACCTTGCTGTTTGGAAACATGCAAATGTGAGTAAATCAATAGGTACTGCTCCAGCCACATGACCTTGGAAGTGTCTACAGACAACGCTGGCTCTTCAGCTTAGAAATGGAGATGAACACCACCTCCCAGAGTCGGATATGACTAGACTTAATGTCAAGGGGAAACCTTTACCTTATGTAATTGTATATATTGAGACTTCAGTATCGTGGGTTTTGGTATCTACCTGTGGTTTTGGAAACAAACCTCAGTGGATACCAAAGGCCCAAAGTACCTTTGCAATACAAACATTTGTGGCACAGAAAGGCATGATGGAGCCAGTCAGGAAAATCCTTGAAGGTATGTATCTGCACCTTTAAGAGGTTGGTTAGTTCCAGTGGACTCAGAACATGTAATAAGCAAACAAAGGTTAATCTAAATGGAAGAAAAAAATTAAGCAAACTCTGCCTGCTGTGTTAAATCAAAAGCAAACTCACGTCTCACACCCTCCGCCATATTGGCATCTTATCTCATTCATGCTGACTTCACACTTTACGTCATAAATCCTTGGATACTTCCATATAGGGTCAAAGTGGGATTGGTTTCACAATGCGTAACAATGCCCTGCAGAGCAAAGGTGAAACTGCCAGGGAATGTATTTCTCAGCTTGGTTTCCCATATCTTTCCAAGGCTGAGCACAGCAACAGCCAGCGTCTCTGTTCTAGAAAGCATGGGGACAGTGGCAGGAAGGGGAGGCAGATGGAAGGATTTCCTTGGGTGGGCTCCGTTCCTCGTGGGCCTCCACAGGATATGCCCCAGACCACTTCCTTAAGAGATGCAGGGCAGTTTCTTGCTTTTCTGTAGAAGTCAGCATTGCACACACACCTCTCAAACACAGTCCCAACTTCTAGGGATTGCTAGTTGTCTTGAGTCTCCACAGGGAGAAAGGCGGTGTATAAATAATAGTTAATAATAATAGTAATAATAACAATAATAGTAATACATTGTAGAATTAATGCAGCTTGGCATCAATGTAATGATTCAATGTCAAGAAAAAATGGTAGTTGTAGTTGTACAAGGACTTTAGCAGTACTGGTGTCTCGCCAAACTACAAATCTCAGGATTTCACAGCATTGAATTCTACAGTGTAATAAAAACAACAACAACTTTATTTTTGTACCCCACCGCCATCTCCCCAAAAGGACTCGGGGCGGCTTACGTGGGGACAAGCCCATGTAATGATGTAGCATATGAACTCTAGGTTTGTCCTCATGCTACACACTTAGCTGTAGCCAAAAACATCTTTGCACTGCCAACCAGCCGTGGCAGTTCTGGCCACGATTCCCAACATTTCTGCCTTGAGGAGGGATCCTTGGCAGCCTTTTGGTACATGTTCTTCTATCACAAGACTCTCTCTATGCCCCGAAACTAATGTAAACAACCAAGAGACCTGAGACACCATAACAACTTTCATTATCACAGAAAACCATGGACTACAGCCTGTGGCATCAGATGTATATATACTTTTACTGAGTACTATCCAGAATTTCAGGTATACCTAAGTATGCATGGCTGTGCATGGGTTTCTGCACAATGAGGTCAGAGAGAAATTAAGTATTGAAAGTACTGACGTGACAATTATGTTAATTGTCTATAATTATGTTAATTGTCTTGTGCACTCTCAATCACCCCCCCCCCCCCCCAAATTCTGGACAATGCCTAGTATATTGAATAAAATGGATGATAGCTTATGAAAGTTCAAACTCCCAATAATTTTGTTGATTTTTAAAGTGTCTATAGAACATTTTCTTGTTTTTACGACAACAGAATGGAACAGCTACTCCTCTGAGATTACAGTATGAAAGCCCAGAGATTTCTGGAGGGAGGGAGCACCCATTTGGATCCATTCAGATGAAATAACCATACACTGGGGAATCAAGAGAGTCATCTTGAATTTAGGTGGAAGGAGATGGGAAGGGAGCTGATATAAACAGCTAAAGGTCCACCAATTCAGAAAATTAGAACAAACTAGAAACTTTACAATACATCTTTAACCCAATGAGCTGCATATGGTTGACTGGAGTGTCCTCACTGTATGGTGTGAGCAAAATACTGTAGGCCTTCTACTTTTGTGGAGTTGAGGGAGCAGGACCCACTTGAAAGTGAGAAAATGTGAATGTTTGAAAATGCTACTTTTAGAGAATACTTCTCTAGGAATTGTTAGGTCCTTTAGGGTGGCTCTATAGTTAGCTTCCTCCAGAAGTTGACCACAAAATCACTCTGGATGATCTAGAGATTTCTAGAGAAAACATATTATGGTATTTAAATCCACAAATAATAAGTACTGCAAAAGTTAAACTCACAAACATGGAGGCCTCGGCATGGTCTCAGTTCAAGATGCCATGTATTTTAAGACACTTGCCAATGGCTGGTTTAGCTCCGTTGCCCCTAAAAGGGAAAAGACAATGGACGTACCAACTCCTTGAGTATGCAGTTATTCAATTTCTGTGTCTACATTCCAGTACATTGAACAATAATTAACTGATACTGAATTCATTATTCAAAGTACATTTATAGTAAACCTTTCCCAGATCTCAGCTGAATAGCATGTTTTGCAGGACAGGTTAAACACCCCGTAAGAGCATACCACTCCCAGTACTTCCTAGACATGTAATATTTTCAGAAATGTTGAAGACATGCGACGAAAGAAAATATTTATTTCCTTAAAAAAAAAAGCAGGGATTATTAGGATGAAGAATGTATTTAAAATCATGTTTTTACTTTTGGGACCTAAAACACATTATATATAATTTCATTAGACATAAAATTATCATGTCCAATATAGTAGAAGTACTTAAAACTTATTCAAAAAATAATCACAATATGCAGATAGATAGATAGATAGATAGATAGATAGATAGATAGATAGCAGTTTTAACTACAAGGTCCTGAAGTATAAGGAACTCTTTTTGGTGGATGAAAAGCAAGCAAAAAGTCTGCAATAAAAACAGGAAAAATCATAATATTTATTTTGTCTCTTCTTGCTCCCCTTTATCTAAAGAAGACTCAGCAAAAAGAACCGAAAAATAAAGGAAGGGCAGACATTGTAATAATCTGATGCTATACATTGTTCTACATAAAATCCTAATTCTTAAGAAATTTTAAGAAATTGTTTTTGGGGGGGGATTAAATGTGTCAAAGTTTACTTTAAGAATTTCTTCATCATTCTAAAATAAAATATTTGATATTTCATTTTTTTGTATTTTTTTCTGGAAAAAAAATAGAAAATATATTCCCCCCCCCCTTTTTTTTTGGGCATTTCTACCAGGCCTTTGTAACTGTACTCTTGTTCTGATTCAGTTTTGAGGACAAGGCAAAAAAAAAGTTTTCTTATAGGCAGCTGAAAGCCATGGTGGAATATTGTTCAGGGTCAGATCTCCGGAATGCCTTCATCACCAAGAGCCGTGGATGAGTCTCCTTGTGGAGAGAAAAAGCAGGGTATAAATAAACATTATTGTGTAGTCTGACATGGTAGTTATTAGAGCGGTCCAACATTTCTGTGTTCGCAAGTAATATGGTGTGTCCAAGTTGGTTCATCAGGTGCTCTGCTATGGCTGACTTCTCTGGTTGAAGTAGTCTGAAAGTGCCTTTCATGTTCCTTGATTTGTGTTTGGGCAATGCTGCGTTTGGTGGTCCCTATGTAGACTTGTCCACGGCTATATGGTATATGGTAGATTCCTGCAGAGGTGAGAGGATCCCTCTTGTCCTTTGCTGAACATGGACAATTTCAACAGAAAGGAAGAAACCATGAAAATGAACAAAATCAGGGACAGCTAATCACCTTCCAACAAAGGATTCCCCCAGGCAGTAAGAAACCAGGCCTTGAAAACTGCTAGGCCATTAAATGCTAATCAAGGGGGCCAATAGAAACATTCACACCTACCTCAAATAGGCAAGAGTTCTTTCTTCCACCCTGGGCATTCCACAGATATATAAACCCAATTTTCCTAGTTTCCAACAGACCTCATAACTTCTGGTGATGCCTGCCATAGATGCAAGCGAAATGTCAGGAGAGAATGCTTCTGGAACATGGACATACAACCCGGAACACACACAACTACCCAGTGATTCTGGCCATGAAAGCCTTCAACAATACAATAAGAAATTGCATCGTTAGAGACCTTAAGAAGGACAAATCCCATTTGGCAGGCATGTAGCCGGGGGGAGGGGGCTTGAGGGGCTTCAGCCCCCCCCCCCGAAATTCTCATGGTGGTTCGCGAAAAGGCCTTACTGGTGCATTATTTAAACTGTTATGTTTATTCATATCATGATCTGATCACCATACTCAATATATCCCATATGCATGGGGGTATTGGGGTAACGATACAAAAGGTTTGCTAGGGTAGACCCTCTTTCACTCAGACTCAGCCCCCCCCCCCGAAACTCAGCCCCCCCGAAACCCCCCCTGAATTTTTTTAGCCCCCCTCCCCCCCCCCCCCCCCCGAAACGAAATCCTGGCTACGGGCCTGCCATTTGGTCTTGGGAACTAAGCAGGATCAGCCCTGGTTAGTACTTGGATAGGAGACTGCTAACAAAGAGCAATAAGGTAAGCTATATTTCAGAGGAAGGAATAGGCAAAACTACCTCTCAGTATTTCTTGTATGAAACAACTCTATGAAATCCATGGAGTTATCATAAGCCAACAGGCGACTGGAAAGCACACATGCATTGCTCTAGGGACTATCACAAGGATGACAGGCAGCTTAAAATTTACCACTAGGCTGCTGGTACTCTTCCATAGAATTGGCAATGCCAGTGTTTCCTGATCTGAAATTATTAGAAATTGTAAAATGTTGTGCTTGTGTTGGGAGTGAATGCAGTGCAGTACACTTGGCTTGGTTTCTTGCTGCGCGCCAACAGCAAGGTTTAAGACCTCCGTGACACAAAACCTAGGGAATTAACACCGCCAGGGATAATATAAGAGAGGTCCTCAGAGGCCGATCTTGAGTCATAGGCTGACATTCTCTACAAGGGCAGCAGCTACTGCTAGAAACATGCCTCCCTGCTCTGAATAACACATTTCACAGGCAGAGTTTGAAAGCACCAGGAAATGACTTCTGTTAGAGGGGAACGGATTTCAGAGTTATGGGGGCTGGGAGAACGGATGGCTGTGGAGAAATATATCCCCAGCTGCAAGCAAATCGAACCCGAACCGATCCCAATCATAAACAGACTCTCTTGGGAAGGACTAGAAGTCATTCCCTTCCTGCGCTTTGGTTCAGCAATCACCTCCCTGGAGAGATCACATTTCTCTTATAAAAGCAGGAAGCTCATTGTTTGGTGCACTATTTGCCCAGCAAAGTGTCCCCTCCCCAATCTGTTTCCTGTGGCTTCTTACCACAAAGAAGGATGTTTTTTCAGTTGTTTCTGAGAAGAAAAGAAAAGAAAAGATTGTTTGGGATATAACGGAACTGTTAAATGATAATACTAATTTAGAAGCAACTGAAGTTTTTCATAGCCTTGTTAAGCAGCAAATTGGCTTAGGACACTGTTTTATAGCAGGTCAAATTATGTATTTAGCCATTTAGGTCACTACCGCCTACTCCACAGTGGTACTCCAGGATCTTTCACTTTACAGGACTTATTACAGGATCATATTCACTAGATAGGGTTGGTACTAAATACCACCACAAGGACTTTATCGCATTGAAGCAGGGAAGTGTTTGGAAGAGTAGAGCTCAGTTTTGAAATGAAACAGATGATTTTCCTATCTTCATCACACTGTTAAATGTATCTGTGTTACTCAGTTGTACTCAGCATTCTTTCAGTAGATTTGCCATCACATTGTAATTGCTAGGGTGAGGACCTTGGAAAACTATACCTCCCAAGACAGCATATTATGGTGCTATGCTATTTAAAGTAAAGTCCAGCTGCATTCACTTCACAGTGTAGATGCACCCAGAGAAGGGTATGGCCCTTGTGAAACTATAACTCCCAAGATGACTCCCTCATATGGAGCCGTGGCATAATAATAATAATAATAATAATAACAACAACAACAACAACAACAACAGCAATCTTGTTGTGTTTCAAATAATAATAATAATAATAATAATAATAATAATAATAATAATAGCTTTCAAAATGGGTCCTGACTGCATTTATTCTCCAGTGCAGATGCACCCAGAGAAGGGTATGGACCTTGGAAAACTATAATTCCCAGGATCGCATAGTATGGAGCTATGGTATTTACAGTGGGGTCCAAGACCATTCATTCCATTGCGTAAATGCACCCAGGGAATGGTATGGACCTTGTAAAACTATAACTTCCAGGACTGCAGAGCATGGAGACATGGCATAATCATCATCTTTCTCTCATTGCTTTGCTAAGCAACACAAGGTACAGACATATCACAGAAGGAAGGGAAGGACCTGGAAAAGCTATTTTTAAAAAATAAATTGTTCTGGCAAAGTAAAAATTTGTTGAGCAAAAGACAATGCTTTCTCTAACAAGGGTACTTTTGGTTCCTCCCACAATTTCCCCTCCCACAAATTGGGGAAACGTTTCATTTTAAACCTGAGCACAATGAACGCCATCACATTACAGAATTGGCCAAACATCTGAATCATTACCAACAATCCACTTCCCCACCATCTCCTGAAACATTTGAAAATAATTTTTGCCCCCACGCTTAAAATACGCAAAGAATGCTCTATCCTACACTTGAACCCAACCTAATGTGATGAACACAGTGGCTTAGCACATTTTAAATGTAGCACTCAGTGGAATTTAGTAAATGCAATGAAGTGGTTCAAGACACGAGATCTCATCTGACCTTGGGGGCTAAGCAGGGTCCATCCTGGTTAGTACTTGGATGGGAGACCACCAATGAATATCATGTAGGATATAATTCAAAGAACTTTCAAAAGGTTTTCTTTGGGAATGAACCCTCAGAGGTGGTTCTGTCAGTTTTTTCTTCTGAAATATAGCTTACAGCACATGATATTCATTGGCTGTTTCCCATCTAAGTATGTAATAACTAGGGCTCACTGTGCTTAGTTTCCAGGATCTGTTGCATTTAGGCATATTTAGGCTCTAACAAATGGCTACATATTGTGTTTTACATATGACTAGGCTTAAATAAAGACTCATAGCGAAGGTGCAGTAGATGATCTGGTCAGTGATCACAGCAGCAAGTTCATTGTAGTGCTCCCTGGTGAGGAAGACAATGGCTAAAAGAAGACCCAAAGAAATTTCTGCAAATCCTTCTCAGCCAACCTGGAACAAATTGCTACCATTTATAAGAACAATCATTTGCTGTTAAGCATTCAGCAAGAACTAGGTTATAGCACGTGGTTTGGCCGAGGGTTTGAAAGGCCATTGTCCAGTGGGCTAACTTGCAACTTTCCAAACATTTGCTTTGTAGTTTCTCTATTGAATTAATCTATGAAACCAAGTGGCTGCATAGGTCTGGGAATCTCCTCTGCCAGGAAGCTCAAAGATAAAGAGATGTTGGAGTTCAATCTAGATAATAGCCAAAGTAGCCTTGTTTTGTTGTCATTTTTAATGAGATTTAAAAGTGGTAAACTCCAAGAGAGATTAGGAATTTTGCACCTTTTAAGGTATCGTTTGTAAATGATTGAGTTGAAGGGTTTATCTCTCCCTTTCTTGCAGCACTGGGCTGTGAGAACCTGCATCAGCTGATGTGTTCCTCTGTATTATAAGGAAATGCACAGGCTACCAGCAAATTGTTATTTACTTTGGCAAATGGCAGCTGTAGCCACTCAAGAAGGAAATTTCCACTTTACAGGGAGATCATCTTTGAGATAAGCTAAACATCCCCTCTCCAGCAAAGGATCGCCGCCTTGTCGGGGCGCTGGAGCTTGAGCACCTCAATGATGTCATGAGCGAAACCGTGAAGGGCCACCCAAGACGGGACGGTTGTGGCAGAGAGGTCAGACCAAGCGTGATCCCTGGGGAAGGCAATGGCAAACCACTCCAGTATCCTTGCCAAGAAAACTAAATGGACCAGTACAACCAGAGATATGTCGGTATGCCATTGGAAGATGGGACTCCCAGGTCGGAAGATGGCCAAAATGCTACTGGGGAGGAGCAGAGGATAAGTTCAACTAGCCCCAGATGTGATGACGCAGCTAGCTCAAAGCCGAAAGGAAGGCTAGCGGCCGACGGTACTGGAGGCGAACGACGAATCCGATGCTCTAAAGATCAACACACCATAGGAACCTGGAATGTAAGATCTATGAGCCAGGGCAAATTGGATGTTGTTATTGGTGAGATGTCAAGACTAAAGATAGACATTCTGGGGGTCAGCGAACTGAAATGGACTGGAATGGGCCACTTCACATCAGATGACCACCAGATCTACTACTGCGGACAAGAGGAACATCGAAGAAATGGAGTAGCCTTCATAATTAATAAGAAATTCGCTAAAGCGGTGCTTGGATACAACCCAAAAAATGACAGAATGATCTCAATTCGAGTGCAAGGAAAGCCTTTCAACATTACAGTGATCCAAATATACGCCCCAACCACAGCTGCTGAAGAAGCAGAAGTAGATCAGTTCTATGAGGATCTGCAGGACCTACTGGATAATACACCAAAAAGAGACATTATTCTCATTACAGGAGACTGGAATGCCAAGGTGGGAAGTCAAATGACAACAGGGATCACAGGCAAGCATGGTCTGGGAGAACAAAATGAAGCGGGACGCAGGCTGATAGAATTTTGCCAGGAAAACTCGCTGTGTATAACGAATACTCTCTTCCAACAACCTAAAAGACGGCTTTATACATGGACCTCACCAGATGGTCAACACCGAAATCAGATTGACTACATCCTTTGCAGCCAAAGGTGGCGGACATCCATCCAGTCGGTGAAAACAAGACCTGGGGCTGACTGTAGCTCAGATCACGAACTCCTTATTGCCCAATTTAGAATAAAACTAAAGAGATCAGGGAAAATACACAGACCAGTTAGATATGATCTCACTAACATTCCTAGCGAATATACAGTGGAAGTGAAGAACAGATTTGAAGGACTAGATTTAGTAAACAGAGTCCCAGAAGAACTATGGACAGAAGTCCGCGACATTGTTCAGGAGGCGGCAACAAAGTACGTCCCAAAGAAAAAGAAAACCAAGAAGGCAAAATGGTTGTCTGCTGAGACACTGGAAGTAGCCCAAGAAAGGAGGAAAGCAAAAGGAAACAGTGAAAAGGGGACATATGCCCAGTTAAATGCGCAATTCCAGAGGTTAGCCAGAAGAGATAAGGAACTATTTTTAAATAAGCAATGCATGGAAGTGGAAGAAGACAACAGAATAGGAAGGACAAGAGACCTCTTCCAGAAAATTAGAAACATTGGAGGTAAATTTCAGGCAAAAATTGGTATGATAAGAAACAAAGATGGCAAGGACCTAACAGAAGCTGAAGAGATCAAGAGAAGGTGGCGAGACTATACAGAAGATCTGTATAGGAAGGATAACAACATCGAGGATAGCTTTGACGGTGTGGTGAATGAATTAGAACCAGACATCCTGAGGAGTGAGGTTGAATGGGCCTTAAGAAGCATTGCTAACAACAAGGCAGCAGGAGATGATGGGATCCCAGCTGAACTGTTTAAAATCTTAAAAGATGATGCTGTCAAGGTGATGCATGCCATTTGCCAGCAAATATGGAAAACACAAGAATGGCCATCAGACTGGAAAAAATCAACTTATATCCCCATACCAAAAAAGGGAAATGCGAAAGACTGCTCCAACTTCCGTACAGTGGCCCTTATTTCTCATGCCAGTAAGGTAATGCTCAAGATCCTGCAAGGAAGACTCCAGCAATACATGGAACGAGAGTTGCCAGATGTTCAAGCTGGGTTTAGAAAAGGCAGAGGAACCAGAGACCAGATTGCCAATATCCGCTGGATAATGGAGAAAGGCAGGGAGTTTCAGAAAAACATCTACTTCTGCTTCATTGACTATTCTAAAGCCTTTGACTGTGTGGATCATAATAAATTGTGGCAAGTTCTTGGTGGGATGGGCATACCAAGCCACCTTGTCTCTCTCCTGAGGAATCTGTACAAGGACCAAGTAGCAACAGTCAGAACTGACCACGGAACAACAGACTGGTTCAAGATTGGGAAAGGCGTACGGCAAGGCTGCATCCTCTCACCCAACCTTTTTAACTTGTATGCAGAACACATCATGCGATGTGCGGGGCTTGATGAATGCAAAGCCGGGGTGAAAATTGCTGGAAGAAACATTAACAACCTCAGATATGCAGATGACACCACTCTGATGGCCGAAAGCGAGGAGGAGCTGAGGAGCCTTCTAATCAAGGTGAAAGAAGAAAGCGCAAAAGCCGGGTTGCAGCTAAACGTCAAAAAAACCAAGATTATGGCAACAAGAATGATTGACAACTGGAAAATAGAGGGAGAAACCGTGGAGGCCGTGACAGACTTTGTATTTCTAGGTGCAAAGATTACTGCAGATGCAGACTGTGGCCAGGAAATCAGAAGACGCTTACTTCTTGGGAGGAGAGCAATGTCCAGTCTCGATAAAATAGTGAAGAGTAGAGACATCAGACTGGCAACAAAGATCCGCCTAGTCAAAGCCATGGTATTTCCTGTAGTAACCTACGGATGTGAGAGCTGGACCTTAGGGAAGGCTGAGCGAAGGAAGATCGATGCTTTCGAGCTGTGGTGTTGGAGGAAAGTGCTGAGAGTGCCTTGGACTGCGAGAAGATCCAACCAGTCCATCCTCCAGGAAATAAAGCCCGGCTGTTCACTGGAGGGAAAGATACTAGAGACAAAGTTGAAGTACTTTGGCCACATCATGAGGAGACAGGAAAGCCTAGAGAAGACAATTATGCTGGGGAAAGTGGAAGGCAAAAGGAAGAGGGGCCGACCAAGGGCAAGATGGATGGATGGCATCCTTGAAGTGACTGGACTGACCTTGAGGGAGCTGGGGGTGGTAACGGCCGACAGGGAACTCTGGCGTAGGCTGGTCCATGAGGTCACGAAGAGTCGGAGACGACTGAACGAATGAACAACAACAAAACATCCCCTATGGAAGGATCAGCATGCCTTCCAACCACTAGCCATCCCTATCTCATTTGGCTTCTATTGACTTTGTACTTACTACACTGCCTAAAATTAATTTCCAGTTTTGCTGAGGTGTAGGTTACTAAGTTATATTTTTCCTCTCCTTCTGTTTTGGTCTCCCAAAGAAATCTGTGTGTTTGGAGCTGTGTTTGGGCTGTACACTTGCCAGGAGAAAACAAGACCTACTATGTTGTCCTTGCAGCCTTTGGCAGAACGTAAGTGGCTTTTGCAGGAATATAACACCTTTCTCTTTCTGTTTTAGAACCATCACCATTTTGCTGCTTTGTGGGGGGTGGCATTCTTCCTCACCTCACTTTTTATTCTGATTTTTAAAATAAGACCTTGCATGAGATGAGTGATTCTTAACCTGGGGGCTGCGGACCACCAGTGGGCCGCAAGGACAAAAATCTGATCCACGAGCCTCCTTCCTCTTTATTTTTTTTAAATTTTATTTCCACTCCTTTTGTGCCACCTGCCACTCCTTTCCTGTCGCTGACCATGGCATATGTTCTGTATCAGAAACGAGAGCTGGTGTGTTCTGTTCAATGCAATTTACTGAATTAGCACTCCAAACTGAATCTAAAGTTGACCAAAAACTGATTCGTAACCTTTTTGATACTAATGTTGGAGAGCGGTCCCTAGTCAAATTAATCCCTGGTCAAGTGGTCCCTGGTCAAAGTGGCCCCTGGTCAAAAAAGGGTTGGGAACCACTAGGTGAGATGAAGGATGTGAAAGCTCCTTGAAAGGATTCCCAAATTAATTTGTCCCAATAAGAACAACAGAGAAAAACAAGTTAATAGAAACTTGAGTTATAATAGATTATACTTCACTTCGGATGCACCTGGTGAAGTGGACTATAGTGCCCCAGATCTATACTGCAATACATCTGTTAGTCCAGGGAAGGGATCATTGATCATCCAGATGTTTTTGGACTGCACTGTTTTCTTCAGCATTTTCTCCTGATTTATGAATTCTTTTGCTGAGAAATGCTGGTACATGTTACTATTACAGCATAAGCTTTATTGGTGGTCAATGATGAAGTAGATGGTACAAAGTGGATGAGATGATGAAGACTTGGCCACTGGTAGAACTGGGGCCTTTAGTCAATTCCACCAAGAGCATCCCTCGATCAGTAATCAAATTCAGTCCCTATTGTACAATATGTGGGACCCCTGGATTGGAGGGAACTCCTCTATTCCCATACCAAGGCTGATGAAAGATGGGCTTCCAAGCGATATACACTGAAGAAGCAAACAAAGATAATGGATTGTGCTAGCAAGACCCACCTTTTCTTTCCCACAGCTAAGAGAACAGTAGGTTAACAACAGAGGGGCAAATCACTCTGTTTTCAGCCTTCATGTCTTTTTCCAACTGCAAAGTGAATTAAAATAAAAAACCAACAAAGTTTCTAATACAAAGTAACCCTTCCATGGCACTAGATGATTGCCAATATTTGCCTGTGGCAGGTTAAGGACTCCCAAACTCACCAGTCTAGTGGGAAAAGTCAAGTTACACTTCCCTATTGGCTATACTGTCTTGAGCTGCTATTCAACGACATCTGGAGGTCTACATGATCTCAACCCCCTCCTTTAAGGTGACACAGGACGACTTTTGTGAAGTTTTTAATTAATAAAGCTTTATAAAGATATTGCCTGCCATTGTTCTAGAAAGTTTCCAAATGAACCAATGCTGCTGCCTCAAATCCCTGGGTTGGTCCTAGCCCATGACACAGTAAGGTGGCCACCTCAGGGAGCCAAGGACAGGTGGCAACGATCTGTTGTGCAAGGACATAGCTGGGCACAGTGTGCAGCAAGCCCTGAACTGCCTGCTGGAGTATACTGTCCCAAGGATGTATTGAAATCAAGGATAGTCCTGTCATTAGGAAGGGGTAATAATCACCGGCAACAGATTTTGGGTGCCAGTTATTTAAACGGCAATTCTTACCATTTTATTATCAGGAATAGGAACACATATAATGGATTTTCCTCCCATGTCAAAACAACATAGTTGGCCTAGATGACTGTACCTTCCTTGGGTTGGGTTTGGCTGGGTACAAATTGAAGCTGTGCTTAAGAAAGCCCAAAAAAAAAAAGGTCTTAGTCTGATCCTGTCATTTGCCCAGTCAGCTTCCATATATGGAATGGAAGGATGTAAGCATCTTTTGCTTTTTCCCTCTGGCAGCACGTATGACAGAGGTAAAAATCCCAGCTAACCCCAGGTGGGAATTAAGTCACATCCCATCATAATCAACACCTATAGCCATTTTAAATTACTTGGAAAAAATAGATGCCAGAGCTCTGTTTTTAATCCTGTGAAAAGATATAGAATGTAATAATTCTTTCCTTATGGACACTATTTGCCAGCTCACGCACCTGACTAAAAAAAAATTATATCCTAAATCCTGTTGTTTGCTTTAACTAAAACAGACTTAATGGAACAATGGAATTTGCCTGTGTATTCCTTCTCCAAGAACCATCTGATTGGGTCTACCTTGGGACTAACCAATAGGATGTCAGTCAAGATACCATAAGTTTGGCTTCAAATGTGGCCTATGACTTTTTCTTGGGTGAGGAAGAGTGATGGGAAGAACAATTAAGGGTTAAGTCATAGTAGGTGGTGTAGAATACTTAGCAGATTCTTCTGAAAGTTGCTGTTTGCAGGTTGAGCATTCCTTCTCTGGAAATCCAAAATTGTCCACATGGGTGGCTGGGAGAGTGACATATTTGCTTTCAAATGGTTAAGTGTATACAGACTTTGTTTCATGCACAAAATTATTGAAAAACCGTGTGCATAAAATAAGGCTTAGGCTACTAGGATAAAGTGGATATGAAGCACAAATGAATTTCATGTTTTGACATGGATCCATCTCCAAGATATCTAATTGTAAATAGAAATATGGCTGTTCCAAAATCAGAACAAATCCAAAACACTTTGGGCCCCAAGGATTTTGAATAACGTATACTCAACATGTAACTTGTCCTTTCTGGAGTATTTATAAATGTGTTCACAAGGATGGCCAGAGAGTGAAGAGAGGATGGAATTTCCACACCTTTAACAGGTATGTAAAAGAAGGAATTTCAGCAGGTGTAGCTGCTGTTATGAAAGCCCACTCCTTTTTCCATTTACCCACCCTTTTCAGAAATGGACAGCAGTGTATAGTGATTTAAGTGTTGAACTGGCAATACATCTATACTGTAGAATGAGGGCGCTTCCGGACAGTACCTTTTATTTGGGAGAGAACGTGTTAAAATGGGGGGGGGGGGGAGGGTGCAGATGACGTTTGTGCTAAATGCACGCTCAATAACAGCAACAGAGGAAAAACCAGATTCAAAAAGGTCCACTTTTATCCTGGTTCCGGTCAAAAAAGGTAGATTTCCCCATGACTGTGTGGCCCTGCAGTCATGTAATGTTTGGGATTTCCCTCTTTCCCCCTGTGGAGACTGCTTCCCGCCAGTTTTAAAAAGCCCAAAACAGCTGATTAGCTGCTCGTGCTCTCACAGAGACACAGCTGATTTCCCGCTGGTTTCAAGAGAGGAGAACCGGAAATCATTAGAGGTCTCTGAAAGTGTTTATTTTAAACTTTATAATCTATATAAATAAAAATGTAATGTTCGTTTGTGGTATTAACAGAACTCAAAAACCACTGGGGGAATTGACACCAAATTTGGACACAAGACACCTATCAGGCCAACAAGTGACCATCACTCATAAAAACACTGAAAAACGCAGCAGAAGGGACTTTAAAAGCCAAAAAAAACCCCGCAACATTACAACACATGCACAAAACCACATATATACACAAACACACATATATACACCTATACACAAATAAACACACACACATATACACATATATACACACAAAACACATATATACACACACAAAACACATATACACAGAATGGGCCACAGCTATGCATGGCAGGGGACGGCTAGTATTAAATAGATTATGAACAAGCCATGGGGGGGGGGGGGGAGGAAATCTGGTGCCATTTAAAAAAAAATCCCACCGTTATGTGCTGATGTGTGTATGTGCACATAGGAATTTCTCTATATTTGTATTAAGATATTTGCATGTGCACATATGAGCATCAGTGCATAATTGAGTGGTTTTTTAAAAAAACCTTCTGGGGGATGTTCCCTGTGCGCCCTTATTTTATCCCAAGACACAGAAAGGCTGTGAGGACAGCGGGTGAAGAAAGCCCAGGACCGGCAGGTCTGTGCAGGGATCTCTCTGAGGTCCCAGGTTTGTCCCTTTTCTTAAACCCACATTTTGGCGCTGTCTGGAAGAATTGGTAATGCATTATTGATGTAATTTTACAAGGCTTTTAGCCAAAGAGTGCTGATACCTCATCAAACCACAAATCCCAGGATCCCATAGCATTGAACCATCACAGTTAAACTGGTGTCAAACTGCCTTAATGCTGCAATGTAGAGCAGGCCTGCACAACCATACGGCCCACGGGTCAGATGCACCCAAAAGGGCAGGGAAAGGACTGATCAGTAAGGGGAAGTCCAGATCCAGCCTTATACTGGCAAAAAGGGGAAAGGAGGGAACAGGGCAAACTGGTAGTCACATGCTGACTTTCATGCAATCATAATTAAGCACAGAGGAAGGGAGATAAGAGTTAATTTTGTTTTTAAAAATTGGCCCTTTGCAACTGCCAAGTAGTGGTGGCCTGGTATAGATGAACCCTAAGATTCTATGTGATTTGAATCCTCATTCAGCCACGGAAACCCTCTGGGTGAACGGTCTCAGCCTCAGAGCAAGGGCAAATCCTCTCTGAAGAAATTTTGCCAAGAAAGCCCTAGGGTAGGGTCACTGTAAATCAAAGTTGACTTGAAGCACCTAACAAAACAAATCTTTTCTTAGGAGGAATGCTGCTGGAGTTAGCTACTGCTGTTTGGAAAAATCTGTTTAAAACTAGTGGGTCTGCTCTTACACAAGTAACTGCCGTAGGTGTAGCGAAAAGCTCTTGTGGCATTATGCTCTATATGCTCCCAGACTGAATTAAGAGGAAACTGGTTTTGCAGATTTACAGCCAGGGCTAGGTGTGCACTGTCCTGATTAGCTGGAACTGGTGACCTCACAAAATCTCCACCTTCCTTGGGCACTATTTCAGGTCTTTTAAAATGGATTATGTGATTATGTTTTTTCAAGTTAAATGTATATGGATCGCTTTAAGAATAAAAAAAAGTAGACAACCCACCTAAAGCGTGAGGAGAGGATCAAGATAACTGACTGATCAGTTCACTGATTGGCAGGCTCCCCCCCCCCCCCCCCCCAACTTCAGTGCCAGCAGGACTGAAGATCAACAGTTCAGAGGTTTGAATCCGGGGAGAGCATGGATGAGCTCCCTCTGTTAGCTCCATCTCCCCATTGGGAACATGAGAGAAGCCTCCCACAAGGATGGTAAAACACCCAAACATCTGGGCATCCCCTGGGCAAAGTCCTTGCAGATGGCCAATTCTCTCACACCATAAGCAACTTGCACTTTCTCAAGTCACTCCTGACATGAAAAAACGATTGTCCTCCCTCTATAAACTACAGTGCTTGGGCTTTGTGACACACCTCTGTGTACCCTTAGGTGGGGTCGCATAGTTCTGGAATATTCCTCATGTTCTGTAGACCTAAGGATGAATTAAATAAATGCTTCCTTCAACATAAATAGCATCTGGCATACCAGTTGCTGCAGGCTATATTTCAGAGGAAGGAACTGGCAAAACCACTTCTGAGTGAGTATTCCCTGCCTAAGAAAAAACCTATGAAATTTGTGGAGTCATCATAAGGCAACAGGGAAATTGGAGGCACATCCACACACAGTCTTGCTCAGCACTCTGAGCATTCAGTGTTTCAGTATGGCTGCTGGGCTGCAGAAGCTAAGTGCAGCCTACCTCAACGTTGCAACCTGCAGAAGCACCAGACTGCAATACCCATCACCCATCATGGCATGCTCACTGAGGTTGACTGGTGATCTAGTCCAACATACCTGAAGGATGCCAGGTTTCTTGCAAGCCCTTTCCTGTACATTGTGGTCATTCAGTCTGTGACCTGGTCTGCTAAATATATCCTATATATTTCAATACATTTATTATACATCATTTGTTTTACAGTAGACACATAATATTCAGTACAATCTACAATACATTTAACTTTTGGCGTATGTATGTGTGTGTGTGTGTGTGTGTGTGTGTGTGTATATATATATATATATATATATATATATATATATATATATATATATGGTAAAATTTTGGTACTTGCTGGAGTTTGATTCTAGAATCTCTATAAAGATACCAAAATCTGTGGGTGCTCAAGTCCCATTATATACAAAGGCATAGTAAAATATTTTCACATATATAACAATATTTTCAAGCCATGGTTGATTGAATCCATGGATTGGATACCAAGTGCTGGCTGTATCTCGTTTGACTTTGGCTGTTGTCCTGATGAGAATGTACTCTTCAAGCTTCATTGCCCTGACAAATTCGGACAGCATTTCAGCAATTTCCCTGGGAGTGCATGTCCAACATCCTTTCTGTACCTATTCAAAAAGAAGAAAACCTCCTTCATGAATCCATAAGGAAGTTCATTGGTTAAACTCTCTCATCACAGACATCATGACTGTGACCTGTGGGTGTTGCTGGCTGCACCCTTGTGCCTTCCCTGTTCCAATGTTTTTGTTGGGGCCCTGTAGAATATATGCCTTCCCGCTATGCAAGTGATTGGGATTACATCACAATGCAAAGGTCAGGAAAATAAAGAAAGCGAATCTAGGAGGATGAGAGGCAACAAAGCCCTTCCCAAAGAAGAGACGCAGTTGAAAAGCCAGGTGGCACATGCACACTCTCAGTTGGGTTTGTACTGACACACAGGAATTCCAACTGGAGACAGGTAAAAAAAGATCTCCCCTCTGAGACCAGCTCCCTAAGTGGCTGCTTACTGGCAGCACATGGGGTGCAGGCTCAAAATTAGTAAGAACATCAGCCTTGGTCTTGTCTTACTCGATTGCTTGAGTATGCCTATCCTGTTTGGCACAAATCTGTCCATGCGAAGCAAGTGAATATATCACTGAATGAAAAATGCAGAATAATCACAGGATGTCTCAAACCTACACCTATTGATAGACTTTATAAGCTAGCTGGCATTGCACCCCAATGTGTGACAGAAAGTTGCTGCTAACTACGAGAGAAATAACATTGAACACTGTGAAAGCCATCCTCTGCATGGCTATCAGCTTTCTCCCAGTAGTCTTAAATTAAGGAAAAGCTTCAGGAGAACCACCACTCCTCTTAACGTTCCCCCAGCAACAGCAAGAGTATCCCTCTGGGGAGCTAAACCAGGAAATCCCAAATGGATGGCCCTCCATGAGGGTCTTCCTCCAGGGGCAAACCAAGAATAGGCAACTTGGAAGTCCCTGAACAGACTCATAAGTGGAGTAAGCAGATCAAAAGACAACCTGGCAAAATGGCACTACCTAAAAGAATTCTCCACCCTGTATGACTGTGGAGCAGAACAAACAACTCAGCATATTGTGATTGCCCACAATGCTCTGTCTCATACACAGAGGAAGAATTCTTTAAAGCTACAGATAATGTGGTCACTATTGCCTGTTTTTGGTCTAAAATTATTTAGCCGCTTGTGCTTCCTCTATTTTATCAGTTTTATACTTACGTATACAATGCTTTTGACATGAAATAATAATAAAGTGGCTGCTCATCACTCCAAAGTAAGGCCAGGCTTGGTGGAGCCAGTCTGAGGGAGATGCGATCAGACCTGCCTTATGAGTAACGTCCAGTTTTCTTTGCTTGCTCATGGTACCATCTGACCTCTTGATAATAACTTCATAAAGTCCCCTGCCTTTTGCTTGAACAAGTTCACCCTCTCCTCCTACATTGGTGAACTCATGTGATGGAAGGCTCTTTTCAAGTATTCCAAGCATGTCTCCTTCATATCACCAATCACCAGAGAGTGAGTGTGTTTGTGTGACGGAACAGTTCCCATGGAGCCCTTTTTTCAACTGGGATTTGGTTCCAGGATCCTGTGTGTATACCAAAAGCCATAGGTGCTTGAGTCCCATGATACATAATGGTATAGTAGAACTGAACAAAACGGCAAAATCAAAGCTTGCTTTTTGGAATATTAAGGGTGGGGATATTTTCAAGCAGTGGATGGTGGCAGATCAACTGTGATTACTTATGTTGGTACCTGTGCTTGCATGGAGGAAAGGCCTATGGAATTGGAAGGAGCTGGTCCATAGGTACTTTCCAAGAAGCCATGCCTCTTGACTGCCTTACCTGGCAATTGGATCCTTTCTTTTGTACAAGAAGATCAGAATTATTCCCTTCTCACTGCATGCATAGTTCCCCTCACCCCTCAATGTCACCCTCCTTTTCAAGAGAAGAGCCTTGTAACCAGACAAACAATAAGCTTCCGTCATGGCCTGTGTTCCTCAATTGCAACAACTATCCACCTAACCTGTGTGAGTAATGTGTTCCCAGAAACCGAGCCCTGCCCAGAACCTATGATGCTGTGTGTCTCTGCATTTCCTGGCAAGGTATGCAAACTCCAGGGACCCATTCACATTATATTGCTTTAATGCCCCATTAATGCCCGGTGGCACAGTGGATTAAACCCTTGTGTGGCAGGACAAAAGACTGACAGGTCAGAGGTTCAAATCCAGGGAGAGTGTGGATCAGCTCCCTCTGTCAGCTCCAGCTCCCCATTTGGGGACATGAGAGAAGCCTCTCACAAGGATGATAAAACATCAAAAACATCCAAGCGTCCCCTGGGCAACGTCCTTGCAGGCGGCCAATTCTCTCACACAAAAAGCGACTTCCAGTTTCTAAAGTCACTCCTGACACGAAAAAAAAATTGCCCCATTAACTGCCAGGGCTCTGTCCTATGGAGTCCTGCTCTGGTTGTTTAGGGAAAGATATTTAGAAGATGTTAGCCAGGGAACTCCAGTCCCACACCTAACAACAAATCCCAGGATTCCATAGGATGGAACCATTTATTTATTTATTTACAACATTTATATGCCCCCCTTCTCACCCTGAAGGGGACTCAGGTTATTATATTATTAACATAGTACAGTATTATATATTACTATATTGTAATATTATTAGTATTATATTGTATTACATTATAATATTAAAATATATGTATATACATTATATTATATGTAAACCATATGAGTTAAAGTTGAACAATCATGTTATAATTCTGTAATGTGAGCAGGGGAGACTGTTACTCTTTTTTGTGTCATATTTTGCTTGTTAAGAGTCTGAGTAATAGCTGCTACTCACATCTGGCTCCCATTCCCCAAGGGCTGCCAGTGGAAAAGAAAACAGTATTGCAGTAGGACAATGGGAAGAGGAGAGGGAAAGCAACAGGAACCATCTAAACCTGAGCCACATCACCAGGCATTGCTGGAAACAGCTTTGAGGATTCAGCACCATCCTGTCACTGTCCAATAGTTGGGAATGCAGTAGCAGACAAAGAAGTGGAATGAGCGCCTGTCCCTCTTGCATTGCCAGATCCAGCCCTATTTTCTTGCACCTCCTATAGCTGGGCAAATGATTTCAGGTCAGCCTGGCATTGACCAATAAGGGAGCATGGAGATTTTGTCTCTGCTTCAGGAGCTGTATCCTCACTCCAACAATAAAAAGTTAGTAAACTAACTGTGCTAAATTGCAAAAGAATGTCTCTGTACTTGTGGTCGTGCATGGGGGATTAACACTGAGAGCGGCCACCCTTCCTTGCACTCACTTTTGTCTTCCAAAGGCTACCTGCCTTGCCTACATTTCCCTTGCAATTTTTTTGGTCTTCTCTCCTGCTTGTTCTCAGGCTCCAGAAAGTCTGGATGCCCCAGAAGGACGGAGGGGGGAAAGCTGATCACCTTCTTTCGTCAGGAAGATGTCTCTTCAGGGATGCCTTCTGAGAAGGATGGAAATATAAATCTATTACTGTGAAGCACACATTCACACGTTTCCAATAGCTGTTGTTCTGCCAATCTTATTTTTAATTGGTCAGTTAATTAGAACTTTTAATTAAAAACACTCTTCTGGGTATAAGCTTTTAATAATATTTATTTCATGACTAAATATAATTTATGTATTTATTTAGAACATTTATATCCTGCCCTTCAACCAAAAAGGCTATCAGAGCAGCTTATAAATTCCTAATTTGACAATTCCTTTCTCTCAGGAAATAAAATGGATAGGGAAAAGGGAATAGCAGTGGGAAACAAGATTATGGCAAATCCAGCAGATACTGTCTCTGGACTCAAAACATCCCCTGTGCTATAATGCAGTGTGTTTTTGTCTATTTTTTAAAAGCTTGGGACAGCATTTTAATTTTTAAAAAGTGACACAGTGCACTCCAAATGATAAATTGAATGAGTTGTTGTAGGTTTTCCGGGCTGTATGGCCATGTTTCAGAAGAATTCTCTCCTGACATTTTGCCTGCATCTATGGCAGGCATCCTCAGAGGTTGTGAGGTCTGTTGGAAACTAGGAAAATGGGGTTTATATATCTGTGGAATGTCCAGGGTGGGAGAAAGAACTCTTGTCTGTTGGAGATAGGTGTGGATGTCTTGATTAGCATTTAATGGCCTGGTAGTTTCAAGATCTGGCTTCTTACTGCCTGGGGGAATCCTTTGTTGGGAGGTGATTAGGTGGCCCTGATTGGTTTTTGTGTGTGTGTGTGTCTGGAATATATATATATAGTGTTTGCTGAGACTCAAAGAGATGCACAATGAACCCTGGAAAGTATGGTCTTTTACCTGTATAAGCAGTTATTGACTAGGAGCCCCCAGTGGCACAATGTGTTAAATCCTTGTGCCAGCAGGACTGACAGGTCGTAGGTTTGAATCCGGGGAAAGCACGATGAGCTTCCTCTTCAGCTCCAGCTCCCCATGTGGGGACATGAGAGAAGCCTCCCATAAGGATGGTAAAATATCAAAAAACATCTGGGTGTCCCCTGGGCAGTGTCCTTGCAGACAGCCAATTCTCTCACAGCAGAAGCAACTTGCAGTTTTTTAAGTCATTCCTGACACGGAAAAAAAAGTTATTAACTGTCTCAGAGCATGTGTAAAATGCTTCAGCCTCAAGCAAAATAGCATTGTTCGTATTTTTCTGATACATTCTTTGAAGACATTATTTTGTTTATTGGTTAAGAATATGTAGATGCACAAATTCTGACCAACAAGTTCATTACCTCACAGGAATCTATTCTTGTCTCGGGGAAAAAGTAGTCAGCCAGTATGCTGTAGTGGTTTGGGCATTGGGTGACAAGTTTGGAGAACAAGGTTGAATTTCTGCTTGGCCATAAAAACCCACTGGGTAGCAAGTCTCACTCTCAAAGGCTTTGAAGAGGGCAAAGGCAAACTCTGAACAAACCCTGTGGTGGCTTTCCCTTGGGGTTGCTGGAAATGACACAATGGAGAAAAAATAGCAAGCATGGGATGTAGTTTCTCAAGTATCCCCAAATTGTGACAAAACTGAAGCAGGCAAGAAAATGTGATGTCTTTTGCAATAATTGATAGCAATAGATGTGAGGAAGGCCCCTCCTTTCAGGGGGCAAATGCTTGCATGCCACATATGGTCTGGGACACTGACCAATACTACTGGGGATTTCAGCCAAAAGGGAACACTCCTTGAGTTGGCTCCTTGTTCCTCTGTTAGGCTACAAGGCAAGATGTTGCTCTGATCGATGCTCTGGGGATAGCCCTAGACAGTCAAGGGACTGATAATGAGCAGCATCTCATTAATTGTTTCAAAATACTGAAACCCGTTTTGCACTTATTAAAAGGCTTGTGCCCTGATTTAGGCTGTCAAAAATTAATCTTCAGATTGGCGCTGGAAAATAGGCTTGATTAAACATTTCCCACCAGGGCTCCCTGAGCTGGTTCAACTGGACTTGACAACCTCCCTCTTTGGCTATGATTTCTATCTTAATTTCCAATCAGAGAAGCATTTTCTCCCATGTTAGACTATTTAAAAATTCAGTAAGCTACTCTGAGCACCTGGGATGGATTTTGAATGGATCATGCATCTTAATGACATCTACAGGACCCATCCCATGACACCACCAGGTCATACCGGGATGCTCGTCATCTGGCTACCCCGAGAGCATATTTGTCTCTGAAAAATGCGGGCCAGTCCCTCAAGTCATGTTGCTGCCTGAAATGAAACAGCAAAGGAAGCTTCCTGGAACCCGCAGTGCTACCCAATTCTGATCAAGCTGTTTTAGCTCCATAAGCAGAACATGCCAGAAATACTCCACACCAGTTGAAGTCTCAGAGAATGCTTTCCCAAGTCCCTTGGTTAGGTGAGAAATCTCCAGAACAGTGATGACAGAAGAAGAAACTCTGCTTTTTGTGTATGAGGGGGATTTCAACTGGGCACCCATTTCAGAAAGGGTTCAATGCCAAGGTGTTTGCCTTTGTGTTGCACTGATGCACCAGGAGCCCCCGGTGGCGCAGTGGGTTAAACCACTGAGCTGCTAAACTTGTTGACCGAAAGGTTGCAGGTTTGAATCCAGGGAGCGGGGTGAGCTTCCACTGTCAGTCCCAGCTTCTGCCAACTTAGCTGTTCGAAAACATGCAAATGTGAGTAGATCAATAGGGACTACTCCAGTGGGAAGCTAACAGCGCTCCATGCAGTCATGCTGGCCACATGACCTTGGAGATGTCTACAGACAACACCGGCTCTTCGGCTTAGAAATGGAGGTGAGCACCAACCCCCAGAGTTGGACACGACTGGACTTAATGTCAGGGGAAAACCTTTACCTTTACCTATGCACCAGCAAGCCATGGGGAAAGGAAGAAATTGGAGAAAGAATCAGGACATTTTCAAAGCAACACAAATGTAGTGTGTACTTCATCATACTAGAGAATGAATCCACTTAAAATCCAGTTCCTGCCTCCTGCAGAATTCTGGGGTTTGTAGTTTAGTGAGGCTGGTAAAGGCTCCTCCCTAAGCTACAAAACACAGAATTCTGCAGGAGGCAGCATTAAAGTGGATTCATTCTCTAGTGTGATGAGATACAGAAGAACTGGCATAGTTAAAAGATGTAGTTTAGCCTCTGGATGTCTTACAATTTCCAAAACCCTTTTTACCATGCTCTGAGTGACCATGCTAAACGGGGCTTCTGGGATTGTCAGTTTAATGGCTAAAGGTCCCTGCATTTGTGCCGTCAACCTATAATAAAAGCACATTTTCAGGCACAAGTTATTCTGAGTGTGAAAGGGGACACTGATCCTTTACCCTCTCTGGCAACATCCCCACTCTTCAAGGCCCTTTTCTTTCACAGGTTAATGCTGTGAGATGTTTATGTTGTGAGATATTAAAAAGAAAACCTCCTGAAGCAACCTCAGTTTGAGATGATGTTTAGGTGTTTAAGTGTTCTCTTCTTTTGAATTTGTCCCTGAATGACACTGTTAGGAATTACTGGACAGAGTAAGAGGAGTTTCACGTTGATTTGACCTCCCCATTGGCTAGATGTGCTCCTGGGTTGGCTGTTAGTTTACTGCATTTGATGGTCTCTGTCCGTTTCCTGGAAAAGGGAACATATATGAACAGTATTTTTTATTTTTGCAAGCTCTCAGCCACACACACACACAAACCTCACTGTATATCTTTGAGTCATAGATTCAAACCTCATACTTTGCTTGTGAGAAAACCTTCCAGGAAAGGGGCAAACCATTGCTGCTGAGAATATAGATTCTGTTAGTGAAATTATAAATGCCCTGAATTTCAGTTAACAAATGGATAGCACTGGCTATGCTCCTAGTACAAATACATCTTTCCACCCACACGGTTCTGGCAACATGCTTCAATCCAGGCTCCACCATCTCTGTCTCTCTGGATCAGACATGGCAACCCTTCTCAGTGCAAGCCCATTCACCACTCTGTGCCAAACGTTTGAAGTAAATCAAGCAACGTGTGGATTCAGTATCCCCCTTCCCCCAGACCAGCCAAGCAGCCCCTAGCACCACAGCTATGGAATGATTCAGCACACACAAAAGGTTGCATTACTAACAAAATTTGGCTCATAATTCTGCAAAGGGCTTTGCAGGCATTTTACCTCAATTCTCCTGGAACAAAAATCTCCTCGACTTAATTGTTGCTGAATATGCCCCTGTAAAACTTAGAGATGGCATTTAAAAATCGAAACGCATCAATCATGTTACTCACAGAATATAATTGCTGCTTGGGGCCAAGTCTGCGGCTCTTCTGCTTGTCTGTCTGTCGGGACATGAAAAGGAAGTTTAATTGGAACCCTTTTTCACAAAATGCATCAGGTTTCATCTTCAGCACTACACTTTGCCTCTTTAGGGGAACCTTGGAAGGCAGGTCCCAAAAATGGTGGAAACCTTGGTCCTGACCATAAAAAATTGACTTTATTAGCTATTAAGCTCAAATGACATACCCATAGGTTCATCTATACAATGGGCACAATATTTGCCCACCTTATATATAATTGTTGCAAACCAGAAGGCCACAATATTGTTTGAAAGTGTCACCATCATCAGCACCAAGCGGTTGGTAATTTCTTGCTATGTATTGCTATTATTTCCTTCAGCATTGTCTCAGGACATTCTTTCCATGGTCACTTCTGAGGCTGTGGAGATTTGCCAACGGGCTTTTGTTTGCTTGGGCATTCAGGTGCTGTTGTTGCTGATCCCATCCACCAGGTGGGTCCATGGGCTGACACAGCTCCAAGTCCAGGTTCTTACAGTCTCTCTGGTGGAAGGACGGCATCTCAACGGCAGACCGGCCCGTATTACACAGCCCCACATGACCTTACCAAGCGCCTAAGAAGGGAGAGAAAAGGCAGGTTCACATTCCATCTCTGAAAAGGGAACTTAAATGACCCTGAGTCAGCTCAGTGAGGACAGAAGCCAACAAAATGGGACAGGAAGGCAGAGACAATGTGTGCTAGAGTGAATAATTGGGATCTGCACATGCATCTCCTGGCAAAGAGTCTTCCTGGGCCAAAGGGGGAGGGGCTGAGAAAAAAACTTCATAAATCAACAGTGCAATGCCATGCATATCTCCTCAAAAATAGGCCCTAGTGCAGTGGTTCTCAACCTGTGGTTCCCCAGGTGTTTTGGCCCACAACTCCCAGAAATCCCAGCCACTTTACCAGATGTTGGGATTTCTGGGAGTGGAAGGCTGAAACATCTGGGGACCCACAAGTTGAGAACCACTGCCCTAGTGGGTTCAGCAGGCCTTACTCCTAGGAAAGTGTTATGCTCATTTCTAGGTGTAAGTCCCTGATCTTAAGTGTAAGACCAGGCATGGGCAAACTTCACCCCTCCAGGTGTTTTGGACTTCAACTGTCCAAAACACCTGGAGTTGAAACCCAAAACACCTGGAAGGCTGAAGTTTATCAATGCCTGCATTAGACTCAGTGAGACTTACTTTTAAGCAGAGATGGGACGCACAATGATCGAGTCCTGCCTGCTGCAGGTACAGATAGAGCATCTCTTATTTAGAATTCCAAAATCTGAAATACTCCTGAATCTGCAATTGTCCACATGGGTGGCTAAGATAGTGATGTCTTTGCTTTCTTATGGTTCAATGCACACAAACTTTGTCTCATGCGCAAAATTATTTACAAATATGGTATGGAATTGCATATTTACTCAAGTCAGTACTGTCCCATTATCTGGATGGAGGCCACAAGGGGGCCTAGAGAGAGAAGGACAGTCCATTTGATAGAAGGGAGGGGGTTGAAGGAGATAAAGCATTTCCCCCTTCCCATTTTTTTGTTATTTCCCCCCACTCATCTCGCCGTTGTCAAAACAAACATCGTTTATGACAGGGGAAGTGGGGAGAGTGAATAATGAGCGAAAATGGAGAAAATGGTTTTCCTCCTTCATCTCCCCCCCTCCCCTAAAGTGGACTATCCTTCTTTGTCTATGCCCCCTTTGGAGTCTGCCCAGATAATGGTACATACCCTAAAGTCTAATGCTCACCTGTTTTGGTTAAATTAAAAAGGTAGAGGTTTCCCCTTGACATTAAGTCTACTCAAATCTGACTCAGGGGGGTGGTTCTTATCTCCCTTTTTAAGCCGAAGAGCTGGCGTTGTCCGTAGACACCTCCAAGGTCATGTGGCCGGCATGACTAAATGGAGTGCTATATTACATTGCCAAAACTGAAGTGCGTATTAGATTCAAGAGCATGTTAGAATCTGCACATAAACCAAAACCTCTGCCTTTTTTTCTCTCTTTCTAAAATTCCTACTTTTCTGAAATATATTGTTCACCCACTTTCTATGTAAAAGAAACCTCTCCCCTTTTTTTCTTTTTTCCTCCTCCTCCTTTCTTTCTTTTTCAAGTATTCCTTAAAAACTATTAATAATAAAAAGAATCTGCACATAAGCCCACCTGTGTGAAAAGGCCTGGAGGAACCCGGAACCCCAGAGGCATTAACTCCAGCACCCCAAGATGGGCCAAATGCTGTGCTACCCATGCTTGAGGTAGAAATGCATGGTACCATTGATATGGGGTGTCTGCTCTATATGGGCAAGATGGTGGCCGACGGAGCATTGCACAGGAAGGGTTTGGTGGTGTCGGAGCGTGTGCTGTTATGTCTTGCAGCCAGTGCTGCTGGTGTGGACGATGCTGGACAGCACTAGGTGGGCCTGGGAGTGGACGCACCAGCCAGCAGTGTGTGCTGGGCATTTGGCCTGGCCAGGCAAAACAGCAAGAGGGGAGGGAGTGAGTGTGTTTGCTGCCCTTCAGAATTTAATGGTTCTGGCTTACAAACAAATTCCACTTAAGAACAAACTTACAGACGCTATCTTGTTCATAACCCAGGGACTGCCTGTATAGCAAATTTCAATGCACAAACAAATGTTTTTTTAAAGGGAAGGGAGCAGAAAGGAAGCAGAAGAGGCGAAATATGGCAACCTACTTCCTGATAAGATTCCTTTTATCCTTTCTTGTGGCTCGGAAATGTTTTAATATGCAGTTGTTTAGAGAAGTGGAAGGAGGAGACTTACCCACAATAAGATAACAATTCGGTGGCAGAGAGACAGCCCCTCTATTTCGCCATCCCTGTTAACTCACCACAAGTACTATTGTAAAAAAGAAGGTGGGGGGAGGTCCAAACGTGACACCCAACCCAGGGCCTGTTGCTCCATGCATGCCTGAAAAAATAATCCATGGGCTGTGTATCCATTACAGTGTTCACTTAGCTGCATTAAGTGTTACAAGAAGCTGTTACACTAAACCCCACAGCACTTCAGCCCAGGTAACCTACACCTACTTGGAGGGAGGAGATCAGCCAGACCCAGGCGATTGAAAGCAGAGACTGGGAAGAAAGAGAATGCTCTCAAGCATGAAAAAATTATTAGGCAACCAATCCTTGGGACCTATTTTCAGCGACAAAGCTCTCTGCTGGGTACCAATGAAATGTGAACTACCCCTCCAGGGAGAAATCAGAACCCGAGCCTATCTGAATGCCCACCTCGGGAGAGCAGCCTACACAGAGGAAGCAAAGGACCGTGATGCCATCACGGATTCGTTTCTGTGGACACAAATTCTTGCTGCCCACACAGGGTCTGTCTCACTGCTTTTTTGTATCAGTGGTTTGGCTCTGAAATTATTGCCATCAGATTCAAAGTACATACAAACATCACCAGCGCCATTGGATTTTGCCCAGGACACAAGCTAACAGATGGCATTCATTTTGCTAACGGGGCATGTGCTAAGAGATATCAGATGGCTGTAATTTTAAAGGCAAATATTTCAGAACCTTCCAAATAAATAGGAATAAAGGAAACTAGAAAATAAGTACAAGTACAGAAATACATCTTGGACATGCACACACATTTGCTATCTACAGATAAAGGCAGATTCGCAGATAAAGGTGCTAGTCCGCACACGCATGTGCTAGTCATTTGGGCATCTTGACATTCTGTGTGCAAACCAATCTCTTCCACTTTACAATTGCTAGGGATTTTTTACTCTCTGAGATGAAAGTGTGGCTGTTCTATGCCTCATAAGCAGAGGGTGGCATGATAGCTAATAATAATAATAATAATAATAATAATAATAATAAGGATTTAAAGATCGAAGTGCAAAGGCTCTGGCACAAGCCAGTAAAGGTAGTCCCAGTGGTGATCGGCCTAAAGACCTTGGCCTACACTTAAACACAATCGATGCTAACAAAATTACCATCTGTCAGCTACAAAAGGCCACCTTACTGGGATCTGCACGCATTATTCACTGATGCACACACAGTCCTGGACACTTGGGAAGTGTCTGATGTATGATCCAATACAACAGCCAGCAGAGTGATTTGCTGTGTACTAATCTTGTTGTGTTAATAATAATAATAATAATAATAATAATAATAATAATTATAATGCTGATCTGTACACTGAGTGCAGTGCCTAAAGACCATGGCCTGCACTTAAAAACAATAGGCACTGACAAAATTGCCATCTGTCAGCTGCAGAAGGCCACCCTACAGGAACTGCATGCATTATTTGCCGATACATCACACAGTCCTAGACACTTGGGAAGTGTCTGACGTGTGATCCAATACAGCAGCCAGCAGAGTGATCTTGTTTGCTATAGACTCATCTTGTTGTGTTTCTAATAATAATAATAATAATAATAATAATAATAATAATAATAATAATATCTTGCTTTATCTTTCCTGATCAAAGACAAAAGCCAGCAAAGTGATCTTGTTTGCTGTGTACGAATCTTGTTGTGTATCATACAATTTATTTATATTACACCCTTCTCCCCTAGGGGACTCAGAGCGGATTACGGCATTTACATACATAGGCAAATTTGCAGCATATTTGTCCCTTCCCTACAACTTCTTCTGCCTGGGTGCCAGATCAAGGCTGATGACAGAGAAGAGGGGTATTGTGTGGAGCATGAAGACTGCAGGATTGAAACAGAGAGCCCCATGTCAAAAACTATATGGCCTGTTGAAGTTTCATATAAGAGGGACTTTTAGAAAATAATGCTGGTGATCAAGGTCCACTAAACCAAAATCTACTATATGTCTGCTGAATGCGCAGGAACGTTTCCCCCTTTGAAGCTGACCATCCTCTACCAGAGGACAAAGATGAGCCTAAGGCAAACCTTGTGTCATCCTTTCACAGCATTGCTGTCATACAAATTATTTTGCAAGGACTAGACCTTGAATTGGGGAGTAAGGACTCTTGGTTTATGCCAAGATGTGCTCCTAGTGGAGAGGAAGATTGCCAGGACAGGTATATTAATGGGGATTTTGAGACATTTATTTATTTATTTATTTATTTATTTATTTATTTGAAGCATTTCTATCCCATCCTTCTCAATCTCCAAAGAGGGACTCAGGACAGCTATCAACAGACACGATTCAGAGCTGAACAATAAATAACAAAGCATAAAATACACTTAGCATGCATTAAAACAATGGTAAATGTACAAAATTACAAAATGTACAGTTTGCCATTTCGAGTCGTCTTCCAAATCAATCCATTGCCATCCGCTAAAAACAGTCTTACCATTAAAACAGTCTATTCTGCAAATGCTTGATCCCACAAGCAGGATTTGAGCTTCTTCCAGAACGTCATGAGGGAGGGGGCAGATCTAATCTCATTAGAGAGAGAGTTCCACAGCCAAAGGCCACTACTGAGAAGGTCCTGTCTCTCATTCCCACCAAACGTGACTGCGATGGTGGTGGAATTGAGAGCAGGGCCCCTCCAGATGTTCTTAAGGTTCTTGGGGGTTCGTAGAGGGAGATACGTTAGGACAGGTAAGCTGGGCCAGAACCGTTTAGGGTTTTATAGGTCAAGGCCAGCACTTTGAATTGTGCTCCGATGCTAATAGGCAGCCAGTGGGACTGCAGGGACTTTTAGCTTGAGTTCCTGAAGTTATTCCTGAAGTTATCCCTTCAGTCTTGATTATGAGTGTCATGGAACAGGGCAGCTCCTCCAAGACTAGACTGAAGGGCTGAGCCCATCTCCTTGCATTGATCTGGAAATAGTGGACCACTAGGACTCCTGTGTAGTTGAACCTCCTCAGGAATTCTCTATCGGAAATGTACTATATGAGCAAATACTAAGAAATATGGAGACTGTAATTGTTGTCCTTCCAAGAAAAATGAAGGCTGCCTGCAAGCACAGTTACTAAGGAGCAATTTACCTTGAGCACATGGAGGGCCCTTTCACGTACATTCTGTGCTCATGTGAGTTCTCATATTTAGTAAAGGTAAAGGTTTTCCCCTGACATTAAGTCCAGTTGTGTCTGACTCGGGGGCTGGTGGTCATCTCCATTTCTAAGCCAAAGAGCCACCGTTGTCCATAGACACCTCCAAGGTCATGTGGCCAGTATGACTGCATGGAGCACCATTACCTTCCTGCCATTGATCTACTTACATTTGCATGTTTTCAAACTGCTAGGTTGGCAGAAGCTGGGGCTAACAGTGGAAGCTCACGTCACTCCCCGGATTCGAACCTGTGACCTTTTGGTCAACAAGTTTAGCAGCTCAGTGGTTTAATCCACTGTGCCACCGCGGGCTCCCTCATATTTAGGGATACATTAATAGTAATGGGTAGCAAAAATAATTTCTTCCTCTTGCGAGTATATGCATGGAGGCAAGATAAATAACAACCTACCTGCTAATGTTGAATCTCCCCTTGGACTGTAGAACCAGTTGCAAGGCTCCTGATGAGGCCCCTCACAAAAGACTATGTGAGCACTACTTGTAGTAACAAGAATTGGGCTTAGAGATTCAGGGAGGAAATACAACAAAGCACTACCAAGGCTCATGAACAAGGCAAGGGGTCTGGTTATGCAGGCTTGACTAAATCAGGATTAGGTAACCCAAGGTCTTCAAGATCTCACAGGACTAGAATTCTTATAATTCAGCACCCTGATTAGGCCATCGATGGCAGATGGGAGTTTCAATCTCATGACATCGAGCATCTCATGACATTTTCTTGGCCTGATGTTCCATAAAATGAATACCTTGCCAACAAAACGGAGTGAACCCATTCCCAGGATAGGCTGCAGACTTGCGGTTTCTGGCCAGGTTACCAGTGAGTAACGAACTTCTTCAATATCAGATAAATTTACCCTTGAGAGCAGAGAATATGTTCCTTTGTGCCGAACACGCATTCAGTTCCCATTGACTTCCTACCCATTTTTCAAACCACGTGTTCATTGCTATTGTGTTTTTTTTAAAAAAAAAGAAACATAGTATAAAAGCGACAGCTTCTGAACTGTTTGTCTTTGCTGGATAGTGAAAGAAAGATATCCTATTAAGAGACGGAAACAGGCAGTGCTAGCGGAAATATCTGTGGTTTCCTTCAAACTCTAGCTGGGAAAACCACTCTCATCTGAACAAAAGCCACCCAGTATCTACAACTGTGAGAATGATTTTGGAAATACTAGCATCACATTTGTGCAAGGAATGCCTTCCTGTTTGTTGCAGTGAGAAGATCACTTGGATATTCTCTTCTTAGGTAGCTGAAAAAGTATTTTGATAACTCTGATTAGGTAAGGGTTGATTTCTCAGTCCTTTTGTCATCAGGTGGAATAAAATATTTTTGGTTTTTTTTAGCAGAATATGAACAACAGTAGAAGAAGAATTGGACAAGCTTTGTGAAGGATAGGAGCAAACTGGGCTTTATGTGAGTGAAACCATTTTTGTGTTGTTGAAGGCTTTCATGGCTGGAATCACTGGGTTGCTGTGAGTTTTCCGGGCTGAATGGCCATGTTCCAGAAGCATTCTCTCCTAACGTTTCACCCACATATATGGCAGGCATCCTCAGAGGTTGTGAAGTCTGCTGGAAACTAGGCAAGTGAGGTTCATATATCTGTGGAATGTCCAGGGTGGGAGAAAGAACTCATTTCTGTTTGAGGCAAGTGAATGTTGCAATTGGCCACTTTGATCAGCATTGAATGGCCTTGCAACTTCATAGCCTGGCTGGTTGCTGCTTGGGGAATCCTTTGTTGTGAGGTGTTAGCTGGCCCTGATTGATTCTTTTCTGGAATTCCATCTTTGCATACATTGATTGTCCCATAGGGTGGAATCAAAAGGGGAAGCTATTTCCACAAGATGGTTGGCCTCTTGCAAAAGGAAATATTTTAGGAACAACTGACAAATGGGAAAATGTTCACCTCTGTGACAGGAATGTGTCCAGCACTTTGCTTTCGCTACATCTCTTGACAAAAAAAAGTGCCTGCCGTAGAATTCTTGGCCAATCCCCCCTTTCCCTCTGAATGATGATAACAGTTTGGCGACATTCCTTTTGTGTTGAGGACTTGGCCATTAAAAACTGGAAGAACAACAAAAAGGGATATAACACCTGACTCACAAAAGAACTGAAAAGCTAATAAATAGAAAATAAATAAATAAAATAAATGCAAATATTAAAAAGTTATGCTGACTTGACATGCTTCAGCCTTAATCTGGTAAGACAAGATAGAAGATTCTAAGAATTTAGGTAGAAATGCTTCTCATCCTTGTTTTATTGAAGACTTATTTAGATCCATGGTCACCAGTCTCCTTCTGTGAAAGATCAATGGCCAACGAACCCTCACAGGTATTGCTACTAAAATAATTTTGAAGATTTGCTCTGTAATCAGTTGTGGTGAGGGCTTCATGTTGCCCGTCGGCTTATGGGAACTCCATGAATGTCATAGGGTTTTCTAAGGCAATGAATACTTTAAGGTAGTTTGCCATTGCCTTCTGAAATTTGGCATTTGGCACAGGGTAGTCCTTGGTGGTCTCTCATCCAAGTACTAACCAGAGCGGATCCCTGCTAACTTCCAGGTCCAGGTGTCAATCTACACTAAAGAGCATCTTAAGTCTGTCCTGAATCTACCTCTGTTTTAGTTTTGATCTGGTTGTGCCTCTCACAGATCACACAGAGATGTTTTAGTCTGACTCTGAACCAGACTCCCAAGCCACAGGGATTTCTTTCAGCTGTAAATTCAGAATAAGGAGATAGCCTGTGTGATGAGTCCATGCATCTGATGAAGTACACTCAGTCCATGAAAGCTTATCTACAAACTTCTTTCTCTAGTTTCAAAGGTGCTACAAGATCCCTTTGCATACTGATCCAGATTAACATGACTAGGCTTTGAAGCATATTATACTCTTCAATTGTCCTCGTTTGGCAGGGATGGCTCTCCCACTTTTTCAGCTGCTTTTTAAAATGTCCCATTTCCTCTATCCCCCACTTTCCTTCTTTAACTTTGGCCTACTTTCAGTGTTGTAAAGTGAATTCAAAATGGAAAGGAAAGTATGTGTTGTCGAAGGCTTTCATGGTTAGAATCACTAGGTTGCTGTGAGTTTTCCAGGCTGTATGTCCATGCTCCAGAAGCATTCTCTCCTGAACTTTCACCCACATCTGTGGCAGGCATCCTCAGAGGTTGTGAGGTCTGTTGGAAACTAGGCAAGCGAGGTTTATATATCTGTGGAATGTCCAGGGTGGGAGAAAGAAGCTGCAAGACCATTCAGTGCTAATCAAGGTGGCCAATTGCAACATTCACACTTGCCCCAAGCAGACAAGAGTTCGTTCTCCCATCCTGTACATTCCACCAATATATAAACCTCACTTGCCTAGTTTCCAACAGACCTCACAACCACTGAGGATGCCTGCCATAGATGTGGGCAAAACATCAGGAGAGAATGCTTCTGGAACATGGTCGGACAGCCCCAAAAACTCACAGCAACCCAGAAAGAAAAGTAGTTTGTACTTGATTAAGCAACAGAATAGCTTCCCAGTAAGTTCTTCTTTTTCTTTTTTAGGTTAGTACATAAATTCCCTCGGTGGCACAGTGGGCTAAACCACTGAGCTGCTGAACTTGCTGATCGAAAGGTTGCAGGTTCAAATCTAGGGAGCAGTGTGAGCTCCCACTGTTAGCCCCAGCTTCTGCCAACCTAGCAGTTCGAAAACATGCAAATGTGAGTAGATGAATAGGTACTGTTCTGGCGGGAAGGTAATGGCGCTTCATGCAGTCATGCTGGCCACATGACCTTGGAGGTGTCTACGGACAATGCCTGCTATTTGGCTTAGAAATGTAGATGAGCACCAACCCTCAAAGTTGGACGCGACTAGACTTAATGTCAGGGGAAAACCTTAACCTTTACCTTACATAAATTCCAGGATTTCCTTATTAAACGTAGCTTTGCACATTCTTTCTCATGAATAACATTTGCTTTCTGGTTGACTGTCCACACCCTTTCAATTACACTTTCATGTTGCTCGGCCACATCCTAGTTTTCATCTGTAAAATGTCGGAAGGTCTCACATTGCAAATGTATGTCAGTTTTTTGCCTATGTCATTGTTTATGGCAATAGGGTTTCCTTGCAAAGATTTGTTCAGAGGGGATTTGCTATTGCTTCCATCTGAAGCTGAGAGTGTGTGACCTATCCAAAGTCATCAGATACATTTCCAAGGCTAAGTAGGCATTTGAACCCTGATCTCTAGAGTTGTAATCCAGTGCTCAAACTATTACCCCACTTTCAGCCAAAGAATCCTGGTTTGCTAAAGGTGTGGGACAGGATTTGTTAGAGATCTCAGCCTTCTTCCATAGAGCTGCAGTACTTAAAGGCTCAATTAATTATGGAATAAGTTAGTACCACCAATATATTTACACAGAATGTGGCAGCAACTTCAGCAGACCGAGGAACAGCAGCCGTACAAACATATCCTGCTGCAGTCCCCAAAAAGACTTTTTGCTGTACTAAGTTGAAGGCTGGACAACTATTGCAGGCAGAGTGATGGATTATTCAAAGAGGAATGGATTCTGCCTGCTCTTGTTCTGCCTCTGAGCTCTTAAAGTGACAAGTACAGTATAATATGTTATGTTCTCTTTGGACATGCCTGCCTTGGAAGCTGGGTGGGATTGGACCTGCCCGCTCTGCCATTGATGTATATGCACAATTACCCATGAAAGAGCATGTTACATACCAGAAGGCATTTCAGCAAATGCTTTTTGCTATGACATAATATAGGGGAGAGAATAAGCCAACAGTTCAAACCCTGCTCTTGTGTGCAGCAGTCAGTCTGTGTTGAAAGGTTATTAGCCCACCTGCACAAATAGATGTGACGCTGGAGATGAATGTGACTTTGAAAAATTAGAAATGGCTGAAGATTAACCAAGTGGAGGCGGCACCACTATGTGTGCAATGGGGACGTTTACTTTTTCTCTCACTGTGTGTTGTTCATGAGGAACACTCCTCTCCCAAATATATTCCTTGTTATCCCCACTGGGAGGGAAAAGAAGACACAATGCAAACTAATTTCAAGCACGTTTAAAGAAATCAGGAGCACAGATCAAAGCTAGATCTCTCACATCATGTCTATTTTGGTTACTAGTGAGTCATTTGCCATATAATAATGGCTCCGAGGCAAAAAACAAAATCCACGCAATAAAACAAAAGCATCTCACCATAGGTTACAAGAGAATGGATATACTGGTACAGTCATGAAAGCAAGGGTTGCTCAGTATTGTTCACTGCATTTGCAGTCCACCTTACAAAGTTGTGGTACATAAAGCAGATGTTCTCCACCCCTCTATCTTTACTGAATAGCCACTCATTTTTTTTCCTGACAGGGAAGTATAAAAATGAAACATCTAGGCTGTTCTAGCTCAGTGTGATCTTTCCCAAAATATAAAACATTTTTCAATTAGGTGCTGAGGAAAACTTTGATTAGATGCATGGGATAGGAAGCAGACTTCCCACTTGAAGCACAAGAAAGTGTGGAAAGGAAAAAGTAACCCACAGTTGATTTGTATGACTATATATCAGCATTATTCCCTCTCCCCATTTCCCATTGTATAAACGAGGGTGGTTTCTACAACGATTACATGGGTGGGGGAAATAATAGAAAAACAGGGGGGAATGGTTGTATTCCTTCACTCCCCCCCCCCCCCTTTACTCCCATAAAATGGACTATCCTTCTCTGCCGAGTATCCCTTTTTGGCCTCTGCCCAGATCATGGGATAGAACCTTGATTTTTAAACTAAAATGTATAGATTTGTCTCTCTCTATAAAAGTCAAAGTATGTATGTATATATTTTTGTACCACAAAGGCTGTTGATAGGTGAAGTGGTCCACTTGTCATGCCATTGGAAAGAAAGGTAACACATGTACAGAGGGAAGGGATGAAGGAAGGAAAGAACCACAAAGAGAGTCTGACAACTTTTGCCAGAGAGTTGCCTTGGAGACATTGTGAGGGAGGCCTTCTCAAAGCTGGAGAAGGGACAAAATAGGCAGGCAGCGGTCCCAGTGACACTAAGACAACATCCTATATGCTAGTCAGTATATACACTTTGAAAAGTGAGGGCACCTTTTTGCTTGTTTTTCATGTCAGGAGTGACTTGAGAAACTGCAAGTCCCTTCTGGTGTGAGGAATTGGCCATCTGCAAGGACGTTGCCCAGGAGATGCCTGAATGTTTACAAACCTGTGGGAGGCTTCTCTCATGCCGCTGCATGAGAAGCTGGAACTGACAGATGGGAGCTCACCCCGCTCCATGGATTCAGACTGCCAACATGATCTAGAGTGCAGAGAACTGAAGGATGCTGACATTCACCTATTCAGCCCCCAATCCCCCATTTTTTGAAGTTACCTCCCTTCAACTTAAACTTAAAATGATGCCACCTGAGCAAGTTTCACATTCCTTTTCTTAGAATGGGGAAAAAATCTAGGAGAACACAGGCTGAAATGCAAAGATTGACTTGGAGCCCAGTTTAATCTCCTGAAATTGGTGGGACTTGTCAGACTTGGGTAACTTAAGTTCCATCGGTGCTAATGCTTCTGCTCAAAATATAGCCAGTTTTGAATCTCATCCACTGTTTATAGTAAAAATGTTTAGTTGTGCATAATGCTCGGAGTAAAGAAAGGAAGCTTCTACCGAAATCAGTTTGCAAGTCCTCACTGCAGTAGGTACATTTAAGGGATGATGTTTACCTAAATGTTGCCTTAGAGTGAGTACTGTGGGTATTCTCTCGCTGAGCCTAGCAATTGGATTTAGGTCTTAAGATCAAAGCTCCATGCATACTGTGGCTATCTCACAACCTAGACATGGAAGCAGGGGAATAGCGTAGAGATGGGAACATATTGCAATAGGTCTGATTTATCCTGTCCCTCTCTCATCTCTTTCATAACCATTAGGCCATTGCGGTCTGCTGGCATGTTTTCCCCAGCTCTGTTTTTGCTTCCTGCCAACTGTGGCTTCACCAGCCAAACTCTCTTAGATGTTAGCCTCTTGGGCTTAACGGTGCCCAGACAGAGATCCTAAAAATATCTGTTGTGAATGCCTTTTTCACCTCCAGGGGAAGAGAGAAGAGGCTACTTAGTGTGACCTCCATTTATTCATATCCTAATTTCTTCTTCATCAGATCCCCAGTTGAAATCAACCCCAATTGTACCCAAGCGGTGGCAGCTTCAAGCACGGGCTGACTCCTTTTCCCTGTTGGTTCTCCCTGGCTCGATTCTTGGCCAGGCTATTTCATGGACTTTGAGGGACCAGGCAATTATCCTTTTTAATAGAGCTGTGGCTTTGGGGCTGCAGGACAGATGGAGGCAAAGGGGGCCAAAGGAGGATCAAAGATTTACACTAATAGAAATGCCCAGCTAATTGTTAAGGAGATTAGAGGCTCGATGGAGGAGGCATGCAGCTCAGAGGTGACCTACCGCATGGTCTCAGAGAGTCTCGTAACATTACCCAGGTGTAAGGAGGAATACATCCTCCACGGAGGGAATCAGAAGTAGAAGCTGGCAGATTGGGTTGCCAGGCATGTTTCCCACCTCAAACATTGGGGGATATGAGGGAGTTTGGGAATCTGGCAAACACCCGAAAGAGGAGGTTGAGTAAGGCAGCCAAGGCAAAAGGAGACATATAGATACAGTGTGGAGCACAGCTATCATGGGGAGCAGGCTTGCACTGAAGAATGGGGCCTTATCAAAAGGCCATTGTGTAGCCTGTCAAACCTCCGTTCTTTGTGGCTTATGCAGAAGCCCCACTATTGGTTACAGAAGGCCGGCAGCTCACTGAAAGCTTTGTAATCCTAGCTGTGCTAATTAAGCAAGACTGTGGGGCTGCCTAAGCATGTCCTTTTTCCTGAGTGTTCTGCCCCCACCACACTGGAGAAGGCGAGGAGGAGGAGGAGGAGGAGGAGGAGGAGGAGGAGGAGGAGGAGGAAGAGGTCACTCTGAGGCATGCAGGAGGCAGCAGTGTTGCCAGCAGGGGGGAAGAGACAGCCAAATGAGATTGGCTTTATGGGCTGCAGCAACAGCAGCAGATTAAATGAAGGGAGAGCTGGCGCAGAAAGACCAGGAACTGGGGCACTTGCACGTCACGGTGGCTTTGACTGAAGTGTAAGGTTCGTTTGTGGTAATCCAGATTGCTCGATTGTGAGGTTGGGCGTATGTCCGCACACGTTTTTGTACCATAGGAAGGACAGGGAAAAAAACTAGCCTTTGCCCCCTGTCCTTAGGGCTGCTTGCTCTCCAGACAGAAGATGCCAACAAATGGGATCCACCAGGTCTTGAAGATCCAGTTTGGCTTAATCAATTCTGATAACCGGTACCTGACGGCAGAGAGCTTTGGCTACAAGGTGAATGCTTCCGCACTTAGCCTGAAAAGGAAGCAAATATGGACCCTGGAACAGGACGGAGACAGTTCTGTAGTCTTCTTGAAGAGCCACCTAGGTAGGTACTTATCTGCTGACAAAGATGGCAAGGTCTCCTGTGAGGCCGAGAAGCCAGGAAGCGATGGGCGTTTTGTAATTGTCACTCAGTCAGATGGGCGCTGGGCTCTCCAGTCAGAACCGTACAAGCGTTTCTTTGGTGGCTCTGAAGACCGGTTGTCCTGCTTTGCCCAATCCATCACTGAAGTGGAGCTCTGGGCTGTACACTTGGCCATTCACCCACAAGCAAATCTTCTGAGTGTCAGCAGGAGAAGATATGCGCACCTCAGTGCCCAAGAGGATGAGATCTCCACCGACAGCAACATCCCCTGGGGGGTGGACTCCCTCATCACACTTACCTTCCAGAACAAGAAGTACTGCTTGCGAACCTGTGATAACCGCTACCTGCGTAATGATGGCACCCTGGTCAAGGAGCCTGACTCTCGCGCAGGCTACACCCTGGAATTCAAGGCAGGCAAGCTGGCCTTCAAGGATTGCGATGGGAAGTACCTGGCACCCATGGGACCTACCGGCACTCTAAAATCGGGCAGGAGCTCCAAACCGGGCAAAGACGAACTCTTCGATCTGGAAGAGAGCCACCCACAAGTAGTTTTTGTGGCCTCCAATGGCAGATATGTCTCCATCAGGCAAGGTAAATCCATATTGTTCTTCATTGGTAGCTCTTCTGTCTCAATTACTAGAATGCACATGTCTAGTTGTTTGCCTGTCTTCTGGAATGGAAAGAGGCAGGTGCTGACTGAGTACATATAGAAGAGGCAGGGAAGAGATGGTAGCAATTATCATCCATTTTCTCTCTCTCTCTCAATCAATCAATTTTGAATTTGGTTTGGAGATCCTGTCTGCAGCTGTCTTCCTGATACTCATGGGTACCCCCAGAGGTGGTCAGGGAGGGACGCATACAGCTTATTTTATGAAGTGTATGCTTGTTTTGCTCATATCAGCTCATTGTCAGAGCAGATTACTGCTTCTATGGCTTCTGTACAGGTGGGCAATTAACAACAATTGATGCTGTGGATGGAAGAGGGGTTCAGAATCTCAGAGCCAAGGACAAGCATAGTGATGGGCAGCAGTAGCAGGCAAATCTGCTTTCTCTGTTCATCGCTCTGCTGCACCCTTTATGGCTTTGTGCCAAAGTGGAGGGGTCTCGCATCCACAGGACAGTCAGCTCTAAGCTCAGGAGCTTCTTAGAATCAGAGACACCTTGTACTACAAATTAAGATATGGAGACAGCCAGCAGCAGTCCCTGAAGATGAGAAACAGAATGATATAGAACCTATTCTCCTTTCATTTGACTAAATCTGGTGGCTCTTTAACAAAACAGACACTTGTTAACTGGCCCCTCTTTCAACATATGCACATGACAGAATGGCCCACAAGGAAAACAAGCCAACAAGCAATTCCTGGTTCCCTCCCCCAGTTCATTGTGAATCTCTTCTGCATAAATCCAGCTAAAATGAATGGGATTTGCAAGAGTGCACCCTGGTGGCACATGGATAGATGATTTGCTCATTGCATTTAACTTTCTTCTGTGCCATTAAGCAATGGCACTTGGATAATATCTTCTGATCTAGGGAGGGAGGGAAGGGGGAGTGGAGGAGAGAGAGAGAGTATGCTTTTAACAGCCAATGCAACCTCCTATCTTTCATTTTTCCCAGCTTATTTTCAGTGGTTCCAGAGGTATTCATTAGCACAGAACATCTGCAGTTGTGATTTTTGCACAACTGCAAAGCAACAGTGTGGTATTCATTTTGTACTCTTTGCCAACTAATCAAATCCATTCCTTTTCCAGACATTTTTGACCAATATATTTAGAAAGAAGATGCTGAGAAAATATTTTGGGAAGAGACAGACATTTCTATTTGCAAGTACAAAACAAGACAATCTGTTTAGATATAATCTGCCCAACCTCACCAACAAAGAGTAAAATATAGGATAGGTAAGCAGTGGTTGAGATTCTACATCAGGAACAGATACAGAAATATTCACATGTGGAGTTGCATGTGCTATGTAACCATTGTTATGATTGTGCAATGCAACCCTATTCTGAATGACAACCTCGCCTAAATGTGCATTAGAATATACATCCAAAGGTCCATGTGTTTCTGCCTGTGCCTCATGTCTCCACGTATATAGCTCTGCTTCCACAACCTTGTACTCAACAGGCATGTTCAAATCAGACAAAAATGCCTATCCGCTGCCATAGGGGTGCTTATGCATGCATGAGTCACCAGCTGGATTGCAGCCACTGCCTTTTGTTTGCTAGTGCTGGGAGCCTGTGTCTGGAAGCTATCCACCAGCTTCAGAAATTTTGCTTTCAAAAAGTTACCAGCCACCGATGTAGTGCAAACGCTCAATGTAGCTAGTCAGAGTTAGCTACAATTAAAAGGTGACTTGTTACATACTATTACATTTTTAAGGTATTTTTTTCACTTTCCCTTTCTCAAAAATAAGTGGATGTTTAAAAAGTTGTTAATATTCTGCTCCAGCTACATGCAACCTGTGACTTGGCATACCAAACACACATACTCTCCTCCTATCCATCTCATCATGGCCTCAACATCCATATCACAGTATAAGTCAGCAATGCATGCCAGCATTTGAAACACGTGATTGTTCTCTTACACCATGTTGGGAGTCTATCTATGGGCCCTTCCCAACAGGATCTGATCCCAGGCTTTCTGCTTTATACTGGATTATATGATTCCGCACTGCCAGATAATCTGGGATAAGCAGAAAACCTGGGATCAGATCCTGGGATAGAGGGCCCTATGTTTCTGACAAATGTTGAAGTAAAAAAGTTATAGCAGTTACAGCATGAAAAGGGTTGTTTTTCCCCCCTTTGTGTTATAGTCATATTCCTGCTTCTTGGCAGGGGGTTGGACTGGATGGCCCATGAGGTCTCTTCCAACTCTTTGATTCTATGATTCTATGATTCTATAATGTGGTCTATATCTTTATTGTTGGGGAAATGAACTAGTTCCAAGTAAGTACTTATTTATAACTAGTTGCTTCCTAGTTCTATTGCACTGGGGTTGCTGTTTCAAAGGCACAGAAGTAGAAGCAAGAGGAATGGGTGGCAGCCCCATCTCAATACCCAACATTGTTTAGAATCACAAACACTCCTGTATAAAGAAGCGTTTGAAGAATATTGACTGGGGAAAGAAACCAGTCTTTCACTAGTATTTAATGGCTGCCTGCATGAAAGGGTGGGTAACAAATCTACGACATTCTTGCCTTTAATAGCTTATTTGACTTGTTTCTGTACAATAGCATGTGTGCCCTATCTCATGGTAATTGTTTTCCTGGCCTCCCCAAAAGCATCATATGGAACAGAGTGGGGAAGAAAGGACAAGTGCTATTTGCATATCACAATTCCATTAAATATACAAATATTTGTATTTCACATTGCAGAACAGGGAGAATGCACTAGTGAAAAATTGAAATGCAATCTGCAGATTTTTAAAAAAAATACAAGAAATCTTGAACCAAAAAAAAAAAAAAAAAGAACCTGGTCAACAGTCTTTACACTCCTTCCCTCCAGAGAAAAGTAAACTAAATATAACCCATTAGTCTTTTTAATGCTGTTTTCAGAGTCCAAGCTCCACAGGACGATGATGGCAGCCCATTCCTTTTCTACTGTTCTGTCCACTGTGAAAAGAACTAAAACTGTGCTAAAAGCCTAATTTCTGCATCCATAACACAGGCACATAGAACTGGCAACATCTAACGCAGCCCCTGATGCTCTCCTTTTCACAGCAGCACTCTCTTGTCAGTTTACAGGGACTGATATTTAGTTTTGTCTGCTCTTTCCTGTGTATGAAATCTTTATTAACTGAGCAGACGTGTTTTATCAGTGGCTGGCTCTGTTGCCATGACTAAATTTTGATTATTAGGATTATTTTGATTATTATTACAAATTACCTTCATATATTTTATTCTGGTTGCCTTTCCTCAATATGTGACGTATTAATGGCAAAGATTACAGCAGATCTGCAGGGATCAATATGGATATAAATATAGAAAGATAAGGCACATAAACAATGTGTTTGCCCCACCATGTCATGACGAGAGACTGAGCCTTGTTTTGTTTTCCAAAACCACACCACATAATGTCCATGTGTTTAATGTGTTCACTTGTGGAAGCATAAAGGCTCCCCTTTACTATTCAAACTTAAGGCAAAACAAACAGAGATCAACAGATATGTACACTGTAGAATTAATGTGGTTTGACACCACTTTAATTGTTATGGCTTAACGCTTTAGAATAATGAGTTGTAGTTTTACAAGGTATTTACCTTCTTCTGCTAAAAAGTGCTGATGTTTCACCAAGCTACAAATCCCATGATTTCCCCGCCAGCAGAGATAGAATACCTCTCTACGGTCTCCAGCAAAGCTTGCTCAAGTGGTGTTTCAACTGTGCAAAGTGTTGTGTTCAACTGCCTTCCTTCTCCCCAAATCCCAACCTAGTGATTCACTAACATAGCCTCTCCCGACCTGATGCCCTCCAAATCTTTGGGATTATCACTCCCATCAACTGGTCAGGCCAGTGACATAGATGATGGAAGTATTTATTTATAGTGTCAGAAGCGAATTTAGGGTACTGTTATAATGTATTTAAAAAACACAAACAAAGTTAAAAACTTGGCATTATACTAAATGTCCTTTGACCAGAAACTGGCCACTTGGAATGCCTCTGGTGTTGCTGTGAGAAGGTCCTCCATTGTGCATGTGGCAGGGCTCGGGCGGTATTGTAGTAGGTGGTCTATGGTTTGCTCTTCTCCACATTTGCATTATGATGGAAGTGGTTATCCGAAAGAAATAGCAGTTGACAGATGGCAACCAGAAATGCCACACTGCTGGCCCGCTATATGGCCCTAGGACAATTTCAGGACAGAGACAAGCTACCTAGATTTGGTTAAGAAACCAAATCCACAGGCAGACTTGGAACACATAACTCATGGCTACAGGGATTAAACTGTTCTAGCAAATTGGTCCGGGGGGGGGGGGGGTGTCGATCTGTGCCTCCTCTAAATCTGGGTATTCTCTGATACTTCTTCAATGGTATCCCCTCCAGATCATTTGGATTGGAATTCCCATTCTAACCAAAGAGTATGGTGATCGTAGTTTAATACATATGGAGAATATCTTATTTGAAAAGGGTGAAGCTATGAAGTTCTGAAAAATAAAAATCTCAGAGTGGGGATGCCAAACAATTGTTGGTCTCTGTGAAAGAAGGTTCTTCTCATAGCTGGCATGTGGCCTGTGTGCCTTCAATGCACCATGTCTCCAACCATGTTCACTGTCACAGGTTGTGGTGGTGGGTAATAGTTTAAGGGCATTCAACATATTAGTCACAGATAACAGCCATTCTCCCTGCCAGCTGGTTGTTTTCTCCTTCCTCGCATGTCCTCCCATTATTACTGAACACGTTCAGTCCTTTATGGGTCCTTTATGAATTTTTAAAAAAAGGTTATGGGGGGGTTTATTTCATACTTCTAAAAAAATTCAGGTTCCTCTAAGCTTAGTTTTATGCATAAATGTTGGGGTTTTTTCCCGTCATGAGAAATAGCACTCACAACCCAGATTGTGTGTATACTGAAAGGTATTTTTCCCAAATGAAGAGAATACAATAATTACAAAGAAACTTTAAATAATGACATGTGTGTTTTTAAAATCTATTATGTATCACAACAAGTGCCATACTATTTGAGAAGCCTGGACTCCAAAATACTTAATTTTTAAATGCAAGAGCCCTTGTCAACCTAGGCCAAAAAAATAATATAATAAAATACTTAGCTACCATTACAGATGTATTGTTGAAGGCTTTCATGGCCTGAATCAATGGGTTATTATGAGTTTTCCGGACTGTTTGGCCATGTTCCAGAAGCATTTTCTCCTGATATTTCACCCACATCTATGGCAGGCATCCTCAGAGGTTGTGAGGTCCTACAACTTCTGAGGATACCTGCCGCAGATGCTTCTGGAACATGGCCATATAGCCCGGAAAACACACAACAACCCTACCATTACAGATTTCTCTAGAACATGGCCATATAGCCCGAAAAAACCTACAACAGCCCATTACAGATTTTTTTAGATTCTTGTTTCCCACAAATAACTAAAACAGGCCCTTAACTTTTGCAGCTTAACTTTTTAGATTGTTTTCTGAAAGTAACTAAAATAGGCCCTTTGCATTATTTTTATTGCACAAGTATTTAATTTGTGGTGTAAAACACTACATCCACCTAGATGCCGCCTAGTTATTGCTTATTTTTTTTAAGTTCAACAGTAGCCTATTTTATGCTGGTGAAATTTAGCTAGCAAGCAAGCAGGAGCAAAAAAGCTCTCAGTGTTGCAGAGATGTTAGGATTTCCAGCTCTTCTGCTTGGGTCGTTGTGATCTTATCTAAGTGGCACCATCTCAGCCCAACTGGCCCAGCAGATATGAATCCTCACCTCAGTCCTTCCCCACGTCCTTGCTAGACCTCTCATTCAGAGCGACTGGGGTTGTGGGATACCAGAAATACCAACACATTGGCAATAGCTTTCTTTTGTTGGCAGCGAGCAACAGTCAGGAGGACAGTATCGGGCAGGACTTCTTTGCCTGCTCCAAGCCACTTAGGAACTGGCGAGTTATTAATAGGAGGCTTGTGTGTCAGCCAGATGGAAACAACAGCAATCAGATTAATGAGGCCAATTAAAGCAATTGTTTCAGGATTTTCTAGTAATGTAGTGATGGGGGAAGGGGATGCCCACAGATCAATGGTAAAGGAAGGGGTCTGGTGGGGAACTGCTGAAGACTGTGATGTGGGGATAATGTCAAGGGGAGAGCGGGGAGGGTCACATCCTTCTCCATCTGGAGGATTATCCCGCTCCTTCCTAAACTGCAACCTGCCAGCTGCATGGATTCAGATGAATCCACCTCCGCAATGTGTGTGGTCTTTCCTGATTATATGCAACAGAACAATCCAATTAAACGAGCTTGTCTAAAGGAAGGATGCACTCAGATATATTTAGGAAATTTAGCTTACCTGCTAAGACCCAGGTATATGGGATCGGCTGGAAAATAAAGGAAGCTCTTCAGATAAACCTAGCCAGCCATACCATGATGGAACTACGTGAAGTAGCTACTTCAGGTAGTAAATTCTAAGGGAATTTCCAGTCTTCATTCGCTACAAAACAACAAAAGGCAGTGCTATCTGTTGTGGAGCCCATTGTACAGTTGAAGCAATTTAACTCATGGCAGGTCTGAATCACATAAAAATATGTACTGGTCACTATAGGGCTGAGTATGGGCCTTTCCATACAGCCCTATATCCCAGAATATCAAGGCAGAAAATCCCACATGTTCTGCTTTGAACTGGAATATATGGTAATGTGGACTCAGATAACCCATTTCAAAGGGATTTTCTGCATTGATATTCTGGGATATAGGGCTGTGTGTCATTTGGTGTGATACGAGCAATTATCTGCTGGAGTCTAAGGGCCCTCTCACACAGCCCTCTATCCAGAATATCAAGGCAGAAAATTCCACAATAGCTGCTTTGAACTGGGTTATCTGAGTCCACACTCAAATAATGTGGGATTTTCTGCCTTGATATTCCAGGATATAGGGCTGTGTGGAAGGGCTCTCAGTGCCCTTCCATACAGCCATATAACCTAGAATATCAAGGCAGAAAATCCCACAATATCTGCTTTGAACTAACCATATAACCCAGTTCAAAGCAGAAAATGTAAGATTTTATACAGCTGCATGGAAGAGGCCTCAGAGAAATCCACTAGAGTTAACTCTCCAGACTATGATAACTATACTTCTATAGGATTGAGCCATGGCAGTTAGACTGATATAAAATTGGGATAGTTTTGTAGAACAGGTACATGCCAGGAGCACTTTTAGCAAACTGGAGGGTTCCTACCCTCAAAGGGTTTTTTTTTTAATCATCCTTTTCTTCCAAAAAGCTCAAGGTAGCTAACAACAGAGCTAAACCATCTAAATTAGGAGTAGAGATCTGTGTTGTGGCTGGGGACTATGTTCAGGCATTTGGAGATATTGTAGGTGGTGGATCTCTTTTGAGTTTTTAATTTTTTAAAATTAAAAATAAATTTAGTAATTCATAAAGTAATAACTTTTAAGCTGGGACTGTTTGCATGATTTTAATACAGGACTGGGGTGTGAGGGATGGATAGGGGAAGCATTTGCCAGAGATGAGATTTTAATCTGGGCCTGGTGCCAGTGGGATGGTAGGAGAGAATGGGGCCATTTGCACAACATTTGGTTGCCACTGTAAGCCCAGACCCAGTGTCTCTCAACCATGCGCAAAGGAGAGGGGAGGGGGGGGGGTTTGCACTTTTGGCCCTGGTATGTCACCTACTGTCTGCAGGTCACTCCTGATTCAAATATTATTTATTTATTATTTATTCGAAACATTTATATTCTCACCCCTTCTCACCCCACAGGGGACTCAGGGCAGACACAACATATATACGGCAAACATTCAATGCCAGGACATAAAACCATACACAAACATTAAAATCCCTTATATCCACTTTAAAAATCAGTTGCTTAAAAACCATCTCAGGACACCATTCTATTATTGCCTCATTGCACTGCCCCAAAGGCTTGGTCCCACAGCTAGGTCTTTGCCATCCTTCTGAAGGAGAGGAAGAAGGGGCTGAGCTAATATTGCCAGGAAGGGAGATCCATAGCTGGGGGCAATCACTGAGAAGGCCCTGTCTTTCATCCCTGCCAAACGTGCCTGTGACGGAGGCAGGACCGAGAGCAGGGTCTCCCCAGAAGATCTTAGTCCTCATGGTGGTTTGTAAAATGAGATGCGTTTGGACAGCTAACTGGGCCAGGACCATTTAGGGCTTTATAGGCCAAAGCCAGCACTTTGAATTGTGCCCGGAAGCAAAAAGGCAGCCAGCAGAGCTGACATAACATGGGAGTTGTGTAGTCCCTGTATGCCGCCCCAGTTATTAACCTGGCTGCCTCTCGTTGGACTATTTGAAGCTTCCAAACAATCTTCAAAGGCAACCCCATGTAAAGCGCATTGCAGTAGTCTATCCTGGATGTAATGAGAGCATGGACCACTGTGGCCACAGTAGACTTCACAGTCTAACACTAAAACAGCAGGAGGTCATACCAGAATGTGTCAGATATGTAAACACTTTACCACTCAGAGAAAACTAAGTTTCACAAATTAGCAGCTTTTTGAAGAGTACATTGCAAAAAATGGAGGATGAGATGGGCAACCCTCAAAAAAGGAGACCCATAATATTCTAGTTTATTCATTTATCGTGTCATCAGCAACCATACCATTGTATTACATTTCTAACAGAACAAAACAAACAAACAGAAAAAAGCACAAATTTTGCAAACTTGGTAGTTGAATACTCTAGTTGCTTGTTACTGAAAACATACGAAGCATCACCAGTGTGATGGCTGAGAGACATTTTGTGCAGACAAAATGCCCAGGGTACGCTGTGTTGAATAGGCATGATCCTGTTGCCTGCCTGGGATAAAATGAGTCTTAGATTTTATAGGAGAACAAAAGAAGTCTTGGACAAGCTGTTGGTACAACATACTTCTGGCGATTAGGGCTCCGATTGCTTCCCTTGCTTATGATGAAAAGCTGCTGTTGCTCCAATCCCATGCAAGCAAAATTGCCTTCTGGGTAAGACAAGGGCTACATATCAACACTCTAGCCAGCCTTTTACTGTGATCCTACAGTCCTCTTAGCAATGAAGATGGGAGTCACGATACATATAATTCTACAGAGTAAAATATATGCATGTGAATACGTGTGCACATATACATGGTTACACACCCTTCTGTTCCTGGAGTGTCCTGCTGCTGCTGCTGAATTTGTCTTATGCCGATTTGCATATATTGCATAGATGAAATGATGCAAGATATAGGAAACCTACAATCATACCTTTGCTTTAACTTTGAAGCATTCAGGGGAAGCTTATGTTTTTGATCATACAGGGGGAGGTTATTTATGTAATACTCTGTTGGGCAACAGTATGCCCCATACAGCTAACGGCTGATTTGGGAGGCAATTAGATGCAAACTGGCAAGTGGTGAAATGTTAAACGTATACATCCCATCACTGCTGCTCTGATAAAAATTGGAGTCACCTGAAGCCTCTTTAATTAAACATGAAAACACTGGGAGATCCAGTTATGGATTCCCTGTGTCACAAGTAGATTCAGCCAGAGAGTGCAAGTGGGAATGGGAAAGAGAGAAAATAAAATGTAATTCATGGCTTCCAGTCAATCTTTGGTGGCTTGAGTGGCCAGTGGTGGAAGCCCAAAGTTGACAAAGTCCAAAGTAGTTCTCTGGAGATCAGATGTCAGAATGGGTAGTTAGTTGATGGAGATGGTCAGCCAGTGCACTGGGATAATGTAATCAGTTGGAAAGTTCCTACTTCTACATCTTCCAGTAGATCAGTGGTTCCCAACCTTTTTTTGACCAGGGACCATTGACCAGGGATCAGTCTCCAACATAAATACCAAAAGGGCTACAAATCGGTTTTTGGTCAACTTTAGATTCGGTTTCATTATTTGGGGTGCTGATTCATAACATTGCATTGGATAGACCACATCAGCTGTAGTTCCTGATACAGAACATATGCCATCCAGTAGTCGCCATCTGCCCACCCACAGAAAACCATATTTAATAAGCCTTGGCATGCTAAGAGGGTTTTGTGAGACCAGTCACTATTGTTGCAATGGTGTAGTAACAGTGAGGTCACGGACCATATTTTAGTTTTTGCGGACTGCTGGTGGTTCATGGACCACTGGTTAGGAACCACTGCATTTGAGGAACAAAAGAGCTCTTTGGGTTTGTTCACATATTTTCGTAACACTGGAAATGGCTCACTCTTGGCTTCTTTCCATGGCAGTAAGGCTAGATATATGAAACTTGTGGACATTTGATCAGCATGGTTTCTTCTCATCTAAATGTGTGAATGCAATATACAGATGGGGGAAAGTTATACCTTCTTGGCTAGTTATCTGGACACCTTAAGTAAAAAAAGGAATTAGATAATGAAGGACTTAAGTGTTTCTTAAAAGACGGAAAATTGGAGCCAGCAACAAAATATCAGAAAATAGAGTCCTTCTATTCAGAGGTAAACAGTCCTTTCCCAAGGTATTCGTTCCATTCCATTCCACTCATAATAACGTAAACATTTCATTGTATTTAAATATATATCTCCCAAACCCGGGACACATAAAGCCAAGCCACATTATAGCATGGTAAAGATGACAAAAGCTGTTAATGAGGAAGTGCATGCAAGCAGCAGTTTGCTTTTGTCTGAACATTTTTTTATAATATGAGCAGAGATATTATTGCACAAATAAATGGGATATAATCTTAATATTATACTCCATACATTTAAGAAGTGACTTGTAGTTTATGAAATCTTGTGCTGTAATAAACGTATCAGTCATAGAATTGTAGAATCTTAGAATTGGAAAAGACCACAAGGCTCATCCAGTCCAACCCCCTTTTGCCATGCAGGAACACACTACATCTGGAGGCAGCAGCATATTCCACCGTTGAACAGCTCTTACTGTCAGGAAGTTTTTCCTAACAATTAAGTGGAATATTTTTTCCTGCAATTTGAATCCACCTCCATATCAGAACAGTAGAAAACATCCTTACTTCCTGCTCAATATGACATCCACTCAGATAGATAACATGGCTATCATGCTCCCTCTCAGTCTCCTTTTCCCCAAGCTAAACCTACCCAGCTCCCTCATCCGCTTCTCATAGGGCTTGGTTTCCAGACCTTTGATTGTTTTGGTCACCCTCCTCTGCTTGTTCCAGTGTCAACATCCTTCTTGAATTGTAGTGTCCAGAACTGGACACAGTATTCTAGGTGAGGTCTGACCAAAGTCCTCCAGACTCTATACTCCTCTATACTCAAGAGCAACTTGAGAAACTGCAAGTCACAACATTGCTCAGGGGACGCCCAAATGTTTTACCATCCTGTGGAAGGCTTCTCTCATATCCCCGCACGAGAAGCTGGAGCTGACATATGGGAGCTCACCCCACTCCCCAGATTCGAACTGCCGACCTTTTGGTCAGCAGTCCTGCCAGCACAACCCTAACCCTGCCCCTAACCCTAACCAATTGTGCCATCAGGGGCTTCCTATACTTGATGCAGCCTAGAATGGCATTGGCTTTTTTTATTTATTTATTTACTGTATTTGTATACCGCCTTTCTCAGCCAATTGGCAACTCAAGGCTGTTATCAGCCACATCACAGTTGATTCATGTTCAACTGGAGTCAAAGACTCCTAGATCCCTAGATCCCTTTCACATGGACAGTTTTCAAGCGAGATGTTATCCATCCTATATCTGTGCATTTCATTTTGGTTTTCCAAATCTAGTACTGTACATTTCTCCCTACTGAAATTCATTTTGTTAGTTTTGACCCAGCTCTCTGATCTATTTAGGTGATTTTGGATTTTGATCCTGTTCTCCAAAGTATTAGCTATCCCTTCTCGTTTGGTGTCATCTGCAAATTTGAAAAGCCTGCTTTCAACTCCATCATCCAAGTCATTGATAAAGATGTTGAATCGCACTGGGCATCCCACTGGTCTTTAGGATGAGGAGGAGCCATTGGTTTGACTGATTAACCAATTCCACCTAACAGTAGCATTGTCTAGCCAACATTTTATTAGCTTCTTTGTGAGAATGTTATGGGGAACCTTATCAAAGGCCTTAATGAAATCGAGATATGGTACATCCATATCTTCCTTTTCATCTACCAAACTGGTAATTCTATTTTAGAGAGAGAGAGAGAGAAATAAAGTTGATCTGGCATGATTTGCTTTTGAGAACCCCATGTTGACTTTATATAAGTATGGCATTTCTTTGAAGTGCTGATAGATTGTCTATTTAATGATCTTCTACAGAATCTTTCCTGATATTGATGTCAGGCTGACTGGGAGGTAATTGTTTGGGTCCACTTTTCCCCTTCTTCAAGATGGGGACAACATTGGTCTTCTTCTGGTCTGCTGGAATTTGTCCTGTTCTCCAGGAATCCTCAAAGATGATTGACACGAGGTTCTGAAATGTATTCTGCCATTTCTTTTACTATCTTTGGAATGGAGTTCATCTGCTGTAAATGTGCCCCAAGACTTTTGGTTGCATTGCTGCCATGGACTAACATGGCTTTTGCTTAGAATAGTGTTTGTCCTTGATTCAAGGCTACTATTCTAGACTCTCAAATGGCTTGGAGGGAAGCACTACATCTTATCCCACCCATCACATGGGGATGAGAATGAGTCACACCACTGGATCTCTGGGAGGGTGAGTGAGATAAAGCCAGGGGATCTGTGTGTAATAGCTTTAGTCCTAGTAAACATGTGACTGTGATGGACAGAAGCATTATGAGGCAGTGGGGATGAAGAGTCAGATGGACAAGTTTTTGAAGTTTGCGAGGGTCAAATGAAACACGACACCACTCACATGGTTTTACTGAAAAACAATGCCGAAATGTGGGGGTTTTGGAAGGGAAACAGAATTTAACCCTTTGCTTCACACTTTGGCTTGGATCCAGCTCGATGGCCCTGAATCTATGATTAATTCAGCTTACTTCTTAAAGCATTGAAGCAATTGCATTTCCTCCCAGGCCTCATTATTTAATATAAATCTTTTGTTTACAGTTTTTAGGGGGTTTTTTTCATTAGTAAAAATCATGCAACTATTATTTAATCATCACCACTCTGTGGCTGCTCTCATGTGTCTGGTCTAAAAACCCTTTTTTGAACCCTTTTTTGTAGGTCCTGACATTGACTCTCAGAGCCCTTAACAGGGATGAGGGAATGGTGTAGTAGCAAATCTAAATGATATGAAAGGATGTCCTTCGTTCTAGGTGTCAACGTCTCAGCCAATCAGGATGAAGAGACACACCATGAAACCTTCCAGATGCAGATTGACAAAGAAACCAAGAAGTGTATCTTCCATTCCAACACAGGCAACTATTGGACTTTGGTGTCACATGGGGGCATTCAAGCTATGGCTACTGAAGTGTAAGTTGAGCGATGCCCACCTTGTTTCTTTGGCAGGGCCCAAAAGTATTCAAGGAATCAGTTTGATGCAGAGGTTGAAGTATTGAGCTATGGTTGCAAAAAGAAAATACAACTTAGAGTCACAAAATATCCCTGGGGCCTACCTAGAGCTTTGCTCATTGCCCACCTCTGGCCTATGCAGTCAAGCATACTGGTCAGAATGACCAACTAAAGAGGACGCAAAGGCAATGACATGATTGTGCCCTGCTGCTGGTACAGAAATATATTGTTCTTCTGACACTGGAGGTAACAGAGAACCAGCAGAGGGAGCAGCCATCCATAACCCTTTCTGCTAGGAACAGTCCTAATCCTTTTTAAAACCATGTAAATCAGTAGCTGTCTCTCCACCTTCTAATAGCCAATTTCCTAGTTTGTGTACCATGGGAAAAGTACTTCTTTGTGCCTATCTTCAAGAAAAGAGAGAATATAATTTGCACAGCTTTTCCAGATGTATATTTTTTCATATATTTGCTAGAATCTAAGACCATTACATTTAGTAGAAAATTATTTAAACAAATTAAAATAATTAAGGCTTGGTATCCCCTGTTTGTGAAATATCATCTGGTAACTGCAGTGAGTTCCAAGGGAAAGTGCACATACAATTGAAGGGGTTCTGGATTAGCAGTCTAGTTTCTGGACTTTTCAGACCAGGGATCCACCCTTTGGAAGTAATATACATTGGAGGAACTATTTCCTAATATTTTTTAAAAAACAGAAATTTGTATGGTGATAGTGTTATAATCCACCTGGAATTCCAGGTGAATTATCCAATGAGGGTTATGACCCACAAGCTGAATTTTGAAGAAAACCTCTTATCAGTTTTGGGTACTGGACTGTGACTCTGGAGACCATGGTTCAACCCCCTGCTTGGCCATGAAAATCCACTGGCTGGCCCTGGGCATGTTACACACTCTCAGAACCAAACAACCTTGTGTTTGGTTCATCTTTGGGTCACCAAAAATTGGAAATGACTTGAAGGTACACAGCAGCAACAACAAGCCATCATGACCTCAACCTCAGTTAATTTGTCCCCTCTGCAAAGCTGTTTGTACTCAGGGTAATTTGGCATTCTTTCAATCCATGGGTGATCCTATCACAGTTTTTCTATTATTCATTTCATTGTTCCCTTACTTTGCTTTTAATGTATAGCAAAGCTTGCTTTTTGTTTTAAACAGGCTGTCTGGAAGTACTTAAATACACTTTAATACAAAAAAAAATGAACACAAGATTGGAGGTTAAACCTGAACAAATGCAGATTAGAATAAAATAACAGGAATGTATTTAACCAAGAGGGTAAAGATGGCACAGAAAAGTTGCTTTATCCAAATGAACTTCAGTACATTTCATCTGCCACATGAAAAAAGGAAGGGGGTTGGACTGAGCTTTCTGGTTAGATGAGATTCAGGGACTCTGGTCTTCATGTGACTTGATCTGAACTAATGCAAAGAGTAATCAAAACAGGTAAAAATATATAAATACAATTTAAAAAAAATTAAAAACATAGTGCCCAGACCCATAGTCATTGTTAGTATTACATTCCATATTATGCTATTCCCCAAACGCCTGGTGCCATAGACAGGTCTTCAACTTTTTCCTGAATGTGAGGAAGGCGGGGGCCAGTCTAATGTCACTGGGAAGGGAATTCCCTAGCCAAGGAGCCACCACTGAGAAGGCCTTGTCTCCCATTCCCACCAATTGTGCCTGCAAGGGGGTGGGATCGAGAGCAGGGCCTCCCTGGCAGATCTTAACACTCTGCTGAGGAGAGTGTTAACACTTTATGAAGAAGTAAATTGAACTAATTGTTATACACATGGGTCCTGTGGTCACTATGTGCAGCATTGCAGCCTTCACACCTATGAAATAAGTCAGAGCAGTATTTGTGGGTGAGGGCATCAGCTTTTTTTCCTTTTCTGGTTCTCATCTCGAATGCTTCTCTTCCTTGGTCCTCTAGATCTGCCAGCACTATGTTTGACATTGAGTGGCGTGGCCGCCGCATAGCCCTCAAAGCTGGCAATGGTAAATATATCTGCACCAAGAAGAATGGACAACTGGCAGCTGTCAGTGATGCAGTCGGTAAGTCTTACAACCAGACAGGCTGTTGTCAAGCAGAAATGTAAAACTTGTGACCCTTCATATTTTGCTGGATACTATACAGCCTCCATCACTGGCCATGCTAACTGGGGCTAATGGCAGTCCAACAACTCCTATCAGGTGACCAGTATTCCAATCATACTATAAAACACAATGCAAAGTAAGGTTCTTCAATTTTATTTCATTGCTACTATTTTCTTACAGAAAATGGTGGCTGCAAGGACCAGAAAAGTCCAAGCCATAAACACCAGAGACGGGGAATATGTGGCTGTCCAGTTGGTTTTGGACTACAAATTCCACCGTTTTTCACTATTTTTGAGTATGGCTAAGGCTTTGTTGAGTATGGCTAACCTTATGGCTCTCTCTGAATTGAAGGAACCAAACATAGATTGGTCTTCTATGTACCCCTTACTGAATTATAGCTTAATAATAACTGGAAAGCCACACAGCCCAATTCCTGCTCTTGATAGCTACCTAGAAGGGAGAAAGCTGTGAAATGCAACCAGCCCGAGAGACCTGAAAAGGAAGTGGAGGAAAAGAAGTGGAGGTCTAGAAGATCTATTGGGTGAGTGGAGGGAAAGCTCTTTGGAGAATAGACAAATTTGAGAGTTTGCAGAAATTACCCTTTTGCTAGAGAAATTGATGGTTTAGTCATAGGCTAACCAAGACTGAAATCACAGAAATTGAGAAGGGCGTAGTGACATGCATAATAATAATAATAATGTCTTGATGTACTGCCACTGTCGTTATTTTGCTTATTGTTTTGATTTGCTTTGCTATTGTTGTGTTATGTTTCTCTATTGTATTGTGTTTTGAGGCCTCGGCCTGTGTAAGCCGCATCGAGTCCTTCGGGAGATGCTAGCGGGGTACAAATAAAGTTAATAATAATAATAATAATAATGCAAAGCAAGATAGTCTTAAGACACACAATTATTGGGATTTCCTCCAGTTCACTCTGAAGGTGAGGAGAACGGATGATTATAAGCACCTCCCAGGATGACTGTGATATCTCAGACTGATAGGAGTTGCAATCCAAGCACACCTTTATCACCAAAGAAATATTGGTTTCAAAATAAGGGTTACTCCTGGGCTTCAAATTGCCTCAGAATGGCAAGGAGCCAGGCTCTTAAGCGTTTATAGCAGTGATTCCTAACCTGTGGTCTGTGGACCACCAGTGGTCCACAAGAACGATAATATGGTCTGCAGCCTCACCATTGCAATGAGAGTGACTGTCTCATGAAATCCTCTTGTAGTGCCGAGGCTTATTAAATACGGTTTTCTTTGGGTAAGCAGATGGCGACTACTGGATGGCATATGTATCAGAAACTAGAGTTGATGTGGTCTATCCAATGCAATTTTCTGAATCAGCACCCCAAATAATCAAACCAAATCTAAAGTTGACCAAAAACTGATTCATAACCCTTTTGGTACTAATGTTGGAGTGTGGTCCCTGGTCAAAGTGTTCCCTGGTCAAGTGGTCCCTGATCCAAAAAAGGTTGAAAACCACTGATTTATAGGCTGAAGCCTTTAGGCTGAAAAATGACAGGCAGGTTGCCAAAGTCAATATCCTAACCTTATGGCTCTCTCTGGATCGAAGGAACAAACAAACTGGATTACAAACATGTGAGCTTGAGGATAGCAAATGGTTGAGTCCTGGAAGTTCAAATGAGACTAGGAGAGTAATCTGGTACTCTAATCCAAATGCATTCACAACCACATATTTTGCAGCTCTTCCTGCTCCCAGCCAGTAATTTTAGACTCAGATTTTACTGACCAGCACTTCTTTGAATGCAGGGGAAGATGAGGAATTTGTTCTCAAGCTGATCAACCGGCCCATCCTTGTTCTTCGTGGGACCCACGGCTTTGTGTGTTACCATCGCAACTCCAACTTGTTGGATGCCAACCGTTCCGTCTATGATGTCTTCCACATCATCTTCAATGATGGTGCTTATCAGATCAAAGGTAACTGGCAGCACAAAAAAGGGAACTGGTGGGAGGTGAGAATTATTTTGTCATTCTTAACATCATGGAGTAATCTGGGACCATATGTTGAATGAATGCTGAAAACATTTATTTTCCAGCTATAGACACAGCTGTGGAGTCCCTCCATAGCGGTCAGAAACACCATTGTGTATGTCTAACCTCTATGGCAACTTCTCACATAGCTTCCAATTTCACTTTCACACCCAATATGCTTTAGATCTTAATAGTGCACTGATACATTCTGAAATGCAGTCAGTTGTTTAAGGCCAAGAGAAATCCAGAAATGCAGGCAGGTATGTTGAACCATAACAACCAGTTAGTTCTAGTGGTTTTCCTATCCTAGAAGCAGATACTTTATAAAGATAAGAGCTTTAATTGTCCATAAATGGCCAGCCCAACCCAAACTACATTGCATTAGAACAGGGATAACCCATAACAATATAGTGAATATTTCCAGCCCTAGCCCCACAGCTAAATTTAGAGGAAATAAGGGGGGCTAGAACAGGGTGAGACACAGTGTCATCATACTTCCTGATGGGAAGACTTTCAGCCCTCTACTACATCACTACTTTCGATTCCTCATAGACTGATCAGCTTTGACTGCAGGCTTGTCAAGCACTTTTACTAAAGTATCTAATATGTTTTATGTACTGCACCATACTTCAAAATCTAAAAAACTCATTTCCATAGGTTTAAACTCTTTTATCCTTCAAATGATGAAAATCATTCAAACCATCTAAGGAGCCTGGGATTAATGTAATCTTAGAAAGATACCATGTTGGGGTTTTTTGCATATGTGGATTGGAACTTGGTAGCAGTTTATGTAAAAATAAGATGGTGAAGTCTCCTATTAGATCAAAAAAATACAGATTTGCATAAAATCTACACATGTTACGTTAACCAGATGTTGTAGAGGCAAATTTGGAAATCACTTCTAGAATGTTAATAGAAATACAACACGCTCACCATAGTAGTGAAGATAACTTTCAGTCAGGTAGTATAAGTGTTGTCTGTGATCTGGGTGTTAACGGTTGATAGACATCTTCAAGGATGCTTCCTGCTCTATAAAGCAGGGAATGTAGCTACTGTAACTTGTCAGTGATACTTTCAAGGAGGTGGGTAGTGTGTTTTACCTTCTTTATTGGCTTTCTTTTGCCATGGACAGCTGTTTGGTCTCTATGATGGTGCCATCTATCAGTTCTGCTGTATGGTCTTGATATCACTGGCGAACAATAAAGGGAATGAGAATATTGCTACAGCAGTGGTTCCCAGCCTTTCATCCTCCAGGTGTTTCTTTGGACTTCAACTCCCAGAAATCTCAGCCAGCTTCCAGCTGTTAGAAATTATGGGAGCTGAAGTCCAAAACACCTGGAGGACCAAAGGTTGGGAACCACTGAGCTGTAGGATGGGGGTGGGAAAGAAGGCAGCGCCTCACAAACTATAATTCTATGTCCCTCCTATAAAATGTTTCTTCTGTCACCAAATTTCTAGCATTGCAGTAACTTAAAGCCCGGGTAGAGCATTTAGAAATACAGTTTCAGCATCCAAAGAAACAAGAGTAGGCATAGTTACATAGGGAATGCAAACACATCAATAATAAGAGTTGGAAAGGAGAATGGTTTTCATTGCCTTACCCTGCAATGCTAGATATTGGGGGATTAAAAGAAAATTCTGTTGAAGGGCAGAATTATTCATTGGAGGGGCAATGCCCATATTATTTTGCTCCATACACTTCTGGAAACAGCAATGGGCAGGGAAGCCCTACACAGCAATGGTTTTATTCCTCAATCCCTATAGTACATTTCCTATAATTAAAGACACATGCCCATAGGCCCCCGGTGGTGCAGTGCTGAGCTGCTAAACTTGTTGACCAAAAGGTCGCAGGTTCAAATCTGGGAAGCAACATGAGCTTCCGCTTTCAGCCCCAGCTTCTGTCAACCTAGCAGTTCGAAAACATGCAAATGTGAGTAGATCAATAGGTACTGCTCTGGTGGGAAGGTAACAGCGCTCCATGCAGTCATGCCGGCCACATGATCTTGGAGGCATCTACGGATAACGTTGGCTCTTCAGCTTAGAAATGGAGATCAGCACCAACCCCCCAGAGTCAGACATGGCTGGACTTAATGTCCGGGGAAAACCTTTACCTTTACCCATAAAAACTAGTTTCTAAACATATCATAAACTGCTACCTCTAATTTTCATCCTCTGTGTTAGTGAGACTGAAGTTCTCTTCAAATCAACATACTCATTTCTGTGCATTCCACACTATGAGGGAAATGTTAAATTAGCTTTTAAGCCAAGGAGGGAAGGGGAGGGGAGGGGAGCCTACCTTGATCATCTGTGTTAATTTATATGCACCACATTGACTCCAGCCTCTTGGGTGCTCTTAGGCCTTGGCGGCAGGTTCTGGTACGTGGCCAGCAATGGCACAGTGTGCAGTGATGGCGAGATGTCCGAGGATTTCTTTTTCGAGTTCCGTGAGTGCAGCCGTGTGGCCATTAAAGGGAAGAATGGCAAATACCTCAGAGGAGACCAAGCTGGAACCCTTCGTGCTGATGCTGAGACCTTGCACCGCGCCACGCTCTGGGAGTACTGAGCCCCTGCCTACCACGCCTGCCACGTAGCACCTTAGAAATGCTCTAGGGCCCCGCTCATGGGGGGCCAAGACAGCTCATGGTGGACAGAGGGGTGGAGTAGAGGGGACACATAGTGCTCCCCATATGGACTCCAGAATGGTTTATAATATTCCCAGTGCCCCCATACGGGTGAGGAGACCTGGGCTATTCCTTCTTGTTCCCTTTAGTCATTTATCTCTAGCTTTAGAAGCTGCTTCCAAATAAAACTTCATGGGAGGGAGACAACTGTCAGGATCAAAGCATTAGAAGCCCCATGTCAGAGCCAACATAATATGCCTACGGCTGGTTTCTCTGCTCCCACCACTTTGCCCATCCTCATCTCCTGGAAGTGTCATGTGTTACAAAGCTGCCAGCTTCCTCCTTGATGCTGTTGAAACTCCAGATAATTTGCAGTGACACATAGGTGTCATCTGCCCTGCATCTCAGACTAGGGAGGACAGGGACGGGGGAGGGGGAGGGGGAGGAGGACACTTACAGGTTCCAGGAGGTGTTGTCAGTGTGGGAATCCAACTTCTGCTGGTCTTAAGGATTTGCTTCAGAGCCTGTCTAAAGGTGTAAAAGAAGAAGTGGCAAACATCAGGGAGCACCAACAGAATCCACAGGGAAGGGGTGGTGTGTGTCTGTGTCTGTGTGTCTGTGTGTGTGGGATATATCTCCAAGTTCTCAATGGATGGCTGAAAAAGCAAACTGCATTTCACCTTAATGTTATTTCAATGGTCTACTTTAGGGGGCAATATGTAATCTAGCAATGGAAATTTCTGAAACAGAGTCTCATTCCATTTGCTGGGAAGGAAAAAAAACACAATTCCTGTGGATTCTAAAGGTGCAAAAGGGACACTGCGAGGAACCATCCATTCTCACTGTATACAAAGTGATCTGGGCCTCATGTGGACTTAAGAGTCTCAGTCCACCCCAACCTTAAACCTGGAGGAGAGGAAAGCCAGCTAATTCCCTGCTCTGCCAATATCTTCAGTCTGGGGCTGCATCTCATCTGACATACTCTCTTGTGCTGTAAGGAGTTCCTTTTTGTCACCAAGAGCCGTAGTTCCAGTAATTCCATCACTTAACCATCAGACATTGTGGGCCATGTTCTTTTATGTGTTATATTTCTGTGGGGCTTAGCACTTTCCTTCTCCGCTGCCCCAGAGGTGCATGAAGGCCACAGGATGCAGTAGAAGCTGGATGCAGTTCAGGAACAAACCACTTCCATGGGGTGGTGCCGCCACAAAGAGTTGCGTGGGCTCTGACAAGAATTGGGTTGAAGGGAAAATGGTTGGGGAAAAGCCCCATAGTCATTTTTTTGGGAAGATGGCCAAAACTCCTCAACCAGAATGGCCATGTTCCCAAACTCTAGACAGGTTTTCCCTATGAAGATTGGGAAAGGAGTATTGGGGAGCCCTGCCTGGGACTGTCAAGACTCCCAAATTTTTTGCAGAGTTCAAGTCCTGTCACAAAGCCTTTCTGGCCTTTACACACAGCCCAAATTAGTTGACTGCACTTGCCACTTCATCACACTAGAGAAAAAAATCCACTTAAAATCTGGTTTCTGCCTCCTGCAGAATTCTGGGGTTTGTAGTTTAGTGAAGCTACCCAGAATTCTGCAGGAGACAGAAACTGGATTTTAAGTGGATTTTTTTCTCCAGTGTGATTAGTGATTTGGAGTCATAAACACCTTATCCTCTCACCTGCACATTCTCTATCCCTTCCACAAATAACCCAAAGATGAGGAAGGAAGCTGCCTCAATGGAGTTTCCTGTTCCATGCGCACCCTCCCGTCTTCCCTGGTATAGACATAGTTTCCCATATTGAATATCCTCCAGCTGTTCCATTTTGGCACAGGCAGTCCCAGTTAATCCTGTTCTGTCCCACCTTTTTTTTTGTCCTCAGCTTGCTTCAACTCCTGCAAACAGAATTCATAACCCAAAAGCAATTTGTGCTCACATAACTCAGCAGAAGGGAGCAGCAACGAGGGGTCAGAAACCTGTCCTCCCTGGTCATTCCTGACAAAAGCAGAACTACTGCAGCCTCTCCTGGTGTGTGTATTCTTCCTCATTAACATTTTGCCATCATTACTGCACTCTGAAATGGCTTGGGCCACACATGCACTGTTTTCATCTTCTTGAATGCTGGAGGGTGCCTGATCTTCCTTTTCTCACAGTCCTGGCAAGAGAGAAATCTTGGTTCCAGGATGATGGGCCTGAACAAACAAAGCACTGTGAACACTTGTCAACTTGTTTTTAGGTTTCTGCGTATTGTGCACAGTTTTCTTTCTAGAAGGCACCTCCATTCTGAATTTTCCTCTTGGTATTACAGTGGTGCTGGCCCTGATCTAGTACCAAAGCTACACGTCCTCCCATAGAATACCTTGGAGGCAGGACTCCTTTCTTGGGATAGGCAGGGAGGTTTTGTCACGTTTTTAATTTAATGTATTAAATATTTAATATGACTGTGACTATGACAATCATTAAAAAGGAAAAATATACACACAGACTCCTGTGCTGGTGAGGGAGAATTCATAGCTTCCAAAGATAAGTGGTTGATATTCTACTATTCCACAAATACAAGGTGAAGAAGGAAAAACAGTCTCACAGGCCTTTGGCACTTCCACCCAAATACAGAGCTTTAAAAAAGAGAGAGAGGGATTGAAGCAAAACTGCACACTGAGGTAGTCTGTGAAAACCTCCATATAACTGGATCACACCTGCACTTTACACATAACTGCTGTAGTTGTCACAATTACCATAAAGCAGAATACTTGGGTAAATCACACATAGAGGTTTTTAATGTATTGAATATTTGATTTTTGTATATGCTGCTCTGAAATTGGGGTGGATTTTTTTTTTTTGGATGATGGCACAGTGTATGACGTTTTAAAATAAATAAATGAAGAAAATAGATAGAGCTTTACAGTGCACAGATTCTTGAAAAGCTTTGGGGAATGTCTTGTTTATCATGCTATCATCCAGCACAAGATGATAGAGCTTCTCTCCTAAGCAGTTAGTTCTTATGGGACTTTAAGAAAGTTTTGCATTTCCAATGTGAGCCTCTAATTGTATCAACCAGTGTCAGCCCTTTAAGCCTAATAATAATAATAATTGCAAAGACTCTGGCAAAAGCCAGTAAAGGTGGTCCCAGTGGTGATTGGCACACTGGCTGCAGTGCCTAAAACCTTGGTCTGCAATTAAAAACAATCGGTACTGTCAAAATTACCATCTGTCAGCTGCAAGAGACCACTCTACTCGGATCTGCATGCATTATTCACCGATACATCACACAGTCCTAGACACTTGGAAAGTATCCGATATGTATCCAATACAAAAGCCAGCATAGTGATCTTGTTTGCTGTGTAGTAATCTTGTGGTGTATCTAATAATAATAATAATAATAATTATTATTATTATTATTATTTCCTCCCAACCTCTTCTCAATAAAGCCAAGGTTTTTCTAGGCTCTGAATATATGAGTAGAGAGCTTGCTGAAGCAGCACCACTTGTTTTTAAATCCTCTGCCTTGCTTGAATGTCCGTAGGGAATTAATTCTTTGCACCAAGTTTGGTGGGACCGGTGTCAACCCAAACCACAGTCAAGTGTTAGCACCATTTTAGTGTCTTCCTCTCCATATTTTGGCTTCTCTGTCAGCGCTTCTTTGCCAGGGAATTCTTCCATCAGCATTATCATCTGCCATTTAGATGAGCATTGCACATTCCCGCAACATACACCCTCTGAACCTTATAGCCTACAGCCTTGGAACCATAGACCCTAAAAAAAGTCTTACACATCCCATCAATCCCAACAAGGACAATGAAATGTAAGAGGCTGTGGGAGTTACAATCTAATCACAGGTGTAACTATAGGGTGGAAGATTAAATCCTATTTCAGAGCTAAAACTTCTGTCTGGCAGATTTTCTAATTGTCCAGGTTTCCTTACTGTGGACTGGAGGAAGCAGGCGATCAGATAGTAGAATTCTGTGATGCCAGATTAAAGCAGGGTGAGGGAAGTCTCCCAAGTAGTCAGTTGGAGACCCATGGAGGTTACCCACCACTGCTATTGTTACTGGGGCCTCCGTCTTCTGACCTGAAAAAAAGACCTGTCAGAGAAGGTGGCCAGGATGGTGCTCAGTCACAGGGTCTGTCTGGTTATTGGAATGATTTAACTGATGAACCTTGGTTTCTGGTGGGTATTATCTACTAGGTATTTAAAGTGAGAGTTGCCACAGCAACCAGTGGTACGAAATATAATGGCCCCTTGGTATGCTCTAGGGTTGGTGCCATAGCCTCCCGACCTTGGGTGCTCAAGTCTTATTATATCTGATGGCATTGTAAATTGGCATCCCTTGTATAAAGAGTTGTGGATGCAGAACCTATGGATACAGAGGGCTAAGTGTAGTCAGATGGTAAGTGAATTCTTTTTATTGCTTTTCAAAATATGATAAATTATGGAGGTTAGATCTGGTTAGTACTTGGATAGGAGATCACCAGAGAATACCAGGGCTGTAGGCTGTCATCAGAGGGAGGCAATTGCAACCACTTTTGAATATATTGTCAAAGGCTTGCATGGAATCACTGGATTGTTATAGGTTTTTTGGACTGTATGACCATGTTCTAGAAGCATTCTCTCCTGACATTTCACCTACATCTGTGGCAAGCATCCTCAGAGGTTGTGAGATCTGTTGGAAACTAGGAATATCGGGTTTATATATCTGTGGAAAGTCCAGAGTGAGAAAAAGAACTCTTGTCTGTTGGAGCTAGGTGTGAATGTTTCAATTGGCCACCTTGATTAGCATTTGATGGCCTGACAGTTTTTAGGTGTGGCTTGTTACTGCCTGGGGGAATCCTTTGTTGAAAGGTGATTAGCTGTTCCTGATTGTTTTTTCTCTTGAGTTCCCCTGTGTTGGAATTTTGTTCTTTATTTACTGTTATAATTTTAGAGGTTTTTTTTAACACTGGTAGCCAATACTGGTAGCCTGGACTTTCCATAGATAAATAAACTATTTTCCTAGTTTACAACAGATCTCACAACCAGGTGAAATGTCAGGAGAGAATGTTTCTAGAACATGGCCATTCAGCCCAAAAAACCTACAACAACCCACCTTTGAATATTTGCACAGGAAAACCTAATGAAATTAATGGGGTTGTATACAGGCAGCTTGAAAGCATATAATGCAGCATACAGGAGCAGAAATGAATTAACTACTTCTCTTTTGTGCTGTGTATGAATAGGACTTGCACTGGATGGCTTTTATGGTCTCTTCCAAGTCTTATGCTTAAAGACAGCAGATCCCGTCTGATGTTGGAAGCTAAGCTGGGTCAGTCCTGGTTAGTATTTCAATAAGAAATACTTGGCACTGTCCAGGCCTGTAGCCAAGATTTTGATTCGGGGGGGGGGGGTTTGATTTGAGGGGGGCTGAGTTTGATTCGGGGAGGGGGCTGAGGATCTACCCTAGCGAAGCTTTTGTATCGTTATCCCAATACCCCCATGCATATAGGATATTTTGAGCATGGTGATCAGATCATGATATGAATAAACATAACTGTTTAAATAATGTACCAGTAAGACCTTCTCACAGACCACCCTGAGAATTTGGGGGAGAGGGGCTGAAGCCCCTCAAGCCCCCTCCCCCCGGCTACATGCCTGGCACTGTCTACATTTTGGGGAAAGAACTAGCAAAGCTACCTCTGAATTGCCCATGCCTAAGAAAACTAAGCTATTCATGAGATTGCCATAAGCTGACAGGGGACTTGAAGGCACACAGAGAGAGTGAATGAACATGCCTGAGCACACCCTCTAGAGGCGGCTTCACTGACAGAGCCCTGGGCTCGGAGAGGCCAATCCTTGTGGCCACTGGCCCAATCAGCCCAAGTCCATATAAAGGCAACTCTGGGGGAGTTCTCAGAAAGAAAGGGAAACGGCACAAAGCTCAGGCAGGGCCATATATGGAGAAACAAACTAGTGACAGTACCAACAGAGCATTAGTCACCAAGACCAGGAACCCTGACCAAGCAACCACTTTCCCCCCAAGCAGAAGAATCCTAGTAGGAAGCACAACTTTACGCTGAAGTGTGCAAATCTAATAATAGTCTCCTGTCAAAAAGGAAGGTTTGCATTTCTGGGGGATGCAAGTGGCAAACTCTTAGGTAAACAATACTTGGGATCAGTCAGCTTGTCTCTTGTGAGTTACAAGAGGGGTGGCGTGGGGGGGAATAACTGGGCTATCATACGGCCAGGTGGAAGAGGAAACCAGGTGCCTTCAGATTCCAGAAGAGTTGCAACTTATGCATATGGAGTGGGAAGGAAGGGTTGCTGGCAATCATGAGGAGACTGCTGTGCTGAGAACATCTTTGATCGCAAACATAAGAGCTCTCTCCTACTTTAAATGTTCTCTGCTGGCCAAAACCTGAAGCCGATTCCACCAAGGGGAAGATCAGTGCTACAGCAAGCAGTTCAATCTCCATTCACTACGCATCTTCTCAGAGTGGCAAAAAGAAGCAACAGCTCCCTCAAGAGGCAACTGGCACACACTGGCAGCAACAGAGATGTCTGTCTACTGTTCAGTGTAGCAATTCCCATCCACCACACACCCACCCCTGGACCAGCAATGGCAGCGTTCAAGGACGGCATTCCTATTTAGTAGCCGACCCCCCTCCATTAGTAGCTATACTATTCTGTCTTATGCTCCTATGGAATTTAATTGATTTTGCACTTCAGGTCCTCTGAAGATGCCAGCCACGGATGCAGGAGAAAATGCAGCTAGAACTTGGCCATACAGCCTGGAAACCACACAGCACCCCAGATTTTGCACTTGCTTTGCTTAGTGTGGTTCATCTATTGACAGAAATGGGACATCACATGGCCTTTCAGAGGTTGCAGTGCTCACCATCCATCAGCATTGCCTGTGTCAGCTTGCAGACCTAAGGACACTGTAGCCAAGGTTTCTTGGATCGTATATTCCCCACTTCTGGGTCTAGTAGCATCACTATTAGAATGGCTGACACACTCAGCATTGCTTTCATATACACATTTAAACCACATCTCATTCTTCCAGAAAAGCAGGGCAAAGGTCGTGCCTGTTTGGACAATAGGAGTTCCCTGGTAAAGCCACCATGGTGCCTGTTCAGCATGGACAGTTTCAGAGGCCCATAGAAGTCATGAAAACAGCTTCAGATATAAACACTCAACAGCAGAAGAAACTATACTTTTTCCTGCCTTTTAAAATCAGCATTAAAACTCCAAAACATTTCTAACCCATGATCCATGTATGTTGGCAGGAGCATTATCCAATGGACACCAAGAACACCTGATGCTTATTATCCTGTCTCAAACATAGAATGTATGGGGTGGGGGAATGGGGTCCAGATCGGTGCCTGAGACAATTGATACCCTCCTCCAGTTCTACATACACAAACCCAATTTGTACTGTCAGCATTTCCATCCCAACTTCTATCATACATTGCTATCCCACTGAGGGCTATCACCTTGCTTGGCGCAAGGTAGGCCCTATAGCACGTATACAACCTTTTCACTAACCTGCCCCCCCCCCCCAAAATTACTCTCTGGAAGTATTGTGGGCCTCTCTAAATCCTCCAGTGTAGTTCTATGATACGCTTCTAGCACAGGTATAGGTTTTGCTATTATCCAGCGTTTCAGGAATCCAAATGGCATATATAGGTCTTGAAAAATATTCCCTGCAGATATGAGAATCATACTGTATATGATTCTTGATTCTCTTGCTTCCTCTTACTGCCTAATGATAGGCCAGACCTGGTCCAGCCCTCTCCCAGCTGTAACTTTCTTGTATCCTCATCATCACCAACAACAAATCAGTTAATAAAGACAAAATCTGCATACCTGCACAAAGCCTTTGAAGCATCAGATGCACACATGGATACCTATATACACATTGATTTGTATGCAGCACCTTGTTACGCTTTCTCTATTTATTTATTTATTTATTATTTGAACTTATATGCCGCCACTCCCCTGGGGCTTGGAGCGGCTTACAAGAATGGCTAAAATCTAACAAAATTTTAAAGTAATTTAAAACAATTTAAAAACAGCAATATCAAACATTAAAAGCCTGTCGAAACAGGTATGTCTTACATGCCCTGCGGAAAGCTGGTAAGTCCCGCAAGGCACGGACTTCAGGTGGCAGAGTATTCCAGAGTAATGGTGCTACTGCTGTGAAGGCTCTGCATCTGGTTGCTGTTAGACGCAAGGTCTTGACACTGGGAATTTCCAATAGATCTTGGTCCTCAGAATGGAGGGATCTCTGGGGTTGGTAGGGGGTGAGGCGGTCCCTCAGATACATCGGCCCCAGACCATGCAAGGCCTTAAAGGTGAGTACCATCACTTTGAAAGTGATCTGGTGCTCAATTGGTAACTGCAAGACAGAGCTCCGAGAGAGAGAGAGAGAGAGAGAGAGAGAGAGACTCCAACTTTGGCACAAAACCCCCAATTGCATAGTGCTATCATGCCTCACTGGAGCTTCCAGAAAGCAAAGGCTGCATTCTTAAGGACATAGGCCTAACTGCAGAATAATTTCAGTTTGAAACCACTGTAACTTCAATATTTCAATGTAACTTCAATACTATGGAATCCTGGGAGTTGTAGTTTGGTGAGGCACCACCACTCTTTGGCAGAAAAGGGTTTGGCCTAATGTTAGCCGCCCTGAGTCTGAGATGGTGGTGGGGTATAAATAAAGTTTGTATTATTATCATCATCATATTATTATTATTATCTTGTAAAACTACAACTCCCACTCATTCCATACCACTGATAGTAGTGTCAAGCTGTTTTAATTCTATGGTGTAGATGCACAAATAGTCTTAGCCTGAATGAACTGGGCTTTACAAGAAGCGAGCCTACTTAGAACTGTGGTGCAAACAACCGCAGGCTCAGTCTGTGGACCCGATCCCACCCTAGATGTCTCGGTGACTGTAGAAGCCACACAGGCAAATATGACAGCCAACATTGTCCACTAACTGTATACAGCCCATCAGCTTGGGTTTAAATAGTAGAAAACAACCTACAACTTGTTGCAGATTTGAGCACTGTTACATCGACAAATTACTACAGCCCACTCGGCCAAGGGCTAATGCTGAGACTCCACCAGACTGAAAAGGGAAAAAAAGCAGAGAGAACAAAAGTACTGTTGACAATGAAAGCTCAGTGATATGGTTGCTTTTTCAGTGACTTGAAACATCCCCACAGAAGTCATGACATAGCTGTAACATCTATTGAAAATATGTTCCAGAAAGGATTATTTAGCTTTCGGAATTCAAAAGCATTGGTTTTGCACTTGTCTGATGTTGACAGCAGAGTTCCTTTCGTGATACTTGCAGGAAAGAAGAGACAGAGCAAATATAGAAATCATGCAACTCTCCAGGAGTTTTTAAATAATGATTTCCCAAACTTCTCATTCATGGTGATACTGGCTAGTAGTGTTTCTGGGAACTGCAATCCTGCAATATCTGAGGGCCACACAAACAGAGCATCTACAATGTATAATTAACACAGTTTGAAACCATTTAAAATGCTTTGGAATCCTGGGAGTTGTAGTTTTGCAAGGTCTTTTGCCAGGCAGGAAGCACTCAGGCTTTGAAGCTGCAAGGCTATTCAATGTTAATCAAGCTGACCAATTGCAACATTCACACCTGCCTCACACAGAGAAGAGTTCTTTCTCCCACTCTGGACATTACACAGATATATAAACCTCACTTGCCTAGTTTCCAACAGACCTCACAACCGCTGAGGATGCCTGCCATAGATGTGGGTGAAATGTCAGGAGAGAATGCTTCTGGAAACATGGCCATACAGCCTGGAAAATTCACAGCAACCCACTCTTTAGCCTTGTCTACCAGAGTGATGATGATGCCTCACCAAACTACAACTACAGTGATTTCATTGCACTGACCCAGGGCAGTTAAAATCAAATTGAATTAATTCTATGCCCTCAGTGTCCATCCTGGGATACAGCGAGCTTAAAAGGCATGTGCAAGTCCAGCTGACTCCCTGTATCAATGGATTCTCCAGTTATGGAATCACAACTTGATTTTGTCCTTTTGTGTGACACTACTTTATTACGCCACTGTATATAAAGGGGCATGAGCAGTGCACCCACAGATTTTGGTATCATGTAACATCCACAAGAGATCCTTAAAGCAAACTTTAGTGGCTGAGAATCAATTTGGTGGTATGATGACCCCTACTGCCTAAAACAGGATGGTACAACCATTCGAAGCCAGAGCACAGTGATTTGCACAGGACTGCTTTCTTTCCATTATTGTAAAAAGCTAGGCAAGGCAAAGTGGTGGTGGCGGTGGTGTTTTTGCTGGCCAAACCCCTCATGATCTGAAAGGCTGCATTGACTTACCATGGAGCAACATTGACCCTTGAGGCTCAAATTGGCAGCAGTTGCAGTGTCTGGCCAAGTTGTTTATCATCAGCTTGAGGAGAAATGTCATGAACGTAAAGCAAGGCAGTGGTTAGGTTGCACATACTGGCTGGGACGGGACACTTGAGATCCTATTCCCAGCAGCGAGGGAAACGTACCTTGGAATATTACTTTGAATGTTACACTGGCCAGCACACATTTTGGTGCCTCAAATATTAAGCCTGTCTCTGGGGATATTTAAAATGTCAACTCCAAAAATGGCACTAGTTTGCTCCCATCAGCTCTAGTATTTGAGATATAGAACATATGACATATACCAGTTGTAACCTGGTCATCAATGATGATCTAAGCAACTAGATGATCTAAGAAATTCCCAGATAATGGTTTTTAACAGAGATTTTTTAAAATGCTGTTTATCTTTAAGCCTGTTTTAATGTTTGCATATTTGTATACTTAAAATTGTATGCTGATGCTTTTATGTTAAGCCACTTTGAGTCTCCTGCAGGAAAGATAAAGCAAGATATTATTATTATTATTATTATTATTATTATTATTATTATTATTATTATTAACACAACAAGATGAGTCCACAGCAGACAAGATCACTCTGCTGGCTGCTGTATTGGATCACACATTGGACACTTCTCAAATGTCGAGGACTGTGTGATGTATCAGCGAATAATGCGTGCAGATCCCAGTGGGGTGGCCTTCTGCAGCTGACAGATGGTAATTTTGTCACCGCCGATTGTGTTTAAGTACAGGCCAAGATCTTTAGGCACTGCACCTAGTGTGCCGATCACCACTGGGACCACCTTGACTGGCTTGTGCTAGAGTCTTTGCAGTTCCATTTTTAAATCCTTGTATCATGTCAGCTTTTCCAGTTATTTTTCTTCAATTCTGCTGTCGCCTGGGATTGCAACATTGATGATCCATACTTGGTTTTTTAAAAAATGATTGTGAGGTCAGGGGTATTGTGCTACAAAACTCTTGACAGTCTGAATTCAGAAGTATTATTATTATTATTATTATTATTATTATTATTATAATAAGAGCTGATTTGATTATACAATGACGTTTTCTGAATCAGCACCCCAAATAACCCCAGGAACAGGCCTAAAAACCAACACAAAGGCTATGTAATAAAATGAACCCTGGCAATTCCCAGAATACAGCTACTGGCAGGTCTGCCAAAATCAGTACTTCCAAGTTATGTTGGCTGGCCAGGACCTATGGACTGAAATCCATCCTTCTTTGGCAAGAACTCCTTCAGGGACCATGAGATGCGGGGCCAACCTTAAGAAATGGGGCCACAAAGTGGAGTCCACGACATGCAAATGTGGAAAAGAGCAAACTACAGACCACCTACTACAATGCAGCCTGACCCCTGCCACATGCACAATGGAGGACCTTCTTATAGCAACACCAGAGGCACTCCAAGTGGCCAGCTACTGGTCAAAGAACATTTAGTAAACTTTGTTTTTAAATACATTACAACTGGACCCTTGGTTCACCTCTGATATGATAAATAGTCCCAAGTATGGAACAGCCTTTGAAAGCTTTGATAGGGGCCCCTTACACCTTCTGAAAGAGGGGCCATGATGGCTATCTGCTGTATTAAACCTCCCAATTTTATTCCTCTCCTGCTCTGGAAAGAGTTTGTCTCCAGAGAAGCAATCCACTTCTATGAGGAGCATGGAGGGAGGGAGGGAGGCAGCAGGAATGTATCTGAAAAAGGGCCTTTCTTGCTCCTGGTGGAGACATCTCCCACCAATCACAGAGGCAGCCAGGCTTGGGCTCTCTGTACGCACTCACTTCTGACTGGCGGTTGGCTGGAATCCAATTAGGTTAGCCCTGCAGGGCGGCTGAGGAGACCCAAAGACCCAGATCTGTCAGTTCCTCCATTCAAGACTCGCTGAGCAGGAGAGGGAGGTGGGCAGGCAGCGGGCGCGCTGGAGTGCGTAATCCCAACCGACACCAACCACCGGCAGCCGCCTAAGCCTTAACCTCCCCAAACCCGCACATGAGGGGATGCTGCCCCCCCCCCCATCTCCCTCCATCCCTCCCTCCCACTTTTCTCCCTCCTTTTCCTAGCAATGGGTCAGAATCTGCCAGCTCCTTCCTTCTTCAGCCTCCGCAGGGCAATACAGCCAGGCCCCTTGAGCTCACAGCAGGCAGAGGGTAAGACAATGACGTTCTGGGACCTTTCTGTAGGGACAGCTCCTTTTCTATCCCTGCTGGTGTCCATATATATTAAGAGAAGGAAGAAAAGGGATGAACTGAAGAGGCAGAAGGTCTCCTCACTTCAGTTCACTGCACTGCATGGGAGAGTGTGAGCATGTACATGGACATGCACACACACACACACACACACACGGAGGTCCCTCACGCCACCCTCCCTTTCCATGGTCATGTCTCAGGGCCACACCTTTGCAGAGGCAGATGTGGTTTCATGAGTAGCCCTTACAAAAGGGGACTGAGTAGCAGTGAGGAAATTAGAGAGACAAGGATTAGGGGCATCACACACTCCAGCTGACGGGTGGACTGTTGTTGCTGCTGCTCTACAAGATTAAAAGTGAAGGTCTGCAGAAGGCAAAGGAGAAACACTCTTCTTTTGGCGCCATCTCTAATTTTTTTCCATCCCTAGGTTCCCATTTGCAGGCTGACCCATCGGTGGCTTCAAGAGGGATTTGGGGAGTGGGATGGAAAGCACCCCCATCTGCCTGCAAACAGCCTCTGAGGCTCAAGGTGAAGAGTCCGCTGGGGGTCAGAGGGCAAATGCAACATCAATTATTCCAGATCAAGCCACCGAAGAGTGCCCCCATCTTTCACCCCTGAGTGTTGGAGCATTTCCTAATGGCCTTTAGTGCTGGCCAGCAAGCGCACTGAATGGCTTTTCAATTATTCATCAGGAGCAGGCAGCTTTTAAAGTGGATGCGGTAGCATTAGCTCAGCGGGGAGGCTGCAGCCAAGGCCCCCGAGCTCCCAAGGACCTGCCGGTAGACGGAAAGCGAAAGGAGATGCTGACAGTCGGCATGGCAAGGGCAGCCTCTCACGGCAGCCGAGGGCTTGACAAAATACCGGGATTTTCTTGTTAGATTTGTGTTCTCCTGAGAAGGAAGGAAGTTAAACACACACACACAAGGGAGAGGGAAGGAAAAAAACAAAACACATAACCCTGTAGGAGTCTCCAGCATGGAAACAAACAAGCACATTGTTTATAGAAAGGACAAATACTGGAAAAAGGAGCAATGCGCCCCATTAGAAAAAGGGGTACCGTGCTAATAGCACCCCTCTGTTACTTTGTGTGTGTGTGTGTGACATCAGGTGTTGTTGTTTTTCCACAGTGTTTCCGAAAATACATGACACAGCTAGAGGCATAGCCCTTTTCTGCTGTTGTTTCTGTCTGGAGTGAATAAAAAGTGATTACATTTCCAGTCGAACCTGCCCGCTCCCCTTTGCACATACAGTTCACCAGACTCTGGCCTGCCACAGCTAAGCAACCACCAAAAGCAAAAGAAGTCAAAACTAACAACGTCAAGTGCGATCCACAACACGCCACCCACACCCACTACAGCACCTTGCCGGCTGTCCAAGCAACACACATGTACATACAATGCTTGACACGCACTTGCACACAGGCTATCCGCCCAGGCGTCTCTGCCTGTGTGTCAGACTGCCACAATGCACCAATCAAACCCACCAATAGGCAGGCATTCAGGAGCTCAGGGTGGGGGGTGGCAGGGAGAAAGTACATTAAAGGTGGGGAGTGAATGAGAAAAGCAGGGGACAAAAGGAAAGGCTGAGCCCCAGGCCTTTCATCCTTCAGAACTGACCCATTGGGACCCTCGTTTTGCCCAGCTTAACCCCTCCCGCCCCCCGGCTATGCCTCTGCATCAGCCCTCAGTCAGTTCACAAGGTGTACAGCCAGCTGTTCCCTTTCATCCCACAATGGCACCAAGCAGAAATGGCAGTGAAATCATCCAAGCCCCGTCTTGAAGATGGGGAAGCAGCCACAGCTTGGTGCTCACAAGACGATGAGGCTGGGGTTGCGCAGCTGCCGATAAACATGAAGGAGCTTCTCCACCGTCGCATCTGAATTGTTGTCCAAACACAGCTGGTCACGCAGGGACTGGGCCTCCTTTAGCAGCATCTGGAGGAGAGAAGCGGCTCTGTCAGAGGGCACTGGGCAAGTCTATCCCCAGTGGGGAGGCTCCTCCTTTGGAGGCTTTTAAACAGAGGCTGGATGGCCATCTGTTGGGGGTGCTTTGAATGTGTTCTTCCTGTTTCTTGGCAGAATGGGGTTGGACTGAGTTGCCCATGAGGTCTCTTCCAACTCTATGAGTCTATCCCACCAAGCTGTACACAAATAGGGCCGGATACATTCCTAAGTAATATGGTGCTCTTTGTTTCATCCTCATCTTTTGAGCTTCCAGCTTTCCCCTTTCCCATCTGGTCTTTTGTCATTCCCTCTTTGCTGCATTATGCAAGCACCAAAGCACTGGCATATATTAATGAAGGGTCTGGAAGGCACCTCTCCCTGCTACTCAATTGGAGGGACAGGGAGTGGAAAGAGGGGAAGACCAAAAGGCAGCCCTTAAGTGAAAACCTTAGCACTGAAAAGGGTTACGTTCCCAACTCCTGCGATCATATGGAATGTATTATACAAATGCCTGCTGTAAACCCTCGGCTGTGGGGGGAGAGGAGTGAGAAAGGGGCTGCTAATCAAGTTATGGAAAGCGTAAACAGAATGAACACAGCCGCTGCCAGATTGGGTCAGCCCAACTGCCTGTCTCAGCCCAGCAATTACAGAACAAGCCATAAATCCATTCCCTGTCATTTACTCTGTCAAACCAGATTCCAGTGCAAAGGTGGTACAGCTTGGCTTGACAGAGCTGAAGGGCCTTTCAAGGCAGGTGGGGAGCTCAAAAACCTCTGCTCTGGCAGGTGAAACCCCAAGAGCAAGAGGTTGTGGGTGCAGATACTTTATTTCACCTCCTCCCGTACACCCCCCGCCCCAAAAATCACACAAACACAATCCACACATGCTCTCCTTGAAACTATCCAGGCACAAAAACAGGGCAGGTTATCTGTTCCTACAGCAAATGGAGGTAGCCCCAGACACTCCAAGGCAGAAACGCTGCTGACCTCATGGTTGGCTTGGATCTGCTGGAGGTACTGCACTCGGATATCTGGGGGAGAAGAATCCTGGGCTGCTTGCTCCAAAACCAGAGTCTGTATGAAATAAAACACAATGAGACACCACCTGGTTAAAAGCCAGAAAAAGACAAGCTAACTGGGGCATTATTTTTGTTTTTCTAGGCCTTTGACAACAAAGTGCTTTTTTTCAGAAGGTATTTCATTAATTTTTTATTACTGTATTTCTTCAGTTCTAAGCCACACTTTTCCCCCTATATAAACATATCGAAATATGAGGTGCCTCTTAGAATTTTAGATGTATGTATGTATTTTTGGTACTGAAATTAGTGTGGATCTTACAATTGATGACATCTTACAACTGAATAAACATTGTATTATTTACTATTTTAAATGTTTAATATGGTTGTGTTCTGTGACTTCTGAATCATTTTGTTGCTTTAATTGCATTTCATTTCAACTTATATCATGAGGTGTTTTTGGGAGTACAAGGATACAGGGATAAAGGGGAAATGTGGGTTATAAAATAAAGAAAGATAGATATAAATGATAACTGGATCTTTGTCATTTAATCAAATACCTGCATATTCCACATGCCCCTGGGTGTCTCCTGCCATCCCCCCCCCCCCCCACTTCTCTCAAGTCCAATAAAGAAGGTGTTAAGTTACAAGCCCAAATGTGTATGGTCCTCAATAGTGAAAAAGAAAGGTGGAAGGAAGTAGTTATGTTCAGAGATGGCAATTTTTTTCTGTGTCAGGAGTGACTTAAGAAACTGCAAGTAGCTTATGTTGTGAGAGAATTGGCCGTCTACAAAGACATTGCCTAGGGGACACCTGGATGTTTTACCATCCTGTGGGAAGCTTCTTTCATGTTCCCATGTTAGAAGCTGGAGCTGACTGACAGGTGCTCATCCCGCTCCCCAAATTCGAACCAATGACCTTCAGGTCAGCAGTCCAGCTGGCATAAGAGCTTAACCCATTTCACCACCAGGGGACGGTGATAGGACTAATCTGTTGAAGTGAGGGAACACACGCAGAGAGAGAGAAGGGGAAAATCTCCTGCTCCTCACTCATTCTTCTCCATAGAAACCAACTCCTTTGGGACCTCAGACCATAACTGTTTTCTGGTCTGAGAAGTAAAACAATGCTTTTTGCTGCTTCCAGAAATAATGGAGAGAAAGAAGATGGGAGAGCAGGGAAGGGATATGTCTCAAAGGGGCTAAGCTCCATTTTGTGTATCAATCCCAATTTAGAGGATGGAGTTCAAGGGAGATACTGCACGGCCCCTCTTCCCCCATCCTGCTGGATCAGAGCTGATGCTGCCTCTGGCCTACCCTTCTTTCCCAGTCAGACATGCATCTATGGGAGGCCCACAGGTAGAGCATGGGGCAACACTCATGTTCCCCAACAGCTGGTATTGAGAGGCACAGATCTCTACTACTGAAGGAAGGATGTTGTCATCACGAATAGCACCTATCAATACCCTCATCTTCCATGCATTTGTTCCATTACTTTTAAAGCTGTCTGAGTTGGTGGCCAGCATAATCTTATGTTTCCATGTGGCCAATCTGAAGTGTGAAGCAGTAATTCCCTTGCCTGTCTTGATTTTTCCACCACTCAGTTTCACTGGATAGCCCCAGATTCTAGTATAAGAAAGGATGATGAATTGCACCAAGACATACAACTTTTCCCCTCCAACTCCAATGTCCACAAGCTGTTGGATGGACACAGAGTGCTCTTCTTCTCACCTCCTTCCACTCCCGTCAGGAATCGCATATACAAACCTGAATCCGCCTGACCACTGCATGGTGTATCTGGCACATGTTGGCCAACGGGGAGCTCTGGATGACAATCTCGACAGCTTGGAGGGGCCCTGCTGTGTTCATGTCACTGACAGCCACCTGGGATTGGATGACACGACATAATTACCACACACTCTGTTGAATGGTGAAAATTAAAAAGCAAGAGTCTCAGTCTTTTTCTCTGAAGCGTCTAATTTACTTCATTTCATAATTTAATTTTATTTACATTCTACATGTGAGTGATAACCAAGTCCACAAAGTGTGCCAAGGGCTGAACTGGGATTTAATCCCCAAGGAACTTTATTAGCCAGTTCTACAGATTGTGAGAATCAATAAATTGTCATACTTCCAGCATTTAGAAGTTGGAAAGTGTGCAATACGGAACCATTAGGCATTTTATAAAAATCTTACAAAGATATTTTATTAGGTTTTGTTACTTTATTTTAGAACAATTTTCAGTGTTTTTCAGAGTATTAAAAAAAGATTACAGATCTCAATTTGGTCAAATTGCATGTTACATATGATAATATGCAACAGCATGTTTTTGTATGCAACATTTCCCTGTTTTTCTGCTCCAATATATTTTTCCTGCAATCTCAGTGATTCCCAATGTGCCCTAGAACGCATACAGACTTTATTGGAATATAACAACACAATCACAACACGGGTATATACAACAAATGGAAGCAAACAAAAAATACCTATAGGTTCTTAATCTCAAGGATAAAATTTGCAACAGTCTCACAAAAGAATCCTCCAGAGTTGTTCAGAAGATATGGAATTTTATAACGCTCTTGCCACTGAGAACACCGAAAAATGGAATTCCTGTATTTCATCTGTATATTATCATATTTGGGGCAAACAAAGAATGGTGAAGTGTTTCAACAGAGACTAAGTGACAAAAATAAACTCTTTCAGAACATTCCACTTTGTTATATCTCCCATCCAAAAGAGCTGATAACAAAACATTGCATCTCGCAGCCGGCAAAGCTCTCCTCTGGGTGGGATTAATCAAAATGCGAAGATATGGTGCCATGACTCCACACTCACATGGAATTAATGATGTGGTAGGGGAACAAGTTGCCTTTGCTACAATAATCAGATTATAAAAGTCAATATCCAAAAGTCTGCCCTTGACTGACTTGCAGGCTTCCACATTCGTGAGCACTAAGAGTGCTTCCAAAGACAGGCCAATTGCTTCTACCTTTCTGAGAATCAAAGAATACCATTCTGAAATAAAACGATTTGATAACAGAGAAGGAATATAGCTATCGGGGTCTGCTTGAAAATGCATATGTAGCCAGAATTTTATAGCTCTCATCCATGCCAAGGTTTCAAGAGTGGTTTGACCCATCTCAATGCTTAGCGTGGCATAAGGCACACATCTAGGGAGCCCCATTAACTTCTGGAGAAACTTAGAATGTAGTGTATCAAATGATTTGTTGATTTCAGAAATCCAAATAGGGGAGCCATACAGTAATAGCCTCAAAAACTTTAAGGGCAGCAGAGATATATTGGTTACCCTTACTGTAGAAAAAAAAAACCCACCCTTGTCATTCCACAGATATATAAACCCATTTCCTAGTTCCAACAGACCTCACTACCTCTGAGGATGCTTGCATAGATGCAGGTGAAATGTCAGGAGAAAATGCCTCTAGAACATGGCCATATAGCCCGAAAAAATCTACAACAACCCAAAATGATATATTGCTGCAATATTAATATGTGCAGAAGCCATTACTGTTTGTCGCTGTGAGAGCCATGACAGGTTATATCTGTAACAAATTCCAAGGCATCGAAAGTACTTGACCCTGCAGAGGAAAAATGCCTAGAGATGCATGTGTGAATTTGGAACAAGGAAAGGGTTAATTGTCCCCACATGGATAAGAGCAAAGGTGATAACAGAATTTTTGCCCTTGAGCTTCCTAGCCCATTGTCCTAACCATCTGTGTCTTCTGAACAGTGAATGTTTCCCATGAAGAAGTATCCCAGAATATGGCCACAGGCTCTTTTAGCAGCCAAAACAAATATTCAACTAGCACAGAGAATTTGATGCATTCCAGCTTCCATTTCTTTAATGGATTGAAGGACAACTCAGTTATCAAAGCCATTACAAACTTGCTCTATGCAACCCATTTTTTAATGTGCCATCAGCATGTTGGTAGCTTAACACTGACACAATCTTTGGAATGATGCAAAGCTCAAGGAACAAAGACAAGTCAAATGCTCCACGAAAAGGCAAAGTTCTAAATAAGTAGATTCCTGTAGCATTGGTTCAGAAGTATTTCGCACCTTTTGGAAACAAACTCCATAAATTAAGACTGTAGTCAAGATAACGCTTGGTAAATGGAAGACAGAATGCAAAGCGGGAGATTCAACGAAAGACACCACAACCCTAAATTTGCAAGACCTAAGCAGAGCAGCTGATGACCAGAGTCTTGGAGGTCTCTCATTCATAGAGTTGAAGTTAACTTGCCAGCAAAGTTGGGAGTAGTTTTATATAACAGATAAGAATATGGTGGGTTGTTTTTTTAAGTTAACATTTCTATTATGTTAAAACTACACTAAGATACCTAAGAAGTATAAAGGTAGAAAAATTACAGTTTGAGTTTAATGATGTTTGTTAGCCACCCCGGGTGTTGTTTTTAATTGAAAAGGTGGACAAAAAAGTAATAAACAAAATAAGGTAATCATGCTAAACTCCTTCCTCTCCCCAGATAAGGCATAAAGACCCAGAACTATCAGTAGCAAGCTTTCTGGACCTGTACAAGAAGGCTACCACATTCAGAAATGTCTCTTCTCTCCCCTCAGTTATGACAATCTATGATGCCCTGGGCTCCTATCCTAGAAGTCTCAGATCCCAAATAAATGCCAGTATATTTCATTAATATATTTAGAATTTTGCTCCTTTTACCTTCCCTAAATTTACCAGGATCAAGACCTGCCAAAAGGACTACACTTAAGATCTGGCGACTCAGTGGGGGCTGCCTTAAGCACTAAGACAACAGCCCTTGCACTCGGTAGAAATGAGGTGGCTTCTTGATCAAGCCCCAATGAGATGTGCCTTCCCTACATGAGTTTCATCTAGGATGTTTAGCGAGAACCAAATTAGCGTGGCCTCTAATCACACTGGCATTATTGACGCTTTCTTGCGCATAGCCAGAAGAACCCAGTTGCTGCCAGCGTTCAGCTGCCCCAATCTTGGGAGGGTTAACCAGCCACAGCAGAAGCAGCAGCTAGCAATTAACATCTGCAATTTGTGGCTCCAACAGGATTAAAGGGTTGAACAACTCCAGCCTGACTAGCCTCCCTTTTGCATAGAAGAATGGTCAGAAATGCAGGCATGCAAAAAAGCCAGTCAGTTAAAGCTACATGGCCAATTTCTAGAGCCGCATGGCATCAGTGGTTCGGCCTCCGCAGTCTTGAGCTAGAAAGACTCAACAAGGCTACAGCCAGGATGTGGAACAGTGAGACTGAAAGCTCTTGTATGCCATGTGTTTTGTCCAAAATTCACAAAGCAATGGCACCTTTACTGGGTCAATCAAAAGGCACAAAAAGGGAAATTACTTTTGCATGGAGAGAGATTGCCTGAATCTCAATGGAAAATACTTGGCTGCTGCTGCTGGATTTGAGATTTCATTGCCTGTGTTTTGTTGCACTTTGTCTCATGTGGCCAAGAAATAGGGCATGGCTTTTGACTGCATTGATGTCCCTCCAGAGTTCAGACTATCTTAACTGGCACCAGAAGTATCATCTGTTGATTCTAGGATTGTCACTTTTCTTCTCCTGGGTGATTTTTTTACATCTTTTCTGATAATGAAGCCAGTAAAGCTTTGACAGCTTGCATGATGGATTTTGTGCCATTTGGATGGTCCAATAAATGTATCACTATTTGTGGACTTTGTTACATGTTGCTGCACAGCCAACATGGCTACCCCTAAATATGCGCTTTTGCGTTTTACGCAAATGGCAATTTCCCAAGTCAGAAAATAGGCCATTCTCAATAATTGAAGAACTGTGAAGGTGCTCTAGAGGCTACAGAAAACTATGGATCATTCCTTGTCCACCAGCCCAACTCTTCAATGCATAAGACCTAAGAGAGAAAAAAGTCTTAGGCCTCATTTACACTGCCATATAATGCAGTTCAGTGCTGCTAAACTGCATTATAAAACTGTATATGGCAGTGAAAATCAGTGGTTCTCAACCTGTGGGTTCCTAGGTGTTTTGGCCTATAACTCCCAGAAATCCCAGAATTCCTTATTGTGAGTCAAGCTGGTCAAGGCTTCTGGGAAATCAAGGTTTGGGAACCAGTGTTCTAGGACATCTTTTCTCTTGTCAGGTTGGGATATGTAAGCCTGAATCCTGCTGCTATTGCAAACTATGTACATCCATTGAAAATTAATCAAAATTGATTATAGAGGGTCCACTTTAGTAGCAAATGGATTTAAGCCCCATACTCACTATAAAATTAGGAGGACTGTGGTCATACTCACAGACACTGTGTGATAAGAAGCAGTACTGCTTTTCCATATGCAGCCCCAGACAAAAGTCTAACTCCATTAGAAGGCCAGGGCAGAATTTGCCAAGTGGATTGTTTAAAGGTGAAACAAGCCAACTCCAGATTCTGGCTGGAGGACCTCAACCCCACCCTTCTGAAACTCATGCCTTGCCTCTCGGATGTTCAGCTGCACTTCGCCTCCATCTGGAGCCAGGCCCCGCACTTCCATTCTTTCCTGGCTCCGAAGGGCATCCGCCTCAACGTTTTCTGCCAACAGCCACCGCAGCACGGCACAGCACAGCGGCACATCTGAGCAACAACAATAAAAGAGAGGGAGACATCATAACCAGGGCCATTGGGTTAGCTTTTACTGTCCCTGCCATTTACACAAAACTGAGTGAGAGGGTATTAACCATGTACAAGGTTGAGGGAGCTGGAGCATAAGGTTGCTTGGGTGGGAGCTTGACACCCTGGCTGGGTGGAAGAAGTGGTATCATACAGCATGCACCATGGTTGGGGAACCCTTGAGCAAAGGATAGGATGTTTCTGGACATGGGCAAGCAGTGGTGGAAAGGGCTCATTAGGTAAAGTTAAATGTTTCCCCCTAACATTAAGTCTAGTCATGTCCGACTCTGGGGGGTGGTGCTCATCTCCATTTCTAAGCTGAAGAGCCGGCGTTGTCCGTAGACGCCTCCAAGGTCATGTGGCTGGCATGACTGCGGGGATCGCCATTACCTTCCCACCGAAGCGGTACCCCTTGATCTACTCACATTTGCATGTTTTTAAACTACTAGGCCGGCAGAAGATGAGCCTAACAGCAGGAGCTCACCCCATTCCCCGGATTCAAACTGACAACCTTTTGGTCAAGTTCAGCAGCTCAGCAGTTTAACCCGCTGTGACACAAGGGGTTCATTATGGTAGTTTTAATGGAGCTGCTTGTCTATGGGGTGGAGTTGGGCAGGACATTTTGGCTTTTCCAGAAATCCCCTTCCAGCTGCTGTTGCTATTTTGACTCAAGAGCTTCCTTGTATTTGGGAGGAAATGAAAACTGGGAATAATCAGCAGAAAACAAGAAGCATGTCTCAAGATGTTTGATGATGAATGGTTTATTAATGTGTTTTAGCCTGTGCGTGCTCTCAAAGGACTTTATTCATCCTTCTTTTTGTCCAGCAAATGGTGCGTAAGTTTCAGTTCCAGAAATTTCTGAAGTTAAATTTCAAACAACCCCTGAAGAGGGCCTCTGATAGCATATATAGACAAAATGCATTGGGCTTTTCATTGACCAATCGTTTACTGAACATCGGTTTTGGGCATTTGGAAATAACTTGTTTAGTTGAAGATGCCGGTGAGCAGTAAAAATAGGCCGCTAGGTCCCTTGCCCTGTTTTCCTGTGGCCCCTGAAAATATTCTGCATGAATTTTGTCAACAATGTTTAAAATGATTTGTTTTGTTTTGTTTTTTTAAAGTGTGAGTGAAGAACTCCCACCCTAGGAGTCCTTTGGTTAACTGCCTTCCTATGTGTAAAATAGCTGCTTTGGCCTTGCAAGAAGACCAGGCACTGACAGATAGAAGAATCCAATTCCAATTCCTGTTCTGGACTCAACAAAATAATTGTTTTCCCATCCTCATAGGGACACCTTGGCAAGATACCTCAATTGATATCAGATTCCCATGGAATTTCACCAAATATTTTTACCCGGGCAAAACAAGTGCCACATTGCAAATACATTTCAAAAAAGGATACAGATAGAATTACACAGGATCTTACAGAAACGTCTAAGGGAATGAGAAGTTAGGCACAAACCAACATTTTTCTATCTAGAAAATGGGTTTCTCAGAGAAAATGGGTTCTCAGAGTTTATTAAAATCAATTTACAGCCACCTCCATTTGGACTGTTGCTCAGAGACAGCATGGTAGCAAAGACTGACTTGGGTAGTTTGTGTTTTCATCAGTGACAAGAGGGGGAAAACCGGGAGTGAGAAGAGCTGGAAGGTACATCATGTAACTAATACTGAAGCAAAGTAGCACCAGCCCAGTATACTTCTATATGGGGATAGGGCAGGCACCGCAGAGGAGCATACAGAATCTATATGAAGCTCTTAAGAGGAAGGAATGGATGTAAATATGAATAAACAAAAACAGAACACCACCCAGCTGAACTGCTTAGATTGAGGCTTCTCAAGAATGGGATAAAGTAGCTCACTGACAAGTGAAACTTCTTCTTTGTCCTGCTCCTACCACTACTGTAGAGGTTCAGCCTGTAATTGTTTCTTTGCCTCAGGCTCCTGAGGAAAATGATGAAGGTTCTGCAGAGGTTTCAATGCCTGAGTTAGATGCTGCTGACTCTCAGGGGTTTGGAAATGGGGGTGTTGGACAAGAGAGTGCTGTTAGCCAGAGTGAAACTAAGGATTCTGGGATAGTTAGCCAGCAGGCCAAAGATGCTTTTGTGCAGGCAGAAAGGAGGTTGAGGGAACTTGTGAGCAGTCTAGGTTGGAATGTGAAAGGAATTGGCAAACCGAGGGAGACAGTCTTTGACGGAAGGAGTAAGATATATCAACATTGCCACCTGGAAATAGGGAGGAGGCAATCCGAAAGATTGAGAGAGAAGAGGAGTCAGGGAGAGGTTTCCCAAGGGAAACAAATGCTTTTGCCATGGCTTTGTGAATAAATATAGGGCCTGTGAAACTGTAATCTTTAGTGGAACCAATGGTTGGATTTGAAGTGCAACCATGTGTTATGCTCCATGACTTGTGTTCATGCCGTTCTGTTCATGATGAGATTCCTGTATGTTTCCTGCCTTGGATCCATGTTCATGTATTTGGATTTAATTGCTCAAGTTTGATCCTGTACCATTGTGGGACTTTGATTTCTTGGACTAGTTTGGACATACAGTCTCTAGTTCCTGTGGATTGGTGTACTGGATTTTGGGATATTCTTGCTTCCTGACTTTGATGCTGACTGGATTACTTACCTTGTTTAACTGACTGTTTTTAGAGGCATTTTACTATCATCTTTTTAGAAGTCTTTTATCCTTTTGGCTAAAGCTATAATTGCTTGTAAGAATTCTGGTGTGGTTTCTGGTTCAAAGGTGCATCTCCAGCCTTGCGGGGTAGTTGAACAACTACCCCGCAACAGCCTCTTCAGGCAAATAAAGAGCACAGCCTCTCCCAGTGTGTGCAGAATAGCCAGAGCTTGGCAAGGTACTTTTGGGGACCCCAATTCTAAGAATCCCCCCAAATGGATTTCTAGTCTTAAAAATATTTTCCAAGTTCTGTAAAAGTCATCTGAAAATTGCCAGTGAAAAGACAGTCTGCTGATGCTAAGAGTGGAATGGGCCACTGTGCAGATCCATGGGGTATATCTGCTGTTTCTAGGGATGGCACTGGCTCCACTTCTGGTTTTCAAAAACGAATAGTTACTTACATCAAACAGTGCAACCCTGTAACCTATCTAAAAGGTGAACTGATTCTTATGGATCCTTCTAGGAAAGGAGATTCAGCATTCACCTTCGTTGGGTCAGAAAAAAACCCAACACTCTAGAGATGTCTGAAGATATCTGGCTGCAAAAAAACAGTCAGAATGGGAAAGATTTGCAGATCTTTCACTACAAAGGAAAATAATAGAGTTCACCTGCATTTGTCTGAATCTCGCACCTGCACAGAAGTCCTTGAGGGCAGTTCTCAGCAGTTCGGAGGACACTTTGATAGAAGCCACCGAGGGAGCCAAGTAACCCTCTCCCAGAGTGTTCAGCTCTCTTGGCACTACCTCATCGCTCCTTTCGATGCCGTCAAGGTCAGACCGCATCTGGGACAATTTCAGGAAGGTGTCGAGGGGGTCCCCAGGGAGAGGCATGGCAGCTGCAGGTGGGCTGCCATCAGATGTACTGCTGCCATTTTTCAAGCGAAGGCACTGCAGGAGATCAATGGTTGCTTCCTTCAAGGGCAGGCAGATGCCTTCTCTGTCTGGACAAAGCCCTGGAGAATCATCAGAAAACAAGTCATCCAGCAGCTCGGTGGACTCTGAGACAGTGCCCAGGATTTCCTGTAGGCTGTAGTAGAGAGAACAGGAAACGATGAAAGGCAGCTCTAGCTTGGAGCCTTCTGTAGGGCCCAGTGGGAGGGTCACCTCTGTCTTGTTTCCAGGAAGCAGCTGATCTATGGGGAAAGTATAAGTGGTGGCAGAATCAGAAGAACCTTCATCAAAGTCAAAGGAGCCAGCAAACAGCTGGACGCAGAAGGTCCAGCCTCGCTCCAGGCTACACTCGCTCAAGTTCTCCAAGATGCAGGAGACTGTCAAGGTATCCTGAACCAAGATGTGGCTCCAGTGGGCAGTAATGGTGCAGGTGATGGGCTTTTGGCCATTCTGGCTTGACAGCAAAGCGGCACTCACACTCATCACCTGGTTCAGGCATGTCAAGGCTTGGTTCTTCTGGTCCACTGCCTTCTTTAAGGATGACACCCTGCAGAAATCAGGACAGAAAACAATGTTGCATTGTGCCAATTCTTATTTAACACAAGAAAAATGGTCAAACAATGGCTTGACTATGAAACTGAAGACATGAGAAGCAACATATAGCCAACAGGTGTCATCCAACAAAGGTTTAATTTCTGTGTCAAAACACTGAACAGTCAACTTCCCCAGTCTTTCCCCTCTTGCCTCCCTTGAACCTGGACATCCAAGGATACAGCTCCTGGCATCAGGGGTGCCTTAACTTAATGCTATACAGAGATATCCACATCAGTCTGGTCACATCAATACACCATAATGTATCCACAGGAAACAAATACATATATTATAAGAGTAGTCCCCAAATTATTTTTTGAATTGCAGGTTTCAAATGTACAGTGATGAAAAGTGGTACACATATATCAGCATATGGACATGCTTGAACATGCACATACACAGTGCACCATAGATCTAAGACACATGCCTTCTCCACAACAGATCCTAAAACAAATGGAAATGTAGATTTTTAATATCAATACTGTCATGTGATCACTCAGGCCCAGTCTCATCCCCAGGTAAGATAAAGCAAAATTAAGCATCTCAACTCAGTTGTATGATATTAGATCATGCCTTAGCATGCCACATTTCTGCAGACGTTCCTGCACACACATACAGAAACATACTGTATTTCTTCAATTCTAAGACACATTTTTCCCTATATAAGCATTTTTAAAAGGAGTGTGTCTTAGAATTACAGGTCTATCACGTCTTTTTGTTGATGGTGGTGGTGGTACTAAAATTAGGGTGCATCTTACAATTGATGGTATAATACAACTGAAGAAATATGGTAAATGCACATACATAGCCAAGAATAAACAGGTATTACCTTTCAGAGACATGGCCAATCCCAGACAGCAATTCTTTGATCCTCTGCCCTGCTTTGTCAGGGTTCATTTTTACAGGCTGTGTATCATCTGGACTGCACAAGCCACATGTCATGAGGCGACCTTTCGCAGATAAAGCCAGAAGCTCAGATTCACCTGAGGAGAGCAATATGAATCAGAGAGAGAGCAGAGAGAGTGGGTGCAGGAAAACCAGGGTCTCCCTTCCATGTATTGTCACCCTTTCCCACTCTTGAAGAATTAAAAGGTTTTCTACCCACAGAATAAGCATTAAAGATGTCCCAACAGAGGACAGGCTACTTTTGTATGACAGGCTACTTTTGTATGACAGGCTACTTTTGTATGAATTATTCTACCATGAGCATTTTGCTGACTTAGTATTTACATACACTACATTGTCTAACAAGCAAGATAATGTAGCAAAGCAGTGTAAGATTTTCTCATGAATCCCTCTCTACTTTGTCTTTTCAAGGGAAAATAGTGGTGTAACTGGCATTGGGAGGTACTCTGGAAAGAGATGAAGAGGTGCATGGACCCACCTCTGAATGGGTTCAAGAGCAAGCATAGCAAATAACGTCCCCCTGGATGTTGCTATACCACAAACCCCATCCTCCCTCACCATTGTCTATGCTGGTGAAGGTTAATGAGAGATAAAAGTCTTTTTTTTTCCGTGTCAGGAGCAACTTGAGAAACTGCAAGTTGCTGCTGGTTTGAGAGAATTTGGCTGTCTGCAAGGATGATGCCCAGGGGGCGCCCAGATGTTTTGAAGTTTTATCCTTGTGGGAGGCTTCTCTCATATCCCTACATGGGGAGCTGGAGCTGACAGAGGGAGCTCATCCGCACTCTCCATGGATTTGAACCTCCAACCTGTCGGTCTTCAGTCTTGCCGGCACAAGGGTTGAACCCATTGCACCACCAGGGGCTCCAGCTAAAGTTTGGAGGGCCATGCATTTACCATCCCCATTTAGCTTATAGTTGGTTCATTTTGGTGAGCTACACATGTGAACTACTCCTCACTTGTGTCATTTCTCAGTCCAGGTTCTAGATGGAAAATGCCATTCTACAGAGAGGCCAATGGCATGGAATTTTACATCTTGTGGTTGGATTGAGAAGTGACACAAAGAAGCTGCTACTTGCTGGAGTCTCTGAGCCAACATACTTTTTGGGACAGCATGTCTTTTTTTTTACTAGTTCCTATTCTCTGCTAATGTAGTAAGCAGTAACCTGGATGACAGGGATTAACTGGTTGCAACATCTGAAGATTAAACCGGATATTAATTCAAACTGGGGATATAAATCACGGGTAAACATAATTATGAACTGTGGTTCTCATTGCTGAACTGCAGTGCTTTTTTCATGTCAGGAGCGACTTGAGAAATTGCAAGTCACTTCTGGTGTGAGAGAATTGGCTGTCTGCAAGGACGTTGCCCAGGGGAAACCCAGATATTTTATGTTTTACCATCCTTGTGGGAGGCTTCTCTCATGTCCCCACAAGGGGAGCTGGAGCTGATGGATGGGAACTCACCCCTCTCCCCGGATTCAAAGCACCAACCTTTTTGTCAGCAGTCCTGCTGGTACAAGGGTTTAATCCCCTGTGCCACCAGTGCTCCTAACTTATACGTTAACTTTAAAGTGTATAAAAGTTTTAGCTGGCGACAGATAATGAAAGCTGCAGTCTAGCGAGATCCGGAGGCTGACATTTCCCCTGTATCTACTTTGAAGGAAAGTGATTATAAAGAAAGCTTCATAGAAGATGCTCAGCAACGAAGATCTGAGCATCTGTCTGGAGTGCTTCAGTTGCATATTCCTGCATGGCAGGGGTTTGGACTAGATAGCCCTTGTGGTGTCTTCCAATTATTTGATTCTAGGGACAGTGTGATAAGCATAGGGTCTTGGATCAGATCACATGGCCGCAGTTGTCCCAAAAGAAATAGTATCTGTAAGAGGGACTGTGCCAATTTGCCCATTTTGGAGCTATGGGTGCATTTGTGGGGCGATTCCACCTCTAACACACCCAACTGCATCTTGGCAAAAAGCTACTTCAAAAGCTGCCCTTCTTTTAAGGCTGCAGATCGAAAAGTGGCACATTACACATACAGAATCGATGGCACAAGGAGGCTGCCCACTGAGAGACTGGAAAAGATGCACAGCAGTCAGTCCTGGACGCCATACAGAGAAAAGGAAGCGAGAGAAATGGCAGCTTCTTCACTACAAAGCAAGCTCCTCACTCTTTGCTGCCCGGCACCCCATGGGCAAGAAGCTGGGGCTTCAATTTGCTTCTCCCCCTGCAGAAGATCACAGTCGGGAGGGATGTTGAAAAACATCAGCCAGCAACCCAAGCGTGCAAGGCAGAAGGAGTGCATGGCGAAACACCTTTCAAATAGCGCTCTGCGACACCCAGGAAAAGAGGGGTGAGTGTGCATAAAGGCGGTCTTTCTTTAGACTGTGCCTTAGATGTGGTGAATCCATTTGGTCACTTTTTTCATAATGTACTTCTCAGAATTCCCCAGGTGACACAACTCCTGGCCATGCAAGTTGGGGAATTTGGAAAGTGGTCCTCCATAGAGTGACTCTCTCAACCTCAGGCTCATTTGGCCTTTGTTGCATTTCGTTTTCATTCTGTCATGGAGACCAGTTTCCTGCTTGTGAGGCCTCACGGTCAGGACAACGGGTGCTGAAGCAAAGGAAATCAACCAGAAGAAGGGTGAAGTATGGATGATCAAAGGGGCAATGTCCAGGATTAGATCAGAGTATGGCTCCCTGAATTTTTCTAAATTGTATAGGTCACCCTCACACTGCCTTTTCTGCAAACAAAAAATAAAGTGTCCAAAATGCCTGTATGTTGTGTATTTTTGTCATGTTTTCAGAACCTGCTGGGTCAATTAAGCAAGGAGGCCTTTTTTGCCCATTCATCTCAAGGCCTCACCTGGACTGAAAATGGCTCAATAGAGGGGTCAACCCCCAACCCCACTCCACCACCACCACCACAGAGGGTGGTTGGGGACATTCTGGATTTAAAAAACTGTACTTCCCTATGCTAAAGGCTCAGCAACCAAGCACCACAAGTCACGGTCCCAGACTTCCATTACTTTAGGTCCCTGCCCCACTATCACTGCTGTCTGCTTTTGCAACTGCACCATTCCCCCAACCACTTTCCCCTGCTGATGCCTTCACTACTCAGTGTAAAGGCATTTTCAGTTTGACAGAAACCCAACTTGTGAATGCCAACTGTTATTCCAGTGTTTTTGTTGACTGCTCCAAGGCTTTTGTAACTCCCTCCCCATGAAGGCTATCCTGGCTCCCTCCTTCCTATCCTTTTGCCAGCAAATTGAAGGTTTTTATTCCCCCGGGTTTCTATGTACTGGCTACATTGAACTTTTAATGGTGTGCTGTTTTCTTCCATCTTTCAATTGATCTGAAATATAGTTTTAATTTCATAGTAGCTCAACAGTATTTTGAAAATCACTTTTATTATTTTTATGCCTTTGGAGATATTTTAATCTGTATTTATTTCAGTTTTTGTAAGCAGTCTGGAGAGGAAGCATTTGGAAAAAGCTGGGATATGAATGGATGAATGAATGAATTTACAAATCACGAATTGGGGAAGGAGTAACCAAAGGATTTTATTTATTTATTTATTTATGGCATTTATGGCGAAGGGTATTCTGAGCGGCTTACAAGATATATATACATACAATATATTATATTATTAGTATAGCACAATATCAGTATTATATATTATTATATTGTACTATACCATTATATTGTGATATTATTAGTAATATTACATGTAATATAAAATATATAATTATAATATTGTATTATTATTATTAGTTTTATATTTTATCACACAAACCCACTATTCCACTATAGTCGTGTTATCCCTGATAGTGAATGCACACTGCATCGAGTGCCCTCCATACTACTGCGATTATGCCAATTCACCAATCCTGTGATAGTAATTCTACCTGCCCTTGTAACCTCACCTTTCTGCACTAATGCAGTTTCTTAGTTTTTGTTGATTTTATTTTTAGTGCAATTGAACAATTCTATTTTTTAAAGGTAAATCTATATAAATAAAAATGTAATGTTTGTTTGTGGGATTAACATAACTCAAAAACCACTGGGCGAATTGACACTAAATTTGGACACAAGACACCTGTCAGGCCAGTGAGTGGCCATCACTCATAAAAACATGAAAAAACACAGCAGAAGAGGCTCAAAAAGCCAAAAAATAAAATATACATTACAACACATGTGCAAAACTACATATATACACACAAGTGTATATATATATGTATATGTATGTGTACATATTTGTGTATATGTGTATATATGTGGTTTTGCACATGTGTTGTAATGTATATTTTATTTTTACACAGACTGAGCCACAGCACCGCATGGCAGGGGTCGGCTAGTACAACCTATAAAATAATGGGAAAGCAATGGGAATAGTGAAGGAGACTAAGAGAAACTCACTCCCTGGTGTAACTTTACTGAGAGCATGCCAGCAGAGGAATGGAGAGGATCCAGAGCACCAAGGCAGGTGGTGGGAACATCACAGAATTGGAAGCTATTTATGGGCTTTACCTGCTAATAGCTAGAGAGAGGAGAATCACAGGGAAGGGTAGCAGGATGCAGGTGGCATTATGCAATATGGACTGTTTCTAAAGGTAAGCTGTTAGGAAGAGGCAGTACAAAGAACCCCTATGTTCCTAATCCTCACCTTTCAATTTACAAGGCGCCACAGCCCTCTTCTTCTCCTAAAAAGGCAGAGAGAAATGGGGATCCTGCCTTCCTGAGTGTGTGTTGCTTCCTTCTGGGAAGAAAGGCTGGGTTTTTGTTTTTTTTCGTTGGGGTTTTTTTTGCACACAGGTTATATTAATGCCTCTCACATGGCAAGCAAGCAGAATGCAGCTGTTCTACACAAGAAAGGAAGAGGCTCTGAATAGCTATACACTCAGCTAGGATCTCAGCATTATGGAACCATTTTGCCAGAGGGAGGCAGCACTCCTCAGCTGCTATTCAATGCCTCTTTTTTCTTCAATGCCTGGCCTTGATCTGTACTAGTTTCAAGTCACCCTCTGTGCAGGATTCAGAGCTGTGGCGCCATCAAGCCTGCACACAATGGGCATGGTTTGGTACAAAACACTCAACTCTGCTTAAAAAAGAAAGCAAGAGGAGACCAAAAAGACAGGGCAAGGGAACACCTAACTCTTCGGATATTGCTGGACTGCCATTCCCATCACCCCTTTGCACCGTGACCATGCTGAGGGATTATAGGGACTGTGGTGAAACTATACCTGGGCTACAAAATGCACAGAAATGCCCATGCTTACCTTTGATATGACAAAATATTAAATGGATACAAATCTATTAGGATTTGTAACAAACAACCCTGTACCTGAAACTGTTCGAGACTCTGGAGACTAACATTTAATTGCCAAGCAGTATAAAAAGTTGTTAAAACATGAAATGGAGGAGGAACAGGCAAACGATTGTATGGTTAAGTGGGCTTAAAACATTGATAAACAAATATAGGTAGAACAATGGGAAAAGGTCTTGACACAGAGTTTGCAATTTTTATTGAGTAATGACTTGAAATAATGTTTCATAAGATGAACAGATGGTAGTTAACACCAGAAAGGCTTTGTAAGATGTATAAAATAGCTCTAGTGATAGTTGGAAATGTGGGGAAAATGTTGGAACATTTTATGATATGTGGTGATTGTGTAAAAAGGCCCAAAAATACTGAGCACAAATACATCTGGTTCTAGAAGAAATTGGTAAAAGTTAAATTTGTGATGAAACTGGACTCTGTTTGCTAAGGATGTTAGATGATCAACGCGAGAGAAAATGTGGCAGATTAATGTTATATATGATCATGGCAGCGAGAATATGCCAATGGTTCTCAGCCTGTAGGTCCCCAGATGTTTTGGCCTTCAACTTCCAGAAATCCTAACAGGTGGTAAACTGGCTGGGATTTCTGAGAGTTGTAGGCCAAAACACCCGGGGAACCCACAGGTTGAGAACCACTGCTCTATGCTCAAAGATGGAAAGAGTCAACCACCCAATCACAAGAAGATTGGCTTACGAGGATTGTAAACTAGCAGATATGGACAAAATCACAATGTTGATTAAGAAGAAATCTTTCAGTTTCAAGAAAGACTGCAACTTATTTATTACATTTCTTCAGCAAAGATGGTGTCAAACCTTCACTATTTGTTATTATTAAAGGAGTGTCATTATATGGAGAAAGGATAATGGTTTTGCTTCTTTTAATGAGCTTTGAAAATTGACGGAATAAAACCACCAGGCAGAGAATGCTTAGATTTATATTAGAAAATGAATTTCTACTTGTTTTGCCTTTGTATTTTGTCTTATGGTTTGTATTCTAGTTTTTAGGTCTGTTTGAAGATTTTGTACTCATTTTTTTCTAAATAAAAATTTTCAAAAGAAAACAACACATAAGAGACTCTTTATCTTAAAACAAACTATTCATCTCTTTGACTCTGTTTTGTGGGCTTGGCACAAATAAGTCACAGGAACTACCGGGGGGGGGGGGGGGGGAGATGTAAGTTTTAACCAGCGAAAGTAAGATAGGATGGGAAAGGAGCTTTGGAGGGAATCTAAAAACCCCACCTTGAGCTCACTCACAAGTGCCACAAGTACTCTAATCAGCTATGATTTCTTTCAAAGCCAAATGTCATTCACTAGTCAAGGTTTACATTGCACCTGCTGCCAAAAATGGAGATAGGGAGAAATCTGCTGCCTGGATTAGCAACCCAAATTTCCATTGTGTCTATAGACCTGACCCTCTCTCCTCTGAAGACCCACTGCTTCCAAAATGCACATTCCCACTAGGAAAACAAGCAAAGCAGGGAAGTAAGGGCTTGGTCGGCCACTCTCCACTGGATTTGCAAGCGCTGCAACTCAATCCCTGTTGGGACTCACCTGAGAATCCAGGCCAGAAGGCTGGGTTCTCTGTTTATTTTCCCTGCTCAGGAAGGACCAAGGGAGAGCGCAGCCAGGGCTCTCAGGTGGGCTGGCAGGTGCCTATTCTTGAAGGTAGTGAGACAAGAGATCTTCATTCTCCTGTGCTTTTCTGGTCACTCCCTGAGAGACTTCTAAGCGCTGACTGGGATCTAGCCATAGGTCTTGCCAGGCCAGCTGAGAGGGGTTTCCTCTCCCCACCCTTTCCCATTACCAGGGAAGAGAAAAGCTGGTTTCTCTTCTGAAGTCCTTTGGTTAGGGTACCCAATGACATTGGCGGTGACCACTTCTCCTGACATTACTCATCTCTCAAATGGATTTAGGGTGGTGATTTCACTCTCCACACATTTTCTTTAGGAAACCATCCTCCAAGGCCAAAACAATTGTCAGGGAAGTTTCTGTGATCTGTGCTGTGGCCAATAGCAGTGACACATTAGTCTTTTCTACATTAGCACCCACCCTTTCAAATAGTCTGCCTTCTGCAGGAATGTCAGGCTTTGTTGCTAACACCTGTTAGGAGTTTACTAAAATCATATCTTTTCAATTTGGGATTGTCCACATCATAAACAGTTTTGAAATCTCTCTTGTGCTGAAAACACTATGCCTTTTTCCCATCTCTGCAAGAAAAAACAGAATTGCTGGTGGGACATATCTATCAGGGTCAGCTCTGGCACAATAGACAGTAGTCTGAAGCAAACAGGCTTTCAGCAGTGCTTGGCCCACTTTTGAAAGTGAAAAAGGATATCTGTTGATTCTGTGTAACCATGTCACAGACTCATACAGAAGTGGGTAGGATTAAAACAAGCATTTATGATCCCTGGCTAAAGCACATCACGGCCAAAGCAATTCCCTCTGATAGCTCTTCAGTTTTTCCTCTCAATTTACAAGTGGCGGCTTTGAGGACTCCATTCATATACATGCCACCCAACCCCTTATCCAGGGGGTTGGGTTATCTCCCCCAATTAGTCATTTTAGCCTACATCTTCATACCTTCTGACTCCCGGGAAGATAAGGAAAGTGCCACCACGCTGCAGATACTCAAGCTGGCAGGAGACAAAGCTGTAGGAAGGGTCCCAGGTGCATCCTCCACTTTCTCAGCCTCAGGGGTGCTGCTGTCCAAGTCAACAGCATAGATGTCAGAATGGGTGCTGTAGTACATGCGACTTCCCCCGCTGCATGCCGCACATAGAACCGGTCCCTGCAGGTAATATTCTCGGAGCTCTGGGACCTTGACCTCTTCTCCTGTAGCTGCCTTGATGGCCACCATTTTCCCATAGTGGCCCAAAGCCATGACACAGTCACAGCCCAAGTCCCCATAGGCCGGCGGCTCCTCTGCATCCAAAGACTTCCGCTCTGTCCTCAAGGCCCCGATGAAGACAACTGGCTCCTCCAAATGATGAAGGATCTTGACAGGTGAGTCTTCACGGCTGCAGTTGTCAGGAGACCTCAGGGCCTTCAAGGGCACGGAGCACAGCTGCCCATCTGGGAAGCCACAAAGGATCATGGGAGAATCCAGCATGGCAGCATCCACGCCAAAGAGGAGGCTAAAAAGGGGCTCCTCCAGCACAAAGCCCCCCGAGTGGCGAAGGTCCTCCTTGTGGTCACTGGCATCGGGAGAAGATGCACAGCACAGGACCGGAAGGAAGTTGGCTAAGGACATGTCCCCATCACCGCTGGTGCTGGTGGTGATGTCCACATGGCAGATTGGTTGGCGTGGCAAGTTCTCCTGGTCCTCAGGGCCTGGGAGCTCATGGAGATTCATGCACCACTTCCCCTGGACTTGGGAGAGGGTGACGAGGACGTCACTGAGCAGTGTGAAGGTGCAAAGCGAGGCATCAGGAAAGGTACAAGCGCTGGAGCCCATGGGGAGAATGCACGAGAAGCAGTCATTTTCCTCCCCGTCCGTTCGCTTCGCTAGCCTTCAAAGCAAACAAGGAAAAGCTCTCAGGGTAGCCATAGGGAAATGCTCAGAAACAGAGTCAGAAAATCAGAATATTTAGCATTCACTTCACAGAGTTGAATTTGAGAGCAACCAACTGTAAAAAGTGAAGGGAAGATGCTGCTCTAGAGGGAGGCTCCAAAGCTTAACCCTTGTGCTACCTTACAAGATTCACATGCCTTTTTGGAAAGGAGCTTGGGAAAGAGGGAACAAGAGAAATAGAAGGCTAACCTTGACACAAACAAAGCATTCAGATATAGCAGCTGAGAGGGCAAAAAGATTAGGTAGGGCTATGGGCCAGGGGAAGGGCCTTTACACTTTTTCTACACTTGCACCATTTCCCAAATAACAGTCACCTGTGCATAGACACATATAACTGTTATTTGCACCATGGAGAGAGGTGGTTTGTCACACAGTGGTCAAGCAATTTGAATCGGCAAAATGGTGTCATGGCAACAGGGAAGAATAGACCCCAACCCACCTAGTACTGCATTCCCACTCAGATTTGCTTCTATATCCAGATGCTAAAAACAATTTCAAAATCATCCAAGGCTTTCAGGAAAAGAAGGCCATGGTGTGTGATGGGTAGGGTTAAACTGTCACCAACTTATTGATATAGGGGGGAAAAACCACTAGGCATCTGGTTTCCATCTACCTTTCTTTGTCATTCACAATATACTACAAAAGCAACAGCACACATGTTTGACATGCACAGGATCCCAGGTTCACCTCCAGGTAAAATCTGAAGCCCTGGAGAAGAGGGGGATTTTTGTCTGAGACCCTGGATTCAAGACTAGATTGGCCAACAGGCTGACCTGGCCTTCATACATAAACTGCTCCCACAGTGACATGGAAGAGTCCAAAATCCCGAATCGGATAAGCCCCATTTCTCACCTGCTTGGGTAGTCCAAGGACACACAGTAAATACCGACCCCAGCACAAAGGATATAAAGCTGCTGGTGGACGGGCAGGAGTTCAACATGCCAAACTTGATCAGGAAATCGGTAAATGGCCTGGGAATGAAACAAGAGAACTTAGAAGGCACATGCAAAAGGAGGCACTAAAATGCACCACCTGCAACACATCCACTCTTGCCTGGTTTTGTATGCTTAGCAGGGTCAGGGTGGTTATCCTTGAATGTGAGACAGTCAGGGAACTCCAGGGTTCTCCAAGCAGGACTAACAAAAAGTCCTGCCTAAAACCCAGGGGAACTATGGCTAGATCCATCAACAGTCTCACCCAGTCTAGGTATGCTTCTACACCAGACATGAGCAAACTTTTGCCCGCCAGGTATTTTGGACTTCAACTCCCACAATTCCTAATGGCCTTAGGCCTGTTCCTCCCCCCCCCCCCCAACCAGCTGCCTAAGTGGCTGTGGGGGAAAAGGAAAGGGCCTTAGACCATTAGAAATTGTGGGAGTTGAAGTCCAAAACACCTGGTGGGCCCAAGTTTGCCCATGCCTGCTCTACACTGTAAAAATAATGCAGCTTGATATCAATTTGCCATGGCACAATGTTAAGTAATCAAGGGAGCTGCACTTCCACAAGGGCTTTACCCTTCTCTTCCAAAGAGTGCCGGCACCTCACCAAACTACAACTCCCATGATTCCACAGCATCTCATCCAAGCATTCTCATTATAAATGGAAATTGTTTGCAGTATTACTACATCTCCTCCCCTGGCCTGCTTTAGTGCCATTTACAGCAGCCAGGCATGGAGAAAGGCAGTGATTGAAACTTTTCCAATTTTTTTTCCATGTCAGGAGCAACTTGAGAAACTGCAAGTCACTTCTGCTGTGAAACAATTGGCTGTTTTCAAGGACATTGCCCAGGGGATGCCCGAATGTTTTACCATCCTGTGGGAAGCTTCTCTCATGTCCTCGCATGGGAAGCTGGAACTGACAGACGGGAGCTCACCCTGCTCCCTGGATTGGAACTGCTGAACTTCTTGTCAGCAGTCCTGCCAGCACAAGAATGTAACCCACTGCGCCACTGGGGGCTCCACTTTTCCTGGTATAAAAATGGGAGAATTTCCACCCTATGCAATATGGCTAATGGAAAAATGGACTGCAATGGTAGTAAAAAGCTGGTGACCATGCTTACACATATATTGCCTGGTATGTTTGGTGTTTTAAACAGTTAGAAGGGAGTTTCTCACCCTGAAATGCTGTAGTCACATATAAGGGGAAAGAGCCAGCAAGCAGAAGAGCTTTTGTTACCTCCTGCCCATTTTACATCTGGCCAGACATAACCTCCTCCGGGTATCATTTCATACTCCCGGAGGCATGTAGTCAGAAGCCATTATGTCTGAACACACTTTGATTTAACGCAAGCTCTGGTCTCATAAATCAGCTGGCTCTTATCCCCCCCCCCCCTCTCTGAATGAGGATGTACAACTTATGCTTTCCTTGCTGAAAAGCATGCACTGCAGTCAGCGATCTTGACGTTACCCAGTAGTTTAAGGGCGATTCTTCATTTTTAAGCTCTAAGCAATTGCCTCTGCTGCTGCACTATGCCGACGAACAAGTCACATCTTTTATCCAAGATGGGGCTCCGTTTCAGAACACGCAATAATAACCCACATATCTATGTTTCCAGCAAAACCTATAAGAGGAATCTGCGTGCTGAGAAACAAGCATGCTTTCAGAGCATAAGAAAGCCAGCAAAAGCCAGGTTTTTAGACTCGCGTGTGATCTAAAGAATCAGCAATATGTATTTCACCCATTTGTGACCTACTTCTCTGCCTGAAATATATGTAAGAGGCTGAGCCAGATATTGCCATAATAGGTTCCTTAGAAACAAGCAAGGGCATAAATTTAAGGGATCCATTTGACATCATGCTAAGGCTTGCTGTGCTAATTACATGGAGGCTATATGAAAAAGGGCTTTTCACCACATTCAGCTCACAGACACTGAACAAAGCCAGAAAAGCACCATTTAATTAACCATTCCAAAGCCTTTTACCGCACTACTCAAGAAAGGGAAGGGCATATTTGTAAGTGACAGACATGAAATATATATTTTAAAAATCCTTTATAGACAGATGCCAAGAACTGGATTCTATGTGCTGGCTGATTGTGAAGCACCGACAACCAACCTGAAATGAAATGCATAAAGGTCAGCAGGACATCTAAAGAAAGGCTCAAAGGACAAGTGGCAGGTCTCCGCATGGGGTAGGCTTGCCTATCAATTTCCCAAAAACTAAACATCCAAAATCAAAGGGTGTTATGCTAAGCTAAAGCTTCCAACACACTGATGTGTAGCATTTAGCCCAAAATTATTTATTGTGGTGCCCTTGTCGGTGGTGCAGTGGGTTAAACCCCTGTGCCAACAGGACTGAAGACCGACAGGTCGCAGGTTCAAATCTGGGGAGAGGCGGATGAGCTCCCTCTATCAGCTCCAGCTCCTCATGCGGGGACATGAGAGAAACCTCCCAGAAGAATGATAAAACATCAAAAAATCATCCGGGCGTCCCCTGGGCAACATCCTTGCAGACGGCCAATTCTCTCACACCAGAAGCGACTTGGTTTCTCAAGTTGCTCCTGACACGACAAAAAAAATAATAAATCTGCTCATTCTCTCAGAGGGATGTCGCATATTTAACTGGACCTTCTATTTGTCAGTGGAAATCAGGGATGTGGTTAAATACAAGACTGACATATGTACATCTTCAGGTGGTTTCAAAACAAACACAGAGTCGGACAAAGCAAATACAAGGCTGGTCATGACCCTGAGCCTGGAAAGGATGTATAGAGGCCAGCAGTCACTCATTAGTACACTAAGGGTGCATCTATTTATTTATTTATTTATTTCAGAGTTTTGTATACCGAGCTTCTCAACCTCGTCGAGGGACTCAGCGCGGTTTACAGCCATAAAAACATATACATTCATTAAAATATCATATATCACAAATTACAAAACAACTAAGGTCAAGCTTTGGCCCTCCAGGTGTTTTGGACTTTAACTCCCACAATTCCTAACAACCGGAAGGCTGTTAGGAATTGTGGGAGTTGAAGTCCAAAACACCTGGAGGGCCAAAGTTTGACCATGCCTGATCTACATTATCTGATTAATGTAGATTGACCCAATGCTATGGAATCCTGGGATTCGTAGTTTGGTCAGGTGACAGCACTCTTTGGCAGAGAAGATTAAAGCTTTTGTAGAACTACAACTCCCATGATTCCACAGCATTGAGGCATGGCAGTAAAATGGTGCAAAACTGCATTAATGTACCCTAAGTCAAAATTGTCTTCGTATGGTTAGGCTCCTGAGAATGTAAGGTCTGTGATGCCAAAACTGAATATCTACTGTTTCTCCAAAACTATTTCTCTGAACACATCTGCAGCAAACAGATCTTCAAAGTTCGACAGAAAAGACACTCATTGGTGCATGCAAATTAGTTCGTTTATATAATTTAAGAAGTACTTGTCGAGGGTTACCTTAACAACTAAATGTGGAAAAGTGAACAAGCCGAGAACGTGCATACAATCTGTTCTCTTGCTTGTGCATAAAAGCATGTAGCAACGATTCCACCGGCTACTGTGACTCGATACTGTGATAAAGAAAAACCTATTGCAGAGAGACTGCTGGGATTGTGTTTCATTTTTGGATTTGGCTTTCTTTTGATGGGAAACTGGACCTCTGACCAAGTAAAGGCACCTCTCCAATACAGTTCCTGCTTGCCTTGATCACTTCTCCCCTTCCCTACACTTCAGTAGCCCCAATTTGGGTGCTTTCATAATGATGTTTTTTTTTTTTTTTGCATACTCATGTGTGATTGGTTTTAAATTGTCCATGCATGACAGAGGAGGCAAGCGCAGCTGCACATTAATAAATGCAGCAGACAAGTGTGCGAGAGACATCTTGACTACCTCTGGGGATGAATCTAGCATTGCAGAATGGATGCAGATTGACACCGCTGCAACTTGCCATGGCTCAATGCTATGGAATACGGGGAGCTGCAGTTTCACAAGGCCTTTACACTTCTCTTACAAAAAAGTGGTGGTGCCTCAGCAAACTACAGTTCCCATTATTCCCTAGCATTGAGCCATGCAGTTAAAGTGGTGTCAAGCCGCATCCATTCTATACAGTAATGTAAAGGTTTCCCCTGACTCTGGCGGGTGGTGCTCATCATTTCTAAACCAAAGAGCCGGCGTTGTCCACAGACACCTCTAAAGTCATGTAGCCGGCATGACTGCATAGAGGGCCGATACCTTCCTGTTGAAGTGGTACCTGTTGATCTACTCACATTTGTATATTTTCGAACTGCAAGATTAGCAGAAGCTGGGCCTAACAGTGGGAGCTCACCCCGCTTCCTGGATTGGAACCACCGACCTTTCGGTCAGCAAGTTCAGCGGCTCAGAGGTTTAACCCACTGCACCACCAGGGAAGATGCACTCTAAAAAGGGAGAATAAGACAGGCTTTCTTGGGTACCAATGTCAAAAAGAACCTGTATCACCCTACCTGGCTTCTCCCACTAAATCTAAGAAACCCGCCCCCCCCCCCATGTTTTCTGTCCCACCCCCTCCTAAATCTGGAGGAAGATGACAATATCCTGCTTTCTTCTCCGAAATGAGAGAAGCCTCAACCAATCTGTGGACTAATCTGGCGACCTCAGCATCCTTTGCCTTCTCCTCCCCCAATTGGTTCTACATTTGAACCTATTATTATGTTTAAGTTGGTCCTAAATTTGGACCTATTATTATCATGAAAACCAGCTTTCTTCTCTTAAATGACACTGAAAGCCTCAATCTGAGGAACCAATATGGGGGCCTCAGCATCCCTTGCCCCACGTGGTGTAATAGGTTAAACTGTTGTGCTGGCAGGACTGCTGATTGAAAAGGTCAGCGGTTTGACTCTGGGGAGCTGGGCAAGCTCCTGTCTGTCAGCTCCAGCTTCTCATACGGGGACATGAGAGAAGCCTCCCATATAATGGTAAAACACCTGGGCGTCCCCTGGCCAATGTCCTTGCAGATGGCCAATTCTCTCACACCAGAAGCAATGTGCAGTTTCTCAAGTTGCCCCGACACAAAAAAGCATTCTTTGCCTAGGTAAAGGTTTTCCCCTGACATTAAGTCCAGTCGTGTCTGACTCTGGGAACTGGTGCTCATCTTCATTACTAAGCCGAAGAGCCGGCATTGTCCATAAACACCTCCAAGGTCATGTGGCCAGCATGACTGCATGGAGCGTTGTTACCTTCCCGCCAGAACGGTACCTATTGATCTACTCACATTTGCATGTTTTCAAACTGCTAGCTGGACAGGAGCTGTGGCTGACAGCGGGAGCTCACGCCGCTCCCTGGATTCGAACCTGAGACCTTTCAGTCAACAAGTTCAGCAGCTCAGTGCTTTAACCCAATGCACTCCCCCCCCCCCCCAATTGGTCCTAAATTTGGAATTATTATTATTATTATTATTTCATGCTTCCTTCCCTTCAAGGGACCCATCCATATTGCCAAATCATGCAATATGAAACTGCATGACATGGTCAGGATTGGCTCCTAAAATTCCTATTGGACTGAACTAGATGATTCTTTACACGGCGGTCGTATCATGCAGCCTCAAACTGGATGAGATGGCAGTGTAGAAGGGGCCTCAAAGCCTCATCCTGGGGACCTCAGCCACCTCTGCCCCCCTCCCTCCCTCCCTCCCTCCCGCCTCACCTTCATGAACCTGCTCTCCTGGTCGTAGACGTAGACGTACTCGGTGCCGTTGGAGAGGTAGATCTGGCTCCCGTGGCACAGGACCCGGGGCTTCCCCGCCGCCAGGCCCCCCACGGGGCAGCAGAAGCCCGCCAGGTAGTCCACCCGGTGCCCCACCTGCGCCATGGCGGGCTCCCACCACAGGGACGCAAGCACGCGTGGATGGCAAGGACCCAAGAAAGCAGGCAGGCAGGCAGGGGGGAGGAAAGCGTCCCCTCGGGGGCGCCCTTGGCCCTTCCCACTCGAGACGCGGCCACGCCGAGGGGCCCCCACCCGCGGCGATGGAGGGAACAAAGAGGGCGACACGGGTGGGGAGAGGAGAGGAGCCACGAATCCCTCCCTTCCGAGTAGAATGAAGGCAAACCCTAAACCCCGCCTAAAGCCACCAATGACAACCGCTTCGCCCAATCCCGCCCCCTCCCTCGGCAAGGGGCGGGGATAGAGCGTTGGCCCCGCCTCCACTTCGTCTCCCCTGCTGAGTAAAATGCAAACCATAGACCCGCCCAAAGCAAGCAATGACACCCGCACTGGCCAATCCTGTCCCCTCTCCCGGCAAGGGGCAGAGATAGAGCGTTGGTCCCGCCTCCCCTGCTGAGTAAAATGTATAGAACCCGCTTAAAGCAATCAATGACACCCGCTTCAACCAATCCCACCCCCTCTGCCTTGACAAGGGGCGGGGATAGAGCGTTGGCCCCGCCTACACTTTGTCTCCCCTGCTGAGTAAAATGCAAACCATTGTTTGATGTTAATTCGTTCAGTCGCTTCCGACACTTCGTGACCTCATGGACCATCCCACGCCAGAGCTCTCTGTCGGCCATGGCCACCCCCAGCTCCTTCAGAGTCAAGCCAGTCCCTTCAAGGATAATATCCATCCACCTTGCCCTTGGTTGGCCCCTCTTCCTTTTTCCTTCCATTTTCCCCAGCATCATTGTCTTCTCTAAGCTTTCCTGTCTTCTCAAATGATCTCTATTTTTTGTTGTTTTAAAAAAACTTTTAACCATATCCCAGTTTGTACGCTTCTTTGGAATTCCTTCATTTGGTGTTAACCAATAGGTTAATTCGTCCATATTCATTATTTCCAGTACTTTATTTTGCCAGTCTTCTCTTTTTGGTATTTCCTTCTGTCTCCAGTTTTGGGCATACACAATTCTAGCTGCAGTGGATAAATAATTGAAAATTATATCCATATTTTTTTACACCTTCAAAATCAAGCATTCCGAGCAGGAAGCACTCTGGTTCCTTTTCAAATTATATTTTCAAATTTTTTTGTATTTCCTTATATACCATGTTCCAAAAATCTTTGGCCTTTGGGCAGGACTACCAAATGTGAAAAAATGACCCTATCTGTTGTTCACATTTCCAACATTTATTTGAAGCATCTTTGTAAAATTTAGAAAATTTTTGAGGTGTAATATACCATCTATGAATCATTTTAAGTAAGTTTTCTTTTAGGTTGTAAGAATAGGTATATTTAATTTTTTGATTCCAAATTTTCTCCCATTGTTTCAAGTTTATTTCCTGTCTTCTCATGATGTGGCCAAAGTACTTCATCTTGGCCTCTACTGTCCTTCCCTCCAATGAGCAGTTGGGCTTTATTTCCTGAAGTATGGACTGGTTGGATCTTCTGGTGGTCCAAGGCACTCTCAGAACTTTCCTCCAGCACCACAGTTCAAAAGCATCTATCTTCCTTCGCTCAGCCTTCCCTATGATCCAGCTCTCACATCCGTGGGTGACTATGGGGAATACCATTGCTTTAAGGCCCGTCGCAAACTCTGTTCCTGCGAGAGAAAACCTTGCTAGCAAGTCCCTGACGTCATGAGCCTGCGCCTCTCTCCCCGCCCCTTTCTCCGCCCCTTTCTCTTTGCGAGCGTGGTTTTTCCTTTGCTAGGGCAGCATTGCCCGCATTTTCTCTCAGTTGAATTCTGCCAACTGAGAGAAAATGCGGGCAATGCTGCCCGAGCAAAGGAAAAACCACGCTCGCATGGAGAAAGGGGCAGAGAAAGGGGCGGGGAGAGAGGCGGAGTCTCGTGACGTCAGGGACATGCTAGCAAGGTTTTCTCTCGCAGGAACAGAGTTTGCGACGGGCCTAACTATGCAGATCTTCGTTGCCAGTATGATGTCTCTACTCTTCACTATTTTATTGAGATTGGTCATTGCTCTCCTCCCAAGAAGCAAGTGTCTCCTGATTTCCTGGCTACAATCTGCGTCTGCAGTAATCTTTGCACCTAGAAATACAAAGTCTGTCACGGCCCCCACGTTTTCTCCCTCTATTTCCCAGTTGTCAATCATTCGTGTTACCATAATCTTGGTTTTTTTTATGTTTAACAGCGACCCAGCTTTTGCACTTTCTTCTTTCACCTTGATTATAAGGCTCCTCAGCTACTCCTCGCTTTTAGCCATCAGAGTGGTGTCATCTGCATATCTAAGGTTGTTAATGTTTCTTCCAGCAATTTTCACTCCAGCCTTGCATTCATGAAGCCCCGCACATTGCATGATGTGTTCTGCATACAAGTTGAATAGGATGGGTGAGAGTATACAACCCCGTCGTACGCCTTTCCCAGTCTGTTGTTCCGCGGTCAGTTCTTACTGTTGCTACTTGGTCCTTATACAGATTCCTCAGGAGAGAGACAAGGCGATTTGGTATGCCCATACCACCAAGAACTTGCCACAAACCATAGACCCGCCCAAAGCTATCAATGACACCCGCTCTGGCCAATCCCGCCTCCCTCTCTCCGGCAAGGGGCGGAGCCAATGTCCAGGCCTCCTCCTCTCTCTTCAGGAGTCTCCCACTTTCTCTCTCTGGCCCCTTCCACACAACTGAATAAAATCTCACATTATCTGCTTTGAACTTGAATATATGGTAGTTCTTAAGTAGATATTGTGGCATTTTCTGCCTTGATATTCTAATGGCTATGTGGAAGGGCCCTCTGTCGTTCGCGAAAGAAGCCGGTGAGGGGAGTAGGCGGGGTTTACGACCAGAGCCGTAAAGCAATCGCACTTCGCTGATGTTCTGGCGGTTGCCGTGGAGAAGAAGAGAGGAGGGAGGGGCGCGTGCCCACCTCTGGGAGGAAAAAGGAAATGGAGGGAAAGTGGATCCCATGGCATCAGGTTTCCAAGCATTTTGGGCTCCCTCCCAGTCCGGCATTAATGTAGGGAAAGATTTTCCCTCAGCCATTACTCAGAATGGAGACTGTAGTCAAGACAGACATGGGGTGCATCTACACTGTAGAATTAATGCGGTTTGGCACCACTTCAACTGCCATGGCTCAAAGGGATGGTTTCGTTGGGAATTGTAGCTTCACAAGGTCTTCTGCCTTCTTTGGCTCCCAAATCTCCATAGCACTGAGCCATGGCTGTTCAAGTAGAGTCAAAGCTGCATTATTGATACAGTGTACATCAGGCATGGGCAAACTTGGGTCCTCCAGGTGTTTTGGACTTCAACTCCCACCATTCCTAACAGCCTACTACAGCTCCCAGAAGCCCCCAGCCTGCATTCGCAGGCTGGGGGCTTCTGGGAGCTGTAGTAGGCTGTTAGGAATGGTGGGAGTTGAAGTCCAAAACACCTGGAGGACCCAAGTTTGCCCATGCTTGGTACAGATGTACCCTAAGACCAGCTTTAATGATTACATTGAGTCCCCAAACAGGTGGCAGAGTCAGGTTTCATAACCCTAGCAATGATGACTGGGATGGAGAAGAAATGTTTGTGAAAACCAAAGGCTGGCTACCTCTCGGCTTAGGCCTGTCTCTTGAGGGAAACCAGCAATATCTCCAGAGCCAATGGGATCACAAGAGACAGACTATTTCTGAATCCGAGCTGTTGCTGCTAGGGACAAGCAGACAACGGAGCACTATTGCTTCCATGGGGATTTTGGTTGCTAAGCCAGATAGACCTTTGTAGTAATTTTGCCTGCCTTTGATCAATTGCATCTGCTTAAAAATCATGACAAGAGGTCTCTCCTATTCCAGAGCTGCAGCAAGCATGTTCCAAATGCAGAAGCAAAGAATAATACGCAGGTATCTTGGATTCTTTTGTGTAAAAGGGAGGGAAATGTTGCCATGCTTCCAGAACCAGTAGATGGCATTGCTGCTGTGTGTCAGTAATAATCTATGGATATGAGAGCTGTACCATAGGGAAGGATGAGCGAAGGAAGATTGACGCTTTTGAACTGCCGTGTTGGAGGAAAATTCTGAGAGTGCCTTGGACAACAAGAAGATCTAACCAGTCCATACTCCAGGAAATAAAGCCCGACTGCTCACTAGAGGGAAGGGTATTAAAGGCAAAGATGAAGTACTTTGGCCACATAATGAGAAGACAGGAGAACTTGAAGAAGATAATGATGCTGGGAAAATGGAAGGAAAAAGGAAGAGGAGCTGACCAAAGGCAAGGTGGACGGATGGCACCCTGGAAGTGACTGGATTGACTTCCAGGACGCCATCCATCCACCTTGCCCTTGGAGCTGGGGGTAGCAACAGGGAGCTCTGGCGTGGGCTGGTCCATGAGGTCACGAAGAGTTGGAAGCAGCTGAATGAATAAGCAATAACAATGCTGTGTGTAGAAACAAAGAATGAGCAGAGGCAAATCAGATGGCTGTAGGTGTGAGCAAAGGGCTAACTTCTTGTAGCACAGATTTGCTCACTAAAATCAATCCTATTTGGTCTCTCCATTATCTGCCTCAGTTTTCTTTATGTTGAATTTCATCCCAGACTGCACAGATCTCCAGCCCTCAATGAGTAGTTAGCCTAGATAGATGAGAATGAGGGATTCCTTCCCTAAATTCCTTATGCATGCCTATCTCAAGAAGGGGCTTAGAAGGGGGGTTGTCTTACTCATCCTGCATGCCACTATTGCCTCCCTTTGAATCCTTAGCGATGTGATATCTTCAGGGAAGATGTTATTTCCTCTTTAAAGGTATTTTTTATTTCTCTAGTGAGGCCAAGAGGTCAATTCTCCATTTTGGTCTCCTTCTCTCTTCCTTTGTTCTCCTTTAGTGAGGAAGCATCTTGCCATTCTCCAGGTAAGATGTAGATGCATGGCTATTTTGTTATTTTTCCTTTTTCTTTTCCCTGGAACAGGCATCCTCAGACTGCGGCCCTCCAGCTGTTTGGGCCTCCAACTCCCAGAAGCCGTAAGAAGCTTTTAAATTATCAGGAATTCTGGGAATTGAAGGCCCAAACAGTTGAAAGGCCACAGTTTGTGGATGCCTGCCTTAGAAGATTGCTCAGTAAAGCTAGTTAGCTCCAAGAACCTTTCCTATCTAGAATGTATTTATTTTTACATATTATTTTTAGAACCTATGAAGTTGTGGATCTGCAATTCTGTTCCCTCCTGCTGAATGGAAAGTAATCCTTGCTCTCTGCACGTAAGCTTCTGCTGGTTATGAACTGTGCTTCTGGCACTCTGCTGTATTTTTGTGGAATGACCCCTAAGTGAGGGTTATTTTTATTTCTAACACTTTGAACCCCAGTCATTTCTTTTTTGGCTTCTTTATAAAATTTAAAAGGACAAACAAATCTCTCTCTTGTTTACAAAACTGCACAGGAAAGATGTACTGCACAGACCAGATCAGTGGTTCTCAACTTGTGGGTCCCCAAAAGGCCTTCAACTCCCAGAAATCCCAATAGCTGGGATTTCAGGGAGTTGTAGGGAAAAAACACCTAGGGACCCACAGGTTGAGAACCACTGGACTAGAGGTACTTTAGCAATGGTTTTGCAAATCCTGTAGACTGGAGTATTTTGTTTTGAAGAAGTCAAGGCAGCTTTGTGGAAGTTGTGTTATGAAAGGCAAAAACACGTCCTGGTGAAAATGTCTACCCGCACAGTGAAATATAGGGAAAAACTACTGAATCATACTGTTTCTACCAATCAATTTTAGAAAGCCCATAAACTACAGCTATATCTGCATAAATAAGAGATTTCTAGACATATAGTTACCCCATAATAAAGATGGATTACTTGGTGATGCTGTGGATAGATTTGTCCTTCAGGCTATGATATAAACTGGTCTTGGCAGCATTAAAGTAAAATGAAGATGGGAAGTGCTTATGGGGACATCTCTATCAGGGTTTTTTGCTGCATTTTCTGAGACTTTGCTCACTTGGCAGTATTAATATGCTTGTGTAAAGGCTAGACGGGTTAGTCATTTCGCTGCAAAATGCCTGTGTGCTGTGGCAAACTGTAGACTCATCAGCAAAATTACTTGAGAACAGCATGTGGCCCTTTCTGTCTTTTAACACACAGCTAAAGAGACAGTGTCTAGCAACCATTGGATAGTATCAGAAAAAGAAATGCCTGTGCACTCCCAAGGGAATGGGAAGTATTATATAAAACTCCCATTACTCATACTCTGGCTCAAGATTAGCCGTGATATTTGGCCATGTGGCGATTTGGATGGACATTTCTCATTTCCAAGAAAGGCCTTTGGCTGGCAAAAGAAGCAGGGAAAGAATGAAGATGTGTTTTGGTTGCAACTCACTTCTTATTTTTTCAAGACACTGGGTAGAAGCTGGGGAAAGACAGATTGTCCATACACACACACACACCCAAACATAGGTGAGTCAACTACCTCATTCAAGGCAACAGGGGAGTCAACTACCTCATTCAAGTCACTTTCAAGAAATGACTTGTTTCCGCTTAAGATGACTTTAATGTGCAAAATGCATGTAATTTTCAAATCTTCTGCTCACAGGTTTGCTGCCCCAGAATATGGCATAAACACACTTCTCAACATGGATATTCTGAAGCTGAATCTTAACTCTGGTGTATTATTGTGTTTGTTCCTAATATGCCTGGATGTATGGAAATTACAGTTTCTGTTAAATCAGGGTTGTCAGGCCCACTTTCACCGAGGGCCACATGCGCCTTACTGTTGTCTTCAAAGGGCCAATTGTAATTGTAAGACTCTATAAATGTAGCTTTGTTGCCCTGGCACTGGAAGCCTTGCGGGCCATAGAAAATGGTGTGGTGAGCTGGATTTGGCCCACAGGTCTTGCGTTTGACCTGTATGTTAGCAAAATGGCACTACTGATTAGTATGCATACACATATACTTCTATCTTAACGGGTTTCCTTTGCAATATCCACAGGCACGATTCCTTTATAGTTTATTGACTGCCTTCATTTGCCTCTACTAGCATAAAAGGAAAACAGTTGTGGATATTCATCAGGTACATTAAGTATTGCTAAAGGCTGTATACATTAATGCTTAAATGAATTCCTACACATAGCGTCTTAAAAGATAAGAAACTATGCATTAGTATCCTACATGAGATTTCCACCTGTTGAAGAGCAATGGCTTTCCTGCTTCCTGGAATGAAATGTATAGATTATCAAACAGTCTACATCTGTAAGGAACAGATTCATGGGCAGATGCCCATTCTTTCTTCAGAACTGGCTTACTACAGCTGTTACCTGTGATTAAGATCCTTTGGGGACGGTGTGGGAGTGGTAAGTACTATCTCCTCACAAAGTTTATTGCTGTTATGGAAATTTGCAAAGCAAGGAACTGAAGTCCATGATTAAAGCAATCCTGAGAGACGCTTAAGAATCTCCAAGGATGCAGAGGCATCAACTCTCCAAGGTGGAACTCCTCTTGGTCAGACCTCACTTGGTATATAGTGTCCAGGATTCAAGAAGGATACTGACAAAACTGGAACATGTTCAGAGATGGGTAGGGGATCTGCAGACTACAATCCCTGGGGAGAAGCTTGGAGAGCTGGACTTGGTTAGCATGGAGAAGAGAAGGTTAAAAGGGGCCATGATGACCATGTTTAAATGTTACGTTGAAGATGGTACTCTGAAGACTAAGAGACAAGAAAATATTCCACTACAACAATATGAAGATCCTTCTAATGGAAAGAGCCATTCAACTGTGAAATATGTTGCCTCAAGAGTGTGGTGGAGCTGCCTTCTCCGGAGGCTTTTAAACAGAGACTGGATGGCTATCTGTTAGGAGAGCCGTGATTGAGCATTTCAGTATGGCAGGGATTTGGACTGCATGATCTTTGTGTTCTCTTCCAAATATTATCATTGCATTTTCTGAAACCCATCAGACAGTTTTAATTACTGAGAGACAGAGAGTATATAGTGGGCGGTGGGCCTGCCACCAAAACTCTTCAGAGCAGCTTTGCATCTTCCCAATGAGGGTGAGCTGTGCACAGATCATTTAAGAAACAACCCCTTTGAGACTCAACTTCTGTGTAATGCTTTTTTCCCCTATTTTTGCTAAAGCCAAGCTGCTAGACTTCCATCACCCCCAGATTTTACTTTTGTAGTACTACAGCATACACAAAATGTGGCTCCAGGCCCACTAGCCAATGAAAGGATCCTATCTATTCCTCATATTTAGATCTTTTATGCTGTAACCTCCTTCAGGAACAGTGTTTTAGGGGAAAAGACAAGGAAAGACAGACATATGCATTCAGCTTCTAAAAACAACTGGGGAGCATCCCCAGGAGCTCTCTGGAATAGTTTCTATTGTGTTGCATCTCTCAGAGGCTCTGTGCGCTTCCTCCCGTTCTGGACCAGGACTCTCCGGCGCTTGGCTGGTAAAGGGATGGTTGTTTTCTCTGCCTCTGGTTGGCTGACCCTGATGGGGGCTTTGGCAGCAGATTGGCTTTGGCCTTTGTTCACCTCATCCACAAAGGACTCCACGCCCTCAAAGCGTGTGGTGAGTTCTCCAAGCCGCTCTTTGAGGGCATTGAATTCCTTGTACAGGTCATCCAGGGCATCAGAAAGGGGCTTGATCCTAGGCAGAAAAAAGAGAAGGAAGGAGACAATCTGTTCTTGTCTTGATCTAGTAGTGGCCTATTTTAGCAGAACATCATCCCAAATAAGTAAAAAGTCTTTTACTTCCACTCATAATGTTGAAGAAAGAAGTGTTCTGGCAAAGTTCACACCTCAAGCACAGCCAGCACCTTTCCATCTTGTCAAGCTGCACAGGACCAGGAATGGGGATGATGAGACCCTCCAGATGTTGTTGGACAGCAGTTCCCATTGTCATTATTGGTCATGTTGGTTTCAACTAATTTGAGATACAATCCAGCAACATCTGAAGAGTCAGGCTTCACTTAAATTTATTATGCATGTCTAGCCAAAAAGTAATAGTAATTAATTATAGTACTTTTACAAAGCAACTTTCCATATTGTGTTTGTCTACGAATCGGCCCAGTTATGTGTTCAATGAGCATTTTTATGTAGATCCTGATGAAAGCTATTAAATCTGCTGGTACAAATAAACTATGTATAATAATAAATTAATAATCATATGTGGTAGATACTCCAACAATGAAATTGAGGCTACAATTTTGTTATGTTTTCACATCTTCTACCAGAAGTCTGATTGTTGAATCTTCTTAGTACCGTATTTACTCTAATGTAATGGGCATCTTTTTTTACTTAATTGATTAGCCAAAATAGAGATGCTCATTACATTTGATGGCGTATTACAATCTTGCACCAAAAGGTGCCTGTGCCACTTGGTAAGACTGAGCCTAGCAAACTCACCAGCTTGGGCCTGATGGTGGAGCAACAGCTTCCCTCCCCAAGTCCTTTCTCCTTCGTCTCTCAGCTGACAAAGGAGAAAGAGCTCCTCTTCTCACCACAACCCCTGGTGGAAGGACCCTGCTTCTCCTTCCTTCCTTTAGCAAATCCTTTTTTGTATAATGTGCACCTCAATGTTGAGGTATGCATTACATTTGATGGTACACTAGACTTAAGTAAATAGGGGTAATTTTATCAGTAATCGTAGAGTCTAACAGGTTACTTATTGAAGACAATTAACACGTCAATGTATTGTTGAAGGCTTTCATGGCCGGAATCACTGGGTTGTTGTACGTTTTTCCGGGCTATATGGCCATGGTCTAGAGGCATTTTCTCCTGACGTTTCGCCTGCATCTATGGCAAGCAGCCTCAGAGGTAGTGAGGTCTGTTGGAAGTAGGAAAATGGGTTTATATATCTGTGGAAAGACCAGGGTGAGACAAATGACTTGTCTGCTGGAGCTAGGTGTGAATGTTTCAACTGACCATCAAGGTCAGTTGAAACACCTACAACAACCCAATTAACACTTCTCTTACTGTGTGCACACACCTTGGAATTCCCCTGGATTTGTAATTTCTATTTGCTTTTTTGGTACTTGTTTGGTCACTTTAGAGACATCTCTCTGACTCTAGTGATGTATGTCGTTCTCAGACTGACAGTGAATCCTGATTGTTTATACCGGAGGTTGATTTCACACTCTGCTTTCACTGATGCTCACCTTCCATAGTCAGGTAATACAGTCTGGTGATCAAAAAGTAGAAGATTCTTGATCTGAGACATAATAGCAAATTTCCAGTTGTCCAGGACAAGAGTGAGATTGGCACATCCCTTCATATTGACCTTTGCAGCTGAAAAAGAGGAGTGAACCTAATGTCTGACAATACAGAAACTATTTTATTACAAAAGACACAGCTATCCCTTGGCTACAGTACAGTTGGACCATGACATTTGCGGGTTTAACTTTCATGAATTTGGTTAAAATGCTCTGGGATTCACTGGGATCTCCAGTGCAATTCTGTGGTCAACTTCTACCAGATGTTAACCATAGAATTATGCTGGAGGACCTAGAACTGTGGTTCTCAACCTGTGGGTCCCCAGATGTTTTGGCCTTCAACTCCCAGAAATCCTAACAGCTGGTAAACTGGCTGGGATTTCTGGGAGTTGTAGGCCAAAACACCTGGGGACCCACGGGTTGAGAGACCACTGACCTAGAGATTCCTAGAGATAACACCTCTTGAGGAATATCTAGGTCCTCAAGTGCAATTTTCTTGTTAATGTCAAGTTGGCCACAAAATCATGCTGGAGAACCTAGAGATTCCTAAAAAGGTGTTCTCTCAGGTTAGAAAAATAGCATTTTAATTCATGATTTTCACACTTCTATAAGGATCCTGTGCTGTAACTCCCACAAATAAGGAAGATTGATTAAACAAACAGTCCCCAAGTTACAAAAATCTGACTTACAAATGATTAATAGTTAAGAACAGAGTTGAGACAACAGGAAGTGAGAGAAATCTACCCCCAGGAAGGGAAATGCACTTCTGAAAGAGTTATCATGGGGAAAAGGTATCCCCACTGAAGCCTTATCTCCAGTCTTTGTTTCCACAACAAGCCATTTTCCCCCAAATCTAATTATTGTAGGGACAGAAAGTGAGGTGAAATTTTCTGAATAAGGGACAGGCAGCAAAACAAACACCACAGGGGTGTTAACCCTTTCCTATGCTATCCAAACCTAAAGAATATATATTTTGACTGAAGTTACACTTTAAAAATGTATCTGTTCCAACTTGCAAACAAATTCAACTTTAGAACTAACCTACAGAATCTTTTTTGTAACATGGGGACTGTTTGTATTGTGTCTTCCCCCTGTTTGAGCTTGTGGAGAGGGTGGTGGAATAGCTTTTTTCTTGGTTAGCCCCACTCACCCATTCCTGCTTCACATTCACATGCAGCACTGCTAATGCCCCTGCGTAGAAATGCCCCTCTCTTCCCTGTGCCCATTACTTCCTCTTAATTCCCTGTGCCCATATGGTCTTGCCTTGGGTGAGAAAAATAAATTTCCGGACCCAATTGGATGAAGAAATTAATGAAGATACTCACAACAATTTTCTGTAAGTAGAACTTTAAAATGATTAACTGTGCCAATTGTAAGCAAAAATATGTATGAAAGTCACTCTAAGGAAGATTAAATAAAAAATAAAGTTGATTTAGGCACAATATTTCTACACTTGGTATCTCACCCATTTCACGTGCTTTCGGGATGGGTAAGATTTGTGAAAATCATCCCAAAAATATATTAAGCAAAAAAAAAATAGATTCACAATTGACATTTTAAAACTTTGTATCCCATCCTTTTCACATGGGTTCAGGGGAATAAAGAGCTTTTGGGGAACAAAACTACAGTATTATAATATCAAATATATGCATTGAGAAAGAGAAGCCCCGTTAACAAGGGAGCTGTTATATTTGATGAGAAGATTGCATTTTCCAGAGCAGGAAATACACAGAGGTGTCATTTCATGAGCATTCATCATTAGGATGGTTTCTTTGAGAAGCCTGCCGCTCTGCAGTCATGGAGACTGGGAACAGATTTATAGGTGGGTACAAAAGTGCTCAAAGAAGATTGAGTTTTGGAGGATGGGAAATTTGGGAAAAAATATTTGATGTTTCTGTATTTGCATGTGCTAAAAATAAATGATAAGGGTTGAGACATATTCTGTGTCTTGACAGTCATTATGTAAATTAGCCTCTTACTATCATAGATAAAAGCAAGCTTACATGTATATCTGGCTAATGTCAGGCAGCTAGATGGAACCCATGTGCTCTGTGTGTTATAGCTTGCAAAGGCTGGGTTTCTTTAGCAAGTGTGGTCAAAGTTGGCCAACAGCAAGCCTCACACACATGCAAACCAGAGCTGGCAGAGAAGGAAATCACTTTTTAAAGAACAATTCTCAGAATCTCACGTCTACATTTTGGGAGCCCTAGCTCAAGAGGGGCCACGGTGGCATGGGTGCTGTGGTGGCACAGTGGGTTAAACTGCTAAGCTGCAGAGCTTGCTGAACAGAAAGTTGGCGGTTCGAATCCGCAGGACAAGGTGAGCTCTTGTTGTTAGCCCCAGCTTCTGCCAACCTAGCAGTTCGAAAACATGCAAATGTGAGTAAATCAATAGGTACTACTTAGGCAGAAAGGTAACAGCGCTCCATGCAGTCACGCTGGCCACATGACCTAGGAGGCATCTGTCTGGCTCTTCGGCTTAGAAATGGAGATGAGCACCACCCCCCAGAGTTGGACTAGACTTGACTTAATGTCAGGGGAAAACTTTTAACTTTACTTTAACCCAAGAGTTACATTTCAGAAAACACATTTGTGTGCACAATTTTTATATATATTACCTTCTGATCTGTAGTCCCATTCAGATTCTGTTTGTTGCCGTTTTGGTTTGGCAGCCCAGCTGACTGCCACAAAAAGTAGGAGGGAGAAGAAGTACTTCATGGCGATCCTTGCAAAGGAATAAGAAGAGGGAAAATGAATCTTGCCCCTGAAAGGAGCTGAAAAAATAGGTCTGTTCTCTTCCCATTTCCAACTCTTAAACACTACACATAGTGTTTCCAACTCTCTCATTTCCAACTCTCAGACACTACACACCTTCCAGATAGGATGGTCACAAACTCTACATTCCAAAAGGAAGACTGGAGCCCATCCAGTGTGGGTCTATGGGTATGTACCTGTGTCAGAGCTATTTATCTACTTGAAAAATCCTAGCAGGCTGGAAATGTGACATGACATGATGTGAAAACCTGGTCCCTCCTTGAATTGGAATCTCATCTCCTTCAGTCAAGATACTTCCTACACTTGTATCCACATGAACAATACTAAACTTTGCAACATGGAGGATTTGGCAGAAATGCTGGGTGCTGGGGTGCTGGGACAGAACAGTCGTACAGTTGGCAGCCAACTAAGCACTAAACTGTTTAGTGAAAATTGAACCACAAGGGACTGGTAGCACAAAAGAGTGCAAGCAGTTCTTGCTTAGCTGTAGCCTGATCTTCAGACCTAGATAGGACCAATATGTGAGTGTGGAGAAGAGCAAATCATAGACCACCTATTACAATGCAGTCTGAGGCCTGCCACATGCACAAGGAGGACCTTCTTATAGCAACACCAGAGGCACTCCAAGCGGCCAGCTACTGGTCAAAGGACATTTAATATAATTGCAAAGTTTTAATTTTTTTTTAAAGAAATACATTACAACTGTACCCTTGGTTTGCTCCTGATACGATAAATAAATAAATAGGACCAACAAGCAACTTTCACCAACTTGAAAGGGTAGGCAATTAGCTGAAAAAGTGCTGCAAGGTAGACCAACCAGCACGGGCAGCCTTGCCCTTCCCTTCTGTCACCCCCTTCACTCTGTCTAATGGTGGTGCTGGTCATGACTGCAGGTTATCTCCTTTCACAATTTCAGAGACATAGTAGGAGGAAATTGGAGTTTTAAGACACAGCAAGAAAGAAATAGAGATGGCTCTCCCCACAAGAAAAATAATTGGTCAAAATGACCAAACCCCACATAATAATACCACCACAAACCCAGCCCCTTGCAAAACTCTTGGTTGTGCATGCCTGACTCCAGGTAACACTATCAGAGGGTTTCACCTTCTTCTGAGGTTTGCCCAATGTGCCCCAGGGGATTTCCATTGCTAAGCAGGGATTCAACCCCTGGTCCCCAGAAACCTTAGTCCAACTTTCCAGCTACTTTACTATACTGCACAAATAGAGCAACACCTTTGGAGAAAGGGAAAGATCTTCTGATGAAGCTCTGGAGCAGTCGTTCCCAATTTGGTGCTATCCAGATGTGCTGGGTTACAATCCTGACTCTCTACATTCCCCTCAACAGCAAAGCCACGACATGTGCCAACTGTGGATGGTGGGCATTTTAGTGCAACATAGCTGCAGGGTTTTAAAAGGCTGCTTCAGAGCAACCAATGTTCAGAACGAAGACATGCACACAAAAAAGACACACTCACAAAATGGGGGGTGGTGGTGGTGGGGGCAGTCTCTTTCCTACCTGCTGAGAAGAAATCCTGGGGCGGCAAGATGTGGTGGTGGCTCTTTTAAGTCTCCACTTTGCTCCTCTTTCTCTGGCCAAGATCGGAGGGCTCTTCTTCACCTTATAACAAGCTGTTCTGGGCTGCCGCCAAGCCACACAGCAGTCCTCTAATTGCAAACAGATCTGCTTGGCTGATGGAGGGGTTTCCAAGCTGTGGCTTATTTCTCTCAAAGGAAAGGGAGGAAGCTTGCAGGACAGTAGGGCACCTCCCAGAAAACTCAAAAGTACAATTCAGGACACAAGGACTTGGAGGAAGAAAAGTACTCTCTTCCATTCCTTTAAGCTATCTTCGATGCATAAGGGAGCTTTGAGATTCTAACATTCTAGCCCGGATGCACAACTGGCGTCTGGTCACGGTTTACACAGAATTCTTGAAATCTGCCCAGCACATGCTTGTTCTTGGATGGAAGGATGTCTAATTTATTTAAGGGAAATACAATGCAGGCTAATTACCTTGTTGGTGAGTTTTTCAAGTGGTAGACAGTGAATACAAGTTATACCAAGAATTCATAGTCTCACTGCCAATTCTAGCAAGAGCAAATAACAGATCAGGGATGAGTAGAACCGATATGGCTGGTATCATCCGTGGGCTTACCGAAATACCAACACTCCTCATAACTAGCTGAGGGAGTGAGGTGTACTTTACTCCTTCAAAACTAAATGCAGCCTTCTTTGCCTCTGGTGCTTCCTTGGATTTGCCTATAGTGGTCTTTGTTTTTGCTTCACCAGTCCCGGCAGGCATTAGTTGCAAGTGCGTGGTGCAATGCAGAGCACACTAATCCAAGCTCAATGTGCTAGCTGACACTTTTTGGCTTTTCCCTAGTGTTCAGTTGAAGCAGAGTAATCCCTAATGACAAATAGAAAGTTTTTTATTGCAGACTTGTCCCCAGTTCCTTTTATTGATATGCACAGCCTTCCTTTCCTACAATGAGTCAAAGACAGCATCTGTATCTTGCGTCGTCTGCACATTGACTTCCTAACTTTGTGAGACATGTAACGGGGAAGGAGAATGAATTGGTTGATAACCACATCCCCAGAATGCATGACAAAGTACTCAACAGTAAAGCTCTTCAAGAAACAGCCCAAATAACCAAAGAGAATATAAAAGTCACTTAATATTGAAAAAATCTACAGGCATATTGTTTCCACATTCTTTCACAGAAATAGATGTGTGCCTTTAAGTGGAAACACACTTTGAAATGTAACTTAGTGAGTGGAAGTGCATACAGCTCTGGTTGTAACGCTGACTTCATATTTTATTTTTTCATTCACTCTAAGAATCAATTTACTTGGAAATTAATTCACTACTAAATCTCTTGGTTTTTAACTGCTCACTATGTATATTAGTCTCCCTGTACTGGTAAAATTTTGTAATTTCATTCTTTTCTTCCATCTGCTATGTGCCAGAACCATACTTACTTAGGTGATCCCTTGTAGCCCAAGGATGATGGTCCTCCAAGTGTCTTGGCGGTGGGTCCGTAGGTGGCTGCGGAGCCCTATTCTTGATCCTCATGTTCTCCCACAGTGAGAACATCGGTTTCCAGGTGGAAGGCGGTCTCGGTCAGGGTTGACTTGATGCACCTTCCTCTTGGCACGTTTCTTCCTTTTGCCCTCTATTCATGCCTCTTTGAATTCTGCAGCACTGCTGGTCACAGCTGACCTCACTACAGCGTTCAAGGGCCAGGGCTTCTCAGTTCTCAGTGTCTATGCCACAGTTTTTAAGATTGGCTTTAAGCCCATCTTTAAATCTCTTTTCCTGTCCATTAACATTATGTTTCCCAACTCAAGCCAGACCCATAGTATGAAAATGACAAGATGATTTCACTTATCTGTCAAATAGCACTCACCATTTGGAAGTTTCTCTCAACACTAATAAACACTGAAGAAATTGGTTCAGGGCTCTGGAATCCTTCAAGTTCATACCTAACTACATCTTTGCTCCTAATGCTTAACCAAATTCCCATTCTTCTAAAATGAAATGGGGGGAGTGTCTGTCTGGAAATGAGAAACCTAGAATCCTCCTGTAATGTATAACTATTTGTTGGAAGAGAACAGACATCAGGCTTTTTCCAAATGAGGAAACAGGGGAAGGAGAGTGATATTACTTGGAGGCCTTATCTAAGTCCCCAGGTGGCCAAGAAAAGGGAGTGTTCTTGACTGTTTTGATAGTGACTAAACAGATGGAGAATATTCATATTAACTGAGGATCCAGGAAGTTGAATATTGCATGACCAAGGAGCCTTTGAAAGACAATCATACTCAACTATACGTGATCACCTATGATGACAAAAAAGTAGAATTCCTTTTGCAATTAATAGTGTTTTACTGCCACTTTGTTGCATGAGCAGGAAAGCCAATACAATTTTTTAGGGTTGCAAAACATCTCCAAAGGGTCACACTATGTTACTGCCAGAACTTAAGCAATAATTCAAATAAACATGAAGGCAAAAGCTGTGCTCTTCTGAACAGATGGAGATAGCAAAACTTTGCCTAAAATTATTAGATCATTCTTTAGACAAAGTTCACCATCTTTAGTTGGCAATGTTGCTGAAATGCCACAAATCACTACCTTCTGTATCAACCAATATACACAAGAATTTTAGAGAGTAGGCATGAGGACTGGAACTTGAAGTGAAGAGGGTCAATTATCAAGAAGGCTGCCCTGGAGAATAGCTGAAGTTCTGTCTGGGGAAAGATCTGTAATTTAACAATTGTGCAAGGTCCAAGTTGATGGAAAAGAACCAAACACAGAGGGTTAACACAAGCAGAGAAATAAAAGGCACAGGAAACTGTCATTTTCAGATGCTTTAATAGACTTTTATTTGAAGGGCTGTTATTCAGTTAACTCCAGTCCAAACCCAACACACCTCTGCAACCCACAGACAAAGAGGAATAGCAAGAGCGGCTACAGCCCAGTGAGCTCAGGAAATCTAGTCAAAATGCAAACCTATGTCACATGTCCTGTCAACAATAATTAGGAAGTGTTTCCAAACACTTGACCATCCAAGCCCAAGATACTTTTGCCATGGAAGGCAGAGCGACCACATCCCTCATGGCAGCTGTCTGGGAGCCAGGCCTACGTGCCCATAATGAGAACAGGGAGCTGGGGCGGAGGCACATCATGCTGTGGCAATGAGCTTCTAAAAAATATCAAACGTGGGAAGGTTTAAAGCAGAATGCCTTCTGTCCACACAAGCAAACAGAGGTCAAACATGCCATGATTTCTCTGTAATAAAGTTGATGGATTTGCCTGGGTGATAACAGTTCAGTTGTGCAGAAATACTACTGCAAGAGGAACCATATTTGCCCTTATACTGCTGGCAGAGATGCTGAAAATATTTGGATCATGAAAACAGATATCTTTACTGTTGGGAAATTGGTACTTCAAAAGAAATAAGAAACTTGAGAGCATGGCTCAGTTGTGGTTACATGAACGGACAGTATGTTTCGCGTTCTTGAGGTGAGAGGATTTCTGGTGCTTTGGCTGCATTGTGCCTGGACAGTGACAGGGTAAGACAAAGCTTCAAATTCCCCATTCAGTTGTGCCCTGCTGAGATTATATTCAGATTTTTAACAGGTATGTGGACGGTACTTGCAAGCTTTCCTTGCTCATAGTTGCTGATTTCAGAAAACAATTTCAAGGTAAAGGGAAGGTGGCATGGGAGATCTGGGGCATGTGAACTGTTGCCTGCGTAACCATGACACAGCCCAAATGATTTTGGTCAAAACCGCATCTGCTTTCAGATGGGATAGCCAATTGTTTGCCTTCGTCCTATCTGGATGAGAATACTCCTTTCTGTTGCACACCTGCTAGATGAGAAGCACCAGGGAACAGCAGCTGACATAGCTCCATTATGGATGACTGGACAAAAATGGGTCAACAGGCAATCACCAACACCCCTTCCCAATGAAGAATTACACTCTTTTTTTTTTAAGCATCAAAGTGCTTTGGGGCTTAGCCTCAGGCTCTAAAGCCGTGGCATGTTCTTCATTGCAAGTCATTCAATTTGGGAACTATAATTACAGGGTGGACTGCAGTGATTCAGGCACCACCAACCCAGTGATTCTGGGACTAAATGCAAAGCACGTCAAGAGAACAATATTAGGCAAGCTAGTGTTCGGGGAGCAAGGTGTCCCTTCAATACTGCTGCCTAGCCTTACTCACTGACTTTTTAAGGCTGGGGAAAGCTTGTGGCATGCAAGCTAACAGGGGGCATGGCCACTTCGCCATGTGCCCACAGAGCTGATGAGCCACATGGGTGACCTCAGTTCAAGGGAAACATGGCCTCTGGCTTTCTATAATACTGAGAGCAAAGAAAAGGCAAGGCTGCAGCACTGGGCAGAAGGGCTGCGTTGTCTTCTCCCACTGAAATAGCCAGTTCCAAGGGCAAGCTGCCGCTCCCTAGGTGGCGCTGTGGGCCCGCCATATGGGTCACCACCCCACTTGCCCATTCTGTCCCGCCCCTCATGGTGCATCATCCCAGGAGGAAGAACAGTCCTGCCCGGCTTAAGGGTTTGCCTCTGTATTTTTGCCAGTTGGTCTGTGATGGCCGCCCTGAATGCCAAGCCGGACGAGGCCTAGCTGCGTGGGAGGCTACACATTTCGCAGTGATCTGTGCCCGGCTGGTTCATGAAGGTGCAGTGCTGACAGGCCCACATGGAGGAGGTTGTTGCATGTTCTGAACCGCCCACAGCACCATACTCTTGGAGTCCTGGCAGTTGAACACCAACTGTACCTAAAAAGACAATCTGTCCCTTCAGTAAGTTCTGGCTTTCAAAAGCCTGCAAAATTGTTAGGTGGGGAGGAAATGGCGAGTAGAACTCAGTGGACTAGTAAGAGTATTAGGTAATAGTATCACCAGTATCCATTGTGCATTCTTGATAATGGCATAACTCATGCAGGAAAGGATGCTTCTTGAATATCTCTCATGCATACTGATCTACCTTCAGTCTTTCAGGAAAGCATCATCAGCTTGTTGCTAATGCAGTAAGGACTCGAAATGAGGAGCTTGCACAGACTTGGAAGAAATCAGAACAATGGGCCACCATCGAACAACTTTGCAGTATGTCTAGGCATTTCTCCTTTAAGAGGACTGATGATTAATATATGCAAATCAATGTATCCTAAACCAAATACTCTCCAATGAGGTGCCTTAATCTCAGTTTTAAAGGAGAAATGCCTAGACATACTGCAAAGTTGTTCGATGGTGGCCCATTGTTCTGATTTCTTCCAAGTCTGTGCAAGCTCCTCATTTCGAGTCCTTACTGCATCTAGCAACAAGCTGATGCTGTCCTGAAAGAGAAGGTAGATCAGCATCGCATGAGAGATATTCAAGAAGCATCCTTTCCTGCATGAGTTATGCCATCTCTCAAGAATGCCAATGGTTATGGTGATATATTAATAATAATTTACAGTCCACTGAGATCTACTCGCCATTTCCTCCCCACCTAACAATTTTGCAGGCTTTTGAAAGCCAGAATTAGAAGGACAGATTGTCTTTCAAGTTCCTAATAACAGCATACTGACATCTGCAGCATGCTTTGACCAGTAAGAAGAACCACATCCCGGTCACACAGCAGTTTTGGATCTTTTGGCACTACAATGGCTGCATGCATAGTGACATTTTCTCTTCCTTTGAATTCCTTCTGGCAGAAGAGCACATGCATAGCCAATATGGCTCAGGGCGGTATTATGAGGAAAAGAACTGTCTTAATGAACTTTTGTAGACAATGTTCCAGAGAACTGTGGGAGTGAGTGTAAAAGTGTCAATAGACAGATGGGCAACAGAAGGCTCCACTGCAGTTTTGCTTGATTAGCGTTAACTGTTAACTGTCACCTGCAAAAGGCAAACAGTGGGCCTGATCTAATATAACTGCTGAAAAAGCATCTAGTGCTACAAACGGCAGAGGGTGCTACACACAAGTTATGAGCTGTGTGTGTGTATGTGTGTGTACCTACATGTCCTGGATGGAAATGTGCAGTGTTCATACCCAAAAGACTTAGAGAGTGTGAGTATGTAGTATGTGTGCATAATGCATTACCAACAATTCACACTGTAACTTTGCCTTTAAAAAAAGCCACTAAGAAGAACATCTTTTTTGTTGGCTTTGGATCTATATTCATACTACAAATGTTAGGTTTCTTTATATAAGGATAAACATACAATCATACACACAAAACGGCAGCATGAAACAAATTTGATTGGCCCCGATCTCCAGTTGTCCACTGGCAACCCAGCTATTCTACACATGGTTTATGTTTACAATTCTTGAACCTTCTGGAAAGCACATGGCTTGATTCTTTTTTTCCCTTCTTCTCTGCAGATGTTATTCTCAAGAACCTGGTGTGCAATTTTGCTCTGGTTTCTAAGCCAGTAAAAGAGGGCGTAGGCGTGAGGGAAGAAGCAAACATGGGAAGTTGTTGGCCTCTGTGAGACTGGGTGACTGATGGTGCAATAATTTACAACAGGAAACTCTGATTCAGAGAGTTTAAAAACACTTCCAGTTGTTGATGTAACATACAAGTTGGCTTCATCTAGGCTGAAAATGTACTGATACAAACAAACCCAGCTTCCAAATGAAACACAAGACAGCCAACTTTCAAGTCCATCGAGCATCTTTGCTGCTAACCTTAGAGAGGCCACTTCAAAAGCAAAGACAGGCTTTGGTGTCTGAGAAAAGGCTTTGCCAAATTAACAGAAGCTTAACCTTCCCCTTCAGCACGCGAGATATTCTGGAGGCCAGAGATGATTAGCACCTTCCTCTGCATGCGCTCGCGTGAAGTTCCAGAATAAACTGCTTCTTATTACATACCCTTAAAGGCATCACTTCATTGGTGACCAAAAAGAGGAGCAGATGGAAATCAGAGATGATGTCAAGGAACACAGAGGAGGTGTTCTGGGACAAATATGTAGCCAGGCTATGAAAGTCCTGTAAAGTTTGTGAAGACAATACATATTTCAGTATTTATACAATTTCTTAAAATGTCTACTGCATTTATATTTGCCAAATCCCAACATTCTTTGCTACTTGCAAATAAATACAGCTTATCTATCTGTACATGCCTAATATCCCTGGCCTAGTCTTGCAAATGAAGCTTTCTAAACTTGGCAGCTACGGTATATATTCTAACTGTAGCCAGCTCCCATGGCAGAAAATTGCAATGATGCCAGAATCCTAACCATTTCAGGAGCATAAAAGCCAACCAAGCTGAATCTTACAAGATGGCATTCTCCATGACACCTGAGAGCACAGGGCGGTTGGTGTTGCACACAGAGTTCTCTACCTCCCAAAACCTCACCTCATCTATCTGACCATCAGTCTATCAACTGAGAGAAGTTTTCTCACTCTCCTTCATGATAGTGCCCAAACTGAGCAAGTCCCCAAAGACAAATATGGTCAGATCTACCATTTATCATTTGCATCCTATTTCCGATAAATTATTGTATGTCATTCCAAGCCTGTTTTCATATTGCCAACAGTTGCCAGGGCAACTGAAATGAAAAGTCAAACTGATCTAAAGTGTTTTAGACCCAGTGGCTCATCACTAGACACACAACAAAAACAGAAGACAACCCAGACTCTGTCTCTGCTGAACATGATCTCTGCTTCAATTATGTACTGCATATTTTCTGTCCTAAGAACTCTACAGAAAATACATACAAACATGTATGTGTGGCAGTCAAGAATATTTCTGGGACACAAAATTCAACATTTCTCTATAAAAGATTGCAAATTATGCCAGTGCTTATTACAAGAGGAAAGTGTTTCAATTACAGACATCCATGCAATCTTTGCTTTAACTTCTGATGCACACACTTCACAGTAAAAGTTCTATTTTACATGATTGCGAGCAATTTGTCCTCCCAGAGCTGCTCTTCCCACACACAAATTTAGCACAAGAGCTAAGAGGAGACTAGAAATGGGGGTTTACCATCCATTCTATGCAACTCAATTTTTGTGCATGCTTGATAAACTCCAAATACTAAAATCTAATCCAGTGCGATAGTACAAAGACATCACACCAACTATTACTCACACTTACCTGAGTCTCTCCCAGCACGTCACGGTTCTCAATAGGGAATGGATTTTGAGAAATAGAAAATGTATAAACTGGATCTTTAGGAAACGTGGTAGTAATCTTTTAAAAAAAGGAAAAGGGGGGTTGAATTACAACTGGCATAGCACAGCACTGCAAGAAACAAAACAAAAGCCAGATGTATGGCAGATGAAGGCCTTAGTTGAGCATCTTCAACATCTAAAGATCCAGAGGCCCAGCTGGGAAGGCCAGAGGGAGAAAGTATGAAGTGAAGCTTTTCATATTTGCACAGTCTCTGCCTAACCCGCACAGTTTATTTCCCCAATGAGATGCTTCACCCTGTATGGCTGAACAAACAGATCACAACAAGGAATCTCAGTTCAAACAACAAGGCTTGTTTGGGAATATGAAGACCTGCATGGGTTGATCAAGACTAGGCTTGCCATCTGACACAGATTCTGTCAAGTGTGCCAGGCTGAATCCTTGAGGAGCTCAGGCACCTGCTGCCTTTCCCCCCATTTAAAAAAAAAGGCAACTATAATAAGACAAAGACATCTTCCTTTGAAGTGGCTTGTAAGCTGTGTTAACATGAGGTGGCTATGACTACAACAAAAATAAGAGCAAGCTTGTTGATCTCACACAAGTTGCCCAAGGTAAACCAATATTACAGGCTCTTGCATTTAAAAATGAAGAACTGTCAAATCCCAGTTGGGAATCTATAGAGTGGGCAACCTGACTAACAAAAGGCTTTTCAATCAGGGTTGAGTACAATTTGTAACAACACCAAAACTACAGAAATAGCTCATGTTATAAGAGAATAATTTTTTTAAAAACAACAGACAAATTGTGAAGAGAGAGGCTTCAGGAATTCAGTTTTATCTCTTTTCAGACTCCTCCTAACTGCATGCTCTGCCAATCTGTTTTTATCTTAATTATACCCCAGGTGGTTCAAAAACAGATGCCTCTGCTGCTTTGGTAATACATGTGTTTCTGGGCTATCAACTGGGAGCAGAAAGTCTGCAGGCTCAACACAATGGTTGCTGCTATTGCAACAGGCAGCAGCTCACCCCATGAATCAGGTTGCAAATGCCTACAGCCCAATTTCAACTCTGAACAGCAACATAAATACAAGAAGGAGGAGGAACAAGTGAAAATTTGACACCATCATCATAGATTGCTATGGTAACTCTCTTTAGATTCACCTCTAACTGGTGCTACCAAAATCACCATTACATCTTCTTTGCATTCTTCCATCCTATAAATGCCTTTCCTCCTTAATTTAGCCTGTAGCCATTTTTACAGATTATCACGTGCTTAATATACAGTAAGATGCAATATATACACAGGCCTTTTATACGAAAAATAAAATCATTTCCCTGTAAAAAAGAAGCAATAATAACAACAATAATGTGTTTTCCCCTCAGAATTGAGACCCAAAGTAGCTCACACTTATAAAGCAATATAATTAAAATATATAGAAGTCAAATATTTAAAATGGAATAAACATATACAATTATTTTAAAATATATAAAATACAATTAAAATAAATGAATAGAGAACATATAAAAACAATTCACTACAAAAAGGAGGAGAGCATTCTGGCCTCCCTGGAAAATGAGTCCAAAGCATAGGCACAACCACTGATAGTGGTAGGACTGAGAGAAAGGCTTCTCTCTCAAGGATCTCAGGGCCAGTGCCAGATCACAGAAGGAGATACAGTCTGCCAAATAGCCTGGACATGAGCCTGCTAAGGCAATGAAGATGTCACTGGCCATCTAGTCACATTTGGTTCAGTGCCTGTAAGCAACAAGCTGCTTAATATCTCCTCCTTGCCAACAAGCTCCTAGTAACATAATTGCCAACCTCTCTGTGGAGAGGATGGGTGCAATCATTTTTATTTATCTAATGAATATATGCCATTTCATAAAAGTGGTGAGATGCTTTAAGAACGTCCAACAAAGGAAGCAAAATGCTTTCCTGCGTTTTCTCATAGTTGGGGCCCCAAAACAAAACTGCAACCAATAAGAAAAACAGTAATGTCAAGTTTAGCTCTGGAATGAATATTGCCCATTTTTATTTTTCTCTGCAGTATAAAGCACAACGGATACTTACATCTATGATAAGGTACTCAACAGGAAGAGGGCGAGCTAGCTGAGTGATCTCATTGCCAAACTTGTCTCTCCCCTGAAATGAACACCAGTGAATCGGTTAGGCAGAATGATTAATGCAGAATATCCACACAGCAACAGATCAGAACAAATAACATCACAGTCTTCCAGGTGGGCCAGGAGATACTTTCTAGTAGATTATTTAGTGCCAGCTTGTTAATGCCATTTTTGCACTCAAAAGCACTCAGTGAGGAACATATATTCCAAAGCAAGTGAGCAGGACAGTTTACATACACCATGAAGTGATCCCAAACATGAATTCCTGCTTTACAGATTTTAAACACATCTCCAATAGAATATGGGGTTACATTTTTTGAAAAAGACAATTCAAAACAGACATCAGTTCATCTATGCAGTCAACAATTCTGTGGAAAGTTGTAGTAATGTGAAAAAACATTATCCATAATAAGAATTTGACTACTCTCAAGAAGAAAAAAAACTAGGGATGGTGTCATAATAAACTTCATCTCCATATGGAGTAACACAGATGGCTCATCCAACACAGTAAATCAACTCCGACATTGGGTAGTACAAGCTAAAGACAATGGGTTGCTCGGATACTGATGGCTTTGCAGCAGGTTTTACACATGAAAACAAAGTGCAAGGTTTTCTACCCCACTTTCCAATCAATACCTCCTGTGTACAAGAGAATTATCAGCATGAACTGAAAGGGCACACAGCCATTTCTGCTAATCCAGTGGCAGTTTTAACAACCGATATAAATGGCATGGATATTTTGGAGGGGAATGAGAAGCTGCTGGTTCCTATCTGCAGATTAGCATTTACGGGCTCTTTCCCCATAAGACCATACAAATGGGTACACCATCAATCACACCTATCAGACGGCATGGGAAGCCTCCCATACCTTGCAGCTTCTATTGTTCCAATGAAGTAGTTCAATGCCTTACAACTTGGTTCATATGAATCATAGCTAACACACACTATTTTCACTTGGAGCACAAGGTGGTCCTATGGCTCAATGACAGAAACCTTTCTATAGGATCACAACATGAAAATGTCTCTTTGGCTTGGCCACAGCTTCAGCTCTTCTCAGCCCAAGGGAAGAAAAAAATTCATTATTTTTCAACAGCGAAGGATGCTAGCTATACTGATATGAATGTCTTATCCCTTGTATAATATTTACTAATTTCACAGGAGGCTTAAAAGGATTATTGTAACCTTAATAAGACAGAGGCTATGCATCTAGGCCACACGTAAAAAGAAATGGCAAGAAGATAACTTCTGCCAGCCTCATAGCCCCTTGTATTGCCTTTGAATCTGAAAAACAGAGAAGTCTATCAGTCCCTTTGGCACGTTGCCCCTGCTGAACCTCAAAAATCTTCAGAAGCATTTATCTGAAAATCATTATCTGATGGGACTTTAGTATTGAAAAGAGAAAACCTTAGCCATTATTGCCTTCCTTTTCTTAGACCAGAGGGAAAAAATGACTCTGCTAACTCTGAACTTGTTTCACTTTGCTGGATTGAAATGAGTACAAGTTCACTTTTGGGGCGGAAATGGCTAGCACATGTTCATTAATCACAATGTGACAATTAGACCTGATTTATGCCAAACACACTGAGTTTAAACACTGCTTCAGAAATAAATTCATAAGAACAGACATTTTTCATTAAAGATTCTGCAAGTGGGGGTTGTATTTTCCAACTAAATCACCACTTAACAGGATATAAATCACTCACTCAGACCTATATAAATTAAACATTTGAAATTTCCAATCAAGAGACCTTACATAAGAGTTTAAGTTCTCTTAAACTTTGCAAAGCAAACGTGGCTGTGAGGCAGATCCCAAGGACAAATACTTGGACACTCCTGCCAGTGTGAAGACTTGATTCACTGCAAGAAGAGCTCAAATGAGAATGTAGGCTGCCACACAGTGCAATGCAAGTCACAAGACGGGAGGGAAACCATCAGCCGGTCATTCCTGGTGAGAACTGCTAATCAGCACTCCAACATACTATCAAGTAATTCATTCAGGTTTATAGGTTAAAAGACTACAAGTTCAAATTCTGCCTGGCCTTTAATATCCTCTGGTGCTGAAGGCTTTTTTCCCTCGTGAAAATCCTAATAAAAATCTATCAAAAGCAACAGTTTTTGTTGAACTAAGGAAGGGATGTACCTTCAATTACGGACACAAATAACTTTCCCCAAATTCACTAAAGTTTGCTTTTTATCTTTACCAAATGAAACTACGCAGTTTTCAATGGAATTTTCACCTATCTTCAAAATGAAGCATTTCACACTATCAAATTCAAGGACCTTCTTGCCATTACTAGTGGGACAAAGAACTATGAGACTTCCAAAGTTCACTATTGCAGGTTGCTTGTAAGATGATTAACTTATCATCCTTGAGTTTGGTGAAAAATAAACACAGCAACAAATCAATAGTGGAACAAACAGTATAGCGCAGCGTTTCTCAACCTGGGGGTCGGGACCCCTGGAGGGGTCGCAAGGGGGTTTCAGAGGGGTCGCCAAAGACCATCAGAAAACACAGTATGTTCTATTGATCATGGGGGTTCTGTGTGGGAAGTTTGGCTCAATTCTATCGTTGGTGGAGTTCAGAATGCTCTTTGATTGTAGGTGAACTATAAATCCCAGTGACTGGAACTCCCAAATGACAAGGTCTATTTTCCCCAAACTCTACCAGTGTTCACATTTCGGAATATTGAGTATTTATGCCATGTATTCATGTGGGGGGGGGGGGGGGATTGATTTTGTCATTTGGGAGTTATAGTTGCTGGGATTTCCAGTGACTGAAAATACACACTGCATATCAGATATTTACATTACGATTCATAATAGTAGCAAAATTACAGTTATGAAGTAGCAATGAAAATAATTTTATGGTTGGGGGTTACCACAACATGAGGAACTGTATTAAGGCGTCACAGCATTAGGAAGGTTGAGAAACACTGGTACAGTGGCATCACTGACTGTCTCTGCTGGAAAATCCAATGTAGACATCTGCCAATCAGACATGTGCCCAAAACATGCTATGATGAGTCTCCAAATAAAATATTGATAACAAAGACAAATCTCATTTCTTGAATAAGATAGTCTGCTTGATATTCTTATGCTTGCAACAACAGGCTCATACGCTTGCCCATTACATTTTCTGAATTCCAGCAGAAGACAGAGAAGGAAATGCTGGTTCTAAGGCAATTTAGTATCTTAAAAGCCCATTGCTTTTTATGGATATATCTTCATAGTGCTTACTCAGGGAAACTGCATTTACACAGCACAGCCAATTCTGCACTCCTCTACCAGGTTTCATTCCATGCTGATCCTCCTCATTAGGCACAATGTCATCATCAGGGGAAAGAAGATAGCGGTCTTTCTTAAGAGTACTCCCCACATTTCTGGATACGCACTACAGCCCCCAGCTAGCTTCTCACAGGCTGCTATTTTGCTGGCATTCCCTTAATCTTCACAAGATGGCAAACAGCAAAATAAAAGTCAATGAAATCAACTTGCAGACTTGCCCATGCAAGAAACAACTTGCCACACCAGCCATATAATTAGCCCATCTGGAACTCATCATCAAATCCAATTAAGTTCTAATATGCAGGCACATTTTTCCCCAGCACCTGTTCACTTTCATCTTGCCCTCAGGGGATTTCCACATTAAAAGACATTTTTTAAAAGTCAGGTTACTGAAATCTGAAATATACTTGCTTATTTTGTTCCTATCCGACAGAAGCTTCCATCTCAGCATTACAAAGCAGTATCCGTGAAGCCAGCTCTTCAAGAGAAAAGCTGCAGTGAGCCACCCCTGTCCCATTGTTAAGCAATTACACTTTTGAAAGCCTTCAAACATGTCAGGTTGGAGTACAAAGGAATTGAATACCCCATCACAGAAACAAAGTTCGATGCAGGACTCTGGGGGCATCCATACTGTACAATTAATGCAGTTTGCCACCAGTCTAACTGCTATGGCTCAATCCTATGGAATCCTGGGAATTGTAGTTTGATGAGACACCAGCACCTACTGGCAGAGAAGGTGAAAGACTTCATAAAACGAAACTCCCACAATTCCATCACACTGAGCAGCATAATGGTTAAAGTAGTGTCAAATTATTATTATTAATAATTATTATTAATTTGAGTCCCCCAGGGGGACTCAAATTACAGTGTAGATCAAGCATGCACAACTTGGCAGTAGTAAAGGCCAAAATCAAGGCTAAGCATCTTTGAGCAACAGAGTCCTTGTTAGCACCTCACTCTGGGATTTCTGAGAGAGTGCCTTTCTCTCACAGCACGCAGTGAAGTGAATCAGTTTCAATCTTCTTTACCACTTCTCTTTCTCCTAAAATGGCCAATTTACTTTTAAATTTGAACATAACCTGGAGCCCAAAATTCCAACCTCCCTCAATAAAGGTCTGATACCCCTTAAAATTTCATCCCCACTCCCCACTACTCCAACCTGAGCCCAACAACCTCCCCAAGCAATGTTTCCAACTGAGACCAGCACCTCCAGCATCCTGACTGGATCTATTGTTGGTGCCCCCTTTGTCACAGGTTAGTTTGGTAACTTTGTTGTATACAGAAAGGAAATGTGTAGAGGTAAAACACTTGGAGGAAGGAATGGTGGATTCTCATGGCTACTCTGCTATAGCACTGCATGTGACCTCCCTCTCCAAGCCTTAAGCTCAAAGCCTCTGTGTGCTGCACCAAATCCTTGTGAGGACTGCATCCAGTTCCCGGGCCGCATGTTGTGCAGGCCTTTTATAGATGCACCCTCCATTTGATCTGTAGCAGATGTCTGAACAGGTAGGTGGCACAGTGCTTGTTGCATCTTTGGATTCATCCTTATTTGCTCCTTGCCCCTATCCACCCAGTCAACACAAAAGCGGGTACCAAAATGTTCACACAGTTCATGTATACAGAAGCCTTGTGCTGAATTCTTTTAAACCACTTGGCTGTCCATTCACACTCACTATTTCAGGTTAGTAGAAAATATGTTTTATAATGTCCTTCATAGAATCACAGAATGGGAAAAGACAACAAGGGCCATCTAGCCCAACCCCCTGCCATGGAGGAATACACAATGCAAGCACCCCCAGAATCATTTGGCCCCAGAATGATTTACAAGAAAGTTAACAATGCAATGTGTAACAGAAGTTAGACAAAGATTTGCTTCTAAAAGAGTTTTAGAAGTAAACAATAAAAACAGCAGGATGCAAAATACAGAAATTTGGCCAGATGCTTACAATATTTACTCATCAATTTGTATTCCGCCTTTTCTCCATCAGAGGATTCACAGAGTGGAAAGTTCCATGAGACTAGAGTATTTTTTTCCCCTGGTATTAAAACAGTGAAGGGACTCATGCAGCCCTCTAATGACTGGTGTACTGGTCATTAGAGGGCTGCATGAGAGGACTGGTTCATGGGATTCTTCTCCCCTCACTATACTGCTTGAGGATACTGGGAACTGTAGTCCACAATCGCCTGGAGAAGCTTCATGATTTCTACCCCACTGCTAGAAGGTAACAAACTAAATACCAGACATTAGTGAGGCTATTTTTAATTTTAAGGCTAAATTTGTGCCATTACATCTTTGTACCCAGCCAGAAGATTGATTTCAAATGAATCTTCTGGCTTCTTTCTTTTTCTCTAGTTCTTTTACTAAAAGCTACTCCTATCTGTAGCTTTTCAAACCTTTCAAGGATTGCCCGTACTTTTTCTCTATCTCCACAAGGAAAACTAAGCACAAGTCAGAAGGACAACCAAACCTGTAAGTTAAAGGTTTATAAACCACAACTCAACAAGTCTAGTACAGTTGAATACTAATTGGGGGAACAGTGGGGGCAAAACAATGTGCAATATGGTCAGTGATGTCTTGATATGCTCTTGCCTTGTTCTCAGAAATGGCACCAGTAATATGGAAGAGGACTTTCCTGTTATTTAACCCCCTCCCACACTTGCTTTGTTTCTTGAAACAGCTCCAGATGAAACAGGAGCTGTTTCATCTGTAATCAAATCCTTCAACAAGGACAAAAATTTTTTTACCCACTTTGAATAAGAGCCTGATACAAGTTCTGCAGTTATTGACTGGTGGAACATATTTGCATTTTAAACCATCTTCCAGCAAGATGCGGAAGGGTAGTAGGAACCTAATGGAGAGCTAGAGCTGTTTTCACTTTTGCTCAGAGCTATCATAAATCTCACATCTGCTGCTTCAATTTAATATAACCCACGAAGGCAAAATAAAAAGTTTCTTTAAAAAATGTTTTGCAGGATTCTGTAATGTGCAAATTTATGAATTCTTTTGATCAGATGATGCTTATGATTTTTTAATCATATATAAAAAACATACATGGAACAAGACAATTTACTATCGCGACTGCATATCTTAAAAAGCTTTGTGACAGTACCCAGACAGCTGCCATAGAAGGATTTCCTCCTCCCAACATACCAAGATAAAAAATCTCTGAGCATCCAGGAGGCAGATGTAACTAAAGTTCTGGGGAAACTATGGCATTATGAGTAACCCATTTAAAAATATCAGAGGGTGAGGTTAGAAAAAAGAAATACATTGTCCAAAAACAAGCTGTTGGTAAATAAAAACTCTGCACAACAAGACTATTAATTTTTTGAGATTTCCATGGCCAAGTGGGGATTTGAACTCTGTTCTCCAAAGTCACAGTCCAATACTCAAACCAAGCAAGTTCACAGCATTTTGATATCTTCCAGTGTATTAATTTCATTAGTAATGCCCAAGAGTGAATTTATGTAACATATTATGGAGAAAAATTTAGTAAAACTTCAAATATTTTCTGGTCAGCTATTATTATTATTTTCTGGTCAGCCTTATAAAGAACAGATCAATGGTAAAATTTGACCGTGATTAAAAATCAAAAAGCGATGGAACCTGGATAACTAATCTGTAAATAATGTAACAAAATTCTACCTATTATCAAATATTGACAAATGTAACTAATCAAAATACAAAAGTTTAAACAAAATTAAACTATCAAAAATTTAAACCAGATTAAAATACATATTAAACACATACACATACAACATGAGCAAATCAGCAGCCAGTACTTTCTTTCTTAAGTAAACCTGTATGGACTAGTTTGGTAAGTGAAATAAGATCAGCCCAAGACCAAAGAAACCCAGGAATTCATTGTAAAACCAGAATATCTAGCCCTTATAGAAATTTTTGTCAGGATCTGGCCATGGGTAATATGTGCCGGGGAGCAGGAAGACTTTCTCCTTATACATGGCCCAATATGCCAGAAATTGTTTCCTTCAGTGAATCGGCATAGAAGGTACTATACAAAAGCTTTACTCTTATTTCAAACGACATCTGTAGTTTTACTACAACAATACATTAGGGGGAAACAGGCATGCCAATTCTCAAGCCACTACAAATTGCTGTCATCCAGTCCTACCTGGAAACTATAATCTTGTTTGTAGTGTAATGACACAGCAACATGGAAACTTTTAAAGCTGACAAAACTGCCTTTTCTTGATCCAAATTAACATGCAACTGGCTAGTGCTGGTGAGAAACAAAGAACCAGACAGTAGCGCTGCAGGGAAAGGTGGATAGGCAATGACAAATGGAAGATCAGTCAGCAGGGTGATTCTATTGCAAGAAAGACATGCTAACTAAAAATAAGTATAAAGAATAGAATAGCTCCATTCTTGTAGCAATACATGGTCAGCTATTGGGTAGATTTCGGCTTTCTTCTTGAAAGTAGAATTGAAAAATCGAGGAAAGAAAGGACAGTAACAAAAGACTATGAAGGGTTTACACTGGGGCCCGACAACTATTCGTAGCACTTCAGAACAAAAAGCAGGCTGCAGGTAGAAAGAAGATTTCTTTATAAACCAAAAGGCAAAGTGGGCATTGAAAGTTGGTGAGAACTTTCAAGGCAGGTGTTACACAAAAGCTGGATCCTACAATGGCCTGGTAGAAAAAGCCCCATGCTGCTTTCCAATAGCTCTTGGGAGGGTGGGGAGAAAAGGGGCTGTGCCAGTTCTATGGTTTGTCTGGAGCACAGGAAGTCTGAGCACCATGAATTATTCGTACACTCAGCTCTGTATTTGGCACATCATGTCCCTGTTGCTAGGCAGAGAATCACAACATCAAAAGACGATCACATTTCTCGCTTTATCCCTGGATGTTATAAATGGTCTTGACATACCAAACAGTTGTAACTCAGAAATCTATAGGGATATTGTTTTTAGAAGAGGACAGTAATCCTAAATAGCTCTTAACAGAAGAACTAGGCCCTTCAATATGGCCACTGGAACATATGGAAACCTAACATACAAGCCTTTGTACTTAAACTGAAATTCTGTAGGTTTGGTTATTTAGTTCAACACACTACAGAAAGCTGAAGCAGGAGCCCAAATACAAAAACTCTGTCCAGATTTTGGATTTAAAAAAATGAAATTGGGACCAAAGGTCCCTTTGTAATACATGTTGTCTTTCGTCTTTTAGCAGCCCCAAGCAATTGCCTAGGTGTTAGGACATCAATAAAAGCACAAGTCATTGCAAAAGATGACGTTTTTGCATTCATGCTAAGATCATAGATTTTTTCTAATGACAACAAGGGAACAGAGTCCTGCAAAAGCATTAAACCTCAGATACTTTTATTGCTTCAAAGGATCCATATAATTCAGATTCCCTTTGCTAGATATTTTTGCTTGGCATGCTGCATTTGAAGGAATGTTGAGACATCCATGAAATAAGTCTAGAGCTGGAGTCCTGCGGTGCTGCAACCAACTTCAAGAGTGCACCACAGGTTGAGACTCACAGGGGAGCCTAATAAGATGACAGCTAGATAATGGAAAGTCAAACTTGGCAGACTAGTTGAATGCTGCTTCAAAAAGAAGAGGAAGTGTTTTAACACCCAGAATCACAAAAAAGGAGAAATGTTCACCATACACATACATTGCAGATGAACACATAGCCCAGACTTTAAGCATTCATAGCTATTGATGACTTCACCTGATTGTGTTATGACAACTAATACCCTTGGGAAAGAACATCTAAAATTCAAAAACAACTGACTGCTACACTAAATGTAGACTGTGCACACTAGCCTGTGCTGTTATCCCTACCTCTTCTATAAAACTTCTTTCAAGCCACTGATGGATACTTGATATACAGGGTGTTTCAAACCGATGAATGCAATTTCACAATAGTATATTTCATGATGGCAACATATTACAATTACACAAAAAGTTTCAAATGGTTTAACAAGTTATCAACTATTACTAACCATTTTGAAGCAGAAACAAATCTAAAAATGTATGCTGTAAAAGGAGACTATCTCATTTGGCCCAATGTTGCAGGATTGCTATCTTGTTAATAACTGAAACTTGGGGCTGCTTATGCACTGGGAGGCTCATCTAACGGTAATAATTAGAAACTCTATACCCCACCTTTTTAAGTGTTAGGAGTTTCATTCATGGGCAGTTGTGGTTCAGGGATATAGCAATTTCAAATCGGATTCATCTTTTTGAAACACTTTGTACTTTAAGATTTCCCATACCTTGACACAATCAAAATACAGGCTTCTGGTAATCATAAAATCATAAAAATGGGACTTGAAAGGGCATATATGAAGGAACTAGACAAAATATTGTAGAGATATATCACTGAAAACTAAAGTTAGAAGTATTCATGTCACCATATTTCCCATTTCTTCGGTTGTGGAAGCTGGGTTGTGAAGAAAGTTGAAAGGAAGAGAATCAATTCATTTGAAAAGTGGTGCTGGAGAAGGGTTCTATAGATTCTGTGGGTTGTTTAAAAAGACAAAGAAGTAGGTCCTAGTCTGAGCTCTCTCTGGAGGCTGTTGTATTTCGGCCATATTATGAGAAGACATGACTTACAAGAAAATACCATGATCCAGCTATAGAATTATTTCATGGATGCCATGGGTGGTACAGTTCACATTGGCGAGTTAGAAGGCAGCAGGAAAAGAGCAAGGCCACATTGCAGGTGAAGAGGCTCAATCAAGGAAGCCATAGCCCTGAATCTACAAGACCTGAGCAGGGCTGTTGAGGATAGAGACAATTGGAGGTCTCTCATTCATAGGGTCACCATAAGCTGAAGTTGACTTTATGGAAGTTAACAGCAACAACTAGTATTATTGTTACTTATTGAGGCAGTCATGAATTCTTGCCTATTCACAACTGAAAAGTGAAGAAGCATCTTAAGGCTTGTGGAGTCAGTGCTGACAGAAGGATATAGATATAAAGGCTGTCTTGAAAGGACCTCTCCTACTGCAGAACCTTCCGGGGGGGGGGGGGGGTGTCAGTTGGTAAGAACCATTTGTCTTGATTCTATAATCTTAGCTCTGTGATAAGACTCCAGCCCTTTACACCAGCTGGATTTGATAGTCCAGATGAAATTAACAGCCCTGCTTCCAGTGCTGACATGGCCTTTAAGGGGCCAAGACAAAGAGTGTGGTAAATACATAAAGGACTTGAACTGCCAGAGGGCTGGGAAAAATGCCTAGTTCCATAAAACTAGAGTGAATCTGGTGTTGTTGGTTTGCCTGTTTTTGTGATATTTTGGACACAAGTGAATCATACTTGTTCTCGCAAGACCCAGCAATGCCTGAAACATGTTGTCATAAGTGGCATAACCCCCAGTCCAATCCCACAACACATACTGATGCACTCCACACAATGGTGGCTTGAGAGAAAAGAGGTCTGCTATTTTCCTTTTCAGGCACCTCTTCACTCATTGTGGTCCCTGCAGCCATTAATGCTTGAAACAATTCTTCCCAGCTGCAAGGCTCTGATCTCAAAATGGGTTTCTATTTATGCAGCAATTCAGAAACTTTCTAAAAGTAAAGAAAGAATATACCAAGTCCATATCTTATGTAACAAGCTGCTTTGTATCAGTACTGCTTCAAATGTCTTTCATTTTACATACTTCACCTCCTTTCTGACTGCAGGAATTTAGAAAGCATCTGTTCTCCTACCCAGCAAAACAACATATGAGTTCAATAGCTTCTGCTGTATTTAAAGTGCTGCTAAGATAAACACACCCTGCATTACAAAAACATTGGTTTCTTGGGGTATATCCAACACATTTCTAAAAGCTCTTTTATGTGAAAACTATTAGTGTATGCTACTTTACAAAGTTCCCCCATGCAGAGGGATCCATTATTTTTCCTAAGAGTAGCCATGCTTGTTTGTATTACACAGATATCAAGTGATCAAACTTCGAAAGCCCACTAATTCCGTACATAACTTAACCAAGTTGCTTCTTCTGTTAACAAAACATTTTTGTCTGATGAAAAAGCTAGTGAAGCTTCAAAAGCTTGCATAATGTATAATATGCTTTTGTGTTGGTCCGATAAAGGTATCACTGCTTGTAGAGTTTGGATTCTGTTGAATTTACTGCACAACCAACATAGCTACCAATGAGTATAGTCTCCTGGATTTTAAGAAACAAACAAATAAAAAATCACTCCAAAGCACCAGAGGTCTACTTCCCGTTTCAATATCCAGGCTTTTCAGCTGATTTCTAAATGCCATGGAGAAAGCAGGGTTTAGGGTCAGTAGGGTTGTTTAGAGGTAAAATACTGCTCAGAGTGGCAATTCATTATTTTCGTTTTTATACTGATGACGGCTTGGAGGTCCATGAAAAGGGATTGTAAGCCACATTTTCCCCTTTAGCAATGATAATTTAAGAAGCTTGATTTCAACTATGAGTAATAAAACATTAACATTTTTCAGGCACTTCTTTACTATGATTTCCTACAACTTGAACATTGCAAATGGGAAGGAGGAAACAGCAACCTCAAACTAGTATATAGGCTAAAACAGTTCATGAAGTTGAAAGAGTCTAAGTTTTCTGTTATAAAAATAGCAGAAGTAGGTAAAAGGTTAATAATGCCACTGGTGTGGTTTCTTTCTCATTCTCAATGGGCTTAGAAATAATTCAGAGAAATAACAAGGTAATCAGAATTAGCATGCTTTTCCCTAGTGGTGGTCAACTTTGAGTACACGTTAGTCAGATTTGGACGTCTGCATGTGAAAGAAAAAGTTCAGGTTATTTGACTTTATAGAATTCCCTCAAGTATCTTGCAACATGAATGACATTAGAATTAAATGGGAAAAAATCAAGTGCAACTTTTGGACACTAAATTCCATTCTCAATATAGCTGAATAATACCTTCAGAGGTAAACAGTAATGGTAACAGGAATTTTTGTGACTTAGGGAAGGGCCAACACAAAACAAACCAGATAAAAAATTAATTCAGCTGGCAACAAGTTTGCACTCAAAGGAGAGAGAACTTCTGATATTGTTATTCTGAGGGGCCAGCCATAGCTAGATAGATCTGCAGACAGTTCTGAAAAATGAATCCAATAACTGATGGCTTCATGTCGCACAAATAAACAGTGAGGTTGATAGCTGTAACCTATTCAAATTCCTGTTGCTAAAAGCTGCGATCTTTACTGAATGGTAATGAATATTTTGTGTATTAATGCCAATCCGAATAACTCATTACAGCTGGTCAGATATTGACAAATTGGGGAAAACAGTGTTAATTGAAAAAGAAGTATAGTAAAGAAAGGGAGCACATTCTTTCCAATGAATTTTCAGGATTTTTTTCCCATTTTCTTCTAGCTCAGAAAGTAAACACACACACCAAGTAAAGAACAGAAAAAAAACCCCTCACATTTGCTGTTCTTTGAACCATAAAACACAAAGAAGATAAGCTGGAAATATTCACCATCAGACATAATTTCCACAATGGTTGCCTGCAGTCATAGAATAGGGAGTAACCTGTATCCTTGGTGGTATCTAATCTTCCAGATATATTGATCCTTCCCTTACATAGTTTTCTGCTCACATTTCTTCCATTTTCCCCACCACAACTGCACACCACTCACTCTCTGGCTTGAGGCTTATATTCAATTTTATCACTTTGCACTATGCTCACCAGGAGTTTGATAAGAACATTCCTTAGAGTAAAATCTGTTCTCATTAGGTGTCAACTCTCACTGTTGTATCATTTTGCTTCAGTGAGCATCCCTCCTAAGTAGACATTAACTCTCAATTGACCTATTAAAAGTCAATTGAAAGGTGGCATACACTGTCAAATACAAGGGTATAGATAATTCAGAATGCTTTTTGGTCAGGAGACAAAAAGGAGCATGTAACATGCTTCCCACATAACTTGAACAGGAGCTGGGGAATGATACCAGTACTTCTGAGAAACAAGGAAGTGTTTCAAATATGTAGTTCCGTATGTATTGCCGAAGTACTGAACATGAGGAAGAACTTCCTGACTGTGAGAGCTGTTCAGCAGTGGAACTCTCTGCCCTGGAGTGTGGTGGAGGCACCTTCTTTGGGAGTTTTTAAACAGAAGCTGGATGGTCATCTGTCAGGGGTGCTTTGAATGCAATATTCCTGCACATGAGGTTTGTCCCAACTCTATGTGGCCCATGAGGTTTGTTCCAACTCTATGATTCTATGATTTGTGTGTGCAAGTATGAATATCAGAATTCAACCACACAGTTTACTCTAATGCTCCACTCAGTTTCTAGATTCAAAAGGACCTGACAAGAGGTTAACAGCCAAAAAAGCATCAGTATCTTGACAGAGCTACATTTATGAGAAATTCCAACTCATGCAGCTCTTCAGAAGCAGACGGTCCAATATGGAAAGAGATAACAGTGAATAAGCATCATGATTACCTTTGCTTGCTTGTTTGTTTCATGTAGAGGGGAAACCCTGAAAAATGATCTCCAAAAGGAGGGCAAAAGGTATGCATCCCATGCAAAAGATAGAGGGATGTGCTACCTTAAGCCAGAGAAAAGAGTGAACATTACAAACCTAGCACAATTGTTACTTTGAGAGCTAGCGTGGGCATAAAAAACTTTAATCTAGATTTTCAACGTTCAATTAGACATTTATACTTGAAGGTAACTTGACTCTCAACAGGGAAGAAGAGAAGGTCAGTTATTGGGGAAATGCTAGTCCACTGATTGTAACTGTTGTTTCATTCCCATTGGAATGCAAGGCAACTGTACCCCTTTCCTTATTATACCCTACAAAGGAGGGCAGCAGCAGCCATATGCCAAAGGAGATGGAAGCAACTGATACTTACCTTATAGAACACATCAGGCACATATTGTTCACTGCTGGATTCCTTTGCATAGCCTAGTTCAGGAGCATCACGGCATGGCAACAAACATTCGTCACGTACTAGAGCCATGCACTGGTTGGATACCTGGTAGCCCTCAAAGTGGACTTGGTTATCTGGACCACCTGGAAAAGACGGCAGCCTCTTTAGCGGCTTTACATATTTATATTGTAATGTATTTGTACTTAACCATAGGCTCCCACAACAGAATCATAACTAAAATAGGAAATATAAATGAAAGGAAAAGATTAAGTGACACTTTATTCTTTTTCACAAAACAGCTTTTTTTACAAGTATAACAAACAAAAGTCTCCATGTAACAAAGGGTTGACAAGCACTAAAACGTCCGCTAAAATATCCCGAGATGACTAAGATAGTGAGTAGTCAAAGGGAATTTCTGTCTTAGTTCTGCATACAAATGATGATGCCATGTAATGAGCAAGTTTGTCAGCTTGACTGTAAAAGTCTGTTTCAATGACAGTAAATCTAGGTATCTCCCCTATGAATATTCAAAGGCAACTGAGTGAAACATTAGTTTAGTGAATCTGATGAAGAGTCAATGTTTGAAGATAAATTTTCCTGGAATGATTCTTTTGATCTTAATTAATGAAAAGCAGAAACCAGAATAGTAACCTCCCTAATCTTTGCCTGCACTCTAATCAAAGATCCAAACATCCAGAAGGTAGAAATGTCTCCACTGTCAGATTTTCACAGTACTGTAGCAAACCTCCAAAAACTAGCTTTTCAAGGTGAGACTGCATTGCAAGGTGGATTCCATTCATTCTGTTTCAACTTCAATCAGTATGTGAAGCACAGCAGCTCAGTTATGACAAGCAAAAAAAGGCATTGGCCTAAGTGGCGTGAAAGGTGTAGTTGGATGAAGTCCAAAAAGTTTGCTATGGATGTATTATGAAAGTTCTCTAAAAATCTCCCCAGATTTCAACTCTACACCACATGTGGGTTATGACTAACTTTTTAAAAGAGTTAACTGCTAGTGGCATGACTTTCTGATTGTTTTCTCTGGATAGGTAAAAAAAACCCCACTCATGTAAGGCACAGAGACTATGAAGAACAGCTACTGTCTACAGCTGGAGTGGAAGAATCATTTGCAAGTGGGCAGTCAAGATAGGAGAAGACAAAAAAACATACTCTGCAGAAGACTTGAAATTACAACAAAGAGATGTCACTAACTGTATAATTTATCACATCAATTTATTAGGGATCACACCTAAAGGTTCCAGCTCAGAGATAGCAGACTACTCCAGGGCTAAAAGGCTTTGAAGAGTAAGCAACACATTAAATCCCAAAAGATTTTTCCAGTCAGAGAGGGGTTGTTTAAAAAGTCACATACACTTCACATTCATTCCTTTGTGTGGTTTCAAAGGTTCTCAGAGCAGTTAATTCACATCCTTTTTACAGTGAACACAGAGGGACATGTATGATGCACATCAAATGAATATCTGCCACTGTTTCTCTGCACTGTCATCACTGTTAATGTGAGCAACATCAGAACCAGTAAATTACACTTAGACATACCACATTAAAGAAAACTAAGTGCCTGCAAATAGAGTTCTGCTCTGATAACTGAATAGTTTGTAACTTGCAATCCAAGTTTTAAAAGACTGAAGAGGAAGCAGCTTAAATGTGAATTTTACAGACATTGGCTATGTATATTACTTCATAATGCCTATCAATTTATGATGAGCTCATGAATTTAATAGGGTTTTTCAATGGTTTTAACCAAGTTAAATATAGGCCAAAGTATTGATCTTAGTACAGAATGATATTTCTTAGTCAGACATACTATACACCAAAATAGGTTTGCTTTAGTGTTTTTGTACACAGGACAGAAACATAATGAGGAAATATTTTAAGAATATTGGGCAAAAAAGCAATCTCATTAAAATAAGCACTCTCAATAGAAGAAAAAGAATTTTATCATTATCTACAGGAGGGAAATCCCTTCAGACAACCCAAATAGGCTGTAATGTGTATGCATATTTACCTGTAGCCACAACAGTGACAAACTTTGATCCAAAGTGACCATCTGGAGAAAGGCGGCATATGTTTGGCTGCTGATTCTGAAAATACCCAGCTGTGATGCACTCTTCTGCACTTAGAAAATAACTGTCCTAGAGAAGGTGGGAAAACAACAGAAGTAAGAGCTGATCCATTATGCACTGATTGTCATAATACCTTCTTAAGATCAAGCATGGACTGCTGACTTCAAGTCAAGCACAGATCACCATGATGGGAAATGAAGACAAAATGCACTACATGATCTTTTTCTATCTCTGAGCTGCTCATTTTACCACCACTAGTGCACACTTCAGCCCTATGATGCCATTGGTGAAAATACATTATTTTCTGATTGAAGAGTGGAAGCAATAATAAGAGAGATCTGGTGCTTCTTAATAAACATACACAATGAGTTCTGTGCTTAGTTTTAAATCTTAATTTTAGCAAGTAATTCTTAGGCTACCAAAAAAATCAAGCTTAGAAATGAGATATTGAAAAGGACAAATAAATCAGGTGTATTTATCTGACTTCATGTTGCTGAAGCTTCAGAGCCAAGGTTTATGATCTCTCTCCAAGGCTAGGACAACTCAAAATTTACTGTTTAGGATGCATGGATGTTTAGATTGTCTGGAACCCAGTATGAGCCCAAAAGCTGGGAAGAAAAGAATCTAGAATGCCACATATGGTCTAAGATCTTAATGTTGCCCGACTGCTCACATCTGGTAGACATAAAGACTGGTAGATGGTAAGACTAAGGCTGAAGGAGAATCATGTCAATGATTTTCATAGAAAAGGTTAATTTCAGCCATGTGCTTTTCTTCCATAAAATGAAGAATGGAGTGGAATGCACTTCACTGGTAGAATACAGATGGTTTTAGGCTCTGCCTGAATCTATCTCAGGTTGTGTTAAAGGTGAATGAAAAAAATAAGTCTATGATATTTTGCTACAGACAAAGAGTAGCATCTAGTTAGGAGACATCACTATCAACTCTGCTATAAGGCCAGCTTTCTTCAGCCATCACTGTAGAATTGGGCAGCAGCTCAAAACTTAAGGAAATTATGGAGAAGCCCTTCTATGTTTAGTGGAGACACCAGGATTTCACAAAGATGAGAATGTAGTCGCCCAGTGAAACAAGGTATGTATCAATGAAAAGATGATGGTGTATCTCTGCCAAATACTAAGTGGCTAGTCAGAATGCAAGCCTCTTTTCCATACCCTCACTCACAACTCCATGACATGGAAACATATCTTCCCCAATTTCTTTCCAGAGTACGAATTGTGGTCGCTATAATAAATGTGACCAATCTTGAACAGCAAGATCGTTCTCACAGGTTTCTGTAGAAACATTTCTTTGGCAAAGCCTGTATATATGATGAAATGAAAATAGCAAGAAACGCAAGAGAGCAAAGACTATAAAACACTTGCTTCTCACCTTATTCCGACTATACCGGACAGTCCCTTTCCGTGTGTCCTCTGAGACCAGATCTGTGAATATCCAGCCAACCTAAACACAATTTTTGATATCACTTTTCTGATGTATATTTTTAAAAGGCACTCTTCCTCCACAAGTACAAAATATTTTTAGCTCAAAAGTTCTGTTTGATAAAGCCTGATTCACAGTAGCCTGAAGAAAATGACTGCTCTAGCTGGGGATAAATTTGAGGACAATTTACACATTTGAAATGCCAACAGGCAAAATGTGCAGTTTTATGTCCCCTTATGGAAAGATTTTGAGGCTGCAAGTTTCCCCCACCCACTTCACTGCACACAAGAACATATTTCATTTTCTGTGATCTCATTGCAAATTCAGAAGGAGTTCACAAAAATATTCTCAAGATGTCAAATTCCTGTGCTACTCAATTTAAAAGGGGTCATTTTACTGCTCAAATGTCCTCTTTCTTGAATCCCTTTTGATCATGGTGAAATAGTTCTCCAGAAGCCTGTCTGAAATGTAGATACATATCCAAATACTCCTCTATTTATAGTTCAATCTTTGAACACTCAGTACTATTCCAGGAAACATTTCTGTTATATTTACAGAAAAGTTATGAATTAAACCAGGTGTGCTTTGTAGTTAGAAAGGAGACTAGTGGCCATTTATATAACCAAATAACTTTAACAGAAGACTAGATTCAAACAAAATCTGGAAAGTGGATTTTGATAGAGATGTCTATATAAACCTATATCCCTATTACTGAATATTCTGCCTTATGTAGCCCATTGACACCATCCTTTAGAATATTCAAAATGGGTAGCCGGGGGGAGGGGGCAATGACTGTATTCCTTTACTGGCAAAACACGGAATGCCTTTATAAAATTACAAAAAGGTGAAGTGTGGATCTGGGGTGTTTCTGCCTAAAAATAATGCCAGAATTAATGCACCTATTAAATCATTGACAGTTTGCAGATAAAGGAATATCAAGATCCAAACAGTGTATCTGATTTACTACAAGCAAAGGCCATGAAAGTGCAGTTCATGGGTCACATGCAAACCAAACTCTTTTTCTGTATACCCCAAGTCTGCCTAGCTCCTCAGCATGAGGAATAATCCTCATGAAAATCTGTAAATTGGTAGCAATGTATGTTAGCTGTTTGCTACGAACTCATTGATGATTTATCTCTATACCTGATCACTTTTGGAATTCGAATCCTCAAATCAATGACTAGAAACACTAAGATTGAGGCCACCACTGTTCCTATAAGACTGGGAATGTGCAAATAGAGCAGATGATACCCAGTGCCTTCACTGCTCTGTCAGCTCCAGCAGTAAGCAGGTAATAGAGTAAGAAGAGGTTAGAGGAATGACAAGAAGTCACTACTCATTGCTGGCACTTCTTTGTCTTCCCTCCTTCTCCTCCTCCAGCTGAAAAAGCCTGAGCCTGCTTAGCAGGCTGTAGAATTCCAAAAGGTTTGTAAATGTAAACTCATCTATACTTTCTTTGCATCACTGATTAAACTTGGGATATAGTCTGTTGGGACATAAACAACAGTAGATTTGGGTCATTAGGCTGAAATGTGGTTTTGTAGTTTCTGCAAATTTTCCCCGTCATTTTGCCTGCTCTTGAGCCAACATGGGCCTGGGTGCAAGCAAAACTGCATTGATACTGCCTGAAAGGGTGGTAACCTCAAAATTGGTAATCTACAGTTGTGAAGGTTACCCTGATTAAACTGGTACACTTTAACTACAGCAGCGGTTTGATGTCAACAGAGCTGAATACAGTGAAACAAACAAGAAACTCGGTCTCCTCGGAGAAGCTGTTTAAAGCATGTACACATTACCACAGACACATACAAGGACTGGGATCCCCAGCATTATAAATGAGAGAAAGCCAAGAAAAGAGACTAGAACAGCTACTGAACAGTGGGAGCAAGCAGATAAGTTTTACTTCTTCCATCCCTCTAAGGCAGAGGTTCTCAAAGTGTGCTCCGTGGGCTCCCCACCTACTTCCTGGCTGGTTGCCTCCCTTATATGGGTCCCGATATATGGGTCTAGCAACCAATGCAGCATACTGGCCACGTGGTCCTGGTGACCATGTGACCTCCATGTGAAGCAATCCTTCATATTATATTATATATAATATGATATACATTATAATATATAAACATATCTTGGGGCTCCATGAGAAACGTCTGCTTCAAAAAGGGCTCAATGGTTGAAAAAGTTTGACAACCCCTGCTCTAAGGCATAATTTCTTCAATGCTTCCATTCATGAGCTCTTTCTATTTGAGAAACTTTTATGTGACCCTGGGTATATAGGTATACAAAGCAGGTATAAAAACCAAACCTTTCCTGGTACCAATTCTGCATTTGCACAGCTTGCGAAAAAGGCTGATTTTCCTTTTTATGATATACAGCTGAAGCATCTTTTGCAGAGTCCACTGTAAACACTACACAACATATATGTGTAAATGTCTAAAGTAACCAGTAGGAGACATTCAGAAAACCTTTACTATTGCAAATCTTTTGGGACCCCAACATTAAGCAAAGGGGGCAGGACCCACAATTTAAGAAGCACTGTAGATTACCAATTTTGAAGTTACCAACCTTTCAGCCAGTAGCAATGCAGGTTTGTTTGCCACCCAGGCCCATGCTGGCTCAAGAACAGGCAACATGATGGGGAAAATTTGCACAAACTACAAAACCACATTTCAGCCTAATGACCCAAATCTACTGTTTATGTCCCAACAGACTATATCATAAATTTTGACCAACTCTAGTTTAACAAGTATGGTTGGCAATAATGGTGCCTAGTAACGTTTCTTCCAACATAAGATGTTTCCTGGATATGCTGGCCTGAAGATGTTTCGTTACCTTTCTCAGGCCAAGCTTGGCAGCAATTTCATCTACAACCTCTGCTTTTGAGTCTTCTAGGAGCTCCAGAGTGTTTTGTGTACCAATCTGAAAAGATGAGAAAGACATTACAAGACTACTTTACAAACAGGAACAAATACTGAGCATTTTGAGAAAACAAAATATTTCATCTTCAGCAATGACATCATGGACAATCTCGCAAGAATGGGAACTGGCAAGCTGGTCTTTCTGATTCACTCTGGTTACACTAACACATATAACTCCAGAAGGCAGCTAATGAACATTCTATTAAATATTTATTTGGAACCAACAACTCCCAACTGGAATAATCCATTACAGTGAAGAAGCTAGTGCTTTGCTATTGATACCAAAGGCCTCTACTGCAATGCAGAAATAATTTTTTTTAAAAAAAACTCTTTACAAAATACATTTCAGATTATTCCGTGATAAGCAATTAATGTCTCAAGACATTAGCAATTTTACGTTTGTCACCATAACTTGAACATTACATTCCTTTCATATAATACACATAGAACAACACCATCCTGACACTGGAATAGTTTTATGATCACTTAACATTTTCCCCTTCCTTTTTTTTATCTGACTGAAAAGGCTGTAATTTCAATGCTCTGTGTATTTATTAGTTATTGGTATTCTTCCCCATAGTTGTGTACTACCCAACGGGAAAATGTAATATTTTCTTCCTGTTAGACAGCTAAATCAGAATGATGCTAAATATATTAGAGGTTGCAGAACAAGACCCAATCAGAGATATAGTGTAACTGGAGTGAATGCAGAAAAGGCATTTGATAATGTAATTGGGAATTTCTATAAAAAGTATTGGGAAGGTTTGGGGAGGACCTACAAGTCAAAAGGGCTGTGGGGGCTATTTACTCCCAACAAAGCACTAGACTGAGACTTAACAGTCAGCTGTCAGACATCAGTGAGATCCAAAAGGGGGACCAGACAAGGATGCCCTCTGTCGCCTTTGCTGTTTATCCTAGTGTTAGAAATTATAAACATTAGAATAAGAGAATAGTATTAAAGTAGTGATTATAAAAGGGCATGCATTTAAAGTCAAGGCCTATGCAGACAACATGGTCTGTATTTTAAGAGACCTAACACAGAGAATACAGGCGCTAATGGAAACAATCAGTTAAGTATGGATTCAATTTTGGATTTAAAATCAACAAAGAGAAATCTATGTTTCTAACTAAAAACTTATCAACAAAACATATTGATGAATTGCTTAAAATCTGTAAGAGATATAAAGGAAGAATGGAGCAGAAACCCCTTTATGGTTACGCTCATTAGAAGCAGTTCAAAGGCCAACATCCAAAGATGAAATAAGATCTTATAAAGAATGTGTATTTAAAGAAAAAGATCACTGGAATCTAAAAGGAAGACAAGAGATAGGCTGGTTCTGGTTTCATAAATTACACAATAGATTAATTAAAGGTGCTAAAGTAGGGTTTGAGGAAAAGAAATCTAAGCTGGAGTGCATTTTCAGTATGGAAAATAAGAGCATAATCTCCAGGTTATACAAATACATTCTAGAGTACTATCTAGAAGACAGGTATGGTTATGGAAACAAATAACATGCTCACCAACAAGGTCAAGAAAAGCCCAGCAAAGTGCCTTCTAGATCTATTTAGAAAGGGTATAAATCAGGAAGATAAAGAAATATGCCAATATAGCTTTGTCGCAACAATAATGGTTATAGCTGAATCATGGAAGGGAGAAAGGATACTAATCAAGAGTGATTGGAGAGAAAAAATAATAAATTATATACAAATTGCCAAGCTGTCTTGTAAACTTTGAAGAGTTTGTAAACAAATGGTAGCTGGCCTTCGCATATCTTGGAAAGAAGGCAAATTGTGACTTTAAGGATGCTACAAGAGGAAGAATTTAAGGAACTTATATGGGTAGGTATGGGTATGGGTATGGGTATCATAGTAAGCTGGGACGGAAGTTCCAAGATGACGGGGTTCAAGGGTGCAGAGATGAAGTGACTGTATTGTCTACTGTGGTTGTTACTGTCTCTGTATGTTGTGTGTTCTGTTTGTAAAGTGCATATAACTGTTTTTCCCCTTTTCTTAGTAATAAAATTCATTTAAAAAAAAAAGAAAAATGTAATATAAACCTGGCATTTGTTCTGATTTTAATCTTCTCCCTTTATATATTTATTTTTATAGATACTTTACTGATAAAGAAATGACTGCTAACAGAATTATAATGAATAATTTACTTTTACATATCAAGAAAGAATCAGGCACAGACAAGGTCAAATTCAAGCAATCATGATATCTAAATTTACCAATATAGAGGTGCATAACATATGGGAAAAAACTCAGAAATGAATCTTATGCGTTTAAGATTATTGTAGAATACACATCAAACGCACTTTGAGAGGTAGGGGTTTAACTAGAAAAGGATTATTTGTGACCACAAAATCCAAGACTTGCTTTATTCATGTAGTAGAATGAGAAAAGCTGCAATGTTTAAAATGGCTTGGTGGGAGAAGCTGGTCTGCTTTGCTGTCTGTTCAGTAAAGTCAGTAAAAATAATTTGCTCCTAAAGTAATGGATAGGTTTAAAAGGGAAACAGATCAACTGACTGCTTATTGCAATAGGATCACACAGCTGGAAGAGACCAAATGTGCCTCCCAGTCCAACCCCATTCTGCCATGCAGGAATGGACAATCAAAGCACCCACAACAGATGGCCATCCAGCCTCTGTTGAAAAATCTCCAGAGAAGGAGAGTCTATCACACTTCAAGGCATTATATCCCACTATCATTCAGCTCTTGTGGTCAGAAAATTCTTGCTAACATTTAGTTGGGAACTCTTTTCCTTCAGTTTGAATCTACTCCTCCATGTCCTCGTTTCTACAGATTACAAAGCCTTCAATCCTTTCAAATATTTATCACGACATTTATCAACCTTTTCTTCTATAGACTAAACACACCAGTTTCTTAAGCTGCTCCTTACAGGGCTTCGGCTCCAGACCTTTTGCTATAATGGCCACCCTTTTATGGATAAATCTGAGCTTGTCAATGTCCTTCTTGAATTGTGGTGCACAGAACTGGGCACAGTATTCCAGACGAGGTCTGACCAAATCAAAATAAAGTGAGTCTATGACTCTCCTTGATTTAGACACCAATACTGATGTAGCCTAGACTCACACTGGATTTTTAAGTTATTGCATCACACTATTGACTCATGTCCAGCTTGTGCTCTATTAAAATTCCCAAATCACTTTCACATGTATTGTTGTCTAGCCAGGTATCACTCATCCAGTGTCTGTACTGTTCATTTGGAGGGGGGGGGGGGCTATGCACAGTACTTCACATTTCCCGCTATTGGAATTCCTTTTAGTAGTTTGGGCACTACTCTTCAACCTGTTAAAGTGATTTTGAATTCTAATCCCGTACGTTGCCTGCTAGCTACCGTATCTAGTATGGTGTCATCTGCAAATATGGTAAGCATGCCTGTGGCACCCCACTGGTCACTTCTCTCCAGGATGAGGAGCCATTGGTGAGCACCTTTTGGGTTTGGCCAACCAATTCGCAATCCACCTAACAGTAGCATTGTCTGACCCACATTTTAGTGAACTAGACGACATTTGTAGGAATATAGAATCATAGAAACATAGAGTTGGAAGAGATCTCATGGGCCATCCAGTCCAACTCCCTGCCAAGAAGCAGGAATATTGCATTCAAAGCACCCCTGACAGATGGCCATCCAGCCTCTGCTTAAAAGCTTCCAAAGAAGGAGCCTCCACCACACTCTGGAGCAGAGAGTTCCACTGCTGAACGGCTCCCATGGGAAACTTTGCTGATGGCCTTAATGAAATCATTACATGCTCTATACCCATACTACCCATTTCATCTGTCAAGTGCTATCAAAAAAGAGATAAGTTTGGCTTGCTTTGGAGAAACCCATCTTGATCATTTATTTCTAAGTGTTTTGTCTTGTCATCTGTTCTAGAATATTTCTTGGTATCAATGTCAGGCTGACTAGGAGGTAATTGTTTGGGTCTTCTTTATTGGTCTTCTTTTTTCCTTTTTGAAGATGGTGACAGTATTTGCCCTCCTCCAGTCTGCTGGAACGTATCCTGTTCTTCAGGAATTCTCAAAGAATTCCTGAAATATTGTGTTTCACTTGCATTTTGAACTGACACCATCCACTCTGCTACTTTTAAACCCTATCAACTCATTCACCTACATATATAAGTTAGGCCCATTATCTAATGTTCGATGTTTTATCCTTTTAACAGAAAATGAAATTGAATCTAGTTTACTATTGGCTGACAACTTAACACTTTTCAGGTGGTACATCTTTCATCTGAAGATATTCATTGGAGAAACATCGATTAAATTATGTGTCATTCCACCTAAGGCTTAATTCAAAAGGATCAAAAAGTTCTAAGTTCTACTGAACACTAAATATTATGTCATTTGCATTTGAAAGAACCAACAGAGATGTGGAAGGCTTACAAGAACACTGCATTTCTTGCTGATCAGAAAAATATCACTGACACAAATTCCAAGTGTAATATTTCTCTTATGCCTTGATCTGAACAAGCTTCTCACTATCTTTGATACGTCACAAAGGAGTTTGGAAACTGAAGAATAAATCCTCTAGCTCTGCTTCATGGTTATTTCTACGCACAACACCATGACACACATGCTGGCAAGACATCAAAAGTCCCAACACTTAACTTCATGGTGTGCAAAGAGTTTAAGGAAGCTGATGTAAGTTTGCTTTGTAGCTTAACAGAAACTCATGAATCTTGTCCCTGAACAGAGTATTAGAATGAAATATTACATACATGCATGTCTCCGGTCACCCAAGATATATATATTTTCTATATATGTGAGGGGCAGCCAACCAACAGCTGAACACACAGGGGAAAACAGCAGGAGTCTAATGCATTTTTGTAAGAGCTCCCTACCAGTGTGTCCAAGGTCAATCTGTGATAAAATGGCTTTAACAAACAAAAAAGAGACTGCCAATAGATCCTGGGGCCTAAAGGTTGTCCACTTCCTTCAAAATTAAGAGGCAATAAGATATACTAATTAAGTGCTCTAAAAATTCAATGCCTTTGACCACTGCATGTCACTCTGCTAACACTATAATGAAAAATGATTTAAATTTACTGGAAAGTAAACAAAAGTGAGAAATACCTTTATCAATAAGAATGATCAAGCAAAGAGATTGCTAAATTCCTTTTGACTCTCTCTTACTTGTAACTGTCAAGCTCAAGATCTCATTTTTAAAGCCTATGCTTTAACTAAGTGCAATTAATTTAAATTTGACGCATTACAGTCTGAATGACAAGGAAGTGTCCAACCTGGAGGTGCATAAATCTACCTGCCTCCTTATCAGTAACTACCCTTTCCTCCTCTGGCAAACATCTATTTGCTTCTAGCAAAATCCCTTTGTGGAGAACTGCCTTTACTCCTACATTTCCCAGGAAGAAAAGTAATGGCACCAGCCTGTTGCAAAGTGGGCTTTTGCAGAAAATAAGAGCAAAACAAAGCATTGAGAATACTGCTTCCTGGGGGGGGGGGGGGGGGGGGACGCATACCATTCCTTCCTCTCAAAGGAATGAAGAGGTCTTCCACATTCCTCCATGTTCAGTTTTTTGGAGGCAGCAACAAGATGCTGTTGGTCCTTTCCACAAAACCCCAATATGTAGAAACAAAGCCCTTTTCAGTCCCCTTGGACCTCTGTTTCCCACAGAGCTGAAGAAAAGTACAGCTCATGGCAAAATACTTCCAGTTGGAACCGAAAGTATTTTGCATTTTGGAACACCTATATTGGCATATAGACATTTAATGAGAAATGTTGCAGCTGTGATCCAAGTATAAACCCATAATTCATTTATGTTTCATATACATCTTATGCATATCCCTTGAAAGAAATTTTATACAATATTTAAAATAATTTTGTGCATGAAACAAAATTGCTGCATATTAAATCATCAGAAAGAAAAAGTTTTATTACCTCAGTCACCCATGTGGAAATTTCAGATTTTGAAGTATTTTGGATTTTGGAATTCCAGATAAGAGATGCTTAACTTGTAATGGGGTTTGGCTAGTATTCCAAGCTAATATATCTATATGCTTTTTTCTACTTGAGACAATAAATCTATGAATTATATAAACGTATATAAAATGTCTACCAAAATTTTCATGTAAGAATTAACTTTATTTAATAATGATCTCAAGTCACTGTTCTTGGTTTTATTGCACAGATATAGGAGTCAGTGCCTGCCTACCGCCATCTAGTGACTTCATCTGGTTTTACAATTTTAAAATAATTCAAATTCACTATAACCACACAATTGGCTATGCTAGAGAGAGAGAGAGAGAGAGAGAGAGAGAGAGATCCGTTTTCACCCAAAGTGGCTCACAGTTTTAAAGGACAATGAATTTAAAAACATATAAAGAGTAAATAGTAAAATTAAAATAATTTTTAAAATTGAGATAGAAATAAAAGAATAAAAGTACTCTTTTAAAAGAGGTAAAGCTCTTGAAACCAGTTCAGTTGAAACAATGTAGAGACTCAAGCATGCTTCTGTTTTAAAAGCCTACCTGAATCTATCCTGCTATCCAAAGGACAAGGGCCCCATCTACACTGACCATCAAAGCTAACTTCAAACTGCAGCAGCCAGACAACCAACTCCCACCAAAGCAAGCAAAAAGAAAGCACTTAATGTGCATCAGTGCTCTGTGGTTTATTTCATCACCATCTGGGCCCAAAACTGGTTCCAGGATTTATCTCCTCAGTGAAGCCACTTTTTTCAGTACTATTTTGTAAACTACACTGAATAGTCAGTATAGATGTGTCAAAGAGGTGGCCATTCTAGCCTCCTTAGGAAGGGTGTAACACCCTGTCAAAAAGGCCCTTTCTTGTGACCCCACCAACTGTTCTTTGATGGGGATAGAACTAAGAGAACTAAGAGAAGGGACTTTCCTGCTGATCTCAGAGCCCAAGCCAGCTCACACAGCCTGGACTTGAGCCATACAGAGATTTATAGGCCATAACCAGCTCACTGAGCAAATACCTGGTACACACTGGAACCAAATGGAGCTACTGCAACAAAGGAACTGCCAGAAAGGGGCTGCAGTTCTTTGGGTCAGGTGAAGTTTCCAAACACTTTTCAAAGGTAGCCCAAGTAGAATATATTATAGTAATCCAAATGAAATATGTCCTAGAAATACCGTATTTATACATCACATGGTTAGATGTCCACTATGGGTTTTTAAAAAAGGTGAAGTCTGAATAAAACAGGTATTATAAATAACGTGTCATGCAGTTTTCCAACCCTAGGCTGTTTTGGCATTAAAGATGAGAAGAAAGAAAAGTAGAAGTCTTGTGGCATCATTTAAGGAGAATTTATTTCAGCTGAAGTTTTCATGGAAGGCAGCTTACTCCTCCCGAGAAATACACTGCAGCCTCAGTAGAACAACTTTTATGTATACTGTGTTTGTGTGAGGAGAAAGAAAGTGAGAGGGTGTGGGTGAGAGAGAGAGATGGAAGAGAAACACAAAATGTGCTAGCATATTAACAGATCTTAATGGCATCTGTTAACAGTATGCAAGAATGGCCCATGTAGGAGAAAAGCACATTTTGTACTTCTGCTACATCCTCACCAGAACCATGTATGTATAAACGTTTATCTGCTGAGGCTTCACATCATGGATCTGATGAAGCTGGTTGCAGCCCATAAAAGCTTAAGCTGAAATAAACTGGTTACTGTAAAAGGAGCCACAGGACTCCTTTCATCCCTTCCGTCCATTTTTATGGATTATACTTGTCAGGGAACTGGGACTGGCTATCTCCATCAATGTTCTTCGCACACAGAGGGAATGAAGCTGCATTCGATGAAACAGCCCACATTTCCTTCACTTTACACAATGCTTAGCATTTCTACATAGTATACACATAGTAAAACAATACGGTAAAGAGGACTGGAATGGAACAAGGAATATGAGACTGGTTATGATTCCACTATGAGACGAAGCGGATTTTTAGTGTAGTCTGTAATTGTTTTAGTTTATATGTTGTTGTAATTGGCTTCTTTGTAATTGTCTTTTATGTGTACTGTACACCGCCATGAGTCGCTCTTATGGGCTGAGAATGGCAGTTAATAAGTGCATCAAATAAATAAATAAATAAATAGTCCATGTAATTTACAGATACCTAAGACTTTCTAACTCCCTATTCAACCTTAATGAAAGAAGAGATATTTTGATTTCTGGCAGGTATTCTTGCCACTATGTGGTGGATGCAGAGGCTCATAATTATACATCATGATTTGCTTTGGGCCTCAGAAGTTTCTGGCTCAGTAACTTTTGAACCAGGAACTTCCTATTTCACACATTCACCCTTATCTACCACACAATATTTACAATGCACTGAGTTTAGATACATGAGGTGGAAAGAAAGCTGCTTGGGCAAGGATTTTTCTCCTTATTTACACAGAAGAAAATGCATAGAAATTGAAAAAAAATCCCCACTGCTTCCTGACATCATAAGCACTGATACTCCTTGCAGGCCAAGGAGTGATTCTCAGATGCCGGCACACCGGGGAAGGAGACAGAAAAATTCCATCTATCATTATATGACACTGAGTAACAAGCAACCATAGAAAGAGGGGGTTTGTGGGGTGGGAAAAGGACTAGGTTCACAGCAAACTCTTTGAACAGAATTCCTTGTCTTTCGATCTTGAAGGTTGGAGGAAACTAAATCTGTTCTGAGGAATGGCAAAAAAGTCCCTGCAATTCCTTGTAGGTTTCATCTTTCATTTACAAACCAGGATGATAACAATACTATCTTATCACTGAGACTTAAGGCAGTAAATTGTAAAAAGCTGTTTCACAAAATGCAGTATTCAGTCTTCAAGGCTGAGTAATGCCCCACTTACATTCCCAATTCCAGCATTTTAATGCTGAGAAGAGTCCTATTCATAGGAATAAAACACTGGCCAGTACACCAGATGTTACAACACAGAAAATACACAAGGTAATTGATTCCATTCTCCCCGTGGTGCACAAAAAGGCAACCCACAAACAACTTCAATGCCACTTAGATTACACTATGCAACACTATTTTTGTTCCTGGGTTATATATATCATTTCCTAATTGGTTGTATCATAAAGACATGGAAAAAGTGTATTAAACTGCAAAAACTTTGTTTTTGCAAAACATCCTGCAGCACATTTTGCTATAGTTTTTCAATGAATATCTCAGACAGTCTCAACCAATTCAACATAGTTTGTGCCAGCCACAAAAACAAAGTTTCTGGAGTGTAATAACTAATTTCAAGGCAAGTACTGCACAATTAAACAAAACAAAAAAACCTCAATACTTTCAAACCATGAACAGTTTTTTTTTCAAATTTTGTTACATATTGTTATTATAAACCTCTCATTTGCAAGTTTTGCAAAAAGAACAAAGTCACTTGTACATCACGGTGCTTGAAGAAACACTAAATAAGGTTTCAATGCTGCTCTCTTCTAAGAATTATTGATATCTCTCTCAACTATCGAAATTCACTTAACTTCTGATCTTTCAGTGGGAGCAACTTGTTTCTGTGGTGGAAAATCCTTTCTGAATTATATTAAACCTAATTTCATCTGACAGGATGTAATACTAATGATGATGATGATGATGCATGGCTATAGCATTAAATATATACCCACCATCATCATCATAATCATTACACTTACATTTATTTCTGTTACTTATGTAATGCTGGGCCCTTGAATCAATACTATATTTAAAATTGAAAACTTCCACCAGTTCATCTATGAGCAGGCTTATTATTGTCACAAATAGCGTATAAAGGAATATTCTGCTTCCTTTCTTCTATAAAAGAAGCAAACCAAGATATTTTAGGACTAAGAATGTATTACCTGGGGAGGTTCATAGATGGCAGCAACTTCAGCACGGATAGCCAAAGGGATGTCTTTGTGCTCTGTATACCTCCCATACAAATATCCAAAATGCTGGTTTCCTGTTTTTCTCCAGAAGTCCAAGAAACGATCTGCAATGGTATGGTTCTCAAACATGATGTTATCCACATGCCTGTATTTCTGTAATTAGGGTGAAAACATAATACTGTATCAGGCAAATGCGCTTGTCAGGATCAGCTACAGTAGAATCAAGAGTCACAGTCCAGATAATCAATGGTGAGCCATGCTGCAAGGTTCGCACAATTCCTGACTTATTGTAAAATGTCATGTAGCAGCTGTGTAGATGTTAGTTATCTTATAACTTTGCTGTGCTTCATGGGTTCTTATCTCTTTGCACAGCAGAGATCCTCATTCTTTTTGGGTTTATGAGGACATTTTGCATTTTCAGAATATGTCATGAGAACCTTTATGAATTGGCTGTAGTAGAATGTGGCCAGTCACAACATTTACTACTGCAACAGACCATTTCTGCAATAGACAAAAGTAAACTAGTGACCTAAAAGACAAGGAACTTTGCCAAACACTTGAGTATAAACCAAAACAAAGAGGTCCTGAATTTTCAAACTACTGGCTCATATCAAAGAAAGGATTCCTTCCCTCAGCCCTCATTCTTCCACTGTCTAGATTCCTTCTGTCAAAAGTTCCCTTTCTGGCTGTCAAAGGAAGGAACTGCCACTATGATATCTCAATCTATACCAAAACTGTGGACAGGCACATTACATTCAAACCACAATTAAAAAAAATAAAGAGTAAGTTGGAAGGGAAGGAGAGGTTCGCTGAATATCTAAGGGAGGGGGGGCTGGAGAGGATATCCTCAAACTTGTGTACTTCACCTTCCCCTCTGATGTGTCTGGGGGGAATAAAAGCAAATCAGAAGTTTTTGTCTTCACATTCAATTAATAGTGGTTTTCTGATATCCCAAAGCATGAAATGAGGTTAGTGTTATCCATGGTTTATTGTAGAGGTTGGAAAACTACAGCTTATGAACCCACAAGATTTTTTTTACAGCACCCCGAAACACTATCAGAACCCTTAAAGCTCACATACTGGCCCTTTCATCCTCTGTAATTAACCACCTCTGGGTTAAGGGGAAAAAGTCACAACCATAGAGCCTACAGTGAAACAGTCCTTTTTACTGCACTTTACACTAACCATCAGCTTGCAGGTGTATACTATGATAATCCATAGAATATGTTTTTTAGAAATCTGGCTTATTATAAAGATTAAGGCACAGTTTATTAGCCAGTCACAAACCATAATTTGAAAATATGGCTTGTTGTAGCCTTATATTTGTAAACATAATTTGCTAAGATATTTGATTCACAACTGTTGCTTGTCCCTGATTTTCCTTTTCTAACCAGTCACCGTGACACAAAAATTGACAAAAGAGGAAGGAAAAAGGGCACACAAATGGGGAAAATAAGCTATTGTTTATTAGTGAGGCATAATTATAATTTTGTGTCTTAAGTAACAAATCAAACTGCTTTATTATATGTGTGAAATTACATAGGAGTACTTGCAGCTGATTGAAATGGAACTGAAATTCTCTTTAAAAAAATCACAATTATACCAGAAGACAAGAGTGGAAATTCATTTATGTAAAATTAAACATCAGCATTATATTCCAATACAGACAGTTTGTCTTAATCTTAATCTTGCTTTATAATTCCATACTCCTTTATTATTGTCTTACTGAAATCTTGCACAGGTGGCTTTATGTAAGTTAACCAACACACGATTACCAAGCAATTGTCAAAAAAGAAAAAACTTGCAAAATGAATTTGCTCCTTTCCAAATTGAACTGCAGAAGTTAGGAATGCCATTGCTGTCCCCAAAGCAAGTTTCTCTTAGCAGCTGGTGCAGATCTTACCTGTCTATTGAGTGTGATGGCACTTGGCTGGCACTTGGTACAAATTCCCTCAGGCCATGGGGGATGCCCCTCACATCCAGATTTAATCTTGCAGCTAATGTTTTCAAGGGCAACAAACTTCCCTCTGCACACAAAAATGGCACACTAAATGTCTGGGTATTTAAATAACACTAAATAAAATATTTCATCAGTCTCATGGCACTAAGAGACCACAAACGACTTGACACACATGAAAGAAAACATGCAGGGAATCCACAGGCCAACCCATTTCTTTGACCATTTAAGATGATGTTAGAAAAATTGCCAGAAATGCAGAAAATGAGTAACCTGGACAGTGAGGAGGCTTTAGACTTTGGAAAATACTAATAGCATGGTCACAGCTAGTAAGATCTACCAAACAAGAGAGAAAAATAAGTTCTCATCTTTGCATCAATCTGTTACACTGGCTTTAAAGTTAATATTATGCCACTACTTTGAAGCAAATTTGTTTTTTCCTATTGTTTTTCTAATTTTTCACATTTTAGTCTCTCATCTAAGATAATGAGACTCCCATGCAGAAATGGTGCAAATTTCTTACTTGTCTGCGCCTCCGGTCAGTTTCCTGATGTAGGCATGGAATGACATATGCTTCACAGGAGGCTCCAGATGGTTTAAATAATCCTCATCAAAAGGCTGCCAAAAACCCACATACACAAAGGAAAACCAGGTCAGACACCTGCTTGATAATACATTGATCATTGAACAAATGGATGTTTTAGTCTGAACCCCGCTTGGCATTCAATGTGGAAACAATTAGAAAGCTTTGTGTTCTTCTTCCACAGCAGTTATTACTTTGACAGAAATAGCAGGATGCTTTCTCCCAACCCCCTCATACAGCATGGAGTTTTAGTCTTGCTCGAAATGGTTACAGAAACCCAACCTGCCTCATGGGTATAATATTCTTTTTCTCCTTCTTCTTTAACTGGCAGAGCTAAAGGCTAACTGATCAAAGATAGCGAGAGAACTCTGGCACAGTTATCTGAAGAATCTGTGCAGAACTGAGAAGAATACCACAGGACCTTTATTTTACGAAGTCAAAAGATCAAAACAGAATGTAAGAATAAACAGTAAGTGTTTTTGAGAAACAGCTCTATGTGCACAGCGGGGGGAGATTCACAATTCAAGTGGGAGATACAAAATGCATATCTGTTTGTCTGAACCTTTAGTACTATGTCTTGTTAAATCCATTACTGGAAAAAGCCAGATGTCAAAAACCTGAAAAATTCCAGTCTTGCCCAGACAGATATATCCAGGGGACTTGTTTAGCTTATTTACTAGCATAGGCAAGATGCATTAATGTTTCAGCAACATCCTTTCAACAGCTGCCATTGATGCAACCACATACATATGATCTTTTTTTACTAAGTAAAATGTTACCATAATAGTTTTAGTTTAACTCCTTACCTCTAATGGTACACAGTGCACACATTTGCCCAATGGGCTATGTCGACAACTGTGTGAAGAAGAGAAACAAGCATTAGCAGCCGTATTCAGCAGTAGCAATAGAAAAATACTCTGGTTGGTGCAATTTAAAGAGATAACCAATGTGAAAACTGAAAATATGACCTATTAAGCCATTCACAAAATAAGACAATGGGGAAGGGGTCTGCTCATGAATTAACAAGCATGTACGTGTTAGTTAAATTACTATGCCAAAATCCACCTTTGGAATATCCGGTCCCAATTCAAGGTGCAGGTTACTACCTATAAAGCCTTAAATGGTTTGGGACCTGCCTATTTTTGTGACCGCATCTTCCCTTACGAACTGACACAATCTCTAAGATCTTCTGGGGAGGCTCTTATCTCTGTCCCACCCCTGTCGCAGGGACAGTTGGTGAAAACGATAGAGGGGGCCTTCTCGGTGGTTGCCCCTCCATTTCTGGAACTCCCTCCCCAGAATTAGAATAGCACCAACCCTGTCCACCTTCTGCAAAGATCTGAAGACCACTGTTCCGCTGTGATTTTGACTATACAATCCCCCAGATAGCTTCGCCCCAATTAGGACCCAAAATCTTGTCCTCGCACTTTACTATTGTTCTGTACCTAAAATTATAATGCTCTATATTCTACTGCCCTCTATCTCCATTGCTGAAAAATAAGCTATGCACTTTATCAATCAGCCCTAACAATTGTCTTTGCACCAGTCTGTCCATCCATGCCCAGAAACGTATTATTATAATAGTCTGCTGGTTATTAGTTTGATGGTTTGTTTCTTATTTTGTTATAATGCTATTGTTTTTTCTGTTTTTCTTTTATGTTGTTGTTTAGATATTTTAATATGCTGTATTTTAACCATGTTGATTGGGTTCATCCCCATGTAAGCCACGCCGAGTCCCTCCAGAGAGATGGAGGTGGGATATAAAAATAAAGCAGTAGTAGTAGTAGCAGTAGTAGTAGTAGTTGTTGTTGTTATTATTATTATTATTATTATTATTATTATGATGTCCCATACATATCTGAAACTCTACTGAATGCTGTAGTAAACCACTTAAAATACATATAAACGTGTTGGTTACTTTTGTAGGAAAGATCCAGTCAAGCATTCTTCTATACCAGCTGTATACGGATGGGGAATACATAAAGACACGTACTGTTACTCAATGTTATCGGTTTTATTTGTACAACTCCCATTTAAAGTAGTTTTCTTAGATTAATTTCATCCCACTGGAGGGAGCCCCTAGTGGCACAATGGGGTAAACCCTTGTGCAGCAGGACTGCTGACTAAAAGGTCTCTGGTTTGAATCTGATTAGTTTCGTGAGCTCCCGTTAGCTCCAGCTCCCCATGCAGGGATATGAGAGAAGCCTCCCACAGGATGGTAAAACATCAAACATCTGGGTATCTCCTGGGCAACTTCCTTGTAGAGAGCCAATTCTCTCGCATCAGAAGTGACTTGCATTTTTTTTAAGTCGCTCCTGACACGGAAAAAAACAAAAACCACTGGGGGTTCCTTCCTTCATAAATGCCAGCGTAGGATTGTTCTTGGCAATTATACTTCATAGAAGTTAGATGTAACTTCTAACAAAAAAGCACATTTTTTGTCCTTGATGGTTTTATAAGCACAATTTTCCCTCCATGAACTGTCATTTTGAAAATCTGAAAATGCTTCACTATTAAAAGGTTTCTATTCCTCATCTTGACTAAGGCACTGTCTCCTCTGCATGGACAGTCATACAATGGCACAAAGTGGAGCATTTACTTTTTAAAGGTGTATCATGCATTTCAAAAGTTTAAGTCAGATTTACTGGGGAGGTATATTAAAAGGAAGTCTACGCTCAGAACTAATTTGAGAAGTGAACCACAGGTCATCAGATGATCACAATGCCCTTTCCTAAACACATGCCAACACCTAAGTATAGTTTCCACTATACTCCCTACAGCTGTACGGCTTCTAGCAATGAAGTATGTAGTTGTCGAGAATACATGTGAGATGGAGTCTTAGCACAAAAATACTGAAACTTGCGACATTTCTGCAGGCATGAAGCTATTTGAATTCAAAAAAAGGGTTAAGAACAGATATGAACATTTGTATTGGGGGGGGGGGGGGGGAGATAGGACAAAGACTCTGGAATCATGCGGCTCTATTCTCTGGACTTGGCTTCTACAGCTCCTTTAATACAACTCCTTCCACTGTCTCTGAAGACATAAATTCATGCAAACTTTACATTATCGAGATGTACTGTTTTCTGTTCCTTGCATACAGGGCATCTGAAGTTGCTCTTTTAAAAATGCATGAAGGCCTACCAGCAAACCCATCCTCTAAAACATTAACATTTGGGATATTGAGTAACTGGCTCTGGGAACGGAATATGGATTATGGATGATCCATCGGTCTTTCACTCAATCTGTTCATAATTTCTCTGTCTTTAGGATTTCCCCTATCTTGTGAGAATTTATTTACCCCCAAATAGTTCTTATCAAGTTCAGGATTCACTGACACTTTCAAAGAAGATATAAGGCAGACATTAATTGTGAAGAAACAGCAGCTGAACGGGCAGCATTATGTCCAGGACAAGATACATCACTGCTTTTTTATCTAAAGCTTTAGCCATAACTGGGGCTTATTACTAAGACCCAGTAGTTCTGATATATGCTCCATTTTGTCCGCCTGAATTATATTAGCATCAATACAGTGCTTGAAGAAGATGCTGATATGCTAAAATTTAGCAATAGCCATTACAGCCAATTTCTTTGCTTTTCTAGGTGAACTGTACCTTTGACTAAATTGAAATCGTTTTCCTGGCATGTTCCTACAGCCATGTAGGCCCATTACATCTCAATCAATCATTTACAATCCTTAGTGCTCCAGAAGTGTTTGACTGTAAGTCAAAAGATGAAAAATCCTGGTTCCTGGCCCAGAGAACTCAACTAATCAGGCCCGTGGTGCTGGAGTCAGGATTATAAACAAATTTGGGTAGAATTAGAAAAAAATGTACTAACTCTGATTTCAAAATAAAATAAAATACTAAATGCCTGTTTGTTGCATATTTACATTCAAAGGAATCGGGCAAAGTTTTCTGGTTCAGAAATGTTAATCAAATCAATACATTTTATATTTAGACAGTCTAAGCAGACTGGTGGTTCATATGGTGATTATGAAATGCCTTGTGCTACCATTTGACAACTGTCAAATTGTTAATTAAGATTTGCCATTTAAGAAGGAGCCGGAGTCAGACAGTAGAAAAACATAAGCACTGAAGTCAAAGGTTTTGTGTACTAACTCCACAGTCTTGCTGTTAAGATACTACATGGAAACAAATGGCTGACTTAATAATTAAGCAACCCACATACTTGAAATATATTGGCAGTAGCAAATATATTTCAAGTTGCTAGTTTATTCTACAAAGACAGAAAAAAAATCAAGACCAAATAAGTGGAAAAGTTGATATGATGCCTTCAGTAGCAATTAGAGATAACAATTCTTGTGGAACAAGGATTGGGTTTATCAAAGGCATTTGGAAAACTAGCATATGACTCTGTATTTATTAGGCCCCGATCACATAGCATCTGTGATTATGAATTACTACTTTACAGTTTGGACTACACAGAAAAAAGTGGAGATTCTATCACAATGATTCTGTAGGAGGGTGCCCTTTATAGGTCAATTTCTAGCACTTTGCTCGCTCTGTGCTGGAAGTCAATGAAGCAATTCTCTCCTCAAAATTTCATCCCTTACCAAGGCACTTTGAAACACATAGCATATCCAGGTATGCTCTATTGCCATACTTTTCTATGATTAATTTTCTCCTAGTTTGAATACCGAATACTGAAAAATGACCCACAAAGAATTAAATGATCTAAGTTTTTACCTAATTTACAGGTTGGAAATAAAGGGAAGGGACATAAACACGAAGTGACAGGTAGATATTTGATATTCCACACAGAACAATTTTCAAAGTACAATGATATTTACAGTTGCTGGTCTCTGTTTCTGTAAATCCTTCCATCTTGTTTCATTAGGTACTGGTCAATTTCATCCTCTACCACCTGCGGAACGCCTATTTGGCGCGCTCCTTGAGAACTTGAGACATCCATGTTCTCAGAAGAACAACCGGGTGGATTTGAGGGAAAGAGAAACAACATATCTCCATGCCTACAGGAAAAGACATGAATATGTGAGGAGTGTTACAGAATGAACAACGTTCTCAGGGCGTATTACAACATCAAAGCATCTTAGTATTCAGTACAGAAATACTTAGGTGAGCTAGGCAGAGTTGGCAGGCTAATCCTACAACAGTTATCACTTTTCATTATCCATAGCATCCCTTATCTGTTTCACTCACAAAAGAGACTGGAAGTGAGGAGAAGAAAATGGCATTTTTTGCTGATACTGACTTCTTCTGCAGGCACCCTATGCAACCTCCCACCTGTTCTGAAGGATACCCCAATCCTCCAGAATAGTTTCACAAGGATGTGTAGGGAAAGGAGCAAAGTCCTTCCACCAGCAAGAGAATGCCAAAACTGGAAGTCTGTTCAAGGAAACTCTGGATCCAACCCTAAAACTGAAAGAATCAGAGAATTCTGATGCTTTTTAAAAAAAAAAAAAAAAAAGCCTACCATTTCAGTGCTACATAATTTAAAGTAAATCTACATAGAATTCAGCAAAATGTGTCCTTTACTTTACCTTCATGGTACTGGTGCTCTTAAAAGCTACATTTTACTGAGAAAAATACATTATTCAAACATTGATTTGGAAGATGACTCAAAATGGCGAACTGTTTTAATGTATATTTTAAATTGTTTTTAATGTATGCTAAATCTATTTTATGCTCTGTTATTTATTGTTCGGTACTGAATGGTGCCTGTCGGAAGCCGTCCTGAGTCCCTCTTCGGAGGTGAGGAGGACAGGATAGAAATGACTACTTACATTAAGAAGTTAGCTTGCATCCAGGCATTTTAGCATTTTTGAAGGCTAATGTCTTTTGCATAGCCACTCCTATTTGTTTGTTTTATCTGTCTTGTGAAATTGTGTCTTATTTTTTAAAACAGTAAGCCACATGGGGAAATTATGCTAAAATATACCCATAAAATTATTAAAGAAATAAAAGTCTACATTATATACCAATCATTATTTGAAGGTGGTTATTCTTACCCTGGTTATCTAATAATTTCCAAATCAGCTTAAATATAAAATGATAAACCTACACAATACCTGTTAAAACAGAGCTGTATTCAACCAGCGGAAAAAATATTAAAAACAATAGCACACCATAGATACACACTCCTTCAGCTGCATCCTAAGCACTAGATTTCTCCTTCAGGAATATATGAATGATAGTAGAATTCTGAGGCAGGCGAGAGAACGTGTATAGCTAAAAAGTATAAATTAACTATAAAAAATAAGCTGCTCTTCAAGTCCATTAGTTTGGTCAAGGCTCCCAATTTCCTTCTCTTAAAAATGAATTAACAGTTTCTCAGCAATTCTACCTCTTATATAAACAAGTTTTAACCTATAATAACAGGTTACTAAATAGTAACTCAAATTTCTGTAATATCACATACTAAATTACTTCAGCTACCTATGGGCTTAACTAGGAGAGATGATGCATAGAGTACACTGTAGTAGCTTCTTAATTATCAGACACTCTCAAGAAATATTATACAGGCCTTCAAAGAAAGTGCCAAATTTACTTTTATCAACCAGCATTTCCATGTCTTTTGCTGAATACTTACTTTATTTTTAATAAATTGAGGGATTTATTGGGAGATGACGTGATCTCACCAGTCCTGTTTCTATTGATATATACCGAAAATCCATTATTTCTGAAACCAAATTCTTTTGCAACCTAGGAAAAAGGAAGAAATAAGATAGTATCTGGGTTCTGTACTGCAGGAAAACGAGGCTAAATACAATAAAGCTATGCATAAAAATATATGAAATTTCAGTTGTAGGTATTTTATGGAAATACATGCTCAAAAAAGTTCAGAAATACATGTTTTAAAAAATCTACAAGATAGTAGTACACACAAAGACAGCACATATTGAACAGGTTGATGTTACAAATTAAACAACAATCCTAAATTAGACTTTCAAATAATTAACGGTTAAACTATTCACACTTGAGAAGTGAGAAGTACACAACCTCATGATGCAGTTGCTTTAACCTAATTAAACAAATTCACCACTATAATAATATCAAGATCCAACTAGAGAAAGTGGAAATAGTCATTAAAATATTTCAACTCACTCCCTTGATTGCTAAAAGGAGATGAGAGAACGACACCAGTTGTTTAGTAATATATAGACTAAGAGAGAAAATTATTTTATTTTGAAGCTTTCTGTGAATGACTGCCATTCTCTTGTGCAATGGAGGGGAATTTTCACACATTCCTAGGCAGGGAAGTAGAGCAGATACCTTACAAATTTTCTAGGATCAGGGCAGCAGTGGCAACAAACTAGTTGCCAGTGGAGAGATGGCATGTGAATTTATGGATACTAGTCAACTGGAAGGCTACCATTAGAATTCTGATGCAAGAGAGTCAATAACCGATTTATTTATTTATTTATTTATTTAACAACATTTATATGCCGCCCTTCTCACCCTGAAGGGGACTCAGAACAGCTTACAATATTTCTTCAGTTTCATTACAATTTTAAGTCATGCCTATACTGTTACTTTGGGATTGTTTTATAAAGTTTAAATTAAGTGTTAATTTTATTTTAGCATAGAATTTAAAATCTGAACTACTGCCAATTTGTTTTAATGTGGCATGTTATGGCATTTTTTTTAAAAAGTGCACAGATCGAGCTTAAATAACACTTAATGAGGTGCAGGTTTAACTGAACTCAGTAGGTCTCAATCCCTATAGGTTTAGTACTGAAGCTTGAAGATAGCTCGCTTTTTATGTCAACTAAGCCAAGGCAGAGGTATGAACTAGCATCACCACTTCCTACTAAAAACATTTTTGGGTTATAACCAACCATAAAAACCTACTATCCCTTTAAAAACAACCAGCATGGAAACTCTACCACATTCCTTGTACAGTTTGTGGGTGCCAAGGTGTACTGAACCATCACGCTTTACCTGTCAACACCAAAGGTTTAAAATAACTTGACAGAATCTGCAGCTGTGACATGTCAGTAGGAGTTAGGCCTGGATGTAGATGTCAAATGTGGGTTTATAACAAAACAGCATTTAGGTTTAATTTGGGAGAGATTAACATCCTGACAAATGTATGCTGATTTGTAAAGCCACCACAACTCTCTTCCAATTATGTTAAACCATCATCACAGAAAGCTTCTCTGCAAATCCAACCAAATCCGAACAAGCAGGTAGAGAATGGCGATGACCAACAGCATACCAAAGTTTATACTAAACAAGAATACCTTTTTCAGAAATGTTGCCGCAGTCTCCCGTTTTGTTGCTGTAATACGTTTCACTCCTTCTGGGGACTGGACACGGATTATCTATTAAGAATTGTAATGATTTTGGAGGAAGTTAGACAATAGAAATTGTCATGGCACAAAAGACTTTGACGTTTGGAGCAAGAGAGAATAAACACAGAATACTTGCACGAGAATGCATGAAATGGATCAATATAACTTCTGCCTGTAATCTTTGTAATCAGAATAATTTCAGTTTTAAAATATGTATTCAAGAGCACAGAACTGAAAGAAGAAATACTCTTAACAGGCAATTATAATTTATTGTCACATTATTATTATATTAGAACTAAAACATACAATACTATGATGATTTTGAAAAATATTGTCTGAATGAGCTTATACCTGCTGACTTTAAACATTACAAATCAGAGAAATTGTGCATGGGTTTATTTATTTAGACAGAATAAAATATACCCCAGGATGCATCACTAACAGTGAACATGGAAAATCAACATCCATTTTCAATAAATTAAGCTGTACAAATTGTGTGGAATACAAAACGATGGGGGAAACTCCACTGTGGTTTCACTCTGAAAATCATCATTTGAAGGTGAGATGGGCCCTTAAATCAGTGGCTATCTTTTTTGGGGTGTACAAAAACTTTCTGTACTCACAAGTGACTACCACAACATACATACTGGTGGATGGAAAATCAAACCAAGATTGCTACGGGACATATTAATAAAAATACTGCCCAGATTTCATGTATGAAAACATTTGGGAGGTGATATGTCCAAGAAGAACTGTCCTAAGTTTTCTTTTCTTCTTCAGTGTGATAAACTGAATAACCAAGCAAGTCAGAGTAGAATGATACTCCTTGTTGCTGTCTTCTTTTGTAATTACCCTACATTTTGTCTTATCAGGTAGAATTGCAGGGGGACAACTATATCTGCAGGGTCAAGAAGTGTAAATGTAACCCACCATGGATTCAATTATACATAATACTAAACATCTGAATTCACAACATGAAGCATATCAGCCACATGCTACTGCATTTGAGGTTGTGGGGTTCTTTCACAAGACACAAGTGGGCAGCTGGCGGAGCTTGCCGCTGTCTCCATTTTTGTCCTATGCCATCTATAACTGGGGCTTATAAGTCTCATATTCACAGTCTTTCTGCAAACCACAACAGGCTTACAAAGAGCACAATGAATTTGATGATTGGCTTTTAAGTCTATCATCAAAGTTTAACAATGATGTAGATCAGCAGCAGATATAGCAGCAAGCCCCTGCTGCCAGAAGCACCTTATTGTTTGGACTCTCCTACCTCTGGGAAACACACCAACCACTGCTGCTTGTCACCTCAAATGCAGAAGCAGGTGGCTAAAGTGCTTCCTGAAGGTGTGAGAGTCTGAGGAATGTACATCTGGCAGCTGCTGCCCTATATAATTTTTAATAAAGACTTCCACATATATGGTTTTTATTATCCACAAGGAGTCCTGGAACCAATTCCCATGTACACACCAACTATATTTACATATTTTGTGGAACAATATAGAGAAATCCTCAGGATATGAATGAAGAAGACTTTACCACACAATTTGTTACATATTTTGCCGGTGTGGAATAAAAATTGTTACCTATTTTGCCAGTGTTACCTATTTTGCCAGTTTGGAATAAAAATAGCAGCTTGTTCTCTAAATAACAAAAATAGTGAAATGTATCTTAGATAGGTTCTACAGATCAAAGAGAACAAAGTTCAACAACATGTAATAATTAAACATGATTAATGTTTCACATATACAGGGCAAAAAAAGTATCAGGCATACTTTTTCATCTCTGCTTTTTGTGAAATCTACTGAACTAAATCAAGTTGTTAGCTCCAACTAGACTCAATGAACAGTACACTCAATGAATCAATGGGACTTGTGAAGTCAAAATCTGTATCAGTCCCACTGCTTCAAAGAGTCTATTGTAGTTAGTGCTAACAACTGGATATAGCCTCTTAGTCAAAGTTAATTTCATTAATTTAAAAGATGTATACACACATCTAAAGTATTTACTAGAGGGTTAAAACACCATACTAAAATTATAGTTCCCTAAACCCTGCTCCTACTTTCTCTTCCAAAAATATAAGGAGAGAAGCAATCCTATACGCTCTTAACTGAAAGTAAGCTCCACTTTACTCAAAAGAACTTGTATGAGATGAACCATGCATAGCATTTAACTTAGAGCAGCAGCAAAGCTGAAAATGTTCCTCTTACAATACCTTCAAGTGCTGTATACTCCCCAAAGTATTTTACCCTAGAGTGAAAACTGAATGACTAATTTTATGACCAAGTCATAGCATTATCTCCAGCAATAAGCCTTGTGAATTTTTAAAGTCTTATGTAAGAGGCCTGGTTTTTTCCACTTGAAGAATCAACTTTGAACTGGATATATAATGTCATACAGTCTCCATCATGGTTGCAAATACAAAGTGAATACAGTGGGCAAAAGGTCCTTTAAAAGACAGACACTTTTCAAAAGTTATTGCATACGTTAAAAATGGATTAAAAGAAGAACTGAAAGGCAGAAATTTCCAGATGTGGTTGAGCTGATAGTTGCCAGCTGCTGCCTCAGCAGATGCCCTAAAGCACAGACACTACCATCCAGGAAATCTGCCAAATTAAATGTCACCTGCAAGTCAGAATCTTGTAACACTGACATGTGTCGAAACTTTCACTATCAGCAAGAACACCCTGTTTTCTGGATGGATACTTACTGACAACTTGGAGATAAGTAACTAAAGAGGAACATTTCACAAGCTTTATTGGTCTGCCAGTCTCTCTAGTAATTGGCACTCTCAGAATGAAAATTATTTTTATGTATTTCTCTCCAGGAGAACTATGGTGGCTATTGGGCAATTCTGCTAAATAAATAAGGAAGCATGTTATAGTAATCTGAGTGTTTGGACTAGGGAAAATAAGAGACCAAGGTTTAATTCTCACTCTGCCATGGAAAACCACTGGGTAACCTTAGGCAAGTCACTCTCTCTCAGGCTTAGGGAAAAGCAATGACAAATTTCCTCTAAACACATTTTGCCAAAAAAAAAAAAAGCCCCCTAGTGGGTTCTCCTTAGGATTTTTAAAAGTCAGAAATTGCCTGAAGACACACAACAGCAATAACAATAAAAAAATAAGTAAATCAATCAATCTACCTATCTATCTAAGCATCTCTATAAACAATCTGGCTCAAAAAGGAGAACCACATACCAGCACCACATAGTTCCTTTCAAAGCAAGTCAAAATGCTAGGGCAAAATTCAGGAGTCATTAACAAAATGGCTGATTCAACCCTACCAGAAACAGGTTTAACTAGAACTACATTTAACTCATAGTATACATAACCAAGTTGCTGAATGTGAAAGCTGTGCCTTCATGCCAAAAAATGTGCAAACAGCTCTCTGCCTCTTTACTAGTATAGATTACTAACATTATTGATTTGCTGTCCTAGGCATATCTAGGCATTACCATCACAAAAATAAGATGCTGGCGACAATTAAATATATGTCCTTTTAAGTATAAATTTTATAAAATTTTGTGCTGCCCAATCACACCCCTTATTTTGAACACCTGATTGCATGGGTTCAGGCTACAGACAAAAAACGAATGGGAAGTATTCTATTGAATTGTTACCCATGGTGTAAAAATTCAATAGAATGTATTTATTTTCACATACAAAAGCTCTGGGAGATTTGCAACAAAAAACTACACAAAAGTACAATGTGAATGCAAAATCTAGAAAGGAATAAAATAAATTATACAGCATGGTATCAACATAACAGATCTAAAAGGTGTGTGTATATGTGTATGTCTATATACAGGCAGACCCCAAATTTCAAACAAGATAAATTCTGTAGATCTGTTCTTAAGTTAAATTTGTATGTAAGTCAGAACATAGTTAAAGTGTAACTCTAGCCAAATGTTATACACACACACACACACACACACACACTTTGGATAGCATAGGGAAGGGTTAACACCTCTGCTGTATTTGTTTTGCTGTCTGTGGCCTTGTTCAGAAGATTTCACATCACTTTCTGTCTCTGTGATAATTGGATTTTGAAAAATGTGGCTTGTTGTGGAAACAAGGATTAGTGAGAAAGCTTCAGTGGAGACACCTTTTCCCCATGATAACTCCTCCAGGAGTGAATTTCTCTTGTTAGGGGTAGATTTATCTCACTTCCTGTTGTCTCACCCCCATTCTTCACTGAGTCATTTGTAAGTTGGATATTTGTAACTTGTGGACTGCTTCTGTGAGTGTATGTATACACATACACATGTACCCAGACATACACATATCAAAGATTTAAGATATAGCCTGAGTAAAGTATAACCAGGACACCAGCATTGTATATCCCCTCTTTCTTGTTTCCTGCTGCCTGAGGCTTCTCATTGTCCATTCATACCTATGTGATATGAACCTGTATGTCAGAAGCTTTGCAGGGGAATGTACATCACATTTAGAGAGTCTTCAAACTCTCTGATAGGTTGGAAAGGGACAATACTTCAGCAGTAAGTACACAAAATATCTCAAGTTCAGCCATGACACTTTCAGTTTAAAAGAAGTCAGACAACAAGCGAACCAGATGGCACCTGCAAATCTGAGATCTAAAACTCTGGAAACCTGCTATGAGTGCACAATATACAGTGACGACTAGACATATAATCTAGACGTAAGTCATAGAGTCTATCCTATTAAAGTGTAGTTTCCTATGTTATGTGTAATCTTTCCCCAGTACCTGAAACAAAATACACTGGAAACTTTCTTTCCTGCTCACACCAGCAAGCCTTAGCTTTGCCTTCTTGCTGTATATGTAGGGTAAAGAATAATTTCTTACATAAAGAAAAGGCTCAGAAAGGTCGCTCTGATTGTTTAATACAGTTTGAACCTCCAGCAGCCGGACAACAAACTCCCACAAAAGCGTGCAAAAGAGTGTGCTTAATGCACATCTGTGTTTTGCAGTCTATCACTACACAGCCATCAAACTGGTTCCAGGATTTCCTATGTAATTTTCCTTACAGCAAAACTACATTCTTCAACACAAGTTTGAAGCTGCATTAAATGTAAGTGAGGTCCAAGTGTACTCATATAAACCACTTTAGTGCAAAGTAATTGTCAGTACAGTCTTCCTCAGTAGCGTAACTTCACCCACCTCCTGGCCTTACTTGTTAGTGCTAAGATAAAATGCTGATGAAAACAAGTTTACCCTCTGGCAAATATTTGGTCTTACGCCCAAATAATCAGAACACCCTTTTAAGAAGGCACAGAAACTCCAATGTTTCTAAAGTTTTGAAGTAGAAAATAGTCTATCACATTACACCAGTGGTTGCCAACCTGTGGTCCACGAGAATTAAAATATGGTCCATGGCCTCACCGTTACTACACCATTGCAACGAGAGTGACTAGTCTCACAAAACCCTCTCATAGTGCTGAAGCTTATTAAATACGGTTTTCTGTGGGGAGGAGCAGATGGCTACTACTGGATGGCATATGTTCTGTATCAGAAACTAGAGCTGATGTGGTCTAGCCAATGCAACGTTTTGAGTCAGCACCCAAAATAACCAAAACAAATCTAAAGTTGACCAAAAACTGATTCGTAACCCTTTTGGTACTAATGTTGGAGAGTGGTCAAGTAGTCCCTGGTCAAAAACAGGTTGGGAACCACTGCACTACACTGAAGAATGTCAATCCCATGAGGCAGTGAGTTAGAAACATATTTTGTTTTCCACTTCAAAGATGAACAAATCAACATAAATGTTGTGGCACTGGAGCTTGAGCACCTCAATGATGTCATGAGCGAAACCGTGAAGGGCCATCCAAGACAGGACGGTCATGGCAGAGAGGTTAGACCAAGCGTGATCCCTGGGGAAGGCAATGGCAAACCACCCCAGAAAACTAAATGGACCAGTATAACCAGAAAAATGTCAGTATGCCATTGGAAGACGACCAACAGGGAGCTCTGGCATGGACTGGTTCATGAAGTCACAAAGAGTCGGAAACGACTGAATGAATGAACAACAACAAACATTTACATACTGAATTCATCACACTTATTCTTATATATAATCACATACAAGTGGACAAAGAGACAAATCTCCTAACAACACAGTCACCAGGAAGTATAACAAAGACTATAGTATTAAAACTGGACCTCGATAGAATGAGGTAGAACAGTGATTAAACATAATTTGGGGGGGGGGGGGAGGAGAGGAGTCAAGTGATGTTATAAATCACTACGCTCCAATGAACAGTTGAATTTCAGCACCAGGTTTCACATTTGTCCATCATGTAGTGGTGGTCTAAAGTTATATATAAAGTCATCCATAAAGAAACGGGAGCCCCTGGTGGAGCAGTGGGTTAAATCGCTGAGCTGTTAAACTTGCTGACTGAAAGGCTGCAAGTTTGAATCAGGGGAACGGCGTGAGCTCCTGCTGTTAGCCCCAGCTTCTGACAATCTAGCAGTTTGAAAACATGCAAATGTGAATAGATCAATAGGTATCGCTCTGGCAGAAAGGTAACGGTGCTCCATGCAGTCATGCTGACCACATGACCTAGGAGTTGTCTATGGACAACGCTGGCTCTTTGGCTTAGAGATGGAGATGAGCACCAACCCCCAGAGTCGGACACGACTGGACTTGAACGTCAGGGGGAAACCTTTACCTTTTATAAAGAAAGGTGTTTACATATATCTGCCATCTTGACAGCAGGGGGGAAGATACAAAAAAACATGGTTGCCTTTCTGCACACTACAAGTTTTTTTTATGAGTTTTAAATTAGTTTGAGTCATGGCTCCGCCCCGATGGATTCTGGGAATTGTAGTCACTCAGTTTCACTCTTTCCTGTGTCTTTCAGGAAGAGGCAGAATGCGAAAAGTTGAAGTGACATTTAATATAACTCTTTTGAAGGGAAAGGCGGGTTGGGAGGGGGACACGAACAGTACGAATCCACCCCCCCCCCCCGTTCGGTTTCGAGGAGACAACCCGTCCCATTTTTAACCTCTCTTTCCTCAAAGGGAAATAAACCCTCGGGGACAGTGATCTCTTCCTCCCTCAAAAGAAAAGGAGCCCAGGGGCGACCGTGTCAGTCAAGGTGCGGCGTCAGGAAAAGCAGGAGGAGGAAGGGGAAGAGGAAGGGGGAAAGGAGGAAGCCCAAGAGGGGGGAGGGCGAGCCGAGAGGCCGAAGGGTGCGCTGGAGAGGAAGGAGCCGGTCTCCCTCTGTGACAAAAGGCCCTCCAGGACTGAGCGGGGGAGGCAGAGGCACTGAGGGGAGGGAAGGGGCGCTTCCTCTCCCCCAGAGGCCTCAGAGCCCCGCCGAGGCCTCTCCTCCTTTCCCTTCCCTCCTTGTTGCCGCTCAAGGGTCACTTACAATGGTCTCCGCCATCGCCGCTCCCGGCCCACGTCCGGCCCCGGCGCCGCCTTCCGCTCTCCCTCCCTCCCTCACTGCCTGCCTGCCGCTCGTGCGCCGCCAAGACTGCCGCGTCACCGGTCCTGCCCGGGAACGCGAGCCGCGGAAACAAGGTTCCGGGGAGAAACAGTTCCGGCCACAGCTCCGCTCCCTCGCCCCGCCCTTCCTTTTAGCCCCGCCCCTATCTGTATTGGCCCCGCCCCCTCAGAACTCAGCCCGCCCCCTCCTCGAAGGGTCTCTTCAGAACTCCGGGTCCCTGCTTCCCGACATTAGGCCTTCAGCTTCTGTTGGACTTCATCTCCCAGAATTCCTAGCCATTGGGAAAGTTGTCTGGGGGTTCTGGGAGTTGGAGTCCAAAACTACTGCAGGGAATTTGAGATGTTTTTAAAGTGAACCGCATCCGTTTCCAGCAGTTTGGCTACCGGATCTCTGAAATCATCCAAAATCCAAATCAACGAACATAATTTCCCACATCCTTAGTTTTAATTTCGTACATAATTTGTGGGAGTTTGGTTTCAGGGACACCCAAATCTGTGAATTGGTTTCTTTACCCATAAAGAAACTTCTACAATATGCTATCGGGTTAAGAGCCAGACTTGGCCATTCTGGGACCCTTTCAAATGTTCATTGGTGTTAAGAGCCTTTAAGTCTCCTTCGACGTACCAAGGGTCTTTTTTGCATTCAGGTGGATTTCTCATTGCCTTCCTTTGGGGCTGAGAGAGTGCAACTCACTCAAGTTCATTCATTGAGTTGAGTGATGGTCCAAACCTTGCTTTCCTGGCATTAATAGGACTTAAATTTGTCACCCGACAAGTCCTATTCATAAGCCCCTGGTCTGTGACCATATCATAAAATCCATTCAGTCTTGTATGTGAGTGTGTGCCTTTAAAGTCCCCGGTCAGCCGATGGTGACCCCATTAATTTCATCGGGTTTAATTTGGCAAGGTATCCTCAGAGGTGATTTTGCCAGCCTCTTCCTCTGAAATGTAGCCTACAGCACATGGTATTTATTTACAGTCTCCCATCCGAGTTCTAACCAGGACTGACCCCGCTTAGCACCCGGGATCAATCAGAATTAGGTGGCTTTGGGGTACACGGGCCATCCCTTTCATTAAACTGAATCCAGCCATTTCTTTCTATTTCGGTTTGTGTCCTAGATTCTTTTCTCAATCTTGGGAAAAAAAATATACAACTAGTCCAGATAGTATTATTTAATGTACAGGTTGTCTGGGCTATCAGTAATACTGCTACTTTAGTAAGGTTAAAGTGTTGAGGTATGGAAAATTATCTCTTTGGTTTGTATAATGATCCAGTTTATTTATTTATTTACTGTATTTGTATACCGCCTTTCGGCGACTCAAGGAAGATTACAGGCAGTAAGTCAATACACATATCAAAATGCAATTAGAAACATTAAAATACAATATAAAACCACAACAGAAACAATAAAAACCAACATCATTAGCATCTCCTTGTTAAAACATTGTCCAATTCCATCGTCTAGTCATTCCATTTCCTATGTCAGTTACTCTGCATTTGTAAACGCTCGCTCAAACCACCATGTCTTAACTTTCCTCCGAAATGTTAAAAGGGAGGGAGCCAATCTGATGTCCCTAGAGAGGGTGTTCCATAGCCGAGGGGCCACCACCGAGAAGGCCCTATCCCTTGTCCCCGCCAACCATACTTGTGATAAGGGGAGATGCGTTCGGACAGGTAAGTTGGGCCAGAACCGTTTAGGGCTTTATAGGCCAAAGCCAGCACTTTGAATTGTGCAGTTTTCATTTTAAATGCAAGAGAGGGCTGTAATCAAAACAGCAACTTGGACCTCATTGTGTTGAGTCTTCAGGTAACTATTCTGGAAAAAATTATTTACACTGCGAGTCCATCTCTAACACTTTGTGCTTAAGGTGATGACTTTTCTATGACATCACAATCTAACTGCTTTATTAGACAATTTATGTCTTCCCTCTCCCCATGAAATTTCCCTGCAACCACCACATTTCTAGTATTGAAAGGCAACAGAATCTGCTGTGTTTTCTTTAACTCTGAAATCTAAGTAACTTCAGTGTTTGATATTGGCAGTTACTCATCCTAAATCATAGCCGATTTATTTCAATAGCTGAGTTAATGCAGTTGGTAATATCAACATGTTAGGTTTATTTGGATGGTCTGGCTAAGGTTGCTAATTTACCTGTAAATTTCTATATACGCTCTTTGACATTTCCACCAAAGCTTTCACACTGTGAAATGTCCAAGAAGCCACCATGAATGCATAATGTGCTGCAGCAATAGTAACCAATCAGAATGAATGGCATCCATTGCCTCACAATCTTCAGGGGAGAGTAAACATTTTGGATGATTATCTTGCTTGCTAGTGATATCCTTGTAGACACCCCTTCCAATAATCAGCTAATATAATTATTCTAAGCACAGATATGGCTTTCATGATGAAGAATGTTTTACTCAGTGCTTATCACAGTAATATCAGTATCTCTGTTTACAGATAAGAGAGCCAAGGGCCCTTCCACACAGCCCTATAACCCAGAATATCTGCTTTGAGTGGATTATCTGAGTATGTAATTAAGTTAAAAGCAGAAAATGTGGGATTTTATTCATCTGTGTGGAAGGGGCCCAAGACTCAGGGTGCATATACTCTGTAGAAGTAATGCAGTTTGACACCCTTTTAACTACTATGGCTCAATGCTACTGTATCCTGGAATTTGTAATTTGATGAGGCCCCAGCACTCTTTGGCAGAGAAGGATAAAGACCTTGTAAAACTACAACTCCCATGATTCCATCGCATTGAGCCATGGCAATTAAAGTGAGGTCAAACTACATTAGTTGTACAGAGCAGATACACCGTGAGACTCAGCAAATTCCTGTCTGGGTGAATCCGAAGCCCTTTCTCGGATCCAGGTCAGAATTCAGCCCTTGTCTGTTGCATTTTATTCTACTATTCAGTCAGAAAGATTCCTAGAGAGGCTTACATAAAATACAAAACAATACAGCAAGCCACTGCTGAATTGTAGCTTGTTTCGCATACCGCAAAATGCCCTCGTGTTATTCAGCACCCTATAAGGTTCTCACCAAATAATAACACAGTGAATGTGCAAAGCAAAGTGAATCCAGTTTTAATCTTCTTAAATTTGGAACCCCCGGTGGTGCAATGGGTTAAACTCTTGTGCCGGCAGGACTGAAGACCCATAGGTCAGAGGTTTGAATCCGGAGAGAACACAGATGAGCTCCCTCTGTCAGCTCCAACTCCCCATGTGGGGTCATGGGAAAAGCCTCCCACAAAGATGGTAACACATCAAAATATCCGGGCGTCCCCTGAGCAACGTCCCCGCTAAATGGCCAATTTTCTCACACCAGAAGCAACTTGCAGTTTCTAAAAAAAAAAAAAATCATTATGATTAGAAACAATTAGTTATGAATGACATTCATTTATGTAGAGTCATTGTGAGTATGCAACCTATACAAATTACATGTATCTGGTTACTGTGCCGTTCAATGCCCTCACAGCCAACAAGACAAAGCCATACTCTCTAAGCTCCAAAATGTGATTTCTCACATGATACAAGTATGACTGTGAGGCTTTGCTTTAAAGTTTCCCTCCTGGTGTGGCATAAGACATCTACGGTTGTTTTATTTTTCTTATTTGACACAGGGCAGTACAGATTGATTTCAAATTAACCAGAGAAATATGGCAAAGAAACTTTTCACATTTTCCAGGACTTTTTTACAAGGACTTTCTTTCCGGGACAAGAAGAGAGATGATGAAACCAGTGCTTTGCTACCGAAGGTAATCACAAGGATTTGAAGTGTGCTTTTTGTTGTTGTTCCTGACTTTTTAAATATTTGGGGGGGTTTTGGGGGGGGGTTGTCTTTGGAACTCTTGCAGCTTTTTCTGTGGTTACTTTCTGGTTTGTTTTTCAATGTTCAAGGGAGAGACTTGTTCTTAATAATTAATTGGAAGTAGGTTCCAGTGAATATAATAGGGCTTACGTCTGAATAAACGTGCTTAGGATGGGAGAGTGCAAAGCATGGACCTCCAGATGTTCCTGAAGTGCAATTTTTAGTTTTCTTACCATTGGCTGTGCTGGCAAGGGCTGATAGGAGTTGTAGTTCATCAACATCTGGATGGTCTTCCTTTGCCTGTCACTGTTTTAGACAGACTGTTTACTAGCTGTCAATCTGTGAGAATCCCTTACATTACCAGGATTTTTTTTAAAGGAACAACTTGATGTAATAAGATGAGTAACTTCACATGTTTCTCATTTAATGATTAGAGTTTAGTCTCTGAGGACCTTTCTTTCCATTATCTTCTCTGGATCTACCTTGATCCCTTTGTGCAAGCTCTGGTTTTTCTCACATCAGGCCTTACTTTGGATATGCTTATTTTTCCTGTTAAGGTGATCATATAGATTTTGTCTATTCTATTAACATCCCCTGCGATCTTGCCTCTGGCTAACAACATCTAAATAGAAACATGGAGTGGAACATTCTTCTGAATGATGTAAAATTCAGCAGCTAGAATGAGCATAATATACCTAAAATAAAACTTACATTTATCTTGTAGTCTTATTGAAGTGGCTATTCCTGGGAAGCCCTTAAATTGTGAATGTAGCATTCCAGCACTACTAACATGAGCATGTTAAAAACAATTCATTGATTGACTGAAACTGTTCCATAACCATAATTCTTAAAGAAGCATGTCAAATTAAAATGAACAAATAAAACAGATCTGTTGATATAAAGCAAAGGAAAATCTTCCAGTTCAAATATTGCAGGAAACACTTCTCATTTCACGTGTCTTCAGACTAAATCTGTCCAATAGTAAAAATCTTCATTGGGACCCATCCCAAAGTACCCAAGTACTCCCATCTGAGGTGAGGCAGTATGCCTGTGGTTCCTGACAGCCACTTTATTGTGGAAACTTCTGCAAAGGGGGGGGGGGGGGCTGTCCAGATGATGTCCTGGACAAACCTGAATTAATTTGCCACAAACCAACAAAACCCTGGTTTGTGGTTAATTAATTTGATAGTTGCTTTTGGACTGAAAAGGGCAGGATAAAAGTGTGGTAAATAAATAGTGGCTTTATTCTGCTCCTTCTTGGAAGGCGCAGGATAAACCCACTACTTCCGGTGTCTGAACAGCAGACAGTATTCCCGTGGTTCTCCAGGCTAAATTATCCCAGAAACTGTGGGAATACCAACCTCCTCCCCCAAATCCCTAAAAAGCCCTTTAAAAAAGGAAAGTACTTACCAGGCCTCCATTGGAGAGCTGCTGTAGCTCTCCTACCATGTAGAAATTACGTGCCAGGAGAAAGGCGGGAGGAGGAGGAGAAAAATCACTCCTGCTCTTTTTCAAAGGGCTTTTTAGGGCTTTTGGGAAGGGAGGTAGAGTGTCCGGGTGTTCTCCCAGGAAGTCCCGGAGGCACATCTGGACACCCATCCCAGAAAGCGTGCGCTTTCTGGGGTGTGTGTAGATGGGCTTCCAGGAACAGCCGCACTTTTTAAATACAGATGTTCCTGGGATAACGGCCTGTCTGGAACCGCACTTTGATTCCTGCTATTCGTGGTACTAGAACAGTCAAAATGAAGATGTATTAAATTCAGTGGGATTGCACTATCATTACAAGATAAGGTCCAGATTTTTAAAAGAAATATCTCAGTGCATTCCTTTACCAGTTTTCTCTCACCAAGCCAGTTGAAGTTACAAAACTGGATCTACATTTTGGATCTGTATTTCTAAGCTACCAAGACTGAAGATAGCTTCTGCCTTTCGTTTTCTAGCTTTGAGCTAAAACATAGAAAGCTTTCCTTCTCATTGATTATTGCATATATCAGCACTCTAGGCACACACTCTCTTGATGCATCTGCATCCATTTTATTTATGTTAGAGTCACAGTGGAATTAATCTCGACAGGTTTTATGTTAATCCAGCTGTGTTGTAAGAATATTTCTGCTCAAAAATTACTCTGCTCTGCCCTTTTCTGTTGCTCTGCCCCTATCTTCATGAGGTTTTAAGTAATACATCAGGATATTGCTCCATTTTCATTATTTTCTCTCCTTCTCTCTTTTCTGGTTCTCTCCTTTGTTAACCAGACAGGTAATCCAAATGTACAAGGCTCTCCTTTATATCCCACAAGAGAAGAAACTGGCTGTCACAGGAAAGAGAAAGGACAGTGGTGTTTTGGCCAGTCTTCCCATCATCACCTGGACTCACTTAGCCGCTGTGTTAAATACCTGACCCTTGTTTGGAACCTGGCTTTCTCCATTGTGGGATTGGTCATTTTGGCTGTAGGAATCTGGGGTCTTTCAGACAAGGAATCATTGGCCAATGAACAGATAACTCATTTGGGCAGTGACCCAATGCTCTTTTTCGTATTAGCGGGCCTGGCAGCCAGCGCTATGTCTCTGTTGGGTTGTACAGGAGCCCTCATCGAGAACACCTGCCTCCTGAAGTGTTTCTCTGCAGGCATCATCACCTTTGTAGTCCTGGAAACTGTTGGTGGAATTATTCTTTTTTCACTGAGAAACCAAATCAAGGCCTCCTTGCAAAATTCCCTCATGGTGGCAGTGCAGCGGTATCAAGATGATCTAGATCTACAGTTCATTATGGATGAAATTCAGACAGGCTTACAGTGCTGTGGAGTCGAGTCTTACCTAGACTGGAAAACAAATCTGTGAGTAGATACTACTTTGGGATGCACCTCTTGCTCTGTTTTTTCAATAGTTATGATGGATGGGGATGGAGCACTACTACTACAGGACTGGTATGGTAACAATTTCTGGGATTAAGTTGTTTCAAACTTTGAGATGCTGACATCAAGCTCTTGCCAGTTTTGAGACTGTTCAGCCCAATTCTTCATTCTACTTCATGGGCCCTTAATCTCAGAAGAGCTTTTTGCCCGGTTTTCTAAAACTAGGCCATGTTCATTTGTATTACAGATTCAATGTGAATGTGCTGCCAGGCTGAATAATATTTAATCAGATGAATGATTATTCCATATAGATGGACCATTATAGAAGAAACCTGTATATACTTAACAGTAAAGCTTATAAGCAACCATAATCAGGATTGAACTGTGCAGCTGTAATCCTGTAAATACTGCAAAGGATGGCAGAAGGTTTGTGTCTCCAAACGTAGGTCACCAGTAAGCAGCTGGAAGGCAGGAAAGACAAGGCTTCCAGCAGAGAGGGACCAAGCAGCAGAAGGCTCTGAAGTTTCATTTCATCTTTCAGGTCCTTTGTCTATGTCTGTCTTTCCCTCCCTTTCGTCTCGCCCCCCAAACATAGATTAGGCTGCTTGCCCTTCATATAGGCTGATTTTCTGTCTCTGAGATTGTCTGGGAGGAAAGCAGCTGTGTGTTGACTTGCAAAGAAAAAATGGCAGAGAAAGACTGCTACCCCAGAGCCTCTTCACCTCATATTTATTTCCACCAATCTGTTGCTGTTGGCAGCAATGTGTGTTCAAAGACTCTGCAGTTTCCTCTGAAACTTTGTCATCCAGGTTCCAGTCATGATCCAAGAGCTGCTAACTTGAGATTTCTCCATCCAACACATACTGAGACACTTTCCCATTCAACAAGCTAAGGGCATTTCTGTCTTGTCTGAATTAAGCTTCAGTTTGTCTGCCCTCATCCAATCCATTACTCTTAACAGACTCTGGTTTAATACAGAAACACCATCCTGAAAGAGAAAGACAGTATCATACTAGTGATACTGAACTCCAGAATCATAAATTACCTCTCCCAGTGGTTCCATGTAAGTAATAAATAGAAAGTGAGGGATGGGAGGAAAAAAAACAGTCTTGAGGTTGCCCACAGGTCAATGGCCAGGTGTAGAATAGGAGTTCCTCAGCATCACCTTTTGATTTCTCCTCTCCAAAAAGGATTGGGGCCATTGTGAAACAGTGCCCTCCAGTTCCATTCCAGACAGGTGACTCAGAAAGATACTGTGATCGGTGCTTTCAAAAGCATTTGGGGCATCCAGCAGAACCAATAAGGACACACTCCCCTTATCCAGTTCACTGTGAAGGCACAAAGAAACCAGTCTGTCTCGGCCAAAATCAGATTGAAATGGATCTAAATATTCAATTTAATCCTGGAATCCCTTAATCTGGGAGGGCATGACATGCCTCAGAACTTTGCCCCAAAAAGTGATGTTGGAAACTCTTAAAATGTTTCTCTCACAGTGATGCCTGCAGTTGATCTGAAAAAGGCCAAATGCCTACTGTGGTGAGGCAAATGCCTATCTACAATCATTGGTATAGTCTTCATATTTCTTTGGGCTTCTCCTAGCACTATAAATCCATGTTTTTTACTTGCTATCATTTTGGTCTCATTAAAGCCTAACTGATTTTTATTTCAAATTAGCATTTTACTGAAAAAATGCCCCAATCTAAAAATGGCTAATTACTGTGATATTAATGGAGCAAATTAGCTGTTAATAATTTTAAGCATAAGCAATTTTCTTTAGATTAGCACCGAAGTGTGCAAGTTAGCTCCAGCTCAAAGGAAAATATTTTGCATGCTGTGTGCTCTTCAAATCTAGATCTGCGTTCTTCAGAAAACAATGTTGTTGTGTGCCTTTGAGTCCTTTCTGACTTATGGTGACCCTAAGACAAATCTATTAGGAAGATTTCTTAGCAAAATATGTTCAGAGGGGCTACTTTTCTGCCTTCCTCTGAGGCTGACAAAGTGTGACTTCTCTAAGGCCTCCAGTGGGTTTCCATGGCCAAGCGGGGAATTGAATGCTGGACTCTAAAGTTGCAGTCCTATACTCAAACCACTGCATTACACTGCCTGTCCATAACAGTATATTCACAGGATTTCTAACTTGCTTTGTTTATTCTCATTTATTCTCATGAATAACCAGTTTTAGCATAAGCATACTCACTGAAAAGATAACTGGCCCAATCAGTCTGAACTGTAATAATGGCATATGCTGCAGCAGTAGAAGAGCACAATGTGAGAAATTGCTTCATAAAAGTTATTAGTTACCATTATTATTTGTAGTATTTGAAAACTAATATGTTGCTGCTATTTGTTACAGGGTTGAAAAACATCTCACTGGATTACTTGCACTCCATATTACTATTGTTACTTTTCTGAAAACAAGGAAACGTAAAATAGGAAATCTTGAGGTGTTTGCAAACATGTGAAAGTAACCAAAAATTGGTACTCTTTATACCAATGAAACAAGTTTCTTCTTCCTATGTTACTTTTGAGGCGTAACTTCATTATGCCCCCATTATCTCCAGCCACCACCACAAGCAACTAGTGATGGGTGGCTGCCTTCCAGGCTCTAAGAAACAGAATTCAATTCACTCCTGTATATCGTGAACCATCTGGTGCCATCAGATCTGGGTTTTGTCCACCTGGGAACAAGGCAGTGGTTACTCAACACCAGGAGTATTGTCCCTTTGTTGCTTGAACCATTGAGTTTGGAAGCACTACATGAATTGCTCTGGGGCATTTTGGAAGGAAACTCTCTTGGCTGATCCAGCTGCTTACGTCCTTTCTTCAGACCGAGGTTGAAATTTGCACCTGATAGCCCTCAGTTCCCAAGTGCAATCGTTTCTATGGACCTAAGTCGTTTCAAACACCTTTGTTGCTATCTGTCCATTAGATCTGTGGTGGAAAAGGTGGGACATTTCAGATTTTAAATGTCAGCTCTGTACGTATCATTGTGCTTGCAGCTCCAGATCCTGGATGGGAGCTTTTCTTTTTGCATGCAGAGATCACTATCAAGGCAGGAGATGCTTGCACAAAGTAGCATTACTAGTTTAGATACCATCTTCTCTCTATATATGCATATACCAAGAAGCAAGTGGATGCTGCAAGAACCTTAGCAATGAGACTCCAGGTTGCCCAGACAAGTGAACTGATTGTTCTGATTTGTTAATTTTCAGGTATTTTAACTGCAGTTCCCCAGGTGTGCAAGCCTGCGGTGTCCCAGCTTCCTGCTGCCTGGATCCACGGGAGAATGGCACCATCCCAAATTCCCAGTGTGGCTTTGGTGCTCTGGCCCTGGAGGAGTTTGTGGCTCAAAGCACCATCTATCTTGGAGGCTGCGTTCCCCAGCTGAGCAGATGGCTTAATAATAATGCAGGAGCAATTGCCTCTTATTTTGTGTTTCTGATTCTGATTGAAGTAGGAAGCTTATTACTGGCCACTAAGCTCCTAGCAGGCATTGCCTTTGCTACAGCTCAGGATGACAGTAGGGGGGAGGGAACATTTTGGCCCTTTTCTTCTTACCAGGGACAAAGGGGATTTTATTCCTGATCCTTTGAGCATAGCAAATCTAGAATACTGCAGAAGCCCTATTACCTTATACTTATTAATTTCCCAGAGCAGGATATAAAGGACTGAATTTTTCTTGCTTTTGCCTTTATCGTCTCTGGCTAGAATTAATTCTCTTCCTTCCTTCCAGCTATTTTCTCTTTCATCAATGTTACATTTTCATTCTGTACACTGCCCCTCAGGGATTGGAAAGGTTTTGTAGTACAGAATCTCATGACCTGGCCTTCATTGCTGGAGAATCTTTTATAACCAAGCAGCTTCCCTACAAATTAATTTTCCATCATTTTTTTGAAAGCTAGTTTTAGAAATGGGCAGAGGAACAAATTCCAACCTTTAAAAAAAAGTGGGGACAAATCAAGTATCTCTCAACTGCCTTCCATCCTACACCTTTTACCCCAATAGTAAAAAAAAGTCATGAAATCATTCCCATAAGCAGTGGTTCTCAACCTATGGGTCTCCAGATGTTTTGGCCTTTAACTCCCAGAAATCCTAACAGCTTGTAAACTCGCTGGGATTTCTGGGAGCTGTAGGCCAAAACACCTGGGGACCCACAGGTTGAGAACCACTGCTAAGGGAACAGTACTGCTTTACATCCTTGCTTGCCTTTTGGTGTGTGATACTAACCAACCTATTACAGTGATAATTGCAAATGCCTTTTACTAGGCTTTATATTGGCATGCTGAAGTAGACTTTTTTACTTGTACTTGCATGTAAACATTTACAGTGCAGACATACCAGTATTTTGCTCACTTGCTTTCTCATGGTGTACTTTCCTTTTCTCATCACATGCTTCATTAAATTCTAACAACAATAACATTGTAATTGCTATGAATTATTATTATTTGAAACACAAGATTAGTACACAGCAAACCAGATCACTATGCTGGTTGTTGTTTTGGATCACATGTCGGACACTTCCCAAGTGTCTAGGACTATGTGATGTATCGGTGAATAATGTGTGCAGATCCTAGTAGGGTGGCCTTTTGCAGCTGACAGTAATTTTAAATTATTATTATTATTATTATTATTATTATTTCAAATGTATTACTCTTTTACCATTATAAGCTGAACCATTTGCAGATGACAACTACTTTGCTGACACTTGGCTTTAAGGGGTGATTTGCTCCCATGTGCACTTCTCCTTAATCCAATGATAGTTTTTTTTGCAATGGCTTCTGTTTCTTGATCCTTTCCAGATTTTTATCGTGGCTACTCAACTAATAGTGTTCAGCTGATATGGCATTTGTTGCTATGTAGTAAAAGTGCTTGCATCTTGTTGGGAATAAAAAAACTGTTGCCCTGTATTTCAGTCTTCTAAAGGGCTGCATTTCCTTCTGACACCTCCCAGAACTGGCTGTTTTGAAGCAAATTACTTGGACCACAATTTGTATTGGAATGAAAATAGCATTATTTCAAGTTCTGCTGTGACTTCTTCATTCCTACCCTATCATCCTCTGAATCTAAAGTCTCCTTATTTCTATTGCAGCCCCCTAACCTTCACTCTTTCCCCTTCTTGACAAGGAATTTTAGAATAGCGTTTGAAACCCCACAGTTCTTTATAAGTTTTGTTTTACAGGTCATAGGGAGGAAAAGATAGTTGCAGCAAACTGATGGAACCATTATATATACAAAAAGACAATTTCTCAGTCTCATATGTGTTTTTTCAAACCCTTTTTACTGAAAGATGAGGAAGGGGTTTAATTACAGGAAAAGTAGTGTAAAATCAAACGTACTGCTTATTCATTTGGATTCTTTTTAATTTTATCCATTTCTTGGAGTTGAACTTATTCCTATTGGGAGAGGTAATTTGCAGGACTGTAGAAGCCACTGTCTGGCAGCCTCCTTTTCTGGCCTCGTTGTGATTAGATGATCCCATATTGTGCCAGCTCATGGAGCTCCAGGTGACTGAAGGCTTCCCATGGACAGATCACAGTGATATCTGAAAGAGAGAAGCATCAAAGCAACCCGTATTGCCAAAAGTCATCAGACTGCTGCACTGGAATCCGCCCCAGACCTGTTATGACAATTGGTAATTGGAGCAATTACAGGGTATCGTAACCATAAATAGAACTGATTCTGAGTAACCATTTGAGATACCGTATGTTAGTGAGAGAGCTTGCCAAGCAGTGTATGCTCCTGTGGACAGACTGGTAGTTTGACACGGCTATACAAGGGGGTAGGAGGCCAAGAAACAGCCCACATCTAATCAAACAAGGCCATTTGGGAAGGAGACAGGCTGAGGTGAAAGGTCAGCTATTTCCATGTCACTCAAGGAGCTGGAGAACAAAGATTCTCTTTTGTATTTACATGGATTGAGGGCTGTCAACCAACTAGGAAGAAAGGGCAGCCTGGATGTTCTTTAAATTTAGCCTAATGTTATCTTTGTGCAAATACCTAAGCTATATAGTTGGGTTTTTTTCATGTCAGGAGCAACTTGAGAAACTGCAAGTTGCTTCTGGTGTGAGAGAATTGGTCATGTGCAAGGACATTGCCCAGGGGATGCCCGGATGTTCTTGATGTTTTACCATCTTTGTGGGAGGCTTCTCTCATGTTCCTACATGGGGAGCTGGAGTTGACAGAGGGAGCTCATCCATGCTCTCCCCGGATTCAAACCTGCGATCTGTTGGTCCTCAGTCCTGCCAGCACAAGGGTTTAACCCACTGTGCTACCGGGGGCTCCAAAATCTGTGTAGCTATATAGTGCAAACATGCCATGCTTTAGATTCTGCCCTGATGCCTATTTTATCCAGTGCTGCATGTGGGGCTGTAGGATGCCTGTGTGTGGCACCTCCATAGGTTATCACATACATTTTATACACTTTCTAACACCTGGCAAGCTTGCTTGCCAGCAATACCGCAGGTATAGGTAAAATAAGTCAGTGAAACTTAGGACTCTTCCACACAGTCCTATATCACATAATATCAAGGCAGAAAATCCTACGTTATCTGCTTTGAACTGGGTTATCCGAATCCACACTCAGATAATGTAGGTTTTTCTGCCTTGATATTGTGGAATATAGGGCTTTGTGGAAGGGCCCTTAACTATTCTATCCAGAGTGTTTAAAGGAGAACAAGGGTTTCCTGTTTATTTAGATGTTTCCTAGGAAATATGTATCCTGAGAGCAGATACACAGTATGCCCACTATCAAAACACTCAATATTTGGATAGGAGGCTGGAATATCTGGAAGGGGATCTGGTTCCAGCAGTGCTGAGCAGGGTAAGTTGCAAGGAATCTGCTCTTACTAATGCTTTATATGGCAGATTTTAAATTATTGGGATAAATCCATGTACAGTTCAAGCCTTGTATCTGCGGTTTCATTTACCCAACAAAACATATTCCCTGTAGTCTTCCACTATGATTCTATGACATCGAGTTCACTATCTTCCATTGTTTTGTGGACAGTCCAAGAAGGTATTGCAAATGGACATGGGAGTCGTACCATACTAACTAGATTGATATATGATAATAGTCAAAATATGGCTTTTTATTAAACCTGCAGGGATTAATTCGTTTTCGCCAAATGTGTATGTATTGTGGTTTAAATTATTTTTTAAAATCTCATTAAAATTGATTGAAATCCCTGGATGTAGTGTGCCATACAACTATCTTAATAAAGAAAGGAAAATGTGTTCTGTCATACCTGTTCCCAAGCCTTCCATGCCAGGAATGTCATCACCAAATCTGCAGGGGGAGGGAGAAAGAGTGAGAGTAGCTGCTCTATGAAGCTACTATGCTACTATGCTTTTCATCTCTTGCCTTGGGATCATCAAAAAGGAGAAATAAAGCCTGTGACGGAGCTCTGTATTAGTGGTTCAAGTACTTGCTATATCTCAATACAACTACTGATGATACAAGTTAATGTTATTACATGTATGGTGAAGAAACAAATGAAATGGTAAGAATAACCAATGCTTTTGTGCTATTATAACCTCATCAAAAGCTGTCTAATGTGCCCTCAGACACCATCCATGCTAATTTCTACTTGCTGCAGTGTCAGCTTATAAAAGGTGAGTATTAGAGTACAGTTCAGGAAGACCCTTAAGAACTTTCTGTACATTGTGTCAGATCATTGGCCTTTAAAAATGCCAATATAGGTCTTAAAGTAAAGGTAAAGGTTTCCCCTGACATTAAGTCTAGTTGTGTCTCACTCTGGGGGGTGGTGCTCATCTCCAAGGTCATGTGGCCAGCATGACTGCATGGAGCACTGTTACCTTCCCGCAAAAGTGGTACTTATTGATGTACTCACATTTGCATGTTTTTGAACTGCTAGGTTGGCAGAAGCTGGGTCTAATAGTGGGAGCTCACCCCATTCCACGGATTCGAACCGCCAACCTTTCTGTCAGCAAATTCAGCAGCTCAATGTTTTAATCTGCTGCACCACTAGGGTGCCCCTATACTAGTCTTAGTGCACCATTTTCATCCAATCTGCCTCAGAAAGTACAGTTGGTTTTCCTGTTTTTGCCTGTTCCAAGGAGAAAAATGGGAATTCAGATTTTGTTGGCCACAAAGGTAGATTTTGGGATCACATTAGTATTGGAGGGCAATAGGAAAAGCTGCTCTGCCACCTCCTGATCAGCTTGGGAACCAGTAACCGCTTTTCTTCTGCTGAATCACCTCCACCTTCACTACCTAAATAATTCTTGCCCTCTGGGTTCTCAGGGTATTTCTACAAAGATAATCTGGAATACAGTGTTGCTCACTAATGTTCTCTTTCTCAGTTTGGACCTAAAAAAAATCAGTACCCTATTTGAAAAATCACACTTTTTTCTCAGAAAAAAAAAATGTTCTTGAGATTGCAAGCATGTAGTAGGTTCATTCCTGGGAAGGGATCCAAGCTGCTGAGTGTAAAGGAACTTTTTTCTCAGCCAGGAAATCTGTTGGAAGCAGCAGGAAGGAGCCTTCCCATCCCTGCCCACGGACTGGTTCGTGAATAAGCACTCCCCACAGACAGCTGCTTCGCATGGCAGACTCACTCCCGAGCTTTGTTGTGAGAACCAGCTTACAGTGGATTCAATAACGTTGGATCCACTGGATCCAAACATTCAGAGCTTAGTATTGGAGGAAATAGACCTGCATAATGTAGATCACAACATGCAAATATAGAAATGAATACTTACCTTGTTTAGATTTCATATGAGGCAAGATCAATCGAAGAATTTCCCATCAAATCATATTAATTTTTTTATAAAAATAAGCATATAAGAGGATGCTGCATTGTTTTAAATTGAATTGATTTTATCTACTTTTATCTGTTTAATTTCTTTTATTGCTGTGAATTGTTAAATTCTATTGCAATGTTTGCTTTTATTTGTATTGTGCTTGTTTTAAATTGTAAGACATCATGAGTTCCATTTTTTTGGCTGGGGGGTGGGATGATGTGACCAGCAGTGCTGTGGAATTTGAAGAGGCGTGAATGGAGTGTGAAATGTGCAAAGAGGAAGGCACGTCAAGCCAACCCTTTTTCTACCTGGAAACCGATATCCTCACTGTGGAAGAACATGTGGGTCAAGAAAAGGGCTTTACAGTCACCTACGTATCCTCTGCCAAGACCCTTGGAAGGCCATCATACTCAGACAACGAGGGATCACATAAGTAAGTAAATAAGTAAGGGATGATAATATTCATCATCACCTTTCCACCCAGAAAGAAGCTAGTAGGAAGGAGCCATTTAAGAGATGCCACCATCCTTACCAAATTGGGAGTTCGGAAATGGTACTTTCATATATAGGAATAGCTTCTTTAGAAGTTGAACTAAAACAGTAACTGCACCACCCCAGTGCTTCACTTCCCATTTGTTTATCAAAATTTGTTTCTGCTTCCTATCTTCAGACCCCAAATGTAGAGGAAAGAGGGCAGTTATGGGGTTCAATGGCAAGACCAATAAGCACACAGCCCCACCTTTTCTGATATCCAAGGGGGAAATCATTGGAGGGACCCTTGTAGATCCTATAAAGCTGGTCTTTGTATAAAGCACTCAATAATGGAAATGTTGCATTGAAAGAAGCTGCTGGACTGGTAGGGATGTTGGACGCAACAGTGGTACATTAGAGGCCTATAACTGTTTCCTGGGGAAGGTGGGATCAACACTCTCCTTGTAAGCAACACTTCATCTCTCACCCTTGGATGCCCTTCTTTGGTGGCTTGCTCTTGAACTGCCGAGTTTGCCTCTGTTTGAATTTGGCAGGTCCTTTCCTAGGGGTGACGGGCCCTCCGGTCACCCTAGTGGCTGATTTGATTTCTGGTTTGGGAGGTTCCAGGCTCATGGCTGCAATGAAGGAAAATCTCCTTGGCAAACTGGACCAATTACTTAATCTGTTGAGGAAAAAAGGGAGGAAGAGAGTGGGAAATGGACCACAGGTCTCAGATGAAAGGTTCCAATTTCTGGATTGATCATATATTCTGAAAGATAGATTTCAATGTTCAAAGGAGACGATTCATTTGAGAGAAGGCATATATTTGATCTCTAGATAGAGATTTCCCCTAATAACATAGGTGTTATCTCAGAACATACACTTTTATTCATTCTTAGAACTGAAGTAAGCTGGGCTTGGGCAGAACTAAGCTGTGCTTCAGGTGGCAGGGACTGGGAGGTGGTCAAGAGCAGCACCAAGGTTTTGGAAGGTGGAGCTCTGTGTGCAATTCAGCCTTCTGCTACACACATCTGTTCCACTCACTTACAATGATGGACAGTGTCCTCCTCTAGGGCACAAGTAAAATTGAATTACTAGTCTAGTTTCTGTTTGTGGAGGGGTTTTGCCCTTTTCTTCAAATGGCAAAACTGGGTAGGGCCTTTCACCATTCTTCATAAGCTACAATGCATATAAAATAATATTTTAATCATTGGTTATATTCTCCTTATCATCACCCTTTCAGAGTGTGGCACCAGCGCCATTACATTTGCTGGGGGACACACACTCTTCCCCTACATCTGCTTTACTTTGGCTTGTGGGATTGATCTGACACTTCTATGTGTGAGGCCAGTACATCCTGAAGCTTGAAAGGTCCCAGATCTTTCTTATCAAACTTGGAGAAAGTGCATATTGAGAATCCCTTCTCTGGAATTCTGAAAACTGAAGTCCTCCAAAATACATGGGTAATGGAGATACTGATGCCTTTGCTTTCTGATGGTTTAATGCATATAACCATTGTTTTAGGGAAAACGATGTTTATACAATTCCAGGTATGTGTATAAAGTAAATGAAACGTACATTACAATTACATATAGATTTGGATCACATCACCAAGATAGGATCATATAGCTTAAAGAGACCTCAAGGGCCATCCAATCCAATCTCCTGCCATGCAGAAAGACACAAAGTACTCTTGGCAGATGGCCATCCAACCGCTGTTTAAATCCCACAGAAAAGGAGGCTCCACCACTCCATTGCACCATATTCCATTCCCAAACAGCTCTTACTATCAAGAAATTATGTATATATTATTTTAGTCTGTTTTATCGGGGGGGGGGGGGGGTTGTATGTTATTATGTTTTTATTTTTAATTTTTAATTTTTGCTATTTTGATTGCTAAGTTACAGTTATGTTGTTCTATATTATCTAATTGCCTTGTCCTGATGTAAACTGTTCATATGGTCTTTTTTGGCATTGAAAGTTTGCCATATTTGTTAGAAACCACCCTGAGTCCCTTCGGGGAGATACGGTGGTCTATAATGATAATAATAATAATAATAATAATAATAATTATCATTATTATTAGCAGTAGTAGTAGTATAAATTCTTCCTAATATTTAGGTGGAAACTCTCTGCAGTTTGAATCCTCTGCTCTGCATCCTTGTCTTTAGAGCAGCAGAAAACAAGCTTGCTCTCTCAATACGACCTCTTTTCAAAGATTTAAACATCGTTATCCTGTCCATTTTTTATTTCTTCTCATTATGTATATGCAAATACTCCAAAATCAAAATATGTAACACGTCTGGCATTTTGGGTGATGGATACTGAACCTGGATCTACCCCCCCCCCCCTTCTTATTTTTAGTTCTTCCAAAGTGCAGCTCTTTTTGAAGACCCTTTCCTTCTGAATGTTTGCTGTTTTGTTTACGGAAGCTGCCCTGAGTCCCTTGGGGAGAGAGGTCGGGTTATAAATAAAGATATAATCATCATCAATACATGAATCTTTGAATGACACAAGCAATACATACAGGGATGAAAGAAATATGCTGCATAGGAGAACTGCACGCAAAATGTACATGCAAACTATCCTTACTTGGGAGCAGAATCAGGGAATAGGAACATCATTCAGCACACAGCAGACAAAATAGGCACAGGGCACACAGTCTCAACGGGCAACTATCCAACAAATTTTGTTCTCATGCAGACTTGCCCACAGCAGATTGGATGCATCTGCTCCTGGCAGTAATCCAGTGAGCACATTGAGGTGAAATTTTTCCAATCAATGGAACACTGATGTGATGCAATACAGTATTCCTTATTTTCACATTCAAGTCCTAAAACATTTGTTAATCTGATTAGCATGTTCCCACCTCGCCACATATATTTTCCACATCTGTTGCTCACAGGATTAACACTGGAAAGAGAAGGATTTGTTTTTTGTTCATCAGCTATTTCCAGAGCTGAATCTCCCTTCATAAAAAGGTCAAATCTTTTGCTCTCAGACTCGGCAATGTGCATCCATGGAATGGAATCACACAGACAGGGAATAAGATTCCACAGGGTTTCTTGCAATTGAAACAGAAACTACTTTGTCCCCATAATTGTCATTTTGAGAACTATTCCCCCAAAAAACAGGTCATTTTGAAAATCATGGCTTAAATCTATCATAAATGTAAAGATTAAACATATGCTTCAATTAATATCATTAGAGATTATTTTAAATAACATATTTTTTTCAAATTTTAAAGTATTCATTATAATTGTTGGTCCCTCAACGTTTCTCAGGTATAGATTTTTGCAGCACAAAACTAAAATACATTTTCAGTTGGCAGGCTCATTGGATTTAGTTAAACTAGCCTAACAAAAACCCTCCAAGGCCGTTTTAATTAAGAGATGGTCCAAAGCAAGCTGGTATCGTTACATAGCTGAAACCATTTGTATAAAGCACAGAATCCACCACACCTATAAGTGTCTTCTTGGAGCTATATATACCTTTTGGACCCAAGTAAGAGTAGAAGCTAGGTAATTTTGGAATAAGCAAACTATGAATTATAAGCCTAGTAAACAGACTGCCACTTACCAGATATGAATAATACACTACTTTGTAACACAGCAGTACCTCTTAAAAGTGACCAGTGCCTCTTGCTTGCCAAAGCTCTGGCGGCTTGAAAGGGGCTGCTAGATTTATTGAGCTTTTCATAATAGGATTATGTCACTTGTTTTTAATCCTGTGTCATTTTCAATGATACCTACATTGTTTATTATTTGTGTATCCAGGATAAGGGGAAGGCTTTGGCATACAAACACATGGATAACATTTCAACATTATTGCAATTGGCTAAATATCTGCCTCCGTTTTTTCTAGAGCCAACAAAAAGCTTTATTTTCACATTGCCATATCATTGTACAAAAAAGGAGGAAGGGAAATAAAAGTGAAAAGGGAAGATAACAACACCTTTAAGACTAATTGGTTTTTTTTTAAAAAAAATAGTATGAACTTTCATGAGTATAAAGCAGGCATGGGCAAACTTTGTCCCTCCAAGTGCTTTGGACTTCCACAATTCCTAACAGCCATAGGCTTTACGAATTGTGGGAGTTGAAGTCCAAAACATCCGGAGGGCTGAAATTTGCCCATGCCTGGTAATAAAGCCACCTCTTTAAATGTAGTATACATTACAGATTGCACCTGAAGAAGTGGGTGTACATCCATGAAAGCTCATGCTGAAATATAAACCAGCTAGAGATGCTGCTACATTTCTTCAATTTTGCTCCTTCCACTTCATTCTTCCTTTTTATGCTACAAGAGACTAAAAGGACTACTTCTGTGAATATTACAGCATGTGAGTCTTATGAAATGTTATGTAACTTGAAGGGCTGTTAACTCTTGGATACACAATTTCCTGAAGGGTAGCCATGTTAGTCAAAAACAGTGGAGCATTTCAGTCTCCAAAGACTGACCTAAAAAATATAGCCATTCTGGAACAAACTGACAAAAAATGAAATCTGGCGGACTAAAATTCATTAGACAGTTTTGTTCTTTCATTCATATCTTGAGTTTTTATTATATGTGATGTGAATCAGATGATCACCTGTATTAATTATCTTAGCAAGGCCCAGATGTTTTCATATGAAAACAGTGATCTTCTTAGACAACAATAGGAGAGATTATGGCCAGCAGCAGAACTTCCTGAGAGATTCTAGAAGAACGTGAGATGAGCTACTCATTACTTTGCTTTATCCAACAGCTATTTGCTAGGTTTTTTAACTGCCGCTTTTAGTATTCTGTCAACAAACTTTTGTGCACTGCACCAGATGAAACAAACAAAAACCAAGTACTCTAAAATGTTTCTTTCATACACAGTCATCCATCTGTATTTATTTAACCAAAACTTTTATAGCTTAGTCCTTTTGGTGCAGAATACATAGGTTTAATTAAAAGATTCAGCAATTCAGTTAAAGTGATTTGTATCTTAAAATTTGTTTAGAGCAAAGGGATGTAAAAGCCAAGGGCAGTTATTTGCCTTTCTAGAAAGGCTTTTGCTAACTTCCTCTGAAGCACAACCTTTTTCTCAAGTTAGCTACCAAGCTTTGTAACAGATGCACTCGTTTTAGAGATGAGGAAAGGGTACTGTGAGTCAATTTGGCCTTGAATTTACAGTCAAATTGATGTTTCCTCCCTCTAGTCTTGACAACATTTCAAGTGGTCATTTCAACAGCAGCATGAAGGACAAACAAAATGTTTCTGTGCTTTTGGTGAAAAAAATCACCTGATTTCTGAGGAGCAAAGTGCTTCTAAAGCAGAAATGAGAAACATTATTTTGAATTGCAGCCCCCATGACTGTGCAAGCTAGGATACAATCCAGCAGTATTTAGAAGACTATGTTGTCTCCATTTTTGTGATAAAGGTAAAGACCAACTATCTTTTTCCCTTGTGCATTGGCAAGTCTGGCACTTATGAGCTCTCCATATGTTGCATTACTTTCCTTATCCTACTCTCCTTATGTTGCACTAAGAGAATCTTTCCAACATGAACACATGTAAAATCGTTTGGTGCATTTGGGTTTTGTTTTTTTGCATCTGATTCCTCTTTGGCTTGGACTGGGAAAATTACCATTGAGTGACAACTTTCAGAATCCTCCAATTGGCCACTGGCCATAGTGATTAAGGGAAACTGAAAAGTTATAATACAAACAGTACACTGTCCCAGGTTCTACTTTTAGGCAAGAGGTGTACAACTGGTTGGAACTAGTTTTCTTTCTCCCACAAGTTAGAAAAGGCCCTTCAGTTCTGCGGAGAAATGTACAGGCATTACAGCTGCCAGCACATCTGATGCAAGAATAAAATCTACTTCAGACCTTCCCAATTGTCTCTTTACCTTGTAACTAATTTCTAAACCCCAGCCATGATTCACATTATAAGACAGGATTTAGCATTACGGTACACACTCAGTATCTGCTGGGCTTTGGTTCTAGGACCTTCCATGGATAGCAAAATTTGTGAATACTCAAGCCTCTTTTTTATATTTTGATGGCAAAATCAAAGTTTCCTCTTGGGAACGTTTTAACTGGGGAATATTTTTGAGCTCTGGCTGGTTGGATCCATGGATATGGAGGGGCAACTGTACTGAAATAATGTATGCTAAATGCTTTGAACAGTTTGAAGTGTTATACAAACATCATCATATATCAGTATTATAAATCCTCTCTCTCGCCAAACAACATTTGCATTTCTTAAGTTTTTCCCATTATAATATTAAAATATTGCTAACCTTTTAAGAATTATTTGCAAATTAATGATAAAAAACACTTGTGCAAGTAGAGTATCATTATTTATTTTATTATAAATATCATGCAGATATTTACAAATATAAATAGAGCCACTTTGATTGTAACAGCTATGGGGCAGTCTTGTCATTTTTGCCCATGTGATAGGAAAATGTAGGAGATTTAGGTTCAAATTCTATTCAGTCATGAAGCACAACTTCCTGAGGGCCCTCACATGCTTTAGCCTGAGCTAAAGGCACCAAACAGCTGACCCAGCTATAGTGTGATGTCTTCATGCTTCCTCAGAAGCGACTGTCATGGATCACATGGATGTACATGTATGATCTTTAAGCCAGGAACTCTCCCTCATGTTTCAACTATCTAATGGGGGGACCTCACAGCACTTAAGGCATCATCCAAGGATCTGCATGCAGAGTCAGAGTCAGTCTTCAAAGGTCCATGATACAACAACTTTCCTAAGCTTGGCAAATTTGGGTCTGTTCAGTACTTGGGCATGAAATCCTACTGTCAATGCTTCATGTTCCCCTGAAGGATACAAATCTGATTAATAATTATGCAGCACTGGAATAGCTGGCCTGACTTAAATCCACTTAAATCAGGACTCCTCAATATCTACCAAAATGCCACAGGGAAATTAAAAAACAAAACAAAACACTTTAACAAAATATAGTTGACAATAAAATCAAAAGAAACACTGTGAAAGCAACACCCTTTTCAGCAAAATAGGTTGAAAATTATGCATCATGTCAATAAGCTTCAGAACTCCAAAATTAATAAAACTTGCGCCTTCTCATTCAGAAGGACAACATATCCAAAGTATTCCTTGCCCCTGCCAGTATTTTGGACCTTAACGCTTTGAAGTCCTAGCATGCACTACTAATTGCAAAAGACAATAGGGGAGGTAGTGCAAAATATATGGTGGATGAAACATTATCTATTCCATTTTCCATAATCCTTTGCCATTGGCCTTGGGTTGGAGAGCTGAAGTCAACAAATCTGGAGGATCCAAGGTTCCCTTTTCCGTCATAAATGATCAAGATTTCCTTTCTTTGTGCATCTATTATGGCCTGAGAGCTTCAGTCTTTCTTCATGCGGAATTTGATTTCCATCTTCAAGAACATTTTTATATTCTCATCCTCTATGTGTTTTTCCACAGCTGCCAATGCCTCCTCTCCACCATCCTGGTAATGCTTCAGCAGCTCTTCTGCGTATGTAATCCACACACAGTTGTGGCATCCGCTCATGCAACAGGTTGTAGGAGGAGAAAGGGTTGAAGGTACATCAAAAAGAGGCTTTGGAGAAGCAGCCTTCTCCTGAGAGTCAGGCCCTTTCTCCATCAGGGAAGCAGCATTTTGGGAAACGTTATCCTTGTCCTCCGTGTGGACGTGGCGCTGTCCACTGTCGATGAGCATCGCAGGGAGCCTCTGCACAGTCACTAACCTCTTTTGACAGGATCGGTCCAGGAGCAAGGGCACAGCAGCACTGCTGTCCTGGGGATGCTTGGAGAGACAGAAGCACTCCTAGCAAGAACAAAAACAGTGTTACATACGTTCCAATGCGGTAGTCCCTCTCCGGAAGTCAAACCAGGCCAGGATTTGGCTTGTCAGATTTCATTTACACATCCCCAGAAGTTCTAGATAAACTTTCAACACAAAGCATTTGTGATAGAGAGCAACAAAAGACAATACAATAATAATAATAATAATAATAATAATAATAATAATAATACAGGCAGTCCCCTAGTTACAGACATCTTACATATCACTTAAAGTTATAGATGATGGGTGCGACAACAGGAAATCTATCCCTAGGGAGGGAAATCACTCCTGAAAGAGTTATCATGGGAAAAATGTGTCTCCGCTGAAGCTTTCTCACCAATCCTTGTTTCCACAACAAGCCAAAATGTTCGAAATCAAATTATCACAGGGACAGAACGTAAAGTTAAATATTCTGAACAGGGACACAGACAACAAAGCAAACACCAAAGGTGTGTTAGCCCTTCCCTATGCTATCCAAAGCTAATGTTCATGTGTGTGTAGAGAGAAAGAGAGATAGACAGAGATATAGGGATGGAGATACACTTTAAAAATGTACCTGTTCCGACTTACAAACAAACTTAGCTTAAGAACAAACCTATCTTGTTTGTAACTTGAGGACTGCCTGTGTGATGCAATAAACTCTAAAATCCAGAAAGGAGTGGTGATACCTTTACTGGACAGTCAAAATACTTGATGTATTCTGTTGTATGCGAACAAGGCTACTCCTGAATATACCTCCTGAATTTAAAGCAAGGTTAGTGAATTTTTGGCTCATCAGCAGCTGGCTGGGTCTTCTGAGAGATGGCCTTGGTGGAGTGGTTCTCAACCTGCTGGTCCCCAGATGTTTTGGCCTTCAACTCCCAGAATCAGAAGGCCAAAGCAGCTGGTAAACTGGATGGGATTTCTGGGAGTTGTAGACCAAAATATTTGGGGACCTACAGTTTGAGAACCACTGCATTGGAGACATCTGCAGAGTCAAAGACTCCTAGCACTTGTGACATTGAACCAACTGAACTTCAGCAAGTCACTCTTTTCTGGAATCCATGAAGTCCCTTCCACACAGCTGAATAAAATCCCACATGATCTGCTTTGAACTGGAACATATGGCAGTATGGACTAAGACAACGCAGTTCGAAGCAGATATTGTGGGATTTTCTGCATTGATATTCTGGGTTATATGGCCCTGAGATAGTTAAAATCTTCTTGTTACTATCATCATAATCATCTCGTAGGGCTATTTTCTTTCATATGTATCATCTTTAAGATTCAGTGCAAAGAAGTGATTTGTGGCTATTAGGTAGTGGCCACTGCACAGAGAATAGTCTCAATTATTAATCCCGCACCTCCTTCATCCCCATTCAGCCAACTAGCCAGACGGGAAGGCTTGTTGCTTAGTAACTGGCATTTCACATAATACCAGCACTAACCACAGGGAAGGCAAATAGCCACTGATGGCCTTATTCTCCAGGAATTTGCACAACCCCCTTTAAGCACCAATTAAAATACTGAACGCTGCCATACTTTGTTGCAGCAAATTGCATTAGTTGCCTCTGTGAGCATGTCCTAGGTGAGTAAAGGTTGGGAGCTGTTTGAATTGTGGTTGAGGGTGGCATCAACACATTAAGGCCACAATCAGTATTATTATCAACAATATTATTACAGCTATGCAGTTTATAGTTGCCTTGTACAAAAACACAAAATAAAACACAAGAGCCCTGTGCCTACAATGGCCAAAGGCAAAGCCTTATCAACATCACTTTGGGTCTCAATTAAGACAGAAAAGATGGGTATAAATAAATATGGTCACCATTACCATCACCATCTTTATTTATATTCCACATTTTATTTCAAAACTGAGACTCAATTAGTGCCAAGAATGCTAGAAATAGCTTTTAAATCAATTTTATGGATTTTAACTGTTAAATTTGAATCAATATAATTAATGTTTAATTCTATTTCAATGTTTGTATATTTTGGAATGAAATCATTTTAATGTAAGCCGCTTTGAGTCTCCTCTGTGGAGAGAAAAAGTGGAATATAAATATAGACATCGTCGTCACAGAAATATTATTTGACCATAGCCTGATTCTTATAAAGACAAGCAAGCTTATTTTCTGCTGCCCTGAAGACTAGGACGCAGACAATGGCTTCAAACTACAAGAAAGGAGATTCCACCTGAACATGAGGAAGAACTTCCTGACTGTGAGAGCCGTTCAGCAGTGGAACTCTCTGCTCTGGAGTGTGGTGGAGGCTCCTGCTTTGGAGGCTTTTAAACAGAGACTGGATGGCCAGCTCTCAGGGATGCTTTGAATGCAATTTTCCTGCTTCTTGGCAGGGGGTTGGACTGGATGGCCCATGAGGTCTCTTCCAACTCTGTGACTCTATAACAAATGACTATAAATGTTGTAATTTTTGTTATAAACCAACATGGCATCCTGATTTTGATTATCTTGGATAATACTGTACAAATTTAGTCATTTGGGAGAGGAATCTGTCATTTGAAGATAAGACTTATTTTTAAAGAAATGTCATTTAATTTGACTTCATCTGACTGTTCAATCTGTTAAATCAGGCATGGACAAGCTTCGGCCTTCCAGGTGTTTGGGACTCCAAGTCCCATAATTCCTAACAGCGTCAGGCCCTTTCCTTTCCCCTTTCCCCACTTAAGTGACTGAGGAGGAAAAGGAAAGGGCCTGAGCCTGTTATGAATTGTGGGACTTGGAGACGCAAATACCTGGAGGGCCGAAGTTTACCCAGGTCTGGATTAAACTTACAACCCATGCTAATATAAATTGCCTTTAAAAAAAATAACACATCCTAACAAACAACAACAAAATTCTTGGGTTTGTAAGCATTTATTTCCTGGTGCATTTTAACTGGTGCATCAGCTCTACTTTCTTAGATATTATTATCATGCTTTTCTATGGGTGAGCGAGTATATGGCACATGTTCTGTACCTCAAAACCTAGATGTGATAGGGCAAAATTGGTGCCATTTTTGGAATCAGCAGGTCGAATATACTCAGAAGCGGGGCTAACATCCGAGGCACCAAAATGTGTTGGCCAATGTCCTTCCTCTGCCTCAGGCATGGGCAAACTTCAGCCTACTGGCTGTTAGGAATTAGGGAGTTGTAATCCAAAACACCTGGAGGGGTGAAGTTTGTCCATGCCTGCTCTCTACTAAGGCTTCTCTTAAAACCCAAGACAATTTTGGTGACCGACTGCCTTTTAATAATCAAAAACAGGGGCATCTTGTAGTCCTTTTTTCTCATGTATCTCATGTGTCATGTGAAAACCAGCATGGCAACTTGGAGACCTCCTGTATGTATGGAGACTTCCTGTATATGTATATAATCATGTATGAGATTTTTAAAGCCCTGCTGGGACTTCAGATAATTTGAATGTTGTTGTCAGGGTGCACCAGTCCAGAGCATTGCCTACAGTGGGTTCTCAATATCCACTGGAGCTTAGTTACAGGATACCGAAATCCATGGATGCTCAAGTCCCATTGTGTACAAGGGCATAGTAAAATGGGCCCCTTATAGGAGATGCCAAAATCAAACTTTGCTTTTTGATTTTTTTAATTTTAAACATATTTTCAAGGGGTGGATGGTTGAACCCGTGGATAGGGAGGGACAACAGAAATAATGCTTTGAACACTGAAAGTGCTAAATAAATATCAGCATAATCCTGATGCTATGAACCCTATCCGTGGATGACGAATCCGCGGATACGGAGGGTCGGGTCCATTTAGTTTTATGCCCCATGGGATTCTGGGAATTGTAGTTCTACATGTTAACCTGTGCGCTGCAGTCCAGAAAGGCAGACCTTCCAAGCTCTGCCCACTGCCAGGCCTGCAAGGAAGGTCAGTGGAGGCAGAGGGTCATGTTTATGAGCATGCCACTCATCTACACTGAAGAATCAATGCCGTTTGGCACCCCTTTCACTGCCGCGGCCGACTGCTATGGAGTCCTCCGAGTCTCACCTTCCCGGCGGCCCCCAATCCCCGGCCGCAGCCCCGGACGGCGCTCAAAAGCAGCATCGCGGGAAGAGCCGGCCCAGAAGCCGCCCTTCCGCCCGCCTCCCACGGAAACGGACACCTCCGTTGTCCAATAGCGACTCCGTTTTCCGAAAGCGGGGGCGTGGTCAAAGGAGACGCGCCGGCGAATCCTTGTTGAGGCCTCACTTGGGAACCTGAGGAGGGCGGGGGGAAAAGCCGCGAGGCGGAGGAATGTGACGTCACAGAGGCGGAAGTGGAGGACTTGCACGTGGGCGCGGGCTGCCCGGCAGAGCGATGGGCAAGGCCAGGAGCCCGGCGACTGTGCCGCGCGGCGGGTGAGTTCCCTGTTCCTGGGGCGCCCGTGTCATTGCCCCTTCCAGTGGTTGCGGGGGAAGGGATGCAGTTCGACCGCGCTTCAGCTGCCACGGCTCAATGCTAGGGGACGCTGGGAGTTGCAGTTTAGCAGCAGCAGCAGCACTCTTTGGCAGAGAAGGCTCAGGTTTTTTTCGTAACAGCGCTTCATGCAGTCATGCCAGTGGCCACATGACCTTGGAGGTGTCTACGGACAACGCCGGCTCTTCGGCTTAGAAATGGAGATGACACCCAGAGTCGGACACGACTGGACTTAATGTCAGGGGAAAGCCAACCAAACTTTTTCGTGTCAAGGGCGACTTGAGAAACTGCAAGTCGTTTCTGGTGTGAGAGAATTGTCCGTCTGCAAGGACGTTGCCCAGGGGACGCCCGGATGTTTGGATGTTTTACCATCCTTGTGGGAGGCTTCTCTCATGACCCCGCATGGGGAGCTGACAGAGGGAGCTCATCCGCGTTCTCCCCAGATCGCAACCTGTGACCCATCGGTCTTCAATCCTGCCGGCACAGGGTTTAATCCGTTGCGACACCAAGGCTCAAATAATAATAATAATAATAATTTATACCCCACTACCATCTCCCCGAAGGGACTCGGGGTGGCTCAGAAAAGCACTCTATTTATTATGTATTATTTATTTATTTCGAACATTTCTACCCCACCCTTCTCAACCCCCGGGGGGACTCAGGGCAGCTTACAATTGGCAACAATTCAATGCCGCATCATAAAATACAGAGTAATAAATATAATAATTAAACATGAACATTAATAAATAAAGATTAAAACAGTATACTTACACTCTGATTAGCTATTGCCTGTCTGATGGCTGTTTAGCTAGCCACTGGATTAGCTAAATGGTGCAAACACACAAAATATAACAAGTGCATACACAATGGCACAATCGCAATAACAAATGCATAAAACTACAGCTCCTAGGAATCTGTCATACTGATCCATGACAAGCTGCATTCATTTTACAGTGTATGAGATGCTCCCTAAAGGCCCCTTATTGAACTTCAAATCCCACGATTCGATAGGATGTAATAAATAATAATAATAATAATTACATAGTGTAATAATAATGCCATAACAGTGCAATGTGAGAGGGCCCCATTGGACTTTGGCATCTCCAAAAGAGTTCCATAATATATTGTTGGGATAAGTACCTGAATGTTGGAACTACGCAACCTTCTCAATTGTCCTCTAATTTAATGATTTGTCTGGATATAATATGCTGTTTCATTTACTGAAGTGTATATGTATTCTTTGGTATGCAGTTTTTCCTAACTGTGTTCTTGAGGTTGTGGGAAGGGCTGCAGATCATGTGACCAGATCAAAGACTGTTTAGTGTAACACAGTTTAAAAGATGGCAGTTGAGGGATGACTGTTTAAGATGACAGTTGGAAGTAGACAGTTATAAAGGAGAGTTGTCTAGAGCTGTATAGTCTTGAAAAGACTGATAAAAGACTGAAACGTTTTAAAGAAATGAGCCTGTATATTTAAATACATGAAGCCATCAAATACATGTGCCACGGTAAACTCATCCACAACTAACTGTGCATGACCAAAACAAGGCAAAAATATTTAAATCAGACTATCACAAGGACTATATATATATTCATGTCAGTTACATTTACTCACCTCATTTTTTCCCCATACAAATGGGATCATGTGTCTTTCTAAATGACAAAATAATATTCTGGCACTTCTAGGGATGCCAGATACACTTGGAAGGCTTTAAGATCAGATTTAGCAGCAGAAGAGTAAACCTAATGGCAAACAATCATTTCTCAGCCCCATTTCCTGTTATGTAAAGCTGTTGCATGAAATGATTTTCACATTAACATTAGAAGGGCAGTGTTATGACTGAGACCAATGTAGACTACCCACATCCCTTCTCACTATATACACTTCTATTATCTTGCTAACCTATGTGTTGAAATAGGTGCTACTTGTTTCTTTGTTGTTTTTAGACAAATGAAGAAGAAGAAAATTGACTCAAAGCCCAAATGCTTGGATGACCAAGAAATTCCATATCGATTGCGGGAAATTATGAAGAGCCGTGAGGAATTAAAGAAGCCTAAGATCAAGAAGAAAAAGAAAATGGGTAAAAAACATAAACCATGTTTTCCAATCTAGCTTCCAGATTTTTTTTCATGTCAGGAGCGACTTGAGAAACTGCAAGTCGCTTCTGGTGTGAGAGAATTGGCCATCTGCAAGGACGTTGCCCAGAGGATGTCCGGATGTTTTGATGTTTTACTATCCTTGTGGGACGCTTCTCTCATGTCCCAGCATCGGGAGCTGGAGCTGACAGAGGGAGCTCATCCGTACTCTCCCTGGATTCAAACCTCCAACCTGTCGGTCCTGCCGGCACAAGGGTTTAATCCATTGTGCCAACGGGGGCTCCTTGATTTTCCCTTAGTTCAGCTAATTTGTTTATGCATACAAATACATTCATATACTTTTGTAGTGCACAAACTTTTTGTGAGGGAGGGCTTTATAAAGCATGATTGGATAGCAGGACTCCTCAAGTGCAAACTACTTCATTATGAGTTGCTTTTGCTTTGTGATGTGAACTTCAGTCTCATGCATTTGGAGAGTGTTGCTAAACATGATCTTCTATAACAGTGGTTCTCATCCTGTGGGTCCCCAAATGTTTTAATAATAATAATAATAATAATTTCATTTATAGACTGCCCTCTCTCCTCGAGGGGACTCGGCGCAGTTTACATATAAAAAAGGCAAACATTCAGTGCCCATAAGCGAATACAGACACCTCAGAATAATACAAAATAATAACTGTAAACTTATAACGAAAGAGAAATTGACATCAAAATGAAAAACAGGATACAAGTAATCAAATAAACATAATTATACCAATAACATAATTGGCAATTAAGACATAAACCTTAAGAGTTTTTTTTTATCAGAAGCAAGTTGCTTCTGGTGTGAGAGAATTGGCCGTCTGCAAGGACGTTGCCCAGGGGATGCCTGGATGTTCTGATGTTTGACCATCCTTATGGGAGGCTTCTCTCATGTCCTTGCATGGGGAACTGGAGCTGACAAAGGGAGCTCATCTGCGCTCTCCCTGGATTCGAACCTACAACCTGTCGGTCTTCAGTCCTGCCAGCACAAGGGTTTAACCCACTGTGCCCCCATGGGCTCCAAACCTTAAGAGAATTATTAAAATACATAAAAATGGTTATCATGGTTGTTTTTTAATATGTACTATAGCAACAGTGGAATACAAATAAGTTAACTGGCATTCCGATGGAATTAAAAGTGTCTTAATACTCCTCCTCTCCATACGCTGAAGTGCATAAGTGTGTTTTCAGGAGCTTTTTTTTGGAGGAGAGGAGCGTGGAGCTGTTTTTATTTCTTTAGGGAGGGAATTCCAGAGCTTTGGCCTTCAACTCTCATAAATCTTAACAGCTGATAAACTGGCTGGGATTTCTGGAAGTTATAGACCAAAACACCTGGGGACCCACAGGTTGAGAACCACTGGTCTATAAGAAGAATCACTGTAATAAATATGTGTAATAACCACCTGAAGTTAACAAGTTCAGATGTACCATTGTCCCTCCATATCTACCAATTCAACTGTATATGGTTTGAACATCTTTGTTGAAAGGTCTAAAAAACAAGCCTTGATTTTGCCGTTTTATATAAGGTAGAACATTTTACTATGCCATTGTATATAACGAGACTTGGGCATTGAGGGATTTTGGTACGCACAGGGGATCCTGGACCCAAACCTGGATACCAAGATCATGCTGTAACTTAATCCTATGTTTTATTTTTGAGGTCAGGTCCCACAGTTTAAGAAGCAATGGAGTAGAGATTGGTGGGAGGTCCTTCTGTGTCTCTTCCCCCCAAATGCTGCTGGGCAGAAGGATAATGTCCTGTGGTCTTGTCTCAGTGAACAAAGAAACACCTGATGTACCAGGCAGCAACATACCAGTGCCGAAATTCAGAAGAAGGAAAGGAGAGGCAGTCTCTTCCTACTTGAATCGCATGGAGCGGGAGACTCAACACGTGTGGCACCTCACCAAAACCCAGCTTCAGCGTGAGCCTGAGAAAGAAGAAATGGTAGAGAAAAAGTCTCAGAAGAAAAAAGAGTAAGATTAAGGGTAGATTGATTTACAGGACTTGGCTTAGGAAGCACTGCAGTCTTAGAGCACTTCTGAGTTGATCCCCTCAGTAGTCGAGTACAAACTGGGCTAGAAACATAGGAGATTACAGTGAGCCCTTCATTTTCACTGGGGTTAGGAGCACAGGACCCCAGTCAAAGTTAAAAAAACAAAAAAAAAATACTTTTTCTAACCTGAGAGAGCACCTCTCTAGGAAGCTTTAGGTCCTCCAGTATAATTCTGTGATCAACTTCTGGCAGTCACACTAAAGAACCTAGAGATTTCTAGAGAAAGCAATGTAATCAAACTTGCAAATGATTCAGTCTGCAAAAGGCAATCCCAAAAATGTTGATGCCCTGGATGAATTCACGAAACCAAGAAAAGATCGCAGCGTTGGCAAGACTGTCAACTAGAACTATAGGAAGCTTTTCGAGTGAAGGGAAAACATGTTGATCCCTCTGCCTCTGGGGGTCAGCCCCCATCCTCCCCAAAAGACAAGAGTGAAATGTATCCAGCAGACCAGACTTAAGTGGGAATAGGTTCATTTGTGAGAAGAGATTGATTTACATCCCACTTACTACTACTAAGCTATCTATTCAAAACAACGTCTGAGACCACTATTAGCAAAACTGTTAGGCTATGGAATGATTAGTATTTACCATAAGACCTCTGTAGCCATGGAATCCATATCTGTGGCTTCATTGACCTGTGTACAGGGAAAAATTTTCTCTCTACGAAACATTTTAGATAATTGTGATCTGACTGGGAACATATCCCCTCTACATATTGGGGGTGGTATTGTGGTCTTACTGTACATCAGTGAATTTCCTAAAAGAATTATTGGAATAGGTAGAAAAGCAGAAAAGATCAAAGAGCTGAAAAACACGCGTGGCACCAGATGTGTCAGCAGGCAACCAGCAATGATCAGCAAAAGCTATTGAGCAGGGGAAGAATAAGGCTCTCCAAGTCCATTAATATATTTGGTATACTAGATCAGGGTTTTGGTGGCTCTTCCGGCAGGATGAAGATATGATAAAGTAGTCAGTATAAGGGGAATCATACTTGCCCCTAACTTGTTTTCTTTCTTGTAACTGGCAAATCTTTCCTCTGCCTAGAATCCACATTTTCAACTTGATCCTGTACAAGTTACCCAATTGTAACCCCCAAAGTTAGATGGAATTGATTCCCAATATATTCCCCAATATGTCTGTGGTTTGGCATTGAATGGTTGACTCCTGACTCATGCTAAATAGATGTTTGTTTGCCCTTTTCATTCTGATTTGGGCTTGTGATGGTTTTCCTAAAATACATGTGCGTACGTTTAACAAACCTTGTTCAACAACACTGGCTTTTTAGATTTCAACAGAAGAAGATGGATAAAATCCGTAAGCAAAAAGAAGAGAAAAAAGCAGAAATGCTGGAGAAGGAATTACTCAAAGGTAAATATTTTTTTTCCTCAGTTTAGGGCAATGTTTTTACAGAGCAACAGAAACTATTAAAGACTGTTTTACATTGTAAAGTCTTAATATCTTTGGAGATGATTCCTGTCAGGTTTCCTCCTCAGTAATGCTTTCAAAGTTTTTGTGTGTTATGGATCACAGTTAATTCAAAACCAAATATACAAATACAATCCTTATATAATCATAGTTTTTAAAGAGAAGGCACACAACATGAGATTATGATTATATATGTATGCATGCATGCATATATACTTGTGTGTGTGTGTGTGTATGTATAAAATTTGTAAGCCATCCTTCACCCCCAGATGATTATGAGACAATGTGTACCGTATTTTCCGGCGTAGAAGACAACTGGGCGTATATAAGATGATCCCCCAACATTTCCAGTTAAAATACAGAATTTGGGATATACTTGCTGTATAAGACTACCCCTCTTCCAAAGCACACCAAATATAAATGTTAAAAAACATCAGATTTGATTTAAAATCCAAGACTATCAGAGTGATAGCCAGCTCTTCATCTTAGAAATGGAGATTAGCACCAACCCCCAGTCAGACACAACTGGACTTAATGTCAGGGGAAAATCTTTACCTTACCTAGAGTGAGCCCAGGGCCAGGTCCAATGTCCTTTCCTTAACAACAACAACAACAATAGAACCCTATAGTTGCAAGGGGACTCCTATGGCCATCCAGTCTAACCCTAATTCTATCAGGCAGAAAAACATATCCAAGCCCTCCCGATAGGTGGCCATCCTTCTCTGCTTAATAAGAAAAATATAACAATAATAATAGAACCCTAGAGTTGGAAGGGACTCTAATGGCCATCCAATCCAACCCCACTCACTCCTGCTAGGCAGGAAGACACAATACAAGCCCTCCCAACAGGTGGCCATCCAGCTCTGCTTGATGTTAATAATAATAATAATAATAATAATAATAATGGAACCGTTGAGTTGGAGGGGACTCCAATGGCCATCCAGTTCATTACCACGGAGACCAGCTGAGGGTGGTGGCCTGCTAGGCTTTCCCTGACACCGCCAGCCTGGTGCAAGCTCCACTGTTGCCAGCCGCTGTTGGCCTGGTGTTGGCTCCCCCTTAAGTCCGGAGTGGCTACTGCAGGAGCTGAAGCCAGAGCGGGGGCTTCAGCTCCTGCAGCAACGGCTCCGGGCTTGAGGCGGAGCCCACTCTGCCTCAAGCAGCAGCGGAGCCATCACCAACTATGTTTTAATGCCAAAATAAAAACATAGTTGTCATGAGTCCATCTCCTTGGGGAGGATATTCAAAAATCAGGGTGTCATTATAGAGAAAGCCTTCTCCTTTTAAAAATGCAATACATTTCTCCCATTGAGAGTATGTAAAATCTTTGCTGGGTTGCCTGATACATAGGCAGGATAATATGCAGAAGGCATTTTTTAAGTGAGTGCCTGCATGATGTAGTGGTCTCAGTGTCAGAATATGCCCCTGGAGACTCTGGAGACCAGAGTTTGAACCTTTGCTCAGCCATGGAAATCCACTTGGACATATCACACACTCTCTGTCACTCAACAAATCCTGCCAAGACAACCCTTTGGTAAGTTCATTTTAAAGTTGCAATAAGTTGGAAATGACTTGAAGGCACACAAGAAGTATCCTTTCAGATATTTGGGGCCAAAGCTTTCTAGGACTCAAAAGCAAAAAATAATAATTTTTTAAAAGCCTTGAATTAGACGTGGTAGCAAAAATAGGGAGCCAATGTTATGTTTTTACAAGTGGTGTCACATGTCTCCCTCCAGGTCAGAATCACACAATGCCTTCAGGTGATGAGATTCTTTTCATTGTCCCTCCTTACATGAACTTAAAATGAATTTTGTTTAGAAAACAATTCAGGTAAAAAGTTTGTTTTAATTTAGTTTTTTAAAAGATTACCACCCTAAATAAAGCCTAATCCAACAAAACTATCTTGAGTAGAAATTGATAGTTGAATACCACTAGAATCATGTAAGGATAGAAGAGCAGAGTCAGGCCAATAGTATTGCCAGCCTATTTCAGCATGTTAAAATGGAGGACAGGTTAGATGGGAATGTCTACAAACCCTTAGTAGACCATGAAAGTATCTCAAATAGCTACTACCAGGCAAATCATTACATATATTTATCCAGTGGAAACAACATCTGGATACAGGTTTCATCTTCTTTTCCAAACTCAATGTTATTATTTTGAAACCACGGAAACTTTTTGTTAATTGCTGTCTTATGGCAACTTCATGAATGAAGATCTGCCAAGTCATCCTGTCCTCAACAGGCCTGTTTAGGTCTTGCAAACTCAGGCCCAGGGCTTCCTTGATCAAATCCATCCATCTGGAATGTGGTCTTCCTCATTTCTTACTTCCTTAGTAAGTATCTTGTCTAGTGAGTCAAGTCTTCCCCGGATACTTCCCAAGTATGACAATCATCTTGGCTTCTATTAAGAGTTCAAGTCTGATTTGTTCTTGGACCCATATATTTGTCTTGTTAGCAGTCCATGGCATCCACAGTACTCTGGTGCAACAATATCCCATGTAAAAGGGAAACTAATTCTCTGTCCTTTCTTTACACAGAATTCTGCAGGAAACACCAGATGCATTTGAACTAGAGCTTAGTCACAGTGTCTATGTCAAAATGCTGGGGCTCTGTTCTTTTCTTTGCTCAGCAATAGAGTTAATCTGCAGGTTCAGACTGTGTTTGCCTCCTGCCAGGCTACGGTGAAAGGGAGACTGTAATGGATTGTAAGACTTCAAGTCAGAGTCTGTTTGCATATGGATTTCTTTTAGAGGTTTTTCCATCTCCTCAGTTATTTGCCTTCTTGTTCCTTTCAGATTCAGTGAAGTTTGGAGATGTTGCCTTACAGCCCCCAACACTTACAGCAAAACCAAAAAAGAGTAAAGACAAGGTATGTTTGTAGTACATCACTCTAGCTGTTTTCTAAAAACTCTGCCAATGCCTTTGCTGTTAAAGTGGAAAGGTTTTGCTTAATGAGCAGCTAAGCACAGGAAGCGCTGACTGGTGATACCTTTAATGGGTCAACCACTCAAAGATTTTGATGTGTTGGGAAAGCTGCTCTTAAAGCTGGCCTTGTGTTTGTGATCATACTTCATTCCATCATCCTTTCCTCTTCGTGCTTCTCTCATTTTAAGCAATCTGTCTTGTCTTCCAGGCTGGCCAGAGACAGCTTCTGCTCACGTCTCTTTTGGACTCTGGTAGTAAAGCATCCATCCCAAAAACAACATATTCTTCTCTTGCTCGCCAAAGGATTGTGCAGGAGGAGCGGGAGCGGGTTGTGAAAGCTTACCGGGACATGAAGAAACGAAAGCAGCAGCAGAAGTTATGGGCTGAGAGCAAGCTTGTTATGGACAAACTGAAGAAGCCAGCCTGAGTTGTTGGTTGAATGCAAGGACAAAACAGCAGAAAAGGATACTGTGGATCACAGCAGTTTCCCTTTGGTTGGCTTTACCCAGCCATTTGGACAAACAGACTACTTTGTACATGATGGGCAGCTTCATCGCTTGTTGAACTATGTCTTTGCCTCTGGAAGTAGAGTGGAGTCCCTGTGAAACATTTCTCTCAACCCAGTGTGAAGACTGCATTCATTGTTCCCTTCTGGCAATTTCCAATGGAGAAGAGCTGCAGAGGGCGACACTGACATTTTTTTTTAAAAAAAGTATACATGTATTTCTTTTTATTAAAGCATATATTAAAAAAGTTCTGCCTTCCAGAGTGTTTTTTGAGTCTAAAATAGCTTGGTAGGCATGGCAAAATGTCCCCGGCTAAAGGAATGTGAGAAAATAGTTCTTTAGTTTTAAAATGCCATTTATTTATCTCCCAAGAAGCTTTGGGGTTTCAAAAACAGCCTGGCTTGGAGCATGGGCTGTATTTTCACCCCCTCCACTAGAAGATGACCATTCCTACTTGCAGTGCAGAAATGGATATGATGTGATCACTCTACCCGTCACTCCAAAGTCTTGTTTTGGTACTTGTTATAAGACTCCTGCCAGTCTTTGAAATGGATAGTGTATGTGTCCGCATCTGGGTATGCTTTTTATTACAGCTGTCATAACTACAGCTGGTGTGGTGCAGTGGGTTGAGAGTTGAACTATAACTCTGGAGACCAGATTCGAAATCCCTGACCAGTCATGGAAACATACTGAGTGGTCTTAGGCAAGGTTCTCTCTCTGCTTCAAAGGAAGGTGAAAGCAAACCTCTGAATCCATTTTGCTATGAGAATCCTGTGATGGGGTTGAAACATAAGAGGGAATCAACTTGTAGGCACACAGTAAGAACAAACCCTCATTGTGGGTTATGCTAGATAGGGCTGATGGAAATGTAGGCCAAAAATAGCTAGGGGACCACAATTGCTCACTCTTGGCTGAGAATGGTCTCAGGAAACAGTTCTCCCCTTGAACATTGGTATATTTCTAGCATTGCATTTGTTTGTTCCTTCCTGCAAGGAAGAAAGCAGTAATCATTCAACCTATTACTTTAGATCTGAAAGACAGAAAAACAAATTTGCTGAGATCCATGCTGTATCCCACTTTAGACTATTGTTGGTTTCAAAACCAAGAAAGGTAGAGAGATGCTGATATCATTGGACCTTCTATGCTTGCCTCATGCAAGACAATGCTATTGTTATTTTAGCTTGCTCTCTCCTGCTTAGTAAAAATGATCCTTGAAAATGCCCTTGTGTCCCCATTCACTTTGCTGAATATTATATGGGGCAGAAGTGGCTGAAATGGAAGAATCAAATAAATCAAACCTGTTTCCATTGAGATCTCTGCCCTTCCTTCTACCATTTAGGAGTCATGCTTTCTCTTTTTCCTTCCACTGGCTCTGCTTTCTCTCCCTGCTGGGAAAAAATAAGAGTCCTGACAACAGTTGTGTTGGGATGGGTATCTCCAGGGACACAGGTACCTATAAATGCCTTGCCTTTGTGGAGGGCAGGGGAATGGTTCGTGATATTATGGGGTGAGCAGTGTTTCTATTTTGAAGATACTTTATTCAGACTTGGAATACAGGGCTAGTGAAACTATAAGCTAACAACAATGATTATTTCTCCTTCCCAATCCTGACCCTGATGGGTGAGAACTAAAATAAACAACAGCCAGAACCTAACAAAATGAAGGGGAAAGTTTTCAGACCTGTGTACAAGTTAACAGCCCAGAGTATGGGTCGTTGTAGGTTTTTTCAGGTTATATGGCCATGTTCTAGAGGCATTTTTTTTCCTGACGTTTCGCCTGCATCTATGGCAAGCATCCTCAGAGGTAGTGAGGTCTGTTGGAACTAGGAAAATTGGTTTATATATCTGTGGAATGACCAGGGTGGGACAAAGGACTCTTGTCTGTTGGAGCTAGGGTTAGAGCTAGCCCAGAGTATGCTCTCTTTCTTACCATGGCTCCTTCAAGATTTTAATCCTCCTTAGTCTCTGCCAAGAGTTAGTTTTTAGGCCTGGGTAACAACGCAAAAAATTGTTTCTAAAATCGATTTGTATTTGGGGTTTTTTTGTGTTTCGATATTTAAAATAATTACAAAACTTTCCTTTAAAAAAGTTCAGTATTTACGAAATTTCGTTAATATTAACGAATCGATTCGTTAAGATGGCGGACCCCCCGCGCATGCGCAAATCACCCCCAGAACTTCGTTATTAAGATGGGGGTCGATTCGTTAAGGTAATAACGAATCGATTCGTTAAAAAAGAAATATTTATCAGAAATATTTAAAAATGGAAAATGCTTGCCCTGTTGTGGAGCGAACACAGCCACAGGACAGGGACAAACTCACACACACAGGCACACAAGGGTCTTTTCTTTTTTTAGAATATTTTTTGAATTTTTTGAAGAATAAAAGAAATATATTTTTCAGAAATATTTAAAAATGGAAAAATAGGGCGAAAACAGGGCAAAGGCAAAGCCTCCCCGCTGCTCCCAGCCCAGGGAATGAATGAATGCAAGCAATGAATGAATGCAAGCAATGAATGAATGAATGCAAGCCAAGCCTCCCTCCCGAACCTCCCGTCTCCCCGCCTTCCCCAGCAATGAGCAATGCAGCCACGCGGAGCCACTTTTAAAGGGCAGCCCGCCCAATCACAATCAGCCACGATGCTTGGGAGCGCCGGATTGGCTCCCGGCGCACCCAGCATCCTCCATCCCTAAAACGTCATTTCCGAAACGGGCGGAAGCCCGTAAAAAAGATGGTGGATGCCGTTTCGATATTTAAAAACACTTCCGGGTTTGAAAATATGTTTTGTAATCGTTTTGTAATTGTTAAAAATAACGAATATTTAACGAATTACAAAATTAATGAACGAAACCACCCAGGCCTATTAGTTTTGAAAGAGGAACAATTTCATTTATTTTAGTAGGAGTGGCATTTAAAGAAAATAGTTGGTAACTGGGATATGGCCCTGAGAGATAGTTGGAAATAGTTTTGGCATTATCTTTGAACTGTTTTCACATGGATCAGTCAGTAGGTGGCACACACAAGCCAAGGAGAAGCCATGTTTAGCTATTTTTTTAGCTTCAAGGACTTTTCAGTCTTTTGATGTTAATGCCATGTGATATGAGCAGCACTGTCTGAGTACTCTCAGAGATGTGTCTCTTCTGGGCAGCCCTAAGGTAGGATTCAATTGTAGCTACTAGCTGGGTTATTGATGCTCTGAGATTATATCCTGGCTAAACTTTTAACTGTGCAGCAGCTATATTAGTGTAGTCCCTCAGTTTGTGGTATGTTCTCCCTTGAGGCACTGATTCTGCACTTATATGCTCCTCAGCTACTTCTGGATGAACTTATTTTGTTTACTAGCTTCTCCGACCTTATCCTTGTTGCACAGATGACATTAGACTGCTGGAAAGATGAGAGAGAGGGGAGGGGGTGGGAAGGAGTGATTCTTCCAATACAGCAATGAGACAGGAATATATTTATTTGGCCTAGTTGGAAGTAAGGGTACACTATACTGCTGAATTGATGCAATTTGACACTGTAATCAAGCCCCCCCCCCCCCCCCCAAAGTGCTATAGTACACAAAGAAACTTCAAGCAAGTAATGATTTTTTTTCTTTTTTTATTAAAATCTTTTCTGGAAATCCAGAGTTGCAAAATGCCAGAGAGCTAGAGGCTCCGGAATGGACCTAGCAACAGCTGTACTCTACAAACACTGTCAATTCTAAACCCTTTAATATAATGTATCAGTTTGATGGTTTTGTATATCTTGTTTCTTTTATATACTGTGTACTGTGTCAATTTCTTATATGAAGTGCATAAACTGTTTCACATATATGTATCAAAATGTAACTTAAAGGCAACCACCTCTCCATGATCCAGTCTACATAATTTCTTGGGAAAGGGGACCATGGACAAAGATGTCCCTCCAGCCATTTCCCAAGCCAGATAGCTATCAGAACCATTCTGTTTATAGGTAGATAGATTAGACTCTTTACCAACAAAATAAGCTAAGGGTGTTTGTCCATTTAAACTGAGGCTGAGAGTCTGCCATTCCTGCGGAAGAGGGGGCTTAATAGATGTGCATTCATTAACTTTATATGCTGGCAGCCAAGTCCTTGATTGTCTAAAATCACCACCTTTGTCTTTTGGGTCTTGCACTTTTATCTCACATGAAACTGGACATTTGAGTTAATCGGAAACTCATCAGCATATCTACACCATTGTTTCCTCATGGACTGTACATCCCAAGGGCGTCTCTGCAATGGATTGGTTCCTTGAACAGACCAATCCCCAGCTGTCATTTCTCCTACCATGGGAATCCCCTCCTGTTGGCTGTGACATCAAGAGAACCCACAGCCACAGCCAGTCTGGGCACAGATTCTAGCCTGCTTCTTTTCAAGCCAATCGGGAGCTCGGAGCCTGAATAGCTGTCAGAACTATATAAAATGTCATGTATTTCTCTGTGTGTTTATGTTTGTACCTTTTGAAGCAAATTGCTTGTACTTTCTATTCTTTTTTAGCACATTGTAATAAACCTCTGACTGCATTGCTTTCAACCTGAGAGCATATTTCTCTGTCCTGGCTGATTTGGCTTAGTGGATACTCACCAGGCACTGACCTCTTAACCATGGTCCTAGCTGGAATCACTACAGCACCACTTTAACTCCCATGCTCAACACTATAGAAATCCTGGGTGTTTAGAGAGGTAGGAAGCCTTATATAATAATAATAATAATAATAATAATAATAATAATAATAATAATAATAGGAAGAAGAAGAAGAAGAACAACAACAACAACAACAACTACAACTTATTTATATATTTTGCCCTACTCCTCAAGAGGACTTAGTGCAGATAAGTGTGCTAAGGATTGTAGTCTTAGAGTAACTACCAGATGGTGTCACAATATTTAGAGTGGTTCCAATTGTAACATGTGCTTTATCCCTGACACCATGCAAACATGGATGCTCAGCTTGTTCCAAAGAAAAAGAAGATTGAAAATTGTGATGGTGATACTTTTGTGTGGGTTGTGTTAATAGAACTCTTTAAGAAGCCTTAGACGTTCAAAGAACTATTGTCTGAAGACAAGTTAAGCAGTCTTAAATGCCTTATCAACAATTTCCAATAAAATGTGCATTCCTTTTACAAGTTTTGAGCCTGTGCCTTTTGATTGCCACATTCTTCCAGCTTCTTGAAAAAGCACCCTTTCAATCAGGTTCTTTTAATGTATTTGAGAATTTTTAATATTGCATAAAAGTTTGGGAATGTTTTATTTTTGGTGTCTCTGTTCATTTTTTTTTTTTACGATTGTGTTTTCTTTTTGTCCTTTGTTGTGTCTTCCCCAGAGAAGTGGTATAACAAGTGCCACCTGTCAATCAGTTAAGGCAATCCTTTAGGAGAAAAATCACAAAAATGTATCAAGTTTAAAGAATTTGTTCATGGTGACAAAGCTAATTCACCCCATCGTTGAGAAATAGATGTTATTAGAGCACACAATATATTCTTTATTCATCCGCAGCCTCAAACATCAAGATATTACAATTTCCGGAATGCTCTCAAGACTCCAGGTGCATGGATCTGGCATTCCACATGAATGCAATGCAGTTAAAACATACAGAACTCTGCTGGAAGCTCTCCTATTCTGCATTAGGAATTATGTAATACCAGAAGAAAAGGCTGTCTTTAAAAAATAAAGTACCCAGAATCTAGCTACATTTATGAGTAGTCTTAATTGTGGATAGCATATCTACAGTGTCATCATTTGTGCAAACAGGCTCAAATTGTTTTTAATTAAATCCCTCAGAGGCATGGACATCTATCACATTGCCAGCAATTACAGGAAACGGAATATATGTCTCACAGTTTTTCCTTCCTACAGGGATGGCAGAGTAGACACTGGCTTTTCTTTCCTTTTTTTGCAGGGAGAAATAACTCAATGTAAGGAACCGTTGAGATGAAAGTAGAAGAGTATCCTCAGAACTTCATACTTCTGGGGCTAGTATTATTTGTCCCAGTTCTGTAAGAGGGCAGATCTGATCATGTCATTTACTAGCTCACAGATATGTGGACCTTAACTTTCCTATTTCCTATGTGTAGGTCTAGAAATAGTAATCCAAACATCAACCGGGGTTGACTTATCCATGGATGAATGGGGCCACTGTACTTTAATTCTGATCAAGATGGAATCATCCCCTTCTCTGAGTAGAGAGTGAAAGGCATGAGTTTAATCCTTCCTGGGGAAACCTGAAAGGAGCACAAATCCCTTCTAGTGTCTCAGCCGTGGTCCCACTTCTGGCCTTTTGTAATGGAAATGTGCAGAAATTGTATATATAGTATACTTAATTTGACTTAAATAAGATACCAATCATTGACAGTGAGCTAAATTGACTGTGAGTTTGAATATGCCATTGACTACATTTATTTCCTTTTCCCTCTGAAGATGCTGTATTAGGGGTGTGCCACCATATTCAGATGTCAAACCATGACAGCAGTTAACAAAAATAATGTGGGGTGTCCAACAAAAAGGATGGGGATCTTGGGCCCAATGCACCATACATTGTAAAACCTTTTTCTAAATAATCATCTCTTTAAGAAATGGCATCACCAGTTAACCAAGTGGTGATCATGGTAGCAACTGGGTTGTTGTAGGTTTTTTCGGGCTATATGGCCATGTTCTAGAGGCATTCTCTCCTGACGTTTCGCCTGCATCTATGGTGGCGACTGTTTTAAATGTTAGCACACAGAATAAAGATGGGAAATCTAATCATTATTTTTTTAGTAGGAGCTAAAATCAGTTTTCCCTAAGTGCTGGCAGTTTCCAAAATTCACCCGGGCAAGAAATGGTTGATAAAGCCTCCAGCATTAACAGAAACAAGCCGGCTATGTGCTGTGGTTCATCTGAGGGTACAAGAAAAAAACAGTATCCATGTTTTGTTTGGATGTTGGTTCCATATTGTACGTGTAATATTTTTCATAGATCAGGGGATTGAAGGTTATTGGGTTTGGGTCAGAAATTAATCATAGACAAATATTGACCAGAAGCTCAGGATCAGAAAGCTGGTAAAGACTGTCCTCCAAACTAAATCCCTTTTACCTATCTGTCTCGATATCTGATCTTTCACTTCCTAGTGGGGAGAGCCCATCAATCTCTCTAGAAACAGAAAAGTCTTTGGTGCCTGAAAAAATGTTTTTGACATCAGATGTAAAACAAGCCGCATGTTCCCCTTCTATTTAGTCCAGGCAGCTCTTGACAATTTTCCACTCTTTAGTTTGTCTGGATCCACTTTAGTCAATTAGTAATCCTCATAATTTATTAGTATCTAGTTGTAGGGGTATTCCCTGTCAGACCTTAGACATACTGTTTTAGTTGTATTGTTATGCTTCATTATATGTTTATATCTATACATACAATTGTATAATAAATAATATAATATAATAAATAATGTATAATAAAGTGTATGTATGCATGCATATGTGGGTGACAATGTATGTTTGTGGCTGATTTTTATTGGCTCCCACTTCCAGAGACCACTGTGACTCCCACTGATGATAGACCTGGACTAGAACACCAAACAATGACAGATCTGGACCACACACAGACCCCCTATGACCATCGGAAAATACTGGAAAGGCTTGAGGAGGTGGGAGGACTGATCCACCATGGTGGGAGTTGTAGTTCACCCTGCATCCAGAAAGCACTGTGAACCCAAACAATTATGGATCTGGACCAACCTTGGCATGCATACCTAACACGGCCAACTTTGAATACTGGTGGGGTTTGGGAGGATTTACCTTGAATTTTGGGGTTGTAGTTCACCTATATCCAGAGGGCAAATAAACTCAAACAAAGATGGATCTGGACCAGACTTGGTGCTCATACCCATCATGACCAACTTCAAATACTGGTGGGGTTTGGGGGGAATTGACCTTGTATTTAGGAGTTATAGTTCACTCCTATCCAAAGACTGCTATGAGCTCAAACAATAATGGATCTGGACCAAACTTGGCACACAGACTCAACATGGCCAACTTTGAATACTAATGGGATTTGGAGGAAATTGACCTTGAATTTTGGGAGTTATAGCTCACCTGCAAAGAGAGAGCACTGTGAACCCAAACAATGCTGGATCTGGATCAATGTATTGTTGTAGACTTTCAAGGTGGGCACCACTGGAGAGTTGTGTGGTTTCCAGACTGTATGACCATCTTATTCAACAAACCATTGCAATGTTGCTCCTGTTTCAGGATCCCTGCCAGTCAACCATGCCCTTTTTCAGGACACTCTGTTCCTTGCCTCTCTCCAGCATATTCTGTGCCTCTGAACATGCATGGCTCTCCATCTGCAAAGCATGAGATTTCCTATTCCTCCTGATTCCTTTCTCCAGTGTGGGTTATTTTGGCTTTGTAAGGACTGGCACTTTGACAACGGGGCTTGAGAAATGGTTGACTGATGGGATTGTAGGGCTGGAGATCTGGAGTTTCATATGCACGGGAAGGATTTCTAAAAATATATGTACATGTTAGTCATAACGCACATACCCTGCAACCATAATTGTCCACTGGAGGGTTTTTCTGCAAGGCATTTTGCATCACAAATTAAAATGAATCTCTCCTGCTATAAAAGGGTTTTTGTGCAGGTATTTCACTGCATTACTCAACACAGAATTTCTTCAACCTGAACATTTAGAAGTGATCATTTTTAGTTCTTCTCTTGTCTTAGATATGGCTGGCCAGGTATAACAAGTGTTTTTTTTCTTCAAGTGAGCTCTTTTCCCAGTGTGTTTTGCTTGGTTTGTGGCTTATTTTCTGTTTGTACAAGCCACGGAAGCATTCTGCTTGCTCTCTTCCAGTCTGGCTTACCAGACTGTGGTTTTGTGTATTTGCATTAATCCTGTTCAAGGAGCATCCATCCACTGTGTTCCGTTTCTGCTTATCCTTCTCATCTCCCTCTCTGCACTAATTTATTGCTGACTTATGATTGAAGGCTGTAAGAACGGTTGTCATATAAGAAGATAAATTGCATATATTTAAACAGAGAGAAATAGTAGAGAAGTTGTATTTTTAAGTAACAAAATTAACAAATGGCATGGACAAGTAAATGAGGTTTGTTTCCTTCCTGCTTCCATGTATGTGCAATTGACACATGAATAAAGGTGTCCCATGAACACTTGGACAATAAGTGACGTTTGCATTGTGATGGCTGTTCTACTATGTGATGTTATATGAAAGGGCAAATTGAAATTGAAGCACATATTCAGTGTGTTTGGCGAAACTACATTTCAGCATGTAAGATAATCGTTTTCAAATTCAGCAACTTACTTTAGCATGGTTGTTAAGAACCTGAAGCTCCGAACAAGTGGAGACTGCAATAGAAGTTTGTTTTCTCAACAGCTGCATTTAAAAGGCGGCAGTAAAAATGATGGAGTCACCATAAATCAGGCAACTTGAAGGTTTACACAAAGCCTCTTTATCCCTGGGCCCTGTACCATAAGTTTCCTACATGTAGGCAACATTTATCTATGCTGTTTTGTTTATTATATATATATATATATATATATATATATTCTTGTATATATGGGAAACTTTTGTATCTGCTTCTTGAAGTGGTATAGTCATTTTGTTGTTGATGTTCATTTACTTTGGGAGGAGTGAAGTGTTACAAAAGCCAGCTGCCTGTTTCTGGGAACTGAGGTCCCTTCTATATTGTCCTTATATCCCAAGATCTGATCCCAGGTTATCTGCTTTGATCTGAATTGTGGCCCCTTCTACACTGCCATATAATCCAGATTATCAAAGCAAGTAATCCACATTATCTGCTTTCAAATGGATTATATAAGTCTACACTGCCATATAATCCAGTTCAAAGTAGATAATCAGGATTTTATATGGCAGTGTAGAAGGGGCCTATATGAGTCTCCACTGCCAAATAATCTGGGATAAGCAGATAATCTGGGATCAGATCCTGGGATATAGGGCAGTGTAGAAGGGTCCTGAGGCTGTTTGGCTCTCACTCTGCAAGAAATGTGATACAGGCCATGCTCCACCCTTTTTAAACTGTGATCTGCTTGAACTGACAGTGGTTTCTGGAGATGTACATTCTACAAGGGTAGTATTGCTACTAATGCCTTGTAACTCAGACTTGGCTTTCAGTAGATGCCCACTCATGATAGATGTCAGCAGACTTCGGAGAAGCAACATTATCTGTTAGTAACATATTCACTTTTGGTTTCATACCAATTCCTGCCTTGATTTGTTATCTGTAAAACAGGTCCTTGGTATCTACCTGGATTTGATTTCAGGACCCCCTGTGGAGACCAACATCCACGGGTGCTTAAATCGATGGTGAAATCTGTGGATACAGAATCTGTGAATAGTGAGGGCTGATGGCACATCATCATGATCTGTGGCAGTCAGTGCTGAAGCTTACGTAAACTGAATATATGCCAATACTTTCTGTGTCTAAAGCAGAACTCCCACTTTTAATTTTATTAGTATTTTAAGGGCTTTCTTAAAATACACCCACAGCCCAGCAGGGTAAGCTGCGGTCAACACTCAAGTGGGATATTGCCAGTGAGTACCAGGTACTGTAGGCTATATGTCAGAGGAAGGAATTGGCAAACCCAACTCTTAGGTATTCCTGAAATTGTTGACACTTCAAAATCTTCTATTTCCTGGGTTTGTTTTTCCTTTTTAATGTTGCCTAAAATACATATTTACACACACACACACTCCAGAACTATATTTCTAAATGTTCAACTTAAATGCTAAGTTTCTGTACTACTAGAAATTGGAAGACTGAAGAAAAATTTCCTTGAGGAGACCGGATTTATATTTGAGGGGGAAATTTATTTATTTATTTATTTGGGGTTCTTGTACCCCGCCCTTCTCACCCCGAAATGCTATCGTTTTCCCCCTCTGCTGCAGCTTTGTTTTGGCAAAACGATTTTTGAATATCGCTTGCCTGAGAAAAGCCTATGACATTAATGGGTTTGCCATAAGTCAACTGATATATTTAAAATTTGTGCATACGCATGCATTACACTCACGCACGCACACAAACAACTCACTATGGGAAAAGTGTTTCTGAGCATTTGCAAAGTGAATGCTCCACATCCATGTGTTGCCTTAGACATCCAGGATTCAGCAGCATGGCATTTAAAGTGATACCAACATTTGAGTTTCTTGTTTTATAAACAGGCCTCTGGGCTCAGGCCAGGTAACAAGCGGTGCATGAGCTGCCTAATGTTAAGCACCTTTTAAACGTCCTGCCAGTTTGCACAGAACAGAATGGGCTTAAATCTTTCCCACTAAAATCAATAGGGCTTGAAATCTAGCCCGGCTTAAGCATTTGCGACATGCCTAGTATTTCCTTTGGATGAAACTAGTCTATAAATAAATGCATCTTTGCTTGTGGAACACATTTCCATGGGGACGTTCAGAAGGCCGACAGCACATAGCTGGAGTTCTTTTGTGGAAGTGTTTTTGTAACAGCATCAATGCCATTTGTTATTTGAACCTGTTGCTTGCTTCTTTTCCAATACGCTCATAAATTTTCCGTCTGTGTGCTTATTGTGCAATCTGTCACTGGTTAAAGTCAAGTTGATCTGCTAGAGTCTTTGTTTGCTTTCATGCGCAGCCTTCCCCTCTCCACCGCTGTGTTCAGAAAACAACCCACTTCTGAATAGAGAATGTGATGGGGACATTTCTGTATTTGTGTGCGTGTTTGGTTTTTGTGCCACCTCCACACATCCGTTGTGATGACACATACCTGGAAACAGAAGGTTGCTTGGAGCACCCTGGTCTATCCCTGGGGTGGCAAGTGGAGATGAGCATGTAGGCTTCCAAATGTTGTTGGATTACAACTCCCATCAGCTCTGTGCAGCCTAATTGTAGAGATTTCACCTAGGACTGTGGATAAGGAGGTCCATGTCCAGTGAGCTTCCGCTAAACCGGATCAGCCCAGATTGAGAACAAGCATGCTGGGTTGAAGGCAAAGCTACAAAGTCTTATTACAGTTTGACCAAATAGAATGCAAGTACAAGTAATATGCTTCAAAAGATACAAGCAAAAATTTGCAGAAAAATACATGACATTTATGCAGTTTTGACCGCTATTCAGACTTCTCAAGGCCAGCTAGGATGCATGCCGAGATTGGCTGGGGGTTCCCGTGACATCACAGCTTGCAGAAGGAAATTCCTGTGGTTGGAAGAAAGTTGGTAGTTTGACAGTTTGAAGACCCAATCTGTTGCAGAGACGCCCCTGGAAGAGAGCAAACTGGAGGAAGTGGTGATGTGAGTATCCAGATGGATCCTTGATTAACTCAAGTGTCTAGTTCCATATGAGACAAAAGTGCAAGACTCCAAAGACGAAAGGTGATACTTCCAAGGAATCAGAGCTTGGCTGCCCATTCAAGAATTTAATGAATTTATATTTGGTGAGCCTCCTCTTCCATGAGAGAAGCATACTCTCATCCTCAATTGAATAGACAAACATTCTGAGCTCATCTTGGTGACAAAGGAGATCATCTGCCTTGCACACATACACAAGATCATGATATTATCTGACTTGGGAAATAGCTGAAGGGACCCTGGATGTGGCCTCTGTTTCCAAGGGGTTATGCAAACTGAGGGCATAGGAAGGTACATCATTCTTGAGTTTTGGTGTAATGGAAACAGTTTTTTTTATCATATCCGAAGTGATTTGAGAATATGCTGCAATTCGCTTCTGGTGTGAGAGAATTGGCTGTCTGCAAGCAAGTTGCCCAGGGGACGCCCAGATGTGTTACCATCCTGTGGGAGGCTTCTCTCATGTTCCCTCATGGGAAGCTGGGGCTGACAGATGGGAGCTCACCCAATCTCACAGATTCAGGTCTTCAGGTCAGCAGTTCAGCTGGTACAAGGGTTTAACCCATTGCGCCACCGTGGCTCCTATGAGAACACTTGTGACAAGATAGTGTTTTTGCCCTCTAAAATCCAGTGGCATTTAAAAGGTTAACATTAACTCTCATGCATCATGAGAATTTTCAAAAACAGGAGGGGACTTTATCAAAGGAAAGAGATAGCTTTATAAACTGCAGCCTCAAGGGAAGAAACACAGCCTCACATCCCCCTCTCCCAAGCTGCCCAACTGAAAGTTTTCTCTTAAGTCACTCTGCCTAAAAAATTCTGTGGGTTGTACAAATTAGGTACGCCAAAAACAACAGTGATGGTGCCTTCAGGCCCTTAAAACTTCTGCTTTCCATTTACACAAAAATACTTGGCCCACTTAGTCTCCACCCCCCACCCCATCCTAAAACTTTGACAGCTCAATGGGAACAGGATTGTCTGTCCCACTTTCCAAGTTTAATTCCCCTTTTAAGAATCTTATTGTAATCTGGTTGAATAATCCTTCAAACCAGACCAGGCTTTCCACTGTTAATTCTCCATTAAACCATGTTTCTTTATAGTCATGGGGAACTTGTGGAAAGAGAAGGACTGGATGGTTTTTCTATCGAGATTCTGCTTTCCAACAGTGCTGACTGTGAGAACTACAAAGGAAAGGAACGAGGCCTTAGAAGTGACTTCTTGTTTTGCCGTTCTGTTCTAGTTTCTGCACTCGCAGCAACAAGGGGCAAAAGCCCTTTAGTGGAATAATTATGGAGCAAGTTTGATTGGTGGCTAGCAGTCAAGGGGAAACCAGTGCTTGCTCCCTCCATCATCTTTGCAATCTCATTCAAGGGGTGGGAAAGTAAATACGGAGAAACTGGAGAAATTTCCCGTAATAAAGAATGGGGGTAGGTTGGAAGCCACACATTGCTGTGTAAGCTTTCCTTGTACAAAGAGCTATACATGAATAGTTATGATCTGCTGGCCTTTCCACTGAAGGTCCTTTAATAAAAGACGTTCCTTCTATGAAGAGGATTTATTCGGGAATAAAACAGATCTCGTTGCACTGTTATTTCATATGCCTGTTGGCACACTGTGTACGGAGCAAGAGAGGTGCTGTGGTCTCTTCATGAGGAAGAGGTCAGCATCCTGCCCAGGGATGAATCACAATACTCCCCATCCCCAAAAGAGTTGTTTCTCTGGGGCACCTTTTCCAGGACACTGTTTTCTAGGGGTCAGATGCGGGCAGTTCGTGGATGTCAGTCCCTCTAAAAATCAAATTTAGGAAGAAAGTACTGACAAGATCTAAAAAATCTGTATTAATTTCCATACACAATCATCAATTCTCTCTCCCCCTCACACATGTCTCTCTTTGCTTGTGAATGTGTATATGTTTCAATGAAAAGTTATGAGCAGCTCTAATGGATAGCACAGCCCAACAAAATATTTGTTGGTCTCTTGGCTTTTAGGCTTGTTCCTGGGGTTATTTGTGACACTGATTCAGAAAATTTCAAGGGAAAGACCGCAACTGCTCTAGTTTCCTGGTTTTCTTAGATATGGTTATCATGGGTGAACAGATAGTGACTAGTAGATGGCATATGTTCTGTATCTGAAAAACTAGAATTGATAGAATCAGCACCATTTCTTGAATCAGCAGATCAAATATACCCAGAAACAGGACTCATATTCAAGGCACCAAAATGTGTGTTGACCAGTGTCAATGCATAAGGCTTAATAGTATTCTCAGGAGCCATCCCCTGGCCATGTGTTTTGGTCTGCAAACCTCTGGACCTGGGATGATTCTGAAACAGCCCTAGTGACGTTTCACAGGATTGTCTGCAATTTCCATTAGCTGTAGTCAAGATAGTAACTGGTGAGGGGATTCTAGTCCAACATATGGAAGGTCACATCCGTCCTGCATCTGGTTCCTACCATGTCTGAGTTGATATCACAACAATGTCTGATAGCAGGTACAAAACCACCCCCATCTTGAGGCATTGGGGAGTTGTTATTTGGAACAGACCAAACAATGAGGATGGGGGACCTTTTGGTGTTTCTTTCCCAATTTTTTGCTTGACCATAGCTGAGGGGTTATGGGAGTTTTTGTCCAAAACATCTGGAAGGCCAAAGTTCCAAATTCTTTTCATGCTGAGTTAGATGTTTAAAGAAGGATCTCTCCCAACTCAGAGCAGGGCTCACAGTCTGATTGAGAACAAAACAGTTTATAGCAGTTCCATAGGTTAATCCTTGTGCCGTAACCAAGGGTATCGGGTGTGCTTAAGGTCAGCTCTTTTCCCATTCCTAAGGGGCCCAGCTGGATGCAGAGACCTTTTACAACTCTTCTTTCCCCACATTGGACAGACTGTAATGGCATTTGTGGAACTCTCCTGGAATTTACAGGCCAGTGCCAATGTGTTAAGTGTTAGGTGCAAGCCAGGGTCAGGTTCTTAGTAAATAAACCTGAGCTGTGGAAAGAAATAATCTCAAGGAAACAGCATGTGTCCTGGTCGCCTTCTCTGATGGGTCAGCATTTATTGCTGGCAGGAGCTGCAGCCCATGGCTCTTGTTGTTGTTGCTCAAGGACAAAGTTCCCCAGAGCTGCAGTTGCTGCCAAGTCAGTTGGAGCCGTCTTTCAGCTAAGCCTCAGCACAGAAGGTGTTCGAGTGCAAAGTGCAGAATGCGCCAATATGGGCTACGGAGGCAGATATAAGGAAGCACGCTGCAGTAGAGTTGTGTCATGCCTCCAGCAAACAGCTTGGAAAGCTTACTTTTGCAATCACAGCCCCTCAAACTCCTCAGCAACCAGAGCCATGGGTGTTCCAAATTCTGCTTTAAAGGGAAACATATGGCTAAAGTTTAATACCCCAATCTTTTCACTTTCCATGTCTCTTTTTGCGTCCCTACACCCACATGTTTATTTTATTTGCAATAGTCTGATCACATAATGACTTTAGGGCAATGCGATTATTTCTTCTCTCTGCCGTGGATAAATTAGGGAAACTATAACTATGTTATTATATATGCCCTTGCAAAGTCAGAACAAGCCTCAATTGCTACATTATGCAACATGAGAGCTTACGTGGGGCTTTTGCATTTGTCCTACAATCAAAATGAATTTCCTTTAGCACATGCATGCCCATCAACCAACATTTAAATTTTAGAAAATGAATTCTTGTTCAGCTAAATCAGAATGTGAAAATTTACAATATTCTGGGGGTGGGGGGATGGGAGGAGGAATCATTTGATTGTAAAATGTATAAACTGTTGTTAAAATATGAAATGGAGGAAGAACAAGTGAAAGATTGTATAGTTAAATGAGTTCAAAATATAAGCACACACATTCACTTGGAACAATTGGAGAAGGTCAGGACAAAGAATTCAAATTTTACTTTGAGTAATGATTTAAGAAAAAATTTCAACATGATGATGTAAAGGTGGTACTTGATGGCAGAAAAACTTTCAAAGATGTACAAAGGCAGTTCAGGGTTGGAAATGTGAGAAAAAATGGGGGCATTTTATCATATGGGGTGGTTCTGCAAAAAGGCCCAGATATACTGGACTCAAATACATATGAAGCTGGAATAAATTCTTAAGGTTAAAATCATGGTGTAACCAGAGCTTTATTTGCTGGTAATGCTTAGTGATCAAGTAGAAAGGAAACATGGAAGATCATTGCAATATATTATTACTGTAGAAAAAATCATCTATGTCCAGAGATAGAAAAGAGCAAGAAGAATGGCTGACGAAGATTTCTAAATTAGCTGAGATGGACAAGCTGATTATCCTGATTAAGGTGAAATCCCTGACTAACTTTAAGAAAGACTGGGACCTATTTATCATTTTTATAGCAAAAATGGGGATAAATTTCAACTATTGGATGTATGATTTAGAGAAGTGTTATTAAAAGTAGAACATATCGTGTTACCTAAAGGGAGTACGAGAATAAGAAATAAACATCAACAGGAAATGAGTGTGAGGTTCATAATAGCTGTGTATCTAGAATGCATTTGTTAGGCTGGGTTTGCTTTATATTACGGCCTTATATATAATTGTGTAGTTTAGTTGTATATATTATGAAAAACTTTCTTCTTGTATTGTGTTTTTCTATTTCTGAATATTAATTAAAATGAGTTTGTTTGGAGCTTGTTATTGTTGTTGTGCACCTTCAAGTTGTTTCTGATCTATATGATGACTCTATCATGGGGTTTTCATGGCAAGATATGTTCAGAGAGAGTTTGCTATGCTGTCCTCTAAGGCTGAAAGAGTATGACTTCCCAAAGTAACCTAGAAGTTTTGAACAACTGCTCAGGATTTCACACCCTTGTCTCCAGAGCCATAGTCCAATTCTCAAACACTTTTCTTAGTGCATATGCATGCACATTAAGAAGATGTTTTTCTAAGGTAAAAGAAAACAATTTGTTAATTTTTCATGAATAGGTCATCCCACAACACAGTAAGCCCTGGAGCTTTCCATCTTGTTTGGGTGGATCCAAAGCTGTAGCTAATGGAGGTAGGGACAAAATGAAACTCATGCCCTTCAAATAACAATTTTCATTCCTCAGAATACTTTTCCTTTAGTCCCTAAATGTATAGCCAGAGAGATGAGACATTAAAAAACAGGCACACTTTTAATTCTTCTGTTTGCTGTGGTTTCCTTTTCAAGTTACTTACTGCTATAAATTTGAGGACTAAAGGAAAATTTCCTGAAGAAGGCAGAATTCTTACGGGAGAAGCCATGGATTCATTTCCCCTTTCTTCGCTGAAGCAAGCAATACCTCTGAATTCAGCTCTCAGGCTCCTTTCGGAAGAAAGTTGCTGAAGATACTCCCAATATGTATCACAAAAAGGGCATTTTGAATTCAATATGTCTCTTTCTACGAAAAAGCAGTATTGAATGTAGAAAAACTGTGGCTTCAAGTAGCGGAAATATGTATCCAAAGATGCCTTAATTGATCTTCTTGGGTCAGGAGCTTTTGTAGGCAACAGCTTACTGACATCAGCGGATCATTATATCCGTCCATTTGGTTAACCACAGAAATGGAGGAAATGGATCATGCTGTTCATTACCATGCAGATGGAAGACCGGGACCATAGCTAATATGAAGCGAGTTTTCATTTCATTTTAATAGTCTGCCCTTGCCCCAAACAATGGATGTTATAACTTGAAGGCTTATTCTCCACAACTTCTCAGCCAGGACTTCAACAAATTAATTTTGGACTACAACTTCTCAGCCTGTTTTCTTTAAGCTCCACCGTGAACTATAAAAGTGCTCCCCAAAGTGGTGACCCATGTGTTGTTAAAGATGATTTTATAATTTTATAATTTTCCTAAGGGCACTGAAATAAAATATGATTTTATTCTAATTATTTTTCTCCCTATCTGAACTGCCGCAATTGCAGAAGAGAAAGATATTGGCAATCAGATCAACAACCGCAGCTCTCCCATGAAGTTTGCTTTTATTTTTATTTTTTAGTTGAAAGCCTGCAGATATGCACTGATACATATCAGCAAAGGTGCAAAGTAGATCGGCAGCAGCAACTCTCATAAAATACTATATTGTTTCTAATTCCTCAATAAATGTCTATTTCTCTATAACTTTATGCTTACTTTTCACCCTTTAGACCAGGGGTCCTCAAACTTTTTAAACAGAGGGCCAGGTCACAGTCCCTCAAACTATTGTAGGGCCGGATTATAATTTGAAGAAAAAAAAAAGCCAATATGAATTCCTATGCACCCTGCATATATCTTATTTGTAGTGCAAAAACACTTAAACACAATACAATAATTAAAATGAAGAACAATTTTAACAAATATAAACTTATTAGTGTTTCAATGGGAAGTGTGGGCATGGTTTTCGCTAATGAGGTAGGATTGTTGTTGTTGTGTGCTTTCAAGTCATTTCAGACTTAGGTTAACCCTGAGTGAGGGCCGGGTAAATGACCTTGGAGGGCCATATCCGGCCCCCGGGCCTTAGTTTGAGGACTCCTGCTTTAGACTCTGTTCTATTCCTATATATATATATATATATATATATATATATATATATATAATATGATTTATGACCATAGAGGAATTTCCTGAACAGTCGTGGCTGGGAAACCCCGCCCCCCAGCAACCCCTGGCAGAGGTGATATTCAAAACCCATTGTGTGTACATGCAGATCAACAGACAGTTTCCACCCCCAGTTCCATTTGGGCTGAGAGATTGCTGGCTGTGGAAACAGAGACTCTAGATATGCATATTTATTAACTCCTATATTTGAAATCCAAGACTTGATTGAAGAAGATCATCACGTTTTATTCCAGGAAGGCTTTACCCTTATTTTCCCAGGGCACTTCCTCATCTCCAAGATCTGGACAATTAAGACATTTAAAGACTCATTAATATCTTCCTAATATGGACATGGACTTTCTGGGGCTCACCTCCTCCCAGGAGAGCTGTCTCTCACAGTTGATTGGCCCTCCCTGGGCCAATTCCCCGTCATCTCCCTCCGCAAGGAAATTTCTGGCTGGAGGTGGCAAAATCACTAAAGCGCTGGCCAATCAGGCTGCAGATCCAAATTGGCCTTTCTTCTGGCCAATCAGGGAGGGGAACGGGCAGAGTGGAAAGTCTGAATAGATGTCATGTGTATAAAACCTTGTGTCACTGTATTCGTGATTATGCTTGTACCTTTTGGCATCAGCCATACTTGCATCTTTTCTGGCCAGATCAAAACAAACCACTGTTGTTTATCTTCACCTGGTGAGTGTATTCTCTGATCTGGAACTTCAGGCTGTTAGCGTAGTGCTCACCAGGCATGGACTTTCTTTATCCACGGTCCTAGCCTTACATTTGACCTCACGTGGACCAGCACTGGTCTGCAAGCCAGTGGCGCATGGAGAGTTTTTTAAAAAAATCTAATGGGCACCGATATCATACCAGTCCATGGCACATGGGGCTAAGCCAGTATGGTATAGTGGTTTGGGACTAGGACTCTCAAAACCAGAGTCTGATTCTCTGTTTAGACATGAAGCCCACTGGGTGACCTTGTGCAAGTCACATTCTCTCAGCCTCAGAAGAAGGCAAAGGTAAAATTTCTCTGAACAACGTTTGCCAAGAAAACTTCATGACATGTTCTCCAAATAGCTTGAAGACATACAACAACAACCCTGGCACAGTAAGGGTGGAATTGATAGTTTCCAGCATTAGATAGCATTGAGAAGTACTGAATGTTTTCAAGATTCTTGGGAAGAAGGAGTGAGAGTGTTCTTAAAGTCTGTCATGTGAGTCCATCCTTTAGACAGCATCTGGCTTCACCAATAACTCAAGATGAGCGATAGCTGCTCTTTTGGCCGGTCACAGGCCCAGATCTCAGCTCTTTCAGTCTCTCAAGGCAGCCGCCTCATCCCCTGCTGTCAGGCACTCAGGCAAGGTTTGCTATTTTGAGAATGAGGCACCTAGAGGGGAAGGATCTGGATAAAATTTCAACTTGGCTGTAGCTATGTCCAGTTCTGTCCCCTTCAAAATGATTAGCTCCGGTAAGTTCTGTGTCCACATGCCCTGGTCTTACGTGTAGTATGACCCACTGAAAGTCCTTTCCCTGCCCCCTCCCCAGCTCCAAACAAAAGTTCCTTCAGGAAATCCCTTAATCCTTAAGACTGCATTAATTGTGAAATAAAGTCAGTTCAGCTGCTGTATCAGCAATGCATTTAAAAAGTGAACCTACCATAAATTTTTAAACAAAAAACATTTTGAAGCCAGGCAGTTTTCAAAGCTGGCAGGAATCACTGGTGGAGTGTTTTATGCTGGAGAAATGGAGGGAATAATAGCAGATCAGCAGGATGAAAAAATTAAAAGAAAGAATATATTGTTCTATTGCAGAGCCAAGTAAAAAATGTAATCAAAGTACTAACAACTATGCCCACAAACAATTACATCGCTAGATTTCTTATTGTTCACAAAGTACATAAATGGTCTTTCTTCAATTCAAAAATTCTTCAATCGGTTTGTCTTGTTTTAATCTGAACCTGAAAGGAACTATTGAGGAACTATCCAATCCTGCCTCCCAAATAAGTACAGCATCCGGGATAACTACTTTAAAGTTTTGACTGAAAACTGGAACCCAATGACATGAAACCCACCACTGCCACTCATTATTGGACTGTCTCAGCATTCTTTGCCATTGTGTATATTGGCTGAGGTTGATAAGAACTGCAGTTCAACAACATTTGGAGACTTGCACTCTTTTCACCCCAAATGCAAAGAAAAACACAGTGGTTTAAGTGTGGCAGAATGCATTGTCAATGAAATAATTTCAGAGGAAAACAAAGAGAACAATTTAGTACTTTGGATCTTTTCTTAGGTTGGATTGTTGTAGGTTTTTGGGGCTGTATGGCCATATTCTTTTCTTAGCAAGATTTATTCAGAGAGGATTTGCTATTGCATTACTCTGAAGCTGAGAGAGTCTGGCTTACCCAATGTCACTAATGGGTTTCCATGGCTGAGCAGAGATTTTGACCCTGATTTCCCAGTTTTCCTGCCCAACACTCAAAATACCGCACCATATTGGCTTTCATCCTTATGATTACCTAAAATTATTTTAGTAAATCTTATATCTCAGTAATGTTTTCTTTACATGTGGCAGGTACATTATAATTTGTCTAAGAAGACTCTCCTAAAAGTTCATGATTAATGTTAAAAGTGGGGACATCCTTTTCATAGCTGTAAAACAGGGTGTATCAACTTAAGTGGAGCCAACTTTTTGTTCCTGGCGTATTCCAGAACTTGCATGGATGGTCAGTAAGCATCCAGAAGACTATTTCTGGTTTTGAAAACAACACCACCATAGGTATTTTTAATGGAAAACAGCAACCTGCCCCGCTGCAATTGGTTTAAAAGAATCACCACTCCTGGGAGCTTCCTAAAAAGGCAACTCTCTCTCTCTCACACACACAGAGCCAAAAAGAGTTAACTCAGAAAGTCAGAGATTGTAAAACCAGTCTTGATAGATTTCATCTTGGCCACACTGGCTAACCACTGTTTGGATGGGTCCCGCATATAGAAATGGCATACACACCTAGGAGTGTGGTGTGCCAGGCAAGAGCTATGTTGCAAGCATGGTGTCACTATCTCCTCATCCTGATACTAGAAGCAACTGCTCTGTATGATCATTAGAACTGGCCAGATGAGGGATTATGGGACTCATAATCCAAAAATCAAGCTAGAACGTGTCCAGGGAAGGGCAAACAAAATGATCAAAGATTTGGAAACCAAGTCCTGTGAGGAGAGGCTTGGGCAGCTGGGTTGGGGATGTAACAGCCATGTTTAAATATTTGAAAGGCTGTCACGTTGAGGGAGGGACAATCTTGTTTTCTGCTTCTCTGGAGATATGGAGCAATGGATTCAAACTGCAGAAGATGATATTCCACCTAAACATTAGGAAGAACTTTCTGACGATAAGAGCTGTTTGGCAATGGAATATGCTACTTCCTCACACGATGGTGGAGTCACCCTCTGTGGAAGTTTTTAAGTAGAGGCTGGGTGGCTATCTGTCAGGAGTGCTTTGATTCTGTTTTCCTGTATGACAGGGGGATGGGGTGGATGGCCTTTGAGGCATCTTCCAACTGTGATTATATGATCAATTTTATCATCTCTGCTTTATTTTAATAAGAAAATGAGTGTTATTTTCTGTTAAGTAAAATCACTCATTTTCTATTTAGTTATTAGGGGTGCAGATTTAAAAAAACCGCTCGGCAAGTGATACAGTAGAGAGAACTCTTAACTTCCCTGGATTTCCACCTCTGATACTATGATAAACTGGACTTAAAAGGACAATTACAATGAAAGAAGGAAGAACCAGGCATTATTAACAAAACTGGTTACTTCTCCCAGCTCCTGAACAAAGGTTATACTGTATATAGATGATTCACTCATCTGAAAAATTCTCATTTGGTGGTTACTGTGTTTGTATATTACAAGTACAGATAATTTCCTTTGAATTTCTGGCAGGAATCCAGTGTTATCAGTGGCTGACACACAGTGGCCAGTTTTTATTGTTAATGATTCAAACGCAATCCACTTTCAATTGTTGTTGTGCACCTTCAAGTTATTTAAGACTAATAGCAACCCCAAGGCAAGCCTATTATCGTTTTCTTGACAACATTTGTCCAGAAGGAATTTGTCATTGCTTTCCCCGGAGTCTGAGAGAGTGTGATTTGTGCAAGATCACCCCATGGGCTTCCACAAGTCAGTAGGGGTTTAAATTCTGGTTGTAGCCCAGTGCTCAAACCACTATATCATGCTGGATCTTCTTCTTTCATTATCAAGGGCTAATTACATAGATACAAGTGTTATTTGGTTAACATTTCAGGCAACAGCTGGCTACTCTGGTTTTACTGGGCCTCAGGCTGTAAGTGCCTGCATTTCATTAGAGAAAATAGAATTTTCTTTTCCAGCAGCTACAGCCAACAATTTGTAGACCAGCCCATAAATAAAGGTTCATGCATAAATCACCATTTCACAGTCTTTGCTCTGGAATGCTACACCTATCAGACATTTTTTGAATTTTTAAGGGGACATTTCTTTCCATATGAATGTGTGATCGGACACCAGTTCTCCAGGGGCTGCCAGTTCTTAAAAGCCAATCTCTCTTCTAGAAGAATTCTTCCTGTTTGCCTTCCTGTTCAGACCTGGTTGGCTTGACATTTTACCAATTCCCTGGCTTTTGGTTACACTTCTAAGAAGAGAATAGTTGGAGACAAGCATGCTCAGCAAAAAAAAAAAGATCCCTGCATGATTTGTGGTGAGCATGGAAGACAGAACTATGCTGTTGTTGTTTTTTAAACCCATCTAGATTTTAAGATTCTGAAAGGAAGCCTTCACATCACTTTTCTTTGGGATGGAGGTTTTTACTTATTGGGGTGCAGATAATAACTGGTGCTTTCTTTGACTGGGGCTTAACTAGTATCAAAATACAGGAAGTACATTACAGTACACAACAGATATACTCCCATTAATGAAGTTGATGCATTCCTTAACATTACTTCTTTAACAGAAACTTTGGACTAGAGACAGAAATGACATAGAAAGAACGGAGATGGGTTCCTACACCATACAATGCTAAATCACTTCACCATGTTTAGTAGACTTTTTATTCGAAACTAATTGAAATACAGGAATTTAGGGCAGCTATGGGCAGTGAGACCCAAGCCGTCATCTGTGGAAACCTGAAGCCCAGTGCCTGGCCCCAAGCCAATTGAGCCAGCAAAGGCAGCAGGTCACCCTGAGGGTCCGTGCTTGGAGAGCTAATGGAAGGCAGGTATTTTGAAATAATGCTCACCCAAGCTGGAAGCTGGAAGAAGAAAGCCATTGAGGTATTTAAAAAATTAATTGATAAAGATCTCACCTGTGATCATTCGCCAAAGTAACCAGAGATCCCATATACAGCAATTTTATCATTCAAATGATTTTATCATTCATATTTCCCGCCCACCCAACCAGAGCTGGCTTGGTGTTGATTGGTGGAGTACCCCCTGCAGGAGGGACTGAGTCTCTCATCAGCCAACCAGGAAGCTTCCCTTGCTTCTGACAATGCAACAGGCACTATCCACTTGCTGAGAGTGAGGTGGGAGATTCTACGAACAAAAGTATGGAATTGTAGTGCTTTCAAGACAATACACCCAGACACACATACATAAAACCGGGGCCAATCATGATACAAGTCCACTCTACATGGACAGTGTGGAGATTAACTGGGGATCAGGTTCATTGGTAGAGGAGGCAGGTTTATTTATTTCATATCAAAAGCATTGCATAAATTAGTATAAAACTGATAAAAATAGAAGGAGCACAAGTGGCTAAATATCTATTGACTAAAAATGGGCAACAGTGACCGCATCATCTGTAGCCTCCAACAATTATTCCTCTGTACATGAGGCAGGACACTGCGGACAAGCATATTTTGTACAACACTGTAGTTCCAACCAGATGTGTGGAAGGATGTTGCATCTTTGTGAGGTAAAGCTTAGCTTCATTTTCTCCATAGAAGCAAAGGAGCAACATATAATACAATCTTGCTTGAGGAATACTGATCTAATGGCTTACTTTTGCATAAAAGAGAGCAAAGTTAATGTTACAACTAAATCCTGAACTACTTATAGTCTTTAGGTCAGGAAGTCTGGCTCAGAGCAATTTGAGAGAACTTTCTTACCCACTTGGGGATAATGAAGATGCCTAAAGAGTTTCCTCTTCTGCTATTCAGTGGTTTTCTCTCTAAAGGGAGATGATACTTGAAGAAACATTAAAGCCAATTGAGGAGAATCATTCCGCTAGGAAATAGTTTTTCAGAAGATAATGATAGTGAATTACAGTGGAGGTAAAGAATACTAAAGGAATGTAGGAGAAGACGTGAACTATTTCCATCAATTTTAACTGAAGGAAATCCCTTTGTCTGAACTGATCTTTCTAAAAAGGTAAATTGGAGGCAAGTACATCATGATGGATACAGCTACAGTTCTATGACTTTCGTATTAAAACAAACAAATCACCAGATCCAGATGATATTTATCTTTGATTTCTCAAGGAACTCAGAGACATTTTTAAAAAAAATTCTAAAAAAAAAATCCGTTTGAACATAAAAAGCATGTCTGCATGTTTAATTTCTATACCAGAAGACTGAAGAGTACACAATGTAACATCAAGTTTTTGAAAAAGTATCTAAGGGGGGGCCACATATTGCAGGCTGGAGGCCCTTCCAGACAGACCCTAGATCCCAGGTTTTCTGCTTTAAACTGGATTATATGAGTCCACACTGCCAGATAATCTGGGATAAACAGAAAACCTGGGATCAGATCCTGGGATATAGGGCTTGTCAAGAAGTGCCCTGGGTACCCTGTCCTGGAAAGCATTGTTAAAGAGAAAATATCCAGTCTAGAGAAGGGAGAACCCTGCTGAAAAGGAATTGGCATGGCTTCTGCCAAGGTAAATCCTATTGCATTAACTTCTTAAGAGTTTTTGAGAATGTCAACAAGCATATAAATGAGGAGACTGAAGATAACCAAATACTCTTAGTCACAAGATAAGAGGAGGAAGTCCTTCAATTGATTGGTAACTGATTAAAGAACAGAAAAGTAGGAATAACTAGCTAGGCTAGCCATACAATGCAATGATGTTGTATGCCTTCAGTCATTTCTGGCTTATGGTGACTCTATTGCAGAGTTTTCTGGGCCTAAGAGTGTGTGACAGTAGCATCCCTCAAAGATCTGTATTGATACTATTTAAGTTTTAACTTGTTTAGAATTACCTTGGAGCGAAGAGTATAAACAGCTCTCCACAGTTGCTGAAACCACCACATTCTTTAAGGAGACTTGCCAAGATAAGGTTCACCTGAGGGTTGCCATGAGTCAGAAATGACTTGGAAGACACACAACAACAACTTATTGCAAGGAGTTCCAAAAGGTTCTCTCCTAATTAGGGGAAGGGACATTAAAATAGCAAACACGATTTAATGTAAGATAGCATAAAAGAATGCATCTTGGGGTAAACTTTTTCCAAAGAGAAAAATTCCTAATTTGGTAAGATCTCATGTGGTGGTAAGGAACCAAGAAGATATGCTTTGGGATTAGATTATACTTTGAGATATAGATTATATCTCTATAGTTGGGTTCCATTTCATTGATTTACTTAAGGATATAGTAAAAGAATATCTTGCATATAAAATGGCTAAAATAAAGTCTGCTGTGATTGGTTGAATCTGTGAATGCAATACAGGATGAATGCAGTGTGACTCCACTTTAACTGTCCTGGTTCAATGCTATGAAACTCCTGGGAGTTCTAGTTTGGTGGGGCATCAGTACTCTTTGGCACAGAAATCTATAAAGATCTTGTAAACTCTAAAGAGGCACAGAGCCAGGACAGTTAAAGTGGTGTCAAACTGGAATCATTTCCTCAGAGCAGATATACCCAGGGATGTATGTGTGTGTGTGTGTGTATGCAGTATCCTCATCTGAAATCCCTTCACCATATCCCCACACGGTTCTTAGAATATTAAGCAATATGGTCCATTTCAAGGTGCAGAGTGAAAGCAGTTTGACTCCACTTTCATTGCCATGACTCTGGAACCATGGAAGCTGTGGTTTGTATATGTGTATTGGGGGGGGGGGGGCACCAGCATTCACGACTGAAGAAGGCTAAAGACAGTGTAAAGCGACAACTTCTAGGATGCCATAGTACTAAGCTGGGGCTGTTAAAGTGAGGTCAAAATGGAATCATTTTTACAGTGTATCCAGGGATGTGGGGGTGATATATACATGAAATCCCTTTTACCATTTCCCCACATGGTACTTAGCACAAGGTCTATTCCAGGGGAATCTATATACTGTTGACAGATAAGATCCATCTGTTCATTGATTAGTCCACTGACCATAGCAACAATAAAAACCAAAAACCAAAATACAGACAAATAGACACGAAATACTATGTTAAAACTCCTGTAATAGTTAACTAAAATAAATTAAAACAGAATAAACCTTAAGTAATAAATTTTTGTAAAATGGGATTTAATTACTAGATGAAAGCAGGGGGGAATAGAGTGAGGAGTGTAAAAGAACCAGAGGGTTTAGATACGTATATACCCGGCATAGGCAAACTTGGGCCGTCCAAGTGTTTTGGACTTCAGCTCCCACCATTCCTAACAACCTCAGGCCCATTCCTTTTCCCTTTCCCACTTAAGTGGCTGAAGGGGAAAAGGAATGGGCCTGAGGTTGTTAAGAATGGTGGGAGTCCAAAACACCTGGAGGGCCCAAGTTCACCCATTTGTTGAGAGCCATGTCCAATTCAGTAGATGAAGGTTGTTGTTCTCATCATCTGATTGTCCAAATATTGGTTTCCTCTCCAATTTGGTGGCAAGGTTGGGTTTCCCATTCTTCAGAAGTTGGTGCACTATCTGATCTGTCTTTATGTTGACATGAGAGATCACTGCTCAGCAGTCTTAGCCTTCTGGCCGCTCCTGCCCATGTCGACTTCTGCTATCAGCTTTATCTTTGTTCCTTCTTGGCTTCAGAGATGGAGGACAAGATGCTCTGCACTGCCTGAAGAATCTGCTCACTAAATCGGTCTTTGCTGTGGAGCATGTAATAGTCTTTCAACAAGGCAGCTGTGTCAGGAGTACTTACTTAAGTGATCCCTAGCTTGAGGATGATGGTTCTCCAAGTCTGGTGTCTTGGTGGTGGGTCCGCAGGTGGCTGTGGAGTCCTATTTTTGACCTGCATGCTCTCCTGCAGTGAGGACATGGATTTCCAGGTGGAAGGCAGTCCCAGTCAGGCTTGGCTTGATGTGCCTTCCTCTTGGCACGTTTCTCCCTTTCTCTTTTCATTTATGCCTCTTAAATTCCACAGCACTGCTGGTCACAGCTGACCTCCAGTTAGAGTGTTCAAGGGCCAGGGCTTCCCAGTTCTCGGTATCTATGCCACAGTTTTTAAGCCCACCTTTAAATCTTTTCCTCTTAATGGCAAGAGTAATGCTCTGAAGGCAGTGTGTTCTGCAGCCTCTTGGTATAGAGACCCGGTTATCTTGTCATCATATCGGTTTGTCCATGCCTTGTATCAGGGCTGTAACCAGAAAAACATTTCGGGAGGGGTTGAAAATTTCGGGGGGGGGGGGGGTTTGAAAATTTCGCAATGGGGTTAAAATCTGCCTCCTAGCTCATGCTGAAACAAAGAGCACAGCAGGGGGCAAAGCAACCTTCCATAGCCTGCAGCTCCACCCCTGTCAACCACCTCCACCAAGTCTGGCCTCCTTAATGAGAGCATTCAACCCCCCCCCCCAAACTTGGTTGCTTTGCTACATGGACTATTGCTGCAAGTAATGACAGTGTGAATAAATTGTCAATATTTGCTTGAGATAGTGCTTGCAGTTCTGGAGGAACATTTTTTTGCATCTCATAGCATGGGGATTTGGTTAACCAGTTAAAATTCATGAGTAAACCAGTTTTTTCTGGTTTTTTCTTTCCTTCCTTCTGGGAGAATGGGAGGGGAGGGTTGTTGTAGTTTGTTTTTTTTTTTTTCTCGTGTCAGGAGCTACTTGAGAAACTGCAATCGCTTCTGGTGTGAGAGAATTGGCTGTCTACAAGGACGTTGCCCAGGGGACGCCCGAATGTTTTGATATTTTACTATCCTTGTGGGAGGCTTCTCTCACATCCCCGCATGGGGAGCTGGAGCTGACAGAGGGAGCTCATCCGCGCTCTCCCCGGATTCGAACCTGCGGGTGACCTGTCTGTCTTCAGTGTGGGGAGGCAGCAGCAGTCTTTGGCAGAGAAGGCTGAAGACCTTTGTCAAGCTCCCAGGGTTCAAGAGGAGTGATCCATGGCAGTTCAAGGGAAGTCGGCTTGCATGCCTTCTACAGACAGACACACCCTTAGTGTAGAAAGAGGAAGGTGTGTGGCTCCGGCATCCCTGGGAATGATGCTGGCTGTCTATACCTGGAGGACAAGGGAGCCCGGAGGAGGGAGGGAGCGAAGGAAGGAAGCCAGAGGCAAGAAGCGCTGGCGACCTGGTGGCCCTGAGAGGAGAGCCTGGGATGGGGCTGATGTCACCGTGATGTCAGGCACGTAGCTCCCGGGATCCGGCGCGAGGCGAGGAAGGAAGGAAAGGAGGAAGGAAGGAAGGAAGCCCCTGCCCGGGCGCGCGCCTTCCCCTCCCTCCTGCTCCGCCGTGGCACCTCCTTCCCTCCCTCTCTCCCTCCCTCCCTCCCTCCCTCCCTTCCCGCGGCTCCACTTTCGGCTCGGGATCGGGGAAGGAGGCGCCAGGTGGAGGGAGGGAAGGAGGGAGCCAGGCTGCGAGAGCGAGAGGGTCCCCTCCCCCTGCGCCCGTGGGTTGGGGCCAGAGCCCGGCGTCTTCTCCCCGAGGCAGGTAAGACCACGCAGGGCGCTGGGTGGGCGGGGAGCCGCGCGGTGAGACCCAACACTCCCCCATCCCCTCTCGGATACCAAAGTTGATCCAAAAGTTTGGGACCCTTGGAGGAGTTTCCCCTGGTTAAATGCAACGGGAATTTTGCTCCAATCTAAGGGCCCTTCCGCACCGCCCTATATCCCAGAATATCAAGGCAGGAAATCCCGCATTATCAGAGTGTGGACTCAAATAACCCAGTTCAAAGCAGATATTGTGGGATTTTCTGCCTTGATATTCTGGGATATAGGGCTGGGTGGAAGGGCCACATTCAAAGCAGATATTGTGGGATTTTCTGCCCTCATATGCTGGGCGGAAGGACCCTAAGAAACCTCCCCAAACTCCCACATTTAGCATTTCTCCTCCTTCCATGTTTGGAACTCTTGAAACTCAGCTAAAGCCTTGGCCTGAAGCTCCCGTATACCTATGTATTCGTGTATGAGTCTAGGACAGAGCTCTTTCCAAGCTGTGTGTTGCCACACATTCAAGTGTTGGGTGTGTCGCAGTTACCTCATGAGAAACTTCTGGGGGCTTAAATTAGATGGTTAAACTGATTCAACAGCATATAGGTTTGTAGGAAGTCTGAGGACCCTTTCACACAGCCCTATATGCCAGAATATCAAGGCAGGGAATCTCACATTATCCGAGTGTGGACTCAGATAACCCACTTCAAAGCAGATATTGTGGGATTTTCTGCCTTGATATTCTAGGATATATGGCTGGGTGGAAGGGCCCAGAGATAGTGGGAAGGAGAATGTATTTTCCTCTCAATACAGATGGGAAATCAGTGTTGTCATATGAAACTTGTTGCCCATCCACATAGCCATATCACCCAGAAGATCAAGGCAGATAATCCACAATGTCTGCTTTGGACTGGGTTTAGCTGAGTCCACACTGACATATAATCCAGTTCAGTATGGTGGAGGCTCCTTCTGTGGAGGCCTTTAAAGAGAGGCTGAATGGCCATCTGTCAGGGATGCTTTGAATGCGATTTTCTTACTTCTTGGCAGGGGGTTGGACTGGATGGCCCAGGAGGTCTCTTCCAACTCTAGGATTCTAATGTGGATTTTATACAGCTGTCTAGAAGGGGCCTGAGTCTATCTGACAAAAGCAATATCTCTTAATATGACAAAATCATATCTCTTAAAATATATAAATGAAAGATTTGTATGTGATGTGATGTATTCCCCTGCATTTTTTTTGTTACAGTGTATGTATGTGTCCATATTTTTGACAAGCGGTTGGTTTAACCTCTGGTTTGCTAGTGAAACTGAATCACCGTCTTGCAAAATGATGCATGTCTAAGGCCCCTTCAGTACTGCCATAAAATCTACATTGTTTGCTTTGAACAGGATTATCTGAATCTACACTGCCATATAATCCATTTCAAAGCAGATAGTCTGGATTGTATATGACATTGTAGAAGAGGCCTAAGGCTGGATCTACACTACCATATAAAATCTAGATTATCTTATTTGAACTGTATTGTATGGCAGTGTAGACACAGATAATCAAGTTCAAAGAAGATAGAGTAGACTATCTGCTTTGATAATCTGGATTATATGGCAGTATAGATCCAGCCTGAGAGATGTGTCACCAACTTGAAATGTTTGGAAAGCTTAAGTCTAGAAAGTCTGGTCTCAAAAATCAAGTCAAAAAACCTGGGTTAACTGATCCATGGGTCAGTGTGAGAACTGCTTCTTAACTCTTATCAAAAAAGGAACCATTCCCTTCCTCGGAGTAAAGTGACCAAAGGCAAGAGCTTAAGCCACACCAGGGGCCCTTCCACTCAGCCCTATATCCCAGAATATCAAGGCAGAAAATCCCACATTTCAAGTTCTAAACAGATATTGTTGGATTTCCAGCCTTGATATGCTGGGATATAAGGCCGGGTGGAAGGGCCCCAGGAAGAACCAAGGGCCCTTCCAGACAGGCCCTAAATCCCAGGATCTGATCCCAGGTTTTCTGTTAAGCTGCCACAAGTTTCCTAGGGGAGATGGTTGGCAGGGTATAAAAATAAACTTTTATTATTATTATTATTATTATTATTATTATTAGGTAGTCCGGACTCATATAATCCAGTTTAAAGCAGAAAACCTGGGATATAGGGCCTGCCTGGAAGGGCCCTGTAATAAGTACTAATTTGCTTCTACTCTCCCGGCCATGACACCACATTAGGCCTTTTTGTATGTATGGGGTAATAGTGGTGGCAGCCACAGTGTTTTCCCCTCTTTGTGGAATGACCCATGATTTATCCAAAATCTGCTTTTGAATGATACACAAGGTCAACTTTTACTTGAGTATATATGACCCTTATTGAATCAACGGCTATTAAATAAGTCAGCATTTATGTAAAATTTGGTTGATTCTCTGGGTTTACTGTATTCCCCCCCCCCCCCCTCCAAGCTAGATTTAGAGCATTACTGCTTGTAATGCTGAATTTGATAGCACTGTTTTCCCCAAAGATGCAAATAAATTATTAATCATAATGGTTCATATTAGGCTTGGATTTTGAGGCATTTCTGTTTCAAATCTTTGTGAGGTTTTGAGTCTTCAAAACGTTTGGAACCTGGGGGCTTCAAAGGAGGAAAAATAGAAGATCCTGGAAAGAGAATAAATCGATACTGTGGGTGTTAGGCTGGGAATTTCTGAATCAAAATAGGAAATTGAGATTTGAGAAATACACAATGCTGAATTGTCTCCTCACCTCCCACTGGTCCCCCGGTGGCACAGTGGGTTAAACAGCTGAGCTGCTAAACTTGTTGACTGAAAGGTCACAGGTTCGAATCTGGGGAGTGGTGTGAGCTTCAGCTATCAGCCCCAGCTTCTGCCAACCTAGCAGTTTGAAAACATGCAAATGTGAGTAGGTCAATAGGCACCGCTTCGGCGGGAAGATAACGGCGCTCCATGCAGTCATGCCGGCCACATGACCTTGGAGGTGTCTATGGACAATGCCGGCTCTTTGGCTTAGAAATGGAGATGAGCACCCCCCCCCCCCCCCCAGAGTCAGACACGACTGGACTTAATGTCAGGGGAAAACCTTTACCTTACGTGAGAATTGAGAAATGCACAATGCTAAATTGTCCCCTCATCTCCCACTGGTGTTAATAAGTGGCATATTGAAAACAAATCAGTAGTGGATTATGAATAATGTACAGTAGTGTGGGGTGGTGTTTGGATGAGAGAATCCTGGATCTAAACATGCCATCATCAAGCTCTCTGGCTTCTCAGAACAGTTATGAAGATCCAAGAAACCAGTGTGTTGTTGTGATTTGAGAGTTGGACTACAACTCTGGAGAACCGGATTTGAATCTCTCCTTAGCCATGGAAACCCACAGGAAACCAACTTTGGGCAAGTCACATACTCTTAGCCATAGAAAACCCTATAATAGGTTTTCCTTGGAGTCACCATGAGTCATTTGAAACCACCCAACAACTAAGGCTGATTCAAGCTATTTTTTTTCTGTGAGTCTGAACTTGTGTCCCCTGCTTCTTTCAAGTACCGAAGTCAACTAGATAGCAGGATCTTACTACAGCACTGCCATTGGGACAGGAGCCTCTGTTGTAGACATTGACAGCAAGCAGTGCTTCTCAAACTCTGCTCCTCCAGGTGTTTTGGACTTTAACTCCCACAATTCCTAACAGCTGGTAAACTGGCTGAGATTTCTGGAACTGAGGTCCATAACACACGGAGGAGCACTGTTTGAGAAACACTGGGCTGCAGGACAGATGATGAGTGGAACAGCCATACCTCTGTCCTCTTTTTCCACTTCTCTGCAACCAGATCCTTAGTCTCTGGTGCCTTTGGTGGCTGCCTAACAACAGAATCACCAGTGGAAAGATAAAATGGAGTAATCTGTGGTCCAGACCAAGATCTTTGCAGTGTACATGTGTATGATAGCACTATGATGCCACTTTAGCTCTCATAGTTGTTTTCCCATGATATTGTTAAAGGTAGTGTTGCACAGTGGTTTGAGTGTTGGACTATGACTCCAGGAGACCAAGATTCGATTCCTTTCTCAGCCATGGAAACCCATTGGATGACCTTGGGCAAATCACAATCTCTCAACCCCAAACCTCTATAATAGGTTCTCCTTGGAGTTGCCATAAGTTGAAGTGAGTATTCAACAATATGATGCCACTTGGCTGTGTGCCATGGTTTTCTGAGCTTTGTCATTTGGTTAGAGGCACCAGCTCATTGGCCAAGAAATCTAAAAGCCTCTCCCTAAACTACCAATCCCAGGACTCCATAGGATGGAACTATGGCACTTTAAATTGGGACCATAGTGCTACAAATATGTTGTGGTTAGTCGTAACTGGTCCTTCAGTCCTGTTGTGTGCTTTCAAGGGATTGTGAGTGTAGGGCAAAGTGGTCTCTCAGCAATGAAAATTACATGGATGTAGTTCTTATCTTGGCTCCTGGAAGGGAAAGAATGCCCACATGGTAACCAGATGTAGACCCCCGTGGGCAAAAATTAGTAACTTGTAGTAGCGGATTCTGAGCTCCTGGCACATGGAACAACAGTTTCCCAAGCAAAACAAGAAGGTGTGGCAGGCAGACCTAGAAACTTTTAGATTTTTTTTTTATTTTACACCAACCATCCTATAAACTCCTGATGGGGCTAGATGATTTTTCAACACTGGATATGATGGAGTTAGGGTTGTTATTCTCCCACATCTGGCCACACATTTAGGCAGATGTATGTACTGATTCAGTTTAGCAATTCTGTTTTCTATCCCCGCTCCATTTCTGTTCCCTGCTTTTCAACTGCTTCTAGTGCAAACAAAGAAACAAGCAATTTACCAACCAAAGAAAGGCAGACAGACTATGAAAATGTGCAATTTTGCATTTTCAGATTCACTTAAGTCAGGATGACACCATTCTGTCTGCAGAGATAAAAATGGCATTTGTTACTTCAACTTTGATGCTAGAAAAACATTTATGTTGGAATAGGCACCATTTTATAGAAAGGAATTCTTATACATTTCATGTCATTTGCCAGTTCACTAATTATAACCTAACTGGTATAAAGGGGGTGCTGTGACTTGACCCACATATTGGTACTGGATTTGGAAACTGCTTTCACCATCAGTTACTCTTTAGATTATTAATTCAGGGGCCATATAGTATACCATATAGCAGGTATCCGAGCCACAACACTGAGGTACAGCAGCACTGCTTTTAATCAGGCAAAATAAATGAATGAATTGATAGACAAATACGTGTAAATCTGCAACCTTACTGTTCTATATTCAACACTACAGGATTCTTACAAGCTCCATCCTTAGGCTTAGTATGCCTGGCCACTCAGAACCCTCCACATTTGCAAGTTTGACCTTTTTGTGAATTTTATAAATAATGGCTTTGATTAAAATGTTATGTCTAGGAATCTTTAGGTCCTCCAGTGCAACTCTTGCTGACCTCTGCCACCAATTTGAGCATAGAGTCATAGTGGATGACTTAGATATTCCTAGAGAGGTGTTCTCTCAAGTAAAAAAAAAACCAGTTTTATTATTTTGCAGGGCCCCTGTGCTCCTAACCCAAGTGAATGTGGGGAGTTGACTGTCTTCAATGCCTTAGCCACATAGGTCACTCAACAGCGTTCGTCTTGGAACTGGCATTAGCAGGCATATTTTTTTAATTGTCACTTGGGCAATGTCCTTGCAGACAGCCAATTCTCTCACACCGGAAACGACTTGCAGTTTCTCAAGTCACTCCTGGCATGAAAAAAATTACCAGAAAACCCTGTGATAGGGTCACCATAAAACGGAAACAACCTGAAAGCATGCAGCAACATAAATAATGGAAGGGTTGAGCTATGTGTAGCCTGTCAGATGTTGTTGGATGGCTCTCCCATCAGCCTTTGGGAGTTCAGCCCATGGGTTTGTGGGTGCTTCAAGTCTTGCAAAATCTGAGAAGTCCCACTTTGTCCGCCCTTTCTATATGATTTTCAAGCACTATTTCTGTTCTCATCTTCTAGCTTGTAATAGGAATAGGCTGATTGTTAGGAAGTAAGTCCTTCTGACTTATTTGGGAGTAAGTCCCTCTGAACTCAGTTGTGTCAACAAATAAGAAAATGGGCATGGATGGGATCAAGTTTTTGCTGTTTCCTAACATGTCCTGAAACTGGGATTCTGAGCTCTGGTGGGAAGGGTTTCTGGGATTGGAGAAGAGTTTCTTAAGCTATTCCTTGATAATTCATATTTCAGGCATGCCAAAAGAAATAGTTACTCACTGTTTCTTCCTCCCTCTCAATGCCATTTAACCTCCCCCCACTAGACTCTTAGGCAGAAGCCATCCAATTCTCTGGAGACGGCTCCAGTAACAGCCTCCCTCTACCTAAGTAATGCTTCCTTCTTCCTGAAGAGGAGTGAATCATACATGACATGACAGGACAAGCCCCTGAAGCCTTAACTGGGGCGAGAGGGAAGGGGAGGTCTCCTACAATTTATCTATCCCGAGATAGACTTGAAAATATAGTAGATTATCTTGCTTACACTTTCCAGATCTGCTTTTCAAAAGGGCAGCACAAAATATGCTCTGATTACTTTCGTAGAATGTTTGTTTCTGTTGTCTTCAAGTGTGAATGTGGAGCCTTTGGTGTGTGATATATCACTTGGTATAAACAGGACAGGAATGGGGAAGCTAAAACAGAAATGCCTGATTAAAAAAACAGTTTGTACTTTCTGAACTGGCATGGAAACAGGATATCGGGTTGCAAGTTTCCCATGGGCAGCTGTTTCTCTTGCCCACAAAATGTGTCCCAGCAATAAGGTACACATATGACACATATTATTTGCATGAAACTCCTGAAAAACCTAGGTGTGTGAAAGTGTCGGCACTGAATCAGACTTTTTCAGCCACCTAGCCCAATGCTGTCATGTCTGGCTAGCAGAAGATCTCAAGCAGAGAGTGTTTCCTATTCCTCCTCTCCAACCGGAGACCCCTGGGATTGGAGCAGGGCCTTGATGCACGCAAAGAGTGTTCTGTAGTCCTGACCTCTAGGTCAGCCCTAGACACTGGGCTAAGTTAGGTTAAACCAAAATAAATTTCCAGTCACTGCAAGGATAAACAAATACTTGATTCAATGCTATTTCAGGCAGGACTTTATCACTCTAGCCCAGTGTTTCTCAACCTTCCTAATGCCATGACCCCTTAATACAGTTCCTCATGTTGTGGTGAACCCCTCCCCCCCCACCATAAAATTATTTTCATTGCACCTTCATAACTGTAATTTTGCTACTGTTATGAATCATAATGTAAATATCTTATATGCAGGATGTATTTTCATTCACTGGACCAAATTTGGCACAAATACCCGATATGCCTAAATTTCAGTACTGGAGGGGTTGGGAGGAGGGTTGATTTTGTCATTTGTGAGTTGTAGTGGCTGGAATTTATAGTTCACCTATAATCGAAGAGCATTCTGAACTCCACCAACGATGGAATTGAACCAAACTCGGCACACAGAACTCCCACGACCAACAGAAAATACTGGAAGGGTTTGGTGGGAATTGATCTTGATTTTTGGAGTTGTAGTTCACCTATATCCAGAGTGCACTGTGGACTCAAATAATGATGGATCTGGACCAAACTTGGCACAAATACTCAAATGTGAACACCGGTAGAGTTTGGGGAAAATAAACGAAACATTTGGGAGTTGTAGTTGCTGGGATTTATAGCTCACCTACAATCAAAGAGCCCCTTGAAAACCACCAATGATAGAATTGGACCAAACTTCCCAATTTGTTTCCATGCTATTTCCTGTGCTGTTATACGTTTCTATCCACCTTTTTGAACCACCTTATCCTTTAACCCAGTGGTTCTCAACCTGGCGTCCCCAGATGTTTTTGGCCTTCAACTCCCATAAATTCTAACAGCTGGTAAACTGGCTTGGATTTCTGGGAGTTGTAGGCCAAAAACATCTGGGGACCCCAGGTTGAGAACCACTGCTTTAACCAGTTTGCATACTGGTCCCCCTTCCTCCCCCGCCCTCCAAAATTAGTCTGCTGTTGCTTTTGATGCTTGTTTATTATTGTTAGGCTGTTTTATGCTGTTTTACTATGTTATTGTTTTGTTTCTAATTGTATTTTGCCTTGGGCTTGGCCCCATGTAAGCCGCCTTGAGTCCCTTCGGGGTGATGGAGGTGGGGTAGAAAAATAAAGTTCTTCTTCTTCTTCTTCTTCTTCACACAGAACCCTCATGACCAACAGAAAATACTGTGTTTTCTGATGGTCTATGGTGACCTCCCAGGGCTCCCAACCCCCACTGCACTAACCCATTGTTTCTTCACTAATTGTGTAATTCTCGTCCTTTTAATGCAGATCCTTGCAATCAGATTCCACACAGCCTTGCTCCATGCTCATGTTTGCCATACCCATGTGCATGTGCACCAATCTATTCCTATTTTTTCTCTCCCTGCCCTTCCCCCCTTTTGCTGCAACTTGCAGTTGTGCAGTTGAAGTTCTCATGAAACCTTCCTCCCCTTTGCAATATTGGTATTGAAGCAGGAGTTTTCCTGACAGCAAAAAAAGATTAAACAATTTACAATCCAAGCACAATTCAACTACAGAACAGCCATGACATCATGCAGTAAGACTCCTCAATTAGTGTTTTTTATTCTGCCATAATTGCACTTTAGCAGCTTTTGGTGATAAAGTCCTTATATGTATGGGTATGTAGTTTGGGATGGCTGAAAGATTATTGTGAAATGTGTAGTTCCCTTGATTTTAATTCCAACTATACCAAAACCTCTTGTTGGTTGGAGCATTCTGAATCTGTAAACTCTTTACTTATTTCTACATAAATTGGCTCTTGAGGTTGGCTTATGGCTCACATGCTCCCTCTCCATGTTAAGCTACTATATTTCTTGAGTTGTGTTTTGAACATCTGTGCAAATAAGGACCGGGGAGCTAGTAACTAATTTAAGCAACATCTTTCTTTTTCTAGTATCTTTGAGACTGAATTAAGGGGACACGCATGAAAGCTAAGCTGTTTTACCATCTATAGACTGAAGAAGCTTATTAGGGTAAATTTCTAGTGAATCAGCAGTAATGTTAACATGAGTAATCCCTAATGCATCTTCTCTGTAATAGCTCCCACTGGGGTTTCTATGGTAGGAGACTGCAGTGGTTAATGCTGACGCGATTCTGTGTGTTGTTCCACATGAGAGGAGGGGAGAAAGTGCTCAATGTGCAAACAAAAAAGCAGCAACAGCTGGGAAATTCACTGAATTATGTTTTATTTGGGATATTTCTATTCCACTTTTTAGCACCACAGGAGTTAGGGGAATGTATGTGGATTTCCCAAGTGGTTTGTGTGTTGTAGTGCATCAGATCTCAGGGGCACCAGGTTGAGTAAAGCTGCCCCAAAGTCCTGGATAGCTTGAAATCTTTTCTTCATCTAGAACAGTGGTGGCCAGCCTTTGGTTCCCCAGGTGTTTTGGACTTTAGCTCCCAGAAGTCCTGAGCATTGGACAAGTTGGCTAGGGCTTCTGGGAGTTGGAGGCCCAAACATCTGGAGGGCCAAAGGCTGGACAGCACTGTCCCACAAGGATGACAAAAGCAGGTTCTGGACACCTAATTTGACTGTGAAAACCCACTGAGTGACCCTGGGCAAGTTGCACACTCTTATACAATCATAGAGTTTGAAGAGACCACATGGGCCATCTAGTCTAACCCCATTCTGCCATGTAGAATGCCCAAAGTACCCCTGACAGATGGCCATCCAGCCTCCAAAGAAGGAGTTTCCACAGCACTCTGATGCAGAGAGTTCCACTGTTGGACAGCTCTCACTGTCAGGAAGTTCTTCTTAATGTTCAGAGTTTTTTTATCATGTCAGAAGCAACTTGAGAAACTGCAAGTTGCTTCTGGTGTGAGAGAATTGGCTGTCTGTAGGGATATTGTCCAGAGGATGCCCGGATGTTTTACCATGCTGTGGGAGTCTTCTGTCATGTCCCCACATGAGAAGCTGGAGCTTACAGATGGAAGCTCACCCTGTCTTACATATTCGAACTGCCAACCCTCAGGTCAGCAGTTCAGCTGGCACAAGGGTTTAACTCATTGCGTCACCGCGGCTCCATTATGTTCAGGTATAAGCCCTAGAAAACCCCATGATATATTTGCCTTTAAGTCAGACCACAGCAATGTCGAAAACTTGTTATGAATTGAATGTTAAATATTATTAAATATGAATTGAATGTTAAATAATAAGTTTGAGGCTGTAGAGTTCAGAGAACAAACAGAGTGGTAATGAAACAAGACCGAGATATTTCAATAGGAGCAGCTAAGAGGGATTCTTCTTGACCTTTTCCCTTGGAGCGGTAGACATGCTTTTAGGAACACAGAATGTGTCATATCCTAGGTATGTGTGGACTGCAGGGTTTGGTATCCTGGTGATATCCTAGTGGTAAAGGTAATCCAAACTGATCACTTTGCAATAGGAATCCAATCCAACCCATGTTCAGGAGCGTGTGTCTGCATTTGTGGCTTGTAATGTAGGGAGGTGCCTTCCTAAATAAAGGGAGCAGAAAACAAAACAAGCTCTCATATGCTGAGGTCTAAAGCCCCAATCCCCAGAAGCAGAGCCTAGCTTTATCCAGGCTGCAGAACAAGGGGATTTGGAGGCCACGTGAGACAGAGATGTGGAGGGGCGAGGGAGAATGAGAGTGTTCCCCTCCTTCCAAAGTCATCTGGTGTCCTCTGAGCCTGGGAACTATGAAGCGTTGAGTGGTAGCCAACATACTGTCAGATTCTGTCTTAAGGGAACGTGGCTGGTCTGGGAAATGTCTTACAGAGCATATGTGCAGTTGGGGGTGGGCAGTCTGATTAATAAATAAGTATTAGTGGTACTATAATAGTCCAACCGTGGTTGTTTTGAGAAACAGTTTTCTTTATGAATAGTCCTTCTCACCAGTCGAGCTCTGTTTTCTTGAAAGGGAAGAAACTGCCTCCCAGCCACTTCCACTCTAGACCACAGCATGGAAAGTTCCTTCTATAAGCTCCTTTGAAAAAAGTAATTATAGTGCCAGCCCCCACCCGCACTCCGAAGTTAGTTACCATTATAGATACAGCTTTCCTGTAACAGTAGTGCTTACCCAAAATAGGCATTTTAAAAAATATCCCTGCAGGTTGCTGACTTGTAGTTAAGAGTGTTTTTAGTAGTTTATCTTGTGGACAACCTGCATGAGAGATCAAGCAGCAGATCAGTGTGTGGACTATGGGACAGTCATTAAATGAAGTTCATGCGATTGTAAAAGACTATTGCACCATAACAGGAGTGATGCTATTATCCCTTGTTGTATTACAGTTACCTTTGCCATTGCAGAAAGGAAGGTATTAAGTTCAAGCCACTAGTTCATAGTAGCAAACTCTTACCTCCAGGATCCAATGAGCTGCTGGTGGTGAGTGACTTTGGTAGTATTAGATTATTTTGGTAGTATTATTATTTCTACTCTACACTACTATTTCACTTGGATGCCACTTTGACTGCTGAGGCACCATCCAGAATTGCAGTTTTGAGAGCTATTTAGAATTCTCTGAAAGAGAACTCTAGTGCCTCAGTAACCACAAATCCCAGGGTTTTGTAAAGTGCAAGCATGGCAATTAGAGTGCAATCAAAGGACTGTACAGTCAGCCCTCCTCATTTGCTGGGGTTTAGAGTGCAAGGACCCAGAAAATGTGAAAAAAATGAGAATTTAAAAAATGTATTGTCAAAGGTTTTCACAGCCAGAAAACCTGGCAGAAAACCTGGGGTGTTGTGTGGTTTCTGGGCTGTATGGCTGTGTTCTACGAGGATTGATTAAAAAGTAATGCCCCCACCTTCATAACTCCTCAACAGATGGCAGTACTGGTATGCGGCAGGTACTGGCTTGTTCAGTAGACTCTCCTTTACAATTGCATTTTGGCAGGAAGCCTTAGTGTTGAATGGTTGTGTTGTTAAAGTGCAAAATATGGAACCTTGCACAGTCGTTCGGTCGGTGCAACTTAAGCAACGTGCAGCCATTGAATTTTTTTACAGCAGAAGGTGTCACCCCAAAGGAGATTCATCAGAGAATGCAAGCTGTTTATGGTGATTATGTTGATGTGAGTACTGTGCATCATTGGGTGAGTAAGTTTAAAGATATTGAGGTGACACCTTCTGCTGTCAAGAATTCAATGACTGCATGTTGCTTAAGTTGCATTGACCGACTGTCTGCGCAGGGTTCCATACTTCACACTTTAACAACACAACCGTTCAATGCTAAGTTCAATGCAATGTTCCCACTAAAATGGAACTGTAGAGGAGAGTCTACTGAACAAGCCAGTACCTGCCACATATCAGTACTGCCATCTGTTGAGTTATGAAGGTGGAGGCATTACTTTTTATTCAACCCTTGTAGCAGCATTTTCTCCTGACATTTCACCTTCATCTGTGGCTGGCATCTTCAGAGGATCTGAAATGCTTTTTTAACCTGACAGAACACTTCTCTGGGAATCTCTAGGTCAGTGATTCTCAACCAATGGGTCTCCAGATGTTTTGGCCTTCAACTCCCAGAAATCCTAACAGCTGGTAAACTGGCTGGGATTTCTGGACATTGTGGGCCAAAACATCTGGGGACCCACAGGTTGAGAACCATTGCCCTAGGTTCTCCAGTCCAACTGTAGGGCCAAATTCTGGCAAAACGTAGCATTTCATCTTTTTTGTTTGTTTGTTTATACCATGGTAAATCCACTACTATTCTTAAGTGGACTCAAATAGTGAAATGTGCAAAAGTAATTCCCACAAATATGGAGGGTCAACTAATTAAACAGTGTGAAAATGATCCAGCTTTCCAGTATAGCATGTACTAGAGGCCCTCTCCTTTAAAGAAAACTTGTCAGATAGTTTCTTTATCTGAATCGGTTAATTCAGGGTGATACTGCTAGTTTCTTTAAGCTTGGTGGAGCCTAGTATTGTTTAGAAGGAGGCTACAGATTAACAATACCATTGTTATATAGAAATGCACTGCCAAGGGAAGTAAAAAAGTTGCTGTATGCCTTCCAGTCTTTTCAGACTTATGAAACCCCCAAAGCAAATTTATCACAGGGTTTTCTGATGTTTAAAGTATATGACTCACCAAGGTCACCCAGCTGAAAGCTATAACATTCTGTCAAAAATGCCTTGTCTTCCGCTATGCCCAGTAGATCACTTTTGAAGTCATATGACAGACTTTTCATTCTGATGACAACCGCAGCAAGAATTGTATATACTCAGAAGAAACACCAAAAATAGAAGAAAAGATAGTAAAAGTAGCTGAAGTAGCAGAAATTGACATTTTGACAGGATAGCTTCAATATTCAAGAAAGATTGGGAACCCTTCAAATATTTTCTGGAAGAAAAGAAAATTCTAACATGGGGATTTCATGTTTAAAATCTTAGTCTATTACATTATATTTTACACATTGAACTAGAAGATAATATGGAAACAACAAAATTCTTATGTATATGAAAGGATATGTAAAAAAATGATGATATATTTTAATTTTTAAAAGGTAAAAAAAATGCATTGTCTTATGGATCCTAACATGTTTTTTTCTTTCTAATTTTGTTTAGTAATTTCCCAAAGTCCCAAGGAATAATTCCCATCCTTCCAACCATGGGGTCTCCACCCAGGACAATACTGCCCTGCCTTTGGCTCCTGGCACTTCCTGTCAAAATGTGCTTGGCTCAGGTGACTCTCCCACCACCACCAGGGTGTGGTAAGGACTTGAACCCCATCTACTACAATCTCTGTGACCTATCAATAGCCTGGGGCATTGTTTTGGAAGCTGTGGCCACTTTTGGTGTTGTGACCAGTTTTGTGCTCACTGTTGTCTTAGTGGCCAGCATGCCTTTTGTCCAGGACTACCGGAAGAAGAGCTTGGTAGGGACTCAAGCTTTCTTTCTGTTGGGCACCTTTGGGCTCTTCTGCTTGACCTTCACCTTCATCGTCAAGCAAGATTTCTCCACATGTGCCTCACGACGTTTCCTTTTTGGTGTCCTCTTTGCCATCTGCTTCTCTTGTCTGGCAGCCCATACTGTCAACCTCAATTTCCTTGCCCGGCGCAATCATGGCCCACGGGGGTGGATCACCTTTGGCATGGCATTGGTCCTGGTCTTGGTAGAAGTCATCATTAACACCGAATGGCTCATCATTACTGTAGTACGGAGTGACAGTGCATCCAAGGACCCCTGCACTGTCAGCAATGAAGACTTTGTCATGGCCCTCATCTATGTCATGTTCTTGCAAGTAGCTACCTTTGTGGCTGCTTGGCCGGTCTTGTGTGGCCACTACAAGCACTGGAGGAAACATGCCATTTTCATTCTTCTCACAACCTCTCTCTCCATGGCCATCTGGATAGTGTGGATTGTTATGTATATTTACGGCAACCAGAAGGAAGGAGGCACAGCTTGGGATGATCCCACAATGGCGATTGCTCTTGTCTCCAATGCCTGTGTCTTCGTTTTCTTTTATGTCATCCCTGAGATTTCTCAAGTGATCAGGCCAGGACCAGAGCAGGTCTATGAGGATGATGTCTACCCCACTCGAGGTGTTGGATATGAGACAATTCTCAAGGAACAAAAGTCCCAGAGCATGTTTGTGGAGAACAAAGCCTTCTCAATGGATGAACCTTCTTCAGGTAAGCTTTGCTGTTGGCTGCAGTTGGGCTATTATCCATGGGTGCAAGTGCATGCGAGGTACAGGTAGACTGTTATATACAAAGCAGTGCTACTGGAGGGATGACATGTGTTGTGATTTTCATGGGAGAATCGTGGTATTTTTCCACCATGTGTATGAAAAATAAAAAAGGTAGACATTGTGTTGTAGATTTCATGGGTGGCCAGAAGAAATGGATCAAGCATTGGAAGTAACCTGAAACAGTTATGAACCTGGCTATGATGTTAAGTAGATTTGCTAAATTCTTGTTTCATAGTCTGTGTTCTGGCCCAATAGAAAAGCAAGAAAAGAAGATTGAAGACATACTGTAGTCTACATATGAATAGCATTATTTCATAATGTTGTGGCACCCTTGCAATAAAAAACCTGCTTAGTGTTGACATAGGCAAACCTGCTGTGTGTTCTGCTCTGAATAATGAGACACATTTGTCCTTTGTAACTGAATTTTCTGACTTTGGCTCCGTTATAATCAATTTCCCCTTCATTTAATTAGCCTTGCACAAAACTGGAAATGTGAGATCAAGGCAAAGCTCTTTGTAGGGACTTGGCTGCTTGGCAAATTTGGATCGGCTTTGCTAAATCTGAGCTGCCGAGTTGCCTGGAATTTACGTTTTGTAAACATCTTGCAGATAAGATGCCTGGCCCAAAATGTGTACACAGAATAGGAACATAAAGACATTACTTTTATGCAATTTACTTTGAAGTAAGTAATACTGAACTTACTTCTGGGTAAACATGTAGAAATGGGCTGTAAACTTACATAATTAACTGGGCCCCATTTAATAATAATATAATAACATAACTTTATTTTTATACCCCACCACCATCTCCTCGAAGGGACTCGGGGCGGCTTACAAGGGGGCAAGCCCACATTACAGATAAAAGCAGCATTAAAATCAATCAAATATAAACATAACACAATCAAAAACTACATCTTAAAACATTAAGGCTGAGATAACAGTCAAAGCTGGGATCAGGCTCATTTCAGCACTATGCCTTCACGTGGCAACTTCCAGCATATGCAATTCAATACATCATAGACTTCTGTTTTGTGAATCACTTGGAGATCTTAATTGTCATACAAATGTAATTTTAAAAAAATCCTTAAATGTATCTATGAATGCACCAAATCATGATAACCCTTCAGTAGAATCTGGCAGTCATTAAGGTATTCATGATGACATTTAGTGATTAGAGACGTATAATCATGTGTTGGAAGGTTCTCATGACCCATTTAGTCCAGCTCCCTGATTTATGTAGGATCTTCAACTAAAGCAGATCTACACAACTTGACCCTTGTAAAGGGCCAATATTACCCCCAGACCTCTTTAGTGGGTCTCCCCTCCTCTCTCCCTGTGAAAAGGGAAGTCCCGTTCCTTACCCACTCTTGCACCATTCCCAGGGAAATGGTGAGAGGCTGGGGAGGGACCTGGGCTACACAAGGCCTTTGTGGGTTGCATCCAGCCTGTGGGCCATATGTTGTACAGGCCTGGCCTAAAGCATCCCCATGAGGCAGCTATCCAACCTCTTTTTTGCGGGCAACCAGAGAAGGAAAATCTATGACCTCTTTGGGTAATTGGCTCAATTGCTGAACTGCTCTTACTATCAAGAAGTTCCTTCTAAGATTTAATTGTGCTCGACTGTCCTGTACACCTGGTCCTACCCTCTGGGGCAACAGAAAACAAACCTGACCTTTCCTCTTCGTGGCAGCCTTTGAGATATTTACAGAGCACAATAATGTTGCCTCTCAGTCTTCTCTTCACCAAGCCGTATATGCCCAGCTCCTTCAACCTTTCCTCCTAAGTTTGGTTTCCCTTACCTCTTTATCCTCATTGCCCTTCTTTGGCCTTGCTCCAACTTGTCTAGATCCTGTTTAAAATATGGCAACCAGAACTGAATACTATACTTCAGATGAGATCTAACTAGTACATGAAATAGTGAAATTGTTATTTCCCTCAAATTGGAAACTGCTTCTGTTAATGCAGGCTGAAGCAATAAAATTAACAATCCAGGCTACAGACTCGGGTTAGCAAAATTGTTAAAGCCATATCCAACCAATGTAAAGCCAGTGTAGAATTGGTTTTACATTGGTAGAATGGATGACTGTGAAAAAGCAAAACAGACGAGACTTTGGATGTTGCTTGAAGGCCTGAACTGATGAAACAAAACGTTGTTTCAGTTCAGTAGAACCCCCAAATCATGTGGCCACCATCAAAAAGGTCTTCTCCCTTCTTTCCCCACCACTGTAATTGCTTTTTGCTGAAACAAGCCTTCTAAATCTGATCTCAATGAACAATTCCAAATTAAATGTATTATTTGTAGGGTTGCCAGTTCAACCACAACTGCTCACAACTTGTCATTAAAAAACAAAGAGAAAGAAAGAGAAAAGAGCATCCCCTCCTGGAAGCTCTTAGATGTATTGCTCGCCAACGAGCATGAACAATGTCTGGGAAGTATTTAAGTTGTAGTCCAGCCCATCTGTTTTAGAGCATGGTGACACAACATTTCTTGAAAGTCTTGAGATTAGTAATTTAATCTGAATCACAGTTAATACTGCATGAATTGGTGTTATGTTCACCATTGGCAAAACAGTTGTACAGGAGGCAAAGACAGGAAGATTAAGAACTCAAATCTAAGTCCTTTGGATTTTCAAGTGGTGGCATTACATATCTTTACACATTTTAGCAAATACATTTCCTTGCAAAGAGAAGACTTGGAGCTTGTCTCCCAAATATTAAAAACTTAGAATATTATAATTCAAGCATTTGAAATTGTTGTTTTTTTAAAAAGTTAGCTTCAATTCCTCCAGTGGTTTTGTAACTCGCTTGTCGACTTTAGATTGGGATTATGGACCAAAAATGGATATTTTCTGAAGACTCTTTTTAGAGAGAAGAGAAACAAGATTACCTTGAGCTCTCCTCTATTCAGTGGAATGTGCATTGTTTCTAAAAATATACAATCAGGCTTTATAAACCCTTTGCATCTTCTTTGTGGACTCTCCTCCCTGATTTTGGAGTTCTTTCTAAAAGGAACATTGTTGTGGTTCCTGTTTTCATAATGGGAAAATAAAAATACATTTCTGTATCCAGGCAGCTTTAAAACCTTAAACTTGAATTTGAAGTTGCCATTTCCTTACTTATTTCATAGTTTGCTGCAAAGAGTTTTTAACATCTCTTCATTTGTAGTTGCACATTTTATTATATGTATATTTTCCTTGTAGAAAACATTGTGTAGACTGCCTTGAGATTGTTTTCAGATGAAGGGCAAATCCCACAACTGTCCCAATTTGGTACGGACAATCCTGATTAATCCTCTGTCATCTCACTTTTTCAGCTGCTTTCAAACTATCCCTGTCTCTTTCTCCTCTTTCCATTCCTCCCCTTTGACAGTAGCTTACTTCAACTACCACAAAAGAATTACAAAGAGCAAATATAGTTTGCTCTCAATTAGCTTAGCAGAGGGGAGAAGAGAAGCGGGGCAGGAATTTTGTTTTTCTTGATAGGCTCAGGCAAAAGCAAATGGCTTGTTTGCTCTTCCTCTTTGCCATTTTGTCCACATGCTGGTTTTGTTTGGTCACAAGCTCCATTTATCACCTGTAAAATGTTGGAAGATATATTAAAGAATGGTTTCATAAAAATGAAAAGAACTATGTATTACCTGTGGAGCTTGCACTTGGTCCATGGGTGCAGTTGTCATTGCAGCTCATCCTGAATCTCTATATTTATTTATTTATTATTTATTTATTTACTGCGCTTATATACCGCAATTCTCAGCCCAAGGGCGACTCATTGCGGTGTACAACATAGAAAAACAGGTGCAAAATACAAAACATAGTGTAAAATAATCCACAATTCAACATTATCAGAAAACATCTCATCAAAACATCAACATTGCTACAAAGCCATTCCGAGTCGTCTCATCGTCAAACCCACAATCCGATATCATTTCCGTTGTTCCATTCCTATGGTCAAATTACCAGTCATTGCACTTCTTGATCAAATGCCTTCTTAAATAGCCAGGTCTTTAACTTCCTGCGGAAGGGAGGGGGCTAGCCTGATGTCCACGGGAAGGGTGTTCCACAGCCGAGGAGCCACCACCGAGAAGGCCCTATCTCTCGTCCTCGCCAGCCGCGCCCGTGACGCAGGCGGGATCGAGAGCAGGGCCTCCCCGGAAGATCTCAAAGTCCTCGTGGGCTCATAGGCCGAGAGGCGGTCAGTTAGGTATCTTGGGCCGGAACCGTATATGAACTTCTCTGGCCCATCCAAATGAAGTTTTGATAGGCCAGAGTTTTGGAAAATGGAAATCTCCATAACCTTTTGGATATTTTATGATATTTAGAAAGGCATTATTGATTCAGAAGTCATAACCATTTGAAAAATGATGCCATAACCTCTTGGTAAAAAGCGTGACCTGTAGAGTCATAACCTTATGGAAAAATGGCATTCATGCAAGGCTATTAAACTGATGTCCTAAATATCTCTTTGAACTGTTAGGAACAAAGATATGCCAATGCACAAAACATAAAAGAAGTGTTCTTTCAGTTGTCCAAAAGACATCTACTCTCCCTTAAAATATATTTGCCTTTAAATCATGCTCTCAAGAGACAAAAATAAGTAGACTTCTTTAAAAGTAACAGAGTTGATTTACTCACAAACTTCATGTACTCAGCTTACAGGTACTTTGCTTCTCAGTCTAAATTTAAGTAGTTTTTCTGTGTAGATAAAATAGAGCATCATTTCTTATAATTAACAATCCAAACTCCAAAGCATCTCTCTGCTCTGAGATTCTGCTCTGAGATTCTGTAGTCATACATCTGTTTCTACTGAAGTCTCTAAGCATACCATTCACACTAAAGTCTAAAACATACTTCTCTACTGAAGTCTAAAGCAAACACTGTTTCTAAAGTAGAGTCTGAGTCCTGAACAAGCCCAGTTCTGATCACATGGTCTGCAGCCCCTCCCACTACAAAGAGTTAAGGTAAAATTGCATACCAATATGCACATATACAATACAACAAGCAATCTGAATTATATACATAAGCAATAACTAGTGGAGGCTTGAAGAAGGTTGCTATTTCCATAGACAGAGAAAAAAAAAGGCATTTTCCCAGTATAAGGAAGATTAATTTCCCATTCTGCTTCCTGTGCTGCTTATCACCACTCAATGATGCCTCTATACTTTGCTGTTGACCCCGCATCACAGACTCCACGTAAATCCCAGTGCAAATGTTATTTTAAAAGTCCAACCCATTTTGAGTCTCCACAGTATTGAGAACACAGATACTTGCAGGTGTACCTGTGCAGAGGCAATCTTACAGATAGATTTGTTTGCCAGCTTTTAACATTGCCTCTCTTCCTGTGCTGTTGAGCAGACTTAATGGGGTTGTGTGTGGGAGTGGGCATCTTTGCTTTATTTACATGGCTGACTGCTTGTAAAGTTTCAGGAACAATAACCTATCTCAAAGGTGGAAATCTTACTCACATTTGCGTAGCTAGGAAAAATGAAAAACAATCTAGAGAATGGCACCTCAGCTCTATGCATGTTTACTCATAAGCAAGTCCCTCTAGATTCATGCTTGTTCTCTAACAAGTTTGTATAGGCTGCATCCTAGCTTAAGTGATAGCCCATGAGAATATGAAAGAAATCGCTTTCCTGAACAATAGCTACGAAAACCATTTTGGAAGCTCAACCCAAAGGCTCAAGAATAGCAGAAGCAGAGTAGGCGAAGCAGCAGCAAAAGAGATGGATTTTTAGAAGTGGATTATAAAGTCCTCAAGAAGAACCAATTTTGATGTGTCTCAGAACAGGTGGACAAACACTTCACAGGATGAGCAAGCTACTCTTTCTGGTTTTGGAACAGAGAATATCTGGCATCTATAGTTTGGTAGCTTTGGGATCTAGGCGTCTAACTTGAAGTTAGATATAGGATCTTTTTTTCTATTGTGGTTTCCCAATGTACTTTCAAATTGTCTTTCCTCTGCGTAAACCTCCCTCGTCACAGTGGTGTGTGGAAATCTGCTCTGCCACATTTTGTCATTCCATTCCAGTGAAAGAATATTCTGCAGCCACATTTCAGGGCTGCTTTAAATTAAAGTGTGTTTTTAAAATAGGTATAATTGTAGTTCTTCTTAGGAAGGAAATCACAGTGCACTCAGTGGATAACTATATAGTAATATAACTGAGATCATGCTGTTCATATCCTTATGGCTGTGAAGCTCACCATAAAAAGCCTTTGCATGCAGTACTGCCTTTAGTTCATTACTCCATGTTTTTGCAATGGTAATGTTACGCTTTAAGGAGCAACTTTATCTAGAAAGCTTATGTCCTTGCTCTGTCAATGTGTTCATCATGCTTTTTAAACATCAGTTACGTTAAGACCATCATGCACTCATGCCTTGCTTGTGACTTGTGGTCATTGAACAGAAATGCTGGTATGAATCTAAGTAGGTCATAGGTATATTCTTATGTTTACTATATACCCTTGCTTTTGGATACAGTTGGCCCTCACATTTGCAGATCTGATTATTAATGGATTATTCACAGATTTTCCTCTAGATCACTGCTTCTTAAACTGTGGGTCCTGAAACAAAATGGGGTTCCCTCAGCTCAATGTTGGGGTTGTGAAAAAATTGGAAAAGGTAAAAGGTTTCTGAAGAGCCCATAGACATTTACACAAATCTGTTAGCAACAACGTGCAGAGTTTACAGTGGGCTCTTTAAAAAATGCTTCAGCTGTACTTCATAAAAACGAAACCAGCCTGTTTACCAAGGCTTTCAAATGCAGATTTATTATCAGTAAATGTTTGATTTTTATACCTATTTCATATACCTACCCAGCGTTGCTCATAACTACCTCAAGTGGAAAGGGGTCACGCATGGAAACATTTAAGAAGCCCTGTTCTAGGTCATCCAGTGTAACTCTTATGGGCAACATCTGCCAAAGTGTTGCATTGGAAGACCTAGAGTTTCCTAGCTGAGAAAATGCTTCTCTGGGTCCTCTTCTGCCAGAAGTTGACCATAGAATCATTCTGGAGTAGTAAGTCAGTCATATTATCCAGTCAGGATGCACTAAATGTTCTCTCATCTAGAATTTCCTTACTTTGTGACAGTCCTGTCCCGCTAACCTCTGCAATATTTGGGGGGGGGGGGGTTAGGGTGGGGGGAGGGGGGCTTGCTGTAGTTATTTACTTTAAAAAAGGGTGGGGATGATATCCTCTTTTCCAAGTTTTGAGTTCCCAACGGAAGCTCTGCCCTTACTCCAGAGAGCAACTACAACATATTCCTTTTCTTTTTTTGAATCTTAATCGAGCATCTTCCAGAGAGCTGTGTAGGCAGATCTAGTCAGCTGCTGCAGGAAACCAAAGTGATGTTTTTACTTCTGCAGAAAGAGTACACAGACCAGTTGCCAAGAGTGAATTGCAGCATATGCAAAGAAGCCAGAATGGACCGTGCAAAGGTCTCCTTGTGTGAGGCTGATGGCAGTGCAATGGTAGCTGCCATTTCCCACACACTGCAAAACCTTGATTAGTTCACATTTCTTTGCAGAGAACCTGAGAGGGTAAAGCACACGCACGTGACTCAATCTCTGCCTTGGATTTCAGGACGGCGAGGGTTGCCTCTTGAGCGCCATAAACCGTAGAGGACTCCCTGATACAAGGAAGGTCCCTAAGCTCATTAAAACCTACTTTGTCTGTAGTTACCCACAAACAAAGCTTTGTTTTATGGCCTACTGAAAAAATAAAGGCCCCAGCAGGCTTCTGATTCCTGCTTTGCTTGGGTACATTGATTAGTAGAGGATTTCTGCTTTGCTTCCAGCAGAAAGTAGCAGCATGAAAGAATAATCACTTCTCCTTTTTAAAAATCTATCTGTGAACAGAGGTGTAGATCCTTTCTGTCTCCTAGTGGCATACCAAATGAATCATGATACATAATGAAGAGGAAATCTACAGTTTAATCAGTCATAAAAAATATCCATGAGAGAAAAGTTTCAGCATGTATATACTCTTCTTAAAAAGAGCAGAAATGGATTCCAGGCTTTTATATGATGGCTCCTCATTTAGGGTTAGATACCCTAAATGAGGAACCATCATATACTCCCTTCTCCCCTACTAAGTAACTAACCTAACCAACAAACAAAATATAAATGGTGAAGCTTTTAACGACACTTTTTTCAGTGTGAAGGAAAACCTTAAATATTAACCCATAAAGTGGGGAAAATGGTGTTCAAGATTGAGAAACAAGTAGGTGAACTTATAAGTGTGCCAACTGGAGATGTTGCTTTGAAATCAGTCTAGGCATGAATATGTACTGAACAACACATTGGAAAGAATAATAATAATTTTGTATTTTTGTGTCACTAAATAATAATAATAATAATAATAATAATAATAATAATAATAATGTTTCTTACCCACCTCTCATCATGGGTCGAGGCAGGTTATAACATGCTAAAAACACATACTCATCAAAAAACATTATATCAAATACACATATTAGAACATATTTCTACAAAATATGTATTAAAATACACAGAACAGAGATTAAAACAAACAACATGAGTTTAAAATTCATGATTAAAACTGGCTGGGTAGGCCTGCTGGAAGAGAGGGATTTTTAGGTGGTTTTTAAATTCTGGCAGCTCATTTAGCCGTTGCTCTTCTGGCAGATCGTTCCACAGTGTTGGGGCAGCCGATGAAAAGGTCCTCTGGGTGACGGTCACCAGTCGTGTTCTGGCTGGTTGGAGTAGCCCCCCCCCCCCCCCCCAGAGGACCTCAGTGTTCAAGGTGGATTGCATGGGAGAAGGCGATCTTGTCGGTGACCTGGATCTAAACCATGTAGGGCTTTAAAGGTCAAAACCAACACATGAATTCACATTCATTCCTTTGATGTAATTTGTGCACATCTTTATTTTGTAGTCTTTTTCTTTTGTTGTTTCTATACTTCCTATATTGGTTTCTCCCTTTTTTCCTTAAAAAATCATATATTTATAAAGTTCACCTTTTAATTAGGCTTTCTGAGCAGATGCCTTTGCTTGAAAGACATGTACCCCGAGGTATCAATTTTGGAGATGTGTCCCTTCATGCACATCTCTCCCAAAGCCAATAGGACTTCAACTATTTAAAAGTTGAAAAGACAAATGTACTTTTCTTTAAAAGCTCTGGGGGATGAAAGATATTTAAGGAGACAGATCTGAGGTTTCACACCCTCTGAAAACATCTTTATCACGCCCAGCTGCTCTTTGGCCCTCCCAGCAAAGAAAATCAGCTCAGTCTCAGAAATTAGGCAGATTGTGTGTGGAATCGTGGACCCATAGCTGTAGGAACACTAATATCTGTTATCAACCTTTTCAGCAGCATGATTAAAGCAGACAGGCTCAACCTTGTGCCCACGCTATTTTGGAGGGGCTGGAAATGTATACTTTAGTGTCTCTCACATATACACCAGTGCAGTATAGTGGTTTGAGTGTTGTATACTGACTCTAGAGACCAGGGTTTGAGGCATTGCTCAGCCATGGAAACCCACTGTCTGATCTTTGGTGAGCTCCACACTCTCAGCTTCAGAAAACTCTGTGAGAGATTCACCTTATGGGTTGCCAGAAGTCAGAAACAACTTGAAGACACTCAACAACAATACGTTGCTAGGGACCATATCTACCTCTGTCCTCCCTTTGCTGCTTTGAGTGATTTTGAAATACTTACAGATGATGATGATGATGATGATAGATAGATAGATAGATAGATGGATGGATCCCAAATCTAAACATGAAATTAATCTTATGTTTCATATACATCTTAGACCAGGCGTGGTCAAACGTTGGCCTTTCAGGTGTTTTGAGCTTCAACTCTCACAATTCCTAACAGCAGGCTGGCTGGGATTTCAGGGCTTGAAATACAAAACACCTGGAGGATCAAAGTTTGCTTGCGCCTGCCTTAGACACATAGCCTCAAGATAATTCTATACACAATATTTTAAATTATTTTGCATTTCAATCATTCAACCATTAAGACCAAACGTGTTAATAATGTTGTGTATGTACAGTGTGAACCATCAGAATGCAAAGATCTCACTATCTTAGCGAGGCACATGGACAACTTTGGAGGATTATCCAGAATCTCAGCCTGTTTCCCATTATACTTTGTCAAATGGAATAGCGTAGTTGGTTAGATAATGAAAACATTTATACATCAATAAAGCCCAATTAAAATGCTTTATTATACAAAATGAATGATCATATACCAGTAAGTGAATGATACGTTTAACTAAATAACCTTTAAAATATATAATCTTCCCTGTAACAAATTAAATATTTTAGAGACAACAGAGCATGGATGCATATTCATCTCTAATTGTCTTTTAGAGCTGAATCGTAGACTGAACCAGAGTCGAGAAGGTTTATGTTACTCAACCAATGCTCCAGGTCAGCAGGAAGCCTTTTGGGCTCTTTCTGCCCAGAGGTATTCCAATGGTTGGAGTATGCACATGGGGTGAATTGAGAATCTGGGAGTATTGTGTTGCCAGGAGGTGTTCAGTGCTGCTGTCCTGAAAGCTCATTCACGAGGAGCTGCATCACACAAAGCAAACAAAGACTGTCAGGGTTGCTTGTCACCAGACAATGTCTTCTGAAATTCTTTCTCTTACATAACCCTTAGAGCGGTGGTTCTCAACTTGTGGGGACTCGCAGGTTGAGAACCACTGCAGTAAAGGTACCGGCACCTCTTCAGGTATGCTAGGTCCTCTTTGTGACTTGCCAATGTTCTTGAAGCGTAATGGAGGCAGCCTCATCCCCTTCAAGCTCAGAGCCAACAGAGTTGCCATTTGTTCCTGTGGAATATTCCAGATTCTAGCCCAGGGGCCTCCTGACATAGTAGAAGGAATGGCAACATTGTTCAGGAATGTTGTGTTTACATTGATTTTTTCCCTCATTTTGCTTTAAAACGCCATTGTCTTGTGGCTTCTCTCTCCTTTCAGCCAAAAAGCCTGTGTCACCTTACAGCGGATACAATGGGCAGCTACTGACCAGCGTGTACCAGCCAACAGAGATGGCTCTGATGCACAAAGGACCTGTAAGTGAGTGTGTGGCCATGCCATCTTTTCTTATCTGACTTAACTAAAGCTTGCCTTTCTGTGTAGTCCCATGCTTTGTTTTAAAGGATACTCTTTAAGCTAGAGATGAAGTTAACAGCTAACTCAAGACTAACCTTTCTGCTTGAAGACTGCAAATTTCCCTGCAGTGTTAAGTCTAGTTTCTTTTTACACAGGAAAATATGACAAACAATGGCAATGTGTCTTCAGATGATGAAAACCTACAGTCTCATGTTAGAACATTTATTGACTTTATTCTGCTTAAGGACCAAGGCATAGTCCTCACAAAAGGAGCAGAATGAGATGGTAACCTGTCCCATGGTTAGTTGAGTCAAAACTGGACAGCGCTCATGTGCCTTTAGTACGGTGGTTCTCAACCTATGGGTCCCCAGATGTTTTGGCCTTCAACTCCCATAAATCCTAACAGCTGGTAAACTGGCTGGGATTTCTGGGAGTTGAAGGCCAAAAGACCTGAGGACACACAGGTTGAGAACCACCACTTTAGAAGTTGTGTAGACGAAAACATTTCTGCAGCTTTTCCTTGTTATCTGGCTTCATGACAAGCAGCATCTGCCAAAATCCCTTCCAGTATACATCTTAAGCCTACCTCTTTCAACTGTAATTATACATCTATCCTTAGATACCTAATTTTCTCTTCACAGAAAATGTAGACATCAAAGGTTAGACCTATGCTTACAGTGTAATTCTTCTGTTCACATAAAATTAAATTTTGTATTGTTCCATGGAAAATTGATTGGTTATGTGAACCCTTGCCTACTTTTTGGGATTGTATTTTTCATTATCAGGTTTAGCACCACATTTCATACTAGACTTGTCTTGCTAAGAGAGGTTTTTATTTGGCTTGATCCTACCAGTTGCCCTGGGTATAATTTTAGCTGGGATAGAGGATGAGTGGGGAAAAAGAAGGCAGTAGTAAGTCAGTAATATTATCCAGTCAGGATGCACTAAAATATTTGGAGAGGAAGTTAGCTATTTTCCTAGCAACAATATGTGTCTATACAAAATTATGCCATACATGGTTACTGCCACTGAATTGTGGCATTGTCTCTCATTATCTTAGCTTTAGCATAACATCTGCTGTATTCGTGCTATTTTTCAAGTGCTGATACTGTGCAGTGCTGATGACATGAATGTGATGAGTTCATGCCTTCCACTAAAGGAGCCCGGTGCGAAAGAATAAATTGAGCTCTACCTGGCTATGAGTCATTCTCTTTAGACACCAAAAATAAATGCTTGAGTAATAATGACTTCCCCCTTCTTGCAAAGTGCTGGTCTGCCTTGTGTTTGCTCTCATCCTTTCTGTCCTCAATTCACATCTCAAAACTATTGTATGAGTTGCACATTTATAAGTACAGCCAGCCCTCCACATTTACTGGGATTATTGGTATAAAATTGGGAAAATAATGAATTAAAACCCCACTTTATTTTTACCTGAGAAAACATGTCTCTTAAGCTTTACAGTGTAATTCTATGGCCAACTCCCACCAGAAATTGACCACATAATTGTGCTGGAGAACCTAGAGATTCCCAGAGAGGACGTTCTATCCAGAAACCTGTGTCATCTAGCACATCTCTGTGGTCAGCCTCTGGCAGATGTTCACCATAGAATGGCACTGGAGGATCTTGAGCAGTGGTTCTCAACCTGTGGGTCCCCAGATGTTATGACCTCCAACTTCCAGAAATCTTTTAACGGCTGGTAAACTGGCTGGGATTTCTGTGAGTCGAAAGCCAAAACACCTGGGGACCCACAGGCTGAGAAGCACTGATCTAGAGATTCCTAGAGTTACCATATTAGTAGTAGTAGTAATGATTGTAATCTTTATATCCCACTTCTTCTCTCTCAAAAGACACACAGATCTGTGAACAATCAAACCCACAAAAGTTAAGCCCACAAATGTGGAGATGTGATTATAGTAGAAAAGTAATGAACACTACAGATATTTCACATAGTTTATGAAAATATTTTAGAGTGGAAATATAAGTCTTCTCAAAAAGTGGTCCCCAATGGAACAATATTTGGCCTTTTAAAAAAACCTGCATTAGAGATAGACATGGACATGTAATGTTATGTAAAACGGTCTATATGAGTTGATCACTTTCATTTTTCACTGCGGTTGTTTCGCTTGCAGCCTGAGGGCCCCTACGATGTCATCCTGCCTCGGGCCACAGCCAACAGCCAAATGATGGCCAGTGCCAATTCCACACTTCGTGCTGAGGAGGCCTACATGTCACAGGCAAAGCAAGCAATGGCCCAGAAGGATGGAAAGAGTGGACAGGTGTGTAGAGTGTGAGGCAACTGTATTTCACTACAGACTACTAGTCCCAACCACCGATGAGATTTTTTATATGTAGATTAGGTTGTTGTACATTACTATATGTAGATCTACTAACAATTTTTAAACTAATGGAAGACAGAAATCCTTGGATGGCTAATCATTCTGATCTCAATCTATCAGTACAGCCCATTCCTCCTCTTCTGAGCTCAAATCCTCCCTGAAGGCAAAGAACAGGTTTATTGTCTACCTCATATGTTGTCATGTATACTTATTTTATTGTATTGATCTGCCAAGAATTTTTCATGCTGTAAATAACCAAATGTCTTGATGTTATCTTTTGATGCAGGCTTCATCTCCATACAGCAAGAGCAGATGGTAGATACCTCAGCAGGCCCCATTTCTTCAAGGATGCCTTGCAAACTCTGTCTTTAGAGAAGAGCATCAAGGCCTCAGTTTGCCTTTTGATATGTCATCATGGAAGCTGAAATAATGCTTAACCCAAGTGCTTTGCTTGACTTCTTTTACTTATGTGTAACCCAAGTGCTCTGCCTTACTTCTGCTATAGAAAATATGGATTATTCTACTGAGATGTACTGAGCGTATTTTTAGGATATTTTAACAGAAGTACTTCTACTTCTACTGATCTTGGAAACTTCAGCCAAGTTCTTCTTAGTGCCATCTCTGCAATACAGCCAACCAGCACTTTGGGACCCATCTCTTTTTTTAACTCCATAACTTTTGATGGACCAGGTTGACTACTGGTTTGCTTTCTACTACCCCCACCCCATTTCTGCTGTAAAATTACACATTTTCCAGCACAGTGAAGATCTTGCCTAAGTTTCAGCCAAGTCTCTGGGTGGATAATTTGGTGTCTCTTCTTTCCACCTTGTTGCCAGATTCTGCAAAGGAGCTTCCGAACTCAAAAGGATGTTGTTACATGGATGTGGGTCCTTCGTGGAGACTTTCTATTTGCAGAAAGAACTCAGGAACTCTAGCCCAAGTTGGGGTCAGATCGTCTGTAGTCCTCCTCCTGCCTTTGGACCAAGCCCTGGAACTGACAATGTTATGTTGCTCTCAGATTCTTTGTTCATTTCCTACACTCCTCCTGCAACACAAGTTAAGGCAGCAGACAGACTATTGGACTTTTAAACTACTATAATCTCAGTGGAAGAAGTAGAGCCCTTGTGGCACAGTGGGATAAACCCTTGTGTCGGAAGGACTGCTGACCGCAAAATCTGTGGTTTGAACCCAGGGAGAGGGGTGAGCTCCCATCTGTCAGCTCCATCTTCCCATGTGGGGACATGAGAGAAGCCTCCCACAGGATAGTAAAACATCTGGGCATCCCCAGGGCAACGTCCTTGCAGACGGCAATTTCTCTCACACCAGAAGCGACTTGCAGTTTCTCAAGTCGCTCCTGACATAAATATATATATAAGTGGAAGAAGTTAGGGCTGGGTTGTCTTGAATGTACTTCTGCAGAACATTTCAGAAGTCTGGGTCATGTAGGGCCTGTATTTTGACTTACTGATGCCTGACTTGATCCCATCCATTGAACATGAAAGAGGCAATGACAGATAGGCAAAGCAGACATACAGGCTATTTATGGATTAACTGAATATTCAAATAGTACTTTCCCCATGCTGTTTGACAATTGTGGGAGATCCATGATGCTTGCTGCATATTGAACAGCAGTTTTGTTTCAGTAGGAAGTCTTCCCAGCCTGCCCTTCCCTCCTTTTATCACATCTACTTTGTCAGATGCAAATTATGTGTACAAGTAGAACTTTATTTACTTTATATTTCTATCTCGCTCTCTCTCACCCCGAAGGTGACTCAGAACTTGGAACTTGGAAACTCTGGGACTCCGGCAGGGCAAATGGCTATGGAACATGGAAATTTTACCTTTTGGGTTATAGTTTCCAGAATCCTCCAGCTGGTGAAATGGGTGGGTGTGTACTTTGAGAGACGTAGTCCAAAACTTAACTCTCCTAAGCTCTGTAAGTTAGCACAGACTACAGTGCGGGTGATGGAGCAATCTAATTATAGTGGAGCTTTGGTATCTGCTGAAGTTTAGTTTCAAGATCCCAGCTGGATAAAAAATCAATAATTGTCCAAATCCATTCTATACAATAGTGTAATAAAATGGCGTCACTTGTATAAAATGTTGAACAAATGAGTGCTGGAGAGAGCTTGAGGATCTGTGAAATGGCTAAAGTAGGATATGCCTACACATCAGCATAATTCATGACAAAATCAAGATTTCCTTTTTTTGGATTTTTTTGAGGAGAGGGGGATATTTGAGTTGTGTTTTGTTGAATAGGTGGATGCAGAACCCATTGATGAGGAGGGCTGACTACAGAATGAAGCCAGGGTCTCTGTCAGGGCAAGGGATATGTTTATTGCAGAACCATGTAGTAAAGTAACCATAATACATTTCTGAAAAATAAATAAGCTGAATTGGAATTTCTCTCAAAAGTGGACTCCCAGGCAACTGGAAGTGGCCAGGTTGCCAGAGAAACTGCAGTTTCTCTGTTCAGTGGATTTTATCTATTTCTTACCAGTTGGAAATGGTCTACATCAGTTGTGTGTCTTTTCTTCTTTAGACTGGGGACGGTTCCAGGCAGGACTTTAATGTGAGCACAATTGCGGTTTAAAAACCCAATTGGGCCTGCATCAGAGTCTAGAGACGCCCCAGAAACCCTGCGCTTTCCAGGAGGGGTGTGTCCAGATGCCTTGTCAGCCTTTTTGGCAGCGTACCCAGACAAAACAATGCCCCCCCCCCCCCCCGCAAAGCCTTTTAAAAAGAAAATAACCCTAACCTGGCCACCATTACAATGCTGCTGGAGCTCTCCTGGCATGTAAAAATGACGCAACAGTAGAAAACGGGGCCAGGAGCGATTTTCCTCCTCCCCCTCTTCTCCTGGCACACCATTTGTGCACTCCAAGAGAGATCCAGGAACATGGTAATGATGGCCAAGTAAGTTATTTTCTTTTTAAAATGCTTTTCTGGGGAGGTGGGGCGGGCGTTAGAGCCCTCTTGGATATTCCGGGTTCACGGAGGCCAGAAAACAGGAGAGGGCTGTGCAGACGGTCCTCTCAGAAGTCCCAGGACTCTGCCAACAGCTGGAAAAACCTGTTGCCAAATTACTTTGGGACAAAGCAGGGCTTTCCTGCTTTGTCCCAAAGGAATACGTTTTTACCTGAGGCGTTGTTTGGACGTTCCATGTAAAAACACAGATGCTCGCGCGTTTTAGGCGCTGTCTGGATGCACCTTGGATCTTTCTCATCTATTGATCTGCATACAGTAAAGTGATATATAGTTCTGACTACGGTTTATAATTACAATGATTTGTAATAACAAAAAACACACACCTATCCTTAGCTTCTGCCTTGTAGCCATAAGTGCTTCTACAAGCTACGGATGATACATTTGCATCTGACAAAGAGGGTTCTGGCCCACAAACAGTCTGCCACTGTAAACCTGTCAGTCTTTCTAAAATACTGTCAGATTTATCATTGCTATCACACAAATGCTTGTTGTTGGGCTATGTCCTGAGCATTGTCTTTATGCACCGAATAAATCCTGCCATGCCACCATTTATTCTCTCCTCACTTTAGATTGGAAAGAGTTGCTGTTTCTTTAGAGAATACAGTCAGGAAAAGGCCTAGGGCCAAACTGAAGAAATGTTTGAAGAACAGGAGTGGGGAAGCAATGCATATCCCTAGCAATGCCTTCCCATCAGTCCTCTCAAGGCCTCTGAATGGGTGTCCTTGGTGCCTTTGGCCAATGAGCCAACCTTTTCTCTTATGCTCTCTGTTTAGGGAGTCTCTATCTACAATGAGAGGAAGGACCACATCCTGCCTATAGGGTTCATCCTATATCTGTGTTCAGAAACACACTTATCATGGTGGGTAGAAAAGACTTGCACTGAGTCATGATTTCTGCCCATTTTTGCTTAGAATGAAGTTCTAGATCTTGCTGTATGTAGGTATTTGCACACAGCATTTTGGTGAGACAGTCTTTATACAGATAATGACATATGATATTACCTTTTTCTGTTTTTAAAAATAATGGTTGTGAGTGAGTGGTGGGAAGAAAAGGAGAGGGGAATATGTGTGTGAGAGAGAAAGTGTGAGTGGATGAGTGAGGCTATGTTTAATCCAAGTGTTATTTAAGAGGCGGAAGGAAGTGTGTCCTCCTAGAACGTGGGTTTTTTAGCCCAGACTTACCTGACAAATTAAATTCATTTTTTCCTAAATGCTGCTGTTGTCTTGTTTTCCTATTTCTCTTGATGAGTTTGTAGTTGAAGGGAAGAGGGGGAATGAGGAGGTGACTACATGGAAAATTAAAGACAACAAAGGATCTTGTGCCACCAGTTATGATCTCATGGACTTTTAAAAATTTACAGTCCACTTCTGTGAAAGCTTTTATTAGGCTTCAAGGTGCCACAAATGTAGTCATCGTGTTTGTTGCATAAGCAATTCTATTTCATAGAAAATTGTTTTAAAATCCTTCTCCCAATCTCCTTTCTCTTTTTGACCATTTTCTAATCTCTTGGTTTCTATTACTTAACTAATCTGGGAATTCAGCCACGGGGCCTCATACTTGCAACCTTTTGCTTAAAATTATCAACTCTTATAAAGACAAGGAATAGGATGCAGCAGACTTGTTTTCAGCTCAGACAACCTTGGTAGTATACAATAGACCCTCCACTTCTGTGGGATCGGGGTGCACGGCTTCTTGTGGAGGCTTCTAAACAGAGGCTGGATAGCCATCTGTTGGGAGTGCTTTGAATGTGATTTTCCTGCTTGGCAGGGGGTTGGACTGGATGGCACACAAGGTCTCTTCCAATTCTATGATTCTAAGTTGGAAAACATTTTTAAAATTACTTTTTTATTGAGAGGAAAGCTCTTTAGGAATCTCTAGGTTCTCCAGAACAACTCTGGTCAGCTTCTACCAAATGTTGTGCTGGATGATCTACAAATGCCTCGAGCTAATATATAAATCAAATCTGCAAAAGCTACAGTTGCAAGTGTGGAGAGTCAACTGTAAATGAGCAATGCTCCTGTTCATGAGCCTGTTTTATGTGTTAAACCTTGGATGGGCAAGCCGATGGCTGCAATAGTGTCCTTTCTTGCAGTATGAAATAATAGTCTGGTTGTGACTATAATTTCTGGATCCACTTGCATTTGATCACTTGACTAAAGGAGTCCTTAGTCAACTTCTCAGGAGCCTGACCATGGCACTAAAAACATATTAATTTTTATTTGCATTTCCTGCAACTATAATGCAAATACGTTTATGTTTTAAAAAACAATTATGCATTGTCTCCTTGTGGAAAAGAAATCTTGTGCTTAAATACTTCAAATGCATAATAGCAAACTCTATAAACCACAATGTGACAACTAAAACATTAAAATAGCAACAATGTGCTGTTAGTGGCAGCAGGGAAGTGATTCTCAGATACCCATGTCCCGGAAAGGGAGCCCAAACAGAAAAGTGATGTATAGATCATCTAAAAATAAACAGGCATATGCATTAATGGACAGGACAGAAGACATCTGCACGATTTCCAAATAACTACACTATATAGTTCAATTGCCATAGGTAGTTTCATCAAATGGGATTCTGAAATGTTTAGTTTGGTAAGTACTTAAGATGCAGGCATGACGGCTAAAATAGTATCCAACTGCTATCCTTGTTTTGCTGGATTATATTTAAACTGCACAAATTGTATCAGGCCTTTAAAAAGTGCTGACAAAAATGTATTGGTGCATTCCAGAATGTTTGTTATTCTGAATACATTTTAATAGGAGATATGAAATTATTGTTGTCTCCAAAGAAGTATGAGATTACAGCAGCTATTGGGGTTTGGTTGCAGGACCTTTTGTGGATATCAGTTCTGGATGCTGAACTCCCATTATATACAGTGTCAGAGTAAAATGGTAATCCTTATACAAAATGGCAAAATCAAAGTTTGCTTTTTGGAATCTTTTTGACTATTTTCAAACGTGACTCTGTGGATACAGAATCCATGGGTGCATTCTGGGAATGCATTCAAAACAGCAAGTAGATAGACATTGAATGTTATGCTAAGGGCAGATGGGACAAATCCTCACCAGATATCCTTTCCTTCCTGCAGCCATTTCTCCACCACTCAGGAAATGGCAGCCTGAGCAAACAGAAGACTCATGAATTATATAGCACCTGAAATGCCTTGGTCTGTGGTTGATGGGAGCTATCTGACCTTTCTTTCTCCTTGAGATACGAGAACCATGAGCTCTTTGCTTGCAGGAACTAGACAGTGGGGCTTCCTCATTGGCTTTGTTTATCGAGTCTCATGCAACCTTGGATGGATTGATTGGAGATAGGTTTTCTTCTTTCGCAAATCAGAAGTGGGCCTATCTGAGCTACAGTCAAAATGACATTTTGGTACTCTAGCTGCCCCGCTGGGCCTGAGGTAATCTTTCCCAAGTTCCTTAGGAGGCAAGTACCATCACCTTTGGGAAATGACTGTGGCAATTCTACATTTGTCTGGGGTTTCTTTCAGTGTGATCCCTCTCTACCTTGAGGCTTCTCTTGGGAACTTCTTAACAAGGGATGCACAGAGACTGTTTGTGTTGTGACTTTTTTGTCCTGGCTACAGTTCAATAACTTGCGGTGATATAAAAGAGCCTGAGATTGCTGTAATTTAGTAAACTGACAAGACAGTAACTGGCTTAATTAGGATTTGCCACTCATTTTCCCAGCCCTGGTCTTATTTTTTTTATATCTGCACAAGTAAGGCAATTCCCACAGTGGGCTTCTGAGTGGAAAGGGGAAGTTTCCCCTACTAAATATCTTAGTATCTGAGTGCTGGAAAAAAATAGGAGCTGGCAGGAATTAGTCGGGATACATTTGGATGCTTCAGGCCACTTCCAGTACACTGCCCTTGGATCTATCTTTGTAAATCCTGTTCAGCTATGGAAACCTGCAACCTTTTCACACAGCCCACTCAGTCACTGGTGAAAGGGAAGGCAAGTGGAGTGCCTTGTGGTGCCCCACACACCCTCCTTTCCTTCCTGCAGCACGTGTTGGCAGCCTGTCCCCATCAGATGGGAGAACGGTCAGCAACATGCAGCAATGTGTATTGCCTCGCCATTCCCTTTTCGCCATCATATGAGTTACTTTAAAGTTGCCACAAGTCCAAAATTACTTCAAGGCCCAAAACAAGAAACAACAAATTTGTTCCATCTCTGGGAATACCTCTTGTACTATGTTAGCTACATCTTGCTCACATATTCAAAGGCAATATGTATCTAAATACCAGGTCTGGGTACAAATGTCCAAAGAATGCTGTTGGTATCAGTGGATTAATGTGTGGGCCTCCAGCTGTTGATTTGCAGTTCCCAACATTCCTCACCACTAGGGTTGATGAAAGCCGCAATCCTCCAAAGGCATCTGGGATCAGGTTTATGTTTACTCCAGGAATATAAAGAGAGCCGGTGTAGCAATTTTAATATTGAACTATAACTCAGAAGGCAAAGCCTTGAATCTGCCCTCACCCATTGACAAGTCACATTCTCTCAGCCTCAGACAAAAGCAGAGCCCAAACCCCTCTGAGCAAATCACTCCATGAAAACACCATGCTAAACCCCAGGATGACAATATATTAAAAGGACTTGAAGACAAACAACTGCAACAAGTGCAGAAACTTCTGGGGGGATTCTAGCTGACCATAGTAAGAAAAGGGAGAAGTTCTAAAAGATACTGTTTAGAAGAAAAGCTGAAAAACTACAAAATAAGTAGGAAGTGGGTCTGATCTGGCATCTTTGTAGCATTGATCAAGGCTTTTTATACAATTCCTCCAACAATGTATTTGGGTTTGCAATAGACTTGAGTTTCCACTCCCTAAATGGCACCATGCCTGCTGGAAACTTTCTACTTTGGGACAGAATTGGCAAATTCTCCCAGTCCTCAAATAATTGCAAAATGCCTTCCTGCTTTCCCTGCTATTTTTTGGCATCTACAAGAAAAATGCAATTAAAAAGAAAGAAAGAAAAGTATGAAGTTACCTGCCCAGAAATTATTTCAATTGACCCCCTAAGGACTTTAGGCATGCGTTTGCATAACTACCTTGTTCTGCAAACTGTTCTGTGTTTGGTCCTAAACATTACAATGGCTCTTGGAGCTGCTGGAAATATTTAACCAGCTGGGCCATTGTTTGGCCAAACTCCACTTAATCACTATTTTCTAGCAGGTTGATGGCTTTGTTGCTTGAACAGTTGGAGCCTGAGGCAAAATGAAGGGGACTGGCCATCTTGAACAAACTGTACATATTTACTTTTTCTCCTATGTCTTCTTTTTTCTGAGCTGTTTCTACTCTAACAATTGCTCTCCTGTCCTGCATTTAGAATGTATATGCTATCATTCTTTGGGGGAATGAGATATGGGCTGCTATACATTAGATCGCCTATTTGCAGTATAGTTAATCTTAAACCTATATCTATTTTGTATGCAAAAATACACTTATATACATAGGAGATAGACTGGAACACAAAGGGTGTATTTACACTGCAGCAGTAGTGTGATTTGACACCATTTTAACTACCATAGCCCAATGCTGTGGATTCTTGGGATTTGTAGTTTGGTGAGATACTAGCACTCTGGCAGAGAAAGCTAAAGATCTTGTGAAACTTCAACTCCCAGATCTATGGTAGTTTAAAGTGAAGGTAAAGGTTTTCCCCTGACATTAAGTCTAGCCGTGTCCAACTCTGGGAGGTGGTGCTCATCTCCATTTCTAAGCGGAAGAGCCGGCATTGTCTGTACACACCTCCAAGGTAATGTGGCCAGCATGGAGCACCATTACCTTCCTGCCGGAGTGGTACCTATTGATCTACTCACATTTGCATGTTTTCAAACTGCTAGGTTGGCAGAAGCTGAGCCTAACAGCAGGAGCTCACCCTACTCCCTAGATTTGAATGTCCAACCATTTGGTCAGCAGCTCAGCGGTTTAACCTGCTGTGCCACCAGGGGTCCGTATGGTAGTTTAAGGTGTCAAACTGCATTAATTTTACAGTGTAGATGCTGCCAGCATCGTATTCTCTGGCTAGATCTACTATAATGCAGTTTCAGAATGCAGATTAACTTCATTGAACTGGATTATATTGGTCTACTATTGGCTCCAGCCTCTTTGACTCTGCAATGTACTCATAATAAAGACAAGCAAGGGAGGTTTTATATCTTATGTATGCAACTCAGAGATAATCACAAATTTCTTGAGCTCATAGACAAAAGGAAGTGGATTGGACTAGACTAGTCTCTCCACTTGAATCTCATCTTGAATAGAATAGAAAAGAATAACTTTATTGTCATTGTATATTGTACAGTGAAATTCAATGCTTTCCCCAGCACACATCACAAAAACAACACACTCATCCCTCCATACTCCAACCACCACCGCACAATCCCCAATGCCACATCAATGCAAAACCATGAAGTTCAATATAGTTATAGCTCAAGGATAAAAACTGTCTCTCATCTCTTTGTCCTTGTAAGTTAATTATAGGGAGGAGGTCTTGTAGACTCTTCCGCAAACTACCATTTTCAGACTGGAACATTAATTCAGTGGTGGTTTGCTGCTACCGGCCACTGTCATGCTGGGCCTACGTTATTCTGGATATAAGTCTTTTTCCTTCTGCTCCTCATCATTAACCTATTCCTCTGACCAGACCATTGCACATCCTTTAGCTGTTCACCTCTTTGAGATGGTTTCCCCTCATTTGCAGTGCTACTTTTGGAAGCACCTGCTCCTCCTCCTCCATTCACCCAGGTTGGGAACTGGGAGCACTGGCAGCCATTTTAAAATTTTTAAACTTCCCTTCTCTCTGGTATGTGATAGGGCACAGGAGGACCCCAATAGGACCATCAACATGAAAGACTGAAACCATGACATCACTAAGGTTGGTGCAACCCAGTGCGGGAACTCGTAGTGTCAACTTCTTGGACTTCCTTCCATACCAAACCATAACACAGTATTGTAGCTACAAAACTTGACAAAATCAACAACTGTAAAAATAAACCCTAAACAACTAGCAAGAATGTGTGCTTGTAGCATGTGCAGACAAAGCTATGCGATTTGAAACACTGTAATTGGGTAATTATGACAGCTCTGACCAGAGTGCATTTGCATTAGACAGTTCAGCAAGTAAATTAGAAAAGAGTTTTGCTCTTGTAGGTATATAGTAGATATATACTGAACATTGTGGTTATATCTAACAATAGGGATATTTTTATTTAATTTTTTGTGTGTGGAAACAATGCACAAACAGTCATTTTAATGTCACCCCCTCTGATGGGATCGACTGATATGGTCCAAATCCTCTATATCTCTCTACTTCTACCACTGGACTACAATATTTGGCTATACTCTTATGGGGTTGTATGCTCATTCATACAAATAATATAAAGGTTTCCCCTTGACATTAAGTCTAATTGTGTCCAACTCTGTGGGGTGGTGCTCATCTCCATTTCTAAACCGAAGAGCTGGAGTTGTCTGCAGTCGCCTCCAAGGTCAAGTGGCTAGAGTGGTACCTATTGATCTACTCACATTTGCATGTTTTCAAACTACTAGGTTGGCAGAAGCTGGGGCTAACAGCTGGAAGCTCACCCCGCTCCCCAGATTGGAACCGCCAAACTTTCGGTCAGCAAGTTCAGCAGCTTAGCAGTTTAAACTGCTGCACCACCGTGGGTTCCTACAAATAATATACTGTTCCTTATTCCATGGCAATCTCTTTGTCCATCTACTGCAGTATTATCTACTTTGCCTGGCTGTAGCTTTCTGAGATGTTTGGCAAAACCTTGACTTTCTCCATTATCTGCCTTGTTTGAATCTAAGATCCCAAGATATACTCTGCAATGCTCTCTGCCAATGCGCTATTGCTCTTCTCCATGCTGAGAACACATACAGACATAGCTGTACAAAATGCCTGTCCGGGTCCATTTGCCATTTGGTAACTCTCTCTATTATACTGTTTAGCTATGGAGTCCTTCTCGGTTCTGAGGTCTAACCTTGACAAGCGAACAGCACCAAGCTTGTAATACCCAGTGTAGATTTAATAAATAAATCCAGAGCTTAGAAATATTATTTCAGACTACTGGCTAGAGGGATTCTCAGAGTTGCAGTCCAAGAAAAGCACTCCTTCCAACCACTGGACAGACTCAAAATGCCAACTTATACAGACTAATTAACAGCAACTGCTGAACTGTTTTCTGTGTCTTGCAAATGTGCAGCAGTGGAAAGCATCCAAACACTAATATTGAGACAAGGAAGACCACAGTCCTTGCTTTGCACTGTCAACTGCTCCATTAAAAGAGAGCATGTCTTTCTGTTCTGCAATTGAAGAGTACTTCTTGTTGAACTGTCCTTGGAGGAGACATGTTCTGGATTGCACCCAATAGCCCCCAAAGGGAGACCTACTAACAGTCAGATTAACCTGTCAATCTGGTTGTTTTACTCAGTGGAACGGGGTGTCCTTTTCTATAGGCAGCCAAATGTCAATGAAAGTGGATTAACTGCAATGAGGCCATCTCATTTTTGTTGTTTATCGCCGTGCAAATTGTTGGGCTGCTGCTCAATGTGTGTTTCCTTGAACAAGTTCTTATCCTTTACACTCCTTTTTAGTTGAGGACCAAAGTTGCCAAACTATCTGGGAAGGAACAGTGTGCGAGCGATAGAAGAACAGTAACATTCCCTGCTAGCTAATCTACCTGGCCGACCAACAGGTAAACAAACAAAATGGTAGCAGAATCAAAGGTTGCCATGTCTTGAAAGAAAAACTTCTGTTATCCAGAAGGAGCCCAGAAGGAGCCTGCTGGTGGAGTCTTGTGATCTTGAATGGGTCCCCAGTCCCAGAGTGAAAACTGGAGAGGGCTTCTTCACCTTTATGGTTGTGAGGAAGAGAGAGGTTGCGTAAGAGTTGATTATTATCTGGTTGTGTGAAAGGCAGAGCCTTCTGAGTTTTTTGGGTGGGTGGGGGCACTTTAGATACCCCCCCCCAAAGCCAACAAAAAGCCTCATTTATATAGGGTGTGAGGTCTTGCCCTTTTCTTTTCTGCAAGTCAGTTTTAAAAGGCTGGAGAATGAGAATGGAATAGTCAGAGCACCACCTTTCAAAAGAAATCCTGACTGGTGGCAATCCTATCTCTTAGTGACAGATGGATTGTGGCAGGCTTGCTATTTGTCCTGTTTGACACTGGATTCTGGCAACGGAGGTGGCAGTCACGTGCCATTAACGGGAGAGGGTGTGAATGTTGCCCTTCATTTAGTGTTTGGCAAGGAGAGAATGTCACTCGTTCTCTGAGCTGAGAGGAATTCCTGCCCTGAGCTTATCACCTGGAGCAATCTACACCAGGTTGATGGGACCCAGGAAAGATGGAGAGCAATAGTACTGAGGGCAGGGGGGGAAAGAGAGGTTTTACAGGGAAAAATAAATTATACGGGGAGGGATATGGTATTCTTGCATTTACAAATAGCAAAGGAAGGAATTGAGAACTCTGCTGCATGATGAAAGGCCAAAGATCTTCTGCTTTCAATGGAGGATCACTCATATAGTGATCATATACATGTGTGTGTGTACAGCCCTGTGATCCTTGGTCAGAATACCAGAAGCAAAGTCAGCTGGCTAGTTTGACCAGTGAATGTTCCATAGCTGAACCTTGGAGGAAACCAATTGTATATAATCTTCTTTAATGGAGATGAGGGTAATGCATTATCTCTGTGTTCCTTAGACTACAGAGATCAGGGTGGTGTGGTGGAGGAAAGTTCCTTTCAAAAAAATGCAGCCTATTTTTGTCAGAATAAACAGAAAGGTGGACAAGAGATGACAGAATTTGCGGGGAGGGAGTGGGAATTCTGCCTACTTATTCTGCATAATACCAGTTCTTCAGGTGTTTATTTACATTTCTGCTATAAAGGTACTGGAGTATGGTTTTTGCCTCTGCTGTAAAGATAAGATCAGATGCATTGGTGGAGTATTACAACCCCCTTATCCACAGGTTCTGCCAGCCAGTTTGATGCCCACGCTCCAAAAAATATTCCCCACCATGGAAGTGTTAGTGGGCTTCTCTTGGTCCTCCATTGTGTTTCTATGGTATGCTTCCAGCCCAAATACAGTCAAAATATAGGGTTCACTATTCTCTGTGGTTTTGGGCATCCATAGTGGGTCTTGGAAGGGATCATACTGTAATATACAATATTAAACTAAAACTGCTTCCTCCCCCCTCTCTGCCTTTTATACTAGAACAGATGGACAACTCTCCTTTTGGGGCAAAAGGCAATGTCAGATGGTGGTGGGACTATGAGAAAATTCTTTATCTTTGTGGTCCAGGAAATGCCTGTGGTCCATTGTAGGAATGGGGAAGCTCTCTCCTATGGAGGAAATAAGGTTCACAAGTGTACTTCTTTCTGACTTGCAAACTTCTTCTTCTAATATCTTTAATTTTTTTCATGTCAGGAGCAACTTGAGAAACTACAAGTCACTTCTGGTGTGAGAGAATTGGCCGTCTGCAAGGACATTGTCCAGGGGATGCCCAGATGTTTTACCATTCTATGGGAGGGTTCTCTCATGTCCCTGCATGAGAAGCTGGAGCTGATAGATGGGAGCTCACTCCACTCCCTGGATTCGAACCTTTCGTGAGGCAGTCCTGCTGGCACAAGGTTTTAATCCATTGTGCCACCTGGAGCTCCATATCTCTAATTGATAACTGGGGGTAAAAGACAATAGATTAGCTGAGGCTGAGAAAGTGTTATATGGCATTGCAAGAACTTCTTCTTTATGAAAATAACATGGGAATATGCTCATAAGAAGACTTGGGGTGCATTACACTATAGAATTAATGCAATCTGACACCACTTTAACCATTCCATAGTGTTATGGAATCATAAGAGTTTTGGTTGTGGTTTGTTTTAGAAGGTCTTTAGTCTTCTCTGTCAAAGGGTGCTGGTGCCTTCCAGAGCATTAAGATATAGCAGCGAAATTGCATTCATTCTACCGTGTAGATGCACCTTTGGAATAATGTTCTCTTCTGACCAGCCCTTGTGTCACTCATTTTTCTCATAACAATAAAGGCCTAATAGAGCTGTGGTATAACCCCGTGTGAGTTTACACAGCAGCCAGCTTTATGATATGCAGTAAGGCATTCTTTCCAGTAATTATTTTAAGGATTACAGCCTGAAATAATTGAACTTGTCCCATTCCTGGATGCTATTCCTTTTGCCTGCTCCTAGCTATCCTTGTGGGTTTACTTAGAAATAACAGTGAGAGTCTGTTTCAGTGCTTGAAGAGGGAGGGGAGCAAAAGGAAGTGGTGTGGTTTCATCTCAGATTTGGCCAGATTTAATTTAGCCTGAGATATATTCACTTTGGTACTCAAGGTGAGAGAGGGAAGACCGGAGGAAAGGCAGTTTCCAGCTTAGCTGAAAGGACATGAATTGTGGTGTTCTCTGTCATTCCATCTTGTATCACTTTGACAGAGGTGTGTGTACACAACTCAAGGTCCAGTTTGGGCCTCTATGGGCCCTTGGCTATGCTCCTCATGATATGCCATGAGCATGGAATTTCAGGCGCTCTCTCACAACTCCCTTCTCCCATTAAATTTGCTCTTAGTGGCAACAGGAGAGGGGAGGGCTTAGTCCAGGGGTCCCCAAACTAAGGCTGATGGGCTGGTTGCTTCTCTCCAATGTTACTTAAGCAACTCCCATCCTAAACTTTAGACTTACGGCTGCCTTAAAGGCTTTGAAGGTTTGAGGACCCCTTGCTTACTGTCATTACCAAGAAAAACAAACAAACAAACTCAGAAGTGGTAGCCTGCCAATGAAAGAAAAAGGGTTCTAGTCCCCACCCCCGGACTTTCCCTGAAGGGGTGGCTACAGGCAAGAAGCTGATCACTAGCATAGTTTGCTGGTCTGGGTGCTCAGCTACAGCTCTGGAGAACAGGGCTCAGTTCCCTGCTCAGCCATGAAAACCCACTGGGTGACCATGAACAAATCACAACCTCTGAGCCCCAGGAACCTTGTGATGGGTTCACCTTGGGGCTTGGGCGGTGGAGTGGATGCCATCCCACTCTTCTGGGCATTTCAAGGCTTGAAGAAGGGGGATGGCTGTGGGGACTGATACCCAGGACTGCAGAAGCAGTACATGTAGTCCCCACAGGCCCAGAACCTCAACAAACTCGGGCCTTCATGTAGAGTAAACTGGGAAAGCATCTCCAGTAAAAGGGGGAAATTTGGGACTTTGAGGCAGCTTCATGCTAACCCGGTAGCATGCAGCTACCCCCTCAGGGAAAGCCCAGGATTTGGGTTGGGAGCGGAGAATAGAACCCATGCAGAAGTGGGTTATTTTAACCCCTTTCCACATGGGCTTTAGGTATGTCTGGAAGAGCCCTGAGCTGTGAGAATTTAAAACACAATTAAAGATCCATCTCTTCTGTAGGCCTGCCCAGTCAATTTTAAACTATGGATTTAATTAACGTTCTATTAGTTTTGTATTTTATGTATTTCGATATATGTATCTTATGATAATGAGTCTTAGTATATGTAGTTTATTGTATGTGTTTTCTGGTAGTATGTTTTAACTTTGTTTTACCTTACCTCAAGCCTTGGGGAGAAAGTGAGCAACAATTAAAAATTATTATTATTATTATTATTATTATTATTATTATTATTATCACTGAAGACAGGCAGAATCATAAATTGACAAGGTCTGTGTAGTACATAAGAACTACCAACTCCTATAGAGAAACCACTGTTGATAAAAGCTGTAAACAAAGAGCCAGTCCCTCCCTTTTTGCTCAGTAAAGTATCTAACTGGGCATTTCATTTGTGTGTGTGTTGGGAAGGTGGGGAGAGAAGAGATGAAACCCTCTTCACCATCACTGCCCTCAATCCCAGCAAGAGATTGCCTTAGGACACATCAACACACTAATAGGGAATCATTTGTTCAAGCAGGATAGATTAAGTCAAACTGACGCTTTGAGTGCAGGGAACAAGATCAGTGCCTTTGTTCAAGGCCTGCCCAGTGCATTCAATCAGCCACTAATGAACCATAGGCTCAAGGGAGGACTGAGAAGGGGGTGAGCTCTTAGGGACAACCATTAAAGCTGAGGTCCTTGAAAAAAACCTTACAGGGTGACCTTGTCTTCTGTCCTTCTCCCCTTCCGAAAATAAAGGAAGTGCCCCTGAAAACATTAAACCTAATGGTAGCAGCCACCAATGGGGGTGAAGACTGGGCTAGCCTCCCAAGTCTGGTCCAAGACACTTTGCTATCTGAGGCAGAACAGCAAATGGCACTTGCATCCTTCCACCAGGTATCTAAGTCAAGCTACCTGATATTCAAACAGAGGAGTGCTATCTTGGCCGAAGAGGTAGACAAATATCTGAAGTGCCTCTCGTGATTCCTGATTATAAAATTACAACAGCAACAAACTAAATCACACATAATTTGCTATCCTGTCATGACACAACTATTATCTCCTGCCTGATGGTCCCCCCTCTATCTGCCCAGTTGCAAGGCAGGCCTGGCAACCAATGTGTAGTGGAAAGAGCCGTAATTTGGTGGCAGAGGACATGCTTTGTGTGGGAATGTTTTCAGCCTTATCCTTGATGGGAAGAGAATATCAGTTGGAAAGCTATTCTGGCTAGTCAGTAGTTGATAGACCAGTGGTATGTTTCCTGGCCTGATTGAGGGATGGCAGCTGTTCCTTCAAGGAAGGTCAACGAAATTCCTCACAGTGGGGTCAAGATGGACACAGACTTTTCACAGGGTGTTTGTTGTGCTGCTTCCAACCCTACCGCATTCCTCTGCTCTCCTGACAAAGTTGCCCAGTTAAGGAAAGGAGCAGCAGTCAATCTCTGGAACAATGCCTGGAATTTCACAAATGCAGCTACATTTGGCAAGTAGGTATTGGGCACACACATACACACACTCATCTGAAACCTGCCAAAGATAAGAACAGTAGCCAGAAGAGATGAAACATGGATTTTGGGTGGAATGCAGTTTCCAAAAACAAAAAAAACAAACAAAAAAAAAAAACAAGAGTGGTGATGCCATTAAAGTAGTTATTGCAAAAGGTTGTGTTAAGCTATTGCTTGACTGAGTAATGGTAAATTTGACAGAATATCCACAAATCTGGACCAGCTGACTGTTATCTTATGTTACATGGGAATTTCCAAAAGCCTATGTTTGGTGTGCTTCTGTTAGAAATGGGAGAGAGAATGCCTGATGGCAGCTAACAACAACAACAACTTTCTTTCATGCCTGACTGCTACCGATAGATGCAAAAACTACCATAAATCACATTTTGAATTCAAATAAACACTTTCAGCGTGCAATACGTCTGCGTGCATTTTGATCAAAGCTTAGAAATTTTGCATTTTTGGATTACAATCCCGGCCAACATACCCAGAGGATTCTCGGAGTTGTAGTCGAATCCATCCCCCAACTTCGTTCAAGAAAAACACATCACTGCCCTTCAATCACCTAAAAGAGCTTGGCTCAGGAAATGACCTTTGGGCCTAGGTGTGACAGTGACTGTATGCTCCCATCAGTAAGTTTTTCTAAGTTGTGGAATCTGTTCAGTCCTTTCCATCCTGCACTACAAGTGGGCTGGACTACTGCTTTCATCCTTTTCAAGCGTTTTTGCCACCTTGTCAGAAGAGCACAAAGTTGTGGATAATAGCTCTGTGCCCTCCTGATATTTTAATTTTAATAGCTTTGCTTGTGTGTGCCTTTCCCCAGAAGGCTATAATGGTATTTCCTGTCATGGGACACATAGGTAATATAAATAAAGTGCGCCTTCAACAACACAATAAAGTGAGCATTTTCTGTTGTAGGTTTTTGCTTTGCAAAGCTAAAAGAAAAGTAATTTACTCTCCCTATGGAGGATTTCTGAAGAATTGCTCTTTAGGATTTGTACGGAGCGGCACACAAACTCAGAAATGGATAAAACAAGATCAGGTGACTCTTCTCATTGCTCACTGGTTTAGACTGCAAACTGCTGGGGCCTTGGAAAAAAGTATTTGGTTTATTCCCAGCAACGTCACAGAAAGGAGCCAATAGCTGATCCGCAGCCACACAATTTGCAAATACCATTGGCTTGTAGCCAGCAAGGCAGCAGCTTAGCCTCCATTTACCCTAGCCATTTAATATGGTTCAAAGCTAGTTTCAAATGCTGATGGTCAGGTAACAAACTCCCATGAAAATGTGCAACAGAAAGCCTTGATGTGCATCATACTCTGTGGTTTTGGGTCATCATCATCTGGGTTTCAAACTGATTCCAGGATTTCCGATGTAATCACCTACACAGCAAAACCATTTTTTCAATATTGCTTTGAATCTGCATTAAATGGTCAGTGTAGTTGTGCCCTCAATTCTATGTTTTAAACAGGCTTCAAAGAAGTTAGCCAGGGTGCTGAATTATATTCTTTACATAGCTTCAGCACTTTGGACAACTCCTTTAAACCAGAAGTGGATTCACCTTCTCACTTCCAGGGGAGCAACCAGAAGCTAGTGGCTGCAAATAGAGCACTGAAAACTACAAAACCTTTAGGATACAGCAGGGACAGGCAAGCACAGCAGGAAACATATCCAAGCAGACAGTTTTGGTAGCTGCTAAGCCATGGAAGAACACACATCTTATCCAATTCCTCTAACCTGCCATGCTGCAGGTGTGGTGAAGACAAAATGTAGAACATTAAAATTTAAAATTAACTTGAAAATGACTTGTGCAACTTTAGATAACATTTATTTAGCCTATATAATCTGTCCTTTTCTGGCCCTATCTTTTCTGCCCTCTTGAGGTGGCAGAGAAAATTTACACTGAAGACGATTTATTTCAAAGCAGGACTCAAAAAAATGCCTGACTTTAAACCTCACTTAGAGACAAATTTACTTGCTTTGAAGATATCCATCTCACCTCCAGACATGGACTATTTGGGTGTGAAGCTGTAATGCCTGACCCTGGGACAACAAAACTTTGATACCCAGTACTGCCCACTTTATGTCACTTTATGAAGGTTGTCAATCTGGCATCTGCAAGGGTGGTGATTGGAGGCACTTTGTCTGAGATCCTTTCAAAGAAGGTCCCAGGTACAATCCTTGGCATCTCCACTTGAAACATTAAGATACCAGATGGCAAGAAGAAACCCAGCATGAGATCCTGGAGAACCATTACCAGTGGCAGTAGAGATAGCACTGAGCTCTTGCAGTCTTTTGCAGTATGTAGAAAAGTGTGGCCCTTCTGTTGCTTTTGTATTTCTGTTTCCATAATCCCTAGCCAAAATAGCCAGCTATGATGATGACAGTTACTGTCCTTTAACATCTGGAGAGCCATATCTTCCTCATTCCCATGGGATGATTTGACAGTTTCCTAGAATGTCTAGGTGAGCTCCTACCTGCAGTATGACGTGTACTTCTACAGCACAAACTTAGATATCTCAGGTCAGTGAAGCTATACAGTCTGAGATATAAGGAGGGTTCTACTTCTCTTTAGTTGGCACATCAAGTAGGAATCTTCAGCTTTTGCTTTGTATGGTTATAGATGAATGCATAGGTACATATGCACATTGATACATGCTCCTGACATGGCTTTGTCTATAGAATCCTGTAAGGATGCCTATGTACATGTATACACCTATATGCTTGTATATGCTTATGTGCATATATGTGGACTTTGTCCCCCCCTCGACGGACTGTCACCTTGCCGTGGTGAGGGGGCTTGCGTGTTCCGATGAACCTGTAGGCACAGCAACTGGAGTCGTGCACTCCCAGGAGTGGCTGCGGGGGAGGTCCCAGACCAAGAACAGTCCGAAGACCCAAAGACCTCAACGGCGGAGCAGGCGGAGGATAACATGGCCCATGTTACAACGGCTGCGAAGGCGGAAGAAGGCTGCAACAGACTGAGAAGCCACGGTCATTGTGTTAAACTACATCACCAGTGGAACCTCACTCTGTGAAGACTGTGTGTTGATCAGTTGTGCACTGACCTCCACACATTAAAAAAACCCACGCACAGGCGTCCTCCAAAGAAAATAAAAACCAACCAACCAAAGTCCCATGGCGATTAGCGAGTGGCGACGGGGGCAGGACTGTGAAATCTGGAAGCCCCTAGTCACAGACTGGCACATGGGCGGTGGGTATGGACTCAGTCGTTCTACCTCAAGGACCGAGGCAGTTGAGTAGTTCGGCAGCTGTATCCGCGACTGAGCAGCCCTTTTGAGGATCCACTCTGCTCACCCCACATGGGGAGGGGGCTAGAAAAGGTGCCCTAAACATAGTCTGCCTCTCTCATCCCTGACTGGACTGCCGCGTCCAGTGGGGTCACCACCCTGCGGCCAAAAAAGAAAAATGAACTTTGGTACGTGGAACGTACGGACTCTGATGGACAACAGTGGCAGTGAACGCCCCGAACGCAGAACTGCCATCATTGCAAGGGAGCTGGGACGCTTCAACATCGACATAGCAGCCCTTCAGGAGACCCGGAGAGCAGGGGAGGGACAGCTGAAGGAAGAAAAAGGAGGCTACACCTTCTTCTGGAAGGGACTGCCTGAAGAAGACCAAAGAATGCACGGAGTCGGCTTTGCCATCAGAAATGATCTGGTGAAACATCTGTCCGAAGCACCCACTGGCATCAACGAACGTCTCTCAACCCTCCGAATCAATCTTGCCAAAAACCAACGGGCAACCATCATAAGTGCCTATGCACCAACACTAGATGCTGACGAAGACATCAAGGAGAAATTCTACTGTCAGCTGGACACCGTCCTATCGGGGATACCTAAGGAGGACAAAATCATCCTCCTGGGGGACTTCAATGCAAGAGTCGGGCGAGACTTCGACCTGTGGCCAGGAACCATAGGAAAAGACGGGGTTGGAAACAGCAACCCGAATGGCATCCTGCTTCTCACCAAATGTGCGGAACACAACCTTGTCATCACCAACACGCTCTTCCGCCAGAAAAACAAGTTCAAGACATCATGGAAGCACCCCCGGTCAAAGCATTGGCACCTCTTAGACTATGTAATCACACGTGCCAGAGACCGCCGTGACGTGCTCCTCACAAGAGCCATGACAGGTGCTGACGACTGCTGGACTGACCACAGGCTAATCCGATCCTCGATGGCCATCAAGATCGCTCCCAAGCGCAGACTCCAAGGCAGAAAGACAAGGCGCAAAATGAACACCCAAGCCCTTCAGGAGCCCTCCAGACGAGCCCATCTCCAAACAGCACTCAAGAACCATCTACCCACAGAACACCCCGAAAATGTTGAGGAACATTGGAACAAACTGAAGACCTCCATCATCCAAGCCTGCGAAGAAACTATTGGATACCAAGCCAAGAAACATCAAGACTGGTTTGATGAAAATGACATCGAGATCCAACAGCTAATTGACAAGAAAAGGAAAGCCTTCCAAACATGGCAGAGAAACATCAACTGTGCTGCTAAGAAAAAGATCTACGCTAGTGCAAAAGCCGAGGTCCAAAGAAGGACAAGAGAACTCAAGAACATCTGGTGGACAAAGAAGGCTGAAGAAATCCAACACCTGGCAGATACCCATAATGCTCAAGGATTTTTCAAAGCCACAAAGGTCATCTACGGACCAAGAAACCATGGCATACAGCCTCTACGCTCATCAGATGGAACCAAACTCCTGAAGGACCAAAACTCAATTGCACTACGTTGGAAAGAACACTACCAAAGCCTCCTGAACCGCAGCTCCAATGTGGCCGAAGAGGTCCTCTCACAAATCCCGCAACAACAAACCAGGGATGAGCTTGCAGCACCGCCTAGTTTGGAAGAAGTCAGCAATGCCATCAGCCAGCAGAAGAATAACAAAGCCAGCGGACCGGATGGGATCCCTGCTGAAATCTTCAAAGAGGGAGGACCTGAGCTGACACACCAACTCCACCAGCTCATAGAAAAAGTGTGGGTGACCGAGAAAATCCCAGCAGACTTCAAGGATGCCACCATCATCACCCTCTTCAAAAAAGGGGAAAGAACAGACTGCGGAAACTATCGAGGTATCTCCCTTCTAACCTCCGCTGGGAAAATCCTCGCAAGAATCCTTGCAAACCGCCTCCTGCCCCTCTCAGAAGACACCCTCCCAGAATCCCAGAACGGCTTCCGCCCCTCCAGAGGAACCGTGGACATGATCTTCACTGCACGACAGCTCCAAGAAAAATGCAGGGAACAAAACCAACCTCTGTACATGGCATTCATCGACCTTGCAAAGGCATTCGACATAGTGAATCGCAGCGCTCTCTGGACCATCCTCCACAAAATCGGATGCCCTAACAAATTTGTGAACATCCTGCGGCTCCTCCACGATGACATGATGGCAACAGTCTTGGACAGCAATGGCTCCCAAAGTGACCCATTTAAGGTGGAATCGGGTGTCAAACAGGGATGTGTTATTGCCCCAACTCTATTCTCCATCTTCATCGCAATGATACTTCACCTTGTTGATGGGAAGCTTCCCACCGGAGTGGAAATCATCTATCGGACAGATGGCAAGCTGTTTAACCTCAGCAGACTGAAAGCCAAAACCAAAGTTACAACAACATTGTTATAGAACTCCAGTATGCTGATGACAATGTCGTCTGTGCGCATACAGAAGAAGATCTACAAGCCACTCTAAACACCTTCGCAGAAGCATACACGAAGCTTGGCCTGTCACTGAACATTGAGAAAACCAAAGTGCTCTTCCAGCAGTCACCAGCCAACTCCTCCCCAATGCCAGAGATACAGCTTAATGGTGTAACATTAGAAAATGTTGACCATTTCCGCTACCTTGGCAGCCACCTCTCCACCAAAGTCAACATCGACGCTGAAATACAACACCGCCTGAGCTCCGCAAGTGCAGCATTTTCCCGAATGAAGCAGAGAGTGTTTGAGGACCGGGACATCCGTAGGGAGACCAAGGTGCTTGTCTATAAAGCTATTGTCCTCCCAACCCTGCTATACGCCTGTGAGACGTGGACTGTCTACAGACGTCACATGCAACTCCTGGAACGATTCCATCAGCGCTGCCTCCGGAAAATCCTGCAAATCTCCTGGGAAGACAAGCGGACAAACGTCAGTGTGCTGGAAGAAGCAAAGACCACCAGCATTGAAGCGATGGTCCTCCAACATCAACTCCGCTGGGCTGGCCACGTTGTCCGGATGCCTGACCACCGTCTCCCAAAGCAGTTGCTCTATTCCGAACTTATCAACGGAAAACGGAATGTCGGTGGACAGGAAAAGAGATTTAAAGATGGGCTCAAAGCCAACCTTAAAAACTCTGGCATAGACACTGAGAACTGGGAAGCCCTGGCCCTTGAGCGCTCCAGCTGGAGGTCGGCTGTGACCAGCAGTGCTGCAGAATTCGAGGAGGCACGAGTGGAGGGTGAAAGAGAGAAACGTGCTAGGAGGAAGGCGCGTCAAGCCAACCCCGACCGGGACCGCCTTCCACCTGGAAACCAATGCCCTCACTGCGGAAGAAGGTGCAGAGCAAGAATAGGGCTCCACAGCCACTTACGGACCCACAAGAACATTGGAGGACCATCATACTCGGAAAACGAGGGATCGCCTAAGTAAGTAAGGACTTTGTCCAAAATCCCCCCCTTCCCAAAAAAGAGTTTTAGGTGGCAGCACATTGTTAGCTAGGAGTAGAATATTATGTGCAGATAGTTTTTTTCGATTCCTGTAAAAAAAAATTAGTTTGGTACCTTTTAGAAACAAATACATACAGAAATACATGCGCACACACATGTATCCAAAGAGATCCAAAGAGATTACTCTATACATGTATGTTCCTGAGAATATACCGATGATCCTTAAGCGAGTAGAGCAAATTGGTGAGGATAGAGCAAACCTTTCTCCTAAGCTATGGTGCTTGGAGCTGCTGCTTCAGATGGAGCCAGATTAGACAGGCCCTCTGAATGGGTGTGAAAGGAGCTTTTCAGCGAGACTGAGAAAGAAACCCAGAGAAACCCACCCAAAGGCAAATATTATGGGAGTAAAAGCAAGGGGTGGGGTGTGATGAGGAAAAGAGTGCTTGTAGTCTCAAAAGTCTGGAACGGATCGTTCTGTCTCGGGGATTTATTGAACAAACTCATGCCTTGGTGCACTTGAATCTGTGTTGTCAGGTCGTCTGTATCCCCCAGCAGTCCTCTTCAGTGCTACTACTTGGTCTGCTTGTGCTCTACTGATACCCTTTAGCAGTTCAGCTCCCTGCCTTCTCCTCCCTCCTGGGCAGATGCTGAGCACACCACACATTCCTGAAGTTCATCATCCAAATACATAACAGGGTATTTTGATTCCTTCCCATTCTGATTTCCAATGTCATCTCCTATATACTTGTGTTTTTATTTAAGGAGAACTTGCAGAATGTGGGAAGGCTCTGGCTAGTTTGCAAACCTCTTGTGTTAAATGATATAAATGACCTTGCACAGTGAAATAATTTCTTTGTAGTGGATCTATTTCTGAGTTCTGGGTAGAGTCTAATTTTGTGACGATCACAATATTCTTGGTTTCTTGTTATTTTTAAAAGAATCATATTTAGAGAAGTGGGAAACTGTGGCACTGTAGATGTTTTTGATCTAAATCTCCAGCAGCCCTCGCTGTTAGTGAGGAATGATGGGAGCTGCAACCCAAAAACATCGCACCCCACCCCGGTCCTGAGGTGCTTTTCAAGACTCCTCATAGGGTATGTTTTCCATGAATGATAACAGCAGCAATACGTACCGTGGATAGCTTTTTAAAAGTTCAGAGTGGATTCATTGCACTACCAACATGGGAAACAGCCCTTATCGCCTCTTTTCTGAGTATTTCACTTCTTCAAGATTTCCTAGTACCTTCACTTTCAGTGATATAGAAACTATGCTTCTGTTCATCAGGAACACAACTGTGGGGCATTCTGTTTAATCTCTACAGCCCCCCCCCCCCCCATCCCATGCCAATAGGCTGCCCTGTTCATTTCAGAAACATACACCCAAGGATATTTGATCACAAACTCATAGTTTATTTGTGAAGTTTTGCTTTTGTACCACATACCAAAGAGTGCCATGTGTGATCAGTGCAAAGAACACCAGCACCTCCCGTTGTTAGGGCTTGGTTGCTCTTGATGGAGGGCGCAGGGTGAGTCTGACAGGGCCTCTGAAGGATGGCTCAACTCAATCATGTCCGCTATGATATTTTCAAGATTCAAAGCAAGAGGGGGATGACCCACTCCTCCTCAAAAGAGACAGAAGGATGAGCATTTGGGTGTTTTCCAGGATGAAGATACATTCTTATTTAATTTACATGGTATCTATTATTTATTTTCTGTCATCCAAAGAGCTCCGGACAACAAGGATCTTACTTAATGCACTTCATGCCATATATATCAGCCCTTTGAGGTAGGTTAAACCAGAAGTTTGGCCAGAGGTAATCTGGGGTGGGAATATGAACCCAGGTTCATGATTGACAGCTTATTTGCACAAATGGGCTCACAGGGTGGCCACTTGAAAGATTCCCATGTGAGATCACTGATTCAGTGAAGAAGCAATCATTTGTAGACTCCTGTCACATTGGCAGAGTGAATGTTACCTTTCTTGCCTCCTCCCTTGGACTCTGGTTGTGGGAGGATGTTGGCTAGTAGTGGCAGTGGCCAGCATTTTCTTTTCCATTGCAGATACAAGCACTTTGTGGACTACTTCCACTTTGCAAATAGTAACCTATTCAATAGTAACCCTAAGTTAATTTTTCTCTCTCTCATACACTTCCTACACATAAGAGACTGAAAATAAAGTGGGAAATGGAATTGTGTTTTCAAAATCCTACAACTTGATTTTCTAGGAGATTCTGGGAGCTGTGGTCAAAAATAACTTTCCCAATCTTTGCCATGTACATGCATACAGATACACACATAAACAAACACACACAGATAACTATCCATGATTACACACAGACAAAACCATGAAATTATCCAGTGCTGCTGCATCATGCAGCTGACTATGATGCCAAGCCAATCTTTTCCAGAAAGTCAATAACTTATTGGTCAGTGAGATCTTCTCATAAAGTTGAATACAGTTGCAGAAGATTGACAAGTCTCCCTAGACTGAAGTTCTACCCAACAGTCCCAATGGCTTCAAGGATGGATCCAAGAAACTATTCTTCCTTGGTGATAGGGTGCATTGTAGCCTATAGGATAGCAGCACCTCTCGAACAGTGCGCCTGAAGGTTTTGCTAACAAAACAGTACAGAAAGAAGTTGAGGGAGGTGTTGAGCATGGCCACCATATTGGCCACATCTAGGGCCAGATGTACTCTCCAATCTTGATTGACTGAGGTGATGTAGAGGTGGTAGATAATGACAAATGTTCTTGGAGCCCAGAGGACAATGAAGACAGTGGTGATGGCCAAAAGAATTGCTGTGGTTTTGCTGAGACGTCGATTGGGCCTCCCTGAGTGCTTGAGCCTGCAAATGATCACTGAATTGGTAACCAGGAAGACACTACAAGGAATGAAGTAGATGATAAAGCAGTGGAGCCACTTCAGGACTTTGTTCATGGTGGTTGGTGGGTGGACATCATGCCAGACATCTAGCCACCAGTAGAAGGGAATTCCAGTAGCCAAAGACACTGCAAACGTGGCACCAATGATCTTCCGAGTGCGCTCTGGGTAGGAGACAGCTCTGTACTGCAGAGGGTGACAGAGGGCCACATAACGGTCCACGGTCAGCAATACAGTCACCCAGATGGAGGCATGGTTGGCTGTGAATTGCAGCACGTTGGCAGCATGGGTGAAGGTACCAGAGACCGCACGGCCCAAGACAGCTGCTTGGATGATGAAACCCGCAAAGACAACAAAGACTTGTGTCAGGATATCGGATGCTGTGAGGGCCAGGAGGTACCAGTAGGAGGATTTGTGAGTGCGAGCAGCAAGGCGCGAGAGTGCAATGGCAGCCAAAATGTTAACTAGAGCAAGGAAGAGAGGAGCACATAGTCATTAAAATATACAAATATGTTATTTGAATCTGAGGCAGAGAAAATTGTAAGTAAGTCATAATTAATATTTTGCATTTGCAAAGTTGGGTTTAGTTCCAGGTAGCTTTCCAGGGCAACTAGGTTGAGCCCCTACTTGCTCTCCCACTAATAGACAGATACATTTTATTCAGACCTTTGACACTACTGCTGGGTTGCATAAAAATACATTTCATTTAAGTATCTGCAGCTTTTCTTTCCAACGCCTCGAGAATAGATTTAACATTTAGGATGTTTTAGCCTGTTTTGTAGTGTTTGCTTTTTACCTTTCCAGTCACCTTGGGTCCAGTTTTCTGAAAGTAATGAGGGATGAACTCACATAAAATCAATCCAACAAATAATAAATAAAATCTCATTTATGATCAAGACCCCTACACTCTTGGCTGTTGCCAGATTATGTACCCTCACCCCAGCTCTTCTTTCTGAAGCTGATCTGCTCCTCTTTTGCACTTTTTCTCAGAGCCATTTACCAAATTTCACACCTGTCCTTCCTCATAGGTGCATAGAGTTGCACCTGCCAAACTGTCCAGCCAGAGGCACAGAGTTCTTCATATCTTCATGAGTCCATGGCTCCCTCTAGTGCCCAGCACTGTAATTAATGCCTTAGATGCTATTGTGCCAGTCACAATCCTTCTTGGTATAATGAACCCTGGGTGAAATCTACAGTTCTGTTGTAGGAACCTTCTGTGCAAACCTTAATATAATAGGGACTTTCCCTTCAAATCAGGACAATGTATCACCTTTTTTGTTCCTGGGTTCCATAGGATGGAACTATGGCAGTTTATTATAGTGCTATAATTGTGTTGTGTAAAAAGACCCTGGATTTTTGTATCCATGGTCTTATTTTAAAGCAGAAGCATAAAAAACCCCCATCTGCTTCCATACTGCATATGGGATTGGAGGTGCAACTCCCATGAATGGAGTGTGGCATTGGTTCCTGGACTCCTGGACCTTCTCTGATTTAAGGAGAGACTACATTGCCAATTGTCAGGGATAATGTGGCTGCATTCTGCCTTTCAGATCCTGCCATCCCAGAAGCATCCGTGTTAAAATAACACGGATGTTTCTGAGCCAGCCAAGGCTTCAAATGGAATGCGTGCTTTCTGGGGTGGGTTGTCCAGACGTTTCCTTGGGATCAGTCCGAGAGAACATCCAGAGGCCGTACTCCCCTCCCCCCAAGTCCCCAGACCCTTTAGAAAAGTAAAAAAAACTTACCAGGCCTGCAGTATACCCTCAGAGTGCCTCTCCCAGCACATACAAATGACCTGCCAGGAGGTTGGGGGGGGGGGGAGAGATTTTCCTCTCCCCCCCCCCCCCCACCCGGCTCTCCTGGTGCGTCATTTGCAGTATACTCTCGGAGAGCTGTTCTGAGGATATACTGCAGGCTTAGTAAGTTTTTTTTATTTTTCAAAAGGGTCTGGGGGCTTGGGGGGAGGGGTAGGTATTCCCACAGTTTACCAGGATTATTTAGACCGATAAACTGTGGTGTATGGACTGTAGTCTGGGCTATAGCCCAGACACCGGAAATAGTGCATTTGTCCCACACCTTCCAAGAAGGTGTGGTTTGTAGGGAATTAATTCGGGACTATCCAGAATGTTGTATGGACAGGCCCTGTCTGGATGGGCCCGGAGTTGCAATGCAATATATCTGGAAAGCAGCTCAATTTCTACCTCTAGGGGCCCGTAAATTGTGGGAATACTCACCCCTCCCCTCAAGCCACCAGACCCCTTAGAAAACTAATAAAATCACTCATTCCCCACCCACCCCCCACCCCGCTCTCCTGGCACATCATTTTTACACGCTGGGAGAGCCAGCCAAGGCTTCAAATGGAGAGCACATACATTTTTATTAGTTTTGTAAGGAGTCTGGAGGCATTGGGAGGAGGGAGATAGGGCCTCCACACGTTCTCTCAGGCTGCTCACGAGAGAACGTGTGGACACCCACCCCAGAAAGCGTGCATTTTCTGGGGTGGGTGTGGACAGGCTCCCAGAATCATCCGCTTCTGGGATAAAGGCCTGTTTGGATCCAGCCTAGGTAAAATATAATAAACAGCGACTGGATGGTCTTCTGCTTTGAATGGATGTTTCTGCCTGGCAGGGGTTGGACTGAATGGCCCTTGTGGTCTCTTCCAACTCTATGATTCTATAAAAATGACCCTGTCATGAGGTTTTGATCTTCCTTTCTGCTGTGTCCCACTCAGAGATTTCTTGTGACACAACAAAGGAGACAGTGCTTACTTCTCTGCATTTCCTTACCTGGCAGACCAACAGCAAACAAGATACAATAATAGACGGGAGCCGCCATGTCAACGATGCAAATTGATCCTTCCTCCCCATCTGGGTCTTTGGCATTGTTTTTCCAGACTGGGTCACTCACATTCATCTTCTCCCAGTACCTTCCAGCTATGGGGATGGTTGCAAAGGAAAAGGAGAATCAGGAATTCAATATAATTACTTCCTATAATACTGTCAACACTGGACCCCTTGCATTAAATTTTCCCCTTCACTGAGCAAGAGCAGGATCAATATGGCAATTTCTGCAGCAGCTTCAGGCAATGGTTGATTACATTTTAGCCTCCCCCTCCACTCTAGCCTGTGTCACTCCGCTCTCCCTAGACAGCTCCTGCTCGCTTTCATCAATGGGTAAACACAATGTTTAGACAAAACGGAGTGCCATTTCTTTGCCAGAAGACTGTATTTTTCAAGGTGAAATTCCTGGTGGAAAAGCAGATTTCTATTTCTTGTTGCCCCCATGAGTCCTTACTAATGCCTGTTCCCATTTCCATCACGATACACAGTTATACTCTATAAGAACGATCTGTCAGCATATGTTGCCCATTCTCAGAAAAGAACAGAGATCTCCACACACCATCTATGGGGGCCACCATTAGGCGGCATCATCAGTGAGTCAATGGGACAACAAGCCAGTGGTGGCTGATGACCTTCATGTTAGTTAAGTGACAAAGGCATTCTGGGGTCTAGCCCAACTTTACAGACACCCTCCATTCTAATGGATCTATTTAGCCTCTTTAAATTTGGATCCACCATCCTGCTGGTATGGAAGAAGTCAACAATTACCACTGCTAAAGTTCCCAGTCAGGGCACAGGTACTAGCAAGTGATCACAGAATAAATACCAGTTGGAAATTTAGGGTGCATTTACACTCTAATACAGTTTGACACCACTTTAACTGTCCTGGCTCAATACTACCATAATCCCAGGATTTGTAATTTTGTGAGGCACCAGCTCTCTTTGGCAGAGAAGGCCAAAGAACTTGTAAAATACATCTTCCATTGAGCCAAAGTGTCAAAGTGAAGTTATTCTACAGTGTAGATGCACCCTTAACCAAGCCAGCGGGAAAGGTACCACCTAGATGGCACATATGGTTGAGAGATTGGGTATAATCTAATCTGGTGGTCTATGTCTCTTTCTGTCATACTGAGATGCCACCTACCTATTAGTAATGTTATATCCATAGAGCCTGTATCCATGGATTCAACCATCCTCTACTTGAAATTATTTTTAAAAATCTAAAAAAACAAACCTCAAATTTGCCATTTTACTACACCACTGTACATAATCAGATTTGAGCATCCACAGATTTTAGTATCCACGTGGATCCTGGAAACATCCCATGCACCTTCCAGCTCTATGATCTGAAATCATTACAAACATCAAATGAGTACTGCAGTTCCACATTGCAATTACACATATAGGATTGCCCTTATAAAAGATCTTGAAGTCCTATTGTTTATACAATGTCAAAGTAAAAAGGGAACCCCTTATATAAAAGGACAAAATCAAGATTTGGGTTTTAGAAAAAAATCTTTTCAAGCCATGTATGGTTGAATCTATAAATATGGAGGGCAGATGATACATGTAAGAATGCAACATTCAGATTGTCCAGCCTGCCAGCCTTGAACAGTTCTAGGTGCCCTGTTCACATTGTCAGACAGATTCTTACCAGTCTCCCAGTAGGCGAGTCTTGGTGGATTCTTACCTTGATGACTCTCACAGAAAAACCTGTTCTGTATTCCCAGATGTAATCTTTATTGATTCTCCTGGATCAGTTTGTGAAGGAGTGCATGTCTTCCTTCTCTGTGCACCAACTCTGCAAAGCCGGACTTGACAGCTGGAGGTGAGTGAGAATGGAAAAGAGGAGGCAGTAGTGTGAAGTGGGCTGTCTGAGCTGCTGAGCAGAGACCTGGAATGAGAGAGGAGGGGCGACAGGTATTGCGATACAGATATTGAGATATCTGAGATAAGGCAAGAAGTGTGAGTTGGCTGGCTCAGCACTGATGGAGAAACAGGCCATGGGGGGACTCTTGCCACTTATAAACCCACACTTCTGTTTGCATGACCCACATTGAAGAAAGGCAAAATGTTATTTAATTGGGAAACTGGCCTACAAAGAAGGGGCAAATGTAAATTGTGTTCCCTTCTCTAGTGTGTGAGAGGGCCAAGGGCTGTTATTATACTAGTTGCAAAGTTTCTGAAGGGAAATCCTTTCCATGCTATGCATAAAAACTAGCTACTATTTCTGATTTTGTTTATGTTCAGACAAATAATCTGTTAGTGTCAATATTTTGATTCCTATTTTTGGCTGTTGGAGCCACTAAACAGCAAAGTTGGGTGAACTCATTTCCATTTGAACAATCAGCGAATGGTGACAGAGCCTGGCAAAATCCTTTTTTGGACCATGACACCTAGAATTCCGCAACCAGTACAGCCAGTAATGTAGCCAACTCAAGAGTGATGATGATGGTGGAAGATGTAGTTTCTTCCCAAAGGTGACTGTTTCAATCTCTATTCAGGGATGGACTATGACTGTTTGTCCTATGGCAACATCATCTTCGTTTAGGAGAAAACCTTTGCAACTGGTACTATTATAAAAAAATTGACCCCATACCTGATTAAACATAAACAACCAGAGATGACTTAAATATTAATTTATGTTATTTTTTCCTTTTCTCCAATTGCAATTCCAAAATGCTGCTCCATCTTAACTGCAGAAAAGTCTGGCCAACTGTATCTCCTCCAGCCAGTGATGTCAGGAAGATTCCCCAGACACCAGGAGCCCAGATCGAAACCAGGCCGGAGAGGGTGAGGGTATTTTGAATGGCTGTCAAAGTGGATAAAATGCTCTGTACTTGTCCCATGTCTGCACTTGGGAGGACGGGATTACACTTCTCTCCTACTAGTAGTTTTCCAGCCCTCACTATCTAAATATCAGAACATCTTGTTTGCTTTGACATGGGGTGAGTGCACAGCTGCCATATCAGCTCATCAAATCAGCACTGAGCACCTAGTGCTATTTATTTTGGCCAAAAATCTCTTAGCAAGATCCAGCTCATAGAGCTACTATAGAGGGCAGATGTGTCTAGATTACTGGCTCTCAACCTGTGGGTCCCCAGGTGTTTTGGCCTACAACTCCCAGAAATCCTGTTTTTTTGGGCTCCAAGAACCTGAAGGAGCGGGATGAGTTCCTCACCCCCCCCCCCCTTTGCCTCTCTGGAAGAAGCTCCTAGTGTGTGAAAATGATGTGTCAGGAGGTGAAGGGGGAGGGATTTCATTATTTCGATGTGACAGGGTAAATGGGTGGCCGGGGGCTGGCTCCATGGCTGGGGGTTGGCATTGAGCCTCCCTCCCCCCAGAAAGCACAGGGGTTGGGGTAGGTGTGGGACTGAGGCCATGTAGGTGGGCTCTTAGGCTGGACATACACTACCCTATATCCCAGGATCTGATCCCAGATTATCTGCTTATCCCAGATTATCTGGCGGTGCAGACTTCTACAATCCAATTCAAAGCAGATAATCTGGGGTCAGAACCTGGGATATAGCACAGTGTAGAGCCAGCCTTATTATCCTGTCTTGAGCCTCTTCCACCCGAAAAGGCTATGGCTGACTAGGTGAGAAGAGTATAGATGGAAATGGGAAAACAGATGGACTTTTGACTGGGAGGACTGAACCATTTGCAAAATCCTAAAACTAGATTTTGAAGTGCAGCTCTTGGTCTTCTGAGCTCTGCCCTTGATGCAGTACTTTGGCTTAGCAGAAAACACTTAACTATTCAACATCTCCTTGGGCTTGTTTTCCAATGTGTGTGTGTGTGTGTGTGTGTGTGTGTGTATGTTGTCAGTTTATATCTAGAGTTAAAGCAACAACAGTAACAAAAATGAAAGGCAGTGAAGGAAAAACCATTGCCTGTTATGCAATGTTCATTTAAAATAAACTGTCTGTATTCACTTTACAGTCTTCACACTTATACTGTATTAGCTTTTAACAATTTGACATTTACCAGAAAACACTCTGGCATGGTCTGGAATAACTGACACGTTATTAAAATCATACTCACTGAGCTCTTTCTTTCTTTGGATGGGCTGTACTTCCTGTTCCAAACATTTTATTTTCACACATACTTGGAAGAGTAATATGTATACTAAATTCCATACTTCGTTGTTGCCCTTAGCTTACTCAAACCTGGACTCAACATGCATTTGCGTTCCATTTCTTAACATTTTTTGCATGCATTTATACCCATCTTAACTGTACCTAACCTGTTGAATGGTAGAGTCCTTTCTCACTACAGAATTATAGTGATATTATTCAACTTTACCTGCCATGATTCCACCCTATGGAATTCTGGGACCGATGGTTGACGTAGGGAAGGCTTAGAGTTTTCAGCCAGAGAGGTCTAGTGCCTCTCCAAATTACATTGAGCTCCTGGTGGCGCAATGGTTTAAACCCTTGTGTTGGCAGGACTGCTGATAGAAAGGTTGGCAGTTCAAATCCGGGGAATGGGGTGAGCTCCCATCTGTCAGCTCCAGCTTCTCATACAGGGACATGAGAAAAACCTCCCACAGGATGGTAAAACATCCGGGTGTCCCCTGGGCAACGTCCTTGCAGACGGATAGTTCTCTCACACCAGCAGTGACTTGCAGTTTCGCAAGTTGCTCCTGACATGGAAAAAAAAATCCAAATCACAAAGCTCAAGACTCCATAGGATGCAGCCATAGCAGAGAAGTGGAACTATAGATGTGTCATGTGAATGGAGTTTGAAGAATGATTCAACATTTGCTCACATAATTATGTGCCACTGGGGGCAACAGAGGTAGGGATTACTAAATTAGGGTATTCTGCAATATTCCCTGTTTAGGTGATCTGCTGTATGGCTTCCTTTCTTCTAGATTAATATTTTCAACCTTGGTGTCTTTTACACCTGTTCCTTCCTCCCTCTTTTTCTGGTCTGTAACCAGAAGTGGTGTTCTGTCAGTTTTTTCTCCCGCTTTCCCAAATATGTATCTCTGGCCCCTTCTACATTGCCCTATATCCCAGGATCTAATCCCAGAGTCATATAATCCAGTTCAAAGCAGATAGCCTGGGACCAGATCCTGGGATATAAGAACAGTACAGAAGGGGCCTCTCTTCAGTTCAATTGTCTTTTCCTTTGAAGACATTCATTAGAGAAAATTCCAACTTTCATTTCGGATAATAGAAACCACAGTTAAAGACTCCTGTTTCAGAGCAGGGGCAGGAATCACGCAGTCCTCGAGATATTCTTTGACTGCATTGCCAGTGGTGGCAAATGTTAACACTGCAGGAACATCCATGTTTTAGATGGCACCCCGTTTTCACAATGCACATCTGCTCCTAGTCTTCAGGAATGGCCTAGGCCCAGGGTGCTTTTCCCCATCCACTGCCACCTCCCGTTCCTACTTTTCCCTATATGGGTTGAGTAAACTGTTGTTTTTCAAGCCAGCCAGCAGCTAAATGAGCCCTCGACAGATGGAACGTCTAGCAATTAACCTCCAAATGGCAGGCAATGCTGAGCGCTGTTGCCACTAGTAATACAAGAATCCATATTTACCCAATTTGGCACTCTCACTGAGCAGCAGATAGTGGAGTGTGCAAGATGACACCAAAGTCCTATTTTACATCTGAAAAAGGCCAAGGGCTAACTTTGCTCATGGTCGTTGTGTAAATTCCCCAACCAGAGAACTGCAGCTTCCATTTGAAGCACCCTGTATATTTCAAGACTTATTTTTACTCGTTGAAAAACTTGACGAGTTTCTGGGTTGTTGTAGGTTTTTCAGGCTGTATGGCCATGTTCTAGAAGCATTTTCTCCTGACTTTTCACCTGCATCTATGGCAGGCATCCTCAGAGGTTGTGATCACAACCTACAGCTTCTGGTAACTGCTGTCCAGCCAGGAATGTATCCCCTGTTGATACAGAGGTTTTACTGTATGTGAAGAAAGAAAGACAGAAAGACAGATGTATAATATTTGCTTCTGTATTGATATTGTCAAGTCAATAAATATGGACAAATCAAATGATTAATTGAATAGCCCTATTTTGTTCATCCAATGGATTACAAATCTGACTTCTATACTTACTGTATGTATACATTTTAAGCTGTGACTTATATTGCAAAAACTCTTTAGAACCCATAACATTTATTTAACCACAGTCGGAGAACATTAGTTAAATGCTGATCCGGTTACTCTCCTCATACATCTCTGGAATACATAATCTTGATATGATCATTGGTCCCTCTTATGGGGAGGAATTAGCTGAACTCATTTGTATTGGAGCAGTCTTTGAATTTTGTTAGGCCTCTTCCACACAGCTGTATAAAATCCACATTGAACTGAATTATATGGCTGTGTGGACTCAGAAAATCTGTCTTGATACTCCGAGTTATATGGTTGTGTGGAAGAGCCCCCAATGTCTTGGAAAGCAAATTTTACCAAGTGAAAAGGGATTCTCTGTGCCCTTTTAGGGCCCTTCCACATGGCTATATAATCCAGAATAACAAAGCAGAAAATCCCACAATATCTGCTTTGCACTGGGTTATCTGAGTCCACACTGCCATATATTCCAGTTCAAAACAGATAATGTGGGATTTTATTCAGCTGTGTAGAAGGGGGCCTTAGGCCCCTTCAATGCTGCCACATAATCCAGATTATCAAAACAGCTATATAATCCAGTTCAATGCAGATAATCTGGATTTTACATGCCAGTGTAGAAGGGACCTTAGGCTCTTTCCACACAGCTGAATAAAATCCCACATTTTTGCTTTGAACTGGATTATATGGCAGTGTGGACTCAAATAACCCAGTTCAAATATTCTGTGTTATATGACTGTGTGGAAGGGCCCCTCACTGGCCAAAAATCTTATATTGTAACAAATGAAAAGGTATATTGTAGGCATCACATAGATGTGTGATTCAACACTAACCTGTGGTCTTATCTAGCACAGCTTCCCTTGTGTTCCTATGAGTTCAATAAACCAGATTAAAATCAATAATCTAATTTTGAATGATAATGTAAGAGTGAAGAGCACCTTAAACAACAATCTGGTGTTTGTTGTTATACCATATGTGTGCATTTCTTCCATCACAGAAACAATATCTGCCTAGGAAAATTTTAGTTGTTTAAATATTTTTGACAGTCAATGCACAAGGAGATAGCTGGTTCTTCCTAAATTATTTCATTTGACATACTTTATTTGTGAAATGAATACAGTTCATAATGTGATTGTGCATTGTTAACATGAGCCTTTTGTGACAGAAGGAACTTGTTTATGTTCACAGGTGTTTCACTTGCTGATTGAATTTTAATGGACTGAAATACAAAATGAATAAAATCTATGATTAGCAAACTAATGAAATTTAGCTGTTCGCTCTATTACAAATCAAGACAAATTGAGCATGGAAATTTGCAGTCAAACAGATTTGGTAAAACTGAGTCTAAGGATACAGTAAGTGGCTGGAAATACATTTTTGAACTTATTCAGTGAACCAGAAAAAGCCCAGCTGGTGTTTGCCATACTTAAGACCACTTAATGCAGCTTGGCTACCCTTTTATGCTTTTTAAACACCCAGCCACATTAACAATGAGGCTAGGACAGAAGTAGATGTGTTCTTTTATGCATGCTTGCTGATGAAATCGGAATACTAATTCCCAATAATAGCTAGCTGTAGCTAATGGTGTGTGGGGGAGTTTTTTGGGTGTTCACTGCCGTCAACTGTAACCCTATGAATGAAAAACCTACCTTCAACAGCTCTGCTGAGGTCTTGCAGAATTAGGGGCATAGCTTCCTTTACTGGATCCACTGATGGGGAGTGTCTTATTTTCCTCCTGCCTTCTGCCTTACCAAGCATCATTGACTTTTCTTGTGGTTCATCTCTTCTCATGATAGAACCAAACTGGGATAGCTTCAGTTTAGTTACCTTGGCTTCTAGGAAGAGTTCAGGACTGATTTACTCTAGGACCCATTTATTTATCTTTTTAGGGGTCCATGGCATCTGCAGAACTCTCCTCCAGCATCATATTTCTATTTTCTTTTTATCAGCTTTCATTATGCACAAGCATACACAGAATGGGAAATACAATGGCATGGGCAACCCTAGCCTTAATATTCAATTATATATTTTGATACGTCAGGATCTTGTCTAGTTCCCTTATAGCTGCCCTTCCAAGTGTTAGTCTTCTTCTGACTTCTTGACTGCTATCTAGGCTTGTGCATTTTGGCTGAGACCTTGATCTGTTACTGCTGGCCAAATTTCAGGAGACTCCTGAATCCATTTTTATGCACCTACTGAAAATGGGTGGGTAGTCGAATAGCCATTTTCAGTCCACAGCCAAAAAATATGGCTAGATCCAGCCCATTGGCAGCAGTTTTTGGGGGGGGGGTTCCCAGGCTCCCCTTCCCATCGATTTTAGGGCTATCAGGATGAAAATGGCCACACTTGGGGGATACATCAACCACTGTTAGCTCACCAACTTTCATAATGTTTGGGCAATCCCCTGATTTTTAGGAATTTCTTTCTTTTTTAGAGCACAGAGAGAATTTATTTGCAAAGGAATAAAATTATAGATAGGTAGGTAACTAGTAATAGTATTCTGAGAATGAGGCTTTTCTGTTTGTTTACAGGGATTATTATTATTATTATTATTATTAATTGTCTTTTAAAAATATTTTTGAAGGAGAGGAGGAGAAAAAGAAGCTAAAGGGTGACTCAAGATTCTCAGAGCCACCCAAATATTTTTAAAGAAAAGCACACCAGGTGCAAAGAGAGGCTCTTTCTTTTTCCCAAGTCTCCAAACGCAGTCATGCCTTCCATCCACCCATCCCGTACTTTCCCAACTCTCAGTCCCACTAAATAAAAAGAATCAATAAAATTAAGGAATATAAAGGAAAATCAAAAAGATTCAATGCTAGCGAGAGGCCAAGCCAAAAAATAAAGCTGAGAGTGAGCAGCAAGGCAATCGGGCTGAAGCACCTCTCCAGAGCAAGGATGCAACTGAGAGCAATGGAGGCACTTGCCCCATCAAATAGACAGAGCCATTCTTCTATTCTGATTGGCTCAACAGGCATGGCTCACAGAGAAACTCCATGCACAGCAGCCTCCTTGCATGCCACGTGATGCCGAATAGAAGAGGAGGAGCTGTGATCAGTTGCCACGTGGCCTGTTTTGGTCGAAAAAAACCAAGGTGGCTGAGCCCTTACCGTTAGGTCTAGCCAAACAAACCAGATTGCCCAAAAGGAACCGACCAAACTGAATCCATGCACAAGCCTACTGCTATCTCCATTCTGATACATTAGCATGCACACTGATCCAGCTCTAATCATGGTTCCAAAAAGTACTTACACATGACCCATTGTACTGGAATGAAGACAGAAATTTGGGGAGCTGTCTTAGACTAATTATTGGACCATTTAGCTCAGTATTGTCAATTCGGATTTACAGGTCTAATGGGAACTGGAATCTAATGGAATTGAAAGGATCATGGGTTCTGCAGCTTTGCTTTAAATGCAATGCACTGGGATGTGTGTCGTGATGCATATTTCCCAGCACACCCAATTCATTTACCAGAAGTTCTTGATCCAACAGGTTAAGCAATTGCATGGAGTAACAGACTCTCAGGGTGATATTGGGCAAATAAAGGCATTTAAAAAAAACATGTTGCCAGTCCAAAACTGTTAATATCTTGCTTCCATGTACAGCCATTTAGGTGGATGTTGCCAAGATGGGATATATCCTTGTACTGAGAAAGTGTGCTTTATTATATCACCACACAATTTGATTGTTAACCACCCAGGCGAAGGATGATGTAGAAAGATGCACAACTAAGTGGCACCGATTTCTGTTTGCACTGTCTTGGATATTAGGATTTTGTGGAATACTTTTTTAAAAAGAGAACTACACAGAAAAAAATTGTTTGGACATACCCCATACCAGCTTTTGTAATGGTTATATCTCATGTACAAAGTGCACCAGAAGAAGGTATTTCGCCAATTTATCTGTGTACTCATGACAAAATAAACTGCCATTGCATTTCACACATGATACCAACCACACCTGGAAATAAAGGGATCACAGAGAATATCCCTTTATTTAAAAATTGCCACTTATGAACCACCAGGTAAAGTAGGGTAGGGAGAGCTTCCTGAGAGACTTTAATTCCACTCTCTGGGAATTGCTTTCTCACCAATGGCTGCCCTGCTCCTATCAGCACATTAATTTGCCATTTAACCATGCATCTGCTCTCACTCCTTTATCACCAGTATTTAGATCCCATTAGTGTGTTCCAGAACACAATCTGATCTGTGCTTCTCCTCACACTAGGGAGAAATAATAGACCTGAATCAATCAGCCAGTGATGCTAATGTTAAGCAAATATAAATTTTATGGGAAATGGTGCTCAGTGAAGGCACCAGCACTCCCCCTGAAGGTTGCAACAGGTTTAGGATTCTACTCAGCAGTTGTCAAATTAGTCATGTCATTCGTTGTTCAACTGCCATAGGATTTTCTATTGTTGTTTTATTATAGTACAAATCAGTGGTGAAGTACAGTCTACTTTATCAGATGCATGGTACATTGTCCAGAATTTCAAGTACATACCTGATTGGTGGGATTGCAAAAAGTGAACTCAGGCAGAAAGACGATGATGATTTCTTACCCGACTCTCCTTATGGATCAAGGCAGGGAACAACAGCATATTAAAATACAACATATATAATCTGTTTAAAAGCATAAACTGTTAAAACATATGTTTAACAAAGATATACACTTAATACATATTCAAACCGCTACAAACCCAGAGGCTAACTCTGTCCTCAATCCATTATGGCAGCAACATTGTAGCAATAATAAGGTCACCCACAACCTCAGAGGTGCTTTTACTTTCTCACCCTCCAATGTGGTGCATACCAAACTCTGTCAGCAATCCCTGGACAAACAGGACAGTCTTTGCCAAGTCCATACACAGAATTTTTTTTCAGGTTTAAAAAAAACTGGTTTACTCATTATTTTTAACTGATTAACCAAATCCCCATGTTTTGTCTATGAGAAGAAACATTTCTCCAGAACTGCAAGCACTATCTCAAGCAAATTTTGATAATTTAGTCACATCGTCATTACTGACATTTCTGCCTACTTACACTGCAATAGCTGACATAGTGGAAGTGACCAAGTTTTGATATCATGGATGTTTAATCAACATTTTTGACATGAAGACAACTTAATCCACTGAAACTGATATCAGAATCAGACCCTTCAGCTTAAACTTCATAAGAAAAATGTAAGTTTAAGTATAACTTACAATGTGTCTAGGTATATAACGACTATAATAATGTGTGCTTTTAAAAAATGTTTATACTATGAAGTATGTCTTGAATAACCAGGTACCATATTAAAGTTATTTTTATGTAGTTTCTAAATATGTAATAATATGTGTGGGTCAGAGATCTTGATTTTTTGATTTCCAATTTAAAGTGAAATTATATGTCTAAGAGATTTTTCAAAATGCAGTGGCTCTGATTCTAATCAACATTTTTTTCATGAAATTTGAACACAATTATAAATTTTATTATGTAGTTTCATTTGTTTTTTACCCCATTTAATTATCTTTATTGGTTTTTGAAATATTATTTTAAAAACCACCTGGAAGTAGTAGATGTTGGGGGTAAAGGTGGTCATCAGAAGCTTGGTGCATTGGTTGCTAAACCATTTACATGATGGAAAGATGCAATACAAGTCCTCAATGGACACCAAAAAACAGAGTACCATACCATCAGAACAACTTGTGCTTGGCTGAAAACTTCTTGCTAATTCACAGTGGAAAATATCTTGATGTGACCCATCATCATAATAAAGGAAATAAGAAGAAAGCGGAAAAACCCCAGAAAGAAACTCCTGCCGATTGTGGAAATCATTGTCCTTTGTAACTGGCAAGAACTGGCTTGAGGGAGCAATGATTCATGAATTATTACCTGTGAAGAACCTTTGCATAAAGATGGTAATTTCAGTGTCTTGTTGAGACCTCATGCTAGATCAGGCAACAATGATCTGAAAAGTTGAAATTGCAGCCGTGGATGCCCAGTATAGTAGCCCTTAAATACAGAATGAACTAACAGACATTTGTGATTATAAGATAGTTAAAATGTGTTGAATGATGCAATGCATTATAGTGTTTCTCTTTTGGTAGATGAAGCTTTGAATGTGAGTATCTCAAAATAGTTATTGCTTTTGGTAAGGTATGTTGATGTTGAAGCTGCAGAAATAAGAGAAGATTTTATAGGCTTTGTGAAGATAAGAGCTATGACAGGTGGAGGACTTGCTGGCATTACTTTGAAAACACTGAAAAAATTCGGCTGAACTTGCAATACTTGTGTGGACAGAGTTATGATGGATCTGCTAATATGAGTGGTCATATTAGTGGTGCACAAGCAATTATATTGCAGAACTATCCAGTGGCTGTGTACATCCACTGCAGTGCTCACTCACTAAGTCTAGCCTTAGCAAAGATTTGCAGAATTCCACCTGTTAGAAACTGCCAAGGAACAATATCATCTGTGTGCAAATTCTTCAGAGCATCATCCATCAGACTGAAACTGTTGAAGAAAAATAACAAACAACCGCTTTGTTGCCACTTTGTGAAACTTGCTGGGTTGAGCAACATGATTCAGCTTTAAATTTTCTTGAACTATACAGTGTGGTGGTGAAAACACTTGAAGAACTAAAAGAGAGTCCTCTGTACAACAGTGAGACTTCTTCCCAAGCTGGACATCTCCTTTTAACTGTTCTGAATGTTGAATTTGTAGTAACCATACACTTTCTGGCTATGGACCTGTCTCTACACAAGAGGATACAAAGACACAAATCTGACATTAGCAAAGGGAATATAAAAAATGGCACCAGAGCATTTTAGTATTCTTGGACATTCAATTTCTAATTTACAAACAACTGTTCTGGAATAAAACAAAACAAAAATTCAAAGGAAAATTGGGAAGTGAAACAGTTGAATTGAAATATAGTTGCAAATTCTGATTCGCTAGAAGAGATACGAAATAATGGCGCACTCCAATATTAATATACAACTTTATATTGCTTGTTAAATGTAATGAGTGAATTCACTTCTGAACATTGTCCTACTTCAGGGAAACAGATTTTCAAGTAAGCAGATCTTATTGATTTTATAACCCAGGGCAACACTAACCTCTTGACAAACCTGTCTCCTTTTATACAACTCTGAAGATTTACAGTCATGAACACATTCTGCGTCTTTCTATACTGTGGGCCCTCAGTATCTCCTGAGATTTGGTTCCAAGATACTAAAATCCATGGATGCTGAAGTCCCATTATATACAATGGTTGAATCTGTACTGCAGAATCCTCGGATATGGAGGGCTAACTCTATCCTATTACATCATATCCCACCCCCACAATTATGTAACTGTGCCAAAACACTTTTAATTTTAATAGTACTTGAAGAAATGGACTGAAACCCACAAAAGCTCATGCTGAAATGAACCTCTCCCAAAGGTCCAGCTAGAATGCTTCCCTTCCCTTTTCCTTTTTATGGTGTATCAGCTTTTTCTTTGAATCCTAGAGCATGTTTACTCTTTTGGAGAATCATTGATCTTGCTGATTCAAGACTATTATTCTTTACTGAGTAAAGAAGAGAAGGGCAGAATGGGGCACTTGTATCCATGGCACTGAGGTAAGGCAGATTTTCCTCCTAACAGGAACAGACACAATGCATATGTTATAACACCCAGCATTCTGGAGAATGTATGTGTGCTTCTGGAAATCTGCCCTAATAGCATTTTGTCTTTATCATTTCTGATATGAACAAGAATAGATATTAGCTATCAGTGAAGGAGGCATGTTTTTGCACATATTTTGACATGTGCCCTCTTTATTGTCACTTCTCATGTTCATGGGTTATGGACGTAAGCGAGAATGATGCAACCTAATCTAGATGTTGTTAGACAGCAATTCCTGGCATCCCTGGCCACTGGCTATAATGGGTAAAACTGCTTCACCCTACAGTCCAATATGATCTGGAAGATGGTATGGACTAAACCACAATGTCCTTAGTTCTTTGAGAATTCAGCCTCGGTGAACTTCTTCTCAAATTAAAGTCCTACATTGAAAATTGCCATATTTATAAGAAAAGAAAGTAGTGATTTTGACAAATGCAGGTATGAAATTTAGACTGGTGACATGAAGAAAACTGGAGATCTCTTTCTTCAGTACTACAGAAACATAGGCAGCTTCGGGCATTGACTGTCACTTTTAAGATACATATTTGCTCCTGCCATATGGAAAGGATTGAAGAGGAATCAACAGCTATGATGAATGTGTCAGTAAATAAACATCCGGAGGCATCGTTTCTAAATCCATGCTCAAAATAGCAGTCCACACCCCAAAAGGGATTTAAACCTACATGTGAAAATTTTCTGCACTATTTATAGTGTTGCTCATTTTGTCCCAGAAGAGACATACTTGATAACTCCCCCCGTCCTCTGCCTTAGGTCCCATAATGCAGAGTTGTTTGACAACAGCAATGTTATTAAATGGATGTCCTGGGAACATGACTTGAGTCCAAAGCCTCTGGTGAGATACCAGGACACACATCCTAAAACAGGGTTTGCTCTGGCAACTAGTTCACATTTTAAATAGGGCTTTTCGGAGATTGGGGCTAGGGCAATCTGGGAACTGTTGTCCAAATGGTTATGTTTTTGACATCTGATTTTAACTGACTGAGGGAACTCGTGTTTTCAGGAGAATTGCCTCAACTAGGCTACCTCATTGTAGGACCACCTCATCAAACTGTTTTCAGCTTTCATTGTAATTCCTCAGCTCTTTGACATGTGGCAATATAGGGGACACATCATTTATTTATTTACTACACTTGTACCCCACCCTTCTCACCCCAAAGGGTACTCAGGGTGGGCTCCCAAAGGAAAAAATCAATGCTGTATACGTATCGGTAAATAAACAACTGCATTAAAACCAACCCAATTAAAAACATAAACAATAAAATATTAAAGCATCAGTTAAAATCACAAAATCCAAATCATCTCCCAGGGCCAATCTGAGTCATCATTCCGTTATTTGTAGTCTCTTACTGTGCTGCTTACTGATCAAAAGCTTGTTCCCACAGCCATGGCTTTATCATTGCCATACCTGCAAAGTGTGTAGTCAGTTGGCTTGGAGATGACTGAGAAAGAGCTCTTGTCCTTGAGATAAAGTAAAGGAAGGTCTCTCCATCATTTAACTAAGGCAAACGTCTTTGTGGATTCACTACTTCCAGACTCTCATAAAGTACTTTGGCCACAAAATGAGAAGACAGGAAAGCTTGGAGAAGACAACAATGCTGGGGAAAATTGAAGGAAAAAGGAAGAAGGGCAGACCAAGGGCAAGGTGGATGGATGGTATCCTTGAAGTGACTGGCTTGACTTTGAAGGAGCTAAGGTCACGAAGGGTCGGAAACAACTGATCGAATAAACAACAACAGTCCCATTAAAACCTGAACTTGGGCCCTATTATCCTTTGGCACATTGTTTCATCCTTTGGATGTTTAGGACCTAAGATTGTACAATGCACTAGCTGTAGGTCAAAACTGCAAGGTATTTACATGTCAAAAAGATGGTCTATACATATATTGTTTTTCTAGCCATTGAGCAATATTAAATCTAGTTTTTCTGGCTACGCCAATGGCATTGAAGATTTGGAGAGGGAAATGTAATGATGCTTGAAAAAGGGAGAGGTGGCAAATGACCTTGACAGCATTGTATGTGGAACAATGGGCATGAGAGAGAGATTGTTGATTTTCTGTGAAGGCTGCAGAGCTTGGGGCAAATAGCTGTGCTACTGAGTGTGCAGTCATGTAATGATGGGAAGGCTGAGCAGAGGGCACTGGTGAACTGTGACTTTGTTGAATGGGCCTGGAAAAAGTCATAGCCTCTCTCGTTTCCTTTCAAGGTGCCCTCTCGGCAGCAGGAGTCACATTGAGGCTTTTGCTCCACATGCGTGTTCATTGGCTCATTCTTCCCGCCCAGTGGCACCTCTGCCCCAGGGCCAGGCTCCAGCAGGCTCTTCATCCATGCTGGGTGACCTTCATCCCAGCTGCAATCTCCTGTTTGGTCACAGCTGGGGAAATATTAGCCTGTTCCCATTTATTGAGTAGCTGTCTGGATTGATGGGATTTGTGCTGGCATCTGCTTTTGTATTAAGCGGGCAAGTGAAGTGTAAACTCCCCCCATCCGCTTCTCTAGAAGCCTTTCACGTATGGCTTTGAAGCTTGATTTCCACCTCCTCTCCAAAGTTTTTGTTGTGGCCTTTCCTCCAAGGTCTGTTAACCAAACTATTTTCATAAAACAACAGACCGACCCTCTTGTGGCTGCTTTTCTGTTGCATACTATGTGATAGAGTTGAGATTATATTCATTTCTACAGGCCACAAGTATGTTTAAATACACTTGTATTGAAAAAATGAACATAAAACGCACAGGTATAAAGTTGTATTTTACTTATCCAGTGTGAAAGTAAATGGCAATCCTAATTGGAGAAGACCCCTGGAAGCAATTGAAGCAAGCCAAAAGGGGAAAGTGGGAGGAGATAAAAACTGGGACATTTAAAAGCAGTTGAAGAGCTGGGGCAGCAGAGAATAAACTGGGACAATCCCTGCCTAATTGGGACACTTGGAGGGTATACAATTTTCATGCCTCTTGTATTATATGCACCCAGGGGTGGCCCTGGAGACTGCCAATGTCACAACACCAGTGGGGTAGCCTCTGTAGCCACCTTACCCATAATTCCTACCCTAGGATTCAATTGCACTAGATAAGAAAAGTGGCATTGCAGCTGGACCATCATAGTTTGCATCTTGCTGCCAGGCGTCCTCCTTCCTGTGAATCTTCCCTTCTTAGATACTGACGAGTAAAATCCATAAATATCTCCCAATCTCACACAATTCCCATCAATTACCTTGGTACAATGGGTCCCTTCTGTTTCTGTGCCAGCTTGTCAGCAGTAAAGGGACTTCTGGGCATGGGGTTTTTCCTTCTCACCCCCCCCCCCTCCCAACTATTCCAAAGTTGTCTATTTTCAGGGCTAAAATGGTATGTGAAGGGACCATAATGGGACCATGAATTCTCATGTCAGCACAATTGCATGAAAGAAGAGAGGTATTATACTGAAGGTGTTGAACCTAATATGTATCCACTAATAATATTAGCACAAGTGTAGTGGAATAGTGAGTTTATATGATAAAGTTCTTAGAGAGAAACAAAGAGTGGATGGGGAGGTGGAGGTGTGTGGAAAAGAGAGGTGGCATGTGTTGTCCTTCTTCAGGCGTTGGAACAGTCTGTATTGACTTTGGTCCTACAGCCAGAAACAAAGAAGAGATTCGTCTCAGCACATTCTGACTCATTTTCACTATCTGAACTGAACTGAGCTGAACTCACAGTCCTTTCACACAAACATCCATGCTTGCAATCAATTAAGATACTTTATCCTACTACTAATTTAGATATTTCACCATACCAGAAATCAGTCAGAGATCTACAAGCTGATTTCAGTCTACTTCCAGACTGCCCAGGAATATTCAATAATAGTTACTCGAACTGATGATTTGACTTAAAGCAGCTAATATAAGGTGGTTTAATATACACTAGTTTGTCCAACAACAACAATTTCAGTGGATGTCCCTTGATGATATTTCTCTTGGCCAATTTATAAACTAAATAAAATGCACAGAGGCAACCTAGGTTGGTATTTGCCTCACCATAATCTTGGTGGGAGCACTTGCAAAATTTATTCTTTAGTCCTAAGCACATACACCCAGATTGCACACAATTACGCTTATTTCCAAGTAAACACATAAATAACTGGATCATCAAGTATTTAAATGCTCTGGTTGCATAACGACTGTATTGCCAGTTCAAAAAATATTTTTAAAAACTGACTTTTAAAAAGAAATCTTTAGGATACGTAACCATGCATTGGACAAACCTTTCTAATATAAAATTATACTACAATACCTGAATGCTCAAGTCCTATCATGTACAATAGCATAGTAAGAATGTGTCCCTTACATAAAATGGCAAAATCAGGGTTGGATACAGAATCTGTATTATGATCTGGGTTATAAAAACTGGACTGACACCAATCAGTGGTCTGATCTCTTTACCTGTGATTTTTGTTCTTAGTTGTGTTCACACAATGCCTTTATGGAAGCAGGGGCAATCGTTTGCATCTTCCTAATGATATTAGCTCCCTGCCAGGAGTTGCTGATGGAATGGAGAAGATTCATGCAACCAGATCTGCCCCTGTTTTCATATTGCATAGTACACTGAAGTGGAAGGGAAAAGCATATTAGCAAATTCTGCTGAAAGTCTTAAATCCATTGGTGATACTTTTATTAGGCTGGCTCCACATGCTTTTGGAGGTCTGCATCTTTGGTTTTGGGTGTTAGAGGAAGTGTTGTCCTGCAGGCTCCATCTACTGTGCCATATAATGCAGTTCAATGCAGTTAATGGCAGTGTAGATGAGGCCCCAGTCTTAAAAGAGAGAACCTGAAAACTTTGTTAATGCTGTGAAAGAAAAACTGTACTCAAAAGACCTTTTAGATCACCTTTCAGAAGACAGAGAAAATGAACATGCTCCTGCATCCTACACAATAGCAATCGTTCAAGAATGTTGAGGGAATTTTAATGAATAATTAGAACTGAAATTGGATAATTATGTGGATTGATCAACTAAGGCTTGCAACTCTAATGTTTAGTTATCTCTGTGAGCAACATTCTAAAGCATGGCTTTTCTGTGTTGCAGGATTTCAGCTTGTTCGCAGTCCATACAGCAGTGTCCACTGCCATTCCTGGTTATTAGTCTACTGTCAGACAGTGGTTAAAGGAAGAAAGAAGACACCCCCATGCAGGCCCGTAGCCAGGATTTCGTCTGAGTGAAAGAGGGTCTAGCCTAGCAAACCTTTTGTATCATTACCCCAATACCCCCATGCATATGGGATATATTGAGTATGGTGATCAGATCATGATATGAATAAACATCACAGTTTAAATAATGCACCAGTAAGGCCCTTTTCGCGAACCACCATGAGAATTTCGGGGGGAGGGGGCTGAAGCCCCTCAAGCCCCCCCCCCCCGGCTACATGCCTGCCCCCATGGGCTTAATAGTGGCAATGCCATAGGTGGAGATACAACCTAGGTTTGGTACAGGTGTGGTGAGATTGAGCTTACAGTGCCCTCTTCTGACATGGATATAACCTCCTGTCTGCGATATCAAACATTCCAGTCCATTTTAAAACTTTTCTCAAAGCTTTGATGATAACTAATAACTTTATCACACAACCTGTTGTTTTGTGGCGATAATGGTTTTTTTGTATGTTTTTTTAGCAAACAGAAACATACTATTATTAGAATGCTCACTTTTACACTTTACTGTACTTGTGTTATGTTGGCACTTTTTGATTGCAATTTTTTTTCAATCAGTCTTCTGTATATCTTTGCTTCTTACCCATGTTGGTCCCAATCGGTGCATGAGTGCTATGGGCCCCCCGTCCTATTTTTATCCCTCCCCGTCCTCATTTTGTTGCAACTGAGCAGAGTAACAGCTACATTGAATTCATTGATAGGTTTCTCCTGTCAATGAAAAAGACAATCCAACCACGAGTACAATGCAACAACAGGAAACACAATGCCATGTGGTAAGCTATATACAAAGGCACTTTAATCTGCACTTTATCAGCCTCATGTGATAAAATCCCGAGTCTCATATCTCTTGAAGTACAGAAATCAAAGTGGCAGTGACATGATGTGCTCTCTTGGTGCTGTTTATTGAGCTATGGCTGGCCTAAAGTGGTGACCTCTGCTCTCTCCTAAAGGCAACTCTTGGAAAGGGGACAGGCTTAAGTGGGTCAATCTAGACTTCTTACTTGAAAGATATTCCATTTTATGTGATCTGACAACATTTGCTCCTGCCTCCAGTAGTCAACTGGACCTTCGTTAATAAGCAGGTGAGCTTTGGAGACGTTGGTGCATCTACACTGTAGACTTAATGCAGTTTAACATCATTTTAATTACCATGGCGCAAAGTTATGGGATCCTGGGATTTGTACATCGGTGAGGCACCAGCATACTTTGGCAGAAAAGGATAAAGGCATGGAATGACAACTCCCATGAATCCATAGCATTGATTAATGACACTTTTTTGGAAAGCCTGGAATCACACCTGCTTTCAGCATGGAAAGCCTTCCCTCGTGGACTCTAGATTTTTTGATGGATTCTGGCTGCTAAGAGGCTTGAAGACCCAACATGTACTGTTTCTTCAGATCAAATGTTACAGCACAGAGTGCCCTGTACTAGAACAAATGAAGTAGACCAGATGTATCCAGCCAGTTTGTCCTCCTGCCCTAACTCTAACTGTAACTCTAACCGTAACTCTAACTCTAACCCTAACCTTACTGCATCTTAATAAACACCAAATTTTGAGCATATACTACAAAATGAGGATAATGGAGCATTCAAACAGAGGGAAAGGTGCATTATTCTGCCAGTCACCCTGGTTGGAAGTACAAACTGAGCATCCCTTATGTGGAATTCCAAAATCCAAAAATGCCCAAATGGGTGCCTGAGATAGGACCTCATCAGATGCAAGTTCTCCTCAGTTTCCACACACTTCTAAGACATTTCAGGGACAAAGTGCCACGGAGCCTTTCACATGACATAAGACTACTTTCTGTTATAATCTGTTGCACTTTGTCCTTGAAATGTAGTAGAAGTGTAGAGAAAGGGGGATGGACAGGAGATGGGAAAAAACTATCTTCAGAGCTCCCGATGTGTCTGGAAACAAGATAAAGTAATTAAAAACACACGGAATAGGATGTGTCAGATTTGCCCATGTTGAATAGTTTCAGTTACATGGAGGAATGGGCGTTCCTATGGGTGGTCTCCTATGCTCCACTTTTAAAACAAAATCCTTCAGCAGGAGTATTTTTTAAAATGAATGTAATCCTAAGGAATAGCACTATGGTAAGGTATCACCACTTATGTGTTGTCAAAGGCTTTTGTGGCCAGAATCACTGGGTTATTGTGAGTTTTCCAGGCTGTCTGACCATGTTCCAGAAGCATTCTCTCCTGACGTTTCACCCACATTTATGGCAGGCATCCTCGGAGGTAGTGAAGTCAGTTGGAAACCAGGCAAGTGGGGTTGATATATCTGTGGAATGTCCAGGGTGGGAGAAAGAACTCTTATCACCACTTAGCTTTCACTGCATTCTTCCTTCATAGTAATCTAGGCTTTCAAAATTGTGCTATTGCTAGCTTTTTAACTTTTTTGTTTCCTTTTCTAAAGCCGCTATAGGAAGTTCTAGTGCCTGTGAAAGTTCAGGAACAATTTATAGTAAGTAACCTTATAATTTTCTCCTAAATTTGAACATACCTTTATTAGTACTCATATTGCATTGATGTAGAATGTTAAAAGGCATGAGAAGAAGGGATCATGGTAAAGGGGTTTACAACAACATTGGTATAATGGAGGGAAGGGAGGCATGGAAGGAAGGGATCGTAGCAGAGTGGTTTACAGGGCCGTAGCCAGAAAAAAAATTCGGTGGGTGGGGGGGTTGAAACTTTTTTTAGCAAATCATGAAGAGTAGTTCGATAACACAACAACAACATTTTTAATACAGTCCAAAGACCCTTATTGCTCCATAAAAGGTATAAGATACAAGGTATGCAAGGTTAATAAGGCCAAAAATAGCCAAGAAATAGTTATTTTTTAACCTGAAAAATTTCGAGGAGGAGGGCGGTTTGAACCCTTAACACCCCCCCCCCCCCCCCGGCTACAGGCCTGGTGGTTTATAATAACACTGGTATGAGGGAGGGCAGGAAGGCATGGGAAAGACAGATCATTTAAAAAAACAATGTGGAGCGAGCAGGGAGTGCACTCACTTTTGTGATGGTTCAGAACATGGGGCAGAATGGGAGAAGGCCAGGGAGCATAAAGCACCTGATGGGATTTGTAAAATGAAACAATGTCTTTAAAAATGGAAGTGGATGATACCCTTTGCTAAGAAGATAACACCCGCCGCCCCCCCACCCCCGGGCCTGGCTTTTTGCAATACGTCTGATGAAGTCCATAGTGATGACTTTCCAGTAATTAAGTGTACAGATACTGTTTCATGCAAAAAAAAAAAAGTGTATATAAGTACTTTTGGGCCCCCTGGTGGTGCAGCAGGCTAAACCACTGAGCTGCTGAACTTGCTGACCGGAAGGTTGACGGTTCGAATCCGGGGAGCGGGGTGAGCTTCCACTGTTAACCCCAGCTTCTGCCAACCTAGTCGTTTGAAAAGATGCAAGTTTGAGTAGATCAATAGGTACCGCTTTGGCCGGAAGATAACAGCGTTCCATGCAGTAATGCTAGCCACATGACCTTGGAGGTGGTTCATGCCGGCTCTTTGGCTTAGAAATGGAGATGGGCACCACCCTCCAGAGTCAGACTTGACTAGACTTAATGTCAGGGAAAGCCTTTACCTTTTTTATAATTACTTTCAGGCTATATGAATAAGCTGTATATGAAACATAAATGAATTTCATGTTTAAACTTGAGTCCAATCTCCAAATATGTCATTTTGTACATAGATGCAAAGACAGACATCCCAAAATCCTCCCCAAAATCTGAAATCCAAAGCACTTTTGGTTCCAAGCATTTCAGACAGGGCATACACCATCTATATTTCCAAAAAACCTGCTGCCTGCAGCACATGTAAATTGCAAATTATTTCTGCAGAAGTTTGGAAGTTTAGAAACTCCAAGTGCAGAGATGGGACTTCCTCCTTGTTTCCTTGTACAGCTTCCTGCTGGCTGAGGGCTCAAGGTAGCCGCATTGTCCCAAAGGAGGCTCAGCTTGCGGCCCAGGGACTCCGCACTGCCCAACAGGCATCAATTCCCCATCTTAAGTGGTTTCCTTGGTAACAGCTGTTACCAGTTTTCCACCAATCAATGGCAAGCGGGGCTGGGAGAGTCAGTGTCCTACATAAAGAGTCAGGCACATTAGCAGGCTCAGTTGAGGGCTGATTCCCTCTGCTGCGCACACGCTGCCCAAAGGAGAAGCCATGGCGAAAGGGATAGGGGTCCGGCCGGCCACCCCCAGGCGATGGACTTACTCCTTTGCGGCCGTCTCACTGCTATGCCTGGCTGTCCAAGCAGGTAAGGGGAAGGAGGGCTGGCAGGAAGGAGCCTGGCCAGGTGAGTGGGCAGGGCAGGAACTCAGGTATGGCAGAGCCACAAATGTCACTAAGGAATGGAACTTGGTCTTGCAGAACTTAGGAAGTGTAAAGAATCCCTTGAAACACACTTTAGAGCCAAGGACAATGCAATTTTGAAGGAACCACTGAGAATGGCAAAGGAAGCTAGTGATTAAGTCCAGTAGCAGCTCCAACAATCATGTAATTGGGTCCCTGGCTTCAGCATCCCAGTGCCATAGGGACTGGTGCTGTGTTTTGTTCCTAAGAAAAATATTCAACCTAGAAGGGTGAAGGATTTCCCAAAGATTATACAAAGAGTCTGCCTGAGAAACGGAAGCTAGCTTTCAGGCGTGTTTCTTAATTCCTAGACTTTTTTGTGTGACACAAGTGACTTGAGAAACTGCAAGTTCCTTCTAGTGTGAGAGAATTGGTCATCTGCAAGGACGTTGCCCAGGGGACGCCCAGATTTTTTTTGATGTTTTACCATCCTTGTGGGAGACCTCTCTCATGTCCTCGCATGGGGAGCTGGAGCTAACAGAGGGAGCTTATCTACGTACTCCCCGGATTTGAACCTGTGACCTGTCAGTCTTCAGTCCTGCTGGCACAAGGGCTTAACCCACTGCACCACCGGGGGCTCAAATTACTAGACTATTCTGCTAGAAGAATACAATAGCTTCAAAAGTCATGTTATTTATTTATTTATTTATTGTGTCAGGAGTGAACCAAAACAGTTGTATTGCATGTATTGTATTGCAAAGTTATGTTAATATGTGTGTATACTCAAAAGGCAGCATTATCAACACCTTGACCTTGAAGGTCTGCCTGTTGTGTTCTTTGCCCCTTGACTGAAAAACCCAATAACAGGAATTGACTATGCCTTACAAAGAGTTTACAGACAACCATTCTGCCAGAAGTAGTTTGAGTATCACTATAATAGAAACTTAGATCATAAATAGATTATAGAATAATTTACTTTTAGGGTGGAAACTAAGTACCAAAGTTCACGTTGCCCTTCTGAATAGGCAAACTGCTTCTCCCATTTCCAATCTCCAATTCAGATTGGTTTAACTGTGCTACATATGTGAGAAAGCTTATCCCTTTGATAGAAAAAGGATTTCAATGATGTAATATAAGGTCCAGATTCACTGTGGGCAATGTGGATGCAAATGAACCCAAAGGTAAAACTGGGGCTGGATATTTTCCAACTCAATGAATGGGACTATTGATAAGGACACATTCTTCACCAGAGAATATGAGTGAGTTGTATCTTCCCACTGACACACTGTGTTCCTATCTTCGCCTTTTTGTTTTGGTAGTGGGGTTACTGAAAACTAGATCTCATAACTGTGCTCAGGTAAATGTTGGAAATCTGAACCTTATTTAAGAGGGCCAAACTTTAATGCTTCTAATGGAGTTTTTGTGAGCTTGTAAAAGGAATTGATATTTTGAAGGATCTATTACAACTTTACTTGGGCAGAGGCAAAGGAGAGGGTGATTTCATTCACTTTCCAGGCACGCCAATTGTCTTCTGTCATCTGCTGGGAATTATGGGTCGACTGCTCATGCAAAAAGCAGATCAAACTGGAACAAAGGTAGGCAGGGAGCCATGGAAAAAGGAAGACGGAGAAACGGACAATTTGAAGGTGAAAGAGAACATTTTGCAATTGCGAATTCCCTTCAACCCTATTCCCTGGAGCCAAGAGTCACAAATGCTTTCCCTTTTGTGGAAAGCAGCTTCAACAAAAGTGATGTTTTCATGAAAACAGCCGCACTTGGTGCCCGTCCCCTTGAAGTTGCTCTTTCCCACCCCACTGTGCCTCTTTGTCCTTATTAGAAGGGCTAGGATTTGTTTGCCTTTGGATTTTAACCTTTTATCCCCGCTCAAGTTGGATCGGGCAGGAGAAGGAAGCCAAGAAACGGGGAGAGTATGAACAGGCCAAGCTTTCTTTCCCAAGGGAGAATGAGAAGTGTAATTTGGCACAGGGCAAGCATTTATTTCATCCGGTGGCAGTGATTTCATTGAGTTAATGATGGCTGTGAAACTGCTGGCTCAGATCCAGCTCCCAAGAACAGTATAGAAAAGGTTGTGATACCCACAAGCGCTAGCCAGGCTTAGATAGAGCATGGGTTTGTGTGTGTGTTTGGGAAGATAGGCTGGTTTTAATTGCCACCTTCAATGTCAGACACTCAGATGGGGCCACCAGGCAGTACTAGCTTGAATGATTTCATTGCAACTCTTACAGCTAGGAGGCTCAGAAATGGAGGCATACTGAAATCTTGAAAATGTCAATGTATTAAAAAGTTGGGTTGTTGTAGGTTTTTTCAGGCTATATGGCCATGTTCTAGAGGCATTCTCTCCTGACGTTTTGCCTGCATCTATGGCAAGCATCCTCAGAGGTAGTGAGATACTTCTGAGGATGCTTCCCATAGATGCAGGTGAAACGTCAGGAGAGAATGCCTCTAGAACATGGCCATATAGCCTGAAAAAAACCTACAACAACCCAGTGATTCCGGCCATGAAAGCCTTCGACGATATATTAAAAAGTTATCAGTTTTAAATAGTTTGAAGTTCATCAGAGAGCAAAAACATAGGCCACATGAATAAGCATAAATAAGAGCATGTCCCATTGGTTTCCATGAGGGAGTTGAGTACAAGCTTTGGTTGGAGCATGTTCATCTGCTTCCCCAACTGGCCTGCATTATATTCTTCCCTATGTCCCTTGCAATGGGAGAAATGGCAAGAGGCAGTTTCTTCTGTGTGAAAGATCACTTGAGACTTCATTGTTAATGGGGTGTAAGGGGCACAATCAACCAGCATGCCTATGAGGATTCACTCAAACCTCATCAGATCCCCAAAGATTTTGCACACACACATCCCTCCAAGGGCCCTTCTACGCAGACCATATAACTGAAGCCAGCTCAAGGGTGTCGTGTCGACAAAACTCACATCCCCAATGCACGTTGCAGTACACATCAAGCCAGGAGCAGGACAATTAAAAAACTCACCAGAAAGTCTAGAATAAGATAAATAATGCACTGCAGCCCATCAGAGCATATCCCATGCAGGGCCTGAAACTGGGACCAAAATATGATCAATGCTTTTTAGGGCACCCCTAGTGCTGGAGCACTTTGAAAAACATGGAAAAACACCTGGCTGGAAGGTAAACCATTATTCTGCTGGAGATGAAACGACATCATTCCCATGAGAACTCTCTCTTTCTACGCTTTTGTTCTTATTTCCTGTGCCCTGCTACAGTCCAGCACTGGTCCTGAATGGAAATGGATAGGTTCAGCAGTGCTTCTCAGTGGACTTGTTAAATCCGCCCCCCCCCCCCCAAATTTTCCCAGTGGCTGTCCTGCCATCGATATTGTGGGTTCAGTTCTGATCTGCATTTAGCGGATAGTGTAGCCACTGTCCCAGGACTGAATTGGTTCCTGGGTGATTGTGTAGGCATTGTGTAGCCAAATCAAATAGTTTTTATCTACTTCCAACTGGATTATAGTGTCTGTGTAGAAGCTTCCCCAGTATCTTATACATCTCCTCTCTCCCCCTCTCACTCCCAATCTCTCTCCCTTCTTCCCTCCCTCTCCCGAACAGTAAACTGCATGTGTTTATGGTTTCACTCACATACACCCACATCATGATGGATGGGCCTCTGACATCAGTGTGATGACAAATCTACTCTGTTTTAGTCCTAATTCTAAAATATACATCAAAGCAATGAACCTATTTGGAGGAAGGCTTTAGTACTTTGGCTAGTTCCTTCACACTAGCTCCTGGCCATGCTTGACTGAAGAATACTGGGAGCTGTGCTCCACAAATATAACTTTCCAAGGCCTAAAATTGCCACAATAATGGAAATCCCCTTAAATTTACTTGTGTGGGTTTATTTTCATTTAGCCTTCCACTGAAATCACCGATAGCTGTCCCTTAAGGTGCATTGTACTCTACCCCTATCCTCTGCTCACAAGCTCACTTGTTTCTTCTGTGTCCTGTTCCCTGCAGTCCAGAAGGCCGACCTCACTGGGGACTCTACGGTGGCGACCATCAACCACTCCCTGTCATTGCTGCAGCGGCTACAGGAGCTCCTACACAATGGGAATGCCAGTGACACCACCTTGCGAGTGCGCACTTCTGGTTCCGATGAAATCAAAGTCTTTCACACCCACCAGTTGATGCTCAGCTTGCAAAGTGAGATCTTTGAGAGCCTCTTGCACAACCAAACAATTCTCACCTTGCATGAGCCTCCGGACAGTGCGGCCCTTTTTGAAAAGTTCATCAGGTAAGAGTTTGGTTGCATGCTCTCTGCACTCAGAATCAGCAAGAACTAACAGATATATTAAACTTAGGTCTGAAGGAGAATGGGGTGATTTTGTTTGATGCTTCTCCACCGTCAGCCTCTAAATGTTATTTAAGCAGCCTGGTGGTGGGGTACTTTTCTCCCTTTATTGCAATCCTTCCATTTATCCCATGTTATTGCTGTATCTTGTTGAAACTATAACAATGTGGTTATGTGCTGGTTAGCTTTGACCTGTAGTGACCGTCTGAATAAGAGATCTCCAAGAGCCTTTGTCATTAACGATGCATGTCTTGCGCACTCAGGGATGTGGCTTCCTTGGTTGAATCAACCCACCTTCCTCTTTTCCTACTTCTTCAGCATCTTTTCTAATAAGACATGATTTTTTTTATCATGTCAGAGCCAACTTCAAAAATTGCAAGTTGCTTCTGGTGTGAGAGAATTGGTCGTCTACAGAGACGTTGCCCAGGGGACACCCGGATGTGTTACCATCCTGTGGGAGGCTTCTCTCATGTCACTGCATGGGTAGCTGGGGCTGACAGTTGGGAGCTCATACCATCTCGTGGATTCGAACCCCTGACCTTCCGGTCAGAAGTTCAGCAGTCACAAAGGTTTAACCCATTGCTCCATTGTGGTTCCCAATAATAAGACATTTTACTTCATCACACTAGAGAAAAAATCAACTTAAAATCCGGTTTCTGCCGCCTGCAGAATTCTGGGGTTTGTAGTTTAGTGAGGCTGTTAAAGGCTCCTCCCTAAACAACAAACCACAGAATTCTGCAGGGGGCAAAACTAGATTTTAAGTGGATTTTCTCTCTCTAGTGTGATGATGTTGATGATGTTTAATAATGTGTTCAAACTATGATAACCACAATATAGTCATTCCATTTTCTTTTGAGATTTTAGGCTTAGTTTTCCCTAGGACACAATTATTTGTTATTTTGGCAAATCAAATATCTGTAGTACTTACTTCCAGCACTACATTTCAATGAGTTGAATTCTTCCCACTCCACTGTGGGCTTTCCTTGCTGCCCAGTGTGTTGAGATACTAACCTAAAACGCTATTAGCATCACAGCATGAGCAGAAACATTGAATCAGTTGTTGAATGGTGAATAAAAAATCCCCAGAAACTCAATGGGTTTGAAACTCTAGGTGGGACTGCCAATAAGATCTGATCACTGCATTTGCAACTGGCAGCGTTGGAAGCACTGCTTGATGCCAGATATAGTATGAAAAGATAGGAAATGGAGGAGGAATTCCTTGGCATAGAGATACGTATTACTCATTGTACACGTTTTTGTTTTCGTGATCTGTGCTACTCAAAGGGGTGGTCTTTGGACTGCTGCTGGCCGTTGAACTATTGGCTGCCATTCCCTGCTGTCTTTCCAGGAAAGAAAGAAACGATTGTAGTCAATAGGCACAAATGAGGTGATGGTCCCTGGCACGTTGGAGAGAGAGAGAGAGAGAGAGAGAGAGAGAGAGAGAGAAATGCTGGCCCCACATTTAGAAACATTATTCTAAATGAAACTTGGAGTTTAGTCTCTCCCTCACTCTGCTCAGCCAGGAATGGCCAGAATGGGGTTGTTTTGGCTGAGAATAAAGGAAGCTTAGCTGAGCATCAAAAGGTTACATTGGCAATACACTGGCAATCCATGACTGGATCTTCCATCTTTTGTTTTCATTTTTAAACAATGTTTTGATCCAAAATATCTGGTTTTGAAAAAAAAATTGTTGTGTCAGGAGTGACTTGAGAAACTCCAAGTCGCTTCTGGTGTGAGAGAATCAGCTGTCTGCAAGGATGTTGCCCAGAGGATGCCCAGTTGTTTTGATGCTTTATCATCCTTGTGGGAGGCTTCTCTCATGTCCCCGCATGAGGAGCTGAAACTGATAGAGGGAGCCCATCCGCGGTCTCCCCGGATTCAAACCTGTGACCTATCGGTCTTCAGTCCTGCCAGCACAGGGGTTTAACCCACTGCACCATTGGCGGCTCCATAAATGTGAAAATGAGATCATGAGAGTGAGATGAGGTAGATGCACCCACTGATGTCCCTGATTTTTTTTAAACCTGGTGTTGGATGGAGGGAATAAGAGAAGCTCATTGCATCCAACATTGGAATAGAGTCTGCCCACCCCCTGGGTATTTAACTGCTGACTACTCCTTCTAAACTGCAGGATCTCCTCCAAATCAATCTTGCCAGGCTGAGATTTACTAACAGATTTCAGTGTTATCTGTCATAGCAAGTGTTTCTGATTCTGTATGAACATGAAATAGCTAAAGAAATTTAGTTCATCAGAACTGGCACATTAAGAAAAATATGCCAAATTAATCCGACACTTTTCAGAATGCAATATAGAACAGCTGTACATTACTATTAATGAATTAAAACAACACACACACCACCAAGCATTCCTAAAAATGCCCTTAACATAATGGCCAAAAAGTTTAACAAACTCAGGGATAACAGATTATTTGTAAAAAAATATTTCCAAGTTTTGTACCCCAGTTTAGGATTCCTAAACCAGGCTTTTAAAAATTCAAGAGGTGAGAAAAGGAGAAGACTTTTATGCGATGCTCAAAAGACTGTAATGCGATGCTCAATTCTGGGTTAAGGTTTTTTATTCTCACAAATTTTAAGTATACATTTGCTCCAAGCCATTCCCACACCACTAGTTTTCACTTGGCTTTGGCTATACTGTGATATTCCTGTTAAAAAGCCAGCAACATAGTAAATTCTAGAAGCCTAAAATCTGCTCACCTATGTCCTAGATCGACTGATCTACATACCTAAACCTTCTAAGCTGTTTTTGTAACTTTATGGCAACACATTTGGAACACTGACCTCCTGCTAAAACATTTTTGAGTACTAGGAAAAAGTTGACCCCCTCTTGAATTACATGAAGCCCCTATTTAAAATACCAACTATTTTTTTGTGAATTTAAAATTGACCCAAAAATACCCAAATTCTTCTGTGGCTCACCTGGGATTGAAACTTCGATCTCCAGTAATCCCTAAACCAGGGGTGTCCAAACTTTTAAAGCCGAGGGCCTGTTCATGGTCCTTCAACCTATTGGTTGGCCAGACTATAGTTTGAAAAAAATCTGAACACATTCCTATGTACTCTGCATATGTCTTATTTGCTGTGCAAAAAGAAAATGAAAGAACAATTCAGTTTATAAAATGAAGAACAATGTTAACCTGTCTTTCAGTGGGAAGTGTGGGCCCGCTTTTGGCTGATGAGAGTGAAGTAAATTAGGATTGTTGTTGTGTGCCTTCAAGTCATTTCAGACAGTGGCATATGCTGTCTCAGAGTCTGGTGGACTCTCCTTCTCTGAAGGTTTTTCCAGCAGAGACGGCATGGCCACCAGTCGGGAGGGCTTTGATTGTAACAGAAGGGAGTTATAGTTGCTCTCCCCTTTTTTTCCCAATGGAGGAGATGCAGTGAACGGCAGCCTTTTTGGAAAATGCAAAGTAGCAATGTAGGACGTAGGCAAGGTGGAGAAGGAAGGGAGGGAGAGAAGGAGGGAAGCCAGGCAGGTGCTCGGCCTCGGACATGCAGCAGCAGCAGCAGGAAGTGCTTGGGGCAAGTAGGGCAATTGGGGAGCCTTCTTTGCAAAGCAATAAAGAAAAAAGTTGTGGAGGAAGAGGGAGACTGAGACCTGAGCCATCCAAGGAGAAGGCGATGCTCAATCAGGGTGAAGCGATGCAAGAGGCTGCCATCTCTCTTTCCCTCCTCCCAAGGAGCCTGCCTTTTCCAGAGCCCTGATCCCAAGAAGGACAAATGAACAAGAAGAGGAAGGAAGTCAAGGAAGGTAGGGAAGAAGGGAAGAAACAAAGGAAGGCAGCCTGGCAAGAGAGAGCCGGTGGAAACTTGAACAGGGCTGCAATGTTCTAAGCCAACACTTAAAGTACTACACCACAATGGTTCCCTTTTTCCCCCTTTCCTTTTTTCTTTTTGTGTTGCAGCACACTGTCTTTGAAAACATTGAGGATGATACTTACTGAACAAAGTGTGATACTCAATATGAACGTTTCCTCCACTCCACCCCCCTTTTCTAGGTATCTATACTGCGGTGAGATCTCCATACTCCTCCATCAAGCCATTCCGCTTCATCGACTAGCCAGCAAATACCGTGTCTCCAGCTTGCAGCGAGGAGTGGCCGAGTACATGAAAAGCCGCCTGGCCAGTGACTCCAACCAAGGCCATGTGGTGGGCTGGTACCACTATGCAGTGAGGATTGGTGATGAAGCTCTGCAGGAAAGCTGCCTCCAGTTCCTGGCCTGGAATCTCTCAGCTGTGATGGGCAGTGCAGAGTGGTCCTCCGTCAGCATAGATTTGCTGCTCCTCTTGCTAGAACGGTCCGACTTGGTTCTGCAGAGTGAGCTGGAGCTCTACACAGCTGTGGAGGAGTGGGTTGCTACCCACAAGCCTGAGGACCCTGTAGTAGAGAAGATGCTGAGATCCCTGCGTTATCCCATGATCTCCCCTAGCCACCTCTTCCACTTGCAGAAGCAGTCTCTAGTGATGGTGAAGCACTACAATGCCGTCCAAGACCTCCTCTTCCAAGCCTTCCAGTTCCACTCTGCTTCCCCAATCCACTTTGCCAAATACTTTGATGTCAACTGCAGCATGTTCCTGCCCCGCAACTACCTCTCCACTGCCTGGGGCTCCCCTTGGGTCATCAACAACCCGGCCCGAGATGACCGAAGTACCAGTTTCCAGACCCAGTTGGGACCCAGCAACCATGACTCTGCCAAGCGGGTGACTTGGAATGTCCTATTTTCTCCACGCTGGCTCCCTGTCAGCCTGCGTCCTGTTTACTCAGACTCCGTCTCTGGGGCCATCCAGACCATCAGGATTGAAGATGGCCGCCCCCGCCTGGTGATCACTCCAGCCACAACGAGCTCTGACTTTGCTGGTGTCAGTTTCCAGAAGACCATTTTGGTGGGTGTCAGGCAGCAGGGAAAAGTCTTTATCAAACACGCCTACAGCTTCCACCAGAGCACCGACGAAGTTGCTGATTTCCTAATACATGCCGATCTGCAGAAGCGCACTTCTGAATACCTCATTGACAACTCTCTGCATCTGCATATCATCGTTAAGCCAGTTTACCATTCACTCATCAAGATCAAAAAGTAGGAGAGCTGTGGGGGGCAAGGGGAACAGCAGAACAAAATGGGGAGGGGGTGGGATTAGTGTTTTGTACTGAAGGACAGCAATGGCTTCACCACACAGTTCCAAAACCAACTGACACTGGTTCTCTCAATTTGACATCTGTGTATACCAGAGCAGCCTCTTTGGAAAAACCTGGGTGTTTTTTGCACCAAAACAACTTTTTCACTTGCAAATGTGGTGATTATTTTTAATAGATGGGGGATTAGAACTCTTAAGATCGTGGAGTATGGTGGAGACTTTTCACTGTTTCTACTTATGTATAGCTCCTCACTGTCTTATTTAAAGGATTTAGGGCCCTTCCACACAGCCATAGAACCCAGAATATCAGAAAATCCCACAATATCTGCTTTGAACTTGGTTATCTGAGTCTGCACTGCCATATATTCCAGTTCAAAGTGGAAAATGTGGGATTTTATTCAGCTGTGTAGAAGGGGCCTCAGGAAGGATGAAGGAACTTCGGTGGTGCCTGAGCTCAAGTTATTCGCAAAAAATAACTCATTAGAAAGACCTTAGTGTCCTTGACATCTTTAGAATCTGCTTTAAGCATTCCGTGTACTGTAGTCCCATAGGATTATCGGAAACTGATAGATGTGGGCAAAGAAACAGTGACAAGTTTGAGGATGCCTGCCATAGATGCAGGCGCAATGTCAGGCGAGAATGCTTCTAGAACATGGCCATACAGCCCAAAAATCCTACAACAACCCAGTATGAAAGATAATTTTGTATAATTACTCCTATTAGTTGATACATCCAGATCTTTCAGCCTTTTCCAAGACAACTCTAGGACATTACATACCAACTGGAGGAATCTTCAAAGGAAATAACCTGCAGTACGTGAATGGAATAGCTTCTCTTTATCAGTGAAATCTGTTTTTTCCTACAAAAATTTCAAATGGGCCCAACAGTTCTTAAGTGCTAAAAATGACATTACTGCCTTTGGTCTATGCCCACTCTTGTATGTTGCCATGCCGGTTCTGCCAACTTTTGAAAGTTTAAAAAATGAAATTAATGAAAGTTTTTAAATATCTGCAGAACCTTTTGATCAGGGATAAAAATAGAGCAAACAGATGTAGCATAGGTTATGCCCATCAGATTTAATATTATAAAAATATTGTCTTCTTCGAAAGGTTGTCTCTCAACATTAGAAATCTTGTAGATTTTGTTTGTATTCTAGCTATACTTCCCAATGGATCGACAAAGTCTTTATATCAAGGTTAACTTAATAAGAGGGAGACAAAAATGAATCCAGGCTCTATAGCAGTGGTTGCAACCTCAGTTGAGATTGGAGGAGAGGATGACCACCATCTACATAGTAGGGTTTTTTTGTAGGGGGCTCCTACCGGGTAGGTAGAAATATGGGATTTGTGCTGTTCCCTGCAAGTACTGTCCTCAGGCTCTTGAACGGAACCTCAGCAAATACAGATTTCTGAATAAAAACAAGGAAATACATTGCAATGACCATGTGGTGTTATTCTGAGATACAAATGGATTTCCAGCATTGATTGCAACATGCTATTCTTGAAAGCTTCTCAGATTTCATGATCTTTGGCTTAAACTTCACTTCTGCTTCTATCCTAACATTAACATTGCCTATAACACCACCCCCGTCTGCTTCTTTTCTCCAAATATTCTCCATTCCCCACACTATGCATTCATTTTCAGTGTATTTATTTTAATGCTTCAAATTTTCTCCACTCACAAGGTATGTTGCAAATTCTGTGAAACATCTCTTTGTCCCTGAAAATTATTTTGCGTCACAAAAAGTTGTAGGGGTACAGGAATAATATTATCCTGCATGCAATTTGAGTGAGATGTAATGCAATAATGCACACACTGGTGTTTGTTTCTAATGGTGGAGGAAGAGAGAGTGTGCCATAATGAAACTGCACCAGAGGGAACATTTGTAATTTAATGACAATTGTCTTGCAGAAGTCTGCAAACAGATAGGTAATGATTCAGGGGAATATTATTTGGACAAATCAGCAGTTAAAAGTAAATAGGTATATTGATAGATCTTAATTAAAGCAGTGAAGGCATGACATCTTAGCTACCAAACCTCTCTAATCTTGCAAGAAAGAGTCAGGTGGAGCATTCAGTTACTAGCCTTTGCTATTGTTTTGACACATCTGACACAGCTTAGAAGTAAGGGATCTGTCTAGAAACACTATCAGCCAAACAAAGAGTTACCTAACCAAACTTTTGTACCACAGGTACACATTTCTTTGACCATAGCAGGAGTCTGAAACACTTTCCATAAAGAGTTCGATAAGCAAACCCCAATAAAACTCAGAGTTTCTCAACCATGCCTTTGGAGCAGAAATGACATTTTGATTGTTTATTATTCAAATTTGGAGTATATACTGTTTGAAAAGTAGTGCACACTTTTCTCATATCAACACATCGCTGTTAGCTGTCTTCATTTCCAGGACAGAGTTCCTGTATCCTAAGGGGAGCCCCTTGAGCAGTCTCCATATTATGGAATTGATGTGCAGGCTTATTCACAACTCACACATTCTATGAAGACCTAATACATGTGAACAAGCATCATTAACTAATGTGGAATGTGCATATGCATGGCAACTTTTGCTGGCAAGATATGTATAGTTGGGAGTCTAGTAGGGATCCAGATTACTCAAGTTCAAGTCTGCACAGGGAATAAGAGCCTGCGATGGAATCCCGATTTCAAACCTCATCTGAACCATAAATTTGCCAAGTTATTATCCTCTCTGCCATAACCCCCCTTGTGATATTACTTGCCTAATTAGAGCACTACAAGCTAGGAATGGCTGTCCCAATTTTTGGTTTTGTATCACATACACACAAATAAAATATGGTGGGGGAAGGAAGCTGGGGAAGGGTCATCAATCTTTTCTTTTGGCAGCCCAAGTATCTTTTGGGGGTGGTCCTTGTATTTTAGCCTATAGGGCATTCACAAAGACATTTCAGCTGGAAAAATGGCACAGGAGGTGTGTGGGGAAATGTTGACACTCTTCCCCCACCTAGAAGCAAATTGCTACTCTTCATTTACTTACATTTGCCATTTCTGGCATTTTACTCAATACAAGGCTAAGGCCCCATTAAGTCCAAAGAGAACGGCTAACAGATGTTTGCAAGTCTAATTTCAGTTTATCTTCAAGTTTGGCTGGTTAAAAATATTTTACCTTTGTTATACTCCTGAAATATTGGTGTGAAAAATCCTGCTTCAGAACTGAAAAATAATGTAACACTTTCTGGAAAAGAAATGAGTAGGAGGAAGTGATTCTAGGGCAGTTATATTGTTCTATTAAGATTCACAGTTGAGCCAGCCCTGCAATATGAGCGGTGAGAGTGGAGGTGTCTCTAAATCTGTCAAATTATCCCAAGCTCATGACACAAATGGCTGTTGCATCTTCTTTTCACCTCCCTCTTTTAGGTATAGCAGTGGTTACACGGAAGGAGGAGAGGAAAGAGGTCTAATTAGAAGGAATACAAGGAGAGGATTAATGAATGTCTTGAGATGGGAGGGATGACTCTTGTATGGAAAACTATGATAGAATTGGTTAGGAAGAGGATGTGGGGCATATTGGGAATAGCTATTTGATTAAGTTAGGAACCTAAAAATATACACAGACCCATGTGATCCTACTGTAAGCCAATTTCTGAGGGGTGAGGCTGAATCTGGAGCAGGATGGAGTCCCTGCAACCTAGAGTAAGAAGGTAATAATACAAGAAGCTGAAGAAAATTCTCAGAATACTTTAGAAAGTGCTAGTGGTTCTGTTTTGTGTTGTAAATAATCAGAGAAACAAAAATCCACCACACACACTTTTCTGAACCATTTGCCAGCTCTCCTGGTGACTTCATGGCAGCCAACACACTGGCGAGCTCATACAAACTTCTATACAATCTCAAAGAACTGTACAATCCTTTTATTTAACTGGGGCTGGCCAATGATTAGCATGCAGCCCCATGATCCCAACTTGAAATTGTGAACTCTTTCTATTCTAAGAGAAGTTCTGGTCAGTTGTTGGTTTAAAAGATTCCAGTTCACTAGAAATGTATTTCACTCCCAAGAGTGAGGCAAAGAAATATTGCAAGCACACAGCACATGTGGCATTTCTCACATTTCTCTCAAAGCAGGGGTCCACACAGATGTTGTGGCACTCTTGCCTCCCCCCCTCCCCCTCCAAATACAGCTTCAAGGTGTTTCCGCTGAAAATAGACATGTGCCTTCAGCGCAAGGGATCCTTCAATTCCATCCTGGTGACAGCATCCGATATTGACATGGACATATTTATTTCTGTCCAGCCATCCAGAGAATTACTTATTTCTGTCTTGAGGATCCAGTCCTGGGGCCGACATGATTCTTGTACCAAGATGAAACCCTGACAGTCATACCTACAACCGATCAGGCAATCCTTTGGGAGCTTGCCCTGATTGACTGCAGCCATTTCTGCATCTTCCTACAATGCCTTTGTCCACTTTGCCTCCTCACTTTGCGCCAAAAGGAGCTTCCAAACCTGCCTGTTAGTCCTCTGCATTTAGCATCGCCGGGTCCTGCCATCCTTGCCATGAAGGTTGGTTCCATGCACTGCGACACAGTTCAGGCGTAGTGGGCGCTGACCGGGTTGGGAGGTTTTCTTGGTTATGCCAGCTTGGCTGGAGGTGACAGAGAGAAAGGAGGCCTCTGCGGGATCTGAAGAGCAAGAACAAAAAGTTTAAGAAGTGAGAGAGTTCACATCATAACCAATGGCCAAGATTATGAGTGGTGGGCAAATGAATGCTAGGTCATAGGTACTTCCAAACCTTTTTTTTGCAGCACTCAAGTTCTCCTACCTCCCAAAATTTCAGGAATTACATACCCTATTTAAAGAAATTCAGCATTATTACAAGATGTCTATGGCCCACACCACTGGAGAAATTATACTGCTTAGCCGGTATTGCACCACCTGACATCCACTGGGAAGTAGCAGCCAATAATGAAAGGACCAAAGCAGTGACATCTCTGGCCCATCCTCTGTTTGGATATCAGCCAGCACGCCAATGCCTTCAATCAAAAAATAGTTTTCTAAGGTCTACAGTGATATCCGCAGGAACACCTCAGCAAGCAAGAGTCCAAAAGTGGCAGGCTAAAACCCGGAACCTCAATCAGTGGCTGAGACTGGATGAGAGACTCCCTCCTGGGCATACAGAAGACTGGGCAACTTGGAAAGCACTGAACAGACTGCGCTCTGGCAACCTTAGGAAATGGAGCCATGAAGTGGAGTCCACAACAATGCAGCCTGAGCCCTCCCACATGCACAATGGAGGACCTTCTTATAGTAACACCAGAGGCACTCCAAGTGGCCAGCTACTGGTCTAAGGACATTTGAAATAAAGCCAAGTTTTTAAAAACTTTGTGTTTTTTAAAAATACATTACAACTGTACCCTCAGTTCACTTCTGATACGATAAATAAATTTAAAGAAATACATATGGGAAAATTGCTGGCGGTAACCTAAAATGCCACAAAGATGGCCAAAACTGGGCAGGTTACTTTCCCATCCTGCCCAAGATCCATATATTCCTCCATGACATGTTCTTATTGTAGTTGCCCTGCCTTATTCTCATGGTTTTACAGGCTTGCAGACACTGTCATCTTTCATTTATAACTTTCCTAAATTTTTCTGCCATTTCCTCCATCTTTGCCCCTAATCAGCAGGGCCAAATCCAGTCTGCCAAGTCATTTTATGCAGCCCTCCAGATGCTGGGCTACGACTTCTATATTCTTCATCAATAGACATTATGACCAGAGCGGATGGAAGCTGTGACACAGTAACATCTGGAAGACTGAAGTTTATTTTGTTTAGTGGGGTATGAATTTAGATACAAAGCTGTGGATAGGATGCCTGACTTTAAAATGTCCTTTAACCTTTTACCAACCTCAGAGCCATAAGTGTTCTTGGGCTACAATTCCCACAATCCCCAGTCTGCATGGCGGATAATCAAAACTATGCGAGTTGTAGTTCAATAACATCTGTGGATCCAAACTGGGTAAAAACTAAAGAACACTAACTATAATGTAAAAAATACACTTGGACCAGTATATCCACGGATTCCCCATCCATTTATTCCACAGCCTTTTGAAGGCAACCATAAGGCTGATGCAGCCCTCAATGAAAATGAGTTTGACATCCCTGCCCTAATCCATAAAGGAGGGAAAATCATAATAACTACATAATAACTTGCTTTAAGCTCAGCAATAAATAGGAAACTACCTGAAGGTTTTTTTTCTCAGAACCTTCTAAACAACTGCACTATCTCTGCTACTTTCCAGCTTTCCAGTGTGTGTTCATGACAGATGAATTAAAGTGAGATATTATATGTACAGCTGGAGCACATATGCTTTCTGTTAACCGGTGACAACCAACTGTTCTGCTGTGACCCACAGCAAGTTTGCTATAATGGGAAACAAGAGCAATTAACAGTGGTCCCATGGCTTAGCCTCACTCACCCAATGATGGCTGGGCTGGAAGAAGCTTCGCTTTAGATGACTGTCCTGCAGCTTTTCCAATGCCGCGAGTGTTGTGCATCCCTCCTGCTGCCATAATCTTGTGCTCAGAACTGCTCTCTAGTGGACGCCAGCGACCACCATTGGTTTTTGGACATGGAAGCTGTACATAAGATGAAAGGATGGAGGACACAGATTGGGAATATGCTTTGTGAGTAGGAGATTTATTTTACCACACTTTATTAAAGCCCACTTTTGAGGAAAATTTGGAAATGGGGATTTTAAGGGAGTTAATGGCAATCTGCAGCAAACAGAGATCTTTTTTAAAAAATTTGAAACACAAACCATCCCCCATTCAATGAACGCTGCTAGTCTTTAAAGTGTTATAGAGATCCTTGCAATTGCAAGTGGAGGGACTGTTCCTGTACACCACAGATGGGTGAACTATTACAGAACGGGTCACTCCATAGAGTAGTAAACAGTAATTGGAGAGGTGCACAGGCAGGCATATACACTAGGGTTGTGCATGCATCTGTTTTTAAAAGTGGTCTTTGGCTGGTTTGGCTGATTCAGATGCCCATAACAACAAGGGCTCTGCTGCCATCTTTTCTTCGTCCAAAACAACAACTGCTGATCACGCTTACTTTCTATTTCTATTCAGTAACATGTGGAGCATAGAGAGGGTTTCTCTGTGGGCTCTGCCTGTTGAGCCAAACAGAGTGCCTCCATTTCTTACTGGTGCCCTTGCTCTAGAGAGCAGCAGATCAATCGTGTTTCAGTCTGATTGTTACTTGCAGCTTTAGCTTTTGGCTTGGCTTGGCCTTCTACTAGCATTTTCCATGGTCCAAAAAAAGTAGAAAGCTTTCAAACTATGTCCAGAACTAAAAAAGGAATAAACCAGCAGATGATAATCCATTTGCCTCCAACTGATTATAAAAACCCAATTCCACACAGTTGTAGCTCTGGGACCTTGAAGACCTACCCTGTGGCCAGTGACCTCAAAGGACCGTGACCGCCGCTTTCTCCTCTTGGCCTCTAGTGATTCCTCTCTCTTCTCAAGCTTCTTGCTTCCCTTTTTGCTAACTCGAATCCAGGGCCCAGGGGAGTGCCTGGGGGCATTCCTCCTTGGGATGGTCTCACCAGTGCTGGTGGACAAGTTGTCCTCGCTGATGGCATGCTGCATGCTGGGGCTAGCCGGCTGGCCAAGATTCGGGGTCTCCCGGCACAGAGGGTCCTCACTCTCGCTCAGAGACTGGAGGGATAGGCTGCTGTGCTCCTTAGTTGGCTCCAGCAGGTTTAGTCGGTCAGACTCCAGCACTCGGGAGCGACGCCGGGCAGCCTTCACTGCAATGCTTTTGGTGCCAGTCACTATTGCCTTACGCTCTGCCAAACAAACCCAAATACATTGGCATCCATATTTAACAAATGCAGCCATCATTTTATCCTTCTTTAGTCCAGATTTTGGGTTTGAATTAAGATTAAAGATTTGAAGGGACAGATTACAACAGTAACAGAGTTTTTTTGGGGGAGGGGGCAATACACAGTAGTAGTAAAGGGTCCTCTCCACACAACCCACAAAATTGAATTGTGCTGACTTGAGTACATTTTGGCAAACAAGTGAACTTAAATGAAAATTGCCACACACACAGCTTCATTATGGCAGATAGGTGAACAGCACTATCCCTCTAGGACAATTACAACATCTTCTCTCACTCTGTGACACGAATGAGAAAAGACAGAGGAGGCTGCTAGAGAACGGTTCCTGTTTATATCTCTAGTTACCTCCATGCGTCAGGATGCCATCTGAATAGTGATCGCTGTTGTCAGGAGAGGAGTTTCGCTGACTACCCAGGCTAACCAAACTCTCCCGGGCTGCATACTGTGGAGATTGACAAGGAAGTCAAGTCAAGTCAAGGTAGTACAACTTACTATTATAGGGCTAGCCCTGCCACCAGGAAGTATTAAACAACCTCATCAAGCAGCAGAAGCTGGGGGCAGTAACCCCACCCCCCAATATTTACTCCCTATTCTCCTGTGGTGGATGTCCCATGGCCTCTCCCCCCCAAGCATGGTATCACCACTGCAGTTTTCAAATATGCATATCCCAACATAATCACACTTCTTAATGCTCAGTGAACCTCCTCATATGTAAACTTGGTATGCTCTTCTATAAACATGGCTGTACTAAGCTATTAGAGGTATAAGCAGATCCTCACACCCTCTGAAATAACCTCCCTTCAGAGACAGGAATTTCCATGCATCTCAAGGTAATCCACTCTATTGTTCATACCTCTTGACTGATCATGCCATTGACATGGATAGGAGGTGGTGTCACTACTGCTGAGTTCTTGATTTGCCGGGCCCGAGGACTGGTCTTGAACACTTGATTTGTTTCATTACTGAGAAAAGAGACAGAAAGGCAGCCTGTTAGAATGTGATCCCCAAACCAGGGCTGAACAACATCTTCAGAAGCAGGCACTCACTACTTCTGCAAAGAAAAAAATAGAAATATAGACTTGGAAGAGACCGAAAGGCCCATCCAATGTAACCCCATTCTGCCTGTGACCCAGTGGGAGGAATGTCAAACTTGAGGCACAATTTCATAAAGTTCTGAAGAGCCATTATTCAGGTGTCCCAAATAAGCATTTTTTCAAGTGCTGAAGGGAGTGTCAAATAGTCCAAGTTAGACACTTGTGAGAGGTACCAAACTAAATCTTACCTGTCTATCTCTGGAACAAGGGGTGGGAGAGTGCCTCTCCGTGAATCCGGCCACAACTGGTGCTGATACTCAGAGCCCAGTGTCCTTACACTCTCTTGGTCAGAGTCTATGATACTTTCTGCTGGGAGTGGGGGGAGCTTTGGCACAGATGTGTCCTGGAGGACAAACAGCACATCTGTTGTGATAACCATACACCTGTAGGCAAAATCAATGTAGCAAAGCATTCCTCTTTTAAAATGCTTAATGATTTAAAGAGAGTCTGAAGAAAATGGCAACAGCAGCTGTAGCTCAAAATTTAGGAGACACATGCTTAGCTTTGCTCTCTAACTAGATTTAGTTTATCTGGCATTGAAAGTCTATTTTTTCTCTGATCACTTATAATTATTATTATTACCCCGCTTAATCTCTCCTGAAGGAGATCCAACATAGAAAATACATTTTACTGGAGTACAATAAAGTGCCCAAAAATAAAAGTAGGGTGATGTTGTTATGCTTGCAAGGGTTGCCTCATATTTGAATTCTACTGAAATTGAACAGACTAGACCAGCGGTTCTCAAAGTGTGCTTCCTGGAGCCCTTAGGGCTTTGCAAAGCATAGTCAAGGGCTACGTGATTGCCTCCTTCTCCACTGCTCCAAATGTGCAGTGGTGGGGAAGGAGGCACCGATTGGCTAGTTGCTCCCCCTCCCCCCACCTTTTCCTGCATAGCAGAAGGGGGTTGTACTGGATGGCCCTTGGAGTTTCTGCTATTCTTATTCTTACAAAGGCTGGATGGCCATCTGTTGGGAGTGCTCTGATTTGTGTTTTTAGTGCATGGTAGAAGGGGGTTGGACTGGATGGCCACTGGTGTCTTCCATTGAAATACTGTTAAGGATAAAATGTCAATATTTTAATTTTAAATATTGTATTGTTCTTCCTTCCTTCCTTCCTTCCTTTTTTACACTACAAATCACCTATGTGCAACGTGCATAGGAATTTGTTCATTTCACCCCCATTTAGTTCACACAAACATTCTCCATCCATCTGCCACTGGCCCAGCTAATCTGTAAAATTTTGAAACACAATGTGGTCCCTGTGTGTAAAAGTTTCCTCATGCCAATTATATTATATTATATTATATTATATTATATTATATTATATTATATTATATTATATTATATTATATATTTCTTGGGGCCTCGAGAAATCTTTCCTTCAAAAAGAGTTCAGTGGCTGAAATAGCTTGAGAACCCCTGGACTAAACAAACCTTCTGCCAAGTAGCTTAGTCTCATTTCTTATTAATGTGACCAAGTGGGTCACAGCCACCAAGAAGAATGACTGAACAGTCACTAAAACCAGGAATATCTATCAAGAACATTATGTTAACACATTATCCTAACTGGCTTGGGAGAACCAATTTTGAGTAAAATAAAGGATCCCTTTGAAAGCGTCACTTCATTGAATAGTCTACAAAAATTTGGATTGGAAATTTGTTTGCAGTAATGTGAAAGAGAAATGCACGAGCAGTAATAAAATGAGTTGCTTATCTATAACTGTTTCTTCAAGAGGTGATCTGTGAAATTCGCACATACATGTCTCTGCGCATGCGTGAAGCTACCGTCCTGCCCTTCCTAAATAAGGATGTCTGGTTTGCAACTGTTGATTTATAAGACACTAACTTTCATGTCTTGATTAGGCAGCAATATTGCAGGTTCCTTAATTTTGCCATTGGACACCACTCGTTTCAACATTTTCCCCTTTGGTTGATCTACTGCCCCCCGGGTGTTCACCAACTGTATGTCTGTTGTTGCGGCATACCTCCGACAGCTTGGAGCAAGTGTATCCTTATACTGATTATTAGCTTCTAGTTGCCGTCTCTGAATTCTAGCTGACATTACATCAACCTTGTCTTGCCTTCAGATGCTGGGTCTTGCTGTCAACCAGGAGAAATCCTGTCCGTCACCAACCCAAACTCTATGGCAGAGAAGGCCTACCTTCTGGAAGACTGATTGCAGGTGCTGAGATCAGGTGTCCTACAAATGTTCTGACAGCACTTCACGCATGCCCAAGACATTCATTCCATCAAGGTCAGTTCATAGAGGTGCACCTCTATGAACTTTTTTGGCATGCTTGGGGGTGAATGCCTAGCAAACATGGCAGGAACGTAATAACTGCCCTTTGCCATCAGTATCTGGGAGTTTGCCTGTGCAAGCTGAGCACTTCTTAAAGAAGGTAGTGGGGAACATTTTAACTTCAATCAACAGGAGGTGGGTAGTCAACTGGCCTGCTGGTTGGAGAGGATGGTTAGTGGTTTGGAGAGCAATAGAGTAGTCAGGAACATAGTCGAGTTAAAACCAATCAGTACAGTCCGCGTGATATAAAGCTACTCAGGCCGAAGAGAATAAGTCAAACTAGGTTCCTAAGATGCTGCTAGCAGGTGACAAAAGGAACTGAAGCTCAGGTTCTGAACTACTTCGTGCATGCATAGAAGATCCATATGTGCGATTTCACAGACACCATAAAGAAGAACAGCTAGAAGGAAAAACAGACTCTGAGCAGGTAGAATACAATGCAAATTCTGATGGGAGGCAGAGTCTTGGGATGGAAAAAAGATTGTGCAAGACTTTTAATAAGAAGTTGCTCATGGCCTAAGATTCTTGTCTTATAAGGTAAAGCCCAGGGAGGTATTTCTGCGTATTAGGCTTAGCCTCCTGCTATATTCAGATATTGTGAACTATGTAATACATAGGCAGTGAATTTTGTTCTAGATTAGGAACAAGGGACTTCAGACATAGTGGCAATACAGTACCTTGAGAGCCCTAACAGCTACGTGGTCAAGAGCAGCAACTCGATCTAAGCTGCCTTCTTCCAAGTCTTGCAGGTAAGCCTGATACAGTTCTTCAAGGTGGGATGGTACCAACATCTGAGACTCTGGCATGATTAGAGGAGACAAGAAAGAGATACAGATTGGAAAAGGAAACATCTCATACAGGTTTCAATTCTGGTCTGTAACTGCACCCACTTAAGACTTTAAGTATGTGTATGTGTATTGCAGCAGAGCAGTGTATCCAACAGCATCATCCAGTGGCAGGGCATCAAATTGCAAAATAACAGCACTGTATTACACCACAGAATTAGGATGCAAAATGTCTTGTCTGCAAAAAAGAGTAGTTTGTGCTCAATTGAAAAGGAAAGAGAAAGGGGGCTCCATGCTGTGCTTTAAAATGCTTCAGAGATTCTATGAGAGGAGGTTTCCACACTGACATCACTCTTTCTCTCCTCTGAGACACATCCTACATTGGCATTAAACACAAGAGGTGGAAAATGCAGCTTCCTTCTGTACTGTCATGAGTCGGAGTGTGGATGTAGCCTATAAATGCACTGGCCCAGTGTGCCTACACTGAGTAACAGTGGAACCATACCTTGAATTATCTGTCGCTGTTCATGGATAATGCGATGACAAAGGCTGCGGTGGCGCTCAAAGCGGCGCACGGTTCGTTCTTGGTGGCGGATGAGGTTGTCCTTGAGCAAGGAACCAGACTGAATTGCTGTGTTCTCCACCTCAAGTTCATGCACTTTACACAGCAGACTCAGGACCTCTCGTTGCTCTTCTGAGCTGATGCGCCATGGCAAGGCCTCTTCCAGCCGGTGACCACGCTGCCGAACCTCCCAGAAGCGCTTCTCTAGCTCTGCCTGTCAGAGGAGAGAGTCACAAAAGTTCACAGGGACAGCAGAGCAGCAGAAGTTGTCCTAGAGGACTGCTCCTGACTTGAAAACTGCTACACACCATGGATATTGCTCTTTCCTTGTAACTAAAATCCCAGTACAGTTATCTCCCCACTTTCTACTGTAGCTAATACCCCGCAATCCCTGGATTTAAGAACCTTCTGCTTCTGTAGTTTATCCTGCTCTCCCAGGAGGGTGGTGATGTGCTCCCGAGCTAACATCACTTCCTGTGGCTCCGGCGCATCGGACAGGTCATCCCCAGTGTCAGAATCCTTTTCACTTTCGTCTTTGGTGTCGCTCTCTTTCCTCTGTTCCTCTCGCCACTTCTGGGCCCGGCGGGCCTTCTCCTGCTCCCAGCTATAGTTTGTGAATGAAGGAGAAGAGAAGAAAGATAAAAAGAATGTATTAGGATCATGATCTGGAAAAAGTCAAGCAGCAAATGGATGCCCAGCAATATTTATCTGGCACCTTTGCAGAGACATGGCAGCCTAAACTCCCAGTGCTGGTGGACATTGAACAGGGCATCCCAGAGGCCTGGTGAATGCACCCTGTCCACTCTTGCTTCCTGCTTACTCAGCAATGATGAGTAGGTGGCGGGAGCTCTCAATCTGGATCTCCATGTAATTATTCTCCAGCTCCATGAGGTGTCGCCGCACATCCATTTGCTCTCGGAAGGTGCTGATAAGCTGTTCCCGCAGCTGGTCCATCTCCTGCCTCTCAGAGGAGTTTCCATGGAGCTGCACTTCCGCTGTGATAGAATACATGGTGAAGAAGTTTTGAGCTTATGCAAAAAGTCCAGTCAAAATCCTGAGAGAGAAAAAGCTACAGAACTCAGCACAGAATTTGCAAAGCTCTATTGCAAGGTTCCCACATCACCTGTGTCCAGTCTCTCTCTCTATAACAACTATATGTTAGTAGAGACTCGGAAAACTGCAGCCTGATTACTATACAAAGCTCCAAGGTTATTTTTGAAGTAAAAGGATCCCAATTCTTGGCCCTCTCAAGTTTGTGGAAAAAATATTTTAAAATTCAAAATGTCTTCCTAAATGGTTGTGGAGGCCATCTAGCAAATTCCCTCTCACAAGTCTCATTTAAGCCTCATTTATAAAGCAAGAAGTAAAGTAGAAGGTATTTCCAATCTCTGCCTGGTTCAAATATGGCTTTTCCCGGGAGTAAAACACCCCAGTCGGGCACTCAAAACATAGCAAACTTACAAGTGCTTAGTCCATCCTGAGCAAGCCTAAAAGAAGCACCAAACCCCCTCTACTCTTTCCTTGCTGGCTTTTTTGAGTGCTGGAGTGAGTCTCCTTAGGGGGTGAAAAATCTGGCTATAAACAAACATATAGTAGACTCTCGCTTATCCAACATAAATGGGCAGGCAGAACATTGGATAAGCAAAAATGTTGAATAATGAAGACTGAATAAGGAAAAGCCTATTAAACATCAAATTACATTATGATTTTACAAATTAAGCACCAAAACATCATATTTTACAACAAACCGACATAAAAATCAGTTCAATACATGGTAACGTTATGTAGTAATTACTGTATTTACGAATTTAGCACCCAAACATCACAATGTATTGAAACAGTTGTGGATCCGGGAGAGAGACTGTGTTGGATTATACAGAAAAGTTGGATGAGCAAAGGTTGGATAAGCAATACTCACTCTACTGTAATAAAAATCTTTTTTTTCAGTGTCAGGAGCTACTTGAGAAACTGTAAGTCGCTTCTGGTGTGAGAGAATTGGCTGTCTGCAAGGATGTTGTCTGGATGTTTTGATGTTTTACCATCCTTGTGGGAGGCTTCTCTCATGTCCCCAAATGGGGAGCTAGAGCTGACAGAGGAAGCTCATCCACACTCTCCATGGGATTTGAACCCCCAACCTGTCAGTCTTTAGTTGTGCTGGCACAAGGGTTTAACCCATCGCACGACGGGGGGCTCCATAAAAATCATTAAGCTATCAACATCATAGGAAAGGTGACAATGGTTTTCCCCCCTCTCTGCAGAATAACCTTCAACTTACCCATGGGTTCACAATTTTGCTTCCAAACCTTGTCTCAACGTATGTATGATGTCAGCTGATATAAGAGTATATATGGTAACTTTTGTTATACGCTACCTGTTCCCCGGTTTGGGGACTTTTATCCTCCTTGCCCTGCCCAGCCTGCAGGAGGACTCCCTAACTGCATTTGGCCCCAGGGCTGAAGATGGCTTGCTAGCCCTCATTTAAGACCTGAAGCCTCCAAAGGCCAATTGCAAGGATGCTGGACAGGAGAACAACATAACATAGAAATGGAAGTCTGATGGCGCAAACCCAGGGCCTAGCTGGTCTATTCATCTGCTTTTATCCAGCTATCTTTGGGGAATCTACAAGAAAGACATGTGCGCTGTAGCAAGCCCCCACCCCTCTTTGCAAATGGCATGCATAGAAGAATACTGTCTCTGAAACATAATGATGCAGTCATTATTTTTCTTGGTTTGTTTAATCTCCTAAATACTTTTGCCTATGACTTGACAGGAACACCCTTCATACCATGCAGGGGTTTTTCTACCTTGAATGCTGCGGATATCATGCCTTGCTGGCCGTGGCTCTTGTTGTTCAATCTTGCGCTGGAGTCGATGAATCTCATTCCGCAGATCAGCAATGATACTTGTGTACTGGGCAATGTGGTAAGAGACATTAAGAAGGTTGCGCTTTACCTACCAAGAAAGAAGGGGAAAGTGGGTGTGGATACTAATGTTAGAAGGACACACAGAGTGCAACTTCCAGTATTATTTCTTGTAGTATTTGCAAGTCACCTTTCAAGAATTTGTGGGCCACTCATGGTTGTTTACAACTGTTAAATAAAAAAATCCTTTCCATATATATTTTTTTCATGTCAAGAGATGATGATCAGGGCTAGAGGAAGGATTGGTTTGAGTCAGAATGAGTAAGCTGCCCACCTAATATAAGGTGTAAAGGAGAAGAGAAGGAGTAAGAATATGCAGAGCAAAGTGCAGAGGCTGCAGGACAATACCGTTGTGCGGATACTCTTGGCACGCTCAGCATAGGTCAAGGTGCTGCGAGACTCCTCAAAGGCACTGCTGGCGGGACTGATGTGAGCGATCATCACTGTTCGGCTGTTCCCTCCCAGTGAATCCTAAGTTAAGACAACAAGACCCGAGGGCTCAATGGAGGTGTCCTGAAACTGACTCAGCAGATGACACAGAGAAAGTAGGAACCAGCTGGATCAGGAACAACACAGGGTGTATCTGCACTGCAGAATAAATGCAGTTTGACATTACTTTAACTGCCATGGCTCAATGACACAGAATCCTGGGAGTTGATGAGGCATTAGCCCTCTTTGACAAAGAAGGCAGAAGACTTTGCAAAACTACAACTCCCATGGTTCTATGGCACTGAGCCATTGCACTTAAAGTGGTATCAAACTACCTTAATTCTACACTGTACATGTACAGTTCAGGCTTTGATACCAAGCCTAAATAGGGCAGGTAGGAATCCCGTAAGGCAAAGCTTATTAAATTGGAGATGGGCATTCCCTGCCCCCACCCTCCCACCCTTTTACTTCAAGATTGTTGTCCCTCCTGCATCCATTCATTAGTGCAGTCAATATATAATGTGGGAGCTTAGTAAGTGGTGACAGAGTCCCAAGCTCCAACTGAGATTTAAAGAATTGTTTAAGTTTCTTCAGCAAGAGTGCAAGGCCTTACAGGAGGGTGGTCACCTGGAAAAGGCAGGGATTTAAGAGGGAAAAAAAGAGTTTAAGGAAAAGTTTAAGATGGTTGCCGTCCATGTTGTGAGCCGTGGGGAGATGGGATGGGATACAAATAAAGTTGATTGATTGAAGTTTAAGCCCTACTAGTGACATGCCATAGGGTTGATCCTTATCAAGTTTGCATGTGCTTACTTGAAAGATAGAAAGCAATGAGGAGTCAACAGCACACTACATATTCAGTGCAGTGGAAAGTTTAGTCCTTGTGCTTATATCAGTTGTATGCTTGGAGCTATCCATGGTTCTGCGGCTATAACTCGAGTCTCAAGGGTAGCTACGCTTAAGCCTCTATCAAGTTTCAAAGGCTCCTGGTCAGTTTCCGCACAAGATAAGGGTGACATGGTCCTTGGTCCACATTAGGGACAGGGAGCATATTCTACCAAATGTGTGTAGGAGGAGGATGGTGGGCAGACAAGAATGTCCTTTATATTTATCAATATGCAGATGATACTACTCTTTTTCACAAGTTCAAGGAGCATTTAAAGCAGTGTTTGTAATCAGTAATGGACTGGATGAGGCTGAACAAATTGAAACGTAATCCTGACAAGACAATGGTGCTCCTGGTCAGTCAAAAGGCAGATCAGGGAATAGGGATTCAGCAGCCTGTGTTACACTAAAGTCAGTCTTGAACTTGGAGGTGTGGTCAGGAGTGCTACTGCACTTGAACAATAGTAACTAAAAACATTAAAAAATCAATCAAAGAAAAATTAACAGTTCACTAATAAAAAACAAATGGAGAGCACTTTACTAGTTAAACCTTCTTCCTTCAGTTACAATCAGTTTTTACTAATGCTAGCCTCAATAAAAATGTCGGTGTAAAGGAAGTGGTGGAGCATTAGAGATTCAACTAAGAAGGATTTCTCTTGCCTCTCTTCCAGATATTCATCTGAAAATGGTGTGACTAACAGAGCCTTTCCTAAAAATCTTAAAATCCAATAAACTATTGCAAGAAAACATATTCTTCCAAATAGCCTAACCCCAAGTACATACTATAGGACTTTATGGATCATGATCAGAACTTTGAATGTGCCTGGAAACATATCCGTGAACAAGTTGTAGTAACAAGGGGTCCCCTACTCCCTGTAATTGGCCCTAGACAACAGTCTGGCCAGCCCCCTGACATTTCTAGACACTTTTCAAAGATAAGTCCACAGTTAACATGTTACACCACATCAGAAAGGATGTAACTGAGAAAAGTGTCACCATGTCCAAATAAAATTTAGTTATACAGGCTGAGTATCCCTTATATGAAATGCTTAGAACCAGATTTTTCGATATATTTGCATATATATCATGAGATATCTTGGAGAAGGGACCACCGTCTAAACACGAAATTCATTTATTGTCAAGTTTTGCAGTTGATGGTAGTTGGGAACGGAATGCCTAGCAGTTGGGGGTGGCTATTGTAGTGGCATGTTTAGCAGTTGATGGTGGTTAGTATAAAGAATGCTTGGCAGTTTGGTGATAGGTAATATAGGATCATGACTAGCAGGGTGGTGAGGCTGCAAAATGTATGGAAAGGGTTAATCTCCCGCCTGGTTGTAAAGGTCAGAGTGATCTGTCTGTAAGAACTCACAGACGGCAGTAATCAAGGGGGAGGCCTGCAGAGATAGGATGAAGCTGTGGTCAGCTGCATAAAAAGAACCTAGCTAGACACTGCTCTTTGGGAGAAAAGGATCTGTTATACTTGGCTGTGAATGCTGGTGGTTTTTCCCCTGGGTTGGTGGACTGTGGTATCCTGACCTATATCATGAACTCTTGTGAATCTTGAACTGTGATGATAATTTTGTTGGTGAACTCAGTTGCTTTTGTATCCTGTTGTGGATCTTGATGTACCTTGAATCCCTGGACTGACTCTTGACTATGGATTTTGGATTACCCTTGAATTCTGGTTTATCTGGCTTGACCTTTGAAACTACAGCTATGCTTTGTACTCTTGAACCTTGGAACATTAATCAGTGAACTCTCAGCGTTTGACTCTTGGACTGCAACCTTGACTACTGTGTACTCTTGATCCTGAACTGGGTTTGTAGTACACTTCTTGTTCATGAGACTTTGCTTTATATCTTCAGCTGTGTGCTATCTTTATGTTTGAACTCAGACACTGAAACAGCCAAGTGATTAAGTTACTGCTTTAAGTAAAATAGTTTTGACATAAACCAGGTGTAGTCTTGGTTAATCTCTGCCTGCATACTGGCAGAGCCCTGGATCTTAACATTTATGTTCATATACAACTCATACACATAACTTAAAGGTAATTTTATGAATAATAATTTAATAACTTTGGGCATGAAACAAAGCTTGTGTATATTAAGCTATAAGAAAAAAAGGATAACATGCCATCCATGCCCCCCCCCCCCCCAAACACACACACACCAATTTCACCTATTGGCATACTTACCTTTAGGAGGCGTGTGAGTTTGCTATCTCGGTAATTGACATATTTGACACCTGCCCTATCACTGAGTGCATTGATGCAGTTGCCAAGAGCCAACAGGGAGCGGTTGATGTGAGCTCCCTCCTTCATTCGCTGCCCACGGTTCTGCGTCTGTGGGAGAAGGAAAATAGGTTGGACAAGAGAATGAAGTAGTTGTTCTGGCAAAGAACAGGCACAGAGCATGCTGTGCCATTTTTCTGGCCTGCAATTTTCAGAGTGGGTTGGAATCTGTTCCTCACATCCAACGTTTCAGTTGCCTTCAAAAGGAACGTTTGCAGAAAAAAAGGGTAGCAGAAAAGTCACGTGGCTTGAATTAAGCCAGGACGACAAGAATAGTCTTCCAACTAGAAAAAAATGGGACAAGGAAGCTGGGAAAGGATAGGAGTATAATAGGTTCAGGAAGAAGATGGAGTTGCTGGGAGAAAATGGCAATTGTGCTAGTGAAATGGGGCAGAGTTGTTAAGACATCCCTTCAATGTTTGAATTAAAAACCCACCGAGGCTGTTTTCATGAGAACAAAGCTGAAAACTTTATGGCCTCACCCAATTTCATTGACAAGGGCAGGAGTATTACGTCTTTTAGTGTAAGTATTTTAATGGTCTCATGTTTGAGCCATGAATTTTAACTGTGTAGTAAGCTGCCTCGCACTATGATGGTAGCCAGGGGGCGGGGGATAACAAATAAATGATGATGATGATGATGATAATAATAATAATAATAATAATCTGCTACTTTTTTCTTCTGGGCTTGTTTTTTCTTGGGGTGTGTTTGTAGGCATTCACTGTAGAGAAGGATTTCCCCTTTACCTCCTACCTGAGAGGCTCGCTCTGAGCCGGCTAAGTCGATCATGAAGAGTCTGCCCACGCGCACCTCCTGCATAATATTCTTGATGCGGCTCTTCTGGCGCACAGTGACCTGCAGTATAGCATGGGAGCGTGAGGAAGTCCGGTTGGCTGCCGTGGGCTCCTGTGTGCGTTGCTTATTGCCCTTCATGAGCAGCTGCATTATCTGCAAGGAAAAGAAGGAGCTGAAAACAACCCTGCAGAACCACCCAGAACTCATGAACATAATACAGTGTACATGGAGGCTTAACTAAGTTCTGGCCGTTTTGTGCTAGCATCAAAAAAACAAAAAACAAAACAAAAAAAACAGGCAAGAGACACAGAAAAAGGGAGAAAGATTAATCTGAGCTCTAAACCTCTTGATCTCTGAAACTTCTGGTCTGGACATGGTGGCAAGACAGCTGGAGTTTTTGTAGGCAAGCAACCAACTTTGTGGCTTACAAGAACCCTGTAATGGGTCTGGAAAGCTATCTAGGCTAGATAAATCAAAGAGCCAGATAACGGTGTAAACTTCTTGCATTGCAGCTGTCAAAAAGGGGCTGCCTGAATAGCGGAATCCCCTAAAAGGATTCCATGGAGACAGCCTTCCCAAGACAGCAGGGCTGAGAGAAGAAAAGAAGACACCAAAACACACACACACACACACACACAAGTCAGACTACTGTAAACTATCATCGCTGTTCCAATCCAGCAAGTTTTTGAAAATTGATTAATTTGTTTTACATCCCAACACCCCTAAAGATTCCTAGAAGTTAAAAGAAAGAAGCAAAGAAAAACAATATGCTTTAAGTCCTAATTGTGGAAGGTGGTAAAAAATATTCTGTTGGGTGCGTCACTGAATTATGGGAATGATGACGTTTGAATTTGGCATTGTGTTTATTGTTTTTATACTGTTTTTATTATATTATGTATATTTATGCTTTTCTTATTGTAGGCATTGTGCTGTGCCAGTTGTTAGCCGCCCTGAGTCCCTCTGCGGAGGTGAGATAGGAAGGGATATAAATGCCCTAAATAAATGAACAGTACATTTTTCATTGGTAGTTATACTTCTGTAGAGCCAGCATGGTTTAAGTGTTGGACTAAGACTCTGGAGACAAAGGTTTGAATCCTGGTTTGGCCAAGGAAATCCCCTGGATGACTCTGGGCAAGTCATACTCTTTCAGCCTCACAAGAAGGCAAAGGCAACCCCCATCATTAAGACAGCATCTCCTTGGGGTCACAAATAACCACAATGAGTTGAAGGTACACAACAGCAACAATCATGCTTCTATTAATGGAATGTTGAAAAATACATCTCTATTTTAACGTTTCTCTCAGTCAATACAGTGCAAACATTTAAGCTTTTATGTTACTTTTATGTTACTAGAACTTCACCCATCACAGATTCCTTCCCATATCAAAAAACTTGAAACCGACTAACTTCCAACAGTAGTGATGGAAAGCTAATCCAAGCGGAGTGAATCCCAGACCAGAATAATCAGGATATCCATGAGTGGTGTAAATCTTTGGGAATTTTTATGGGATTTTAGGGAAAGATATATTGATCCAAAATAGCTAAGGAATGCAAAGCACCATGCCTCAATGCATACATTTCTAAGTTTTTAACTTAACTTTTAAGTTTTTAACTTAAAATCCATTTTAACTCTGTTTAAGATGTTGCAATTTTTGAAATGTTTAGGTGATTGTGATGAGGCACGATGTTGTGCCACTGTAAGCCGCCTTGAGTCTCCCTGTCAGGGTAGAGAAGGGTGGGGTACAAGTATGGCAAATAAATAAATAAATCCCTTTACCCCTTGTAAGTTATATTATTAGAGCAACTCAGAGGTACCAATTCTATGCAAGGGGTATGCAACTGTGACTGGAACTTCTGTGATTCCTTATAATTGGTTGGTCTGCTGCTAGCTAGGTTGCTGTTATTCTGGGGTTGCTGAAAGTTGAAGTCCAAAAAACAACAACAAAACATTGCTAGGCCATAACTGTCCATTCCTGTTCTATGTAACATTTTCCTCAAGTAGGAATGTCTCTGCTAGTAAAAGTCTGCCACAAGAGCCTACGCTCACTTATTTGAAAGGAAGCTGCCGTGAACACCACAATGCTTACTTCTAAGTACATATAGATTGGATTTGGCTGTCCACGGCTCAACATCCTCCTACTAACAGTTGCCAAGAAGAACTGCGTTGATTCTTTCCCCTCTTACACAAGAAGATAAAATAAGATACATGAAACAAGAAAATGAAATTCAATATCATTTTTTCTTTTCCACCTCAAAAAACAAGAATATGAAATTCAATATCAGTTTTTCTCTTCCACCTCAAAAAACAAATCCAAATGCAAACAAAAACCACCTTTATAAACTTGCCCTTATCCCCAGCTTAATGGCTTACTAGGAGCTTATGGAAAGCCATGTCACCTTTCAATAAACAAGAGAACAAACAACAGTTGAAACTGCTCAAATCTCTAGCAACCAAAAAGAACAAATATACGACTAGAAAAAAGAGGAGCAGTCAATGATGCTGGGATGACAGCATTTTAACAAGGGTAATCTATACCATCCCAGCCATAGGAAGTTGTGCTAGATGCACCCTAAGTTTGACCAAAGCTGGATCAAACTGACTGAATCTGAATTTTCCTTTGAAACAGTCCAAGATACTCACAGTGATGGGTACAAAGGCTTCTGCATGGAATTTAGAAAAGGTATCTGTTTACATTAAAATTTCCAAAATCTTTGGTTGCAGAGTAAGATTATAGGAGTTATAACCCAAAAGATTTGTGTTTCTTTGGAGTTCCACTCTCACGGAACATGAAACTAGTACAGGTATAATTGTTCTGCAGAATCCCATTTAGCAGAAGTGAAACAGATGGCCTTCCAGTCCTCTCCATTGCCACAATTGGTTTATATCCATTCACCTCCTTGGCATTGATGGTGGACACTTCAGTGATCCCAGCCACTTGGATTACACCTTTGGAGTCTTCACGCAGGTCCAAGTAGCCCAGGGATGGGTTAAGCAGGTCCCGGATCATCTCATTGTAAATCTAATTCAGAGAAAGAACAAAGACCCATGACCAGATCTGAAATAAAGGGCCACATGTCATTGAACTCTAGTTTTCTGCAGCCTCAGACCACCCATCTCAGGGTGTACCATGATGGGAATAGTAGCACATAGATTGCCAAGCTTTCCCCAGGCCTTGAGTGGCCAATAGGCTGAGAAAGGCGGTATACAAGTATAGTAAATAAATAAATAAATATTTTATCTAGTTTTGAAAAGAATGGATATTAAGCAGATCAGTCCAACCCTAACATTAGGCAGCGATGCAGCCACCCCAGGCAACATATTTCGGTTGCCATGAAAAGGCTGAAAATTGTTATTAAATCTTGTAGTATTTTTTTCCTACTGTGCATGGGAAGAAGCATTTGGGGGATCTGGCAGGCTTTGGGCAAAATGCATTTGACCAGGATGGGTAATAGTGTTTGCTGCTAAGCCTCAAATAGCAAGATGCCACTGGAATGCTTCTGTGTTCCACCTGAGTAGCAAGATGTATGCTTATGACACCTCCTCAGTGACAAAGAAATTGGCCTTCACAAAGGTCCTAATATAGCCTTCCTAAAAGCAATGTGACCAGATCCCTAGAAGTCAAAGTGGGATTTGGGAGTTACTTTTTCTGATGCTAATGGGATTTGAATTATTTTGCCTAGACTTTATAACTTTTTGTCACCCAAGATCAAATGGCCTAATAGAGGAATGACCACTATCTTCAAGGCTATCTCGACAGATCACCTTAACTAACAACAACAAAAGAAACATCTTGACAAAATGTAGGCCTGGGACTCTAACATAGTAATTTCTCCTGTAACATTTTAACATCTTTGCTGATGAAGAAGCCAGAGAAGCTTTGAAAACTTTCATCATGTATTTTATATGGTTTTGGTTAGCCCCAAAAGGGTATCACAGTTTTTTGGATTTTGGGTGTTACTACATTTTGTTGCATGGACAACATGGCTACCTCAATACGTTTTCTATTAGTGTAATAGCTATAATTACAGAACCTGCAATTATAATTGTTGCTTAGGCATAAATGCTAGGTATGGTCTACTTTTAGATTGTATTAATTTCCTACTCTACCCAGGACATTTGGCAACGTCACCCCAATGCCATCTCCTCCCTAGAATGCACAACTTAACAATACATTGGCAACAGAACATTTTAAAATATTTTTGCCAATATCTGAATAAGACTTGAGAATGAAAATTGATCTCAGAGAAGACTAGTGGAAGTTGGAAAATTGGTTTCAGCATAGAGTAGATGCCAAAAGCAAAGCTGGCTGGATGATGGAATAAGTACCCAACCGTAATATGGAAAGACACAGAAAGGTACTTTAGTTCTTTTGGCATGTTCTTACACAGTGGTGCTCATCTCACTCCCTGTTTGTTGCCAGGTGGCTGTTTGCTCCAAGCTACCAACATATGTCAATATTATACTAGCTTGAGGCCTGATGTGTTACCAAGGTGATTATCTGTGCACACTAGCATGTGTACAGCAGCCATAAAGGCTGAAAGGATGGAAAGGGTGTCAGAGCAGAGCACTAGGTTAAGGCGAGGCACAGATTTAAGGTGAGAATGCATCTCTGCTGGAAAAACTGCTTCCCATTCAGGTTTTGTCTATTCAGGTTTTGAAGATGAACATAGCTGAAGAAGTACAGTGATGTAATGCATAAATGGTACAAATTTGTATTCACCAGCTTTCAGGAAAGGGTTTCCTTTGTGTGTTTCAGACTTATACTTTGGTATCTACATTACAAACACATGACTGAGTCTTCTGTTTACATTGAATACCAGGTGCTGTAAAACTGTATTTCAGAGAAAGGAACTCGCAAAATCATCTTGGTGACTGGAAGGCACATACCATAAAACACTACATCTAGCCAGGAAAAAAATGAAGTGCACAAATCAAGGATAGAAAACCCCTGGCTATTACTTCCTTTGATCTAGATCAGTGGTTTTTGTTCATTTTTTTTCCAATTAGTTCACACAAACACTCTCCATCCATCTGCCACTGGCCTGGCCTGTCTGTCAATTTTGAAAACACAATGCATCAAAACGTTTGCCCATGCCTGATACATATACATTATATATAATGTAATGTATAATGCAACATATAATGTCATATATAAACGTTTAAACTTTTTCTTCAAAAAGGGCTCTGCAGCTGAAAAAGTTTGAGAACCTCTGATCTAGATAATACACTGCTTTTGATGCAGCCTAGAATATCATTGGCTTTTTAGTTGCCGCATCATGTAGGATGTAGATACTACGTAGAAGGTGAAGACAGCTTGTTTCCTGCAGACCCAGAGACTAGAACACCAACCAAAAGGTTCAAATTATAAGAAAAGAGATTCTACCTAAACATTAGAACTTTTCTACTATGAGAGATAACTGAGAATGAAGTAGCGGGCTTCAGAGAGTAGTAGGGTCTTCGTCTTTGGAAGTCTCTAAATAGCCTAGAAGGCGATATTTAGCATGGCAGGGGGTTGGACTAGATAGTCATTGTTGTTCCTTCCAACTTTAAGATTCTATCATCCTAAATCCTCCTCCTCTGCTCTCATAGTAACCCACCTCCAAGTAGGACATAGACACTTCATAATCCATGTCATTGCTGGTTTCCTCAATAGCATGGAAGAGATCATTGAGCATGCGTACATAAATGCCAGGTTCACTGTCTGTGCCAAGCATGGTGTAGGTCTTTCCACAACCTGAGAAGAAGAATTGGAACATGTTCAGTTAACAGATGATATAGTTTCATTTAGGAGGCACCCAAATTGGAACTCCAGCTGAACAAATTGCTCTTTAAAAGGAACTCTTTCCTCCTACAAACTCTTCACTTTTCAACAGAGGCCATGGTGAGGTGAGATGTGTTGACTACCAAACTCTTTAGAGTAGACAAAGGTAATGGCTCCTTGGGAGCCCAATTTCTTTGCCTTTATGCTCATAAATGAAAAAAAATGTGACTTAGTAACAAATTATGGCATTATTATTATTGTCATTATTATATTTTATACCCTGCTTTTTTCTCCACAAAGGGGACTCAAAGCAGCTTAACTTGGTTTCCCTGGGACAGGATGATTTCCTACATGCTTGTGATGGAATGGTTACGTTCAACAGGTTTTCTGGAATAAGACACTGAAATGGTATAAATATGGAACAAGTGATTTTGGACAAGTTTTGTGCTTCAGATTTACTGTACTAAAGAACAGGTAATTTCATTGGGTAAAAATTGGGCACTGTGTTTCAAAAAGACCAAGGCATTCAGTCAAAAGATCTCAATTGATCCTACTCTGCTTAATGGCAGAGAATGCTGCTAGGAACCCATCCTAAAGGATGCCATCTTGAAGTTTGTCATACTGATTCCTGACACACACCTTATGCTTCAAGTTGCCAGAACCCATTGTTAAAATCAGAGCAAGAAGAGACAAGTTTGTCCTCTTACCAGTGGGGCCATAAGCAAAAATAGTAGCATTGTAGCCCGAGATGACACCTTCAATGAGCCCTTTTGTGGTAGTGCGGTAGACTATGTCCTGCAAAGGAAGATGAGCACATGAGAATATCAATAAAACAATTTGTTCCTCGGGAAGCAAATACACTGAATAAGAGCAAACAGATGTCAACAAACTGTTTTTATGCCAGTTGTTTCCACTCTTTGCTCTTCTCCTTAACTACAGCCCTGCAAACAGGCAGACAGAGGAACTGAGTTTTTTTTAAAAAAAATACTGTCACAATAATTGCTTTTAGGGCTGAAAGAAACTGAACACTCCTCAAGGTAAAAATGTTAGCCATGAATTTGAGCTAGTTTTATGTTGCATCATCCCCTGTTGTTGTTGTTGTTGTTATTTATTGATGTTTATTCACTATTTTTCCTCTTACAATAATGGTGTTTATATTTAATGTAATATTATGTGAAGCCCTAGATGTGTCAGAGGCCTGTGTCAAAATTATTAAGAAAAACAATCTCTATGTATCAAACCTCTCTACACCATATAGCTTATTGCAAAACTGGACACAAAGTAGACCAAAAGGAATAGTTTCATAGAACTGTTGCAAGGAAAAGGGGGGACATCTTCAAAGCAAATACTAATATCACCAATTTTTGCAGACAACTGCTCTTCAGGCAGACTGGCAGGCTCTTTCTGTAGGATGAATCAAGTCACCTAAAGTCTTGGCCAAGGGACCTGCTTCTCCCTGCATATTTGTTCTCATTTGCTTCAGCCAATGCTCAAACTTCCTTATTAAGCACACTTCATTTTGTGGGAGCTGCTATGAAGGCCAAGAGGACTTGCAACCTTAAGGAGATTTCAGTGTCATTTCTTCCACATCATGCCTGGCCAATGCCTATTAAGGGCTGTAAGGGAGTGACCACAGTAGGGCACCCGTGTGATTGCACACTTTCCCTAACTACCTTTTTACAACAATTCATCTTCCCAACCCCCTTCCCAGTTCTCACTTGAGGAGAGACAATGAGCAGAGGGGGAAGACAGCTCCAGTTTCAGTCTAGTGTGCAAATTAGTTTGAAATAGAGCTGATGAAACAGGAGCTTATGGTTTGGCCCAGCTGTCCCACATGCCACCTGGTACTACCTTCAAGACAAAGAAGGGAGAGGCTGGGATTACAGAAGAAGTGCCTTCAAGATGAACTAAGAGATGTAACACAAAAGATGTGTATAACACTCTCCTGATTATCTTTTTTGAACAAATGAAAAGCAGGTGGGGGAATTGAAAATGCGAATGAAGACGAAAGGGAATTGTTTAACCGCTCACTTTCCCTATGCTTCTGCAATGCATGTGGGGAACTATAAGGCCATGTATAATATTCTCCCTGCAAGCTGCAAAACAGATGGGAGATCTGGAATAGAAGAAATAATTTTTGGGGTAAGGCATAATAATCTCTCTAAAACCTCCCTTCCTCTAGCCATTCCTCTGACTAAGTACTATCACACTAGGCTAACAATGCAAAATCACAGCTGGATAAAAGCACATTTGGTGAGGTTTGATTATTTATGTCTGTCTCGTGGTGGCATTCTGCTAGAATAGTAATTGGATTATCTCTTTTCAACGATGAAAAAATCCATTATTGAATTCATTATCACTGTTGCCCCACATGATTTCTTGTGCAGTGCTTTCCTTACAGGGTTGCTGTGAGTTTTTCGGGCTGTATGGCCATGTTCCAGCAGCATTCTCTCCTAACCTTTCACCTGCATCTGTGGCTAGCATTTTCAGAGTTTCTGTGGCAGTGAGGCAAGTGGAATGTATATATACCTGTGGAATGTCCAGGGTGGGAAAAATAAGCCTTGTCTGTTTAAAGCAAGTGTGATTGTTGCAAAGAGCAAACTTGAATTATCTGGAAGGTTTTAACTGGCCCTTTATTGCTTGTTGTCTGGACTTCTCCTGTTTCTGAGTGGTGTTCATTGTTTATTGTTTTGACTCTGGTGTTTCTTTTAAATCCTGGTGATCAGATTTTGTTCATTTTCATAGTTTCCCTTTTATGTTGAAATTGCCCACATGCTTGCGGATTTCAGTGGCTTCTCTGTGTAGTTTGCCATAATGGTTGTCGAAGTGGTCCAGAATTTCTGTATTCTCAAATACTAATCTGTGTCCAGGTTGGTTTATCATGCGTTCTGCTACAGCTGATTTCTCTGGTTGAATGCAGTGCCTTTCACGTTGTTTGAAATGTCTACAATGATTTGTCCATAGCTGCACAGTATATGCTAGACTCCTGCAGCAGTTAGAGAATCCCTCTTATTCTTTTCTGAACGTAGCATTTGTTGAATTTTCTTAGTGGGTCTGTAGATTGTTTGTAGGTTATGTTTCTTCATCAGCTTCCCTATGCAGTCAGTAGTTCCCTCGATATAGGGCAAAGAACACTTTTCCTCTAGGTAGATCTTTGGCTTTACTCCTGTAGATTGCCTTTGGTCTTGCAGCTCTTCTGATGTTTGTAAGTATCAATTGGCCCGTAGAGTCCAGTCTAGGAGGTTCAGTTCACCTTGGAAGAGATGGGGTTCACAGATCCTGTTTGCAGGGTCTACCAGGACTTTAATTGTGCTTCTTGTTTGACTTGGACAATAGTTGGAGTGTTTATGTAGGCATCTATCAGTATGCGTAGGTTTTCTGTAAACCGTGTGGCCCAATTGTTGATTTGGTTTGTGGATACCTAGGACATCTAGAAATTGAAGTTTCATTTGTTTTCTTTTTCCATGGTGAATTGGATGTTTGGGTGGACGCTGTTAAAGTGGTCCAGGAACTTGTGTAGTTCTCCTCCTCCATGGCTCCAAATGGTGAAGGTGTCATCCACATATCTGAACCATATAGTGGGCTTTTTCGGTGCTGTTTCCAGGTTCAAAGAGTTCCATATAGAAATTTGCTATGGCTGGGATGAGAGGGCTTCCCATGGCTACTCCATCTTTATGTTCACAGAATTCATTGTCCCACTGGAAGTAGCTTGTAGTGAGGCAATGTTTAAACAGGGCTGTGATATCTCCTGGGAAATTCTAGTTAATGAGTGCAATGGTGTCTGCTATGGGGATCTTAGTGAATAGAGACACCACATCACAGCTGATCAGTTTGTTATTGGCGTTGAGTTTGAGATTGCTGATTTTTTTCTATGAAGTTGCCTCACTGTCAGAGAACCTCTGAAGATGGCAGCCACAGATGCAGGCTAAGCGTTAGGAGAATGCTGCTGGAACATGGCCATACAGCCTGAAAAAGTCACAGCAACCCAGTGATTCTGACCATGAAAGCCTTCGATAATACAGTTTCCTTACACTTGCAGTCCTGATATTACCAAGGGAGGGAAGGTCTTGTGAGAATGGAAAACTGCATGACTGCACAATTGTAGTGGGAAAAAAACTGTGCACATGCTGGGTAAGATATATATACAGGTAGAAAGCAAGGTTGTGTGGAAGACTGATCATGGGAATTCACATCACCACAACTACAGCATAGCACAATTGCAGAGAGGTGTGAAAGTAGTATTTTCAATGATGGTATGTAACAATTTGCTTAAAAATGCCACAAGACTACAGGCTGGTGTGATAATATACTAAATTCTGAGGACACGGCTACATCCATTTCCCACATCATATCTTTTTTCCATATGGCCCCACTTGAGTGTTTGTGGATACCTGGCCCATTACCTGAGTAGCAGCAAAATCAAAGGCTACATCAAACATATAGGATTTTTCTCGTGAGCGGTTAGCACGGAGGACGTCATCAGGATCCCCCAGTGGATCCATCAGGACAACCATCTGAAAAGAACAGTGTCAAAATTTTGATGGTGTTTATGCTGGAGAAGTGAGAACAAACCAGGAGAAAGCAACCAAGGCTAGAAAGATAACATGTACACCATTCCTCCTTGTAAACCATTTTCTGAACCCTTCTAAGAAACCAAATCGCTTGTAATTTGCAACTATTGTTCCTCCTTCCTCAGATGACACTGATCTTAAGATGAGATAGTATCGATTGTAACATAAAGATTTTATTTAGGAAATTGCTGGACTTTGGTCTTAGAAATTTTGCAATCTGATGACATCTTGTCTAAGGCAGCTGTAATATCTAAAGTTTTCCCAACATCTATCTATGATTTCCCCCTGAAACCATCTCCCATAAGATATAATAACCTTTAATAACATAGATACCCTTGGGTGTTAAGCCTGAAGCTGTGAACTGGCTTCTGACTAATTAAGTTGCCCTGGTGTAATACATACAGATATGCTAGGAAACACCCAGAGGGACATAAATTAAGCAGCAGGATGTTAGGTTCTTCTGGGGTACCTGCAGAATTGTAGGATAGAGAGCCCAACAGTTTACATATTTCTAGCCAAGCCCACTGCTGTGTTTTCAAGCCTATTGTCAGTAAGAATGTGGATACGTTCCAATGGCTTCTTGGTTTCAAGTATTGACTTAAAACCAAAGTGGCAACATGGTTTACGTGAAACCAGTGTACTAGTCTACTGGATGATCTTGGGCAAATTATTCTCTCCACCTCAGGGGATGGCTATGGCAAACCCCCTCTGAACAATCTTGCCAAGAAATCAATGTGATAGTTTCTCTTAGGGACACCATTATTTGGAAAGGACTTCGAGAGCACACAACAATCAGAATTTGGCTTGAAAAGAAGGTAGATTTGTCATGGGATTCAACAATTCAACCTTTACAAAAAGGGCACTCTCAAGGGATAGATTTTTGCATGATAACAGGGCCACAGAAAGCTGTTTTTATACCAGGTGAGCCTATTCATCCATCAAACCTAGTATTATCGACTTGGGCTGGTGATTGTTTTCCAGAGTTCTCAAACAGAGATGCTTCTGATACCTTGCCTTTTGGGCATTTGAACCAGAGTTCCAAGTATCTGTCATGTGATTCCCAAGCTCTACGTGTAAGCACACTTCTTCCCTCTGGGAAGTTCAGTTTGAATAGTACCCCTGGGAGTTACATGGTGTGACAGAAGAATGCCATACAGTAATATAATACAACAGAAATGAAGTTGCAGAACACCCAGATTGGCAACTACAGCTTCTGTGCTGACTGCTTCCCTTAATCAGGTGTCCACCCACCTGCGTGAGGACCATTAATCTTCCTTTGTGCTTCTATGATCCCTGCTAACCTTAATCTGGGTTGACAAAGGGGACAGGTCTGTACTAGCCATAGGGATACCATATGTAGGCTTAAATGTGGTAACTATTTGTTGGGTTTAATCACTGAAAGATTAGCAACTGGAGGAGAGAAGGGGAAAAGAACATTTTGTGTATCTGCTAGGGGTCAACAGTGTTGGAAGAGGATGCAACTCTAGTATCACCCATGTATCTGTACAATTGTCAAAGACTGTGCAGAACTCAGGGACTCTTTTGAGGCAATAAAAAGTTAAAAAGTGGAGGGATTCATATTTTTAATATTAATTTCATTTTTTGTGCTGAAATAAATCTGATTCTTTGTGGAACATAAGTATCTCTTATTTGAAATGCTCGGGTCCAGAAGCATTTGGGATTTCAGACCCCCCCCCCTCCCCCCAGTTTTTGGAATACCTGTATTTGCATATATGGGCAAAATGGGATATCTTGGAAATGGGATCCAAGTCTAAACATGAATTCATTTATCATATACACCTTATGGAATATTATTTAATAATGAACCAACAGAAAGCAAGAGTGTTACAAGTCACATCTACACTGAAGACTTAGGCCTATGTAGAGCTGGACGACAAATGGCACATGGGGCTGATCTGGGGTAACTTGGGGCAAAACCACCCTAGTGCGGCCTCATGTTATTTAAAGTTATGGGAAAGTCTGAATTCTTGCCCAGAATTTGGACTCCCCCCTGACTTCGGGCCTGTGGGAACAGTTGGACTAGTTCTAAAACAGAACTATCCCCACTGCCATCCTGTTTGTCCCAGGTGTGGATCTGGAGACATGAGATGGCAATTGCCTCCCCCAATCCATATTGTAGTGGACTCCAGCTGCCATGTGGGTACTTCCTGACATCTGTCGCATACAGTGATGTCAGAAAGAGTGCTCTGGGAAGGGAGAGGGGAGAGAAGGGGTTATTCCTCTTCTACCCCTCCCCTCTCTTCCAGTGCCCCATCATTCAATATCACTGTATGCAACAGCAGACAGGTAGGACCTGTTTCATAGCTGGAGACTACTGCAACAGGAAGGATAGTTGCCCAGTAGTGCTGAACTCTGTTTGGCCCTTACCCAGGGCTGATCTGGTGTAGTACATGCCAGATTAGTCCCACAGTATTTATTACTCAGTATAGATTTGCCATCAATGCGGAGAACGTCAGATTCTGATGTGGTTTTGAATTCTGGGTAAGGGAAACTCCACTAGATTCAAAGGTTCTGCTGTGCTATAGATAGTCTCCGGGAAATACAGTAGTTCTTCCCTCTGGAAAAAAAATGTATCTATCTGCTTGGGGTGGTTCTATCATGGACTTAGTTGAAAGTGCCTGTATCCCTGTGACCAGTACTGCTGACATACATCAAAGACATGTGAAAACACTGATAGAGGTGAGGCAAATCCCTCCCCCTTTCAGTAGGAGAACTGGACACCTACTACGTAGAAGGAGCTACTGATGGTAAAGGAGATGTCAGCATCTGTCCCCTGTGACCACAGTTTGTTGTCCTTGAGTGTGCAGGTATCACATTGCCCTGAACAGCAACATTAGGTTGGGTTTCATTATATCCAGGAGGCCTTAACAGGGGCTCTGTGAAAGGTGATCACCATTCTCAGCAACAGATAAAAAAAAGGTGGCTTGAAAAGATGTGGGGAGCAATTAACTGGTACTGTGCAAAGCAGTATAGCTACTAGCTAGACTAGGACAGGGAAGACACAAGTTCACCTTCCTGCATTAACCCAGCGCACCCACGAGAGCTTGAGCCTCCAACAGCTTTTCAATGTCTCCTGCGTCATATGAAACAGAAAGGGATAAGGAACATGTACTGAGTTTGGAAGAACGTATGCCTAGTAAACAAAGTAAACACGGGCTTCCTTTGAGAGAAAAGTTTCTTAAAAATGGAATTAAATCTCCACATGTAATTACAACAAGTCATAGAAAAGGATCTGAATGCACTGCATTAGCACTAAAGTATCATTATTAGAACCCCTAGCATAAATAAAGAATGAGTTGTACAGGGAGTATAATGGCTGCTCAACATTTGTACCAAATAAGGGTAAAAGGAGGGAAGAAATAGTTCATTTTCAAAGGCTTGAGTAACTCTTGCTTTATGTTCATTCTACCAAGATAAGTAGCTTGCTTATTAGTTGCCTCTGAAACAGGCTGGGGATAAGTGTCACTCCACATCGCCCAGAGTCCGAGTTCCATCACCCGCTGCCAGCAAAGCAACTGTGAAGTATTGCAGGGAAGTGTAGTCCAACAACAACTGAAGGACATACATTCTCCATCCCTGTTCTAAAATTTTCAGTGGCCCGTGATTCCTTTAGCATTCATTAAATCACAAAGACAATTTTAGTTATAAAGGTCATTTCAGTTTGTGCTCTCATTTGTGCCAAAGAGAGATTTTTAGAAGCAACACTGCAATTTAAAGGAAAACTTTTAAATTAAAAAAAATTAAATCTGTAATGAATAAAAGGATCTAGAGCCAGAGCTCTTTCCTATCATATGCTATTTCATGACAAGGATTGAACCTCTTACTATGCAAAGCATGTACTCTACAACGAAGGCCCCTTCCACACAGCTGAATAAAATCCCACATTATCTGCTTTGAACTGTAATATATAGCAGTGTGGACCCAGTTCAAAACAGATATTGTGATATGACATCCAAGAACTAGATTGCAAACCAAAGAAAGAGCAGGACCAGGAGTGATACAGATGGCTTAAGTGCACTAAAATCTCAATGGAGCAGTACAATTCTCTCAAGACACAAAAACAATGTGCCTTCTCCTATCCCTCCCCCAAGTGGTGGATCTGAACAGTTATCTTGTTTCAGGTGAAGCTGCAGGTAGCTCTCAGCAACAAGAACAGCCTGTGCTACTGGCAGCTCTTTGGGCCATTGTGCCCAGAGAAACAGGACATTGTTTCAGTGGGCATTAATGGGAGCTTTGTGAACAACGCCAAAAACTTTGCTGGCCAGCCCTGCAACTCCACTTGGACAATCAGACCTCTGTGAGATGCTGTCATGAGTGCTGAGTCTGAGATCGGGAGAAAAGAGAAGGAGAGAAGGTGACCTACTATGGGCAGGGGTGGGGGGTAATGTGGCCTCCATGATTCACACCTTTAAGAGATGCAAACGGAGGTGCAATTCAACCGCCTAGGCTTTACGGGACCATTGCATATCTATGCTAGGGAACAATTTGACCAAATGGTTTACATCTTTATAACACATCAGAAAATGATTTTTAAGGGGCTGGATCTTTATGGGAGGAAGGAGATTTTGAAAAGTTAACAAAGCTGTACATGCATTCATATCTGTGCATTCTTTCAAATAATTGTTCTATTATGAGAAATGGTCTGCTGGGGGGGGGATCATAATATTGCTATTTGTTTAAGCTCTTTATGGTCCTATTTACAAAGAAGATTGTCTGAATGATTCAATCTAGTTTCCACCCAGTCAGCTATTGACAGAAACAGCGAATTCTGTAGCATCTTTGTGTGAGGTCACTCAGCCTGTATCTACACTGTGGAATTAACACAGTTTGACACCACTTTAACAGACACAGTTCTATGTAATACAATCATGGGAATTCTAGTTTTACTAGCTTTTTGGCCTATGGGGGAAAAAGTGCTCGTGCTTCACCAAACTGCAGATCCCAGGATTCTGTTACACTGAGCCATATTAGTTAGAGCCCTTCTACACTGCCCAAAACCCAGGAGGAACTGGGTTATTTTAACCCATTTCCTCCCGGGATGCTGATCACACCCTCAACCCAAACTCGGGCTTTCCCTCAAAGGGTGGCTAGATGCACTTCTAGGTCAACCAAAGGTTTACCTCAGAGAGCATTCAGCCACACCCCCCCCCCCCAGCTCTCAATTTCCCCCTCAAAAACTTACCCTTCCGGTGAGCTCTCCTGATGCATGACACCTCAGAAAGGGGGGGGGGGAATCCTTTCGATTTGAAAGCTCTTTAGATTTCTATGCAAAAAAGTGCTGGTGCCTTACCAAACTACAAATCCCAGGATTCTGTTGCACAACTAAAATCTCTAAGAATGGCACAATAGCCTTTTTGAGCAGTGCACATATGGAGACGCATGCCAAAAACAAAAATGGCTTTAGGGTCACATATAATCCCCCAACTGCACTCCTGCATCCAAATTAATGGGAAAATGAAATACACCAGGCATAAATACAACAGGCATTCAGTAAATAGTCATAACATTATAGTTACAAAAAGGGAAGAAACAAAGAATGCCCCTCATACAAAATTATAGGGCGTGCTCCTCCTAAGCTACTGTTTCAGTTGAATTCAAGAATTAAATGAATGCAAACAGTCAATCAAATTGATTTAATGATTTCATTCACAAAACAAATTATTTTTAAGGTTAATATTCTTAAACGCTAAGATCAGCAATTAAGTGACTGGAAAAAATCCAGGAAATTGAGATGGAAGAGTCCTTGGGGAGAAGGAAACTGGTTTGCCATGAAGCAGTATAGAAACTTGCTTAGCTTTGGGTTTTCTCTTCCATCCACACTTCTAATAGGTTATCAGGCAGCAAACAAATATCTGTATCAGCCTACAAGCAAACTGAATTGTGCATATATTTACTTTAATAAAACACAAACAAGGCCTGGAATAAATTGTTCTCCCCTTTCTGGAAATGATGCCAAACCAAACACGGATGTCTGGCCTCAAAGGTTTCTTCTTGGGTAATAAGAGAGGAATGAAAACCACCTATTCAGCCCAGGAAGGCCTACTGCCAACCACAATTTAATGAAAACGAAGGTGCCAGGATTCAGGCTGGGCCTGCCACATACACTTGACCTGGAAATATAGCTTGTCCTACATATTGGCAGGCTTTACGTTTGTTGATTTGATTATTCGCAGATTTGATTAATATGTTTTCTCAAAGAATATTCAGGTCATCCAGGGCAAATCTATGGTCCACGTCTATCCCTTTTCACCTTAATGCACACTGTAATATTATTTATTATTATTTTTGTATTCCAATTCTTTAAAATATGACCAAGGTGTGGGATTATTAGCTGCTTTGATTCCTCACAGGGAGGAAGATGGGATGTACAATGCAGTTTAACTAATCTACACTAACCATATAATTTAGTTCAATCTGCATTGTAATGACAGTGTAGATGGGGTCTTAGAATAAAAAAATACAGTATTATTCCCTGTAGCCACAGCAAGAGCCACTGTGCAAATCATGGCCAGCCTTATACGTGGCTAGAGGATGTGCATATTTTAAAAAGACTTAATCCATTCAGCAGTTGCATACCACCTTCCAGCAATAACCCTGGCGTCGTTCCTCCTTGCTGCTCAACCCACGCCCTGAATCCAGCACATTATTGTCAGGGCGACAAGTCACTCCCATAAACAATGTGCTGGCCTGACGGTTAAAGCATTGTCCTCAGCTGGATAGGGCAGAGAGAGGGTGGGGGTGAGGAATATCTCCAAGGAAACCTTGGTTCCAGGAGAAAGGGAGGGCATCCTCCATCTCAGGAGAAAGAAGATTGCAGTGAATCGCAGACATTTGCAACTCGGAAGAGTCTGCAGCGGACGGCTTCTGTTTTCCAGTGAACTTTCCACCTGCACAGCTTCTGCACCAACTCGTGCCTCAGACAGAATAAACAGTTGAAGGTCAATGCACAAGAAAGCAGCCAAAACACTATAACTGAATATGTCAGTAGAACCCTTTAGGACAGTGGTACCCAACCTGTGGTCCATGGACCACAAGAACGAAAATATTGTCCACGGCCTCACCATTACTACACCGTTGCCTCAAAACCATATGGCAACGAGAGTGACTGGTCTCGTGAAACCCTCTTATAATGCTGAGGAAGCAGGGATGTCGGGAGGGGAGAGGCTGACTACCCACGAAAGATTACAACTACCACATCAGCGCTAGATTATTAAATATAATTTTCTGTGGGTGAGCAGATGGCGACTACTGGATAGCATATGTTCTGTATCAGAAACTAGAGCTGATGTGGTCTATCCAATGCAATTTTCTGAATCACCACTCCAAATAACCAAACCAAATCTAAAGTTGACCAAAACCTGATTTGTAACCCTTTGGTACTTATGTTGGAGACTGGTCCATGTTCAAGTGGCCCCTGGTCAAAAAAAGGTTGAGAACCACTACCTTAGGAGGTGTCCATATAGCTTCAAGACCACTCTCCTCATCAACACTTCTGAGTATTTTAACTCATCACATGCAATGATTTCCTACATGAATATCATGTCAATTTTGGAAACTATTCTTACCCTCCACAATATTATTCTTTTCCTATTGCATGGCTATGATTGCCAGATACACATCCTGCTAACACGCAGTTGGCAATCATAGCCATTCTTACCCTCCACCTATAAGAAACAATAATGTTCTTTTCCTATTGCATGACTATGGCGCCAGATACACATGGTGCTGACACTCAGTTGGCAATCATAGCCATGCAATAGGAAAAGAACAATATTGTTTCTTATAGGTGGAGGGTAAGAATAGTTTGGATGTAAAGACCTCCAGTGCATCATGTTTGCATTGGTTCCCAAATCCTGAATAAGCTGCATATTTGTATTTTTTCATTGTGAGCTGCTTTGTGTCCCAATCCTGAGGAAAAGTGGGGTATAAATAAATTTAGTAATAAAATAAAATAAGCCCTCTTTTCTCAAAACTGTATAAAACCTTTCCCAGGGTGCTCCTGCACTGTGCTCTCAGAGGTAAAACCTCAGTTTCCATATTAATTCCGAAATTACATTTTCGACACTGTGGTTGGAACATATTAGCACTCTTGTACCAAGTCCCCAACCACGTTTCCAACCACCCTTTTCTATTTTTTTTTTTAAAAACACACAATATTCAGATTAAAGAAAAGTGAATCATTTTTGGACCTTGTTGGTTGGATCAATAGCCTATGTAAACATTCTTTAAATTGTTTGCTCCACACATAAACAGAAGAGTGTGCTTGTCCTACCCATCCACTGTCAGTTTCTCCATAATATGAATAAAAGCAATGTTTCTGAAGGAGAGTGATTACTTTTATTTATAGAGTCCCTCCATGTGGGTCTGAAGGTGGACAATAAAGAGTGTTGTGATTCACATGGATATCCTCCACAGAGGTGACAGGCTTCCTCTTCAGACATGATGGAATAGGGCAACCAAATTCCTGTCATCCCTTGGGATTCAATAAAGGCATTATTCTGTCAACTTTATTAAATGAATGTGATTGTAAACATTTTATGAACAGCCTAATTCATTTTAAGCTTTATTTTTCTATGTCTTTTTTGTTGCAAAACCATGAAAACATTTCAAAGGCAGTTTGTCTTGCATGTTCACACTCAAAAAACAAAAAGTAGACAGGTGGACTCTTTTATCCCATGATTATTTTTTTTAATGAGGGCTAACTCTGTTATAAGTGTGGACCTTTGAAGAGGCAAGGATATTAATGAGGTAGAGTACTGCTACTCTTTTCTGATTTTCATAAATCTCTCTCTGACTATAGACGTACCACTGGTGTTATCTAACTACTCTTTTTCAAAAGCATTACACTGGGGGCACAAAGCATATTTGGGCTCCATTCATACTAGAGAATCATAGTGCTGTGATTGCACTTTTATTTATTTATTTATATAAACGTTTTGTATGCCTTCTCACCTCTCTTGAAGGACTCAGACCGGTTTCCAACCATAATATCACATACAGTCAATAAAACATCATAATACATATTACAATAAAACATTAAAACAGCAATTACAATCAATAACTATAATGGTCAGTCGTCACACTTAAATCGTTGCTCATCATCCTCCATCCATATCTCAGGGTGTTGGCTCACCCGTCGAATGCCTGTCTCCATAACAAAGTCTTCACCTGTTTCCTAAATGTCAGGATAGACGGGGCGGTTCTGATCTCCAGTGGGGAGATCAGAACCATGTTTCTTTTTTGTATCAAAATAATACTTATATAAATATATTTTAATGCTTTGTTTTAATGTTTATATGATTTTTATGTCTCATGTTTAATGGTTTTAATGATTTTAATTTAGATTTATATGTTAGTGTTTAGTTATTATGATTTTTCTTTTTTCACATATGTTGGCATTTAATTTTTCCCGTAAGTATATTGTAAAACACCTTTAGAATTCTAATAGCACAAAAATGGAAAAATAAGGAAACTCCAACCAACGAAGACTGGATTCAGAAGATAATGGAATTTAAGGATTTGGATAAACTGTCACAAATACTAGAAGAACAAAGTAAAGGAAAACAAGTAAACTGGAAACAATTTGAAGAATATATTAAAAAGCAATCTAAGCTGGACATTTAGGATGCTACATATAAGATGAAATACAAATTAATAGGAACACAAAAAGAGCTGTCAAACCAACGACCTTCTCCCTGCGGACTGAACGGGAGTCACACTTTCATCCCCCCCCCTTTTTTTCCTTTTTTTTTCTTTCTCTCTCACATACCCCTAGATTCACAGGACCCCACCCCTACCTACCCCATCCCCATTCCTTCCCCTCTCCTCCTACACAAACCTCTAAATTTTCCTACCTTTCCTATCCAGAAATATGTTCCCCCTCTTTCACTGTATATGCAAAAAACTCAATAAAAACTTATTAAAAAAAACACCTTTAGTCCCCCCAGAGTTAAGAAAGGTCGTATATAAATATAGTACATAAATAAATAAATTTCTGCCCTATGGAATCTAGGCAGTTTAAAGAATGGCGTCTAGCGGTCATGCAGTTCCTTTGCTGACTCTGACCAAACTACAAATCCCAGGACTCCATAGGATGTTTCCATGGCATTTAAAATGGAACCATAACACTATAATTGAGTAGCATGGATCACTATTTCTTAAAGAACTGTTAATGTCACATCAAATATTAATTATGCCAGTGTGGTGTGGTTTGAGTGTTGGACTGGGACACTGGGAGACCAGGGTTTGACGCTCCAATTGACCATGGAAACCCACTCGGTGATTCTGGGAAAGTGACACTCTCCAAGCTTCAGAGCAAGGCAAAGGAAATTCCTAACTGAAAAAGTTCTGCCAAGAAAAACCTTACAGTAAATCATAGGAGCCCCCAGTGGTGCAATGGGTTAAACCCTAGTGCCGGCAGGACTGCTGACCAACAGGTCAGCAGTTCGAATCTGGGGAGAGCAGGTTGTGCTCCCTCTGTCAGCTCCAGTTCTCCATGCGGGGACATGAGAGAAGCCTCCCACAAGGATGGTAAACTATCAAACATCCCCTGTGCAACGACCTTGCAGACAGCCAATTCTCACACACCTAAAGCAACTTGCAGTTTTTTTCCGCTCCTGACACAAAAAACCCCATAGAAATAACTTGAAAGCACACAACAACAGAATTTATTTTGAACTAGTAACATGTTGGTACCAGAAGCTGTAGGCTATATTTCAGAGGAAGGAATTGGTAAAACCACCTCCGAGTAATCCTTATCTAAGAAAACCTATGAAATGTATGATGTCACCCTAAGTTGACAGTTAACATGAAGGAACATAAGCATGCACATACATATCACTTTGATGCAATAAAACAGTCAAAACCTTGTTAGACCTATCTACCACAGATACAAAATATACCCACCATGAGCACTGTTTTTCCCCTTCAGTTTTTTTTAAAAAACACAGTTACACAGTTATTTAGCTCTAGCACTCAAAAGAGAACAAATCCAGTTGCATTTTCTAGACATTATGCAATTCTCCAAATCTAGCACATAGGCACAAGAGTTAAGCTCCCACCGGAGATTGTCTGGATCTCATGAGTGAAGAGAGCACTTTCCAGCAACTTCCAAAGGGACTGGAAAAATATTCTACTCATCAAGGTGTCTAATTTCCCTGCTGACTCCAGTAAATGGGAATCAAGCGGGGCTGCTTAGCAGTTGCTAATGAAACACATTTCTGAAAGCGATCAGTGATGAAGAGGAACCATGAATCGCAGATTTCAGAGACAATTTTGTTGGGACTGGGAACCCTAGCTTATCTTTTGTGCTCTGAGCAATCTTAGGTCGAAATCACTGGCATGACACACATCTCAGGATAAATTAAGAGCACTCATATTTGGTAATGGACCACTCAATGCCATTTCTGTACCCGAGATAGAAAAGCAAATGGCATCTCTATGACTCATCCAAATCAATGTGCATTGTACCCAAACCCATCTGAATAGCCCTCAAAGGAAAAATAAAGTTGAAATTACTGCAATAGCAAATTAAATACCCAACAGCTTATTGACCTTTCATGAAAACCAACATTTGCTGCCTAAGGCCCCTTCAACACAGCTGAATGAAATCTCACATTATCTGCTTTGAACTGGAATATATGGCGGTGTGGACTCAGATAACCCAATTCAAAACAGATATTGTGGGATTTTCTGCCTTGATATTCTCGGATATAGGGCTGTGTGGAAGGGCCCTCAGCCAGCCCTCACTTTGGGAACACTGAGCAGGCAATTAGAGGTGAGTATTAACTTTTACTTCTGATTTCACCAAACACTGCCATTTCACTATGGGAATATTTGCTTGTGTGGAACAAAAATTATTTTGCCTTTGGAACCATAAAGGGATTTTCAACAGCCAAAGCCTTAAATGACACCTGAATGAAGAAACCCATTTTAAATCCTAATTGCTGCAGATAAAGTTTTAGAGAACACCAGGGAAGAAAAAGGATTATTAGGGAGGAGATAAGGGGATGAAGGAAGGAAGGCAGAGCAAGTGATAGGGTGAAAAACAAGGATAGAAGAAAGAATAAATGGAAAGTCCAAAAGGTCAATAGGGATAGATGCGTCTGCATTAAAGAAATAGCAGCCTAGGAAGGGCTGTGGCAAAGCTCACAAAGCACCTCAGCACAAAAGACATGTGCTCTTGGTGGTCAGGCAGTATACCCAGGAGGAAAGGAAAGCAAGTATGACCTTTTCCTTACAACCATATCATTTTAACATCAAATTTTCACATAGTAAGCTATTCAAAATAATGTGGTTGATTTTTTTTAAAAAAGATTCCAGAATTTTAATGCTTCTTACTGTGAAATGCTGCTCCACAACGTGCAAACATATAAACAACCTGCATTTGAGAAGAATGCTCTGGACAACTATTTCAGACGGCTTTTGGGAGAGAAAGGGGCACTCCAAATTCTGGAACAATCTGCATTGTCCCTTGACTGCTGATCATCCTGGAATGTTCAGAAACCCAGGCTGGATCTTTCAACAATGAATATAATCATGGGAGGGCTATTTGATTTCCAGGCCTAGGGCACGGGGTTGGAAAACAAAAAGTGAGTTTGGTTCCTCTATGGGAAATGCTGAGAGGAAAGCTGGGGAATGTAGTGGATTTTCTGAGACCTTCCCCCCCCCCCCCAAATAAAATAACAGAAATGGTTGGAAATCCATTTACAGTTCTGATAAACAGTTTTGAAAACTTGATTAAAAGTGACCTATCTTTCCTTTAGGCTTTAAAAGAGGAAAATTACTCATTTCCAATAAAATGGTTTTTCTGGCGACTCTGAAGAAGTCGTAGGCCATAAGAACATCCTATCTGAGAATAAAGCCTTGCTTCTCTTAGAAAGGATCAAAGCTGGGCAGCATGTGCCCTGCACACATATCTCAAAGCATATGCTTCACATAGAAAATATCCTATGTTCAATGCTGGCAAGCCCAGTCCAAAGAACCAGGCCACGAGTGATAGGAAAGACTTTTGCCTAGGACCTTGGAGGTCTTCAGCTAGCTGGAGGAGAAAATATCTAGACACATAAGTACTGAACTGTTGCAAAGCAACTCCAGATGTTCCCACATGAATGCCTTTTCCATGCCCCTCATGCATAGCCAGACTTCATTCTGATGTCAGACATCGTAGGAAACCATAACCAGCATGGACTGCTTTTATCACCTGCCAATCCTTAAACCAAGCATCTCACTTTACACTGTCTTGCAAGCATTGGGAGCATTTAAAGTAGTGAAACCCAACTGCCATCTCAAATCTCATTCTAGTCCTCAGTTTCAAAATCCAGCCCCTTACCCCGCCACCCACTCCTTCACCAAAAGTGAGGAAAGAATCCAATGATACCTGGTCATCCACTTTGTGGGCTATGAGTGTGGCTCCTTCTTCCAATTCTGCCATGCTGATTGGCCGTATGCGAAGTGCCACCTGCAATGTAAGGAAGAGATGGGTGACTTACAGAGTATCCTGCAGTAAAGGATGCAAGAGGGGAGAGACCAAGAGTAGTTAAGTACACACTTGCATAGGAGCCATGGCCATCCAGAGGTACAGCACACAGAGAATGTTCCTTCCGTGCACTTCTAAACTTAACTGAAGACACTGCATTGACGCTTCTGGCTAATACCTTCCATCTCCTCCCTGCCTAGTGAGTGCCTCACCTGTCTATTAAAGACAATCATCAGTGGCTCTGAGGCCCTGATGGGTAGCAGAACACAGACAATTGCAGTATTTTTCCTGGAAGAAAGGAAACACCGCTCAGAGAACTCATCTTTGGCTTTGCACACCGGCCCAGCCACTGATCGGCAGGGGCCGCTTTAGAACACAAGCCAAACAATGTTAATTTCTCTTGAATTTGGAAGATGTTCAAATGTTTGTGCCATTTGCTGATTTTTTTTAAAAAAAACATACAACCCAATCTTTGCCACTAAAAAGGAAAAGAAGCTTGTGGTACCTTGAAGATGAAAAGGTTTCATTTGGGACAAGATTTCTTCGTACAAAAGAAGTCCACAAAACTTTATGCTAACTAAGGGCCCTTGCAGACAGGCCCTATATCCCAGGATCTGATCCCAGGTTTCAATTTAAACTGGATTATACGAGTCCACACTGCCAGATAATCTGGGATAAGCAGAAAACCTGGGATCAGATCCTGGGATACTGGGCCTGTCTGGAAGGACCCTCAAACTTTAAGGACTGCAAGATTCTGTAGCTTTTGCAGCAATAGTCTAAAATTGCTAATGCCTCCCACACATTTCGGCTCATAGGTGCTAGCATAGTTATTAATGGCTGAAATTCATTTCCAGGGCTTCATCTGAGGAGGAAGCAACCTGGGGCCCTTCCACACAGCCATATAACCCAGAATATCAAGGCAGAAAATCCCACAATATCTTCTTTGAACTGGCTTATCTGAATCCACCCTGCCATATATTCCAGTCCAAAGCAAATAATGTGACATTTTACTCAGCTGGGCGAAAGGAGCCCTGGTGAATTCTCGAAGAAACTGCCTATAAGCATAGGCAGAGTGCTGTTTCTTCTGCTGACACTTGCAAGCAAGTTTTCTAAGATAAGACCTAGAAAATAGATGTTCGAGGCAGACCACATTCTGGCATTTTAAAACGACTAATTTCAGCAGAAGTTAACACCAACTGGAGAAACAGGATCTTTTGCTATGTTCTGCCTGTGTTTGGCTCTTTTTCTTTCCCCTACTGCTCTGAAAATGTTCCTTAAAGGTCCTCTCACCTTCAAAACCCAGTTTTCTTAGCATTACACAGCTGCTTACAAGAAACTGTAGGTAATGCTATACATTCCTTGTTGTGTATAATAGCATTTGAATTGTCTTAAAGTTGAGCATTATTCAAAACCAATCCTAAAATCTAAAGCATGTATAATTGAAAAAGAATGTGATTGGTGAATGTAATATCTAGATTGTATGGCTAGGACCTGGTTTACAGATGTATATTCAAATGTAATGCTATTCAAAGGGCCTTTCTTCTACCAATTATAATCTCAGTTAACAAGATTTGATTTACAAAAAAAAATCTGTTTTACAGTATGTGTAATTATATTTATTAATCTAGAACATTTATGGATTCTAATTATGTCCTGTTTCCAAAAAGATTTTCTCAAAATCATTAATACAGTACAGCAAAGAATAAACACTTGCTGTATTTTACTTTTTTTAATAGAGCAGTTCCATATGAAGTTCTTTCATCCTATGCTCACATACCTTCCCCAGCTTTTAGTTTCCTACATTATTCTAATTTGCTGTATTTCACCACTGCTTAATTTTATATTGTATATCTCTTGGTGAGAAACTCAGCCTTTTAGCTCATAGGAACGACTGTGTTTTTAATCTAATGTTCATAATTTTATTGTTAATTTTGTTACTTGATTGTGCTGTATTTTGTGTTGCACATTGATAGGATTATTATGAATTGTTTATTCCATTTTATATATTTTATTGTATTGCACTTATTGTATTATTTTAGTTGTAAGCTGCCTTGAGTCCCCTGGGGAGAGAGGGTGAGATATCAATAAACTTATTATTATTATTATTATTATTATTATTATTATTATTATTATTGCTACTTTTGTTTCTTAGCGATGGGTGTTAATGGATCTATACATATAATAAGACTTAAAGTGTGTTGTAAATGGGAACTTTAATGTTGTGAATATTTAGTAGACCACAAGATAAACATGAGTCAAAAGTTTGACGAGGCAGCCAGAAAGCCAATGTAATGCCGGGCCGCATCAAAAGGAGTAGGATGTCCTATTATTGATTAAGCAGGGCACTCCATTTCTTGTCTCAATATCCATTCATACATACAAAATGCAATTGTACTAAGTGCAAAAATGCAACTGATGACCAGAATGGCTCCTGGAATAAGCCTTTGGATTGTGTCATTTTAATTAATTGTTTTAAGATTGGTATGTTTTAATTATATGGTTTTAAAGTATATGTGTTTTATACTATGTATGTATATATGGCATCGAATTGTGCCTTCTAGTAAGCCACCCAAAGTTTCCAGCAGGGTGAGAAGAGCAGGATATAAATGCAATAAATAATAAATATATAATAGAGCTACTATTGTCACTTGTTTACCAGCTAAAACCGGATGAATCTCTCTACCAAGACACACTCCAAAAGTTATTGGCTACCATTTCCTTTAACAGGACTTGACAGGCAATGGCTAGTACTTGGTTAAATGGTTATTCTAAGGCAGTGGTTCCAAACCTTTTTTTGCCCAGGGACCACTTTGACCAGGGTCCACTCTCCAACATTAGTACCAAAAGCGTTGCGAATCGTTTTTTGGTCAACTTTAGGTTCAGTTTGGTTATTTGGGGTACTGATTCAGAAAATTGCATTGGATACACCACATTTTGCTCTAGTTTCTGATACAGAACATATGTCATCCAGTAGTTGCCATCTGTTCGCTCACAGAAAAACATATTTAATAAGTCTTGCCACTATAAGAGGGTTTCGTGAGACCAGTGGGACGCTTTTGTACTAGCGGTGATGCCATAGACCATAGTTTAGTTCTTGTGGACCACTGGTGGTCCGTGGACCACAGGTTGGGAACCACTGTTCTAAGGGCATCGTGGCAACACAGTAGGCAGAACACAGGCAGCCGGCCACCTCCTATGCCTGGTTATTATTTGCAGCTAAAGGCATTTACACAAGATTGACCTCTTAGGTCTGGGTCAAGAAAGGATTAAACAGAGTCTAATACCTTTGCTCCTCTAACCTGCCAGATGGAGCATGCTCAAGGAACTGGTTAGTTAAACTCTGTATATCACATTTCGATAACGGAAACAGATTTATTAGGACCAGAGGGCACTCTTCAGACAAGATGTTTTGTCTGGAACAAGTAGCCTAATCTTTCTATTATTCCTTTTTTTAAAAAATGAAAACGACTAAAGGGACCATCAAGTACAGGTCGAGCACACCTTATATGTAAAGGTAAAGGTCTCCTCTTGACATCAATAGGACCTCATCACACTAGAGAATGAATCCACTTTACATTCACTTGCTGGCTGTTGAAGAATTCTGGGGTTTATTGTTTAGAGATGAGCCTTTAACAGTCTCATTAAACTACAAACCCCAGTATTCTGCAGGACGCAGGAACCAGATTTAAAGTGGATTCACGCTCTAGTTTGATGAAATAGTAAGTCTAGTTGTGTCCAGCTTTGCGGACACACCTCCATTTCTAAGCTTTCTTAGTGCTCACCTCCATTTCTAAGCTGAAGAGCCAGCGTTGTCCATAGACACCTCCAAGGTCATGTGGCTGGCATGACTGCATGGAGCGCCATTACCTTCCCACTGAAGCGGTACCTATTGATCTACTCACATTTGCATGTTTTCGAACTGCTAGGTTGGCAGAAATTATATGTAATTCCAAAATAATAATAATAATTTAAAAAGTCCACATGAATGATCAGAAACCTTTGCTTTCTTATGGTCTAATGCAGGGGTCCTCAAACTTTTTAAACAGAGGTCCAGGTCACAGTCCCTCAAACTGCTGGAGGGCCAGATTATAACTTGAAATAATTAAAATGAAGAACAATTTTAAGAAATATAAACTTATTAGTTTTTCAATGGGAAGTGTGGGCCTGCTTTTGGCTGATGAGATAGGATTGTTGTTGCTGTTGTGTGCTTTCAAGTCATTTCAGACTTAGGTTGACCCTGAGTGAGGGCCGGGTAAATCACCTTGGAGGGCCGTATTTGGCCCTCGGGCCTTAGTTTGAGGACCCCTGGTCTAATGGACCATGCTTTGCTTCATGCAATAAATTACTAAAATATTATTTATTTACGACATTTTTATCCCCCCCATTTCAGCCCAAAGGCGACAATTCAATGCCATATAGAAATACATTTATTTATTTATTTATTTATTTATGACATCTATATGCCGCCCTTCTCACCCCGATGGGGACTCAGAGCGGCTTACACACACATACAATACATTATATTATTACCATAGCACAATATCAGTATTATATATTACTATATTGTGCTATACTATTATATTGCAATATTATTAGTAATATTACAAGTAATATAAATATATAATTATAATATCATGTTATTATTAGTATTATATATCAATAAAACAATTTAAAAACATCACATATATATATATAAAATTCATAAAAAACTATAAAACTATAAAAATCAATCAATACAATACAATACAAATATTGTGTAAATCTATATAATTAAAAATGTAATGTTCGTTTGTGGGATTATCAGAACTCAAAAAACCACTGGATGAATTGACACCAAATTTGGACACAAGACACCTAAGAGCCCAATGTATGTCCTTCAATCCAAAAATTGATTTTGTCATTTGGGAGTTGTAGTTGCTGGGATTTATAGTTCACCTACAATCAAAGAGCATTCTGAACCCCACCAACGATGGAATTGAACCAATCTTGGCACACAGAAAATAGTGGAAGGGTTTGGTGGGCAGCAGGCCTGTAGCCAGGATTTCGTTTCGGGGGGGGGGGGGGGCGGGGTGTAATTTTTTTTCAGGGGGGATTTCGGGGGGGCTGAGTTTCGGGGGGGGGGGGCTAAGTCTGAGTGAAAGAGGGTCTAGCCTAGCAAACCTTTTGTATCATTACCCCAATACCCCCATGCATATGGGATATATTGTGTATGGTGATCAGATCATGATATGAATAAACATAACAGTTTAAATAATGCACCAGTAAGGCCTTTTCGCGAACCACCATGAGAATTTCGGGGGGGGGGGTGAAGCCCCTCAAGCCCCCCCCCCCCCCGGCTACATGCCTGGTGGGCAGTGTCCTTTGGTTTTGGAGTTGTAGTTCACCTACATCCAGAGATCACTGTGGACTCAAGCAATGATGGATGTGGACCAAACTTGGCACGGATACTCAGTATGCCCAAATGTGAACACTGGTGGAGTTCGGGGAAAATAGAATCTTGACATTTGGGAGTTGTAGTTGCTGGGATTTATAGTTCATATACAATCACAGAGCATTCTGAACCCCACGAACGAGAGAATTGGGCCAAACCTCCCACACAGAACCGCTATGTGGGCCACAGGAACGCGTAGAAGGGAACGGCTAGTAGGTGTGGGCCAACTTGGGCCCTCCAGGTGTTTTGGACTTCAACTCCCACCATTCCTCAGTTAGGAATGGTGGGAGTTGAAGTCCAAAACACCTGGAGGGCCCAAGCTGGCCCATGTCTGGGCTACAGAGTTCAGGCCTGGGCAAACTTGGGCCTTCCAGGTGTTTTGGACTCCAACTCCCACCATTCCTAACAGCCTACCGGCTGTTAGGAATGGTGGGAGTTGGAGTCCAAAACACCTGGAAGGCCCAAGTTTGCTCAGGCCTGCCACAGACCCTCTCCTTCTAGTATCCACTTATTTGGGGGTGTGTGGGTCGATGGGCTCCTTATCACCCACCGTGAGCTGGTGGTCCTTGGCGTCGCCGGCCTCCTTGGTGATCATGGCAGCAGTGGCAGCAGCGGGGCAGCGGCGCCTTCCTCCTCCTCCTCCTCCTCCTGCTGCTGCTTTCCTCTCCGGGGCGACCCCCACCGGCCGCCCTCTCCGCCCCTTCTCCTCCTTCGGCCCCGTCGGCGCACTCTGGGGCTCCTTCCCGTCCAGGCAGAGCCCTCTCGGTGGGGGACTCAGCCTGCCATGAAGGTGGGATGCTCAGCGCTCCCTCTCTCGCCCTTTCCCCGCCTCCCTTCCCGGGCTCTTCACTACTACTTCTTCTTCTCCTTCTCCTTCTTCCCAGCCTCCGGGTGTTTCTCCTGGAGATCTTTGGCAAACTGTACACAAACAGCCCGGCAAACGCTGGAGAGGCTGCTCCCTCCCTCCCTCCCTCCCTGGCTGGAGCGGGCTCTCTCTCGCCCCCTGCAGGCCAAAGGGCGAAGAACAGGCCTGGGCCAACTTGGGCCCTCCGGGTGTTTTGGACTTCAACTCCCACAATTCCTAACAGCCGGTAGGCTGTTAGGAATTGTGGGAGTTGAAGTCCAAAACACCCGGAGGGCCCAAGTTGGCCCAGGACTGCGAGGGAGAGGAAAGGGGGCATGTTTACTCTCCTTAAACCAGTGGTTCCCAACATTTTTTTGGCCAGACACAACTTTGACCAGGGACCACTCTCCAACATTAGTATCAAAAGGGTTACGAATCAGTTTTTGGTCAACTTTAGATTCGGTTTGGGTTTTAAAAAATATTTTTTTTATTGTTTTCTTCATATTTACAACAAAAAGGATAGGCACATAGGTGTTAGGGTAGAAAGGGGGAAAGAAGGGATGGGGAAGGGTATTGCGAAAAGGGGAGGGAAGTATTGTGGATTGGGAATGGTACAGTCCTTCCAGGATTACCCAGGTTGCCTCAATTAATTGTACTTTTAAGCATGTTTGTGCTTACATAAACATATACACGTATTTGCGCATCTTTATCTATCAAATCATATACACTCGTACACAAACATATTTTTTGTCTTCGCTTATTTTTGTTATTATCTTCTTATTTATATTTCCCTTGAGTTTCAGTTACAAGTCCATAATATATATCTCTTTGTTTTCTTCTTTTACAAAGTCTAGAACTGCTTTCCAATTAGTATTTTGAGGTTTTGCATAATTATATGAAATTCTTTGGGTCAATATGTCCATATTTATTATATCCATTATTTTTGCTATCCATTCACCCATTGTTGGGATTTCCTTTGTTTTCCATACTTTCGCTAGGGTCATCCTAGCGGCTGCTATTAAGTAAAAGAATATTTTGTCTTTATTCTTTTCTATTTTAGAGTCTAATATTCCCAATAATAGTGTTTCTGGCTTTGGATTAAATTTTATATTTGGAATCTCTTCCATTCTTTGTGTATTTGTAGCCAGTAATTTTTTACTTTTCTGCAACCCCACCACATATGGAAAAAGTTGCCTTTTTCTTTTTCACATTTCCAGCATAGGTCTGCAAGTAGCTTCTGGTGTGAGAGAATTGGCCGGCTGCAAGGACATTGCCCAGGGGATGCCCGGATGATTTGATGTTTTTACCATCCTTGTGGGAGGCTATGTCCCTGCAAGAGGAGCTAGAGCTGATAGAGGGAACTCATCCGCACTGTCCCCAGATTCGAACTTGCAACCTGTCAGTCTTCAGTCCTGCTGGCACAGGGCTTTAACCCACTGCGCCACTGGGGGCTCCTTTCGGTTTGGGGTGCCGATTCAGAAAATTGTATTGGAAGGATCAGGCGAACAACTGAAAAGCACATATTAAAAAGGTGCACTTAAAACCCGATTCTGCCTGTATATTCCTGCAGTTATGCAAAACACATGCTTTCCTTCCCTCCCCCCTGTGTAGACTGCTCCAGTGCATATGCGCTTTTTAAAAGCCCAAAACAACTGATCGGCTCATCCAGCTGTCTAATGGACACACAGGTAGCTCAAGGGAAGCCCAAGTGGAAAGCAATTAGAACTCTCTGAAACTTCTTATTTTATACTTTATAATCTCAAACAGAGCTTGGATTAAGAATTGGGGGAAGAAAGTGATCCGATTAAAGTTTTTTTAAAACTCACTCCATTATTCACTGGACCTCATACGCATACATACCAATCTGCTTGTGTTTATATTAAGATATCCACATGTGCACATATACTGTCTAGCACACATCAGAGGATATTTTTTTAAAAAAACTTCCAGCACATGTCCCCCATTTGAGCCCTCTCTTGTTCCCCTACATAGGAAGGCTGTGAGGACGCAAGGGAGCATTTCCTAGGATTGACCGTCCTGGAATTTTTTGTCTTCGAATTAAAATGCAGATTTTGGTGCTGTCTCGAAGCGCCCTCAGAGAGCAACACGAATCCATAGATCATTATTTTGAGTACCAGTGCCCCAGTTGATTGACAAAAAAATAAATCACATTTTGATAGCATCTGTCAATGTTTGTTGTGTTCATCAGTTCTAAATCTTCATCACACCTCTACAAAGTTATACAACAAATTGAGCAAAGGCCTTTAGTAGATTTACTCTGCTTGAGAAATCATGATTGTCATGCATGGGCCCTCCTCTATCCCACAACATATTTCAAAAATGTAATGGGAAGCTCTCTAGAGTGTTGGCTGAGGAGTGTAAGTGCTTTCAAATTGCCTGTTGACCTATGGCAACCCCGGGTTTCATAGGGTTTTCCATGGTGCCAGTCATACCCTCTGGAGGTCTTTGAGGGCATGGCTGGCCTGTTTAGGAGTACTGTACATTGTTTCCTGGATGTTCCTGGAATGATTTTGAGGAATGCATACGGTCCATCAGCTGAATTCTGCACACCTGTCCTAAAAGAACATCTTTCCTGTGGCCGTTTCTCTCCCTTGAATCTCTCTCTGAGAATAACTTTCTTCTGGGAAATTGTAAATTGTTTAGGGGATGTACGCAAAACGGCATATGAGGCTGGAGTGATGGCCCCTCCTGGTTTTGCTGTAATAGCATATTATCATTTCTAGCTGTGTCTGCACATCATTGGAGCAGCTGACTGATCATGACTGAGCTTTGCTTGGCTTCAATTCAGTTCATCTTGACATCCATGAATACTTCAGCAATGACAAGGAGCTGCTGGGTGAAATGTATGCAAATGACCAATTTGATGCATTATCAACTGAGATACAACAGGAAGTTAGGTCCTCTTCGGAGAAATCTTTGCAGCTGTTGCACTACTTACCTTGGTCATTTTGTCCCTTGTCAGCCACTGCTCTATTATGCATAGCATGGCATTTCTGGAAGCTAACATTCGTTGCCCATTCAATGCAGCTATTGCATATTTTGCCCTATTCAAACAGAGTGCAGTTATCTATTACTCCATATCTGTTTAGAAACCAGCAGATCTCTTTCTAGTTAAAATTGGCTTTGTATCCTGGTAAGGTGGAAAGCAGGGCTCCTTAATTCTGACCTAGCATCAGGAGCAGAGCAGGGCACCTGACTGGGCAGAGCTGGCTTCTCCACTCCTTTTTAGAGTCTCCTACTGGCAAACCTTAGGCAACAAGGCAATTCTGCCAGCGGATTTCTGTCATCATCAGACAGAAGAGGGTTCTGCCCATGCTCCATCCTAACTTGTTACAGGGACATGCCTTTATCATTTCTTTAATAATTCAATGTGAATATGTCATGCTCTGCCTGGAGTTGCTATTCTCCTGTTTTTCACATGGTGTCTGCTAGATTCTAAGAATGCATCTGCACTGTGGAATTAATTCATTTTGACAGCACCTTAACTGCCAGGGCTCAATTCTATGGAATCATAGGAGTTCTAGGTTTAAAAGGCTGCTAGCCTTTACTGCCAAAGAGTCCTGGTGCCTCACCAAAGTACAATGCCCAGGAAGCCATGGCATTGAGACATGGCAGTTAAAGTGGTGCTAAACTGCATTAATTCTAGTGTAGATACACCCCAAGTCACCATGCAGGGACTATGTTGTTTCTAAATCACTGTACAGCACTAAAATGGGCCTTGTTAGCACTTGAAAGAGTGACTTTCAAAGAATGACAAAATGTGAAGATTTTATTTCAAAGGAAGTGAGATCCCATATCACACCGATTCTGCAACAACTGCATTGGCTACCAATAGAACATCGGATCTCTTACAAGATACTGATCCTGACATTTAGAGCTCAAAATGGCCAAGGACCTTTACATCTTAGGGACCGCCTCATTCCTTTTCTCCATAGTGGTCACCTCGATCCACCCAGGAAAATCTCCTATACATACCGGGCCCTAGGGAGATACAACTGGAAACTACAAGGCGTAGAGCTTTTTCGACCTATGCTCCAATTCTGTGGAACTCATTGCCTCCATACATTAGAGCAATGTCGGAGTTGCGACCTTTTGTAAAGGCACTCAAGACTTGGCTGTTTCGTTGTGCATTTAAGTAATCAGATCAAATTGCCAAATAGTCACTGTTGAATGTTTTTATGTTGAATGTTTTTATATTGTGTAAATGCTATTTTAGATTGTATTTTGCTCGGAGCACCTTGGTGGAGAGTGACTAATTAAGAAATAAAGTGAAGTGAAAGGAAGTGTTCCTTGTCTAAGAAAACCCTATGAAATTCTTGGGGTCTCCATACATTGACAGGTGACCAGAAAGAACATGCAGACCGCTATCTAAAATTATTAGGTGCTTTGTAAGTAAGGTTTCTCAGGAGAGTCCTCACATAATAAGCAGATACTGTGAAAAATAGAGAGTTCAATGGCATTCTAATTCCATAAAAACGAGGCATCCAGATTATACTGATGTCAGTGAGTGCATGCAGCGTTCACATCTGGTATAATAAAATAGTGCAGGGAGATATAAGAAAATTCAGTTTGAGATTGAGTAGCAGGAAAATTTCAGTCTATGTTGAATATCTCCCAGCCTTGAAAATAGAATGCATACAACCTATTTTACCATAGACGGGACTAATATTTAAATAAATAAATAGATAATGTTGAGGAAACATTTTTCATGACCTGCAAGACGATCACCCCATTAATAATTTAACCAGCACCGACTGGCAGTGCTGTCAGTCTGCAATAATAAGCACTGACTATTGACGTAACTGAAAATGGGCATTTATTTCTGGTTGGATAGTTGCTGGTGCCGGCTGATTCTGAATGCATTCCTGTTTGTGTCCTTTGTTACTGAAGCCTCTAGGAAGGGATTGGGGGTGATTCCTGTCACCTGGAAACCCTCAAAGAAAAATTTTATTCAGCTAATATTACAGACCACAGCAAAATAGTTGATTGCATTTTATTTAAGCAAAAGGCAAATTGCACACTATTTATTATATTGCAGATTATAGATAAATTTTGTCGCTTAAAAAGAAACTAATACATTTGTGAGTGAGCCCAATTAAATGTGACAATAGACGTACAAGAAAAAAAGAGTCTTTAAAAATGACACTTTTATTTTGAGGGGGAGAGAAGTGATATGGGAGATGAGACGAATGCAGTAAATGGTGAAGAACCGTCTTGCCTTCTCCCTGCTCTTTCACAGAAAAGATGGGTAAAGAACCAATAACTAAATCCTAGAAAGGGAATATGTGATATTTGGAAAAATAATCATCACCGAAGCTCCTGGTGGAGCAACAGGTTAAACTGTTGCGCTGCTGAACTTGCTGACTGAAAGGTCGGCAGTTCAAATCCATGGAGCGGGGTGAGCTCCCAATGTTAGCCCCAGTGGATCACTAGGTATCGCTCCGGCAGGTATCGCTCCGGCGGCACTCCATGCAATCATGCTGACCACATGACCTGGGAGGCATTTACGGACAATGTCGGCTCTTTGGCTTAGAAATGGAGATGAGCGCCACCCCCCAGAGTTGGACACAGCTAGACTTAATGTGAATGGAAACCTTTACCTTTACTTTAGGTAACGGTAAAGGTAGTCCCCTGACATTAAGTCCAGTCATGTCTGACTCTGAGGTGTGGTGCTCATCTCCATTTCTAAGCCGAAGAGCCAGCGTTGTCCATAGACACCTCCAAGGTCATGTGGCCGGCATGACTGCATGGAGCGCCGTTACCTTCCCGCCAGAGCAGTACCTATTGATCTACTCACATTTGCATGTTTTCGAACTGCTAGGTTGGCAGAAGCTAGGGCTGACAACGGAAGCTCACGCTGCTCCCCAGAATCGAACCTGCAACCTTTCGATCAACAAGCTCAGCAGCTCAGTGCTTTAACCCACTGCGCCACCGGGGGCTCCCCTTTACTTTACTCTGTTGCAAGTGTGGTTCTTTGAAGAGGCAAGGATATTAATGAGGTAGAGTACTGCTACTCTTTTCTGATTTTCATAAATTTTCCTCTGACTATAGAAGTACCAAGTTATCTAACACATGACCTCGGAGGTATCTACGGACACCGCCTGCTCTTCAGCTTAGAAATGGAGATGAGCACCACCCCTCTCAGTCTGACAAGACTAAACTTAACGTCAAGGGGAAACCTTCAACTTTACCTTTAATCATTTTCTGGGAAGCATATTCACCCTCTAGAGATCCAAGGATTCAGGTACCATCTACATTGACAATTTAATGCAGTTTCAAGCTAGGTTTAAACTGTGGTGGCCAGACAACAAACTTCCATAAAAGCATGCAAAAGAAAGCCTTTAATGTGTACCAGTGCTCTGTGATTTGTGAAATCATTAGCTAAACTCAAACTGGTCCTATGATTTCCTTTGTAATCATCTGCACAGTAAAATCAGGAGTTCTGTATCTGACGCCTGAAACATCTAACCAACTCAATTTTTAGAAGCATGTTTTAAGGAGATACTGCTGTTACACACCTTCAAATAGTGTCTGACTTATGACAAAAATATGAGTTTTTGTCAAGATCTGTTCAGCATTTGTCATGTGGTTGCGACTACCTTTCTCTAAGGCAGAGAGAGTGTTTCCCCAAGAGCATTCAATGGGTTTCCATGGCTAAACAGGGATTTGAAAACTGGTGTCCTGAAATCCTACTCTTAACACTTAAATCACAACTCCAGGCTGGTTTTGTTGAGTATGTAGGACATATTTGTGACTTCTTTCTTCAGCAAAGTCCTGAATAGGCAGAAATATGAGAGGCAAGGTGTTTTTGAACGGGCTTAGCACAATTGACAACATATAGCTCAATCTGTGCTTATATTTTTGGCTCTTGATCCAGGTAGTTTTCTCCAACTCCCAAGATCTTCTGTAATACCTTTTAGACCATAACTCATATCATACACAATCAGAAGAACCATTAGATAAACTATATCCATTAATGTCAAGGTACTATATGGCAGCTGTCATTCTGCAATCATGGTACATTGTTGATTCATTCATATCCAAATGCAATCAACAAATATATGCTTTTTCTTTTGCAATAAGAACTGCCCATGAAAGAAATTTATTTCTATCATTCTTTATTCATGGATTTCATCCTGCATGTCATATTTAATAGTGTTGTATGCTGAAATTCCTCTGGTGGTTCCCTGTCAAGTGTCATAATCCAAACCAACGATCACAGGTAATCTCATATTATTTTTATCCCTCTGACATTGAGGATTTTTGTGAGTTCCCATGGCAAAGACACTCAGATGCTCAGTTGGACACTGGTTCTGATTAAAATGGAGCAGACAATAAAGGCCTAAATGCTCTTGCATTTATTAATATCGTCTCTTGTGTAAAAATAAAAATAGGGAACAACATACAAAAGGAAAGTAAATTCTATACACCAACTCCAGGAATCATTCCTCCTCCTCTTCTTCCTCTTTCTTCTCCTCCTCTTCATCCTCCTCCTCCTCCTCCTGCAGTAAAAGCAGAATTCTTTATTTTTTTCAGGTTTTCCCTCGCAAGAAAGCTCTTCCCAAACCAGTCCCTGCAATAAATCTCACATTCTGGATAAAATTGAAAATTGACAGAGACATATACACATAGTCTTTAGGGACAAATATCTAGCAGCTGATAAAATATTTTGTGTTTCCTAATAGATAATAAATACTGGATAATAAATAGGAGAAAGGAAGGGGGAATGGAATATGGCAGCACCATTAAAGCTAGCTGGTTTTCATTTTAGCACGAGATGTCCTGAATATGAACCCACTTCTTCAAAGGCAGTACTAAGTGATATTAAAGCTCCCTAAAGTATATTTATATATATATTTATAAATGTCACACAACTGTATAAATTTGTTTTAAATTGGAGGCTAAATATCTTAAATATCTCAGTGTCATCATAGATCGAACACTAACATATAGGAAATGCTGCATGAACACCAAGCACAAAGTAGCTACATGCAATAACATCCGGTGGAAACTTACTGGCAGCACATGGGTTGCAGACCCAAAATTAATAGGAACATCAGCCCTGGTCTTGACTTACTCAACAGCCGAGAATGCCTGCCCTCTTTGGCACAAGTCTGCCCATGCAAATCAGGTGAACACAGCATTGAATGAAGCATGCAGAATAATCACAGGATGTCTTACAAGCTAGCTGGCATTGCCCCCCTCCCCCCACCGTTGTGAGATGGGAAGTTGCTGCTAACTTTGAGAGAAATAAGGTTGAATACTGTGAAAACCATCCACTGCATGGCTATTAGTCTCCTCCCGGTAGACTCAAATCAAGGAAAAGCTTCATGAGAACCACCACTCCTCTTAATGTTCCTCCAGCTGTTGCAAGAGTATCCCATTGGGCAGCTAAACCAGGAAATCCCAACTGGACCCCCCCCCCCCCCAAATGAGGGTTTTCCTCCAGGGGCAAACCAAGAATGGGCAACTTGGAAGTCCGTGAAAAGACTCAGAAGTGTAGTGAGCAGATCAAAAGACAACCTGGCAAAATGGCACTACCTAAAAGAATCCAACACCTTGTGTGACTATGGAGCAGAACAAACAACTCTGCATCTGTATGCTTGTCCACTATGCACTGCCTCATGTACAAAGGAAGAATTGTTTTGGTCAAAAGATATTTAGCCACTGTGCTCCTTCTATTTTTTATCAGTTTTATACTAATTTATGAAATGCTTTTGATACAAAATAAATAAATAAATCCTGATTCAAGCCTAAAGATCTGTTTCTTCCGTCCTGTGTCTGAACAAGATAAAGGATGGAGTGATCGTAGAGTGTGGGACACAAATATAATCAGCAGTTGTGGAAGTGCAGCCCAGCCAAAGAAGGGAAAGGGAGCCTCCCCTTGTTGGCCCAGCTCTTGTCTTGTTTCTGCCACCTCTAAGCAATTGCTGATGCAGCCCTTTGTCAGGAACTAAGGTGGGTGTGTAAACTGTGTTTTGTCATTCCTGTGTAGGCAATCCACACACACACACCTTATCCCTTAAATCTGCATTCTGTTCCAGGTTAAATGGTTGTGAGGAAGCATCTTAAGTCTCCTCTGTGCACTCACACACTCTAACCGGTTACACCTCGCTAAAGGAATTGATTGTGAGATGGCCACATATTTGTCCTTTCAATTTACTTGGTAAACACATCCTAAAATGGATATGGCATTTTTCTTAGAACCATTACAGCTATTTTATGGAAATTACTGATACTCCTTGTTTGGCCAGTTTAGTGGGAAAAGTGCCCATTGGATTTATCTTCTAAAATAGGAGCCTGCCATTGGTCCATCTTGAATATCAAGGAGGTCATAAAATAAAATTCCCATTCTATAAATGAAAGAGTACGTGGGTAAGTGAAAGGAATACTGGCCTTTGGAAGGAATAGTTCTTCCTCAGCATCTTCACCTTCTTGGTCCTGGAAAATAAAGGGCATTACAATACATGGGTTACATGAAAAACTTCTTGGAACATTCATAACCATGGAATTCTGGGAGCTGCAGTCCAAAAAGGTAACTTTCCCCACTTCTGTTCATAATATACAAATATTGATCTTTTAAGCCCTAAACAATCTGGAAATTGAAGAACCTTCACTTCTATTAGAGCTGAGCAACCTGTAATCCTCCAAAGGTTGTTGGATTGCAGCTTCCATAACCACACGCCACAGATTATGCTGTTTATGGCTGATGGCATCTATAGTCTGATGAAAATCTCAAATCTACTTTAGATTTCAGAAAACTTAGGAAAATGTGTTTATTGTTCTTTCATTGGTTTCATTGTGCTTTAATTGTCTTGTTTTTGTTATGGCATGAAAGTCATAGGTGTGGAAGGGAGAGGATTTCATGTAGGGCAAGGTAGAAAAGATTAAAAAATAAACTAACCAAATCAATCAACAAAATTGCTGTCCTTGGTTTGACTTCTATTCTCTCTTTGGTTGTGCGTTAGCTGTTTTTCTAGCTTTGGTGTCTTCTGAACATTTAAATATTGCTGCACATAGTGTGTTTACATTTTGGTGGTAATATTAACATTTAGGTTATTGTTTCATAGTTTTACAGATGTTTGTACGCCTCTTTTGATGGCACCCCGAACAAAAGGTTAAGTGTTTATGGTTTTTTTTATGTCACGAGTGACTTGAGAAACTGCAAGTCGCTTCTGGTGTGAGAGAATTGGCCGTCTGCAAGGATGTTGCCTAGGTAACACCCAGATGTTTTGATGTTTTACCATCCTTGTGGGAGGCTTCTCTCAAGCCCCCACATGGGGAACCGGAGCTGATAGAGGGAGCTCATCTGTGCTTTCCCTGGATTTGAACCTCTGACCTGTCGGTCTTCAGTCATGCTGGAACAAGGGTTTAACCCATTGTGTCACTGGGGGCTCCACCATTCATGTGGGAAGGATAGAAGTAGCCAAGAAACTTAAGAATTAGTTCAAGGTGGGGGGTTTTTGTGTGTGTGTGTGTGTGTCAGGAGTGACTTGAGAAACTGCAAATTGCTTCTGATGAGAGAATTGGCCATCTGCAATGACATTGGCCAGGGGACGCCTGGCTGTTTGATGTTTTACCATCCTTGTGGGAAGCTTCTCTCATATCCCTGTATGGGGAGCTGGAGCTGACAGAGGGAGCCCATCCGTGCTCTTCCTGGGATTCAAACTGCAGACCTGGTGGTCCGCAGTCCATTGCGCCACAGGGGGTTCCAATGTTTATAATTAATGAATTTACTGGCCAACACACATTTTGGTGCCTCAAATATTAGCCCTTTTTCTGGGTATATTTGGCCTGCTGATTCTAAAAAAGGCACCAATTTTCTCCTATCAGCTCTAGTTTTTGACGCACAGAACATATGCCATATACCACCCTTCATATACTTGTCCACAGAAAACCATGATAATCATATCTAAGAAATTAAAGCCGATGTAGTCTATCCAATGCAATTTTCTGAATCAATACCCCAAATAACCCCAGGAATAGATCTAAAAATCAAGACACTAAGAAAAAAAATTCCTCTTGGGCTGTGAATTATCAATCTACAATTTAACCCACCAAATGGATGCTTGGGAACTGACACTGTGATTTCGAATCCCAAGCATAGTTAAGTTGCTTCTTTGATATGAAAGACTTATTATGTGTAGAAAAACTCTGTCCTGCCACTAGAGCTGACCTTGCATCCATTCCCTGCAGATTTAGGAGCTATGCTACTTAAAGCAGTGGTCTGCGGACCACTACTGGTCTGCAAGCCATTTCCCACATCAAGTTTCCAGGTTTAAAAATTCAATCACAGTGAACAGAGGCTGGGTGGCCATCTGTCAGGGGTGATTTGAACGCAATATTCCTACTTCTTGGCAGGGGGTTGGACTGGATGGCCCATGAGGTCTCTTCCAACTCTTTGATTCTATGATTCTATGAATGGACATAACTATGCTGCCCTTTTTTTGCCTCCTTCATACCTTGATGGGATTAATACACTTATTTAAACAACACCTGGCATACATTTTAAGACCCCTCCCCAGCCTCCCTTGTTCTGTGGCTGTGCTAAATATCATTGTGCCCTTCAACTAAAAGAAAATGTCTAGGACTCTCTTCTCCATTGCCCCCAGACTCTCTCTCTTCTCAATGTTACCTGGCCTGTAAAAGTCTTCAACTTGGCCCGTGCTCGCTCCCTGCGCTTCAGCTCTCCTTCAATTATGTCAAAGAACTCCTTCTGTATGCGTTCGAGGGTCTCCGTGGGTTTCTCATCCATCACCTCTTCTTTGGTGTCTTCTTCCTTTCCTTCAGCCTTTGTCTTTTCCTTTAGACGCATTTCACGGTGCCGCGCCTCCAGAATCTTCTCCCGCTTAGTCTCTCGCTCAAACATCTGGGAAGGGTTACAGTTCGAAAGGGGGTAACTGAATTGCCTCCAGACCATGTATTCCCTTCTCTCCAAGAGAATCCACACATTTTTGTTGGGCCTTGTACATTCCTCCACAATTTCAGACCCCCTAGCAATCACTGTTTCGGCGTAGCTAATCAAGTTAAAAGGAAAATGGGAAGAGAAGAAGTTGGCACTTTCCAGTCCGGGGTTCTAAATGGTGGGAACACTGAGGAAGAGCTGTATTTTATCTTCCTTTATGCTCATTATATAGATAAAGATTGATATGAAAAGATGGGATAGATTTAGCTCGCATGGGGAGGGGTTGCATGTCAACAGGACACCTTCACCCTCTTCATCCACTTTGAAGTGGATTGTAGTCCCTTTGTGAATGAGGCCTCAATCCAACCAAACCCAAAGAGCTGTAAGGAATAAAAAATAATTCCATAAATCCTTGGTATTTCTAAAAAAAACAAATGGAATGCAAATTGGATAAATAAAGTTGTGTGGAACTTCCCATTCACTCCAAAGAGGAGGTTGAAAAAAAGCAGAAAGCTCTCCCACGTGTTTATGACAGAGTAAGAAATGAGCAAAAAGCTGTGCTGGAACTGAAGCAAGGTATGGATGTCTGGAAAAGAATAAGGCTAGAGAAGCTGAGCTCACTACACACCCACACACCCCCACTACCCCCCCCCCTTTTACTCTTGAAGGGAGCTATGCCCACCTTGGTTCACAATTTGCCTCCCACAGGAACGAAGTACTTACTGCGGAGGCCAAGTTCTTCTCATTCCGTTGCAAAGTGCAGAGGCCAGAGGAGAATTCCAGTAGTGTCACAGTGCCCAGCTTGGAGCCACAGCCAATGAAACGTCCATTATCCTGTAAGCGTAGGCTGAAGAGAGGGTCATCACAGACCTGTTGGGAAAAGACCCAGTTCAGGAGACAAAGCTCTTTGTTTTTATGTTTGTGTGCATATCATGAGAGCTTTGGGTTGTTGTTTCTTTTTTCTTTTTTTTTAAGAAAACACCAGGATTTCAGAACCTTTTCAAGGTTTGGGGGACACGTCAATTCCAGCCTTCCATTAAATTGATTGAAAGCAAATAGATGTTATTTATAATTTTATTCTGTTACAGGGAATGGCCTGCTGGAACATGTTGCTTAAATGAAGATGAAGACCCACTATATGCCAAAAAGTTCCCGGGCAAAATATAAAGTGTTTGTTTTGACCTTTTAAAGCCCTACATGATTTGGGTCCAGGTTACCTACAGGATTGCCTTCTCTTACACAATCAGCCCTTTAGAACAGTTAGGCCTCCTGGCAGATGTTTACTCCAGCCTGCCAGAGACCTGACTGGTAACTATCACCCAGATGACATTTTAATCAGCCACCACATAACTGTGGAATGACTTGCCAGAAAAGCTCCGACAGTTAAACACAATTGAAGACCCACCTCAATGGCCTACTCAGTCAATTTTCAATCATGAGTTTTGATTTAATGTGTCGTTGAAGGCTTTCATAGCCGGAATCACTGGGTTGCTGTGAGTTTTCCAGGTTGTATGGCCATGTTCCAGAAGCAGTCTCTCTTAAATCTCCTATATAGGCTTAAATATTAACACCCTAGAAGTACAAGATCCTCTTTGATCTTGGAAGCCCAGTGGGGTCAGCATTGATAAATATCAGATGGGAGAGCACCAATGGAAACCAGATGCTCTTGGCTTTATTTCAGAGGATGGAATTGGCCAAACCATTTCAGAGTATTTCTTGCCTATGAAATCCACGGAGTTGCCCTAATTTAACATTTGCACACATACACACTACTTTAGAAATTTTCAAACACATTTAACTACAACAAAATAAGGATATGTGTCATGTTCAAACATGGCCATACACTCGTAAGTTTTCCCTGGAAGTGACAAACAGAAGGCAACACATCTTTGAGACCTACAAGCTATTCAATATAGCTTTCCTCCACTGGATTTCCTTCAGAGATATATATATAGCAAATTGCTTTCCCAATCAACACAGACACTTACTGTACTGGTTGGAATATTAGGAGTTGTAGTCAGACCCATCTGTAGGCTATGTGGTTAAGGAAACCCAATTTAGTGATTAAGAACTTCTGAAAAGTAACCCAACCAGTGATTTCTAGGGCCCTTCCACACAGCGCTATATCCCAGAATATGAAGGCAGAAAATCCCACATTATCTGTGTGTGGACTCAGATAACCCAGTTCAAAGCAGATAATTTGGGATTTTCTGCCTTCATATTCTGGGATATAGCGCTGTGTGGAAGGGCCCTTAATGTGCAAATACTAGCAACAACAAAATCTCAACAATCAAGAGAGCAGAACTCTCAGAAGAAAAAGATTAGAACCTATAAATCTAATGCTAGTGGTTGTGTGTGTGTGTTTCTTCCCTTGCAGTAACCTTCAAGTTGAGCGTGGGGTCATTCTGTTTGAACAGGAAGTCCCAGACATCAAGAGTCCCATCCATTTTGGTGGTGAAGAAGACAGCTGGCCGAGTGGTGCTCCAGCATCCATCTGTGATGTAAGCCATATGATATCTGCAGAAAAATACAACAATTGGTAATTTTATTTTTTGTTACAGATGTGGATTTGTGAAGGCTTTGCTCAAAAATGGTATAGATTTCATATACATAAATATTTCATTACATAGACACATTGGAGTTGTTTCCCTCCTTCAAAGCATTCCTTCTTAAGTGCGTGCTCACTATAACAAAAGAGTAAGATGAACCTATCGATTTGCTATCTTTTGTAATGCCCACCTACTTATTGTACTCTTATTATGAACAGGAAAATAGGTTGAGAACAGCAAGGCTGGGAAGGGAAACACCACCAGCTTTCCTCTACTCCAGACTCATTTTTCTCTTGATTCATGCTACCTTGCATGTTACATACAGGAAATCAGGCCTCATTCAATGGGTTAGCACTGTTGTGATGTGCTCGTTGCTTGGTTAGAAAACATCTAATCTGTTTGAAGCAGATAACAGATGTATCATACATGCCTACATATAAGTTTAGAACAAATTTGGGGGCCAAAATTATGAATTTTGATGTGATATAGCAAGGATTTAAAATCAATAAGGGGATGGTTCCTTTTTCTTATAAGAGTTACACTGGTCTGTGGATAAGTCAATTCAGGATTTGGGGGTTCATTTTTGACTAAACTTTCTAGACTTATGCATGAGTATATACAGTAAACAAAAATGGAAATTAAATGAGGAAAGGATGAGGAATTATTAGATTCACAACTGATGTGCTTTATGAAGTGATAGGATGAAAAAGAAGCCATTAGTCAACCTGTCAGCTAGGACTGACTCTAGTGACATTGAAGCATCTACACTACAGAGGAATTTGCTATCATCATCATCAGTAGCACATATATGTTATTAAAATCGTCAACATCGTGATGAAAGATTAAAAGAATGTGTTACCTACTTAGTCCACATGATTGAGGATTCTCTGCTCTCTTCTGACCAGATGCGTGCAGTCCAGTCCCCTACTGTCAAAAAATTCTTGGGGTAGAAAGGATTCCTAGAAAGGGAATAGATGGGTCCATGGTGCCCACTGAATGTGCAGACAATTTTTTCAGCAGGTGTCTTGGCTTTACGGTTGCAAGAAATCACCATGCCTTGCTCTGTTCCCACCATGAACTTGGTTGGCTGTGGAAAACCAACAGAATGCTACTGTTACTTAAGTATGCTATGGCATCTCCTCACAGGTCAAAAAACATGAACGGATATTGTCCATAAGAAGGTATCAATGGGTGGTGAGGATAGACACATCATATTAGGACTAAGTCCAGGTCTAAAGCTTGGTCAGAAGAGGGGAAAAAAAAGATCTTTGGCCCTATAGAAGCAGCAATATCTGCACAAATAGCTGGACCAAGTAGCTATTTCTGAGATAAGACAACCTTAAAAGATCCTTGTATTAATAATCAACAATGCAAATCTGAGGCTGCTTGGAGATGGAGGAATGTCTGTTGAATTGTTAACAATCTGTCCCTAAAAATAAAGTGGGCCCCATGGAATTCATTAGGTGGATCCCCTGTAATCCATGGATGCCAAAATCTTATTATATACACTGACATACTAAAATGGGGTCCCTTATATAAAATGGCAAAATCAAACTTTGCTTTTTAAAGGATGTGTGGTTTTGTGGGGAAGGTATTGTCCAGCCATGGATGGTTGAACGTGTGGATACAGAATCCTTGGACACAAAGGGCTGACTATACATAGCATTTGAAATCTGAAAGAATGGATCTGTCTCAAGCCATGCTGGAAAATAGCAATTTCTATTACCATTAAAATCTTGAGCCAACAGTGGACCGTTCATTTTCCCTTAGTCCATCTTGAAAGGCCATTGAGCTCCAGCCAGCCTCAAGAAACTTTTGGTAGTTCCTGACCTAATATCCCACTCTTCCCCTTTATTGTCTTTATTTATCTAGTCAATTTCTCCTTGAACTGGGTTTAGAGATGGACAATCATCATGGCATGAAGCAGCAAAGTATTGCCAAATTTTGAAGTGACCCTGGATATTGATCTTAATGTGGATCTACATCTTAACTTTAGACCAAGAGTGGGGTTCTTTAGCCTTCCAAATATTTTGGACTACAGTCCATCCAGTTATGTACTATTAGTCATAGCAGGCTGATGGGAGTTGGAAGCCAAACCATCTTAAAGACTAAAGTTTCTTCATCCCTGTTTTAGAACTTGATTACAAGACGAACAGCACAAAAAGATGATCCCAAGCTTCTCTGCTCCACTCCACATAATTTTTACAGTGAAGAAAAGAATCATAATCTTCAGACTCTGTGAACTCATTTTCTTTTCAAAGCTTTCAAGTTAGGTTTATATGATGGGCAACAGCATGTGCGTGTGTGCATATGTGATGTACTTATCAATTTAGCCTCCCTGCTGGCTCTCAAAAAACCTGCAACCTCTGTGATTAGGGGCTTGCTTGGCCATGTAACAGAGAGATAAAGATGCTTATCAAGATACAATCCCTCCTGACTGGAGAGATTAAGCCCCTAACAAGCTGCAAGTAATTTCTGGCAACCAAGTCAAGGTAGCAACCGTTTTAGAAGATTTAACATTGTGTTTGAAAATATATTATCTCTAATATGGAGAGTAGCAGTACTTTATTACTTAAAGTTGCATGGTTTTCCCATTGGTGCTCTAATTTATAGAGCATGCGTGCCGGTTATTAAGAACTGAGAAAGAGAAGTTCTTAGTTAAGAAATCTTGGAAGTAATGCAATATCTAGATCGAAAGGCAGTTTAGCCATGATATTGTTCCAATAAAACAATGAGAAGAGAAATAGGGCCTAGCTGTAGCACTTGCAGTAGTGATAGTGTAATAACGTGACAATAGGATCCTCAGGCTTCATAATAAGATTATTACATACATATGTGTTTAAAGGAAAAATCTATTTCAAGGTAAGAGAAATAACACCTGAAATCATCTTTGTGCATCAACTAAGTAAGGAGATTAATTTTCTGCCAAACTTAGGGATGCTCATATGAATTTGAATGACTTTGGTCTGCACTCAGCAAATGATAAGGGACTTCATTGATCTATTTCACAGTAGTTTATAATATTTGTTCCTATAGCAAGTATATGGACTCCCCATGTTTTGTAAACACAGTCCTTCATTTTGAAAGAGGAAGGCAATTACCTACTAGTGTGAATAATTCAGTGTGGCAAGAACCTTCAACAATTGTGATCTCCTCCTATACACACTGGAGGCTAAAGTCTAAGGCAATACAAGTCAAGCACGTTGTCCACGGACAGGTGTAAGTCCACAACCTATTAGCTTCCAGACTGCAGTGAATTACCAGGAAAGAAAGGAACAGTTACAGCCAATGGACACAAATATGGTGGCATTCTCTGGCACAATGGCAAAAAAACAAACAAAAACAAAACCAAAAAACTGTTGGACTTTCACATCGTGACTGAAAGAGGAAGATAAAATGGAATAAACATGTCTGTCAAGGTGGTTGGTCGAAGTTGGTCGGAAGATACATTAAGGAACATTGGTCTAAAAGATCTAGCACAGTCTCAATACTCAGAAGTAATATTCCAACATGTGTGTTGAGATATTCATGCTAGAAAGAGACTAAAAATGCTACTATTCTTCATTTTACTTAGCAATCTTGCTGCTTTGATATTCCTTAAAATCCAGTTTGTTCCTCTATGTTGCTCTTAATTACTCATCAGATTTCAAATATCAGTATAGTATTTTATATTGTATGTTATGAAACTTTTGTACGTTCTGTTTGGATTTCTATGCATATCTCTTTTTTATATTTCAATTTCGACCAACCACCTTGACAGACATGTTTATTCCATTTTATCTTCCTCTTTCAGTCACGATTTCTTTGAAACTCATATATATGTACATTAGTATTGCAAACCTAAGAGATGGGAAAAGACAACCAAGCTGCAAAACCTGCCCTAAAACTTATAGATGAGAGCCTATCCAGAAAACACTCACCATAGTTGGTTCAAATTCCAGGGAAATGGCTCCTAATGCATTTTCCAAGATTCCTTTCCTGGTGACATCCATTACCAGTGATTCTGTGGGCTCTGATAGCTTACGAATGTCCCACCACAAGACCTGGAAAAGAACAGCTGTTGTTTTTTATACTTTTCTGGCCTATATCATAGGGGGCTTTGCATTTCATCATCATCCCTGACCATTGACTACACTGGAGGCCCCCAAGTTTTCAACCCTCTTCATAGGTTTGGTGTAGTTGTTCACCATCAGTGCCACACAAAGGCACTCTATTGTGACAGCATTATCTGTGGCAAAAATGTACAATTCCGGGGTGATCTTGCACCGTACTTTACCTGTCCATCAGTGGAACCAGAGAAGCAATCGGTTCCAGTTTTTGACTGCAGCCAGATCGCGCTGTACACTGGATCACGATGGCCAAGCTCCACAGTTGTCAATTCCACTGGCAGTCCTCCTTTACGGGTGTCCCAGTAAGCTGAGGGACAGGGGAGGGTCAGTCAATAAGAATGATTAACAGTTCTATAGTTACCTCTTCCATTCAGTTCCTGGCTGCCTTCACTATAATATGTTGCCTGTCTTCCACATGAAAAGAGCTGCTCAGATTCTTCTGAGTCATTATTTTATTTGCCATGTTACTTTTAGGGGGCAAGTTGGGTACCGAAAGATCAGATGAAACAATACAAAATTATCTTGAGGCTATAATGAATGGATTAACTTAGCCAAAATGATAACTGAAATTATTATTATTTGGATTCACTGGTTGCCTTTCTACAGGAAAATAAATCATCCATGATTTGGAGCAAAAGTAGAAAGTTTCCACGTGTTTGAGACAAATGCTGTATCCTTCTGGCCCATGTCAATATTGGCCCATTAGCAAAGATTTATCTTACAGAGGTCCCTGTCTCTTAAAAAACAGGAAGAAGAGCTGGTGTCTGCAGATGCAGCAGAAGATTGGTTTCACCGTCCACATCTCAGTTATAATTAAAGAATTGGAAGTGACAGAATGCAATTCAGCGGGCCATTACGGCATGCCTGGGGAGGCTTGTGAAGGACAAAGTGAAATCTACTCTCTCGTCCATCACCTAAGGAATGCCTGATAACATCCCTCTAACATATACTCTGTCGTATCCAATTGCTGCTGGAAATGGCAACTAATACAATAAAAGGCAGTGTAATTAAATCAAAGGTCACAGGAGAATCTAAAAGTAATAGGCTCATAAATGGAGCTGGCAAATGGGAGACTTTGTGGATCACTCAGAACAATGGTACATTGTGTTAATCAAATGGATGGGGAGGCAATTATGAATAATGATGCCTGGCCATTCTGAAGCAACAATTCACAAAAGCAGTGCTACATCTTACTGTTCCCATTTGAACAACCCCAAGCCTTGGAGCTAAAAAATGGCATTCAATGTTTTCAGCTTGAGTTTCTTGGGTGACCACACTCCTTTCTCAATTTCAGCACCATTTTGTGCTTTCCAAGCTTCTATGTGATTTTTTCCACCTTGAAAAAGGTTAGAAAGATTTTCTGAAGGCATATTGGTAAGGAAAAGGGTTTACACAGAATAGTAAGGCTAACTGCTTTGAGATATCTGTGCGATACAGTGGGACACATGGAATGAATAGGGTGAGTCATCCCATTTTCTGTTTCCTATAATGGGAGCCACCTCCAAAATGAAAGGCATGGGAAACAAATAGGTGTACTATCAGCATTGCTGCTTTAATTTACATATTTTAATTGTTTTAAATTGCATTGTTTTAATTATAATTTATATGTCTATTTGATTTTAATGGTTAATTATGTTTGTATTGTTTGTTTTTGTGTAACTATGACATTAAATATTTGCCAAAATTGGAAGCCACTCAGAGTCCCTCTCAGGGTGAGATAGAGCGGTGTAGAAATAAAGTAATTTTTTTTCTGGGTTGTTGTAGGTTTTTTCGGGCTATATGGCCATGTTCGAGAGGCATTCTCTCCTGACGTTTCACCTGCATCTATGGCAAGCATCCTCAGAGGTAGTGAGATAGTGCCATAGATGCAGGCGAAACATCAGGAGAGAATGCCTCTAAAACATGGCCATATAGCCCGAAAAAACCTACAACAACCCAGTGATTCCGGCCACGAAAGCCTTCGACAATATTTTTTTTCTGTTTTCTTTAGAGCTGTTCCTGCTATTACAAAGTGTGCCTTCAAGTCACCTGTTTACTTATAGCAAGCACATAAAATTCATAGTGTTTCCTGAGGCAAGGAAGACTCAGGGGTGGTTTTGTTATTTCCTTCCTTTGAGATATAGCTATAGCACCTGGTACTTTTTGGTGGTCTTCTACAAAGACATGCTATTTATTCAAGTTGAAGTAGGGAAGGCTGGCTACAGAAAATCCTCTGAAAAAGGACTGAGAGATCACAGTGATTATACAACTGTAGTGTTTCTTCAGCTTTTTCTCCAGAAATGAGGTGTGTATCAGTAACATGTAATGAAGCTCTTTCTAATTTGAATGGGTCAATTTAAAAAGTTATATTAAATATGATCTGAAAGTGTGCAGGCTGTCCTTTACTTTTCATTTCAACATTCCCACTGTCAAGACTGGTGTAATGAAACTTCCGCTAGAGCCAAGATAGAAATCATTATACTAAATCAATGCCCCCTTATTTTGGCTTTGTTTGTATTATTTACTTCCTCTTACCAATCTGTCCATTGTAGCATCCCCCAATCAAGATATGGGAATCCTTGGGGTTGTATTCTAAGCAAACAAGAGGTGAGGTGGGCCGGATAACCATTTCTGGTTTGTTAGGGATTTCTAAGAAAGAGGAAAAGACATATATAGTTAAAGAAGAAGAAAAACATGCCTGATATAGAGGTTCCAGTTCTAATATAAGAAATGGAAGATTCATCAGTTTTAATCCCTAAAAGGAAGACAACCAATTCTTTTTCCCAGTATTGATATAAATCACGAAGAACTATAACAGTATAATGTCATATTACTCCCACCCTTATCTGCCTTCAGCAATGATACCCGGAGAGGCATAACTTCTAGAAACTTTGAAGATAATGAAAGTTTTTGTGTTCTGAAACATTTCCAGACTGCCCTATTTTTCCCACAAATTTGGGTAAAAATGGGGGAAACACGGTTGTTATGTTTTTTTTAAACTCACAAAGGTATAATATAGTTCCTGTAATCTTTGGGAAAATAACATGTAAAATATGTTTTATTCAGACAATAACTATAATTATAGCAACTAAAGATATATTAAGTAGTTATTTTATTTTGTTTTCTAGTTGAATTACAAGATGCTAAATTCTAAGAAATTTAGCATCTCTTCGCTTTTGTCTGATGCTTATAGTTTGACAAAAGGTTGAACTTGACAACAAAAGGGGGGAAATGAAGCTATTATATATTTTGAACTTAGTGTCAGGAAGACATACAAAACATTCACTTTAAAGAAAATAAGCATTTGAGGAAAAATGGTGTGTGGGGAGGCAGTTAGGGCTGGTTGCTCTTTTTTACTTTAGTAAACTACATAAAATAAGTTTCATTTTAAGCTATCTCTATCTTCTGTTCCTTCACTTTAGATAATCTTTATGGATATACTGGAAACAGAAAGTTTGCTTGGAATACTCTTTCACATATCAAATAATTTTGGTTTTTTTTTTCAGCACAAGACATACTTTTTCATGTGTTACAGCAGTAAGGAAAGAGCAGTCATACAAAGAACTTGATGTCATTTTGCAGGAAGCATATGCTTGACAGAATCACGGCCTGCATTGTTAGACTATTCCTGTAACATCTGAAAGATTTCCAATATTGAGTCCTACCTGTGCTTACAAATAATCTCAGGGGAAAAAAACTATATAAGAATATCTTGTAAATATGTTAAACTTTTCTGAAAATTTCCAGTTTTTTTGTTTGTTTTTGAGGAGGAAGAGGCTTTCACGCTTTTAATGATCCCTGTTTGCAAATACGCTTGAATTGGAAGATGGGGCAAACTCAAAAATAGAGATGAAGAAAAACAAAACAAAACCAGGAGACAGAACTTGTATCTCAGGAGCCACATTACAGAACCTTTGAGATTTAGTCCACAAAATTGACTAAACTGGAGAAAATAATAATTTGCTGGTTAGAATACTAGTAGCCCACATTTCCACATCAGCTTCTTAGCATTATTGTTTTAAAGTCTTCTCCCAGGAAAATGGCAGAGGAAGGACACTGCAATAGATTATTCCTCTATTGGTCTATTGCGTTTCCCCTCTAGTCACAGGAGAAGACGCTACCAGATAAATTGGTAAATACGTAAGCACTGGGCAAAATCAAGATCAGAGGAACTTGCTGCTTTCTTTACTTCAGGTAGCACGGGTATAACAGCAAAAATGAATGCTTCTTAATAGAGAGCAGTCAAGAGAAAATATCCCAGAATTTTTTTCTTTCATCTCTCAGTACAACCAGAGACTTTTTATAGCAGCTCACCAGTTCAGTTTATTTTAACCCAGTATAAAATTGATTTTTTTCCCATGTCAGGATCGATTTGAGAAACTGCAAGTTATTTCTGGTGTGAGAGAATTGGCCATCTGCAAGGACGTTGCCAGGGGAACGCCCGGATGTTTTAACATCCTGTGGGAGGCTTCTCTTATATCCCCACATGGGAAGCTGGAACTAACAGATGGGAGCTCACCCAGATCCCCGGATTTGGACCGCCAACCTTTCGGTCAGCAGTCCTGCCAGCACAAGGGTTTAACCCATTGTGCCACTGGGGGCTCCTATAAAATTAAATAAGACCAGGATTAACATCTGGTATTGGGTGAACCATCTGTCTAGGAAAATCACACACTGCCTGCATTGCCTGTCTTTTCTCTTCTTACCCAGATCCCAGATGTATGAGTCAAAGCTCATGTCTTTTGAACTCCGTTGAAACTCCAAGCTAGAATAAGATACTGCCAGTTTTCGGCTTCTGTCAGGGTGCCAGGAAAGATGTGTGGCTGTTCTTTTGATGAGGTTTGGATCCCTTTTGGATAAATCAAAAGAAAGTGGCATTCATTGGCTTAAAACATGGTAGGCTGTACCATGACATTGATAGGCATTTATTATAGCATTGATCATTGTGGAAAAGGCACTACAGAAATCTTTCATTGGGGTGGTTAGCAGGAAAACTACACAAATATTTGTAAGCTTTGATTCCAAACAAATTATTTTGGAAGGCATTGGAAGTCTTTGAAGGCGGCTCTGAGACTGCAGTTAGTATAAAGGTTGGCAGCCATATTAATAGTGGGGCTAGCTATAGGGAGCATACCACACCCTTATTAAAGCAGCTCCACTGGCTTCCGGCAAGTTTCTGGGCCCAATTCAAAATGCAAGTTATCACCTTTAAAACCCTATACATTTCAGGTCCAGTCTATCTTTGAGACTGCATCTCCTTCTATGAACTGGTGCAGGCTCTGAGATCTTCCGGAGAGGCCCTTCTCTTGGCCCCACACTGTATCAAGTACAGTTGGCGAGGACGAGAAAGAGGGCCTTCTCAGTGGTGGCTCGCTGGCTCTGGAATGCCCTCCCTAGAGAGATTAGGTTAACCTCCACACTCCAAACCTTTCACTCTAACCTAAAAACATGGCTTTTTGAATGGGTCTTTGACCTTGAGTAGACTGAAATGAGAGCATGTGAGGACTGATTATTCACTCCGCACTTTAGTTCGTTAATTGAAGACAGCCAGTTTTATTTGCACACACTAATGGATTTTATAAATGTTAATAATCTCATTATTATGTGACATTATGTGCATTCGTTGTGGTTGCTGTTACAGTTTTCTGTTGTTATTGTTTTTATGCTTATGTATTGTTTATTTTATGGAGTGCTTTTGTGAGCCGCCCCAAGTCCCTTTCTTTGTAGAGATGGTGGCAGGGTATAAATAAAGTTTATTATTATTGCTTGATTAACCCATGGATTCTTTCTTACGTCTTCATAAAATATGCCAAGACCAGAGATTGGAAAAGGTATTTATTTGGGCTACAGTTTTCATAATCCCCTACCATAGCTATATGGGCTGGGAGTTTCTAGGAGTTACAATCCAAAAGGCAACTCTTCCAAGCTGTGACAACTGAATCAAGTGAGCCATACAACTCTGTGTTCATTATGCAAATGCCTTTCAGCAATGCACTTTCTGTGGTCCTGTAGAAATAAACCAGTTGCCGCATGAAAGAATAAATAGATGCAAATCTGGCATCAGTGAAAGCACTACTCAACATCAATAAGGCTTTCAGCATCTTGGAATATTGGAACAGGAAACCTAGTAGGAGACTGCACGATGAATGAGAATTCAATATGAATTTCTAGAAATAAAAATCAATTCCTTCTCATGTGGCTTCAACTAAGATAGTGATGAATAGGAACAGGGCCAAGAACCCTATCTCTCTACCTAAACTTTTGCCTTCTTTTTCTCCTAAATGTTTCCCAGCCATTTAGCAGTGAAATGAGTTTTCAGCTCCATGTCTGCCATTGGATTCAGCTGTGAGGCCTCATCTATAGCGCCATATAATTCAGTTACTGATCCCAGATTATCTGGCAGTGTAGACTCATATAATCCAGTTCAAAGCAGACAATCTGAGATCAGAAATTGGATTGTATGGCAGTGTAGATCCAGCCTTAGTAATTGGAAAAGGGGTACAGGGAAAGCTATGATCATAACCAAACCCAATCTTGGGAAACTATCAGGTTCATATGTGAAAAAGAAATCTTGGAGAAAAAAAAAGCCCTGATCAGGGTCACCATAAATTGGAAATGACTTGAACGCACACAACAACAACAACAACAACAACAACAACAACAACAACAACAATGCTCATGGTACCTTTTGGACTGGTGCTGCAACAATATTCACTTCTCATGCATTACATCAGTCTATAACTACTGAATAGCATCTAATATAACCAAACTAAGGTTTATCTCAGAATGGATAATAAGAGTAAAATCTTGAAAGCACAAAGGTTACTAAAGAGTTACCTGAAAACATTGATTGTTTTTGCGGATGGAGCTTCATCGCTAACTCCTGGCATCTCCTCTTCCTCGAAGTATTCCTCGTAAATGTTGATGGCGTTATTCTGTTTGATGCAATGATCCATCAACTACAAAAAAAAAACCCCACGGAATCAATCATTAGATGACTAAAGAACAAAAGGTGGGGTGTTATGGGAACAAAAAGAAAATCATGGAAAATTGCCAGCCAAGCTGATGCCCAAATAAGGTGGACCTAAAGAACCTTACACTGCCAAGCTGCGTAATGACATTGATGTAATTTTCATCCTTCTCAACTTTCTTCCGGAAACGAATGGTCTGCTCCATTTCCAGTGGGTTGACATCTTTTGGCCACCCACCTTCCAAATGATTAATGCCTCGAGTTTCCATTTCAAACCTTTCTGTGTTAACCTGGTACAAAAGACAGTTATTAACTTGCTTCTGGTTTTTGAAACACATTATTTATTAAAACAATTCTATTTCATCCATGTTATCAGGGTAATCAATCTAAAACAAAGCAAAAAAAAAAAAAAAAACTGCAGTGTGGTGGCTCAAAAATGAAATCATATTCCCATGAGATCACAAATGCTTGGGTGAGTAAAAAGTAAAGGTTTCCCCTGACATTAAGTCTAGTTGTGTCCAACTTTGGAGAGTAGTGCTCATCTCCATTTCCAAACTGAAGAGCTGGCACTGTCCATAGACGCCTCCAAGGTCATGTGGCCGGCATGACTGCATGGAGCGCCATTACCTTCGTGTTGAAGTGGCACCTATTGATCTTCTCACATTTGCATGTTTTTGAACGGCTAGGTTGGCAGGAGCTGGGGCTAACAGCAGGCGCTCACCCCACTCCCCGTATTCGAACTGCCAACATTTCGGTCAGCAAGTTCAGCAGCTCAGCAGTTTAACCCACTGTGCAACCGGGGGCTTCCTGCTTGGGTAACTAGCCATGATTAAACTTGGCATTAAATAAGGGAAATCTTGTTGCTAGTAAGGTTTCCAAGGAGAAGGCAACCCCAAAACAGAGACAGAAGAGGAGGCAGATACTAAAGAAAAGGAAGCTCTCTGTTCTATGTCCAGATTGTGCACCACAGTACTCACAAGTGTGTGACACAAAGGAATACCCACCGTCTTGGGCAGAGCTTAATGATTGGGCAGGTATATATATAGAGGGAAAGAGTGGTTTGAGAATTGCACTATGGCTTTTGGGGACAGGATTTGAATCTATACTAGGTGACCCTGGGGAAGTCACACTCTCTCAGTCTCAGAGGAAGGCAATGGCAAACCTTTTCTGAAAATGTTTGCCAAGAAAACTCTAAGTCAGAAAGGACTTGAAAACACGCAATGGCAAATATAAGGGCAAACACACCCTCAGCCATCATAACAGAATTCACATATAAGGCCATTATTAATAATAGTCATAATCCAAGTGAGATAACATTAGGATTGATCCTTATTTTCAGCATATGCACTTAAACTAGAAATCGGTGTTTACAGACAGAAAAGCAATGTAAGCACTGTACCTCATGCTCTGACATGTCACTGGCACACTGAATTCCAGTGTCAATGGGATCTCTTTCAATAAAATTCATAGCTTGAACTGGATCTGGTTGAATGTCCACATTGACCTCCGCCATCCGGTCTGAAAAGTTGCATTGTCGCCCAAACTCACTGCGCTTCTTCACATAAACATAGACTATCTCCATCGTGCTCCCTTCATAGGGAAAGAAAAAAAGCCCTCATATTGCATTTCTGTTGTCACTTCTGAATTATCATTTTAACAGTGCATGAATTGCACAAGCCACAAAATGTGAAGAAGGAAGTTGGGCAGGCAGCCAGGAGGAGCAAGCCTGGCTTAAGGGTATTGTCAAGAGCGTAAAAGTCAGCTCTAATTAACTGATGACTAGACAATGAGGGGAGGTAAATACAGCTGAAGTGATCACACTGTATTGATTTTTAAACACCTATGGTAGTGAAACAGTCACACCACTCTAAACATCTTAATCTAAAACAGCTTTTCTATTCTTTGGATTTTTCCCCTCATTGTTTATTCAAAAAGTCTTCTCTTATTGGAGGAAAACTCCTTCTTCCCATCAAACTGGGATTCAATTACTTTGGGAAATTCCATAGGGAGCATTTGTTGTTTATTCATTCAGTTGTTTCCGACTTTTCATGACCTCATGGACCAGCCCACGCCAGAGCTCCCTGTCGGCTGTGGCCACCCTCAGTTCCTTCAAGGTCAAGCCAGTCACTTCAAGGATCCCATCCATCCATCTTACCCTTGGTTGGCCCCTCTTCCTTTTTCCTTCCATTTTCCCCAGCATAGGGAGCAAAATTGCAAAAAATGTTGCAGATGTTTGTTGAACAATAACTGTGGCTTGATCTACATTGTTAAAATTATGCAAGTTGAACTACAGTATATGGTCAGTATAGATCAGGCATGGGCAAATTTCGGCCCTCTGAGTGTTTTGGACTCCAACTCCCACAATTCCTAATAGCCAAATTGTCTGAGTTGAAGTCCAAAACACGTGGAGGGCTGAAGTTTGCCTATGCCGGGTATAGATCCATAAAATGCAGTTCAATGCCGTCCAAATTGCATTAACACAGTTCAAACTGCATTATTTGTCAGTATGGATCTAGAGTATGACTTTATTGATGAATAATGATGCAGTATTGAGAGATGAGAAAAAAGTGGCAAGAGAACTAGACAAACAAATTATAACGATAAAAGAAGAAATAATAGAGGAAATATTTCAAACGTGGAGAATGGATATGGAAATTGTGAGGGCAGATATCCAAAGGGGAATAAGTAATATAGTAAATGAAAAATATAATGTACTAAGGAGAGTAAGAAGGAAAATGTTACAAAAATGGTATAGGACACCTGCACAACTTTCACGTTTTTTACCTGGGGTAAAGGACAGGTGTTGGCATGGCTGTAAACAAAGAGGTGTGTTTAATCACATGATATGGGAATGTGATAGAGTACAGGCATATTGGAGAATGTTTGAAGGAGAAATTAATAGAATGTTAAATCTTCAAATAATAATAATAGACAATAGAAATGTATTACATGCAAGGATACCAGGAGTGAATAATGTGCAAAAAGAAAGAGTGGTTGACAAATGCATGTGTGCATATCGTTTTAGTGAGAGGTTGGAAAGATAAAACAAAGTGGACTCTGGCAAACTGGTATAGTTATATAATCAATATGCTAAATATGGAAATCACAAATTACAAATTGAACAATATAGGTAAAATAGAAAATGTTATAATAAAGTATGTGGGATCCAGTTAGGAATTACTTAGAGAATATATTAAGAAGTGGAGTGGAAAAAATTGAGATTAAGACTGGTATTTCAAATATAATTTCTGGAGTTTATGATACAAATTGTATGTCCAGGGGGAGGGGAGGAGGAGGGTGGGAGTGGGGTAAAACAATACACAATAAAATATTTTTAAAAATAGTGATGCAATATTCCCACGTGTGTTTCATGTTGGGATCTCAAATGTATGCAGAAAAGCAAAATACTGTTGGGAAATTAGAAACTTTGATGGCTTCTGTGCAAGTCTGTCAGAGCTCAGGCAGGGCAACAGTAGGCAAAGCAATGTCAACCTTCAAACTACAAGAGAGAAGATTCCATCTGAACATTAGGAAGAACTTCCTGACTGTGAGAGCCGTTCAGCAGTGGAACTCTCTGCCCCGGAGTGTGGTGGAGGCTCCTTCTTTGGAAGCTTTTAAGCAGAGGCTGGATGGCCATTTGTCAGGGGTGATTTGAATGCAATATTCCTGCTTCTTGGCAGGGGGTTGGACTGGATGGCCCATGAGGTCTCTTCCAACTCTTTGATTCTATGATTCTATGATTCTATGAACCCTCCAGTGTTTTTGAACACAGTTTCCCAAACCCACAATCAGTAAAACCAACTGAAAAGAAATGTAGGTTTTCAAGGTAGGAAGAAAATTTCAGGGTGGGCCTTTACCTCGTTAATATCAGGGTGGGAGGCCACCAAGCAGAACCAGGTGCTGCAGAGTATACCTCATAGGTTTGTGTGATTGCAGGTAGAAATACTGATAACACATAATTTATCTCCTGTAATAAAGGGATTGTCACAGTTTATTTATTTATTTATCACATCTGAAGCAAACTGAGGGTATAGTTGTAATGTATTTTTAAAAAATGTAAAAACTTGGCAATTATGTTAAATGTCCTTTGACCAGTATCTGGCCACTTGGAGTGCCTCTGATGTTGCTGCAAGAAGGCCCTCCATTGTGCATGTGGCAGGGCTCAGACTGCATTGTGATAGGTGATCTGTGGTTTGCTCTTCTCTGCACTCCCATGTTGGCCCTATCTAGGTCTGTAGGTCAGGTGTTCTGCTTGGCTACAGCCAAGTGACATTGCTTGTGTTCTTTTGTGCTACTAGTCCCCTGTGGTTAAATTTTCACTAATCGGTTTAGCTCTTAGCTGGCTGCTCAACTGCACAACTGTTCTGTCCCAGTACCACAGCACTCAGCATTTCTTCCAAATCCTCCATTGTGCATGTGGCAGGGCTCAGTCTGCATTGCAGTAGGTGGTTTGCTCTTCTTCACACTCACATGTCGTGGACTCCACTTTGTGACTCCATTTCTTAAGACTGGCTCTGCATCTTGTGGTGCCAGAGCACAGTCTGTTCAGCACCTTCCAAGTTGCCTGTCCGCTGGGTGTCCGGGAGGGAGTCTCTCATTTGGTATCAGCCATGGTTTGAGGTTTCATCCTGCCACTTTTGGACTCTCGCTTGCTGAGGTGTTTCTGCAAGTATCTCTGTAGATCTTAGAAAACTATTTCTTGATTTAAGGCGTTGGCGTGCTGGCTGATATTGAAACAGGGGGTGGGCCCAAGATGTCAATGCCATTGTCGCAGTGGATTGGATGAAGTAGCCCTGGAACCTGTTTTCAAAGAGAGATCCGCCAAACAGACAACTCTGAGGAATTCACAAGGGAAGAGTTGTTGCCAGTTCACTGTTTCTGTGTATGGAGGTCTGAACTACAGTGTAGTTCTACAGCTCTCCTGACTGTGAGAGTCCTTCAGCAGTGGAACTCTCTGCCCCGGAGTGTAGTGGAGGCTCCTTCTTTGGAAGCTTTTAAACAGGTTGGATGGCCATCTGTCAGGGGTGCTTTGAATGCAATATTCCTGCTTCTTGGCAGGGGGTTGGACTGGATAGCCCATGAAGTCTCTTCCAACTCTAGGATTCTATGATTCTATGTGTAGAGATCAGACTACTTTCCCCCTATCCCCCGTGGAATGGTACAGGCCCCGGTTCCCTCTCCTGAAAGGCTCCCCTGAAAGGAAGTCTGTACCATTCCACGGGAAGGGGGGGACGGGACGAGAGGGGCGACGTTAAAGGGAGGCTACGAGTGTGAGAGCGAGAGTGCGCGCGAGTTCTATACGCCGACACGAAAAGCCTTCCATGCCTGTCCCTCCTCCGCCCCCAGTTCCCTTTTACCTTCGCTTCTCCCAGCCGGGCAGCAAATCCCGCCGATTGGCGTAGCGTCTCCTCGTCTCCTAGCAACCGCTCCAAGAATTCAGGCGGGGCTAAAGGAGAAGAAGCGAGAGGGAGAGAAGCCATTTTCGCAACAAGGAGGACGGAACCATCTGAAAACTAGAGAGGGGGGATGGAAGGGGCACGGACGGAGAATAGACCATGAGGGAAGAAAGACCAGCAGGATTTCCCCCCCGCCTGCACCCCGTTCCATTGTTCCTTCCTACTGTACAGAATGTTTTTGTGTCTGACGTGTAGTCATTCTAACAGAGCCTGTCCATGAGGTATCTTGGCAGGATGTCCCCAGAAGAGCTTCTCCCTGAGGCTGAGAGAGTGAACCCTGATCCCCAAAGTCAGAGTCCTCCTCCTTAGGCAGTAATATCCTCGCAAGTCTCTGTCTTTGAAAGAGAGATATAAATAGATGCCTCTATGGCACTGGAATGAATGTGAGTCGACACCACTTTCGCTGCCTTGGAATCCTGGGAGTTGTAGTTTAACAAGGCCTTACAGTGGTTCTCAACCCCAGATATTTTTGGCCTACAACTCCCAGCTGGTAAACTGGCTGGGATTTCTGGGAGTTGTAGGCCCAAAACATCTGGGGACCCCAGGTTGAGAACCACTGCTTGAGCCTTCTCTGCCTCACCAAACTCCAAGTCCCACAATTCCATAGCATTGCGCCATGGCAGTTAAAGTGGGGTCAAACCGCATTTATTCTACAGTCTAGAATGGGCAAACTTGGGCCCTCTGGGTGTTTTGGACTTCAACTCCCACCATTCCTAACAACCAGTAGGCTGTTAGGAATTGTGGGAGTTGAAGTCCAAAACACCTGGAGGGCCCAAGTTTGCTCATTCTAGACTATAGAATAAATGCGGTTTGACCCGACTCTTAAGTCGAGTCACCACCCCCCAGAGTTGGGCACAACTAGACTTAGAAACCTTTACCTTTATTATTAGATTATTTTGGAAACTTGTGTCCCTTTATTGATCTGCCCAGGAGAAGGTGTGAGTGGAAAACATATAGTGAGGAAGAAGATAATGGGTTTTGATATCCTAGTTCCAGTTAATACAATGGCTGCCAGTTGAGATAAACGAAAAGGGTGCCCAAGGTGTTGGCAATTTCAATGGGAACCCAAGGAGGGGGTCCAAATTAGTGACAGAGAGAAGGAAAGGTTCCCAGGACTAAACCAGATCATATCAGGAAAAAGAGGGAAAGACCCCAAGGCTCTTGTGTGTGCCCATTGTGTGTCCTGTGTGTCTTCCCCAGGTACAGTGAGAGGGCTATGAAAATCATTTGGTTGCTTCCTGAGGTCCGGTGTGCAGTGAGGCAATACTTTTGCCAAAGGAAAAGTCAACACAAGCTTGCTGTATGTCTCCATGGAGCCATGGACAGTAATTCATAATTTTGGGGTCTCATTTTCAATAACATTACTATAACGTGTGGAAGGACAAGGCAGAGCATTCTCTGTTGTGGCACCCTCATGTTTGGAGTCCTAACTGGCGCCAACATCTCCCTTCATTCCTATGCCAAGCTTTATTAAAATGGTCTTTGGCATTATATCCAAAATGTACATTGACCTGGTTTTCAACTTTCATGCCATTTAAACTTGAACATTTCTTAAATAATGCTCTAGTTGGCTTATATTATTTTTCCTGTTTAAGTGTTAAATCACTTTAATCTGCTTAAATCGGCTTTACTTGTGTAGCGCCCTGAGATCCCATGATGGAGTCTGGAGGGTAAATAATGTAAGAAATAAACAGGGTTGAGAAGAGGCCCTGAAATTGGGCTCTATCAAGAACCAAGTACTGTGCCTAAGAATATTCTGTAGATTTCTGGCAAAAAGAAGAAAATGACTTGATGACCATTTTTGAGGAAACATATTTAATAAATAAATAAGAAGATGCTTCCCCCGCCCTGTTGCACCACAGGAGAATTTCCATACATGAAAGAGACAAAATGGTGGGATTGATCTTTGTGATCATTTGACACCTGGTTTCACTGTTGCTTCCCCAGGCAAGCAGTAATCTCCAGACATTCAAAAACTAAACACCTTGACTCCACTGGCAGTTAAAAGAGGCAAAACTCGTCAGTGATTTGAGACTGATTTTCTCTCTCTCTTATGTATAATGCTCTGTAAGCTTCATGTGATTAACATTGGTAATGCTTTCTGCCTGAGCTGCAAGCTAACACCCTCAAGCCTGTAAAAGTGCAGATGGATGGCTACAGCACTACTATCTTGTTACTATATCTCAGAGCTCTGCATTGTGACAGGTTTGTGTGCTGACTGCAGTGCATAGATGTGGCATGCAGACGTAACGAGAAACTTTTGAGTCTATGTGAAATAAGCAAAAACAATTTATGTATATATCTGTATCTCTTATAAGGGGTTGGTTTAACCTCTGGTTTGCTAATAAAATTGAATTACTGTTTTACAAAATTATGCACATCTAAAAGTGTGTTGCCAATGAGAAGTACTTGTAAAGTACTTGTAAAGTACCATTACTTATGAGTATTGTGGGAAGCTGGCTTTTGCCACAAGATGGCCCTCTGCTCCACAGTGAAGTAAATCTCGGTAACTGTCGAAACACCTACTCTAACATTTCCCACACGAGGTAAAGAAACCACCAGTATTATTCAACAACACAGCAAAGTAAATCGGTGCAGCCCCCACATTTCATTCATGCAATCTGTACAGCACAAGTCTGTAAGAAGACTTGCTCGGGAGCAACCAAGGAGTGTTCCATGTCATCCACATGTAGCACATACATGGTATTTTCAAGAGAGCTGCTACTTGTCCTATGAAGAGATCTCACTTGCTTGGGGGAAAGGAAGTTCAGTAGGTGTACTTTAGAGCTCATCATGTCAAAGTGTAAAACTAAGTTCACATTTTAGGTCTATCACAAAGATCTCTGGATAGAAGTTTTGGCTGGAATTGTATGGTAAAGAGACATGCATGTTGCCCTGCGAGCAGGAAAAAGGAGGGCATTCTTAAATAGTCAGAACTTCTTCTTGCCCAGTTGCAACTATGTTCTCTACCAATGGACGTGGCTGAGATTATCCATGTGTAGAGCAGCACTCAAGCCTCAGTATTAAGAAAGATGTGAATGATAGCCAACAACTCTACTGCAAATATGTTCAATTTTGTAACATCGTTTGTATTGGGCAATTCTGTCTGGAATATGTAATCTCCCCAGCCACAGGTTCTCATTATATTGCCATATGACCTTGAAGAGAATCTCTTAAAATAGCCCATGCATTTAAGAATTTATTTCCTATACAGAAGTGATAATATCTTATACTTGCTCAGTGGTATAGGATTCAGTCTGGGTGGGCAAACTGAACCAGTTCAGTTTGGAGAAACTCAATTTAGTGACAGATGGTTTATGATTCTTATGTATATAATAACCTTTTAGGACAATATTTCTAAAGTCTGTACAATGCATATCTTTTGCAAGACATGGTTTCTGCATGAATTTTGCATGACTGTTAAGTTTATGAAGATTTTCAAGTTTGTAACATTTAGATTTTGATTGTATGCATTGCATTTTTGGTCTGAAAAGCGAATGTGTTTGGTTTAGTTATTTATTTACTTAACAACACAATAAAATGTAATAAAGGAATGTGTTATGTAAAACCAATGTTACTCAATTTGTTTTAGCATTTGAACCCATGTGATGGTCACTAAATTGGTCCATTATTCCCTACACTTGTGCACACAATTTCTTTTTTTAATTTCAGCTCCTATCAGCTCGAGAGTGGCCTATAGCACTGCTGGGAGTTGTAGTCAAATATCTGGAGACCACCCCAGTGGAAAAATGTCTAATAGTATCTTGTATTTGTTTCTATTGACAAGACTCTAGAAAGCAGGCAACTGAAGGTCAGCTTTTTAGAACAAGTGTTTATTGTTTCCCAGTCAGTACATACAAATCAGGCAAAGCTCCAAAGAGCCTGAGATGAGGTTAGTTTACATGCGTTTTGTTTTGTTGTTTTTTAAAAAAAACACTTGAAACAATATTGTTACAATGACACAATTAAAAGCATCAAGTTAGGGTTTGCCCTCCCCATGCCTTATGTTGCAATCAGTCACATTAAGATGAATGTACAAATTATGTTGCCATACATGATATGTACAAGCTAACCTTGATAAAAAGACACAGTGAGTCATTGCTGTCAAGTCATTAAAACTGCCCTGTGGCACTGGATGCAACCGAGGGCCATCTTGCACCTCTGCAGGGGTTTGTTTTTTTTTAGCACTGTTACCCCTATGCAGGAAACTATTCTCAATTATGCACAGTCCAAATGCCACAATCCTGGCCTGATTCAACCTAAGAAATTTCATTTGCAGTGCTGATGCTTGAGGATATTTTCTAGGTTGTTTGTGCTTGAGAGTGTTGGCCCTTTCATTTTGTGTTCCCATGAGAGTATATATATATTGCTTTCTCTTCCAACTACGTCAAAGTATATAAAGTTGAGCAACTCAGTGGGAAAATTCAATAGCCTAGGCAATTCAACCTCACTGCCTTTTTAAAAATATAAAGATTTATGTGCTCATGAAAAAGATCTGGAAACCTAAAAATATAGCACTGGAGAGAAACTGCAGGTGAAATGACATCTGATTCACGTGTTTGGGACATATTGTGATGCCTTTCCTTCAAAACTCTTTCCCACTGTCTAGAAATCCACAATGATTCAGTAACATATATTCCCGTCTCTCTCACACATATACATACATTCACAGAGAAAAGGATAAAGGGAATCCTACTTTTTGATATTGGTCACCCAAGTTCTCTTTGTACTGTTGCCTAAAACTGAGTTAGATCAAGGTTACAGTCTTGACATAGCATGAAAAACTGGCAAACTCATTGCTGAAGGAAGTGTGTTGTTGTTTGCTGCTAATCTTTGTCATGATGCTAGAGCAATGGTTCTCAACCTGTGGGTCCCCAGGTGTTTTGGTCTACAACGCCCAGAAATCCCAGCCAGTTTATCAGCTGTTAGGATTTTTGGGAGTTGAATGCCAAAACATCTGAGGACCCACAGATTGAGAACCACTGTGTTAGAGCAAGGGTGAGAAATAGGAAGGACAATTTTTCACCTCCTCTACCCTCAATGTATGTGCTGTTCCCACCTATTTCCCCAATTTCCTTTCTTCAAAGCACATACCAGCAGAAATGACAACCAAAAGTGACATGCCATAACCCCTGACTGCCATTTTAACTGCTATATGACTGAAAAACAGTGAGTTCAATGTAGCTGGGAGGGGTTTTAAATGACGAAATAGGATTTTTTTTAAGTGGGGGGTGACATTGTGGGGATACAAAGATGGGGTTATAGCTGGCATGGGTAAACTTCTGCCCTCCAGGTGTTTTGAACTTCAACTCCCAGAAGTCCCAGCCAGCTGACCAGTTTTTAAGAATTGTGGGAGCTGAAGTCCAAAACACCTGGAGGGCTAAAGTTTGCGCATGACTGGGTTAGAGGCTGTTATGCCCCACAAGTCACACTGGTGGTTGGCTTGATGAGTCCCTCAACAAGGAAACCCTGGACTACCAACCACAATGCTTTCTACAATTTTTTTACTCTCAAAATGTCATGATAGATGAGGAATCCAGAGGTGTACAGGATCCCAAAGTAACCTTTCTGCATTCTGCTTTTACCCCAAGAGGTGTTATATCTAAAGCAGCTCCAATTGCTGCTGCCATTTTGTGCCATGGAAGTCCCTGGCCTTGTGAGGCAGGATGCTTTCTGGAACAATAGCAAGTCAGAATACATATGGAGGTAATCTGCCTATGATTCCTGCCCCACTATAGCACACATTCTGTCTGAAGGGCTGACCCACTATGAGGAGAAAAGAAAAAGTTATCATTATCATTGTAATTTTAATTATGCATGAAACCTGTGTGTTTGACTGGAACTGAAACAAGGCAAAGAGCAGGAATGGGGAACGTGGCCCTCTATATTGCTGCTTCTTAAACTGTGGGTCTCAACTTCAAATGGGAATCCCATTAGCTCAATGTTGTGGTCCTGAAAAATTTGGCAATAGTAAAAGTTTTCTGAATGTCACCTAGTGGCGGCTGTTTGACACATTTTCATGAAACTGTTGTGCAGTTTTTACAATGGACTCTGCAGCAGATGCTACAGCTATACTTCATAAAAAAGAATACCAGCCTGTTGAGCAAGCTTTGCAAATGCTGATTTGTTATCAGTAAATGTTTGGTTTATTCTCATTTTACACATCTATATACTCAGGGTCATTAAAACATTTCTTAGGTTAAAAAGGGTCCCAAGTGGAAAAGTGGCCAATGATCAGGGACTCTGAGAACTGAGGTCCAAAACACACAGAAGCCCAGAATTTGGGGAACACTACTCTAGGTGCTGTTGGCCTCCAGCTCCCATCAGCTTGGAGATAATGAGTGACACAGTCTTTTGACAGCTGGAAGGTTTCAGGTTCCCCATCCTTGGTAAAGAGTGAAATAATAATCCTGCTTGTTAAAGGGATTATACAACATTATTGTGTATTGTCAGCACAACAAAGGAAAAACAGTCATCACTGCATAACCCAACCAGAAGCACCATAACATCTATTTGTGGGTCACTGTCCCACAATTTAAAAAAACCCCCAAACCCTGCTCTATGGCAGTTGTCTTGTATGACCGACCAATTTGTTCCAGTCTTCTTGTTAATCTTGTTTCCCCAAAGTGTGGGAGAAAGGAATGGTTAAAAGCATCCAGCTTTTGACATACAGACACCGTTTTCAAAAAGGTGAATTTTAAAATTTGTTTTCATTTTTTTCTTTTTAGAAAAATCAGTGCTAAAAACAGAATTCAACTTTTAAAATATGCATACATTTTTAAAAAAAACAAAGTAATAAAAATCATGTAAAAAGAACAACAAAGTCAGGTTCTTTGGATAGTTGATATAAAAACAATGGAGGGAAAACACAAAGAATAATACATGCAACAACAACAAATTGTGAAAGAACAAAAAGAAATTCAGCTTGTTCCATATAGTACCTGAGGCCACCATAGCAAGAGTTGGTGATTTTAATGTCAATTCAAGAAGCAAAGGAACAGATGACAAAAGTGAACACTGTGTATGAATCTTGTACCATATACACCATTCCAGTGCTGTCAAAAGGTGATGGTGTCGGTGGTGGTGGTGGTAGTGATGGTAACAAAATGTCACATAGAGCCAAGCCAGGCATAGGCTTTGTGCAGAGGCCTCTCCAGAGGAGAGATGAAATTCACTGTAGTGGATGGTATTGCATTTTTGACTCAGAAGTGAGGAGCATTTTCTTTCATGGCAAGCACCCCACGTTCCTTAGGTCAAGGTACACCACATGTCAGTGCTTTATTTACTTGTATAGTTTTATTAATTGCTCTAACAAAATCATAATAAAAAAGCCCGGACCACACCATCAACGATGGACAAAAGGGCCCCAAAGTCAGTGCGGAAGAAAATAGAAGTGGATAAGCTATGCACACATGTGTGACAGTCCAAATCCTAATTCCTCACCCTGCCTTGCTAAAAAAGGCCAGGAAGGACAATGCACTGGTGTCAGGAAGGGAGCAGGAAGAGGCGATGGGTCACAGAGAAGACTTCAGAGGCATTCGGTCTGGGGATGGATGTACTGGGCACCATCGTACGTATACAAGAGAGGAAGACTATAAACACTGAGTGTGAAAACAGCTGCCAGTCGAACAGAAAGGATAACCCCTGGAAGACTATCGGGTGGGCCAGTGAAGGTCTCCTTTGGCTCACTCCTTCGCCGAACACCTTTCTCTGCCACTTCAGCAGGGAGGCAATTCTACTCCCTGCACTCCACATGCCTTCAGTTGGTATTGGGTTCTGTTACAAAGTTTGTGTGCCATCCTTTACAAGGTGGGATTTAGGCTTGAACCTCGGTGCCGTACTGTCGCCTGTGATCATCATTAACCGATAAATAGGTTGATCGCATACTTGGAGAATACTGCAAAAAAAGTGGAGGAAAGTGAGACTTAATGGTTCAAAAACCCAACTTTGACATCTAACTAGTAAAGATTGAAGTGTGACCCTCTAAATTGCCACCGAGGAAGACTTTGGTTAATTTTTTTGGTAACCTTGTTTAAACGTTTGCTTACATTCCCTGTGGCTAGAACACAGCAGGGTTGCATCCTGACCACTGACATAGAAGGAGTGAGGAGTGAAATGAGGTGACAACGGAAAGGCAGCCAGAAAAAGGTAAGCAATAATGCTAGGCAGAACTATACAACTTGAGGTCATTTTCAAAAGAAGCGGTGTTAGTTGGGGGAAAAGTGAAGCACACACTGAGGTTCCAGCAAAAGAGATGGAAGCAAGACAAGTGGATCCAAAGAAGGAGGAGGGGGACCCATCTTGGAAGTGACCATTTGGAAATACAGAATAACACCCATTTTGAATCTGTCTTAGTAAACATGTTTTTCAAAAACTATCCTGACTTGGGTTTATATCAAGCCTTTCAGTTTAATGATCCAACTCAGTTCAAAACAGACTAATAATACAACAAAACAATTCCCTCCTCTAACCTCCCCCTCTGACATGTTGTGCTAGCATTAGAGCAAGCTGCTTTTTCTTCAAAGAGTGACTCCAACTCAGTTTATATAGCAAGAATTGTTGAAAGGGCTTATGTGAAGCTAGGCCAACTTCCTAAATGGTTACTACAAGGGCATGGCAGAACACCTCAGAAAAGCTGCTTTTTGGGCTACAACTTCCAGATTCCCCTCTGCAAAAAAGTGTCTAAATTGTATGCTAGGTTGTATTCACTTTCCAAAAGGCCTCTATATCTGAATTCAAGTTCTCTTCCATATGTACCTGTAAAGGAATTCTCTATGTGATGTGTCAAAGGACCCTTAAATTCAGATTCTACTACTTTGTAGTTCAAAGGTGAACACTTTCATCCGGCATTACTACTATTTACAAATGTCAAAAGTAGGGAACGGTGGTAGGCTGGAGGGGCATGCTAGCTTTTCAGGAGACCTTGGAAGGCTGCACCCTATCCACTGCATCCACCACAAAAATGATTCAAACTTCTTCCATGGTAAAGGTGCTATCTATATGCCTTTGAGGACATTGGGACAATTTGTAACCCTAGGAGGCAGAGCCACAACAATGGAACTGGGATGAACATTGCCCATCCCAATATACATACATTAAATTAAAAGTACACAATCAGGGTAAGCACTAGAAGATTTAGTCATGCTACTCTGTAATATCAGTATGCAAAAGTATTTTATAGCATTTTAGAGATTGACTGAGAGAAAGACTCTGGTAGTAAAGCTTTTGCAGACCAAGCCTGCAGCCAGCCCTCCAGATTTGCTGGGGTTAGGGACACTCTGCAAAAGTGGGAAAACTGCAAATAAGAAAACACTTTTTTGAACCTGAAGGAAAACCTCACTAGGCACAAATCTATTGATCACTTCTGCCGGAAGCTGACTGAAAAATCATGCTGGAGGACCTACAAATGCCAAAAGAAGTATTCTCTCTAGGCCTTTCAGCACAACTCTGTGGTGGGAATTGACCAGAGTCACACTGGAGGACCTAGGGAATCCTAGAGAGAACATAAGAATCAATTCTTCAAACAATCGATTCCACAAAAGTGAAAACCCAAATGTGGAAGGTCAACTGTACTTCCCTGGATGCATAGAGTTAAGTGCCTAGGAAAAAACTATGTGTATGAACAGACATTAAAATGAAAACTTTTGATTATTGTGATGAGGTGACAAGTTCAGCACCTAAGCAAACCACCTTCATCATTACTTGAAATTATGTTTGTTATTCTCTTGTACAACTCTACTTTGCATAGCAAGCTATAGAGACCACCACCAGTACACACTTTAAAAACAAAGCAACATGGCTTTGCTATCTCATTCATAATGTAAGAAAGGACCACAACTGGATTGCAAATGCGTGGACTGTACCATTCTACACAATGCAGTGGTCCCCTCAGGCAGCATCTTTTACTGCTAAAAAAGGGAGAGCTGCTTATGGGATTTATATGCTACTTTGAATTTGCTGAACCGAGGACACTATTTGCTACTTAAGCAGCAAAATGTCTTGAGCAGGCTTGCAATAGTATTGGAAACCCAGCATCAAGGAGCAGCTGGTATGTGTGTTTGTATGCTTGCGCACATGTGTCTGTGAGAGAGGATGAAACAGAGCAAGAGATAAATGAATATAAATTAGGAGGAAATGAGTATCTTCCAAGTCACAGCATTAAGGATAATTATTCACAGTCTATTTTTCTGGAACTCAGAAAAGCTTGAAAGCCTCTCCTTGGGGGATTTGAATCCCATTTAAAGTGAACAGTTCAGTATATGCAGGGTGGGGTCTGAATTAATCTAACTGCACTTAGTTTCATCGTCATCTTTCAGCTTTGGTAAGTGCAAACTCTGCAAGAGCAAGATTAAAAGCTCCCAAGCTGGCACAGTCCCAGTGTTTCAACACCTGACTTATAAATAGCAACTGCAAAAGACAGAACAACTGTCACTTAAGACTTCAGAAATGGGACTGTGGCATCTTGTAGTTCAAATCTCAGTGATACTGTTCCTCCTGATCTGGGCTTTTGATTTAGTTCTTATTTTATGGTCTACATCATGCGGCTTTTCTCTCTGTTAAATCACAACTTGACCGGATATGTCTGCATGCACACCATAAATTTATCTATTTGTTCTGCTGATGGAATCGGTGCCACATAGTAAGGGTAGTACATTAGTACTGAACTGGCTTTTAATTTTAAATATGTATGACTTTTTAATAGTATAATGTCTATATTTTATAATGATTATTTTGTATGTTTTTGTGTCGGGAATTGCAATGCTTTACCTATGATGGAAACTACCCTGAGTCCCCTTGGGGAGATAGAGCGGTATACAAATATAAGATGATGATGATTATTATTATTACAGCTAAGAGCTCCTTGCATTCCTTGTTCCATTCTGGTTTCATTACAAATACAAATTATATACTTTTCTGGTTTGCAAGATGTGCAAATTGCCACTGTGCCAAAAGTCTGCACTTATCATGGTCAGGGGCAATAACAGGCACTGCATTTCACATAAAGGAAGAACACATAGAGGATCATTTGAGTTTCTTATTTCCTCTGCATTACTGTCATTTTCTGAAACAGCTTTCTATCTAGTTAGTTATTAAAGGGTCACAATATATTTGCCCTCTACAACTTCGGTTCCAAAAGGTTTGTACCATATTCCCAGAGCTGGCAGACAGGTCTACTTTGGGGCTCTTTTTTCATCTATGGTGATGAAACTTATTTCATCTATCAGAACAGGAATTGAAAGCTAAAAGGGTGCTGTGACCACCTGAGCACCTCTATTGCTGATCCCATTCTAGATGGTCTGCCAATTTCAAAAAACCTGTCTTTACCAGTACTCTAAACTGGGTGCCTGTGAAAAATTACTCCTTTGTAAAGGCAACTGTGTGATCACTTTAGTAAAATAACGGTACATAGTTTTATTGATGCAGTGCATGTTTTATTATTTGTTGTGGTGTGTCTACAAGTCATTTCCAATGTATAGTAAACTACCATGGGATTTTCTTGGTAAGATTTTCTCAGAGGGAGTTTGCCACTGTTTTTATCTCAGGCTGAGAGAGTGCAACTTGCCCAAGGTCACCAGTGGGTTTTCATGGCTGAATGGGAATAAGAAACCTGGTCTTCAGACTCCTAGTCCAATGCTCAAACCACTCCCCCACATTGGCTCCTGAGATATTATTCATGTGGGAAAAAGGATGTTAGGACTTATTGCAATATGTTTGTTTTCTTGGAAGAGTTGCTGCTCCCAATCATTCCAAGAGAAAGGAATATGCAAATTAGGCTTGAAATGTACTCCCTAACAGCAACTTGCTTCTAGTCTTGGAAGCTGCCAAAGTGAAAGAGACAAAAAATGACAAAACAACACAGACTTTAAAAGCTCCAGAACTATTAGAAATAGTAATGAAGAAAAAAAATATCTTGTAACATTTACAAGGATCAGAGTGATTTGTCCATCAGTGATTTCTGAATTCTACCCAAAAGAAGTAATTACTCCAAGGAGAAAGATGTACTCCGAACAGTGTAGAAAACAAAGGAGCCTTGGGAAGACCCCCAATTCATTTCTCTTTTCCCCACAAGGAACTTTACAATAGTGATACCCAGAAACAGCAAGCAATTTGATGGTGACACTTCTAAAAATAAATGCATGCTGGGAAAGCCATTGGCCAGCGAAGCTTTCTGTCAAGGTCAGATTATCTTGGTCATTGCACGTGCCAACTGATGGCCTTGTAGCAGCCCAGCAAATGACTACTAGAGAGGGCAGGATAATAAACAGATGCCCCTCAGGCAAAGGCCTCTTAGCTCGGTGAGATGAACACATTTATTAGCCTCACCACAATCATCAGTAAGACCTTCTATAACACACTGTTGAGCTGAAAACAAGTAAATAATCAGAGGCCCTGAAAGGCTTTGGCATGCTTGAGTTAAACTTTGATATCCAATTTGTGTCATTTCTTCTCAGTATGTTTTATCTATAAGAGTATAAAATGTATTTAAACTTTTTTACCCTATGAAAGACAGAATTGATGTCATAACTAAAATCTGACTGAAAACGAACATAGCCATGGTTAGTAAAACACCTCATTGCAAAGTCTCAAAGGAAGATTGGCCAGGCTCTTAGAATTACAGATACATTTTAAAATGAAGAACATGAAGGGCCAATACATAATCAGTGTCCTTGGAAAAATAGTAGGTTCATAATATTATTGTACAGATCTGTTCTGGTGCAGTCTAGAGCAGTGATTCCCAAACTTTGCTCCTTCTGATGCTTTAGACTTTACCTTCCAAAATTCCTGACTGTTGACCACATTGACTGAGATTCTGGGAGTTGAGGTCCAAAGCCAATGGAGCACACATGTTTGGGAACCACTGGTCTAGAGGAAGACAAGGATGTTAATCACTGATATCCATCACTTATAATACACCCTCCTGGGTAAACCAGGTAGCTTAACAAATACTGCTAATGGAAGTCCTACATGAAGCTACTATGACTCCAATAGTCAGCTGTGGAGCAAAAAGCAGTCTGCATCTGGATATTGTATATACTCATTCATATGTTAATCTCACATACAGGTCAAGGGCAAAATTTGGGGCCAAAATTATGGAATTAGTTATAACCCATAGATAAGTCAAGAATAGAAAAAGAAGGATTTTATCCTGAGAGTCAAGAACCAAACTGGGAGCATGCTGTTCCTCCATGAGAGAATACTCTTCAAGCCCAACTTGCATATTCCTGTCAATCAGAAATGTGGGAAGAGCAACACTAAAGATATTCCCTGCCAATGCAGGACAATTTATTTTAGTGTATTATCTTGCTCCCTCCTACCAATTAAATACTCTTGCTACAGAATAGTGGAAGAACCAAGCAAAACAGTAGCAATCTGAGGCTTTTGTTCTGCTTCTACAAAGTGCTTCCAGATCTTTGCATTCACAAGATTGTCTACACAGCATATATCAGTGTTTCTCAAACTCTGCTCCTCCAGATTTTTTGGACTTCAGCTTCCAGAAATCTGAGCCATCTTACCAGCTGTTAGAAATTGTGGGAGCTGAAGTCCAAAACATCTGGAGGAACACAGTTTGAGAAACTCTGGCATAGAGTGAAAATGCCAATTTGAGTACACCATCACGAAGGAGGAAGAGTTCACTGCATTGCATTTGTCTTAATTAGCTATGTAAAAAAGTGTTTGATGGAAAATGTAGCTTTAAAAAAAACCCTTCAACTTACAGGCTGGGATCATTTTACCTGCTGACATATCCCAATACTTTGAACATTTGGTACTACACACAAAAGAATGAACTAGGCAACAATAATGAGTCATTTTGTTGGAAAGACATAATCCACCAGAAATTCTGAGGGAAAATGTTACATTTTCAACAATTATAATTTGCATAGGGAAAACATCCTATGTCAGTATGCACACCAATAAAACAAGAAAATACAGCGAAGTTCTAAAAAAAAATACAGGTCCAGATTCTAGCAATTCTATTGCTTATGAAGGAAGGGGAAATTCACATCACAGGGAAGAAAATTACAGTTTATCAGGAAAGGTGGGTGGAAACACACAACTTGCCCGCAAAACAAACCCCAGCCCCAAATCAAGAAAAGATACAACAAAAAAATGAAGAAGCAACTTACTCTTGAAGGGCAACATAGCTCCAAAACAGTTGATGCAAAAACAAAACAAACGTTAGCAGGCAAGATGTGATTTAGTAGAACATTATGCCAAACTTAATTGTGTGCTTTTGCTTACAGTGAAATAAGTTGGGAGGAAAAGACGTGAACGAAAAGATAAACCAGGCAAAGAGTACATACTCATCTTCTAGACGTTAGAACTCGAAACTCTTTTCTTCAGAAGCAAGACAATTAAACAAAACGTTAAAATGAGCACAGGGGAAGTAAATTAAAAATATGGCACTCTGTAATATGTTTATACTAAAAAAGACAATACGAAGACATAGATATTGGTGGGCAAAATCTGCCCATGTGATATGTTTGCGGGATGGCCTCACAACAACAGATTGGGAATAAGGGTGAGGCAAATCTCAATGCCGTCACATGAACTTATTCTCTGCCCTGTTGCCAGATAATCACCCACCGCTGGCCTAGAACTGCACAGTCTCAACGGACTGCATCTAAGCCTTGGCAGCTGAACAACTGTGGGACCAAGAAATGCCAGCCTCCAAAAAGGTAGGACTTCCTGCAGCCATTTTCACTTTCCAGTGGATATGAACCTATGGGTTCAGGACTGCCATTTCTGGAAAGGTCTGCATTGAGAGATTTTTTAAAATGTTCTTTTCCTCATCTCTAGCATCAGAAACAAAACTATGTATTTTTTTAAAAATGCAGGAAGCTTTCTCGTCCCTTTTTTTGTTTTGGAAAAATGTGTCTGCCTATAGAGAGAGTGTTAGTAAAAGCAGAGGAAAACAAAGGGCTTGTTATAAAAAAGATTTAGCCTCTGACGCCCACCGTACCGTGGGGGGAGGCGATCCTCTTCCAATCAGTGGGACGTTTTCATACCGTGGATTCCCACCAAAGAGCACAGCTTGGTTCCTGCAGGTAGAGAGGAGTAAGATCAGGAGGACAGTCTCATGAAAAGTAACTCTGCTGTCAGCTTCTGGCTAAGAAATATCCCTGCCACATTTCTATACAGAAGCAGCCAACATTTGTCAGGAAAAGGTTGAGGGAAGGAAAAGAGGGGGGGGGGTTATAAATCTTAAAGAAATGGCTGCTTAAAAGTAGAACTAATGCCAAACCTAGCCTGCCTTTACAGTTACATATACACTGGGTCCTTGGTATCCGCTGGGGTTAGGTTCCAGCATCCTCCCCTATGGATACCCAAATCCACTGATGTTCAAGTCCCATTACACACAATGGCATAATAAATGGTATCCCTTGTATAAACTGGCCAAATCAAGGGTTGCTTTTGTAAATTTTAAGAAATATTTTCAAGCTGTTGATGGCTGAATTTGTGGATACAGAATCTGTGAATACGAGAAGGCTGGCTGCGTCCAGTTTTGTGTGTGTGTGTGTGTGTGTGTGTGTGTGTGTGTCAGGAGCAACTTGAGAAACTGCAAGTGCATCCAGTTGAAAAAGACCCTCTGATATTGCACAGCAGTGGCAAAAGTTAGCCATAACTCATTAAGTCAATTGCTGGGAAAGATCCAGTCAACAACTATAGATATTCCTTCCATCGAGGAAGAAGAAAGAGTGTACACACTGGTTCCTCTCTCTAGGTCAGTCTGCTTTCATTTGCTCTGGCCTTTGTGTACCTTCCTGAAGGAAAAGCATTGTACCTTTTGAAACCCAAATCAAACGCTGGTTTTAAACTATATAACGTCACACAGCTTGCGCTCTCTATATTTGAAGAAATGCATCTCTTGTTGTAGACCCACATTTTGAAATCAACATCCCAGTCTTTTCCCCCAGGGATAAAGGAGGGACCCTTCTTTGGCACTACTCCCCATGTGTGCAGTGCTTTTCCCAGTGAGAATTTTTCATTTTCAACATAATCTTCTTTTTTTTGGCATCAAGTTGTATTGTTTCTCCATATAAGCCTTAACTCATGAATTGTGACCAGCTGGTTTTAAAATATCAAAATAAATATCAACTAATTAACTCTCTCATTTGCTCTTCCTTTTTTTGTTTTCAGCTTCATGTATTACACTTTAATTGTAAGATACTCTAAGTCTTCTTTTATTAAAAAGGCAGGGAAGAAATGTAAAAGATACATAATAGAACCAATTCCACCATGTTCTTGACATACCCTTTCCCTCAGTGAGCAGAAACAAGAAGTGGGACTTGTTCTGCATTTTTCTGTAAGTCAGCTAGTAATGCACAAAATGGACTGACACCTAAAGTCATCATTTGTAGGCCTATGGTTTACCAATTTTTAAATGTTATCTTACCAAGCCTCCCAAAAGGGAAGGTAGATGATAAAAGTAGAGAGATGGTGATCATGTGCTAAATTCTTGAAGATTTAACTACTTTTTCAGCTACGTGAAAGAATGACAGCTCATTTGACAGCAATTCCATCACATGGGCCTTTGTATGTGATGCAGTCATTTCATGGATGTGCATCATCCTTGAATGTTCACAATGAAATCAGCATATCTGAAAATGTTTTCCATACTTCAGAACCTTCTTGCATGTCCTCAGAAAGCTTTATGTGGCACAGCGTCATACCAGAACTTATTGCAGTATGTCAGAAACAGCACATTTGAATCAGTTTCTGCTTGCCCCAGAACCAGCATTCCAAGGGGCCTTTCTAATGTGATGTTTTGTATATGTATGTATTTATGTATGTATAGGGTGGACAAAAAGTAAATCTTGTATTTTATCCCTCTTTCTTTCTGTATTCATGTAATAAGAAAAAAATGGGCCCAACAGTTTCAGAACTGGATCTCAATTCAGTATTACTTTGGAACTTAAAGAAGAAAGAATCTTTGAATAAATAAACAATCTGTTTCAACTTAATTTGCAATGGTCTTTCTAAACTAATTTTGTAATGATCTTTCCTTTTGTGTTCCCTACATTCATCATGGCAAGGGTGGTGCTGTCATCTGGCAAACAGCAGACAAGAGCCAGCTTCCTTCCCAATCGTGAGGGAAGAAAAGCTGACTTGGTAGTTGTGGAATAATTTCCTCCTGAATTAGAGAATGGCAAAAGTACTTGGTTTTGTTTGTTCCTCAGGTAAGTAAGGTGATTTTAATGGCAGTGGCTATGCAGCAGTTACACCTGCTGAAAGGAAAAGTAAGATGGCGATGGGTCTTCCCCCAAAAGAAATAATGCATTACATTTAAATGTACAAAAATATGTTAAATTTGGGGATTTTCTTTTAAAAAAGCATACTAGGCAGAAGACTGATGAGACATGATGGCAAATACAAAGAACATATACTCTTTGAGTTAGGAAACACAGATATTATCCCTGAATCTTTCATACAGCCCTCCACACAGTAGCCACACCACCCCAGTAATGGTAACTTATTGGTAGGATCCATTTAATGAAGAAAAAGATTATCAGCATTTCACTTTGTGGATTATAAGCAACTAAAAAGTTCCTGAGAACTGAGCTACTTGTTACTGACAAAGATACTACCAGCCCGTGTTTCCTTCTTTGTATTGCTTACCGTATATACGCTTGTATAAGTTTACCTCGTGAATAAGTTCAGGACAGCTTTTGAGGACAAAAGTATGGACTTAGATAAGTTAAGGGTTATTTTGCAGAGAGGGGAATTACCAATGCTATGTCCTCTCCCAAGCATTCAAAAAAAAAAAAAAAAAAAAAAGGTCAGAAGTGGTAACATGACTGATAGAATTGAGGGGATCAGTGCTTTTTTTGAAGTTCTCCTGGGATGCAATGAGCTCTCATCTTTTGTAACTTTATCTACAAAAGAGGATGGTTCCTTTTTTTTAATAAGTCGATACAGGTTGTGGAATTGAATTTCTGATTAAAATTTCTAGATTTACAGATGAGTATATAGGGTGACTACAATGAATCCACCTAAAAATTAGAAAAGACTTCATGAGGACAAGAGCTCTTTCATACTAGAATATGATGCCTCAGAGAGAGATGGAGCATCCTTCTCTGGAGGTTTTAAACGGAGGCTGAATGGCCATCTGTAGGAAGTGCTTTGATTGTACGGCCGTGCGTGACAGAATGGGATTTGACTGGATGACCCTTGTGGTCTTTTCCAACACTATGATTTGTGAATCACTGAACTGTGGAGATGGTAAGGGCCTTGTGGATCACTGAGACAGTTTGGAGCTGCAGCTAAAGCATCTCAAGCAGATAGCTGTCAGTCTCTTTTTGAAGATGTCCAGAGAATGGAACTATTTATCTAGAGAGGGCCAACTACCTTTCTAGGCAATCAGTTCCATAGCTAAACCTCTCCAAGTAATTGGTTGTGTGCTCCCCTAGTTCCCTTTCTCTGGGTGGAGAGAAACTGTAGTACAGCACATTGACTTCAATGGAGTATTACCAAAGACACATGCAAAGGCTGATGGCAGCTCAGGGAAAAGCAACTCAGTTCCCTCCAGCTGTTTGAACAACACCATTGGCCACATTGGCTGGGATGAGGGTGGGTTGTATCCCCAAACCAGGTTGCTCTAAATCCCGTTCTCTTTTCCTTTCCAGTTATATCTCACAAACTTTAAGAAGCTTATCTTTATGAAGTCTTTTTTATGCCTGTCCAGTCTCTCCTTCCTCTTTGTACTCTTGCTACCTGAAAGTTTTTCAGTAGTGTTGGCACTACAAAGGCACTGAAAGAGGACTGGAGAAACACAGACTTTCAACAGCAACATGTTTGCAGTAAACAATTCAATAAACTTTGAGCTGAGAAAGAAGAGGATTCCACTTCAGTAGCTTCATGTGTCAGCTTTCAACAGGCAAGGTGAACACCAGCTACAGCCAAAATCCTTTATTGAACATTTATGAAGAGTAAAACAAGTTTTAAAAAATGGGGAGAGCAGATAAACCTTCCTTACTAGCTACTCCCAACACATTAAAAGGGAATAAATCTATAAATCTGGCCACCAAAACTGAAATTATAAGTAAAGTGGGTATTGGTGAAGGAATAAAAAAATCCCTACATTAATTTTGAAACAGACCTGGGTCTCTAGAAGGTTCAAAATATTTTTTTTTCTTTACCAATACAAAGCTTACCTGACCTAATTACTTCATTTCACATTTGCATCTCTTTAGTTTGTTGTAACATGTTCAAGCTATTCCATTTTTGTGATGCAAGACACTGTTTTCACATTATGTTTGTGTCTGGTACCAATTTGGTTGTAAAAGGAACACATCTCCTTTGTTAACTGGGGTATACCTGTACTTTCAGTGATCCATCCCCTTTTACTCTAATGGGGAATGGCACTGAGATTAAAGAAATTAAACATTTGGGAAGGAGCAAGGGGAGGGGGCTAAACTGGCATGACTTTGATCAAATGGTAGCTTGATTGAAACTTGGTAAAACGGAGCTCTCATGTGTGTCTCATTCCCTACATAACAACTGCCAAGTCAATGTAAATGGACAAAGGCCTTTTGGTAAGAGAGCAAGAAAACTTAGATGTTAACACAGGACCAGAAACAAAAGGCCCTGTGTTAAGTGGAACGCTTGCAGCATGTTTGCCAACAACATCTGGTCCACAAAGTAGTACTATTTTAGCTGTTTCATCTAATACAGCAAAAAAAAATTCCACACAAGCTTTTCTACGTTTCAAGAGTTGTAGCATTTCTTTCATTTAGAATGACCTCCTGATGCCCTACCCGTACTCTAATATCTCGTGAGATTCTCAAGGTTTCATTTTTCTTTTGTTTTGGTTGGGAAGGCAACCCCCAGAGTTTAAAGAGCAACTGATGATCCAGATTAGGGTCATCCACTGGGTGGTTGGAACATAAACTCAGGAAATGAAGTCAAGGGCAGGCTGGTGGGGGTTTGCCAGCCACTGCAAAAGGTGGGATGGAGAGACTTTGCGGTTCTAAGAGAAGGATGGAGCAATGGAAGCAAATGTGAAAGTCAGCATGAAAACCCAGCAGATGGAACCACAGCATGGAGAGCTAGGGACCTGGACATGTTCACCTGGGCACCCAAATCATTTTCATTATAGTGACTTTGGGCATGGGCATGGGATTACAGGCTTTCCTTTTGGTATCTCAGACATCTTCTACTCACATGTATTCAGACACTGGTGCATTGGAGATGGTCTGCGCTGGAGGCTGGAGACTCGTCTGACTGCCCATGCTGCTACTATAGCTGCAGAAACTACGGATCTGCCCACGGCTGGGGTTGTGGGAAGCAATGCGTCTGGCCTGAGGATTGAAAGGGTCCTCTTCATCTATGTCGTCATATTCCCGATCCCTGAAGGTAGGGGGAAAGAACCCTGTAAATGTAGATCTGAGGCAGAGACTCAACTCCCTTAATCCCATGTAAATGGTGCAGGAAAAAAATATTAAGGAGCTACGGAAAGGTTGCCTCGCTTAGACACACCAACAAGAAAAGGAAATAACAATTTACTAGTACTGGTTTGGGGAAAACAGCAATGTTGTGCAGTTTAGACACTGAAAGGGTTAGGCTTCTAGAATCCCAAAGCCAATGAGGAATATGGGGAGTTGGTGTCCAAACTGTAATTTTTTGAACTCTCTGTTTCAGGCATCAATTTCACAAAGGGACCCTGACAGAAATCTCAGTCAGTGAGAAGCAACAGTGTTGGAAGCAGAGAACTGATTCTGCCTTGTTCTGTGACAAGATCTCCAGGTTTCCAAGCCTGAGAGCTGATTGTGAATTTAAAAAGAGCACAAAAATTATTTATTTATTTATTTATTTGCAGTATTTCTATACCGCTTTTCTCACCCCTAGGGGGACTCAAAGCAGTTTACACATAACTGGCAAAACTTCAATGCTATACAAAAAAGTGTAAGAATCTCACAGTGCTTTCTGACAACATTATTCTAATACTAGAAAGAAGTAAGATGAAGAATTTGCAAGTTCCAGAAATCGGTGTTGCAAGCGGCAGGAAAACACAAAGATAGAGGAAGACCAGGAGAACACTCCTTTGTTGCTTCCTTCTTCCATGCTTGCTCACGTGACTCCCTTTTTAATTTCTCCTGATTTTTGTCTTCCCTAGTAAACGAAGGATGAGTGCAGGGAGCCTACAAATACATGGGGCTGTTGCTCAGCCAACAATTTATATGCTCCATAAATTGCTTCCTGGATGCTATGTGGAAGCCTTTTTAGAAAACCCCAGTTTTGGCGTCATGTTAACGGCAGTCTCTGGGGATGTAACGAGAGCATCTGCTTGTCCAGTTTTGTTGGATTCGTTTCAATTGGTTCAGCTTGAGGATGTGGACAGGATCCTTGGAGAGGTGCGACCCACCACATGCATCCTAGACCCCTGCCCTTCCTGGCTGATCAAGGAAGCCAGAGGGGGTTTGGCAGAGTGGGTGAAGGTGATGGTTAATGCCTCCTTACAGGAAGGAAAATTTCCAGCGAGCTTAAAACAAGCTATTATAAAACCGCTGTTGAAGAAACCATCACTGGATCCCACTCAATTTGACAACTATCGGCCTGTTTCCAATCTCCCCTACTTGGGCAAGGTCATGGAACGTGTGGTGGCAACACAACTCCAGGGGTTTCTGGTAGACACTGATTATCTAGACCCGGCACAGTCTGGCTTTAGGCCGGGACATGGAACTGAGACAGCCTTGGTCGCCTTGGTAGATGATCTACGCAGGGAGCTAGACAGGGGGAGTGTGTCCCTGTTAGTTCTGCTGGACCTCTCAGCGGCCTTCGATACCGTCGATCACGGTATCCTTCTGGGCCACCTCATGGATATGGGGCTCGGAGGCACTGCTCTGCGGTGGCTTCGATCCTTCCTTGAGGGACGGACCCAGAAGGTGTTACTGGGTGACACCTGTTCGGCCCCACAACCGTTGTTGTGTGGAGTCCCACAGGGTTCTATCTTGTCCCCGATGTTATTTAACATCTACATGAAGCCGCTGGGAGAGATCATTCGGAGTTTCGGACTAAGATGCTATCTCTATGCAGATGACGTCCAAATCTGTCACTCCTTCTCACCTGTCACCAAGGAGGCTGTCCAGACCTTGAACCGGTGTTTAGCCGCTGTATCGGACTGGATGAGAGCTAACAAATTGAAATTGAATCCAGACAAGACAGAGGTCCTACTGGTCAGTCGGAAGGCCGAACAGGGTATAGGGTTACAGCCTGTGTTAGACGGGGTTACACTCCCCCTGAAGACACAGGTTCGCAGCTTGGGAGTGATCCTGGACTCATCGCTGAGCCTGGAGCCCCAGGTCTCAGCGGTGGCCGGGAGAGCTTTCGCACAATTAAAACTTGTGCGCCAGCTGCGCCCGTACCTTGGGAAGTCGGATCTGGCCACGGTGGTCCACGCTCTTGTCACATCCCGGTTGGATTACTGCAACGCACTCTACGTGGGGTTGCCTTTGAAGACTGCTCGGAAACTTCAACTAGTCCAGCGAGAAGCAGCCAGATTGCTCACCGGAGCGGCGTACAGGGAGCACACCACCCCCCTGTTGCGTCAGCTCCACTGGCTGCCGATCCAATTCCGAGCACAATTCAAAGTGCTGGTTTTGACCTACAAAACCCTATACGGTTCCGGCCCAGTGTATCTGTCCGAACGGATCTCCCTCTACATCCCACCTCGAAGTTTAAGATCTTCTGGGGAGGCCCTGCTCTCGACCCCGCCAGTGGCACAAGTGAGACTGGCGGGGACGAGGAGCAGGGCCTTCTCAGTGGTGGCCCCCCACCTGTGGAACTCACTTCCCGGGGAAATCAGATCGACGACTTCCCTTCTAGCGTTTAGGAAAAAACTAAAGACCTGGATGTGGGACCAAGCTTTTGGCCATGCTGACAACTGATTAAAGGACCTATCGATAGACAAGGACAATGGAATGGAATGGATATATGGACTCTGATATATGGACTCTGACATGAGATAGTTTTTATGATTTTAATAGGTATTGATGTTTCATTTTAATTGTTGAACTGTTATATTTTGTATTGTTTGTTGTGTGATTTGGGCATCTAATTGTGCCTCCTTTGTAAGCCGCCCTGAGTCCCCCCCGGGGTGAGAAGGGCGGGGTATAAGTAGATGAAATAAATAAAATAAAAATAAATACTAGCTGGAAAATTTTATGCAACCCGGAATAATCTCAAGCAGGAGGAACATGGGACATATCTGCAGACTCTTTCACAAGAATCCACAAATAACAGAACTATTAACATGTGATAAAATAAAGATGATGAGAGATAGGTCTAGAATTACAGATACAATGTTCTTGGATAGAAATGGCGAGAACAGTAGGCTCTGAAACATTAAGCACAACAATTTAGGACAGACATTTTTGATCTACTCATCTTTATTTTTAAAAAAGCCGCTTCCAGAATTAACAATAGTGATTTTGTCATTGGGTTGCGTTAGTAGAAGACTCTTCCACTTACCTGCTGGCTAAATGCTGCCATGCACGAGGCGTAGCACAAATGACGGTGGTGAAGGACACGGCAGCCAAGATCGAGAAGAGAATGAGGTAGAGCAAGCCTTCCACACCGTCGTAGCAGATCCCAATCAAAGCATCCAGGTAGTCCTTGAGTTGTAAGGGATGAAAGAAGAAGAGGGGAGTGTCTTGGTCCTAAGGGTGTCAAGAGGCATGAGTAGCTAATGGCCTCAAAGCACCTTGTCGCATTACATTGCTGCTCACCTTGTGAAGACCTCTGCAGTCCAACATGGCAGTCAACTGGTGGAGGCTGGTCTCAGAGTAATTCAACAGCTGCTGTATGCCAAGCAGGTCTTTCTGCATCCAAGGGAAAAGCAGTGAGTGAAGCGACACATTTAGCATTAAAAAAGGCATATGGCTACAGGAGGGAACACTCTCACAATACGATTGCTAGTAGAGACTAAACTAGGGCCATTAGTCCCATAGAGTTTGAAAAAATCTTATGAGAGATCTGAAGGTTTCAACTGCTAATGTTGCTGCTGTATTACTCCCATCCCTATAGTCCAGCCTCTCACAACCAGTCATCTTCTGTTAACATTAAGCTATTAATCTCCTTATTCCTAGCCAGCACAGACACTTGGCATGCTGTCTGAAGACTGTGTGATTTGTGGTATAATATGTTGCTATGCTGACTTAAATGCTGCCTAACAGGGCCAGCGTATCTGCAGAGGGATAGAGCCACCACATTAAAAACATGTAAGGTTCTACAATAAAGGGAGAGGTTCCTCTTCCATAGGAGCCCCTTAAGCATGGGATGATGCCAGACTTCCCAACTCATCATATACAGTCAGTCCTCCACATTCTCTGGTGATAGTTGCACAGGATAGTGGGAAAAACATGAATAAAATAACATTTCCTTTTACTGAAACAACACCTTTCTAGGAATTTCTAGTTCTCCAATATGGCTCTATGGCAGTGGTTCTCAACCTGTGGGTCCCCAGGTGTTTTGGTCTATAACACCCAGAAATCCCAGCCAGGTTACCAGCTGTTACGATTTCTGGGAGTTGAAGGCCAAAACATCTGGGGACCCACAGGTTGAGAACCACTGCTCTATGGTCACACAGCTGAATGGGAGAATCTAGAGATTATCTTAGAGATAACTTTTCTATCAAATATGTGAAAGGGCAAATCAGCAAAAGTCAAACCCAATTCCATATGATTAAGATCTGAATAGCAGAACTGAACAGCTTACTTGATCATAGAATTATTAAATAAATTGGCCTACCCGGTTAATTTTAAACTATGTATTTTAACTTTACATTTTGTTAGTATTGGTGATTTACTATTTTTTTTAAGATTCTAAGATGCCATCAATTCTAAAATGCATGCTAATTTAAGTACCGCCAAAAAAGTAAGCCTTGGAATTGATGAAATACAATAATCTTTGTTCTATGTATTTTAATGGTATTGTTTCTATATGTATGTTTTAATTGTGTGTACCCTGCCTCAAAATGTGACAATAATAACAATAACAATTTTATTGTTGTTATTGTTGTTATAAAATTGAGGTATTTACCATATATATTAAGTCTCCATCAGTACCGGCTGAAGTCTCAACCCTATAAAGCTAGACTTCTCTGTTCAGAAAATGGTTTTCAACTCCTGTGGTAACTTGGAGATTCCTGTCTCAACTTCTATTGACACAGCACCTTTCCCATTCTGCCAACATTTTTTCCTGCTTCATGCAGAAGTAAAGGGCATGAATGTATATATATAAGATGAAAATGATGATCACTGCGCTGTTGTAAAGGACAGTAGCTCTGTACATTTTGTACATGTTACTACCAGAAGGATGCAGAAGTAGTCTATGTGGACAGCGGAATACCAAGTCATGCTACTGCAATTTGCATTTCTACTTTTTTTATATTTTACATTGCCATAGCAGTAAAATTTATGCTTAACAGCATTATCAACATGTTTCTTTTACTGAATGAATTACTAATTTTGTTTCTGTTTACTTGCTGCCAATAATTCTACTCATTACTCACCATTTACAATACATTATAAACTCAGGAACAGAATACCTGTAAACATGTGAGCTGACTTTTTGTTTCTATCACAGTGAACAGGTTTGGACACAGATTCTTTGTCACGGCAACTGGTGGATTTTAAGATAAGAAAGGTTGAAATTGATTTCTATAACATGATAGAGTGTTGCATCACTTACCTCAGCTGTAGGAAAAAGAGGCACAGCAAATTGCATGAGTCCCTGAATCTGGATTTGCATGGTCGTAAGGGAGCGTTGGTAAATAGTCAGAGCCTGCAAAAAATATATATTCAATGCATTAGCCATGTTTTCTTCAAAGGTGAAGAATACAAATACAAGGAGAACTTCAATACCAGCCCTTTCCAAGTCCTGGGAGTCAGTTCATCTCTTGCCCCTAGCGTATGCAGAGGATACGCAGAATAGAATCATAGAATCAAAGAGTTGGAAGAGACCTCATGGGCCATCCAGTCCAACCCCCTGCCAAGAAGCAGGAATATTGCATTCAAAGCACCCCTGACAGATGGCCATCCAGCCTCTGTTTAAAAGCTTCCAAAGAAGGAGCCTCCACCACACTCCGGGGCAGAGAGTTTCACTGCTGAACAACTCTCACAGTCAGGAAATTCTTCCTCATGTTCTGATGGAATCTTCTTTCTTGTAGTTTGAAGCCATTGTTCCATGTCCTAGTCTCCAGGGAAGCAGAAAACAAGCCTGCTCCTTCCTCTCTGTGATTTCCTCTCACATGGAGGAGGGAGCAAGCTAAGGTATCCCTCCGTTCTCAGAGACTAACCAAAGGGCTTTCTGATTTTCTTAAGTAGTCAATCCTTTCCACAGAAAGAGACAAAATACTGGGAGGTGAGTGTTAGGGAAGCTGAAACTCATTTTCCATGAGGGGACCTGGACCTGGATTTCATGATGAAATGGTATTGAGATGATATTGAAATGTCTTGAGATCTTCTGGAAAGGTCCTTCTTCTGAGGCATCTAATGTGAACTCAGGAGGCTGCTTTTGGTTGGCTGCTCCCCAGCTTCTCTTCCCAAAGAAGTCCGATTGACACACACCTTGCTATCTTTCCATAGGCAGCTAAAGTTCCTTTCTCTCTCCTTTGGCAGGCCTAGGAAGGCTGGTTGTTCAAGGGAAAGGGGCTTGCATAATGTGCTGTTACTTTCTCTTTGTTGCATTCCTTTAAATGATTTATGATTTAAGCACACTTTAATTGTTTGATAGTTTAATCACATTTTAAGCTTTTCTACATTGTGAATTCTTAGCTAAGTTGGTTTAATAGCTGTAAGCTGACACGAGTCCCCAAGTAGGAAAAATAAAGGATTAACAACAACAGCAGCAACAACACCAACAAAACAATCACGGCTAGACAAATAATTCCTTTTCTAGACTGACCTCACCATAGAAAGGCAAGTCCCCTCACAACAAAATTGATGGAATAAAAACTGATTCATTACTTCACATCCATTACATACTTTTAGTAACACAAAACAGCATTCATTATTTCAATGGTTAATTATGTTCAATTTTTTGTTTAACAATCAGTGATTCATGTTACTTGGGGTTTGGCAGTTATGAGTACTTAAAAATGCTTTGCAATTTGACAATTATATCAATGGCTTAATTAATTCATCAATCTAACAAGCCTGGAAACAGAAACTATAATATAATGGTAAGACCACTGCTAGAACAAAGTTATGAGTTCCCTTATCCTACTGCAGATGGAATAGAGACATAGAAATGCAGAGACATAGCAATGCAGATTTCTCATTGTCAATATATAGGAGCCCCCGGTGGTGGAATGGGTTAAACCCTTGTGCTGGCAGGACTGAAGACCGACAGGTCCGAGGTTTGAATCTGGGGAGAACGCAGATGAGCTCCCTCTATCAAGGGACATGAGAGAAGCCTTCCACAAGGATAGTAAAACATCAAAACATCTGGGCGTCCCCTGGACAATGTCCTTGCAGATGGCCAATTCTCTCACACCAGAAGCGACTTGCAGTTTCTCAAGTCGCTCCTGACATGAAAAAAAAAGTTGATATGTACAGATAAGGTCAAGTACTCACCTGCTGGAAGGGATTGGTGAGACTTTGGGTACAATATAGGTAGTACTGAACAATCTCTGCAAAGCAAAGTACACCAAAACGAGAGTCAAGAGCATGGCACCTATCTACAATACGCCAACATTACTTAAAAAACTCAGGTTCTAATGCTAGATTTCTGCAGCTGGGTTAGCACCTCCCAAAAAGTTTAATCTGCCCTATTGATATTGACTAGGAAGAGGAGCTGCTGGAAGAAAAGTCTGAGAGTTATAATTGCTGTCAAAACCAGATGGAGAGGGGCAACTGTATTTTCCACGAGTCATGTAATCAAGAATCTGAAGCGAAATTTTGGATACTCAGCTGAGTTAAGGATGTTTTCTTAGCCTCCCTCCCCAGTTAATCTTTTGTTGTCTTAGCAAGCTCTCTCTGCGCCACCACTACTTCTGCTGCTGCTTCTTGTCCTCCTTCTCCTCCTCCTTTTCTCTCCCTTCCTCTCTCTTTTTCTCAAGCACACATTCTTTCTCTTTTTGTGCAGTTGGTAAATGTAGACATGAGGAGCACTGCTCAAAGCTCATGGCTCCTCAGATACTGACAGATGCAGAAGCTATTATTTGCTGTATACAGAAAATGTGAAATGGGAACACAGTATTCACATCATGCTCTGTTATACATTAGTAAGATTTGTGCTGAACCTTGGGTATAGCATAAATCTATGAGAGCACCCTTTCTTCCACTGCTTACTGCCTCTGTCTCTTCATAAATGTATGTATTCCGGACTGAATTTTCTCAAAGCAAAACAAAGTCATTTGCAAGCAATAAATTATACAAATTGGGCAGTTTTGCATAATGCTAAGCTTGGCTACAGATACAAGTGTTTTTTCTCTTGCTAAGCTTCGGACATTTTGATTTCAAGAATGAGAGTGATAAATAAGAAAAAACACGATGGTGTATTATTGTGTAGTGGGACAAGATCACTCTTCAGGGCATTTTTAACTTTTAGCTGTAATCAACATAATCATCATCTACACTGGAAGTTCTATTCTGTTTGTGTTTGCTCAACAATCATGATCTCTGTGTGTATCCTAAATTACATTCCCCGATCCCTTTCTTTTTAAAAGCAGATTCTACACATTGGAAAGGAACAGTTATAGAAAAGAATCAATGCGTACAGAAAGGATTAAGGAAAAATTGGGGAGAGGGTGTACCCTTTCAATAGCCTCTGCAGTTGATATGTTTTTAATCAATTTTAAGGGTTTATTTTTTATTACTGTTCAAGTTTAATGCAGTCATGCTGGCCACATGACCTTGGAGGTGTCTACGGACAATGCCAGCTCTTCGGCTTAGAAATGGAGATGAGCACTAACTCCCAGAGTTGGACACGACTGGACTTAATGTCAGGGGAAAACCTTTACCTTTTACGTTAATTTAATTTTCATGTTTGTATATTTTATGTTTTAATTGTACTGTTTGGTTTTCCTGTAAGCCACTTTGGGTCTACTTTTAGAGAAAAAAGCATACTACTACTACTACTACTACTACTAATAATAATAATAATAGCTGACACGATATGAGAATTTAAAAATCGAACTGAAAAGATTCTGGCACAAACCAGTCAAGGTGGTCCTAGTGGTGATTGGCATACTGGGTACAGTGGTGAAAGACCTTGGTCTGCACTTAAACACAATACTGCTGACAAAATTACCATCTGCCAGCTGCAGAAGGCCACCTTACTGGGTTCTGCACGCATTATTCGCCGATACATCACACAGTCCTAGACACTTGGGAAGCGTCCGACGTGTGATCCAATACAACAGCCAGCAGAGTGTCTGCTGTGGACTCATCTTGTTGTGTTTCAAATAATAATAATAATAATAATAATAATAATAATAATAATAGGCAACAGGTTGGAGAAGGCTGTACTGCAGGGGTCTGTGACTGCCAGCCTAATAAACTTCAATCAGTTTTAGATCTTAATAATAACAATAACAATAACCATTTATTATCTGTTTCTCCCTTTAGCTTGAGGTGGGGCACGACATAAATAAATCTATAAAATCACATTTAGGCAAAATGGCACATGATTAGTTAAAATGAGACAATAAAAGCATATATTAAAACATACACATATTAAAATACCCAAGACAAAAGTTAAAGCCCAATAATCATAGAATGTGATTTAAAAGTCATAGACTGGATAGGCCTGCAAGCATGTCTTGCCCCTATGTCATCTCAAACAAAACCAATAATAATAATAAATCTTTATTTATATCCCACTTTTCTCCCTAAACAGGACCCAAAGTGGCTTACAACATTATATAAAAGACCAAACAAAACAATATGCATATGTAAAACAATAACCTATAAAAACAAATTTACAATAAGAAATATATACCGTTATTGCAGGCAACTCAACAATACAGATGGTAAACATTAGCACGACTCAATAAAAGTTAGCCTTCTTGTCATTAGAGCTAAATGTCTTCATCAAAACAGCAGTGTCCTTACCTGCACTTAGGTCGCTTTTTGTCATGTTCACAATGAACTTATCCGGGGCCACACAGAAATCACTGGTACCCTAGGAGAATGAAAAATGCTTGAAAAGAGTCATGACAATGACCAGAAGTGGAACTCAAGAGGTCATAAGGCTAAGCTTAAACATTGGCCACTCCTGCCCTACATCTCTCATGAGAATGTCCAATCTAGTACCAACAGACACATGTCCAAGTTTAGAAGACTTAATGTATACGTGAAATTAAGGGAAGTATTCGTTTTCAACTTTTTGTCCTCAACTAACAATCTTTGTTTATGAGCATGTGCAAAAAGCAAATTTAACCTCCTAGATAATAACTTTCACAAAACCATTAAAATGAAGTGGGTATGTAAACAAGGAAATGCCTCCTATTCAACTGTATCTCTGTGGAACATCCAGCCCAGGTGAAAAATTGAACAGACGAGTTTGTAAACAACAGGAAATGAAGTTAGTAGTAGCTTCTACCCACTCCTTGCCCCCTTGACCTAGATCTCAGAAGGCTGCACCTCCCCCCCTTTTTTTTCCAAAATGGCACATGATTGGAAGCTATGGTGCATGATTTAAACATACCACACATCATTCTGCGGTGCAATTCTCAATGTTTAGGCTGGGGAAAAAAATCTTTTTTTAAGCAATGGGGGTGTAACTCATGCAAGAATCCTTGTGAACCATTCTTTCTAAGGTCACAGGGACTGCTCTACCTGCATCAAAATGAACGGGAGAACTGCACCATTTTACAGCTCATCAAGGCCAGCTCACCCTGCAAAGCGTCAATCCCCAGCCATCATACATTTAGGCAAAGGACATCAGCATTAAATGAATAAGGAAATTTGGGTGGGAGTAGTATCTGGAAGTATAGCTTACTATAGGAATAGCAAGGAGGCTATAATGTTTTCTCTGCCATCCTATCAGTAGGATGCTTGCAAGTGCAATTTGGTGACTGCAGAATGATTCCCTTTGCTAGTGAGATATAATGGATTGGTCAGAAAGGTAGCAAAAAAGATGTGCATATGACACACGGAGGTAGCAACAGCAGCTGAAGCAAGTGGAGGCCACCATATTTTGGTCTAGAACTGCCATAACTGATGCTTAGGAATTATGGGAGATGTAATACAAAACTCTGGTGGACACTACATTGCCTACCCTCAAAGATATAGTTTCAGAATTAATGCAATCTTAGCTTCACCAAAAGGCAGACAGAGAGCAAGCAGTTATGGCCCCAACGTTGTGCTTACCACTGCTGCAGATACATCCACTGCAAAAGAAGCCCAGCTGAGAATGAGTGTGAAAAGCCCACAGCACAGGATCCTGTAGACAAAAAGCAAATGGTAGGAGGGCAGAACTGGGATGCAATGGGAAGGCAGCGAGACTGGGAACAAGGCATCTCAACACCACAGATGTACACAGTATTTCAATATGCTTCAAAATCATTTTCAAGACCAATTAACTGAGTTACATGTGCTTATTAGGAAAAACAAGTTGTGCACTACCCAGATCATACTTGCTTAACATTTCAGTTTTGGAACATTTCTGGACTGAAAATATGGTGTTGGAGCAACTGCATAAGCACCAAAGATTCCTCACAATTTGGGGAACTGACACATCAAAACATTCCTGCACACAAAATTTTGTGACAAAAAGAGGGGGGGGGGGGCAGACACAAGTAACTGTGGCTGCTCCAACCCTCTCTCTTAATCCAGTCTTCCTTTTGCCTTATTAGCTTGTTTTGGTTGTAATCACAGAAAAGGAAAGCAGGGGGGGCTGAGAGGAGGAGAGAACTAACCCACCATCCCAGGCCACACATAAAACAGTGTCTGGGGAACACTCATAATATCTATCTGGCAAACTTCCGAATGCCCTTTTCACCCTTGACTGTGCTCTGATTAATTAAGGGGTTTTCATCAAGGGGAAGCAATCTCTGACCACATCAGTGCTGGAATGAGTCTCAGTTCACGTGCGTGCATGTATTGAGACACCCCAGAAAAGAAAATGTAGGGAGAATGGAGCTGTTTTACTAATACTATACTGACCACAAGAATTTAAAGACTTCCTTAAAAAGAACCTGCTCCTTCAGGGTTGCAAACAGAAATAAGTCACCCCCTGTTTTGGAGTGTGGTGGGGTGGCACCCTATTAGCCTCCAGGATATCAGGATGGGGTTAAGCTTCCCTTGAAGGTGCAGGTTCATAGCTTGGGACTCCTCCTGGACTCATCGATGAGCCTGGAATCTCAGGTTGCGGCAGTGGTTAAGGGGGCTTTCGCACAATTAAAACTTGTGTGCCAGTGGCGCCTTGGGAAGTCAGACTTGGCCATGGTGGTCCACGCTCTCGTTACATTTAGGATAAACTACTGCAATGTGCTCTACGTGGGGTTGCCTTTGCAGACTGTTCAGAAGCTTCAAATAGCCCAACGAGAGGCAGCCAGGTTAATAACTGGGTCAGCATACAGGAAGCACACAACTCCTATGTTACATCAGCTCCACTGGTTGCTAGTTTGCTACCGAGCACAATTCAAAGTGCCTATAAAACCCTAAATGACCCCGGCCCAATCTACCTGTCCAAACACATCTCCCTCTATGAACCACCGCAGAGATTAAGATCTTCCGAGGAGGCCCTGCTCTCCGTCCTGCCATTGTCACAGACACGACTGGGGGGAGGAGACAGAGGGACTTCTTAGGATTTCCTTTCAGTTATGCAACTCCCTTCCTGGTAAAATTAGATCAGTCCTCTCTCTCCTGTCCTTCAGAAGGATGGTGAAGATCTGGCTGTGGAACCAAGCCTTTGGGACAGTGCAATAAGGCAGCAATAGGAAACCTTACCCTGCCAATCAGATTTGATGTGGATGATTTGAGACTGTTTTAAACAGTGGATTTTAACATCGAGATAACTGATTTTAGTGTTTATGTATGTTTCTTGTTTTATGTCATGGCACTGAATGTTTGCTGTTTTTATGTTGTTCTCCGCCCCGAGTTCCCTTCAGGGTGAAAAGGGCAGAGTATAAATGTTTTAAATAAATAAATAAATAAATAAATATCTGACAGTGATGGCTTACTTGGCACTATGAATGCGCAAAGGGTGCATTAAAACCCCATCATCCCCCATCCATCCTCATGCAAGGTGTACTTACATAATAAGCAGGCATTTGGAGTGCTTAGCTAGTCCCAGACAGGCAATAAGGCAGATCACCAGGTTGAGAATGAACAGTAAGAGGTAGGAAAGCCATCTGCAGAGAGAGGAAGCTGATGAGACTCAAGAAAGGCCTCCAGGATTGGAGACCACAGACAATCCCCTACCAAGGCAATCAATATGAAGCTTCAGAGACTGCAGTCCCTCAAAACCACTGAATTCGCTTAAGTGCCAGCACCACTATCGCATTACAAGACAGACTGAAATTCAAGAAGCACACATACATCAATGATCTGAAAAACGAAAAAAATATTCAAGGGATTTAGAATTCAAAAGGTTGAAGTTGCACTTTGAAGAGCAGAATAAGACATAGCTTTGTTTAAATCTAAGCAGTTGAGCTCTAATTCTCTGAACACTAACCTGGGAGCAGAGCTTAGAAATAACCAGCTAAATTTGGCTAGTTATGTGTCATTTTTTGCCTTCCTTCAACAAGGCTTAACACGGACATCTGCTGGTTAACACTACTTGATGCCACGAATATGAGGTTTTGCCTCTTTATTGACTTCAGGCGATGGACTCAAGAAGAAGGCAGCAGTCAGAGAGCATTTGGGGTCATTAATAACCAGAGAAAGGAGAAATTGGACTTGGGGCACCTACATACAATATAATAAACTTATATCTGTGCATTGTGTTCTTGTATATAAGTGAGTAAAGAGGTAGGAGAGCCAGGTATAAAATAGTACACAAAATAATTCTGCATACACTGATAGAAGCGACTTGAGAAACTGCAAGTTCCTTTTGGTATGAGAGAATTGGCCATCTGCAAGGATGTTGCTGAAGGGATGCCTGAATGTTTTATCATCCTGTAGGAGGCTTCTCTCATGTCCCCACATGGGAAGTTGGAGCTGACAGACAGGAGCTCACCCCGCTCCCTGGATCTGAACCGCCGACCTTTCAATCAGCTGTTCTGTCAGCACATGGGTTTAATCTATAATCTATATAGTTCTGATTGTAACTTCTCCACCCTTGTTTTACTAATGAAATTCTGTGGTCATTCAGTGACGCACTCCCATATCACTGTGAAATACTGTCTTCCATATTTGCCCCTATACTGAGCCATTGTTGCTAAATGCCTTCAAGTTCTTATGGCAAGATTTGTTCAGAGCGGGAGTGGATTTGCCTTCCTCCGTGGCTGAGAAAGTGTGACTTGTTCAAAGGATCCCAGGAGGTATCCATACCAAAGCAGGGATAAAAACCTTGGGCTCCAGAGTTGTAGTCCTACACATAAATCACTACACCATGCTGGCTCCTATGCTTAGCCATATCATCTCCCATTCAAAAACGTATTAGCTGAAAATTAAATGACACCCTAATTTGCACTTTTGCTTTCAGGTAGTTTAGTTTTTTCATGTGGGGAAGTAGAAAAAGGAGGGTTGCATTTTTTCACCCAAAAATCACCAAAAAATCTTGGGGGGGGGGGGGGTATCACAGGTACCTGTAGTCTACAATAGAGCCATTTGGATCAGCTTTTTCTACTACAGCAAACATGTGATCTAGTGTTATGGAAGTTATAGGATAAAATATCCAGAAGGCTAGAGCAAGAGAGGAGCATGAGAAAGACTGGAAAACAGTCTCTAACTGGGGAGGAAAGCTTGGACTCAAGAAGCATGGACTTCATTCCTTGCCCTATAGAATTCTACCTCTGTTACCAGAGAGGATCATATTCACTTGGAAGAAGTTATGCAGGTTGCAGAATTCTGATCCTTGACAGGAAATAAGACCCAATCATCACAAACAGAATTCACATTTTAGGAAGAGAGGCTACTTAGATTCAGCTGGTTTATCTGGCATCCTTGTGTGTGGTGCTATTTCAAAGGGACAAAGGCAGGGATAGGCTGTAGTGTGCACTGAGCTCTGTGTGCCGGCCTGTGCATGAGAGCCACTGTCCTGCAGCATCCTCCGCAGCCCCTCCTCTTCTAGGACATGTAAGCAGCTCTCCTTCTCTCCCTGAGGACAGTGGCAAAAGGGGGGCTTTGATCCTTCCTCCCTCCCTGCAGATGCTGCTGGGTCTGTTGTATTCAATGGATTTCTGACTCATTAACAATGCAGAAGGGAGAGAGATCAGTGGATTCTTCTTCTGTTTCTGTCACCACCTGGAGTCCAAGAGGACTTAATTAATATTCTTTCCTGTGGCCATTTGCTGGGTGCAAGGAAGCAGCCAGCTTGGGGGTCCACTGCTGGGAATGTGGGCTAAATCTGTAAACAAAACAAGTAGGCCTACTCTAATCTTATTTCTAGTCCCCTCTGAAAGGGCAAAAGTTACTGCTTGAGAATCTAGAGAGTTTTTGTCAGTCAGAGCAGACAATGCTGGGATAGATGAACAAAGACTCTCAACTGGAATAAGGCTGGTTTCTATGTCCTAAAACTAGTGCATAGGTGACAAAAACCTCTTTTTTATTTTTTGGTCTACTAATCCGGGGAGCAATGTGAGCTCCCGCTGTTAGCTCCAGCTTCTGCCAACCTAGTAGTTCGAAAACATGCAAATGTGAGTAGATCAATAGATACCGCTTCTGCGGGAAGGTAACAGCACTCCATGCAGTCGTGCCGCCAACATGACCTTGGAGGTGTCTATGGACAATGCCAGCTCTTTGGCTTAGAAATTGAGATGAGCACCACCCCCAGAGTTGGACACAACTGGACTTAATGCCAGGGGAAAAGCTTTACCTTTACCTACTCCAAGAAACATTCAAATCATCATTGCCATTGGTCATGCTGAGAAAGGGTAGTGGTCTTCCAAAATAAAAGGGAAAAAGAAGGTAAAGATATCTAGTAATATTCTTGCGACAGCAAGATTTCTTTTCTTCTTTTTATTTTGTGACAGGCTAACATGGTCTTTTCTTTGAAAATTCCAAAATGTAATTGTTCAGGCTTTGTCCACAATTACTCTGGCAACAGTCAGGTGATCGTTCTGCTGCCTCATTTAACATGTAATTCATGGTGCCTGATTTCTACTTGCAATCATAAGCTTTTATGTGAGTGGTAGGGGCAAATGTTATAAACACTGTCTTTCATGCTTACACTCTTCAAAGGACATTTGCCAGGGAAGCATGTGCAGAGTTCAATGAAACAATAGTTTCCTAATTCACATACATGCAAAATCTGAAAGCTTAACATTAAAGCATTCATTTGAAAAGGAATAGTTAATACAGAATTACAGATGTGTAAATAATTATTAAAATACCTGTCTAGAATTTTTAGATAAAGGTAAAAGTTTCCCCTGACATTAAGTCTAGTCATGTCTGACTTCGGGGGTGGTGTTCATCTCCATTTCTAAGCCAAAGAGCCAGCGATGTCTGTCGACACCTCCAAGGCTGGCATGACTGCATGGAATGCCATTAGCTTCCCGGTGAAGCAGAACCTATAGATCTACTCACATTTCCATGTTTTTGAACTGCTAGGTTGGCAGAAGCTGGGGTTAACAGCGGGAGCTCACCCTACTCCCCGGATTCGAACTGGCAAACTTTCAGTCAGCAAGTTCAGCAGCTCAGTGGTTTAACCTGCTGTGCCACCCGGGGGGGGGGGGTTAATTGTGCTTTAAAATAATGCAATTAGCAACAAGAATTTAATAGTATTTTGCATTCTTTATTTTATGAACTCAACAATTTGCAGCTGACAAAGTTTTTCTAAGAAAGGCATCCTATGGATGGCTAGCTGATATGAATGGACAATAAATCATTAAGACTATGAAAACCCATGTGGTTTTATGCTAATTTCTGGGCACAATTGGACAAGAGATGCGTATTCAGGCTAAACCTTCCCCAGTGCTTAGACAACCTTCTGCACTCAAAAGATGTGCCGGAAAAGCACATGTAATTCCAGGAAGACCGACAGCTGTTCTGAGAAATCTAATAACAAAGCATAGGTTCTCATCACCCACCAACTCACTCTTTTATAAATACAGGAAACTCTCCCCACCTCTAAAAAGGCAATCTTTTTCCTTCATATTAAGTCATGCCTCTTTCAGTCAAACGACTAACCGCATCTCGTTCATTACATGCTGTAAACCAGCTAGGCCAATGGGATTGAGAAGTACTGTCTGTATCAAAGCTTCCCATAACCTTCCAATTAATCAAGACTAAATCAATGATCTTTGAACTAGTGGCCTCTTAACTGCTGGTACACCAGTTTACCAGCCTGCAAAACAAACCCATGACAACAGCCACAAAAGTAAGTCAACAAAGTCACAAAGTACAGATTGAGTATCGCTTATCTGAAATGTTTGGGACTAGAAGTGTGTTTTGGAATTTGAATACTTTTATGGACATAATGAGATATTTTGGAGGTGAGACTCAAGTCTAAACTCAAAATTCATTTAAGTTTTATACACATCTTATGAGCATAGCCTGACAGTATTTTTATACAAAACACTTTTCATCATTTTGTGCCTGAAACAAAGTTTGTGTACAGGGAACCATCAGAAAGCATTTTAGATTTTGCAATATTTGGGATTTTGAAATTCCAAGTAAGAGGTGCTCATTCAGAAGGGATATGAGACTTGTAAGCTGCATCTCCCTCTTCCACCCATGTCTCTTTTGTTTTGACTTTGGAGATAATACTTTCTTGGACCACACACTCTTCTATCTTAATGTAGCAGAGAGCTCCTCCCACTAATACCAAGTGCTACAAGGTCCCCTAGAGTTGTTCACGGGCAAGACTGTCCACTACAGACAGAAAGTGCCATCTGCTCCTCCAAATGCCTGCTCATTCTCATGAACAGAAATGTCAGTTGGGCCTGTTATGGAATGAGAGATGCTGACAGATGGACTAAAGAAGTATTTTCCTTTTAAAGCCTGCCTCTGAACGCTAAGAGTACACACACAAACCCACTAGGAGAAGCTTTGCGGAAAGAAGATGCTCTGAGTTGGACTGCGGGCAGGTGATTAGGAAGGCCAGCGATCCTCATTGAAACTGATTCATCTTTCATCCACTCCTCATCAGCAGTCCCTTCCCACCTAGATGAACACTCAGAGGGTTCACAGACAGATCAAGAGTTGGGCTGTCTTTTAAGCACAACACTGTCGCTCATTGCAAGAAGTAGTGAGCAAAACAATGGGGACTGTACTCTATCACCCTCTGAGCCCTCTCTTCATTGCTGGGTTTTAAATCACTCTCTCCTGATTTGGAGAGAGAGAAAGTGTAAGCAACAGAACAACATGCACTAACATGCTTACTCATTTATGATATGCCAGAATTCCCAGATGGAACAAAGGGATCTGTGTGCCACAAATCTCTCCTCGGTGACATCTGCTCTCACCTATAATACTCCACATAGCTGACCTCACTGGCAACCTGAGACAGGTCTACTGTCATGTCACCCCAGACAGGGAGCCCTGAGAGCTGCAACACAATATTGTCTGCCATCTGTTGCAGGAACTTGAGTGTCTGCACATAGTCTCCTCGAGTGGCAAAGATCTCATTCAGCCGGGCCAGGTGCTGCTCCAAAGCTATTTTCATCTTCGTTGTAGTGCCGGAGACCTGGCAAAAGACAGTAAAGACACCCATGAGAACCAGCAGCTTGTATCTGTGAATCCTCTATATTTTATATGGGTAGAAGGCAAGGTCAAAATCAGTTTGACTTTTTTCAGTTTTGACAGGGCAAAGGATTTCTTTCACTTACTATCAAATGCACAAAGGTCCAGGATTTTTACTGAAACTTTTCTAATACAGTTAATATTGCATTCTAGAAGAAACAGCTAAGTCAGAATAGTACATCCATCTCACTTTTATAGTGAAATTGACAGAGAGTTGCTGGAGTTAATTATCATAAATACATCCATAGAACAATTTCCGGGGGGGGGGGGGGGGGAGAGGGAGGAAAAAAATCAGAACAAAGCATCTTATTCACCTCAAAGACTAAAAACATAGTGGTACAAGCTTTTGCAGTTTACTTCAAGAGATGTAAGAGCAGATATGTAAAGTTACAGACACATACACACATAGTATGTGCTTTTCATTTGCCTCAGACTTCATTGTTTACTACAGTACCTACCCATAATCCATCGACACCTGCATCTGTACATCAGTAGTAGCTGGAGTTTCCTTTGCCCCTAACTCTCACTTCATTCTGGGTACTCTCACTTTGTGATGGTTTTGTGGTCCAACAATTGTCTCTTAGCTATCACAAGATCTACCCCTGCCAAACACCAGGGTCCTATGGGTTTGGCCAGGCCATAACTTTTCTCTATGACTTCAAACTGACAGAGCTGTTGAGCTTTGAGAACAAATACTACCAAGGCATTTTCCTGTGCTACAAAGCTCTGTTTTCTCACTCTAACCAGAGAAAAAAATTCCTATCTTGAGCTTAGTGTCTCTCTCCTCACAACTAATTTTTCCATGTTTGCAGCCAACATGCCCTTTGCAGGGGGAAAAGTTGCCAGCATGGCTTCTGACCAGTAAACGACACACAATCCTGGTAGCTGCAAAGGAAAGCAGCTGCCCCTCCAAGACTCTGCCAGTCTGAAAGGCAGATTACAAAAGCTTAAGGAAAGAGGTAATGATACACCCTGAAATAAGTGGATACATTTGAACCCAATTCCTTGCATTAATACATACACCAAAGGCTACAATACAGTGTGTAATAAAAGTGTAGAGTTGAGTAGAGGGGGGAAGTGCCCTAGAGCGCTGGTAGGAAGTATGTGTTCCTCCAGACTTGCTGACTGCAGCGTCCATCTTCATCCATAATTTGCTAGGCCATTTGGGGCTAATGGAAGTCACAGTCTGACAGCATGGAGGACAACACACACTTCCTATGCTTGCTTGGAAAAGGGTGGCTATGGCACAATGCAGATACGGCGTAGCCACTTTACTTCTTATTTCTGGGTGCATGTAATTTGACTGTAATGGCAGCTGAGAAAGAGGATCAGGAACAGACAGTGAGGTTAGGTCTCCTAGAATAACAGAATCATAGAGTTGGAAGAGACCTCATGGGTGATCCAGTCCAACCCCCTGCCAAGGAGCAGGGAAATTGCATTCAAAGCACCCCTGACAGATGGCCACCTAGCCTGTTTTAAAGCCTCCAAAGAAGGAGCCTCCACCACACTCCGAGGCAGAGAGTTCCACTGCTGAACAGCTCTCACAGTCAGGAATTTCTTTCTCATCTTCAGGTGGATTCTCTTTTCCTGTAGTTTGAAGCCACTGTTCTGCATCCTAGTCTCCAGGGCACCAGAAAACAAGCTTGGTCCCTCCTTCTTATGATTTCCCCTCACATATTTATATATGGTCATTATGTCTCCTCTCCGCATTCTATTCTATTCTGCAGGCTAAACATGCCCAGCTCTTTAAGTTGCTCCTCATAGGGCTTGTTCTCTGGACCCTTGATCATTTTAGTTGCCCTCCTCTGGACACATTCCAGCTTGTCAACATCTCCCTTCAATTGCAGTGCCCAGAATTGGACACAGTATTCCAGATATGGTCTGATCAAGGCAGAATAGAGGGGCAGTATGACTTCCCTGGATCTAGACACTATACTCCTGTTGATGCAGGCCAAAATCCCATTGGCTTTGTAAGCTGCCTCATCACATTGTTGGCTCATGTTTAATTTGTTGTCCACAAGGACTCCAAGATCTTTTTCACACGTACTGCTATCGAGCCAGGCGTGCCTCATTCTGTATCTTTCATTTAAATCCTCTTTTCCAGAAGAACATCACCCTTCTATCTTAGTGAAGAGATCACCCCCACCTTAAGACCTAATCTTCGTTCCCAGACCACAGCAATACAAGGTGCATCAACTGGGACCAGGGAGCAATACAAGCAATTTTGTACCCAGCACTATTTAAGAAGGATGCACCAAGACTGCTTGCCTCCCATTTCTTCTTGTTGCTGCCTTTTGTGCAAATGCACAAGCTCCCAGAAGAGAACCAATCAAAGCAGGACCAATGGGCATTTTCTATCCAGAGGTAATAGAGACAGAAATGCCTTTGGCAAAAAACAAAACAAAAACAAAAACAATTGCCTTGTTGGTGTTGGTCCCTTCACTCTTGTCTAGGAAGAGACATTTCAACTGGTGCTTTCCCCCCAAAATGTTGAAATTCTTAGACTGCTACTTCCAATTTTGGCCATTCTAGGGGAAAATATCAAACCTGCCGGAGCCAGAATATCTGTATTAGAAGAAGACCAAAAAGAGGAGTAATTCAACCAGTCTTACCAGCGAATCAATCCCGGAGAGCGTGTGATTAGCATTATCAAGGGCGTAGATCAGCTGATAAACCCCATCGTTGGTTTCGCTGTTGCCATAGAAACCAATGCCAACAGCAGCGCTGGGGGGAAACAAGCAGAAAGAAAGCAGGAAAAAAAACATGAGTTAGCAAAGGAAGAGCCGGATCGGTTTATCTGTAGCAAGATGTCTTGCCATCAAGGCCCTCTCTGACACTGAGTAGAATACTCAAGATGTTGAAATGAAAACTGAAAACTCTCTCAGACTGTAAAATGGATGGGATTCGTGAAAAGCAGGTAGAAGAGAGGGGAAATCAGTCTTTTTTTCCTATACTGGGGGCCTTTAAGAGACAAAGGGGTATTACTGCCTTTCAATGGTAAATCCTCCCCTTCATCTCAACCCCTCTTCCATTCCAGTGCAACATCTTAAAATCTTGAGTCTTAACTTGCACACTCTCATTACATGGCTAGTATCTACTGGTGTGGATCGCTAACCTGGGAATCTATACATGACCTCAAATAATTCCTTGAATCCAAGGATGGATCATTATCCCAAGCTCCTTTCAGAGCATGTCCGAGGAATGACTTATAAGTGTATGTTGGGTAACCGAAATGCATTGATTGCAAAGTGGAAATGGTTGAGGCTCATTTTATTAAAAGGGAGGGGGGGCGCTTTAAGAGATATTTGTGGTGCATTCATACAGAATGGCTAAACAAGGCAAGGATTTAAAATTGCTTTCCATTTTACTGGAAGTGTCAACTTTCATATGGAGAAGTAGCTCATAAGAGTCCACAAATGAATCTCAGGAATATGAAATGACAAATAGATATGACCTCTACTACCCAAGTAAATACATTTTAGCTTAGATCTAAGTGTTAGTCCCAATGACAGCCAACTTCACTGAAACGGTAAATATTGACTCAGACAATTTCCACTGATTCTAGTTGGATTAACAATTAGATCTAAGCCTTTGTCTTTTGACCTGAACTCATACTTCTCAACCACTTGCGGGGACTTCTGATAAACCCATCAAATACCCAAGGGCCTGACTTATTAGAGAACCACCTTAACAGTGTACTTTTATAGTATAACAGAAGAAATCAACATATTAATTCAGAGGTTTGTATTCCAATCTGCTATCTTCCTAGGTAATTGTGTTTAAAGATTCCAGCCGTTAGAACAGTGGTTCCCAACTTGTGGTCTGTGGACCACCAGTGGTCCACAAGAACTAAAATATGGTCAGCGGCCTCACCATTACTACACTGTTGCAACAAGAGTGAGACTGGTCTCACAAAATCCTCTCATAATGCCAAGGCGTATTAAATATAGTTCTCTGTGAACAAGCCAATGGTGACTAATGGATGGCATATGTTCTGCATCAGAAACTACAGCTGATGTGGTCTATCCATTGCAATTTTCTGAATCGGCACCCCAAATAACCAAACCAAAAGTAAAGTTGACCAAAAACTGATTTGTAAGCCTTTTGATACTGATGTTGGAGAGAGGTCCCTGGTTAAAAAAGGTTGGGAACCACTGCTTTAGAAGGTACACTTTAGCTCTTGATGGAGACCAGAAACTGCTACTGTTTATATAATGCCATCACATATAGTGCTATACAACAACCACCTATAATGTTGACTTTGACACAGAAAAAATGACAAATAAAGGGAGGGAAATACTGGCAGATCAGGTACTGTAATTAGTAAATTTTTGTTGTTATTTGCCATTGATCCAATTTTGACTTATGGCAACACGATGAATGAGAAACCTCCAAAATCACTGGCCAGCTTTCCCAGTTCAGGTCCTGCAAATTCCTTGACTGAATCAATCCACCTGTAGAGCGATCTTCCTCTTTTCATATTGCCTTCCATTTTGCCAAGCATTATTAGCTTTTCTAATTAGTTACATTGTCTCAAGATGCTTGTTGTTGTTGTTGTTGTTGTGTATGTTCAGAACATTTCTGACTTAGGGTGAGCTTAAGGCAAACCTAACATTGATTTTTGGGGGGCAAGGTTTGCTAGGAGTAGCTTGCCATTGCCTTTTCTTGAAGCTGAGAGAATGTGACTTGTCCAAAGTCACCCTGTGGATTTCCATCACAAAGCAGGGATTCAAACCTTGGCTTTCTGGATTGTAGCAGTCCAATGCTCAGACCACTGCACTACACTGGATCATGATATGGATAGATGTGTAAATGTGGTGCATTTCATACATATGGCTACGTATGAAAATACCGCAAAATAGATCTACCAAAACATACGTTTGGAACAAAGCTCATGTTGGTCTCACATATTTTTCCTCCATGAAAGTGATTCCAAGTAGGAAGAACTGAAGATACGAAGTGTGCCAGTACAAAATTGCAAACACCGCAAGACAGTCAATACTGTGAAATGGAAAAAGGCCAGAGATAAATTGCTTACGTATATCAGGTGTCTTATTACATTGATCCACTGACAGAAGTATATATCGTTTGAATCTAAAGTTTGGGAAGTTGCTTTCGAAAGGTAATAGCCTCAGGTCCTCCTTTTCTCCCCAGTACACAGCAGTTAGTTAAGACTAGTTGTGCTGTAGTACAAACTGACACTTACTGGTAGTTTTCCAAAAGTACCTAACACAGTTTGAAGTTACTTTTAAAAACCACCACCAACATCTGAATTATACGCACAGCCCTATTTTGGCATTACCCATATTACAGCAGAAGGCACTTTGTATTATGTGTGTATTATGTGTGTTTCCTTCTCAACAGTTTAATGAGTCTGCATCTTGTAATGACCAAACAACTAAACTGAGGCCACAATCCTGCCGAGTTCCAAATCTCCAATTTTGTTCTTAGTAAAGTTAATGTGTGAAGTTACCCTGTGTTAAGACACAACTGCATTTATCAGAGTTATACCCTTCATAGTGGGGGTGGGGGGAGCATAAATATTGGTAGAACTATGTTACCCCCCCAGCTCTGTTTATAAGCCTCTGCCATTGATCATTTCATGTTTGTAAAATAAAATACAATTTCTCCACCTGGCGCTTGTGCTCCATTGCCAGTAGATACAATAAAGGACGCCTAGCCTAGTTTCAGTCCTTCCAATTCAAGGGCTTAAAAAGATGCTACAAGCTGGCAATGCACTGAACTGTCAGCCATTTCTCTCCCCATTGATGAGAGATTTAGGCCAAAAGGCGAAACAAAAAAACAGAAAAAGAACTAAGCAGATTACGAGAATCTGCAGAGAGAGAGAGAAAAATACTATTCTGGATTGCAGCTGCTCCTTGCTTAAGCCCCAAGAGAAAGCAAGCAGAGAGAAAGAAGGGAGGGAATGCATGCCAGAGAAAGAAAGAGAATGTATGAATGAATTCCAAGCTTTTTGACCAGTTTATCTGTAATTCCCTTCCACCTCTTGTCAAGAGTAAAAAGGTCTTCCTCCTTTGAATGAAGGATAACATTCCAATAATTCAAAATGAATTTTTACATTCAAAGTTACAAAAGCACTCTGGTTTTGTATTCATATTCCTTACAGATAGAAATCCCTGCCTGTCCCACATACCAGCACACATTAGGCTACAACCTAAGCATCCACCTGCTCATAGTAAGGTGACAGCAATTGGATATAATTTAACCTGCCATGTATCCACATTATGAGATCATTGGCATTCTTTACAAATCTCTTAGTGATATACATCTGGGAAGAAAAGGGACTATAACCCCTTAGTAAAGTATTCTAAGTACTGTATACTCATTTATCCCAGGTATAGGTTGAGGGCAGGTTTTGATATGACCTGTGGATAAACTGAGTATTCTCCCATGGAGAGAGAAAAGCCCCAGCACTGCCTCAGGAGGTCTCCCATCTCTGACATCTGCTATAATCTTTTCCCATCCAGGCATTCAAAAAGGCAGGAAATGGCCCCATGGTGGAAAGACCAAAGGGCTTGCTGCTTCTTTTAGGTTCTCCCAGGATAGATTTGGCTCTCGCCTTTTGCCATTCTCCTCAGAGATTGTTGCTTTTTCGAAAAGAGTCAACCATGTTTTTTGGGGTCCATTTTTTTGTCAAAAACTTCTAGACTTATATATGAGTACATATCCTAACATTCTACTGGATGCAGCCACAACATCAAAAGAGGTATCAAACTGCTAAAACTGATCAGTGTAGACAGACTCTTAAGGTAAGCAAAACTAACAAGTTTCACAGTAAGGCATCTTGTTCTCTCCTCCTCTTGTCCACACAATCACCGTCTCTTGGGAGGGATGGAGTGGTTTACGGGATAAAGTGGGATAGGAATAAGGAACTGCCTGGTGTATTTGAATGTAAAATGAAAATATCCTCTGACGAACTTCTTTTAGTTCACTTGTCTTAGAATCCAAGCCACTGAAAAAATTGTTTCTGTGGTGGAGATGGTGAAAGCAAACCCCATAACCATATTGAATGCGATAGTGACTCAAAAACTTGTCATGGGGTAGTAAGACTACAGTAATCAATCATAATACAAGTATTTGGGGGGAAATAAGGGGAAGTATCTGAAGTCAGAGATTTAGGTGACTTTTCCATGGAATCTACCTTAAAATCACCACCAAATTCTATCTCATGTCCACATTCATAAACGAAACAGAAACAGCAAGGCCAAGGCATGGATCATACAAGGCCACCTTTAATAAAACAACACATGATCCTCCTCAACTCGTAGCTCCACTGTGTGGGCTGTCTGGTCACAGGATTTCTCCTCACACCCTGGGATTTCAGGGGAAATTCCAACTCTTGGCAGACCCTTCAGTCAAAGCCTTAGTGGAAGTGGCTCCATTTCACCTCTGTACTCTCATTTCACAGTTGGGAAATGGGACTGGGGTGGGCAGGAAGAGAGATTTACAGCTTTCCTTGATTTTCTATGTGTGGATCCATAAGCCAAGGGCATGTGCTCCAAGGTTGCAGTAAAATAATCTAACCTTGACTACTGGACTTATACTCACAAAACTCTGCTGCATTGGTCAATCAAAATTATCTATACTACCCAGTGCTCTCCAGTTAATCTTTTAATGGACTTCATAATTAAATGGGCCTTGATCTTCAGATATTGATGTATGTTTCTTTACTTCTAAAAGCACTGTGCAGCCTTGGTTCTGATTATCTTCTCTGCATCTGTTCATTGAACACTGAAGGCCAATTCTGAAATTAAGAGTCCTTACAAAGAAGATTGCTGACATATTAAGGTCACAGGATGAGACTATGGAAAATGTACAGGACAGTATTCACAAACTGACAAAACCTTTCATAGATTGCAATATATCTCACAAGTTCATAGAATTAGAGAAACAAAGAGCTGAATGAGACTACAAGGACCAGTTAGTACAAACTCTTTCTGTTATGCAGGAACACAGACTCAAAGCACTCTTGATAGATGGCCATAAGTCTCTGTTTAAAAATCTCCAGAGAAGGAGACTCCACCATTAAATAGTTCCTATCATTGGGAGGTCTTTCTTAATATTTAGGTGGATATTTTTCCCTGCAACTTGAATCCATTTCACTGTGTCCAGGTCTCTGGAGCAGCAGAAAACAAGCTTCCTCCATCTTCAATATGACATCCTTTTAAATATTTAAACATGTTTATCATGTTTCTCTTGACCTTCGCTTCTCCAAGCTAAACATATCCAGGTCCCTAAGCTGCTCTTCATAGGGAATGGTTTCCAGTCCTTTAACCATTTTGGTCACCCTCCTCTGGACATGTTCCAGACTGTAAATATCCTTCATGAATTGTGCTACCCAGAAATACTCCTTTTGATGCAGCCTTGAATTATAGTATTTTAAAGCTGTCACATCAGTTATGGCCTCTAAGTACACATGCCAATCAGGGAGAGCTTTTTTCAAAGTGTCAAAATTGGCATGAGATTTCCCAAAGCAATTTTTTAACCAGGGTGAAAAGAAAGTCAGCTCAGCCATCTCATTCATGTGGGGGAAGAATCTGTTGGGTTCAAATTTAAATCATTAGCACCTCCAATTTTAGTCTTGCCTCATCATACTCCACTTATTAACTGAAGCACAATCCAACCAATGCTGAAAACTAAATAGCGCATATACAAATAATAAAATAAAATAAAACACGTATGAGTGTAAAAGCATATTGATTCAGGCTCACACAGCCATGTTTTCGGATTTTAGCAGTTATGAGTGTGAATTATGTTTTAAATGATAGGTGGTGTACATTGCAACTTCTTTTGTAAACTTATACATTATTGAGGATGCTTATGATATATCTGTACATTCAGAATATCAAATAGTGCAGAATTAACTCTGCTGCCACTTTTTTAGAATTTCATTTGCAAATATTTAAGAGAGATTTCCAGCAGATCTCCTTCCTTTCTTCTGCTGCATTTTACACATTCTCTCTTTTGTGTAGCTCGCTTTCCCATTCACGATTCCTTTGACATTCATGCATCTAAAGCTACTTTTAAAATTATGGCTAGGCAAAAGTTTGGCTCTTCTGAAGTCTCTGAAAACCTCCAGATCTTTTGTGCCAGGGGCGATTCCTCCCCTTAAAAAGACAACAGGCAAAACTAGCCCATACTAGCCATTAGCGCAGGAGTTCATCCCCTCCTCCAAATTCCTCTAAACTAAAAAAGCAGAATACCACTCAAAATAGCAACCAAAAATGGTGTGACATTACTTCTAGCACACAAAAGCATAGTACTACAACATGGGGGGCACAAGGGCAATGGGCTCCATCCTCCACGCAGTTGCCCGCCTCTGCCTTACATGGCAATTGAAACTTTGGTTTAATAACTAAAAAAGAGGGATACAAACACATTTCCATCAGATATAAAGGATCCATTAGGATACAGGATATAGTAATCATTTTTCCTAGAGGGAAAAAGCCCAGTATGCTTCTCCACTTGCTGTTTCCATCTATTTCTGGGCAGCTGCAGTGATGATGAGACCAAATTTACCCCAGCATCCCATGATGGGCTGCACTACCCTATAAAACTTGACCTGGAAGTGAGCAGAAATCACTCACTTCTCCGATTCCTGGGAGCAAAGAACCAAACTAAGGGGTGTAAATTAGGCAATCTAATACTTCTGCAATTATTTCCATCATCTGTATATCTCGGGGGGGGGGGGGGGGCTTGGGAAACTGCAAAAAAAGAGTCTGGGACAACCTGTGGCCCATGTGCCATGCTTTCTTCACTACTTCATTCAATCTCAAGAACAGAGGATGGGTTTATGACAGGCAGCCACTTAAGCATTGCCAAAAAATAGGAAGTACACTCTCCTCATTCACACATCCAAACAAAGGAGAGAAAAGAGGATACAGAGTTGCACAAAATGTTCTAGTAGAGGGGGGAAATTGAAATAATCTGATTTTGGATCAAAATAGTTTACCATAATAAGGAAAACTATGATTATGTAGCCATTGATGTTTTCTATTTTATCCACAAATACCATGAAAACACCAGGTTGTCTTTAAATACCATCAAAACCGCCTGTCCAAAATGGATTTTTCTGAGGAATCCCTTGAGCTGGCATTGACGTGCGCTACGTGAGAGTGAGACAATCAGAAAGTGGTGCAGGCTGCTTGTGATGAACTCCTACAGATGGGAGGGAAGAAAACCCTCTCTTTGTCTTAAAATAGTCTGTACAGATTTACAGTGCTTTTACTCAAATCTTGAGATAAATTCATGGTGATACAGGCCTGAAATAGAAAAAAGCCTTGTGTGTGCGTGCGTGTGTGTGTGCATGTGTGTGTGTCGGGAGTGTCTTGAGAAACTGCAAGTCACTTCTGGTGTGAGAGAAGTGGCCATCTGCAAGGACCTTGCCCAGAGGATGCCCGGATGTTTTACCATCCTGTGGGAGATTTCTCCCATGTCTCCGCACGAGAAGCTGGAGCTGACAGACAGGAGCTCACACCACTCCCTGGATTCAAACTGCTGATCCTTCAGTCAGCAGTCCTGCCGGCACAAGGGTTTAACCCTTGTGCCGGCCAGTAAAAAGTAGAGAGAAATCTAGCTTAAAAATCTAGCCAAAAAGCCAGTAAAAAGTAGAGAGAAATCTAGCTTAAAGAGGTAAACTTTCCTGATCTGAATGTTCAGTGTGTGCTGCAACTCAGCATTCTACATCCCCATAGATTTGACCAAATCATCCATTTCATAGCATCTGACAAGCAAAAAAACCCCAAAAAACCAGTGAGTTAGATATAGAGATGCAGGGGGCGGCCTCCCTCTGATCGATGCTCTCACTCTGCATTTAAGATTCAAAGAACCTTGATGCCTAGGAGTTGGTGAAGAAATGCTCCATATGGCTGCGCTTGCAATCAAAGCACCCTGGGGATCAAAAAAAGCACTTAAGGTTGTATTATTACTCTGCCTGCTGCTCGTCTCACTCCTCCAAACGTTATGGATTTGTATTATTGCACAGGAGATACCATATCCAGAGTTTTAAGAAGCCCAAAGCCCACAAGGTCACGTGCTTGGGTAAGGAAAGAAAGCAAGTCATGGGAAGAGCATGCTGATTCAATCAGCATGTTTACTCCAAGACACAGATAGCTCTATTCAACTAACAGCCTTCCTCTGCATTTGGAGACTCGGATCACCCTCAAACAATTAAGCACTAAAGTTCTTGGAACGGAAGGAAAGTCCCTGGAACAGAGAATTGTATGAGCTAATTGAGGAGGGCATACAGAGTCAAAGGAAGGGCCAGCAGAATGCCATGTAAGCTTTCCAACAAGGCATATGGAAGGCTGGGAAAAGCAATCTGATGTAAGGATGTCACTTCCTCTGTGTTTGCATCCGGGGATTAACAGGGACTAAAATGGTGTGCTATTTCAATATGCTGGGATGATGGAAGACAGATCAAAGCTTGACAATGAGGGGGGAAAGAAGATCAAAAATCCTAAAACTCAGGTTATACAAGGATCAGGCAGGTTCATATAATTTGACTACTCGCTATACATCAGAAGCAAGGCAAATGTAATGCAGCTCATATGGGGACTTTCAGATGCACACAACAGGTTTAATTATAAGAACTGTGGAAAGGGGCTTCATTTCCTTCATTTCACCCAGAATTACATTTTCATTCAGTGAAAGAAAGAAGCCATGCATCCTAGTGATTAATGAGATGGATTTAGACTTGAGAGGGCCAGGCGCTTACTTGGTAACTTTGGACCAGTTATCTATTTCAACCTGGCAAGGATAAATCAGGAAAGAGGAGACCTGTTGACTTGAAAGAGAAGCAGAACACATACATAGCTAATAAGTAATACATAAATCACTCTCCATTTACAGATGGACTTTGGGCATCCTTGTAGATTGTCACGAGCGACCTACAAAACGAGCTGCCATCCAGGTGCACAGAAGTGGATGCAGCTCTCTGCAAGATCCAAACTGAAGTAAAGAGGTCAAATACAGCAGGAGTGATGATGTAGCCTTTCAGATATTGTTTGACTGCACATCCCATCAGCCCAAGCCAGCATAGCCAACAGTGAAAGATATGTCTAAATATGTCTTGATGGATTTTAACTGTGAATTTTTAGTGCTGTTTGTGTTTAATTCTGTTTTAATATTTGAATATTTTTATACTTTAAATTGTATACTGACGCTTTTACGTCAAGATGCTATCGGTCCCCTTTTGGGAGATAAAGTGAGGTATTGATGATGATGATGATGATGAAAGGAGAGACAGCACAGGTGTCCCCTGTCTTTGAAGCACAGGGAGATAACAGTTGTATTGCATGACTGAATGAGACAACTAGTTCCAGTAACTGTGTTTGTCTTTCTTGGCAGCTACTCACAAGGCACACTTATGGGGTCTTTACATCTCCAAATTCTAAATAACAGCAAGGCCACATGCATTTGTGGGCAGGAGTTCAGTTCCTAATTGGAGAGCTAGTTTATCATGAGCAGAAAGCCGTCAGCCTGGCCACAGAACAAGATGTGATCAACTTGAGCAAGGCATGTGCATTGGCTTTAAAGTGGAGGGGAAAGCTAGGGAAAAGCGGCCTCTCATTACATTAAAGCGCCTATTACCCCTTGATCCTTCCTTGGCTGTCTTCCATGACTCATGGCTCACTGGAAAGCCCCTCTAGGGTTTGGTTTCCTTTTGGGGGGGAAGGGTGGGGAGAACTATATCTCATTTCTTAGTTTTATTACTCCCCTCTTAGCTATTAGTTCTCGCTATATCCTTTGGATAGACTAACTGCCCCTTGGTAGTATATAGCATGTTCCCCATTAGTGGAAAGTTAGGAATCCACAGGAAAGGCAATTGATAGACTGTTGAACAAATGCAGGAACTGGCTTGCTATGGCTTTGCAAAGTCAGCCCTAACCAAAATCCCTTTTGTGGAAATTGCTGCAAAAGAGAGCAAGCATTGCAACATTTCCTTCATGCTGCTGGGAAAAGGGAGTAGTATTGCCAAAAGTCCCTGAAGCCCCAACAGAGGCAGTGAGTGTTTGCAGAACAAGATGTGATCAACTTGAGCAACTTGCAGATACAGAAATAGGGCTTGTGTCCATAGTTTTCACATTGCCACTGGCCCCTGGGAAAACAGCCTCTTTATGATGGCAAGGATAGCCCTCATTGGAGACAGGACACTTAGGAAAGTGAACTAGATTTCAGGGACAAATTAGGGGTAGCTTCTCGTGGGGTTTAAAAGCTTGCAATTCCTTGTGTGAATGTGTTCAGGAAGGGTGAATATTGATCGTACAAGTAAGATGACGTGACATGGTAGCCACATACCTGCAGTAGTAATAGCAGGAGCAATTGCACCTGTGCCGCAGGACTTGCTCTCTGGTGGTAAAGACATCCTTAAAGGTCATGTCACTGTTGTGAAGCCTACCATCAGCAGATGAACCTATACTGTACAAATTGTACTGAAACAATATTGGAGTCCATAGAAGATTCTTCTTTGGTGCAAAGCTAGAGGAGATTCCGTTCACATTTTGTTTACCTTAGTAGTTTTTTCAGTTTGTTACACAAATATGCCCTATGAGTGAACAAATGCTATGCTACAACATAGAATTTGATGGGCTAATCATGCTTACTTTGTGCATTGTTGCAGTCTTTCTCACAGCTCCTCATTATCAAAGGGAGACTGTGAGCATCTTCTTATTGTTGTGTGTTTTCAAGTAGTTTTTTGGCAAGATGTATTTGAGGGGTTTTCTCACCACCTCTGAAGCCCAAGGTCGCCCAATGAGTTTCCAGTGTCACAGTCCAACCCACAAACTACTACACGATGTGAATTTTTAGTCTCAAATCCCTGGAATCCAATATTATGCCACATGCAGCATCCTTAAATGAGAGAATTCCTGGTCATGGAGAGCAGAAGGCAAGAAGGGAAGGAGATGCCAAGGATAGGGAGCTTTCCCTTTCCAGAGACACCCAACCCTGCATGTCCTCCTTTAATTGATTCAGACTCCATGGACAATTAACCTCTTGCCTCACATGAGCCCTGACAGCCAGCTGTGCCATCTGCTCAGGGGGTGAGATTAAAAGCTAAAGGACTCCTCCACACCCCAATCTCCTTCCTCCTCCCCCTCCTCTTGGGATTAGCTACAAGAGGAATGAATATTGGAGCACAGAAGCCCTTTCTAGGAAAACAGCATTTCAGTGGATCTGAGGAGCATCTGCAAATAGACAGGCTGTGCCTGTTTCTCTTAACAAGATAGATAAGAGAGGTCAAGAGCAGGGAATGGCCCACAACCTCTGCATTGAGAAAGAGAGTGTAACGAGTATGCTAAAGTTTTTTTCCATTCAGTAGTAAGGCAAAGGTAAAGGCTTCCCCTGACATTAAGTCCAGTCATGCCAACTCTGGGGGTTGGTACTCATCTCCATTTCTAAGCTGAAGAGCCAGTGTTTTCTGTAGACACCTCCAAGGTCTTGTGGACGGCATGACTGCATTACCTTCCCACTGGAGAGATCTACTCACAATTGCATGTTTTCGAACTACTAGGTTGGAAGAAGCTAGGGCTATCAGCGGGAGCTCACACTGCTGCCCAGATTCAAACCTGCAACCTTTCGGTTAGCAAGTTTAACAGCTCAGCAGTTTAACCCACTGCGCCACCAGGGGCTCCATTCAGTAGGATGAAGGGTCAAAATTATGCATGTTTTACTGAACAGTCTTTGAAGCTTTTGGAGAAGCAACTCCTCTTCCTTTGAGTTCAAATGTTTTTAATAACGATACATCAAATATCTGATGTGATGGATCACCAATCTCCACCTCCCCAATATATTTGGTAATGGTACCCTATCTGTGCCATATTATGTTCTGCAAATGATGGCCTAGAAATGATCTAAAGACTACCTTGAGTAGCCCTGATATATATCAAGTATCTTTCTGTCTCTCCCTCATCCCCAAACACACCCTCTTAGAAATTATCTATAACAAGAAGAAGAAGAAGAAGAAGCCTACTTCACCGAGGGGACTAAGAGGTGGTTTAAAACAAAAAATGACAAACACTTTATGCCAGGGGTCCTCAATGCGGCCCTCCAAGGTCATTTACCCGGCCCTCGCTCAGGGTCAACCTAAGTATGAAACTACTTGAATGCACACATAACAACAACAATAATCATATCTCAACAGCCAAAAGTAGGCCCACATTTTCCATTGAAATACTAATATGTTTATATTTGTTAAAATTGTTCTTAATTTTAATTATTGTATTGTTTTAAAATGATTTTGCACTATAAATAAGATATGTGCAGTGTGCATAGGAATTCATTCATGTTTTTTTTTAATTATAATCCGGCTCGCCAACAGTTTGAGGGACTGTGACCTGGCCCTTTGTTTAAAAAGTTTGTGGACCCTTGCTTTATGCCAACAAGACATAACAAACTCATCAAATCATAAACAATAAAAGACTACTTTGAATAGCCTTGGTATATAACAAATATCTTTCTGTCTCTCCCCCAAACCTCTCCCTAAATGAAAAGACAAGAGAAAGCAATAAATAGAGACTTTGAGAAGATGTACTAGATCTGAATAGGGAAGACAACTCTGGATATCAAAGTAAGGAATCCCAACTGAAAATTAGTCTGAAAACAATACATAGTAATTGCTTATACACCTACCTTCTAAAGAAGCCTACATTTCTGTGTTAAAGTTATAATAATTAAAGAAAAACATATGTCCATGAAAAATCACAATCACAAATCCTCCTATCTGATGCATTAAAATAATTAAAATTGAGCCCTTCAAATAAATGGTTTTAATCAATTTGGTTGAAATCAAATTAACCCTTCCAAGAAATCATCTTTGTTTTAGTTAAAGGGGCCTATCTATATTGGATTACTTGGCATCTCCATCAGGAGAGATAAGCATAAACCTTGTTAATCCTCACACAAACACCATGAGGTAGCCCCCTAATATCTCTTTTACTTGAACAGAGAAAAATGGATTTCAGAGAGAACGGAAAGGTGGTAAACGAATTTACGCACTCAGTGCAACCAAACAAGTTGGCCTTTAAATTCTGCTATCTAACATGTCCATTATTGATTGGCTCATATCCTAAAAGCTGACTGCGTGCGCGCGCGCGCGCACCCACACACACACAGTCTTTCTCAGCAAGTGAATAAATACAAATGATCACTTCAAAATAGGGTTTTCGTTTCTGCTTCTGTTTCCGTACCCAGAGCAATATGTTACTGCTGATGCCTAGCATGACTTCACTCACTTCCTCTGCTTCCCCATTAAACATTTTCAGAGGGAAAACACACCAAGTGACTCTAAACAGACTTCCTATTTAATGGCGTGGCAGGCAGATACTAATGACGTATGGTGGTGGTGGTGGGGGGGGGGGGGTTGGGACACCCACACATTTTGTCTTTCTGGCATTAACTCGAAGGTGGGAGAGGTCAGGGAAAAGCCTGGGAAGGACTGTTTCTTAAGGGGCATCAACGCTTGCTGTTGGTGCTAGCGATGCTGTGCATCAGCTCTGTTTCTCTTCTACATGATCCATACTCTTCTACTTCTCCAGCTGAATTAGGAGGAAAGGAAGTGGCAGCTACACATCCCAGGAGTCCCGCCTGTCCCTGGTCAGCTTTCCCAGGGACTTCTTTGATCAATTTGTAGCCCATTCAGAAAGGCCCCTCAGGCACAGCCTCCACACTTTCACAAATTTGAAGTCATAGCCTGCCATATGGAGCCTTCTCTTCTCATTAGAAAGAAAATCTCCAGGGTGGAAAATCACTGGGCTTTCTGCATTGCTCAGGGATGGGATTCACACACCATGCAGCCCTCTGAGAGTCCAAAACAAAAATGGCTTTGTGACCTATGGTGCACACCCATCCCCATGACTGTCTATAATCAGAGTGGAAGCAGAGGCCAGTTATTACCAATAGACAAAAGAAAGAAAGTGGAGCTTGTGGGGAAGAGCTGGATTTTAGGGCACCACATGATTTGGACATAAGACCTTTCCTACAAGTCACATTGTAATTTGTCCATGAAAGAACGGTCCTCTCTGTGGGTGTCTCTCAATATTGATGCATCTACACTGTAGAATTAATGCAGTTTGGAACCACTTTAACTGCCCTGGCTCAATGGTATGCAATCAAAGGAGTTATAGTTTGGTGAGTTATCAGCACTCTTTGGGAGAGAAGGCTAAACACCCTTAAAAACGACAACTCCCACGATTCCATAGCATTGAGCCATGGCAGTTAAAGTGCTGTCAAAACACACAAGTTAGGCAATGTACGAGCACTCATTCCCACTCTCTCACATACACCCTTTTTGCTCTCTACTCAAAAGAAACTCACCAGCAGATGAGGCCCGCAACCACAGCGGTCCAAGTGATGCAGCAAGAATTGGGCCTTTTTGTCTCTGTCTCCTCTTCCTTCTTGCAGCAGCATAGGCAGATGAGATAGATGCCAAGGAAGATGAGGTTGAGGCCCAGAAAGACAGCTCCCAGCAGGGCCAAGAACAGCAAGGACTGGGGAAGGACACAGAAAAGGGAAAGATGGATGATAAATATTTCCTTCTGCAAAAGAAAGATCCCTCATGCACACTTGAAGCTGTAATGTTAATCAGAGCCAATATTCCCAAAACAGTTAAGTTATTATCCAATATCATTCTCCTTATTCCTCCAAATTCCACATATTAATTCAGTAGTTTTTGAAATTTACAGTGGTCTACACTATTGGCCTTTGTTGTGACTCAAACACAATTTTCAGTAATATATAAATATAGGGGTTGTGAATCTGTGGCCTCAAGGTCTCTGACTTATGGCAATCCTATCCAAGATTTATGTAGAGGAGGTTTGCCACTGTATTTCTCTGAGGCTGAGAGAGTGTAACCTGCCCATATTGCAGCATGGACAAGCAGAAAAATTTAATGAAGTACTATACAAGTGGATTCAATAGTGGTTTCCCCCCAAATATGCACTCTTTCACAATTAATATCTTTGGAGGACTTATAGATAATGGAAGAGTCACAATTCAAGAGGGATATTGACAAGCTGGAAGGTGTCCAGACGATGATGACTGAAATGATCAAAGGTCTGCAAACCATTCCCTATGAGGCTTAAAGAGCTGGATATGGTTGGCCTGCAGAAGAGAAGGTTGAGAGAAGATATGATAGCTATGTTTAAATATTTGAAAGGATATCATAAGGAAGAGGGAGCAGGGTTGTTTCTGCTGCCCTGGGAACTAGGACTCAGAGCAATGGGTTCAAATTACAGGAAACAAGATTCCACTTGAACATTAGGAAGAACTTCCTGACCATGAGAGCTGAGGCTTTTAAACAGAGGTTGGATGGCCATCTGTCGGGGGGTGCTTTGATTGTGCTTTCTTGCATGGCAGAAGGCTGCACTGGATGACCCATGTGGGCTCTTCCAACTCTATTATTCAATGAAAAGTAGTATCAGGAGGCTGACCACAGACTTTACTTCCCTCATCCATGTTCTATGGTAATCAAACCAAATGATGACTAGCTGACATATCAAGCTGCACCAAAGTGCATCAAGGAAATCTATTATATGCTAAAATTACTTCTTTCTGCAGCCTTAGAGAGCGTTGTCTAAGTTGGACACAGGTAGATATATGATATCACCACTTCTGCAGTTATTCCCCTTCAGTTCATACAGCAATCAACTTTTTTATTTAACTACCCTATGTACTAATGGATAAAGTTAGAAAATTTAGCTGAAAAAACTTGAGTTGACTTATTTCCAGCTCAATGTAAGTATTCTTCTCAAAAAAGAACCATACCCTCTCTAAGAAGAGAAAGGGGAAAGCTCACTCCATCCTGGAAGAACCTAAAAGATGCACCAATTCCTTCTCTTTTCACCCTGGCACAGATTTTCATTATTTTTAATGTCTTAATGGGGCCGCTCCTCCACCCCCCGCGGGGATGCTGGCACTTTCCCCTCTGTAGAATAACCCTCAACCTGTTCACGAGTCATATCAAAATCTGAAATTTTGGTCTCCAAACTTGCCCTCGACTTATGCCTAAAGACAAATGGTAGATTGCTCATCTGCAAACTTGGTACAATGTGTATGTCGAATTCTCTCTCTTATGTGTGTATTTGCCTTCAAACTGCCTGTCAACGTATGGAAACCTGATGCATTTCATAGTATTTTCTTACGCAAGGAATACTCAAAGGTGGTTTTACCAATTTCTTCCTCTCAAATATAGCCTACATCACGCCCCAAATATGCTAACAATCAAGTCACAGAAAGATATTAACACCAAATCAGCAATGCAGAATGCTTACCCTTAGCTATCAAAGTGCATAGAAAAGTTCTGCTAACAGCATCCCGCCAAACCAGCCATTGACCAGCAAGTAAATATAAAATTGTTCCCTAGTTGTTGAACAAACAGAAAAAAATATGCCATTGAAGTAAAACAACCTGCAAAATCTGTGTTACCACCTTATATCAGCAAGTTGTAATCTTTCAGTTGAAGAGGGAGTCTGGTGGGAAAGAAGATAAATTTTTCCATTGCCAAAGTTTCCCCACCACTGTTTTCACTCTAGCTAGTCATCATCACAGGCGATCCCTCGTGGTTGAGTATGATTGTCTTTCAGAGGTAGTCTTGGTGGAGGATCTGTAAATGACTGTGAATATCTATTCTGGATCCATGCAGTCTTTTGCAGTGAGGGCACACATTTCCTGACAAGGGTTTGCATCTGTCAGGGATACTTTGTGCTTTTTCTGCATGGCAGGGAGTTGGACTAGGTGGCCCATGTAGTCTCTTCCAACTCTACTATTCTATGATGTGCCCTCATCTTGGCATGTTTCTCCCTTTCGCCTTCTATTTGTTCCTCCTCAAAATCCACAGCATTGCTGGTAACAGCTGACCTCCAATTACAATGCTTGAGGGCCAGGGTTTTCCCAGTTCTTGGTGTTTATTCCATGTTTTTTAAAAGATTAGCTTCAAGTTCATATTTAAATCTCTTTTGTTCTCCACTGACATTCTGTTTTCTGTCCTTGAGTTGAGAATACACTGACTGCTTTGGGCAACAACTCCCATGGTGGCTAGAAGAATCTGGTAGTTGTCGTCCAAAAAAGCAACTTTTCCCACACTCTGAGCCTCTCACATCAATCTGTTATACTATTAATGATGGGACTAATTAGTGCCTATTCGAGATCTCAAAGTGGTTGTGAGGTCTTTGGTTATCAGCCTATGTTTTGATATAGATCTAAAGGACAGCTTTGCTTCTAAACTACACATCACCAGGCACAAGTGGTTCTGATTTCCAAATGTGGGCTTTCATGTAAGTCAGGTACTCAGTGCAATACATACACCCAGAGGCAGTTTGCGTGATTAGCCAGAATTTCTAAAGAGGTTTATATCTGTCATCTCTTCATTTCCAGTACAAATTTAATCCCTTGAAAAAGAAATGCTATGGAAATGCTCAGTCCTTGCCCTCTCTTTCACTCACAGTGGGCCAATTAAGGTGGCAGCAACAGCTCAGGATATTTTCCTACCCAGGGCACAGCTTCAAAGAGCTCCTGCTCCCAAATCAAATAGTGTATTATATTGGCAACTGTAGTTGCCAGTTGTATTATTGGCAACTGTAGCAACTGTAGCTCTCAAATCAATTTTGACTTATGGCGACTTTATCATAGGGTTTTCTTGGCAAGATTTCTTCAGTAGAAGTTTGCCATTGCCCTCTTCTGAGAATTGAGACTTACCCATGACAATCCAGCTGGTTTTAATGGCTGAGTGGCAGTTTCATTTATAGTCATTGCCCAGCACACAAACTCCTACAACAAAGTGACAACCACACCCCCAACTAAGCTGTCCCTTAAGAACTTCTTCCCTGTAAACATAAAATAAATCAAATAATCAAACAATAATCATATGCTTCCTTTTTGGGGACATCCAAAATATGGCGCCTGAAGCAATAGGAACCTAACTCTGCTTAACTCTCAATAGAAAGTCCAGAGCAGAGCAATTCACAGTCTGCTTGGCTAATCTACCCACCTTAGCTACTGAATTGCTCTTGGTGGCACAATGGGTTAAACCAGTGGTTCTCAACCTTCCTAATGCTGCAACTCCTTAATATAGTTCCTTATGTTGTGGTGACCCCCAACCATAAAATTATTTTCATTGCTACTTCATAACTTTAACTTTGCTACTGTTATGAATTGTAATGTAAATGTCTGATATGCAGGATGTATTTTCATTCACTGGACCAAATTTGGCACAAATAACCGATACACCCAATTTGAATACTGGTAGGGTGGGGGGGGGGGGGGTTGATTTTGTCATTTGGGAGTTGTAGTTGCTGGGATTTCTAGTTTACTCATAACCAACGAAAATTCTGACCCCCCCCCCAAAGATAGAATTGGGCCAAACTTCCCATACAGAACCCCCAGGACCAACAGAAAATATTGTATTTTCTGATGGTCTTTGGCGATTCCTCTGACACCCCCCTCATAACTGCTCCAGTGGTCCCAACCCACAGGTTGAGGAACACTGGGTTAAATCCTTATGCTGGCAGGACCGAAGACTGATAGGTTGGAGATTTGAATCCAGGGACAGCATGGATAAGCTCCCTCTGTCAACTCCAGCTCCCCATGTAGGGACATGAGAGATGGTAAACATCAAAAACATCCAGGTGTCCCTGTATCCTGCATCTTTACACAATTGTAGTTTCATGTGACATCTTTATCACACAGGTGGAAGCAGAATGGGACAGAGGGACCACAACATAAAATAAAATAAAATAAAATCACTAGTAAAAAATCACTCAGAGGTCAAGGAATGAAACGCACAAGAGTCACAACCAAGATGTGGACATGGTTTCTGAATCATCGCTGCTTCCCCTAGAGGTGATTTCCACGAAAGTATTAACACTACTACCTCAAACAGACTTTCAAACACTCATGATTTAGTAAATAAACTTTTAAAAGGCAAGGCTATCACTAGGCTGTGTTCCCTAGCAACAGAGACAGAAATAATACTAGCATTTAAATGCGTTAGTTCTAGCTTGTCAGCTAACATGACATGATGGGATTTTGGTGCAGGCTAACCAAGAAATTGGAGAAAAGAGCAGAAACTCCTATGTGAACAGAGACAAAAGGGAATGGAGCAGTTGCTGGCGGTAGATTGTGGCCAGATGAAGGTATAAGAAGAGTTTGTTCTCCTGCTGTAAGCCAAATTCTCAAAATTCACAAATTAACATATTACCATATGGATTTTAGCCATATCCTAGCAGAGAGATTAAAAGAGCATTTTCTCAGTTCATTCTAGGCTTCCAATTCACTCAATATAGGCAGTGGGCTGCAATGAATGAAATGCTACATTTGGTTCAGAGCACCCAAATCTAGGTTCACATTTCTATTCAGCCATTACAGATAAAACATACTGAATGATCCTGAGCAGCAATCAAATTGTCCAGCACCATCTGACTTACAAACAACTTATAGTTAAGAACGGGAGAGAGACAATAAGAAGTGAGAGAAATCTACCCCTAGGAAGGGAAATTCACTCCTGGAAGAGTTATCATGGGGGAAAGGTGCCTCCACTGAAGCTTTATGTTTTAAGATGATTTTATTGTTTTAATGTATTCTTTGATGTATATGTTGTAAGTATCGTTGATGCCTATGTGAGGCCGCTCTGAGTCCCCTTGTGGGGAGAAGGGCGGGATAAAAATGTAATAAATAAATAAATAAACAAATAAATACATTTATCACTAATCCTTGTTTCCACAACAAGTCAAATTTTTCAAAATCCAATTATCACAGAGATAGGATGGGAAATATCCTGAACAGGGATACAGACAGCAAAACAAATACCAAAGGGGTGTTAACTCTTCCATATGCTATCCAAAGCTTAAAAATACGTATTTTTGGTTGGAGTTACACTTACAAAATGTATCTGGACAAACTTACATACAACTTCAACACAAGAACAAACCTGCAGAGCCTATCTTGTTCGTAACTTGGGGCCTGCCTGTATTTTAAAGATAAAATATAGTAATTTCCACGCATGAATCTATGGATAAACGGTGATAAAAGAACAATAAGAACCCAACATTCAGAACTCAACCATTAATTTTATTTTATTTGCTATATTTTGAATTCCACCATTCTCCCAATACAGGGACTCAAGGCAGCAAAACAATGTCACTTATTCTTAATTAATCCATTTGAAGTTTTTAGCACCAATCCCAGACTCTGCCCAGTTCTTTCACTGAAAACACACAAAACAAAGATTAAGATGCAGGACATTGGTTTAAAATTAATAGTTAAAATTTACTGGGTTGTCCTTCCAGAAGAGACAGATCTTCAATTGTCTCTTAAATTCCAACAGCTGATTTAGCTGTTGGATCTATTCCTGCAGATCATTCCACGGTTGACATCCCAATTATCTATGACTTGAAAGCTTATTTTGGAGCTGCCACAAATGTTTGGGCCTCTGAATATTTTAGTCCTCTAGATGTCCCTTCAGCTCCAGTCAGAGATCAAAGGAGTTATGATCCAACAACATTTAGAGCAGTGTTTCTCAACTGGTGAGTCCCCAGGTGTTTTGGCCTACATTTCTTCAGCATGGCATAATAGAAACAATATGGAATCCATGAAGATCCGTTTAGTTAACACAATGGTATGCACCATAGTAACCTATGGGTGTGAGAGCTGGACCATAAGGAAGGCTGAGAGAAGGAAAATAAACACTTTGAACGGTGGTGTTGGAGAAAAATTCTGAGCATGTCTTGGACTATGAGAAGATCCAACCAGTCCATACTTCAGGAAATAATGCCTGACTGCTGACTGGAGGGAAAGATATTAGAGGCAAGGATGAGGTACTTTGGCCACATCATGAGAAGACAGGAAAGCTTGGAGAAGACAATAATGCTTGGAAAAAATGGAAGGAAAAAGGAAGAGGGGGCGACCAAGGGCAAGAAGGATGGATGGTATCCTTGAAGAGACTGGCTTGACTCTGAAGGCGCTGGGGGTGGTCATGGCTGACAGGGAGCTCTGGTGTGGGCTGGTCCATGAGGTCACGAGGAGTCAGAAGCATCTGAATGAATAAACAACATCAATAATGGAATCCACAGTGTTTTACCATGATATGGTGGTGGGTATGAGAACACAGGATGGGGGGGGGGGGGCTCACATCATCAAGCAGCTCACATCATCTGCAAACTCTCTTATTGCTTGTGTAAACGTCACAGTAAACTATTTATGCAAATACATAAGTAAACTACTTCTGCAAACACACATAATTGCATTACAAAGCAATTATAATGGAGGATAGAGCATGACAGGCAAACACTGAGTATAGTTTGGTCCCTGCCTTATTTGAAAGCTCTACAGCTTCACTTAAGCAAGTTTCATCTTCCTACAATTAAACAGCAGGCTGAAACAAATGCATTGACCCCCTCCTCACCCCTTCATTGTTTTAAAAAGACTAGTAAGTTACTAGTTCTTCATATCTTCATATCATGGGATTATCACTACTGCCCTCATTCAGGAGTCCTCCCACCTACCACAAGGCAGTCACTTCAACACTGCTGAGTATAATAACTGGATTTATACCAACATTATTCCCTCAAAAAGCTGAGAGTGCTTTAGATGCAGGTCTTTACACAGTCATGGCATGTGCAAGTTAATGGTGTAACTTCCTGTGTGGATCACTAACTACAGGGAGGCCATCTTTATGACTAACCCATGAAAAACATTAGTATTCTTTAACTTTATCTGCAGTGAAATTAATTTTCCAGAATATTTTGAATATGGACATTTGCCAAATGCTTTAAGCCACAAACTTCATCTATGTTTTGAAAAAAATAAGGTTTTTTTAAAGAGTGTGCTTTGCTAATCTTACTAATTGCACAAATCCCAACAGTATTGTTAAAGGCTTTCATGGCTGGAATCACTGGGTTGTTGTAGGTTTTTCAGGCTATATGGCCATGTTCTAGAAGCATCTTCTCCTGACATTTCACCTGCATCTATGGCAGGCTTGCCATAGATGCAGGCAAAACATCAGGAGAGAATGCTTCTGGAACATAGCCATATAGCCTGAAAAACCTACAACAACCCAATCCCAACAGTGTTTTCCCACTGCCAAAAGTACTGGAAGTGGTCTTGGATTAGGAAAAATCCAATCCAACAAATTTAGTGTGTTATAAATGTTATATCCCACAAAATTCAAGAACCTGACTTGTATATTACTACAACAGATGCAAGCATTCTTAAGACATGGCAACTCCACAGCTTACATTTCATTAAGCTGCTTCTTGATAAGGGAAAAAAGAACAATTTCCACAAACCGTTGACCTTAATATCAACATGCCATTAAAAGTCTGCATTTATATATAGAAAAAGACTTCCCAGGAAGACATTTTTTTTTTGTTTTCACATGCACACACCACTAAAATAATCCAGCCTGCCTGGTGCTACATTCATTAATTATGTTGCAAATTAATTTAATGAAAACAGAAACAATTCAGAGGGGAAATGTAGGGTAGCACTGGGTAATGCTCTCTTCCACTGCTCCCAATTACATTCTTCAATGCCTACTCATTCAACCTGCAAAATTGCCCATCACAACATACACTCAGTGCAGGTTCACATATGCAGTTAATCTATTTTGGTGGTTTTAGTTTATTTCTGTTTTTCAGATGTGTCTTTGCCCCATGCACAGAAAAGCACTTCTGAAGCACTCACTTTTAAAGCATGCTTGAAGGTAGCATGTCATCAAGGGAAGTCCATTTGAGCAGCATCATGCTGATATACTGACCCTAGGCCTGGTAGCCAGATTCTCACAGTCCTCATACACACAGCTGCATTGCAGTCAATAACCTCCTAAATTGACACAACCATTTCCTGGAGCAAAGGGGCAGAGCTGTCTCATGGCTCTACAAATGCTGCTTCTCTTTTCCCTTCCTCCTCTGTGCAAATTTAGGTTGAAGTTTTAACCCTTAGTACAAATAACTTCTGGGAGAAGTAGAAGTAATAAACATCCAGCCTTCCTTCTCCTGTCCCTATGCCTGCTCTCCCAACTAAGATAGAGCCAAAAAAAAAATTCGTGTCAGGAGCGACTTGAGAAATTGCAAGTCGCTTCTGATGTGAGAGAATTGGCTGTCTTCAAGGACGTAGCCCAGGAGATGCCCAGATGTTTCATCATCCTATGGGAGGCTTCTCTCATGTCCCTGCATGAGAAGCTGGAGCTAACAGATGGGAGCTCATCCTGCTCCCAGGATTTGAACTGCTGACCTTTTTGTCAGCAGTCCTGCCGGCACACGAGTTTAACCCATTGTACCACTGGGGGCTCAAATGATACAGCCAAATGATAGTTCAGATCAAAGCATGGTTGAATAATTATCTGGGAGCCACAGAATAGCACAGGGCTATGGCAGTGTTTTGCAAGAGCTGAGCATGATGAAAGTCCTGTCAGTCCGCCATAAGCTTCATGCACACAGTGGCAGCCCTCACACATGGATCACTTCTAGCTCAAATTAGTAGCAAGGCAGCACCCTCAGTATTAAAATGCATCCATCCAGATGTTGAGGAACATAAGACAGCAAGATCACAGGACACTTATCCTTTAACACTTGCCCTGGTGAAAAATTTCTTTTCAATACCATCCAAAGAACTGCTTTTGAATTTCAAAGTCCTAAACACTTTGCAACCTGGTGACTGGGAGGACTGCTTCTCCTCATATGAATCCAACTGACTGGGCCAGCCCCAGATATTTTGCTACTCAAAGGGCAGCTATAAATGGGGTGCACATACACCCTTAATCCAAGTCAAGGTGCATAGTACTTAAAGCCATTCAAGTGCACATAAAGAAGAAAATCCCCAAAGTGATTTCTCTCCTCATAGAAAGTAAAACTACAATAACCACAAATTAATTTGCTGCCCTTTCATGGCAGCCCTAATTCACTCCATTATTTTTATTCTCCATCTTACTCTGCCTAATGATAGGACTGACCCTGTTACCAAGTCTTAAGATCTTCATCCCAGGTTCTGCTGTCTTGCTTTTTAAAATTATTGTTATCAGACTTATTTGGCAGGTACCACAGAAAGGTCTAAATACCCCAAAGGCACCAGATCTCATCTGGATTGGGAAGCTAAGCAGGGTCAGCATTTGGATAAGGGATCACCAAGGAATGCCAAGTGCTGTGGGCTACAAAGGCCTATAGATCACTTAAAGGCAAATGCTTTGCTCTTACTTTGGAGATTTTTCTCAAGGACAACTCATAGATAAAAGGAAGCCCCTTTATCGGCATAAGAATTTTTGAAAAACACTGGTACAGTTGGCCCTCTGTATCCACATCTGGGATTTCAATTCCCAGAAGTCTCAGCTAACTTGACCAACGTTCGGGGATTCTGGGAAGTCCAAAATGCCTGGAAGACCAGAGAAACGCTGTTTTAAATGATGTCATATTCTGGCCAGTTGGGACCACAGTTCTCAAAATAATCTTTTTTCTTTTACTATACATATAATCGGGATATCAATTTAAGTTAGCGACAAAGAAGAATGTATAGCTCACACATCAAGGCTGTTCTCTGAAAAGAAGAGGGAGTTTTCCCACACTTTTGCTCAATGAGGCTTTGTTTATCTTAGTGACTTCAGCAGTTGTGGGGCTGCTTTTCATCATCTAAGCTTTGAAACAGTGAAGGTCTTCTTATAGGCTAAATATGAGTCCCTACAATAGGATGGAGCTTGTTAGAGGAGAGAGAGAGAGAAAAGAAAATCACAGGGATTGCTGCAGGCATAGAGCAGCTTTTCTCGGCCTCTTCCTAGCTCCTGTCAAGAGGCGTCTCTTTCACCCACTAGGATAGAAGGACGCTTTGTCAGAATGGGTTAGGATCAGCGGCTCCCATCAGCAGGTTCAGACCAGCAGTGGAGTAAAGGGGTGGAGGGGAGCACAGGCTGCGAAGCACATGGCCAAGCCACCCCACTGGAAAGCAAAAGCTCCAATCTGGATGATGTGGAAAGTTGTCTGAGAGGATGAATGATAAGAGGTTTGCAAGGTCATACTTTGGGGGGGGGGGGGCATAGTAAAGAAAGAAAGACTTTATTATAGCCTTTTATGGCAGACCTTAAACAGGAAGCGACAGAAGAACAAAGACAGGCCATACTCAGTGTGATATTTTACTGCCTTTGGAGCAAAACCTCCAAAATCCCCATGGCAGACACCAAGAACTTGTGATCTTGTGCCTTGATTCCTCTGACCTAAACCACTCAATTCATCTCCCTACTTCAAACATTTTAAGCCACCCTTTGCAAAATCCACTCTGAATGACAGGGAAAAAATGCTAGAGGGTGAGGTTTTTATCTGCTTCTAAAAGGAGGGGCTATTATCCCATGTCCTAGTAATTAACACATCATGCAGCTAAAAACTGGATTAATACAGTATAAGCCCAACTTTTAATCATATTTTAAAAGTGATAAATAAATTGAACATAAGCTTAGCTATTGTTATTCTGGAAAGATGCCAACTGGTACCATGATTGGAAAAAAAGATTCCTTTTGGCAAAGTCAAGCTAAAAACATGTCACAGGACATACTTTTCCTATAAAGAGGCATATAAACTAGAGATATGCTGTTCAACTTGAAATACAAGGATCATATGTACAGTAGCTTATTGTTTGATGAGCGCTGTTTTAATTTAGTCTTAAGTTGTTGTTTTATATACCTATATGTTCTATTCAATTGTATTTTATACTGTGCCATATTTTTATGTTCTGTTTTAGGGTAAGAATAAAGTTATTATTAAGGTAAAGATAAAGGTTTTCCTCTGACAATCGTGTCCGATTCAAGGGGTTGGTACTAACCTCCATTTTTAGGCTAAAGAGCCGGCATTGTCCACAGACACCTCCAAGATCATGTGGCTGGAATGACTACATGGAGCACCGTTACCTCCCCGCCGGAGCAGTATCTATTGATTTATTCACATTTGCATATTTTTGAACTGCTAGGTTGGCAGAAGCTGAGGTTGACAGAGGGAGCTCACCCTGCTCCCCAGATTCAAACCTGCAACCTTTCGGTAAGCAAGTTCAGCAGCTCAGTGGTTTAACCCACAGCACCACCGGGGCTCCATAAATAAAGTTCTTATTATTAAAGTTATTAATGAAGTTCTTATTATTAAAGTTATAACGTGTGGTGTGTGTTTATGTATGCATATGCATGTGTGGCTTCATATTGTCTGCTGACTTATGAGGAACCCATAATTTCATAGGGAAAGAAAACCTCAAAAGGTAGTTTTACCAGATCCTTACTCGGAAATATAGCCTACAGGTACTTGGTATTTGTTGATGGTCTCCCATTGTTCCACCATCATTGTATACATCATTAATTCTCAGTACAGTGACATCCCCAGAAGAAGGAAGGAAAGATCGAGATGAAGCAAACACATGTAGTAACTTTAAGCCAGGAGAACATCTGCAACCCCGAGGAAACCAGTGCTGAAGCACAAACACATTACTGAGGAAAAGGGGCTAGTCATATCAGGGCCGTAGCCACAGAGGGGTTTCAGAAGAAGGGGGGGGGGGGGGTTAAGCGTTCAAACCCCCCCCCCCCCCCGAAACCTGGTTTACTCATGAATTTTAACTGGTTAACCAATTTATGAGTAAACCAGGTTTCTCACAGGCAAAAGGCCACTACAGACAATAATACAATCCAATAATGTAAATCACAAGAATGTTTTTCATATGTATGCTATAGTCATAGAGCATTCAATGTGCAAAGAAAGACTGTCAAAGTTCAAAGTATATTACACAATGATTCAAAATACAAGTCTCTTAACACAAAATCTTCCTTATATGGGACAGACAAATGATTACTGAAACAGGATCCAAAGGAATATGGTCAATGTATTACAAACATACTCATAGAAGGCATCTCTCTTATAATCAAGGTTTGATTCCAATATCATATAAAGTTCATGTTCTACATGGAGGACTATGTAAATCACAGGTTGTAAATCCAATCCTATGAATCAAAGTTTGTAACCAGGTTTCTGACATATTTCAGGGCGGGGTTGAACTTTTACCCCCACCCTCCCCCAGGCTACGGCCCTGATTCATATATAGATTCCTCAGAGCGCAAACATAGTCTAGTTTTTCTGAAACTAGTATTCTCATGATGGTTTTGAACTATAGCCCATCACATTTCAAAGGTTTAAGAAGCAATGCCTCCGCAGGGGACTAGTCAAGAAAAGAAGAGCAAAACAGTACTAATCCATGAATGCAGGGTTTGTACAAAGTAGAACAGTTTATCTTGAAGATAAGATCCTCCTTCCATCCTCAATATCTTAAAAAAAAAATACATGAGAAACTGAGGGTGAGAGGGTTTTTTCACTCTTTCGTCACTCATGGTTTCTCAACTCCAAATCAGTTCCAAATCAGTTTTTTCTTCTTCCTTGACTATTGTTGCAAATGTTCCGTTATAAACACATGGATGAAAAAGAATCTGAGAATGTAAACACCATTAAGAGGATAGAAATGGGCAACATGGAAAGGAGTAACCATGCACTTTAATACTGATATACTCCTAAGTCCTGGGTCTACATTAGCCCTTCTGGAATAGTGGTTCTCAACCCATGGGTCCCCCAGATGTTTTGGCCTTCAACTTCCAGAAATCCTAACAGCTGGTAAACTGGCTGGGATTTCTGGGAGTTGTAGGCCCAAACACCTGGGGACCCACAGGTTGAGAACCACTGTTCTGGAAGGAAAGTTTATATCAAATACCTCACATCCATGAATGCAGCATTAAAAGTCTTTATGTGGGAGACATATCTATGGAGTAGTGGCATGAAAACATTGCCCTCGCCAATAAGATTTCTTCCTTCCAAATTTTATTTCAAACTTGACATCTTTAGTGCTACAGTACCTTAAAACTTCAGTTCACCAGTCAGAAATACAGATTATCTAAAGAAAAGGGGCAGGAAAAGGTACCAAAGGATGCGAACAAAACCATTATAAGAGTTCTACTTCTGAACAGTTTCCAACGTCTCACTCTTTGAAACGTAGAAATTTGGAGACTGAAGAGAATTTACAATCGAGGAACAGAATACTTATTCTTTCCAGTAGATTGAATTCAGATGTTCCACTAGCTATGCTCTCTTCTAGAATTTGGTGACCTAAAGATGGGAATGCACAAGCTGGTAACTTCAAGGCTGGACTTCTTTAATGCACTGTATATTGGAATAGCTCCATACTAAATTCAGAAAGTTTACTGTAGTTCAAAGCGTGGCAGCCAGATGGGTTACTGTTACATCTAAAAGTGACTATATTAGAACAACTAGTATCTGGACAAAGTTTTATTGTTAGATTTAAAGCTTTACCATGGTTTGGTCCAGATTATCTGCATGATCACCTTCTCCTTTATAATCTACCCTGTACATTCAGATCCTCTGTGTAACATCTACTTAAATCAGCCAAAACTAGACTGTTACTCGGAGAATATCTTCTTTGGCTGCTACTGGATTATAGAATGACCCGCCAGAAGTGCCAGCCCAAATTTGTGGGTTTAAGTTTTGCAGATTTGATAACTATAGTCTCATCTCTGGATCCTCCAGTGTGACTCTATGATCAATTCCCATTAGAGATTTTACTTGAGAGCTGCTCAGGTTAAAAATTACACTTTTATGGGGTTCCTGCTCCAAAAACCTCAGTGGACGTGAAGAACGGACTGTATTTAAATCAGCAGTACAGACCAGTTTCTTCTGGCAGCTAATCCAGACTATTTTTAAATCATGGTCTTTCAAGTGCATTTTTGTATGTATAGATTTCATATGTCATTTTAATTGGAGAGTTGTGTTATTCGTGTTGTTCTGGTCTGCATATAGTTAAGATGCATAGAAAACAACCCTTTGTGTTAAACTGAAAAAGCCCCAGAGCAAAGTGAAAGTCCTATGGGGGTGCATGCAAGACATGCAAGATAGTACAGACATTTTGTTGATTTGTGCTGAGGAGGCTCCAGTATTGTCACTGCACTGAATCTGTGATGCTCTGAGATATACTGTACTGGGGGACACAATGCTCTTCAACTCACCAGTGCATATTATACAGATGCACAGTGACTTACAGTATGTAATAGCTGGACACAGATGGAACAGTAGGCAGAGGATGCTGCAGCAGTCGCGTGCATGAAAGCCTTTAATTGGCAGCAGACCTCCAGCCCATTATCTTCTGTCTGCAATGAAAAATGATACAAGTCTGCATTTCTCCGCCCCCGCCATCATCAAGTACCCTTGGGAATGAAGAATAAACAGCAGGAATCTTCCAGATCAGGCAGCTGTGCCACACTCTGTTCCCCTGCTGGCACAAATCTTTCCAGGCAGTGCCAGGCTTTCTAAGAGGCCACACTCCACTGCCTGGGCTGTGTAGATCTGCTCCCACTTGGGTCATTTCCAGTCCTGAGCTCAGAGCAGCCATTCACAAAGGGGTGGGTGAGAAGGAGAAACAGGGAAGGATAATTCTATCCACTTCCTTCTCCAACCGTCAGTGGAGAGCTGGTAAATGGTTGCTCAGTTCCATCCTGGCAATGTGCCCCACAACCAGACACAAACAATTGTGCCTTGCAAATAGTGTGCCTCTCTGTCTGTGGAGGGACCCACCAGGACCCCTCTGTCTTAGGAACTGTCATTACCCATCTTCAGATTCCAATACCTTGGTGCATCACTTAACTACTCTACAAAGTTTGGTAATAGAAGAGATCAATCAAACCCACATAAGCATCTCAGCACTTCTCACCTTCCACTGCCTCACATCTAACTTCCAGGAGCATATCTCCTGTGGAAGTGGGGAAGGAGACTATTATACATGCATGCTGCCAATCACGTTGACGATCACCAAAGTTTCTGGGATAGAATCTGGCAGTAACTCTACTCTCTGGATGACAGCTACATCCACACAAACACCTATCTTTTTCAGGCTTTATGAACTGTTTATATTTTGTACTTTTCGGGAGGAAGCATTTGGGCATCATTTTGAAAGTCTAGGGAAGAAAAAGTCTTAATATAATTTTCACTTACACAGCATTTTTGGCAAAAGAGTATCTTTCCTCTAAAATCATGTGATAGCATGTGCTAGGTAAAATGCCTAGCAGTTCTTGGATAATAACTGTGATTCAGGTATTCTGAAACTGGATGAATACATTTTACTGATATTTACAATGAAGCCCATTTAATATACTGTAATATAGTGGCTACTTTGGACAATTCAAAGATCTGTCATCAGAAGGCTTTAAGGAAATCACTGATGAATTCTTAAGCCAGTGTTCAGGCAAAGGCATTTGTTATTTTGTAAGTCCATGCCTTAGCAAAGGCATTTATGAAATAATGTATTGTGTTGCAATGGCTACAACACAATCCCAGGATCCCACATAATGACAATGTACTTTTAATCAGCAGTAAGAAGGCCTCCTTTTTGGTCCCACTAAAATAGGGTTTTATATAAAACACATAAGCAGGATTGAAATGAACCCAAGGCTCCCAAGGAATTTGGAAGCCGTTACTTTCTCTTTCATTTATTTACAGCTTTCTATGTTCAAGCTGTAAACTAAGGTTAGCATTAATGATAGTTGGGTTCAAAAGCAGGTTCAGAAACCACGATCTGAGTATTGATCAATTGACTGATTGCATTGTTTACCAAAATGAAAGGTCAAAACCAGCACTTTGAATCATGCCTAGAAATGAAACAGCATTTAGAGAGAAGTTTGGTGGGAGGGGCGCTTTTGGAGGATGGAGAATCACAGGTCTGTAACGTGGTCAATGATAGTGGCAAAGAAGGCTTCTCATAAGTGAATGCTTCAGCCTTGCAGATGTTTCCAAATGAAAACCTGGCTCCTCTGCACTTGTTTGCAGCTGTTGAATTGACAGGTGGAAGTGAAAAGGAAACAATGTGCCAAACAATTCAGAACAGCTGAACCACAGTACATAAAGGCACCATGTTTTCATGTGGAATTCCATCACAACTAGCTGAGGTAAAAACATTTGGCATTCTCTTTCAATTTTTTGGACATTTTCTCTGTGTGTGTATGTATGTATGTATGTGTATGTGTGTGTATACACACACACATACATACATACATACACACACACACACACAATGCCTTAGTTATTATCAGTTTGCCCTCTTCTCCCACCCAATTTTGCCTGCAAAGGAAGATCTATAAATGTTTGGTTGAGGACGTGATATTATTTGGGGGCTATTTAGAAATCTGCCCCCCTTCCACAGATTCTGGAAAAGCGTAAAGTTTTAAAAAATACTACCATTAGCATGACATCATCTCATAATTTATTATTTTGACAGAAACGTGTTGGAGCAATTTTAAAGACTACTTCTATGGAAACTTTGCAAGAGTATGTCAATGGAGGCATAAACTTAAAATAAAATTAAAAATCAACACAGCCGTACATTGCATCCTGTTTTGTAAGGATGCAAAACAGAACATCCTTACAAACATTCCTCCTGGAAGAACTGATAAATAATTCAACCCATTGAAGCAAGCTTCAGTCCACATAAACATATGACTTACCAGTGCCTGCCAACCATTTACTCAAGACAACAAACTTGCAGTGCTCCTGTGAGCAACATGAAATATAGGAGAGGGTTGTATTTCTTTGTGGACTCAACAGACTTATCTTAGATCAGGTGTGCTTGCCACAAATACTACTTCTGTCACCCTCAGCGCTAGCTATGATTTGCTCAGTCTGTTATCTAGCAGTATCACTTGCTGCAAAGCAACAGAAGCTATGCATTTCTTAAATTTTGTGCGCCAGCAAAAGGCATGCAATTGGAAACAGGCCTTGCAGGTTGTTTGCCAATTTCTTCATCCAGCTGCAGATTCTATTGCCACGTCTGATGCTGCTCCATAGTCTCTCATCTCCTGGATTAGCTTTTCAGTCAATGTAAGAGAAAGTGTTTCTGAATTCTATGTATGGTTGTAAAAACTGGATAGTGAAGAAACTGATAGAAAATTGACTCATTTGGAATGTGGTGCTGGAAAAGAGTTCTGCAGAGGCAATAGAGTGCCAGTAAGACAAATGAATGGGTCCTAAAGGAAATCATGCCCAAACCCTCCCTGACAGATAATATGACCAAATTGAAATGGTCATACTCAGGACATATTGTGAGAAGACATGATCCCCTAGTAAAAACAATAATGCTTGGTAAAGTAGAATCTAGTAGGAAAAAAGTAGGACACTATTATAGGTAGATAGACTCAACCAAGAAAGCGATTGCCCTAAGTTTGCAATATCTCAGCAAGGCTGTTGATAATAGAGAGATTTTAAATCTCTCATCCAGGGGTTCACCATAGTTAAAGTTGGTTTGGCAGCAATTAATAACAACAAGAGACAGTGATGCAAACAGGGGGCACAAATCGCGCAATACTGCGTGAAATTCCCTGAACCAATGCTTTTGATACAATTAAACTGTAGCAGGGAGTTCATATTAAAATTTTGCTTTAGCCCCAATGAGTTTAGCAACCTTACATTTATAGCAGTTGTCCGAGAACCACAGTCTATATTATACAAAACAGAACAGACTAAATAATATCACTATTTCTCTCCATGAACCCAAACTCCATCAATTTGCCTTCCAGGCAAACATCGAAAGATTGGCCTCAATTATGTCCAGTTAAGTGATTTCCCCCACCACTCCAATGCTTTCCCCTACAGATCTGTCAATACCATTACCCACTTTGGCCGACTACAGTGCTAGCTCTTGGCATAGCAGACATGAACATGTCTCAACCACATGGGGGAATTACTTGAAATCCTGGATTCAATTAGCCCAGTTTGGATTCAGCATGCCTTCTAACGTAATTGGAAAGCTTTCACCCACAAACAGGCACATCAACAGCAGCCAAAATTTTGAAGCATGGAACCAGAGGCAGTACATTTTGAACTATATGTGGAATAAAAAATTAATTATAGCATTGCCACAAGAAAAACACAATCAACTCTCGGGTGGAGTTGAACAGCCTACTTTTGTGCTGTTCAACAAGCGAACATAGAAATCCACCCATTACATCTGGCAAACAATGTTCAAAGGGGGCTTCATGGCTTTTCACATTATGAACTACTATTTTGCATTGACCACTGCATTGATCATCCATACTGACCATTGATTCACAAACATTGTGTTGCACTGGTATCGAGTGAAGGTCTGCGTAATGTAACCCTATCGCAAAATATTTATGTTATGTTGGAACAATGTAAGATCTTGTCCATACTGTGTTAGACAAGAATGGCAGTGTACAGTGGGTCCTTGGTATTCACTTGATTGGGTTTCAGGACACATGCATCACTACCACCCCAATTAATAAACGTCTAAATCCATGGCTGCTCAAGCCCTTTATTTAAAATGGAAACTTTTATATAAAATTGCAAAATCAACATCTCCTTTTTGGATAATTTTGAAAACATATTTTCAAGCAGTAGATGGTTGAACCTTTCGATGTAGAATTGTGGATACAGAGGGCTGACTGTACAGATTTGAACTTCCTCCTTCAAAATACATGTGGGCATCGAGAAACAAAGGATTTCCTGTTTGGCTTCTTCCTGCAGCGTACACCCTTCTTTTTGAAAGCCGTGATTACTTTTTGTAGAATGAATAAAATGAAATATAAAAGGGTAGATTCAGCAAAGTATGGACTACTTATTTATTGTATTGTCGAAGGCTTTCATGGCTGAGATCACTGGGTTGTTGTAGGTTTTTTCAGGCTATATGGCCATGTTCTAGAGGCATTTTCTCCCGATGTTTCACCTGCATCTATGGCAAGCATCCTAATTAAAATAATACAAGGATGCACCATGGTTTATAAAGAATATATTGTTCTAGCTTAATCTACCTGTCCCCCCACCACAGACAATGCTTCTGATAGCTTGTGACTAAATCATGGGAATACTACTCCCAATTTAATTCAGAGGTAGGGATCATGTGGCCATCTTGATGTTGTTGGACTACAATGCCCATCAGCATTAGTGAGGACAACTCACGCCGAGAGATAACAGAAGCTGCAGAGCAACATCTGGAAAGTTACAGATTCTCATCCCTGACTTAATACATCTTGATATTAGCAATTATTTGACAAAAGTTTCCCAAGGGCTCAATGATACTAACTATTAGGCAGATCTATGGCTGGTTGAACAACTACAACCAGCAAGCATTCATTAATGGCTCTGTATCAGGCTAGAGGGAACTCTCAAAATGAAATGCCACAGGGCTCTCGCTTTGGCCAGCTGCGGCTCCAACATTTTACAAATGACTTGGCTGAAGGCAGAGAGGAGATGCTTATCGTATTTGCAGTCACAATGAAGCTGGGAGGGATTAGCAAACATCAAAGTGTACAGAATCAAAATTCAAAGAGATCTTGATAGATCTTGATAGCTCCACTGGTGAGTTAATCAGAAAGATCACATTCAAGATCTAAATATAAAGCTTGTATTGAGATACAAAGCAGCAGCAAAATAACAACAATAATAATGTTGTCATCAATAGCAAAAGCACAGTATGAAGGAGAGCTGTTGTATCAGTACAAAAACATACCAGGCGTTCTAGCTGAGAACACTGAACCTCTAGTACAGGGGTTCTCTAGGTGTTCTCCGCTGAGTCCTTGGGGCTCTGCAAAGCATACAGAGGGACCCTGCAGTTCCCTCTTACTCCTTCTCCCTCGCCCTCCTCCATCTCCAAGCTTTCCCTACTCTTTCTTGCTCCTCTCACTTCTGCCTCCCTTGCTGCCGAAAGCCTTTTCCCCTCGCCTTCCTTGTTTCCAAAACCCTATTTCCCTCTCACCACTCAGGTGGTGTTTCAATTGTGCCTTTCCTGCATGGCAGAAGGGGATCAGACTGGATGGCCCCTGGGATCTTCCACTGAAATACTGTTAAGTTTATGTTGGTTAAAATTGTTCTCTGTTTTAAATATTGTATTGTTCTTTCTTCCCTTTTTTCGCATTACAAATGAGATATGTGCTGTATGCATTGGAATTTGTTTGTGTTTTTTTTTTTAAGTTAGTTTGCACAAACTCTCTACATCCATCTGCTACTGGCGCGGCCTATCTATCAAAATTTAAAACTCAATGCATCAAAAAGTTTACCAATGCCTGAGATATATTATATAAACATTTATTGGATCTCCACAACAATCTTTTGCTTCAAAAGGGGCTCCATGACTGAAAAAATCTGAGAACCCCTGCTCTAGTAGAATGCAGATGGTTAAAAAATAATTTGAACCTCAAATTGCACCAACAGAAAGAGTGTACAGATGACTTCCTCTCTAGTCTGCATGGGACGGACTGTATGGGGAGCACCACATCTAGTTCTAGGTGTCACATTTTAAGAACGGACAAAACTAGAACATGACAACTGTCTGGAATCCAAGATCAATGAGTGAGGATTGAAAAGCTGATACGTTTAGTTGAGATATGATGAAGTGTAGACATGAAAGCAGCCTTCAAACATCTAAAGGGCTGTTGTACAGACACAAGGCAGGCCACTTTGGATGGCAGAAAAAGAACCAAATGATTGAAATTTCAGAAAACAGTTTTGGCTAACCTGATAAGTATGCTTTGGATATGCTCATGTATAAGCCATTCTCATGTCTAAGTTTTTTTTTAAAAAAAAATTCCATTTTGTGCAGATGAAGAGTAGTGCTAAAAAGAAAAAAAGTAGAAAAACAAGAAGAAAGAAAAAGAAAAAGAAGGAAAGAAAAAGAAGGAAAAGAAATATTAGAGAGCAAAAAAAAGTAGAAAAACAAGAAAAATAGTGAAAAAGAAAAAAAAGGAAAAAAGATAAAAATAGGAGCAGATTGTTGTGACTCCTGTGTTGACTTCCTGAGTATCTTCCTGGTGGTTCTTCCTCTTCTTTCTTTCTTCTCCTCTCAGTCTTCAGTCTTGTTTTCTCTTCCCTTCATGTTATTATATGTCCATTTCTTTGTTTCAAATAATTTGTTACTTTTGTCCAGACGGTCTCTTTTATTGGGGTCCCTTTATTTTTTTGTTATTAGATATGTTAACCTGTCCATATTTTTAATGTCTATCACTTTTTCTATCCAATCACTAATTTCTGGTATATCTTCTTTTTTCCACAATTTCGCATAGCATATTCTTGCTGTTCTCATGTCTAAGTTGAGGGCAGGTTTGGGGGGCAAAACGGCAAATTTTGATATGACTGTGGACATCTTGAGGATCAATCAGCAGAAGGAATGTATCAATGCCAAATCAGGAGGTCAACGACCCATGGGTACCACTTTCCTTTATAAAGGGGCCAGAGAGACTAGAGGGAATTAGTCCTTCTTTTAGGTTCTCCCAGAATGGACTAAGTTCTTGGCTTTTGCTACTCTATTCAGAGATGGTCATGGTTCTTCTTGATAAGAGTTAAGATACAGTACTCGCATTAACTAATGGATAAGTCGAACCGGAAGGGTTTCTTGTAGTTATTTTTGGAGTAAAATATCTAGACTTATACATGGGTATAATCATGCAAGTTGCTCAACATGGATAGAGACTGTTTGGAAGACTTTCCTTTCCTAGAGACATTTCAGCCAAGACCGGGAAGACATTTGGCAATGGCATTATGCCTACTTCCTGCACTGCAGACCTGCATAAGCAAGTGACTGGACTAAATAACCTCCAAGTTCACTTCCAAATGGATGACTCAACAAATCTCCTGCCGCAGTTAAGGTAGCATGACTCCAACTAATCTTGGAAAGGAATTTTCCTTACTGCAACCATCTACTCTCTGTTAACTGGAACATAGTTTCTGGTCATCTTCCGCAACACATGTACTGTATTTCCTGAGTGAATTCAAGTGCAAAAGACACAAAAATACAGTAGCAAACTCTACAAGAACAGTCATGTGCTTCTGAAATGATATTAAGGAATAAACTTATTCATCTATATTCTATGATAAGCATCTCCTCTCTGCCTTCAGCCAAGTCATTTATAAATAACCACTCATCTATAATTGTGAATGTCTATACAAAGTCTAAACACATTTCTCACACTTCTAAGCACTATAATTGCATAAGGAAGTCTCTGAACTAGATTCCTAGCATGAATGTTGGGTTCTTAGAGAACCATCATATACTACTGTATTGCATAAAACATATACAACTTCCTGCCCACAGAATCATACAACTGTATACACAAGCACTCCTAAATTAGGACAGACCACAGAAAAGTCCACACTGACAAAGATGTAAGTAGATCTAAGGTTCTCTTTCTACATTCTGTGATCTCCCTTTCCTTTGCTGAACTAGTATGTAGCCACTTGAAAGAAATATTTTATTCATAATAGCAACAAAAAGCACAAGAACCCCCCTCCCAATTTATTCGGTTCTACAAAGTCTTTGGAGTTGGGCAAACGGCCTAAGACAGTATACAAAGGGCTCGTGTGGTGACTTAGAGACTGAGAGAATGCAGTTGATGGCATAAGCTTTTGCAGAGTTAGTGTGCCTTAGCAGTTAAAATGGTGTTAAACTGCCTTAATTCGAAACTGTATAGATGCACCCGACGTCTACTTCTTCAGGTGCGTCCTAAGACAATATGCGTTCTCCAGAATAGTACCCAATCTTGAAACACAAAGAGTTTTCCAGAAGCAACTGACACAGGAAAGCAGATGCACAGAAGTAGTACAAAACAGAAAACACATGATGCAGCATGATCCCTAAAACTGCAGCACCGGGATTCTTGGTTTCAATTATTGGTGTCCTCTTTAGGCATTTTCTAGGCCTCTAGCATATTCTTAAGCCAGAAGTCCTTCATTTTAGAAAGGTTTGTTACTATCTGCAGTTTCTTGAATACACACAAAGTCCGGGAACCATGCTGCATTTCTTTAACGGCCAATGACATTTCTGAAAATGCGGCTAACCAACTGAGTTTGATGGGATCACTGCTCACAGAGGTTTACACCACTAAGCAAATATATAGGGAATTTGAGAACAGATACAGGGTCGAGTTATCTGAACCACAGATAAGTCTTAGCCTATCTCACAGGCAGATAAGAGGAAGAACTTCCTGATTTTTCTTTTGTGGCATTGAGGTGAGACAGGGTTCATGAAGGTAGGAGTCAAGTTTCAGAAAACCGATGGAAAAAAACATCTGCCTTCACAAAGATAAGAAAAAGCTAACATATAACCTTCCCTGGGCTCCACAAAGTCATCCTACCGAAATGCCATGCCTTTAAAATACCGATTACAATGGCCAACACACATGTTGGTGCCTCAAATGTTAGCCCTGTTTCTGGGTATAGTTGACCTGCTAATTCCAAAATTGGCACCAGTTCCACCCTAACAGCTCTAGTTTTTCAGATATGTAATATATGCCATATCTGATATGTAATATATGCCATAGGAACCCCCCAATGGCGCAGTGGGTTAAACCCCTGTGCCGGCAGGACTGAAGACCAACAGGTCGCAGGTTCGAATCTAGGGAGAGTGAGGATGAACTCCTTCTGTCAGCTCCAACTCCCCATGCGGGGACGTGATAGATGCCTCCCACAAGGATGGTAAAAAATCAAAAACATCCGGGCGCCCCCTGGGCAATGTCCTTGCAGACGGCAAATTCTCTCACATTAGAAGCGACTTGCAGTTTCTCAAGTTGCTCCTGACACAGAAAAAAAATTATATGCCATCTACCAGTTGCCCTCTGCTTGACCATATCTAAGAAACTAGAGATAATGAGTTTCTATGCAATTTCCTGAATCAGCACCCCAAATAAGCCCAGGAACAGGCCTAAAAACCGAAACGCCAAGAACCTTTTTGTTGTTACATTGTGTTATATAGATGATAAAGTTCTGCCCATTTTAATCTCCATGCTCCAGAGATCAAGATTGATGACAAAGATCAAGCAAATGCCTATCTTGAATACTGGATCCCACAGTACCCCAACTCTGAGCATAGACTACTGGAGAGCAGGGATGCCTCTCTGGTGTCAGGGAAGGGGGTCAACTTAAACAAGGGATGGGTTGTGGTGGGTTGGATGGCACAGCAGCACTAGTGGAGATTGGACTGACCAGCATCCTCAAGGAAATTCATGTGGGGGAGGAGGAGGGGGCACATCAGGACGGCTTCAATAGTCCAGGACACTGCAAGCAGAAGGCACCCATCAGGGGTGGGGAGTAGAATAAACAAAGAAGGAATGTAAGGAACTATTCATTCTGAAAGTGAGTGAGAGGATAGCACGGAAAGGCCAAATTGGCAACGGGGTGGTGTCCTCACCAGCTCCCTAGAAGTGCAAAGCTCTTGCTGATTCGCTATGCTTGGAGGCCTCCTTCAGCAACTCCCAAACTCGAATCCTCCAGGTGTTTTGGTCTTAAACTCCTAGACACCTGTGTTGCTTTGGCTAATGACCAGGGATTCTGGGAGCTGAAGTCCAAAACACCATGGAAAGAGTTGGGGAAACCTTGACCTATACCACAGAATGAATGCACTGTGACACCACTTCAGCTGTCATGACCCAATGCTACGTAATCCTTGGAGCTGCCATTGTAGGTCTTCAGCATTCTCTGGCCAAAAGTGTGAATGCTCCACCAAACTACAACCCCCAGGATCCCATTGCATTGAGCTAGGGCAGTTAAAGTGGAGTCAAACTGCCTCTATTCTAGGGGGAGGGGGGACAATGGGGGAGGTGTAGTTTCGACCCCTTGTTCTGATGGAAGAGGTACGGAGGACGTTGAGGTACGGAGGACGATATGGAAAGCCCAGACAGGCAATGGGGTAGATCAGGCATGGGCAAACTTGGGCCCTCCAGGTGTTTTGGACTTCAACTCCCACAACCCCTGACAGCCTCAGGCCTTTTCCCTTTCTTCCTCAGCTGCATAAGTAGAAAGGAAAGGAAGTGAGGCTGTTAGGAATGGTGGGAGTTGAAGTCCAAAACACCTGGAGGGCCCAAGTTTTCCCATGCCTGGGGTAGATGAAGTGCTGAGTCACAGAAGCTCACTCTACCTTAAGGCCAAGGAGACCCCCTTGAAAGCAAAGCCCCACAATGCATCTGCATCTGATTGTAATTTGGAGTATTTTTTGTAAGACATTGAATTTTGCCACTATTTCTGTGTAAACCGCTTTGAGTCCCCCTCCGGGGTGAGAAAAGTGGTCTACAAATACTGTAAATAAAATAAATAAGTAAATACACCCCAGAATGAATTTTGGCACCACTTCCGTTTCCATGGCTCAATGCTATTGTAGTCTAGCGAGTATGCTTTTCCTGCATGGCCAGGGGTTGGGCTAGATGGCCTCTGTGGTATCTTCCAAGTCTAGAGGCACCAGCGCTCTTTGGCAGAGGCAGCTAAAGGGCTTGCAAAACCTCAAGTCCCATCCTGAGCCATGGCAACCAGTGTGGGGTCCAACTGCCTTAACCCTAAGAGAAGCCACTACCCTGGCACGGGTAAGCTTGGGCCCTCCAGGTGTTTGGGGCTTCAACTCCCACCATTCCTAACAGCCTCGGGCCCCTTCCTTTCCCCCCTCAGCCGCCTGCACTACCCATCTCCCCACCCCACAGCTCAGTCTCAAGCAAAAGCAGAACTACAGCTCCCATGATTCCATCGCACGGAGCCACAGCGGTGTCACGTTGCATTCCTTCTACAATGTGGATTCACCCCCAGATGTGGAAGACTGGTGGGGAGCGGGGGGGGGGGGGCGATGTGGAGCATGGAGGAGGAGGAAGGCAGGGCGGGTGGGTGGATGGGTGGGTAGGTGGGCGACGGAGGGGGCTGCAATGAGGGCGAGCGCGGGAGGAAGAAAGGAAGGGAGGGAGGGAGGGGGGAGAAGGGGGGGCGCACCTGCTGGTAGTCGGCATCCCTGGGCCGGAAGGCGCTGGGCACGGGCTGCAGGCTCAGGCTGAGGTGGGGCAAGCCGTGCAGCCAGGTGGCCCACCAGGGCGCCAGGTAGTCCGCCCGCGCCGCCGCCGGCAACAACATCCCTGCCGCCCTCGCCGCTCGCTCGCTCGCTCTTCCTCGCCGCCCAGCTCCCTCCCTCCCTCCAGGCCCCGCCCCTCCTCCTCCTCCTCCTCCTCCTCCTCCTTTCTCCGACAGGGAGGGAGGGAGGGGCTCTCTTGGGCGGGGCCACGAGGGAAGGTGGAGACGGGCGGGGCCGGGACTCCGCTCCTTGGCAGGGCACGGCGCCCCCTGCAGGCCAGGACTGGGATTGCGACAGGCATTGTCCACAACTCCACACGCTTCCCAGGAAAGCTTTGACCCACCTGATTGATAGGTTGGGAGCTCAGGGCCCTTCCACTCAGCCATACAACCCAGAGCACTTCCACACAGCCCTGTATCCCAGAATATCAAGGCAGAAAATCCCACAATATCTGCTTTGAGCTGGATTATCTGAGTTCACATGCAAATAATGTGGGATTTTCTGCCTTGTTATTCTAGGATATAGGGCTGTGTGGAAGGGCTCCTAGAATATCAAGGCAGAAAATCCTACACTATCTGCTTTGAACTGGGTTATTTGAGGGCCCTTCCACACGGTCCTGTATCCCAGAATATCAAGGCAGAAAATCCGAGTGTGGACTCAGATAATCTAATTCAAAGCAGATATTGTGGGATTTTCGGCCTTGATATTCTGAGATATAGGGCTGTGTGGAAGGGCCCCCAAGAGTCTTAGTTTTTAGGCCTGTTCCTGGGGTTATTTGGGGTGCCGATTCAGAAAATTGCATTGGATTGACCCCATCAGCTCTGGTTTCTTAGGGCCCTTCCACACAGCCCTATATCCCAGAATATCAAGGCGGAAAATCCCCGAGTCCACACCACTATATATTCCATTTCAAAGCAGAAAATGTGGGATTTTATTCAGCTGTGTGGAACGGGCCTAACTCTCTATCTACATATACGTGGGGCTCCCATCCACAGAAGGAGACACCCCTCCCCCTCGGTAGCCCCATTTGACCTGTCATTTAATGCATTTTCAAACCACATCATAAGGCAGTGTAAATGGGGCCAGTGTTCGCACTGTTTCTATCAGTTCAAGTCCAAGGGCATGAACACAAATAAGGGCCTGCCACTCATTCCTTTCAAAACCCAGGAATTCAAATTAAATCAATATCACCGTGGAACACAATTTTTGTTCCTGGGTTATAAATGTCATTTCCTAATGGGTTCTGTCATAAAAACATGAGAAAGGGGTATTGAACTGCACTAATTTATAGCAGATTTTGCTATAATTTTTCAATGAATATCTCATAAGAGTCTCAACTAATTCAACATAATAATAATAATAATAATAATAATAATAATAATAATAATTTATTTGTATACTGCCCTATGTCCTTGAAAGGACTCAGGATGGTTTCCAACACAATGCATTCAAAACAGGGGCAAAAATAGGGTTTTAAACAGGGACAAAAAGTCCCGGGACTTCAGAAGAGGTCCACATGCAGACCTGTTGGTCCCGGGATTTCTGCCTCCATTGTCCAGACTTGATGCTTTAGAGGATCCCAAGATGGCCACCACGGGACTTCGGCAGCTTTTTAAAACAAACTCAAGATGCAGATGTGAGTTCAGTTCTTTGTCCTGTCCAGAGAAACTATGCCTCCAGATGTTTCATGAAGTATCTGCCACACAAACAAAGTTTTCACGTTCTACTCAACTGTCACCTTCTTTTTAGGAACCAACCAATCAGGAACAAACAATAGAGTGATTTCTGGTTGCAGGGGCATACGTCTGTGAAGATCTGCATTTTGCATCAAAACTGCAATATTCCCACACTTGGAAATCTCGCTTTTTTGCCTTTTGTAGCGATTGCTTCTGCATTTATAGGGAACAGCGTCTGGCCACCCTCCTGTTTGCTGCAGAAGCTCCTGGGATAAAAGTACTGTTTAGACGGGCCCTGGGCTACCTGAGTCCACATTCAGATAATGTGGGATTTTCTGTCTTGATATTCTGGGATATAGGGCTGTGTGGAAGGGCCCAAAGACACTTCTCAGTCTGGACTTCTAAGCTATGGGCACTTTTATTTTATAGTATCCTCAGTAAGTGTTAGTGAGCACAAGTGCAGCATAGTCATTTGAGTAGGGAGCAAGAGCTCTGAAACACCTGGCTTTGAATACCCAACGCAGACATAGAAACCCATTCAGTGACCTTGAGCGAGTCACAATCCTCTTAGAGCTTCACAGAAAGGTCATGTCAAACACCCTCTAAAGAAATAAATTGACCAACCAAATTCTAGGGTAAGGTATCCATAAGTGAGAGTTGACTGGGAGGCACATAACAACAACAAACCATCAGTAATTATGGCACAAAAAAAGATGAGATTTCTGTCTCAATGAACTTAATTAAATTTTAGGATGGATGGAACCCAAAGATACATTTGACTTAATGTGACCATGGTTAAGCATAATTTTTATTTCACATGAGGACCAAGGATGGAGCAAAATGTTTTGAACTGTAGTTTCCACAAAGCCTAGTCAGCATAGACTGGGAGTTGCAGTTTTAAAACCGCTAGCAAACACCAGGTCGCCTGCCCTTGAAGCTTCCTAAGTACAGCTGATTTGATTTGTACTCATTTAAAGGGAGAAAAGGGAGGGAGTGCTAAGGATTAGCTCTTGTGGAAAAATGGCTTAGTGTTGATTGCTACCCACTCATGACCAATTTGTAAATGTGGAATCTAGGAGAGTGGGGAAGATTGAGGAAATGACTTATTAAATCCAATCTTTATGATGGAGCCATGTTTTTCACCACATTTCCCCCAAGCTCAGATCATCAGCTGAAGTAATGCATGGATAAATCACATGAACCCAATAAGGCTATCTATTTAAGGAAAACAGATGTGTTTCGGGCCTTTTTCCTCCCTGTCGAAATTCTTTACTCTGACATCTGGAGGAAGAGATTGTGAAAGCACATCTCTTCTGCTCTTGCACTGCTCTTAGATGAGAAAGAAAGATCAGAATCTTTTGATGAAGAAGACTGCGGGGTGACTTGAGCAGGCAGGGAACTCAAGAATTAATGGGAGGAACTGGTCGACGCATCCTCTACACCAGTGGTCCTCAACCTTCATAATGCCACGACCTCTTAATACAGTTCCTTGTGTTGTGATGACCCCCAACCATAAAATTATATTTGTTGTTACTTCACAATTGTAATTTTGCTACTGTTATTATTCCTAATGTAAATATCTGATAGGCAGGATGTATTTTCATTCACTGGACCTAATTTGGCACAAATACCCAATACACCCACATTTGAATACTGATGGGGTTGGGGGGATTGATTTTGTCAATTGGGGATTGTAGTTCCTGGGATTTATAGTTCACCTACAATCAAAGAGCATTCTTAACCCCACCAACGAAAGAATTGGGCCAAACTTCCCACACAGAACTCCCATGACCAAGAGAAAAAACTGGAAGTATTTGGCGGGCATTGACCTTGAGTTTTGGAGTTGTAGTTCACCTACATCCAGAGAGCAATGTGGACTCAAACAATGATGGATCTGAACTAAACTTGGCACAAATACTCAATTTTGAACACTGGTGAAGTTTGGGGAAAATAGACCTTGACACGCCTGCTCTCTTCTTCCTGCTTGGAGTCTCAGAAACAGCCCTTCCCTTGGTTGAGAGGCCAGCAGAGAGGATTTGCCATCTGTTTCCAAAAAGGAAGAGAAGGACAAGCAGAGAGATCTTCAGCATTCTCTGCCAAAGGGGTTCCTCTGACCATCACCCCCTCACAACGCCTGAGTTGAGAAACGCTGCTCTACACAGTAGGTCCATTGATCCAGGCATCCATAAGTTAATGCAGAGAACGTGACACAGGACTGAAACAGTGTGCCAATATAGGCTCTCCAATTGGAAAACATTTTCCTGTTGGAAAGAGATGGTGCAAGTCAGGAAACAGTCCAACATGGGACACTGTCCATTAAATGGGGTGAAAGTGTCCTAGGATGCTAAATTCACCCTGTATGATGACGTCAAACAGACCCAAGGCAAACAGCAGTCCAAAACACTCAGAGGAAATATGTATCAATCCAAAAACTGCAGAAACGCTGAAAACTATCGAACCAAAGTTGCACAACAATCTAAATCAAGAACATCTGACAACAAAAAAATGAAGCAAGTCATACCTTGAACAAAAAAAAAGATCATGGATAAAACCCCTCAATATAGAATAATAGAATTGGAAGAGACCACATGGAACATCTAGTCCAACCCTCTGCTATGCAGAAAAAACACAATCAAATATGAAGTAGCTTCCCTGACTGTCAAGCCCACTGCCACATATTGCTAAACCTCATGATCCTCCTTCAGTGCTCCTGCAGCAATGGATAAAAAGGAACTAAATAATTTACCAAGAAGCAAGGGGATGAGGCCCTAAGAATGGGCAGGGCCACACACACACACACTAATAGCTTTAAAAATTCCAAACAATGCACTGTGCAGACACAAATAATCTATTTGTGTGAGTCAAAGAAAATAGGAAAAGGACAATTTCAGACGCAACACATCAGGTAACCTTCGAAGCACTGTTCAAGCAAATCAATGGGAAATAAGGTAAGTTAATCAAATCTGACCTGTTGACCATAGCCCAGGAAACAAGGCTATTTTTCACTGTGTAAGTAGCACAGACAAATGCTGGGGAAGAGAAGAAAATATTTTCCCTTGTACAGGAATATACATATCACAGTAATACCTTTATCAGGCCAATAAAAGAGGCAGGACACATTTTACACGTAGTGTATTTTGCAGTTAGGATAATAAAGTTGTCATGATGTGTATTTTGGAATTTGTTGTATTTGGCTGCATGGCGAATGCAGTAGCCCTTCCATCTATTTTTCCTTTGTGTCACTTGGATGCAGCAAAGCCATTGCTAAGATATATTATCAGAATACTTTCTTTGGTTTCTTTCCAATCCAGTTCTAGGAGAGTACTGGTGTGGTTGCAAAAATATCAAAGAATATGACTCAACTTTACAGGCAAACCATTTTGCTGTGACACAAGACTGCATGGGCCATTGCAATGCAGTCTCAGATCCATGCTTATCTTCAATTAGCAGGCATGGGATCTGTTGTCTCAGGGAACAGAGATTTCATCCCTTTCCCCCAGAAAATTGTTGAAGCTGTTCTACGCTATTGTGGCCTTTTAGGAGGGGCTGTGGTTGGTTCGGCAAAGACAGTGAAATCTGACATCCCATCAAAAGGTGTTCAGGAACAGAAAAGATGCTTGTTTGTAGGCTGAGCTATCAAGGAGATGAGCATTTAGTACTTGGCAGATGTCATTTCACTAAGATGTCATTTCACTTTCCCACTGCTAGATATATTTAGGGTGAAGTGGAGCCAATTGTTTTCCGATTTTCAAAAACCACTCAATGCATACTTTTTGTCTATGGCAGAAGTCCCCAAACAGATTGCAGGTTCATAGTCCCTCAGACTGTTGCAGGGGGGAGTGGGGAATGAACAAATTTCTATGCAAACTGCACATCTCTTATTTGTAGTGCAAAAAAGCCAAGGAATAACAATACACAATGTAAAACAAAGAACAATATAAAATGAAGCACAATTTTAACCAACGTAAACTTACCAGCATTTCAATGGGAAATGTGGACTTGCTTTTTTGGCTGATGAGATAGTCAAATTCATTAGGATTGTTGTTGTGGTGTGCTTTCCACCGGAATGTTGGCAAACCCATTTGCACTATATGACAGCTACGATATATTTTTAATAAACACCTCTGTTAGCCATTTCAAATGCAATTTGTTTTAACTGCTTTTAATAATATGTTTAATGTTCACTCATGTAATAATAATAATAATAATAATAATAATAATTACAGGGAGCTCTGGTGAGGGCTGGTTCATGAGGTCACAAAGAGTTGGAAGTTACTGAATGAATCAACAACAGCAACAGCAACAACAACAACTGTGCAGGTACAACTGTATCTGGAGCCCCAATTTTGTTTGTTTTGCATTGAATGTTTGTTGTAGTCCTAAGTTTCAAGGACTCTGCAGATAGGTGGCTTCTTTTGGCTGCAATCATAGGGCAAGCCACCTGTCAATTATAGTTAGGTTCCCTAGTCCCGCCCCCTTTTGGGCTTTGGTAGGGAAGTGAGCCATTTTGAGTTTAGTCTCAGCCAGGTTAGCCAATGTATAGGATGTGTTTACTTCCCCTGTACATAGGCTTCAACCTTTAAAAATTCCAGGGTCACAGAAACTCTAACAGAACCTCCAGGGGAGAACAGCTTTAAGAGGCTCCTAAGAACTCCAGGGAAGCCTTCCACAGCCTTGAGTTTCCAGGAAGACAGCCTTAAGGTCTAAAGAACTCCAGCTGGAGAACATCCATTGCCTTGCTGGTAGGTCCTCTCAGTGCTCGAGAAGCAGTTCGGCCTGGCAGCGGAACCCACACCAGTGATGGTTGGATTTTAGTTTAAAAAGGGGAATTTTCCTTTAGAGAAAGTTATTGGAGATAGTGCCTGTCCCCTGTGGGCAAGATTGAGAGAACTAATTCTTTATCAATAAAGCTTTGAAGTACCTGTTTGATTCATTAATAAAATACTTTGTTGTATTTTTCAAGCCATATCAAGACTCTTTTGTAGTGGAAATCGCTTAGAACTTCTTCTTAGGCCCCTGGCTTCCCGCTGGGCAAAGGTTACACATCCTATATTTAAAGCCAACCAAATACAAGCCCAGCGGCGACAGAACAACAACAACAATACTCAATAGAGTGGTTTCCAACATTGGACAAAACATTAATTTGGATTATTATACCTAGTTCCCATTTCAATGTTGAACTTTCATTATAAATTTACTGTTGTTATTGTGCATTATTTTGTATTATTTCTGATGTTGTTTATACTTTGTAAGGTACTGAATGTTTGCCTGTCCCTGTGTGTAAACCGCCCTGAGTCCCTTTTGGGAGAGAGGGTGGGCTATTATTATTATTATTATTATTATGATTATTATTATTATTATTAAGTTGTTTCAGACTTAGAGAGACCATATAACTAAAATTTAGGGCAGGGGCTGGCTAAATAACTTTGGAGGGCCACATTTGGACCACAGGCCTTAATTTGGGGACCTCTGGCCCACGGGATCCTATGGGTTGTTTATGAAATGGACAACCCATGACTGTGTGTTATTTGATGGGACCCATAGAGTTCCATAGACAAACAGAATCAGCAATGTGTTCCAAGTGTGTGTGCTGAGCTCCACAATCTTATGTGAGATTTAAAAATGAATGCCAGATGCATACATGACTGCTACTATCTGGTGAAGGAATTCTTAAAGGGAAAGAAGGATCAGACTTTTGCATTTGATCCACAACTACTTCCAGCTGGCAATGAGCTGCACAATGAGGTTAATACTGCAGCAGCAGAACTATTTCACTGACCATTAGAGACAATACTGACAGAGACAAAAGAATCCAATGGCACTTTTTAGACTAGCTTTCATGGAGAGATCATAGGGGGCAGTCATATAGTGACAGATTATTGAACCCAGTATTATCATCCCTGGCAGAGCCCCTGGTGGCGCAGTGGATTAAACCCCTGTGCTGGCAGGACTGAAGGCCGACAGGTCGTAGGTTCGAATCCGGGGAGAGGCGGATGAACTCCTTCTATCAACTCCAGCTCTTCATGCAGGGACATGAGAGAAGCCTCCCACAAGGATGATAAAAACATCAAATCATCCAGGCATTCCCTGGGCAACGTCCTTGCAGATGGCCAATTCTCTCACACCAGAAGCGACTTGTGGTTTCTCAAGTCGTTCCTGACACGACAAAATAATAATAATAATAAATCTCTGGCTAGTAGCAGTCTGGGGACTGTAGCATTCTCTGACAACCACCCATCTATCTAAGTACTCTATATATTAATGTGTAAGTCCAGAAATTTTCATCAAAAATCAACCCCAAATACCTGGATTGACTCACCCACTGGTCAGTGTGAGCACTGTATCTTAATTTGTATTTTTAAGGAATCCTCTCCTCTGAGTGAAAGGCAAGAATTTAGTTTGCCTTGGGGGAACCTGAAAAGCATCTCTATTCTCACTGTATCACGGAGTTGGCATTGGTACTTTCTACTCTCTGTGCAATGAGTTGACTTGATCCAGGAGGATATAAAATGAAACCTAAAAAAGAAAAAAAAATCTTACAAATGATTACGAAAAGGTATAAAATCAATAAGTTTGCCTTCTCCAAATATGTTACAGGGACTTGATTGGATTTCTGAACTAACTACACAAGCAGTATGAATATTCCTAAATATTAAGTAATACTCTTTTAAAATATTACTATCATTATTCCATCTCAAGGCTATAAAAAGCACATATAAAACACACGAGGACGTATTGTGGGGCCTGGGGAATTGCGGGGGAATGTAAGGCTAGAACTGGCAAATTCACAGTGCACTAATTTTCCCCTGAAGCAACGAGATCAAGCAAACATTAAGATACATGTTGTCATAAAAATCCAAATGGACATTCCTTTCATTCTCATTAACAATTTATACATGTATAAAAGCAAATGTCTATGTATATAGCATCCCCAAATTAGATGACTAGCTACATCTCTTCTCTGACCAACTGGAAGGAATTTTCAATTTTGCGTTGCTTGTTTTTGCTGCAACACACACTATTATGCATGCATACTGTTTACACTCTCCAGAGTTGGGAATTCAGATATCAACTCCATAAGAGGATCAGCATCAATCCATATTTTCCAAGAAGGAGATTGAAGTTGAGTTATGACTTGCCTCTGGCCAATCAGTTTAAAGTTCTTACTTGTTTTTATTTTTGCATATACTTAGACATGCGTGTGTCCTTATACACAAACACAAATTTCATCTACAATTCAGTATACAGCCAGGGTTTGGAAATACAAAGTGTTCCAAAAGTTGCCATACATAGGGAAAATGCAAAATTCTAGCTAAATGTATCTTTATTTACAAAATATAAATTACAAAATTTTACAAAATATTTACAAAATATTTGCTACATGCTGTATATCTGAAATAATAAAAGTATATATATATGTGTGTGTGAGAGAGAGAGAGAGAGAGAGAGAGAGAGAGAGGGCACCCCCCCCCCCCATATAGAGTGGCCTAAAAAAGTATACACACTTTGAAATTAAAAATAGTATTATAAAATTATCGCTACTATATTTATACAAAAGCAAAATGATATGAGAGGTGTCCTTGAATTTTAGATTCAATGTAGATGTTTGAAGTGGCCAACATTGGCATCGAAACACTGCCAAAGTTGCACAAACTACTTTTTGAAATATGTCCAGTGTGAGAGCTGCACATGACATTGCAATAAGGTTGCCCCAACCTTATTTTCCATCTTCATTGCTATGATACTTCATCTTGTTGATGGGAACCTTCCCAAGGAGTGGAAATCATCTATCGGACAGATGGCAAGCTATTTAACCTCAGCAGACTGAAAGCCAAAACCAAGGTTACAACAACATCATCTGTTATAGAACTCCAGTATGCTAATGACGTCATCTGTGTGCATTCAGAAGAAGACCTACAAGCCACTCTAAACACTTTTGCAGAAGCATACGAGAAGCTCGACCTGTCATTAAACTTTGAGAAAACCAAAGTCCTCTTCCAGCAGTCACTGGCCAATCCCTCTCCAATGCCAGAAATACAGCTTAATGGTGTAACATTAGAAATGTTGACCATTTCCGCTACCTTGGCAGCCACACAAAAGTCAACATTTACACTGAAATTCAACACTGCCTGAGCTCTGCGAGTGCAGCATTTTTCCAAATGAAGCAGAGAGTGTTTGAGGGCCAGGACATCTGTACGGAGACCAAGGTGCTTGTTTATAAAGCTATTGTCCTCCCAACCCTGCTATATGCCTGTGAGACGTGGACAGTCTACAGACGTCACATGAAACTCCTAGAACAATTCCATCAGTGCTGCCTCTGAAAAATCCTGCAAATCTCTTGGTAAGACAAGCAGACAAATATTAGTGTGCTGGGAGAAGCAAAGACCACCAGCATTGAAGTGATGGTCCTTCGCCATCAACTCTGCTGCACCGGCCACGTTGTCCAGATGCCCAACCACCGTCTCCCAAAGCAGCTGCTCTACTCCGAACTCAAGAACAGAAAACGGAATGTTGGTGGACAGGAAAAGAGATTTAAAGACGGGCTCAAAGCCAACGTTAAAAACTTTGGCATAGAGACTGAGAACTGGGAAGCCCTGGCCCTTGAGCGCTTCAGTTGGAGGTCAACTGTGACCAGCAGTGCTGCAGAATTTGAAGAGGCATGAATGGAGGGCGGAAGAGAGAAATGTGCCAAGAGGAAGGCGCGTCAAGCCAACCCTGACTGGGACCGCCTTCTGTCTGGAAAACGATGCCCTCACTGTGGGAGAACACGCAGATCAAGAATAGGGCTCCACAGTCACCTACGGACCCACCGCCAGGATACTACACTTGGAGCACCATCATCTTCGGACTACGAGGGATCGCCTAAGTAAGTAAGTAAGACATTGCAATTTTTTCTCATACAGCATCCAGTGTAGCTGGTTTCCTCTGACATCATCCTTTAGGGAACCCCCACCCCCTTAGGTAGAAGTCAAGAGTCATTAGATCTAGGGACTGTGATGGAAACTCAACAGGACCTCTTCAGCCTATCCATTGTCTAGGTAGAGTTTCATCCAGATACACCCTGACATCTCAGTGGTGGTATAGTGGAGTGCCACCTTGTTGTAAGTAAAAGCTTTTGTCCCCTTACAGCTCTCAGTTGCCAGGTAAAATTGATGTCTGAAGCACATCAGGATACAGCGCACCAGTAACAATGTCTTCAACGATGAATGGTCCAATCAAACAACAATTTTGTTCTTATATCCCACCTCCATCTCTCCGAAGGGACTTGGAGCGGCTTACATGGGGATGAAGCCCAGTAAAAACAAAGGTTACAAAGTAACACAGTTAAAAACATGTAACAATAAAATATAAGACATCATAATACATGAACCAAACATCTAACAACCAGTAGCCGAGAGAAGTGGGCATGTGCAGATTTGAGACTAATAGGGCAGGACAAGGGCTTATGCAAATGCAACCTGTAGGGCCGGGGCTGGGAATAAAGTGCTGGGGATTCAACCAGAAAATCAGGGCTAGGCAGACTTTATTGGTAGCTAAACCATTATTCAAAGGCACATGGGAACAGCCAAGTCTTGAGGTCTTTCTGGAAGGTGGACAAGGTGGGGGTCAATCTAATCTCCCTGGGAAGAGAGTTCCAGAGCTGGGGGCCACCACCAAAAATGCCCCCCCTCTTATTCCCACCAACTGTGCTTGTGTCGGAGGTGGGATCAAGAGAAGGGCCTTCCTGGCAGATCTTAGAGTTCATGCTGGTTCATAGAGGGAGATATGGTCATGAAGATACGTAGGGCCCAAATCATTTAAGGCTTTATAGATAATAATCTGCACTTTCAATTGGGCCCGGAACCATAACACACAGTAAGTTCCAGGAAATTTACATGTTTTTCCAGATGAATGAGAGGCTTTTCAGAGGACCAGTGCACCCAGTTGTGGCGTTTTACAGTACAATTCAGTTTGAACTGGGCCTCATCAGAATTTTTCTTTTTCCCAAAGAAAAGGTTGCCATATTTTGGCATTGTTTTGCTTTCTCTCCCCGTCCGCACCATCACTTGCCCAGTTGTGTTACCTCTAATTTCTGTTGAGGAGAGGAACTGCTTCCCAGTCCTGTTAATACGCCTCCCCTCTACACCTGAGTCCCTTGTCTCAGTCTGCTAATGGGGTGACAATCTGATTACCCCAGTTGAGAACTGAACTTTGCCTGACATTTAAACGCTTGCTTAAAACAAATTATATTTGAGAAAAGCTCTGGATAAAAAGCCTGCCTTCACAGAAGGGTATTAAGCAATGGGTCACAGGAAATTAGACAGACGCCTTATCTATGAATCACAGTCGCTCTGCTCTGTATTTATAGCTTCCTATGCCTTTGATATAATAGCGTTTGTAAATCCCAAAGCCTTTTCAGCATGATGTCATGGCCTCAAGCTTCAGCCAATGAATCTCACATGTCTTTCCAGCTCATGGCTTCTTCTAGTGAAAGGCAATTATCGCTCTACTAGAATACCAGTTCTAAAACTGTACATTACCAGTGGTGCACACACAATAGCATTTTTCTACTTCATTCTTTGATAAATGTGTTTAGCAATAATGACAAAGCATGAGCACTGTGCTTGATCATCTCCCTTTCCGTGTTCCAGTTTCCTCCCAACTTCTGAGCTAGCTATGAAGCATGTTATATCTCAAATATTGCAAGTCATATTTTGCCTGCAGCCCCAGAATTGCAAACTTAGGTCAAGTTGAGATTTTGAAAGCAACCATTTATTGGCCGTTCAAAAGGAGAAATCAGAGAGCATGGAAATACAATTATTTCACACTATGATTTATTATTACATTTATTATATTTACTTATTAGATATATTTTATCCCGTCTTTTTCATAAAGAAACAATGTACATGGCTAGTCTCCTTCCTGTTGTGTGCTTTGAAGTAATTTCTGACTTATGGTCACCATAAGAGGAATTGATCATGCAGTTCTCTTCACAAGATTTGTTCAGAAAGGGCTTCTTAGCCTTCCTCTGAGGCTCAAACAGTGTGCCTTGCCCAAGGTCACCCAATTGGTTTCGTGGACACGTGGGAATTCAGAACCTGATCTCCAGTGTCCTAGTTCAGTGCTCAAAACATTATATCACCCAGGCTCTCTGGACATTATCCTCATAAAAGACCCTATGAGGTAGGAAAGGCTGAGACGGTGTGACTGGTCCAAGTTGATCTGGAAAGTCAGGTTTGGCACTGAGTCTATATCAATTCATTAGGCCATTTTTTGTTGATGATGTCCTTCATAACACATTTCAGGGGATCCAGACGTTCATCCATAATTTTTCTTTTTTGACTCTATACTATCTTTCTGATCAGACTATCACAAAATGCCTCATTTTGTTATATTATTTCTGTACTTTTTTTCAGAATCCCTTCCAAAGAATTTGGACAAAGTGAACTATTAGGAAACACAAAACGGCACACCCAGAAAAAAACCATGGTATCTTCACTCCTGGGATCAAATAGATATGAAAAGATTATTTCATACCCTTCAGCTGTTCACATGGTTAAAAAACTCAGATCTGTAGTGTTAAAAGCAGTGTGTATTCACTAAAGGGGGGGGGGGATCTTAGGTCTTGCATGATCAACATTATGTTTTGCTGTAATCCAGAGTTAGAAATTAAATAGCAACTCAATGCACTAGATTGAAATGCCTTATTTATTTATTTATTTATTTATTTATTTATTTATTACATTTATATCCCGCCCTTCTCAGGGCAGCTTACATAATTGGCATGACTCCATGCCCAAACAGCAACAACAATTAAAAGCAACTAAACAACAAATGAAAACAACATTAAAATAACATATGTAAACATTAGATGACTATTGTGCATAGATCCAAAGCCAGATAGTCAAATAATCATATTCATAAATCCAGGGTCCCTTTGTAACAGTATTTCAAAGATAATTATGCTGGGCCAAATGCCTAGTTCCACTGATACGTTGCTCTTGCAGCAGATGGGAGAGGGGGACTCTAAGGCTGATTTCTGCTTTCTACAACAACCCTTCTACAAATACTAATGGACAATTAGTGAACTGGAGCTATCAATATAACTTGTAGAAAGCAGCAAGGAAGAAGGTCTGGTGTTTGGAAAAGCAGAATGTAGCAGCATGGATCTTGTAAGTACTGTATGTACAAGGTTGTATGAAAAGTGCCAAGCATTCCACTTTCAAAGGGGTGGCAAAAGGGGAGTGACGCAAAATCTACAACAAACTGGTGAGGCTGGTTGTTATTTGTAAACGGAGAAAGATTGCATTTGAAAATAATGAAGGGGACCATCTATTTATCATCGCAACTGATCTTATGAACGCTATTGTCACGCTCATCAGTTTGTGGTTGTTTCAGAGCTATTGCTGAAAGAGGAAAAATAGAGGAAATATATCCCAATTTATGACAAAGCAAAATACACATGGTGTGTATGGGGGGTGGGTGGGACGGGGGACGGGGCTGTGTTCAAAGCCCGGACTCAAGCCAGGAAACAAAAGAATTGCTTTGGACTAACATCTCCCATTGTGGTGCTGATAAACCCTAGGCTCACTTACTCTGCTGTTGTTTGTTTCTGTGGCCAATGCACCTTCTGTTCCTTTCAAACTAAATTTCTTCATGTGCACCGCAGTGGGAACAATGAACAAAGCATTCATTCCAGAAGCCATATCAGAAGCCTTTAGAGTCTTATTTAGCAAATATTTCCCCAGCTTGTAACAATAGCACAATGGGAAGAGTTGGAAACCTATTATTAGACATCACTGTGAACTGTTTAAAGATGTGAAGCGAAAGCTTTGTACATATTACTTTTCACCCCACCTGCTGTGTTCAGCTACGTTAAGCAATAACTACAAAAGCAACTACTGTGCACAGGGTGTGCTTCATTCTGGTGTTGCAGTAATCATATCCTACTGAGGTTAAGAATTTTTAGCATCCCAGGAAAAAAAATCCTAAAACAAGCATTGGGAAGGATAAAGAATCCCTGGGAGCTTTCACAAAAGCAGGGGTGGGAAATCCATAGTTCTTTCTCCAGATGCCACTGGACTTCAGTTTCCATCAGCCCCATCAGGTTAATGAAAGGTGACAGAAATAGCATGGGATTCAAGGAACATACTCACAAGCAGACTCTGTCACAGGACAAGTGCTGTTAAGGAAAACCTTTCAGCCTCTGAATCATTGATCCAGTGAAGCAGTGGCAGATCTGCTTAATACTTGTATGGGAGACCATCAACAAATACCTGATGTCGTAGGCTATATTTTAGAGCAGAGATTTCCAAACATTTCATGTTGGTGACCCACTTTCTAGACCTGTATCCATTCATGACATAGTAATTCAGCTTTACTAAGAAACTGGAGGTTTGGAAATTTTCCCTAAACATTTCTTATGTACTACAGTTGATGCTTGAATAGGTTTCCTCTATAGCTGCACCATATGGTTCATCACAAATATCATAGTCAACACATTTTCTTTTCTTAATTAGAAACTTATCCATTTTAGTGGTAATTACGGCAACTCAATCAACAAACTGTACAAATTATAAGAATTATAATACTTCCTACACTTGAGTAGCACCAGATTCCACTTCTGTAATGATTAAACCTCTCTGGAGGTTTTTAAACAGATGCTGGATGGCCACCCAGGGATGCTTTGACTGTATCTTCCTGTCTGGCTGAAGTAGGTTGGACTAGATTCCCTTTGGGGACATCTTTCAACTTTCATGAGGTATAGGTTTCTTGAGAGTCCAGTGGAGTCTCCTTCTCTGGAAGTATTTACACTGAGTTTGGATGGCTCTATGTCGGGAGGGCTTTGACTGTGATGTCCTGCCTGGCTGAAGGAGTTTGGACTAGAAGCTCTTTGAGGGTCTCTTCTTCCTCCTCCTTGCTTTCTCTCTCACTCTCCTCCTCCTTGCTCTCTCCCTCACTCTCCTCCTCCTTCTCCACTTCTCCCCCCCCCCCCCCCCCCCCATGGCCGTGGCTGCTGTTAGTGTCGCTGCTATCGGGGTGAGGCGGAAAGCTGAGGACAAGGAGGAAGAGGATGGCAGGGCCTCAGATTTGGGTTTGGTGCTGCACCTTCATGTGGCACCATCATGAACCTCCCAAGTGGCTGCCAGGTAATCTTTGTTTGTGGGGGTGGGGGAAACATTTTTAATATGACACCTATGGACTACAGGAGACACACTAGTGTCGCAACACATCATTTGGAAAGCTCTGTTTTAGAGCAAAAACACCTCAGAGTATTTCTTGCCTAAGTAAAGCCTGTGAAATCTATGCGGTGCTATAAATTGAGAGGCAACTTGAAGGCAGATGCACAAACATTCATGCAGCTCAGTATTTTCTGACACTTCAGGTTGGGGTGCAGATGTCTTGAGCCAAAATGGGAACACTGAACTAAGCTGAACCACTTGCCTGAGCTAGCATTCTTAAATATTACAACAGTCATGTGCAAATTTTATAGGACAGTAGCACATTTTCTCACCAAATTGCCTTGTCACATAAACAGTGGCTTAAATTTTTCACAGCAGTATTTCTGCTCCAGAGGCAACAAACAGATGCCACATGCTTTTAATAATGTAACTGTAAAACTAATTTCATCAGGCTGCATCAGGGAAATGGGATTGCTGGACTTCTTATCTGATCTGTTGGGAACAACTGAATTATGATCTTCCTCATTCACAACCGTTTTCATCTAAAAACAAGGTTTATTTATAACAGTCTTTCTTCCAATGGGCAGAGCATTGACATAAATACAATTAAAAGGACCAAAAAGTAGCACATGAAATAAACTCCAAGCACTCTACCAGTCTCTATCCATCTCAACAACCTGAGCCACAACTTGACAGCTTTAAAAACACTCAGTGAGTTTTAAAAATGGGTGAGATCCTCCCAAGCCAAAAGTCCAGAAGAAGACCTCACACGCATGGAGCCAGGTCTCAAAAGGCTTGCAGACTTGACTACACTGTCCCTGTCAGTGCAACGGGCAACTTGGTCTGCTAATCTTTAATTCCTAGTTGGTAGATGATATGTTAGCCAAGCCACCAGGGAGCAAGGAAGATTAGGTCGCAGACTTAGATCACCAAAATTTTGAAGGGGGCCATTTCAGCCTTAGAATAAGCTAGAATAATCATATTTTCCAGTATTAATTCAAATGTTGTCCCAACCAGCCAACTACTCCTAGATGTGAAGAAAGTTTCTTTCTTTTAGCATTTGACACAACAAATCCAACATGGATTAAGAATGACAAAGAGCTTTTCAAGCAGAATTAAGCATGTTAAACTTTGAAAGGCTGCAGGCTTGGACGATTATGAAGTTTATTACCCAATATAGGGTCATATTTCCATGTGGTAGAATACACATAAAGCAGCAAGTGCATAAGATGACTTTTCATTCCAGACTTATTCATGTAAGTAAAGCCCCAGGATTTAGGTCTCACAACCGGCAACATAAAATTGCTGTTTTTAAAAATCAGATAGCACCACCTAATGGCGGGATTCTGAATATTTCACTTAACTGTGAAATACACAGGAAGATTTAGCTTTGCAAAGCATAAGGAAGTGTTCATAGAATCAGAGTTGGAAGAGACCTTGTGGCTATCCAGTCTAAACCTGTGCCAAGTAGCAGAAAAATCGCATTCAAAGTACCCCCCAACAGATGCCCATTCAGCCTCTGCATAAAAGCCTTCAAAGAAGGAGCCCCCACTACACTCCAGGGCAGAGAGTTCCACTGCTGAACAGCTCTCACAGTTATGAAGTTCTTCCTAATGTTCAGGTGGAATCTCCTTTCCTGTAGTTTGAAGCCATTGTTCAGTGTCCTAGTTTTCAGAGTAGCAGAAGGCAAGCTCTCTCCTCCCTATGATTTCCCCTCACATATTTCGACATAGCCATCATGTCTCCTCTCAGCCTTCTCTTCTGCAGGCTAAACATGCCCAGCTCCGTGGTGTTTATTTTGCTGTCTGTGTCCCTGTTCAGAAGGTTTCACCTAACTCTCCCTGTGGACTTTGAAAAGCTGGCTTATTGTGGAAACAAGGATTGGTGATAAAGTTTCAGTGGAAACACCTTTCCCCCATGGTAACTCTTTCAGTTCTTCTTGCTTCTTGGCAGGGGGTTGGACTGGATGGCCCATGAGGTCTCTTCCAATTCTATGATTCTATGAGTGAATTTCTCTGACAAGGGGGAAGATTTCTCTCATTTCTTGTTGTCTCACCCCATTCTTAATTATGAGTCATTTGTAAGTCAGATGTTTGTAACTCAAGGACTGTCTATACTTCAGAAAACAATGATGTGTTTGAAGGCTGATGTGGTCCTCAGTGAAAATGAGCTTGACATACTTGCTTTAGGGAATTTAGACTATTTTATGTTAATCACTGACTGATCTCAATTGGACTTGCATATGTGGTGACTTTATTTCAATAGATCTAGCTAAGATTGTCACTGACTTTATATTTTCAAGGTTTTAAAACTTTTTCCCCAACCTTTGACTGGCTAATTTAGATTATTATGGTACAAGTCCTAAAATTGCATGAAAGGTTTTGAGAATTTGCATGAAATATGAGCAGATGAGAGGTGTGTCATGAGGCAGAGTGGGTATGTGCCTCCTTTGTCAGGGGGGCTCCACTGGGATAAAGACCAGCACAGGACCTGACAATTTGCACTGACACACAGAACATTGCCGGCTTGTTTTCAGGTGATTCCATTTCCTAAACAGCTGCAATGGAAGCCAAGAAGTTTAATACAGAACAAATGCCCTTTTTTCCTGTAAGCTGGCAACAGTAAGACCCCTCTTTCAAATATTCTTTGGACTCCTACACATAAAGTATCCTTTTTACTCAGAAGAGATTCTCTTCTGGTAAATAGATCTATTGATTTTCTTAAAACTTACTTTTGTCTTTTACTGTTGATATGATCAATTTGTTTATTGACCATATCAACCGTAAAAGACAAAAGTAAAAAATAGTAAGACCTTTTTGATGTTGGTGGTTCTTGCAAGTCTTAATATGTATCCACACAGTGCAATTCTAGTTCTTCAGTACATGAACCGCTATGGCTCTGCTCTATGGACTCCTCAGATGTGTGGTCTCGTGAAGGGTTCAGAATTCTCTGCCAGGGAGCCCCAAAGGAACCACTAAAAGAATTTATTAGCAAAGTCTCTTGCCAAATCACAATCCCAAAAACCCCTTGGAGGATAGGCACAGCAACTACAATGGAATCAAACTCTGTAATGGTGCAGTATGTGTATGCTTTAGTAACAGAGATGTTCAAACAAGATCTTTACAGATATGCTTTTCTCAGAAGCAAACAAGTTCTATGTCTGAACAGATCTGCAGGTAAGACAGAAACTAAAGAAGCTACCCTCACTCTTTCCAGTAACAACTGAACTGCATCACTGTAAAATACATGGCACAATGAAACACTGTATTTTAAAAAATCTCCTTCTGTACCTAAGGTTGTATATTTGGGTCTTTGAAGAGATGTTCAAATAATTCGGGGGATTACATGGACGGTGGGGACAATGGCTTCTTTTCCAGTATTTTTTAAAGAGTTTAGAGCAGGCATGGTCAAACTAAGGCCCGGGGCCCAGATACAGCTCCCTGGGCACTTATCTCAGACCCTCATTTTCTGTCCTCTCAGCAAAAGGACACCGCCCACCACATGCTTCTGCAGAAAGAACAGGGGATGAAGGCACGCAGCACCTGAGAGTCCTCTTGAGCGGCCCGTCTATGCTGAGAGGATGGCCCGAGGAAGGCACACAGCCGCCGAGAGCCCTCAGGAGCACTCTCGGCCGTCACCTGTCTCACATTCTCCTGGCATAATGCTGAGAGGGCAGCCCAAAGATCAGGGGAGGAGGATCAGGACAGTCACCGCATGTCTCATTTTCCTCCTGGCATAAGGATGGGTTGAGCAGCCCCATCTTTATGCCAGGACGACAACCTGAGGAAGACCCAGGCCGGTCCCGCCCAGCACGTGCCTGGCTGCCCTCCCTGATGGCCTGATCCTTTCAGTTGGGCCCGCAATGCGGCCCCAAGGCAAAAATGTTTGCCCATGCTTGGTTTAGAGGTTTAGAAACGGGAGCTCCAAGAGATTTGTGCCTGACAGGCTAGGCTACAAATTGTTCTAAAGAATTCTGTCCTTAAAACTGTACTTGAGCTTGAGTACACGTACAAAAAGATGCAGGAAGTTCTAGAGCTCAAGTAGTTTAAGCACAGAATTATCTTTAGAACAATTCAACTTCAAGTCATGAATCAGCACTACATTCCAAGTAGACTGAATAGCTGCACTGTAAAATGATCTCTGCTCACATTGTTGCATATATTAGATTTGGAGTACAGTGGGATGCTTTCTGTTGAATGGCTTTGCTTTTTAATATCTTTTTTGGGGAAAATAAATTTGCTCAGAAACCGATTCTGGTCTGCAAGGACAAACTATGTTGCAGTAAAATTTAATGAGTCTTATCTGTTAAGAGGCTTCTGGCTTGTGTAGAAAATACACAACCTTGACTACTGAATGTTAACGACCTGCTATGAATTAAGAATGTTTAAATTCAAGCACTATACAGTTGGTATTTCGCAAATTTTATTTTTTAGCAGCTTGAACCTTAGGTTAATTTCCTTATTTACTCAAGGGCTCTTCACACCTGGAAAATATGTAGACTAAAAACATCCTACATGAACATTTCTGAGGTATTATGTGATTTGCTGCAATTCTTTTCTTCTACAAAGCATTTTAAATTCTGTAGAGAAACATTCCTTTCAACTGGTAGCAATACAACAGGACAGACAAAAATGTAACATATAAATTGTATGTCAGGCACAAATCCCTGAAGCCCTCAGGATGCTCCTAAGCCTCCAATCCCCTAAAAGAATTGTATTGAAAAAGAAGTCACTGTCCCCATCATTCATAAAAGTCCCCAAATCAGCTGAAAACGATTCACTTCAGATTTTATGCAGCAGTGCAGTCTGCTAGAGCCTCTCTCTAGGGGCTGCCTGGGGAGAGATGCAAATCTTGCTACAGAGAATTACAGGTTAGGCTACAAGTTGAGCAGGCTAAATGAATCCTACTTTCACCTAAATTTCTAGATCAGTGGTTCCCAACCTTTGTTCAGTTGTTTTGGACTTCAACTCCCAGAAATCCCAGCCAGCTTACCAGATGTTAGAAGTTGTGGGAGCAGAAGTCTGTCCATAAATTCATACTGCAGGATTTCAAATTTTATTAGAGAATTTCTTCAGAGAGAGACTGAGTTTGGGTACTCAATTTTACTGTTTTTTCTGCCTTTAACTATAGACTTTTATTACAAAAAAATTGCAGATTAAGGATTAGAGTTTCTCTTCCTCTTTCTATTGGGTGCACACCGTTTGTAAAACTGTGGACTCTGTAGACTGGAGTCCACAAACAGTTGCAACTTCCTAACGAATAAAACAGCATGAAGAGCAGACTGCTCAATCTACCCCTTAAAGAAAACACTGAGAAGGCAGAACATTTGACCCCTTTATTATTATCCATAGGACAAATTCCAGGAATGACCAGCTCACTTCAGCTCTTTCACAGCCAGACCTACAGAGAAGGGAAATAAAGATGGTAAGTAGATATGAAGGACGTGTAACTTCTGCCTGCAAGGCGATCATGTTCTCAAAAGAGTTTTCATGACATCCCACACAAAGACTGCTGAAGTTTGTTACTGTATGCAAGAGACATGCTGGCTGCTTGCTTGTGAACTAGATGATCTGAACATTCAGAGATAGTTTCAAAAATGTACTGCTGCTCTGGCTTGATATGAAATGTCAGTGAATATCCAATGTGTCATTTTAAAAGGTTGACTTATCTGGATTTTCTCACTGGCTTTCCTCCTAGACAAGTGATATTTAAACACTACACTCCAGAAGCAATGTTTATTAGACCACCACTTCTACAATCTCTGGGGCAAAAATAAGTATTTCCTCTACCGCCATAATGCATTTTGACTAAAAGAGAAATAAATTTTTCCATTTTTTTCATGACATAAATTTCTATGTATTCTTGTTTCCAATACAACTGCTGAAATAGATACAAGCACTAGCACTGTTTTTGATTACCCACTATTAAATACATTTCCATCCATTTAATATTATTTTTTCTATGTCTATGGTTACGTTCCACTAGTTTCACTTACCTACTTTAGTTATATCATGAGACAGTTAGGACTGATATAAAATTTATTTTAGCGGGATTCCTAATTTAAAAAATGATATTGTATCTCTTCAAAATGAGACCTGACTTTAATAAACACCTAGAACTTTTGAAAAATTAACAGAAACGACCCTGGACAAGAATATTCTGCTACTAACACTCAAAAACATAGAGAAAGCATAGGAAATAAGCATAAAAGGGCTAGTATAATCAGTAGTGCCCTTCCATTTCCTGTATCGTTCAGTTACCTGGTGGCAGAGACTGCTTCAGTTTTTCAGCCTTTTCTTTGTCAGTGATGACCAAGGTATACAGATACCGACTGCATCGAACTTTGAACTTGACATTATCTTTGTTCTTCTTGATCTTGACAGCTACAATGTAAGAACATTGGGATTAGCAACATAGGATCCAAACAACAAGCTGGTGAATAAAACATCAGAATTGCAGAATTGCATGTTCCTTTTTTGAGACAAACTATTTTTTAAAAAAACAAACAAACAAATTAGTTCTTGCTTTAACTCACAATAAGCAAGTTTCTGTAAACAAGCAACCTCTAAATACCACATTGCACCTTATAGCACTCACCCCATATTTAATAACACTGGTCAACACACATTTTGTTGCCTCAAATGTTAGCCCTCTTTCTGGGTATATTTGACCTGCTGATTCCAAAAATGCCACCAGCTTTCCCCTATTAGCTATAGTTCTTGAGATACAGTAATATGCCCTATAGCATTCATCCTCTGCTTACCCATAAAAATATGGATATTTTATTGTAGTGTTTAAATTAATATCTTTTAAGCATGAAGGAAATATATTATTTAAACATTAAAATAGTACTACATTACAATACTTTTTTCATAAGAAAAGCACACATTCATAACACAGATTTTCCAGTCATTCGAAAAATATCTAAGAAACTAGAACTGATTTGATCTACCTAGAACTGATTTGATCAGCACCACAAATAACCCCACAACAGGGCTAAAAACCAAGACAACAAAGTTTTTTTTTGTCGGGCTGTGCAGTTCATGGTAACAACCCATATATTTATAGCTATGCAAAACCACTGCAAAGGTGGTGTTTAGTTACTGACAGAAAATTGTCTGAGAACTAGTTTCCTTCTGAATCTTAGCATGGATGGAAAAAACATTCACAACAAGTTTTCAAGAGTCCTGAGCAGCAGCTGTAAGGCACATGAAACTGATGAAAATGATCATAAAGTGGTATGGTTTTTGAAAGCACCACTCAAAAAGGCACAAGGCAACACTGTATTGTAGGAAGGATATACTGACAGTTTACTCATTTAGTATTCAAGAAAAGTTATGTATTGCCCCTGATTATGTATTACATAAAATGTAATACTAATGGTTCTTGATTTATTTATTCATCTCCTGGTAATATCTAGATAATATCTAGAACTGATTATCTGTCCTTGAAAAAACATAGGAAACTACAACTAGTAGAGAACATGATTGCCAAGCTTCTGGTACAAGTTGATTAAGTTCAAACACTGGTTCTGCTTGCTACCAATTTGTTTCTGGATTCCATTGAAGATTCTATCTTGGACCATTAAGGAATCTTAAACATCAGATACCTGGTTCTAAAGGAGATTGTGTGGTATTAACCTACACAAATTTTAAAATCTCATAGCAGTAGGTTTCACTCTGACCTAAATTATCATTTGATGAAGAAGAAAAAAATCATGCCTTCCTCCAAAAGAATCCAAATATTGGTGAACATTTATCATATGCAGGAGGTTTTAACTGATGGTTACATTTATATTTTCCCTTTTCTGCAACTCACTCAATTCTAATAATTGTTGTAAACAGAAAATCTTATGCAGAGTCTACTCTCCAATTTTGCATCCAGGTGCAGAATTTTACACATAACCAGGTGACATTTCACAGAAGAGACTATAAAGCCTAATGGTTCAATAAAGGATGGAGCTAGCTAGATGTGTACATACAAAGACACATGAAACACAGAACAGCTCAAATGAGAAGCAAGTACCTTTTTATGCCCACACCTAAGGCACACAAGTCAAGCGTGAATATTAAAATGAGAATTGCATGGACTCCCAATCAGAGGAGTCCACTTTTATAACATTGAAGGTCTTTTGACAAGGAAAAAACAGATTACTAGTATTATTTAATAATACGCTGCATCACTCTCAAGCTGCTTGTGGCACCAGAAGTGTTTATTTATTGATTGATTTCATTTATATGCTGTCTTTTCTCCCAGAGTGTTACCAAAGGGGACTCACAAAATTAAAGGACAGGAAGTACAGAAACTCTGCAGGGAAAATAGCAAAAAAATTCACCCTCAGACAAAACCAAAGCTAGTTATCATTACTCACATTTAGCATCTTTCCTCCTAGCTGTCAACAAAAAGTCTTTGATCTCTTCAATTTTGCGAGGCTGCAATAAGAAAATAGTTTATGAAAACATGTTTTCTGTCCTATGCATTTCGAAAGTAAATTTACCTCCTACCTCTGATAAACTTTCCTTCAAATTTCCACACCACACATTCTGAACAGCTAGGAACTTCAAAAAAAAAAAAAAAAAGAGTCTATAATCTTTGCAAGCTCACCCAGGGGCATGAGTGGGTGAGGGATCGGTTGAAGGCACTTCGATCTGTTTTCCTCCTCCTTTAAGGAGAAAAGTCATGACTTCTGGGTTGTCTTCTTCTGTTTAATGGCACCATGAGTGCCTCCCAATAACATTCCTTTCTCACCAGTCCATTCAGGAGTATGCTGCATTGAGCTTCACCCAAGTACCTTAAAGAAGTTTTATTCTGATCCAATCTTCCCAGGCTGTTTCCATGGGGAAGGCTGAACAGTAGCATATAGATGACCCCAAGTGCCTCCTCTGTATTGCCCTTTTGTACATGAGGGAAAGAAAACCCAAGAGTAGTAGATTGATGGGTTCTATGTGACTAAGTTCACATCACTATCTAATAGTTCCTAGCCTTTCAGCCAAATCTGAAAGCTGCAGCGACAGCTTTGCAACACTTGGGATGTTGTCACTCTTCCCTGGACTTTCAAAGTAGGAAGGAAACCTCAGAATCTGTTATGAGGGCAAGTGTATTGATCTGTCACAGGAAGCAAGGATTGCTTTGCAACTGATATTCCCAAAAGGAATTTAGATATTTAGCACATTGAATTATAAAGGATGTCCTAATATTCAAGACTGCTAAGGAAAGAAACATCAAGCCTCCTGCAAGCATATAATACAACCCCTGTATCCATGTTTCTGGACTTCGTATAGATATAACAAGCCATAGATAATTTATTTCAATAGTTGAAGGAAAGCCCGAGAGTATCATAGAGTCATACTGGAGGGTGTAGAAAAAGATTAGAAAGGACACATTTTGTAGTCGAAGGCTTTCACGGAAGGAATCACTGAGTTGCTATGAGTTTTTTTCGGGCTGTATGGCCATGTTCCAGTAACATTCTCTCCTGACGTTTTGCCTGCATAGGTGGCTGGCATCTTGAGAGGTCTGTTTGAGATAAGGCACGTGGAGTGTATATATATCTATGGAATGTCCAGGATGGGAGACCATCATGTCAGACTACAACCATTGTGTCAAACTACGCAGAGAAGCCACTGAAATCACAAGCACGTGAACTGTTTCAAGAGAAAGGGTGAAATCATGAAAATGAACAAAATTTGGTTACCAGTACTAAAACACCAGAATCAAGACACTAAATAAGGAAAACCACTCAATAACAGGGGAACTCCAGACAGCAACCAATCAAGTGGCAGTGAATGCCTACCAAAAAGAGGATGTCTTCAGGCAATAACAGCCAGGCTATCTCTATGCAGATACCCTCAATGATTGACTTTGCAGCTTCATGGCTACTCAAGTTTGCTTGCTAATTGCAACAGTCAAACTAGCTTTAAATAGACAAGGATTCTTTCTCCTACCCTGGACATTCTACAGATACACATGCACACACACATCCCACTTATCTCACCTCAAACAGATATCTAAAGATGCCAGTCACAAATGCAGGTGAAACATCAGGAGAGAATGCTACTGGAGCAAACCATACAGCTTGTAAAACTCATAGCAACCAATGGCACATTTTGTTGGAGATGGATAAATGAAACCACAAATACAAGGATTCTACTGTACATATAAATATATTAATTGCCAAGAGATGCTTGTGAGATATCAAGACAACTAAACATCACAGCTAGCCCGCTAGTCTTCTGTTTTCATGCATTATCTCATGGTGGGGACACAAAGTTCTCATTTATCTTTGTTCAGCTCTGGGCAAGAGGAAAGGGTGTTGTGCTGCAAGGCTTAAGTTATTTGAGAAGACTCTCCAAGGGGTCTGTGAACTTACTCTTGACTGAACACTGAGGTGCCAGAGCTCACCCTCAATCTTGATTTCAATCCACCTTCTAGCTAAAGCAAGTTATTGTGTACCTTCAAAACATTTCTGATTTATTATACAATTTTCTTGGCAAGATTGGTTCCAGGTGGAAGGATCACCAGTTGGAAACTTTAGATGTTTCTTATCCCATCTCCTAAATAAACTAAGGCCCCTTCCACACAGCTGAATAAAATCCTACAAAATCAGCTTTGAACTGGGATATATGGCAGTGTGGACTCCGATAAACCAGTTCAAAGCAGATGTTGTGGGTTATTCTGCCTTGATATTCTGGGTTATATGGCTGTGAAACTTGCAGTTTCTCAAGTTGCTCCTGACACGAAAAAAACAACAAGAGCAACAAAAACCAAACCCAAAAATGAAAATGCATTCTCCGTGTGTGTGTGTGTGTATCTGAATGGCAAAGTTATGATCAACACTTCACGTCAAATGAGCCTCCCCCTAAAGGCTCTTCCACACAGCCCTAGAACCCATAATATCAAGGCAGAAAACCCCACAATATCTGCTTTGAATTGGGTTACTGGAGTTCACACTGCCATATAGTCCAATTCAAAGCAGATAGTGTGGGATTTTATTCCACTGTGTGGAAGGAGGCTGAGTCTCGAGGATGGTCCTGAATTGGAAACTGTATTAGCCACTTGTGGAGATTGGAGAGGCAATATAAAATAGCAAATGTGTCTGCATAATGATTCAGTGACAGACACTTATAGAGAAATACTCTCACACAGCAGCATGCATAACATGGCTTACTTGGCCACAGATGTAGAAAAAACATGTGCCTTCCATCGTTTTGCAGCTCATTCCCTTTACTAAACCTACATTGGGCCTTTGGTGTCCACTGGGGTTTGGCTCCAAGACCCCTATGGATAGCAAGATGCGTACTCATGTCCCCTTATATATAAGTAAAACGGCATTCCTTATATCTGCTGGCAAAATTATGGTTTGGCTTTGGGATTTCGTTATGAATATCTCCAAGTCATGGATTGTGGGATCCATGGATGCAGACTCCGTGGATACAGAGGCCTAACTGTACTTCCTAAGCCCTTCCAGGAAGTACAGTTAGGCCTCTGTATCCACAGCTCACAAAAAGGGAAGGGGCCACAAGGGCCCGCTCGTCCCACCCCCAGGACTCAGAAAGGTGGTCTTTCCCGCCCACTCACCATGGTAACGGCTCCTGGCGGCGGCGGCGACCTGCAGGAGAGAAACCAACATGGCAAATGAAAGGGAGAAAGGGCGGGGGGGGGGGCACCGTAGTCTCCCTCACTTTTCCCGCCCGCCTCCCGTTCCTCTCACCCCCAAACCCCATCGATCTGCTCCTGGCCCCCCAAGGCTCCCCCACGGGCCCCTCTCCCACTCCTCGAGGCCCCCCCGCCACGGATGGCACCGGATCCAAACCGCCGCTTACCGAGAAGCTCAGCGTAGCCACCAAACCGTCAAAGACAGAAAAGAGAAACTACTTCCGCATCCGGGGACTTAAAAGCCGACTTCGGGGTTGAGCTACGGAAACGGACGAGGGTCAGATTAGTTAAAGTGGGCGGACGCGAATGCCAATGGAAACTAATGTGTAGAAGCTTGTTATTGCTCATAGAGTAGCAATTAATAATGTTTACTGGGTTTTTAATAGACCTCACTACCTCTGAGGATGCTTGCCATAGATGCAGGCGAAACGTCAGGAGAAAATGCCTCTCTAGAACATGGCCATACAGCCCGAAAAACCTACAACAACCCAGTGATTCCGGCCATGAAAGCCTTTGACAATACAATAAGTGTTTAGATCAGTAAATACTTCTAAATTGTATTCGAGGAGTGATCAGAAAGATGATTTAGCATCAACGGTGCATTACCACCTTCTATGTATATGTGAGTGCATCTGCACTGTAGAATGAATGCAGTTTGGCACCGCTTTAACTGTAGTGGCTCAATACTATGGGTTCCTGGGAGTTGTAGTTTGATAAGATCTTTAGATTTCTCTACCAGAGGGCGCTGAAGTGCCCAGGTTTTAGGAAATGTTGCCTTCAAGCACACTCAGGATGCACCTACTCTATAGAATGAATGTATTTTGACACCACTTTAACTGCCATGGCTTAATGCTACAGGAACTTGGGGTTTGTAGTTTGGTGAGGAATTGCCTCAACAGGGAAGAGAGGAGAAGAAAGAATGAAATCTTACATACTTTTCATGTAAATGCAAATTGCTACAGCCTCTCTTAGCTTCTGTGTTCTTTCTCATTATTGTATTTTGCTATTTTATCCACACTCTCTTCTTCCTTGGCCACAGGTATCCTGGTTTATATCTGTGAAATGTTGAAGAGTATGCCACTGTGCAAGTTTGCTTTACAAACTGAAAATCCTTTCCCAGCATGCTGCCCTCCAGATGTTTGGGGCTTCAACGCCCACCAGACAGCACAGCCAGTGGAATATTGGGAGTTGTATTCTACAGTAGAACATCTGGAGGGCTGAGTTAGTGAAGGCTGCAGTTACAAAGAGAGGTAAAGTTAATGTATGCCCTTGGTAAGTATACAATTGATTTTTCTTGATTCATTTATCATCCTACATCAGAGAGTTTTAAATATTTCATGTTGGTGACACACAGGCCCATAGCCAGGATTTCGTTTCGGGGGGGGGGGGGGGGGGCTGAATTTTTTTCGGGGGGGGGGGTTCGGGGGGGGCTGAGTCTGAGTGAAAGAGGGTCTAGCCTAGCAAACCTTGTGTATCATTACCCCAATACCCCCATGCATATGGGATATATTGTGTATGATGATCAGATCATGATATGAATAAACATAACAGTTTAAATAATGCACCAGTAAGGCCTTTTCGCGAACCACCATGAGAATTTCGGGGGGGGGGGGGGGCTGAAGCCCCTCGAGCCCCCCCCCCCCCCCGGCTACATGCCTGGTGACACACCTTTTAGACATGCATCATTCAACAACAAAGCAACTTTACCAGCAACCCGGGGGTAAAAACAATTCTTTATAAAAGATACGGACACGTATATAAATCGTAATAACAAGATGTATGGGGACACAACATGTCTCACGAAAACCTTCATTGATATTTCTGAAAATATATAATTTTGTGCATATTTTTACATAGACTCAGAGGCTTCTTGTTATGTTTGTGCAAAACACACACTGCAGCCAACACACTAACACAGGCATGGGCAAACTTTTTAACTTGGGGACTGCATGCTAGCACTCCCTGCTAGGAGGACTGGCTGCAAGAGGTTTGGAAGGAAGAAAGGGAAGGAGGAAGGAAGGAAAGGGAGAAGGAAGGAAGGAAGGACAAAGGGAAGGAAGGGAAGGATGGAAGGAGAAAGAGGAAGGGAGAGAAGGAAGGAAAGATAAAAGGGAAGGAAGGATGAAAGGGAAGGAGGAAGGAAAAAGCGAAGGAAGAAAGGGAGGAAGAGAATGATGGAAGGAAAGAAGGGAAGGATAAAGGAAAAAGAGAAGGAAGGAAAGACAAAAGGGAAAGAAGGAGAACCAGGGAGAGGGAGAAAGAAGGAAAGATGAAAGGGTGGAAGGATGTAAGGAGAAAGAGGGAAGGAGGGAGGAACGAGGGAAGGAAGGATGAAAGGGGAGGAGCAAGGCAGGGAAGAATAAAGGAAAGAGAAGAAAGGAAAGACAAAAGGGAAGGAAGGAATGAAGGAAAGATGAAGGGGTAGAAGGGAAGGAAGGAGGGAGGGAGAAAGAGGTAAGGGAGGGAAGGAGGAAGAAAAGAGAGGAAGGAAGTGTGGAAGGGAAAGAGAGAGAGGGAAGGAGGAAGGAAAGAGAGAGAAAGAAGAAAGGAGCGAGAGAGGAGGGCCTGAGAAAAGAGCCCAAAGGGCTGCATCCAGCCCCCAGGCCTGGGTTTGTCCATAACTGCACAACACAGAGCTTGAAAAGCTCTGTTTTACATTCTGTAGGTAGCAAAATAATGTATATATGCAGTAACACAGTTAAGGCACAAGAGGGCACTTTGATTACAACTTTGAAATAGACTGGGAAGTATTTTTTTTAATGAAAAAAATATTTAACATATTCAAAACTCAAGGTAAACATAAGCGTAGCTCCATTTTGGCCTTCATAGAAAGCAGGAACTCATGTTGGTCGTCTCTTGTGCTTTCATTAAAAATCATAAAAATTCCATACCTACCTCCTCAGATGGCATTTAAAGAAATTATGATCATCTGCAAGAGGCATTAATAAATGTAGGTAAGGACTTTGGTGGCAAATCTGTGGAAATCATAAAGCTGATGTGGGATAAGCTAAGCTGATGGTTAGAACCATATAATCATAGAACTGGAAGAGAACAACACAAGTCATCTGGTCCGATTCCCTGCCATGCAGGAAAAACAGTTCTGCTGTTGTAGTAGAGCCTGTGAGTAACGTTGCAAGCAGTAGTATGGGTGCCAGAAAGGCAAAAAGGGTTACTCGAGAGCAGGAATCTTATGAGGAACAACAGAGAAAAAGGATCCAGGATATACTTATGGGTCCTACAGATGAGGACTCATTTGAGGGGTTCTCTGGGAATGAAAGGTCAATGAGTGAAGGAGAAGAAGGAGACACATTGGATTGGACTAGGGGAAGAAAGAGGGTTACTTGGGAGCAGGAATCGGATGAGGAACGGCAAAGAAAGAGGATCCGGGATAAACTTACGGCACCTACAGATGAGGATTCATTTGAGGGATTTTCTGGGGATGATGGGTCACAGAGTGGTGAAAACAGGGATGATACCGTGGATTGGACTAAGGTAAAGGAAGTGCAAGCTATTTGTGCAGAGCCAACATCTAGTGATACATTTATGGGATTTTCTGGGAGTGAAGACTGGCAATCGGGGAATCCAACTGAGTCTTGGGGGGAAGATGGAGAAGGAGATGGAGAAGATGGAGGGATGAGCGTAGAGCTTCACATGAAGGGTTGGGAGCAGTTGCAAGGGATAATCATGGGGCGGTGGTCAGTTCATCTTCTGATGATGATGTGTAGATAAAAGTGGGTTCAGGAATGAGGGATCTTTGCAGAAGGCAAGGTGTTGGTGAACGTTCGTGCATTGGGTACTGTCTGGACTTGTCGCTGCCTGTTTCGTGTTTGGCATTGGTTTGGGATCTGCAGGTTACTGTTCTTGATTGTGTGTGTTTTCGACTCGGATTGGATTCTCATGAGTGTGGATTTCTCCCTTCCTGGACCTTGGACCGGCTTGACTACGACGCTGCTTCTGTGGACTTTGGAATTTCGCTATTTCAGATTTCTCTTGCTACGACCTTGGACTTCACCTGACTACGCTTCTCTCTCTGTGGCTTTACTGCTTTTGTTTACCAGTTGCATGCTGTGCCTTCTTTGTGTGACCTCGGAGTACTGTATTTGATTTGGTTCTTTTATCCGGTTAATCCGGATTATATTTCTGTTTACCTTTTGAACCAGGTCTGGTTTTACATTTGAGTTTTGACCAGAGGCATTGAGTTTAAGTGTCTCTGTGTTTTTTTCCTTTGCTTCAATAAACTCTGTTTTGGAACTAACTCTGAGTTTGGCCCTTTAAGGCGTCTGTGATTCCGACAACTGCACTAGTAAAATGGAAACGTTTCAATCTTACAATACCCTTCAGTCTTAAAGGTGGCACACAATTCTTTACAGTTTTATTGTAATGCAAGAAACAAAGATAAAATGGAAAGGCACCTGGATTTAATCAAAGGCAGGAAATTATGACACTCTGAATTTGGGTAGGAACTTCATGTTTCCACGTGCTCCTGATTTTTTGTGACTAATAATGTAATCATGTATCGGGTTTTTGCTAGCCATCCTGAAAAATTGGTATTGTTCTCCTCCTCTTTCCAGTTTGTTAGTAGGGAACTGAAGCTGAGATACAGTGACCTGTTATATTTATTTACTTATTTATTTACTGCACTTATATACCGCAATTCTCAGCCCTAGGGCGACTCATTGCGGTGTACAACATAGAGAAACAGGTGCAAAATACAAAACATAGTGTAAAATAATCCGTTATCAGAAAACATCTCATCAAAACATCAACATTACTACAAAACCATTCCGAGTCGTCTCATCGTCAATCCCACAATCCGATAACATTTCCGTTGCTCCATTCCTATGGTCAAATTACCAGTCGTTGCACTTCTTTATCAAATGTCTTCTTAAATAGCCAAGCAGCATCCTGCAGTACCTAAGCGAATGCAGTTCACTGGCCCTTAAAACAGTTCACACATGATATTGCCACCATGAAGTATTGTTGTGGCTGCTGCCAGACTTGAGCAAGGCTGGGCAATTGCTACGGTTCTGCTCATTTTGGGATCTCATTCCACCAAGGTTCTTCCTATTCCAACAAGACTCTGCAATCTGCTTTCATTAATTATGGGAACACCAGTCAGATCAAAAGGTACTTCTTCACTTCTAGTTTTGCTTGGTGAGTGAGTTTGTAGCCAACCTTTCTTCTCTTACTAAACTTCAGGCAGCATCCATATGTCCATTTCCCCAATTCAGGAAAGTTTAGCATTGCAGCTTGGTATGAGAGCTGAAAACCCCATTCTTTCCTGGTTCTGGCATCTAATATGCTTTAATCAATTGCTTCACATTCTCTAATATTTTGAGACGTTCCTTTGTGGTCATTTAAGCTGCCAGAATTTATGTGCTGGGAGCAGTAGTACTATTTTGATGACCTATTGGTCTGTGATGTTAGCAGTCAAGGGAAATGAAGACGGATCTACATTGCCCTATATTCCAGGATCTGATTCCAGATTATCTGGCATTGTAGACTCATATAATCCAGTTCAAAGCACACAATCTGGGATCAGATCCTGGGATATGGGGTAGTGTAGATCCAGCCTGAGAAGGGTGCAGCTGATACTAAATACCATTGATGTCCTCCAGACTAGCATGTCTACCAGACTAGCTTGGGACCAGGCCTGGGATTAATCCTCCATGATAGAGCTTATTTGGCTCTATGATGGAGGCTTAGAAGCTTCAAGCATTCAAATAAACAGCTTTATATATTCAACACACAGTCTGACATTCTTCCTAAAAATAACTGGAAGAAACATCATTTCTAGATTATGTGTATGGAGAGCAGTTTTGGACATGTCTTTTCTCACATCAATGCCTTGCCTCACGACTGAATTTTATAGGGGTTTCAAGCAATATCACTCTCCACTCACAGTTTTCATTTGTTTTTCTCTTCCCATCTCCTTCCTTACTGCTGAAACTCCACAAGGAGACAAAAACAGAATAGCTGCACACTGCTGTATGGTTGTTAGTGTGAAGAGCCCTCCATCTCAAAATACTCAAAAGACAGTATAATACATTTATTGCTCAGGGGGGAAAATGTGAAATACGCCACATTCCCTCAGGCTGCATGTAAAAGGCAGCACCTTCTAGTATATGTTGTACCAATTAATACCTAGCTGGACATGAGTGATGCAAGGCCGGGGCCAGGGAAGAGCAAGAATTTGTGTCAGAGTTGCTGTGTGATTTCCTATTTGTACTGTATATTGATTTCAGCAAACACAAAGGCAAACATTCAATGCCTAGATCAACATGATACAGATAACACAGATAAAGGTAAAAGGCTTTCCCGTCCGGCTCTGGGGTGTGGTGCTAATCTCAAGTTCTAAGCCAAAGAGCCTCTATTGCCCATAGACACCTCCTAGGTCATGTGGCTGGCATGACTGCATGAAGTGCCATTACCTTCCTGCTGAGGCGATACCTATGGACCTACTCACATTTGCATGTTTTTGAACTGCTAGGTTGGCAGAAGATGGGCCTAACAAACAGCGGGAGCTCACCCCACTCCTCGAATTTGAACCGCCAACCTTCTGGTTAGCAAATTCAGCAGCTCAGCAGTTTAACCTGTTGTGCCACCATGGTCCCTTTTGCAAAAGTCAAGATGGCTCCATATTCAGTAGGAAGTCAGTTTTTTTTCTGCTGTTCCAATGGCTGGCGAGAAGTCAATTTTCTGGTCCAAATGTCCCTACTACAGACCCCGAGGAAGAGAGGACTAGACATCATTTGCTGGACTTGGGCTCCTCCACCTTTGTCCTCCTTTTGTTTTTGTGTGCTATGTCTCACTAGTAGCTACAGATTGTAAGCCTGAGAGCAGGGAAGTGTCAGACTCAGAACTACCTGGAGAGGCTTTTTGGCTGAAGCATGGGATAAACATGTTATAAACAAACAAACAAACTTCAATCACTTTCCTCTTGGAAGTTACTCTAGCTGAACTACTTTTTTCTCTGGCAAGATCACTGGAGAAATTTTGACCAGGCAAGTATCAGAGGAAGGTAGTGTTCCATCTCTTCTAGCCTTTTAAGATGAGATTAAACCTCTTTCTAAAAATACTTTAATCTAAATGAGAAAGTTCTGACAGGAGACACCCATGGTATCACTTATCCTCCAAGACTTCAAAAACTCTGACCCACCCATGCCAAATCTGCCACAGCGAAGGAAATGAGGACATTTCCGTACATCTAGGGAAATGATTTTAAAGACAGGAAACATCCATCTTCAGCCTAAGGGAGATGGCATCTCCCAATCTATCACAAAGTGATGGAGAAAAGGAACATTCGCTACAGAAAAGAGTACCAGCCCTTTGGAGAGTAAGGGACATGGGGGCCAGCCTATCGGCTTGTATATATCTTGCATTATGTGGTACTAGAAAGGAAATCGATAGAGCTGTCATGCCATTAATGCATTCCGTATTGCAAACTCTCCAATCATGGCAATCGCCAGATGGATGTTTCAAATTTTAAAAAAGTGAGAAAGAGAGGAGGAGGGAGATAAACATCTGACATGCTGTAGGGGAAAGCAGGAAGAAGAGCAAGTGCTGGAGAAAATTAAAGACCATAAATCACAGTGACCTGAACAAAACCAGAACAAGCTACTGACAGAAGAGTCCCTTCAACTTTTTTAAAAAAAGAGATTGCATTAGCATTGCCTTCCCAGCTTTGTTCAGACATGCATGTCAGCTCCTTTCAACACATCAGCTCCCAGCCAAGGAAGAAGCCATGGAGCGAGGGGTGGGGAGGAGAGAAGACAGCAGAGTCAAGGATCCGTTCTTTTATAAGGTCCAGAGCTGACCACAGAGTAAACAGAAATATAACTTAGGGCAGCTCAAGCTGTTCTCATACTGAGGCTGTTTACAGAAGTATTACCAGCAAAGCTCTGTGAACTCAGTGTCAAAACAAAACCAAATTATGTACTAAGAAGATTCAAATTATGGTGCTGACATGAAAGCTGATAGGAAGAAACATAGAATTGGAAAAGCCCATTCCAACCCGCTGCCCCATATGATCAAGAAATTCCACTTGTTATGTGATGCTGGATAAGGGTTCTACAGATGCTGTGGCTGCTAAAAAGACAAATAGTAAAGGTAAAGGTTTTCCCCTGACATTAAGTGCAGTCATGTCCAACTCATTATGAAGAGTCGGCGTTGTCCGTAGATACCTCCAAGGTCATGTGGCCAGCATGACTCGCATGGAGTGCTGTTACCTTCCCGGCAGAGTGGTACCTATTAGGGATGGGCAATCCATGGTTCTAAATGGTTCTAAAGTACTTACAAAACTAAAGTTCTGGTGGTGAAAACTATGGGACTCTGGAGCTTTGCTTCTACAGTGTTGCTAAAATTCTGGTGGTGAAAATTCCAGAACACTAACAAAACTTTCAAAATTTCATTATTATTTCATTATTGGCAATTTTTAAGACAGAACCAACTAGGAACTGCCATTTATAACGACATATTAAAAGTTATGTTAGAGTTCTGAAATTTTCACCACCAGAACTTTAGCAACACTGTAGAATAAAATCAACAGTGCCCCCTAGTTTTCACCACCAGAACTTTAGTTTTGTAAATACTTTAGAACCATTTAGAACCATAGATTGCCCATGCCTAGTACCTATTGATCTACTCGCATTTGTTTTCGAACTGCTAGGTTGGCAGAAGCTGGGGCTAACAACGGGAGCTCACACCGCTCCCCGGATTCAAACCTGCAACCGTTTGGTTAGCAAATAAAAGACAAATAAAAGGGACCCAAAGGGCATCAAGGGCCCTGAACTCACTCTAGATGCTAAGAGCACTAAACAGACTGTTGTATTTTGGCCATATCATGAGAACACATCACTCAGTAGAAAAGACAATAATCCTCAGTAGAGTAGAAAGCAGTGGGAAAAGAGGACTATTCAATTACAGATGGATGGTCCTGAGCCTGCAAGACCTGAGCAGGACTGGTGATAGGTCTCTTGGAGGTCTCTCATTCTTCCATCAAAGTTAACCATATGTTGGAGTCAACTTGATGGCCATTAACATCCACCAACAAAATAAACCATGCATATTGTGCTTAGCTTTTTCCATCTTAAAAAAATGTAATATTGTGAAGAATGCTGGCACAGTAAGTTTCAAAGAGAGCCATTTTGCCTATATCAGCATAAGAAAGAAGATAAAGGGTGGGTAGGGCAAAGAGATCTGTAGAATATTCAAGATTAAACTAATTTATTTTATCATGAGTTTAGTGGTTATCAGTTCATTTCTTATGATGCACAGATGGGGTGCTATTAAGGCCACAAGTATTTCAGCACAGTTACACAATTCTGGGGTTGTGATAGAATGTAGTAGGAAACTCCAAGGAAACTGAGTTTTGGTAAGCAGATTCATTGCTTTTACATACTAATCTAAAGTTTATTTTATTTGTAAAGTTTTTCTGCATCAATTCTTGGCCCATAAAAATTCTTTTGCGATGTTGAACAAATAAAAAAAATGTTCCTAAAGGAACTAGAATGGTAGAGAAGGGAGTATGGGTTATCATTTAGGGCAGGGGTCCTCAACCCTTTTAAATAGAAGGCCAGGTCACGGTCCCTCAAACTGTTGGAGGGACAGATTATAATTTGAAAAAAATATGAATGAATTCCTATTCACACACTACACCTATCTTATTTTTAGTGCAAGAAACACTTAAAAACAATACAATAAATAAAATGTAGAACAATTTTAACAAATATAAACTTATGAGTATTTCAATGGGAAGTGCGGGCCTGCTTTTGGCTGATGAGATAAGATTGTTGTTGTTGTTGTTGTTGTGTGCTTTCAAGTCATTTCAGACTTAGGCTGACCCTGAGTGAGGGCTGGGTAAATGACTTTGGAGGGCCATATCCAGCCTCTGGGCGTTAGTTTGATGACCCCTGATTTAGGGGTAGAGGATGGAATCACAGGTAACCATAAACTGGGTATGAAATTCATGCTTGTCTTACTAACATCTTTGACCAGATGGGATCTTGGAACAGCTGCCTTTTAGAGACTTTAGCTCCCAGTATCCCCTACTCAGCAAGTGCAAATTTTATAGTCAAGCTCTGGCTCAGATGAGACCAAATCTAAATGAATATTCAGTTGTCCTGTGGGATTCATTTGATACTGGAGACAGAGCTGGGTCAAAATATTTTGCCCTTTCATCTAGAGTAGAGAATGATGGTGTACACACATCTGCTTAAAAATATAAAGATAAAGCCTTATTGGTATCTCAGTCAGCCAGTTATTTTGGCGCAAGAGGCAGAAAACCCGATAAGGCGTAAAAATAGAACAGTAAATCAAAAACCTACCAACTTGGTGCCCTTTCCTCATGTTCATCTTCTATTTCCTGGCATGTTCTGATGAGGGCGTTCAATAGTCTTCACCTGGTGTATAGTTTTGAGATTTGGCCTTGACTAAATAACCTAGTGGGTCTCCCTAACCTAGTGACCCCCTAAGTTCAAGGATGGTTTGGAAGAACAATTGTTCTGGTTTGAACATGCCTCTGAGAGTTAATAGAATGGTTAGCAACTGCTTCCTTTGAGAATGGATCACGAAGGGGTGAAGATTACTGACCCCTTTGTTCTTTGCCAGGTCAGGGGAAGGTGGATGAACGAAGCCTGTAGTTTTGAAGGCAAAAAGAAATGAGAGAGAAAAACTCGGCAAGGGAGCGAACTAAATGGAGCCGTGGAAGCTTTTAGGACAACTTTTGAGGGTGATGATGCCACACACTTCCACTGAGTAAAAGCCTGGATGTTTGTAAATCAATGCAAATATTATAAAATGTTGTTAAGTCTCAAGTGAGGTAATTTAATGGAAACAAAACTCCCGGTAAGTGATGGAACATACATGAAACCGCATGGCTTACTATGAAAATAACAATCTTGTGTGATGTTGATTTTGATTGGGAAATGGTGGCAAAAGAAAGCATTGGTCATATCCTCTGGGAGTAACATTGCTCCGATCAATGTGTGACTTCCCTGTTCCCAAATAAAATAAAATAAAATAAAAGTCAGGGGTTGCAATCATGCTTCTGCATTGCACCTCCTACATTATATGGTTTGGCCCCCATGTGGTTTGACCCTCAGCCAGCAATGTGAGATTTATATTGATTTGTGAAAGGGCTTATTAGTTGATAACTGCAGCTCTTTTAAAAGAAGAAAGTATTATTTTTCATAGAGCTAGTGTGGTGTAGGAGTTTGAATGGAGAACAGCTTTGGAGACCAGAGTTTGAATCCTTGTTAAGCCATGAAAACCCCCATGATCCTGGGCAAGTCACTCCCAGAAAACCCTGTTATGGTATCCATATGTCTGAAACGACTTACAGCAACAACAACGTTGGTATGATTTAACAGAAGATAGCCTAGATTGAGTATGTACTTTCAACAGAGCCCCTTTGGAGCTCTAATAGAATTCCCTAGGAATTCTTACATTGGTTAAAATAATTAAAGTGAAATCAAGTTGAAAAAGCTCCAATGATTTTCTTAAGGCTTTCTCACAACAACCTGCTATCTCACCACAATCATATTAGTGTAGGGAAGTGAAACATTCAAATGGATTCATTGTACAACATAGATGCATCCCAATATTTTTGCTTTCAGTTGCTGGGAGCTTTGGGGTTCTAACATTTTTGTGTTTTAAAGGAGGAATTCTAAACATTCAGCAACTATAATGCACACCTTTTTTGGTCAAATGACAGAGTGCACACTTTTTGTTGCTGTGCATTATATTAGCCAGCAAATGCTTTTTTTGGTTTCAGTTTTGAAAATGAAGGTGTGCATTAGATTCCATGGCGCATTAGAAACAAGTAAATATGGTATTATCCTGCTGAAATTCTGCTTTGCCAGTTCTTAATCGATTGGCATTTAACAACAACAACAACAACTGCTACTGCTACTACTTTATTTTTGTATCCCAATACCATTTCCCCAAAGGGACTTGGGGCAGCTTACAGGGAACCAAGCCCAGTCAAACAGAGTAAAAATATAATAATAATAATAATAATCATCTTTATCTATACCCCGCCACCATCTTCCCAATGAAATGAAAATATGACACAATGAAAATACATATACAAGGCATCATAAAAACATAAACCATCAATAACAACCAGTAGCCAAGCATAGTGGCGAGGCAACGGCTCATGCAGTACAACTGCAAGAACAGGGCTCATAGCAAAGTGCAGGAGCCAGATGATAAGTTAGGGCTGGTTAGCTGATGTTTCCCCACTCTTTGTTTGCCACCTTAATGGTGAATTCCCCATTTTTCAATCTCAACCCACAACTCTTGGCAGAGAAAAACCAAAGCAAGATTAACAGAGTGATGTCTTTACTGTCTTACATCAGGCTCAGCCTAGGCAACAAGTCTGAGCAATTAAAGCAATGGCCATATATTTCAAAAGTAATTACCGGAGCATCAGTGCAGTCCCCAAGGTGAGGAGATTAAGACAATCTTCTTTTATAGTGGCTGGCTTCAAATGAAAGCCAGCTTTATATAGGGCTCGGGCCCTATAAATCACTGGATGTGAGCAAGTCATCAAAACCATTATAATGGTCTGCTACTAGGCATGAGGCTACAGGTGGTGGGATGGGGGTGTCGTTCCCCCAAATACGAATTCTTGCCCTTTCCATGAAACTTTCCTTCAGTGCCCAAATGACTAGCATTGCAAATAATTCATATCTATGTGCTGGGAGAAAGAGGGGAATATGTATAAATACATTAAAATAAGTCTTATTTATGCTGACTAGTTATTGAAGGCACAGCACAGAGCAGAAGTGTTCCAGATTAGCCTTGGAGGTATCCACACACTCTGTCTGTCATCTTTGCCATTACTGCTGCCTGCTGGCCACAGAACTCCAGGAGACTAGGGAAACGCATAAAGGTGGCCATGATGCCCAGGAACTCTCCTAGAGTATGCAGTGGTGATGGCAACATGGGCCCAAGTCAACCACTTTTTCCTGTGCAACCGCTTTTTCCCGTTGGTCACAGCAACCTGTTGGACAGCGGATTGGTTGTATCAGAGGCAAAATCCTGACTTCCACCACTCTAACAGAACAACTCATGAGAGAGGATGAGGAGAGAGAGTGCAATAGTTTCAGTGGGTTCCTATAGCAAGATGAAGGATTTTGAATGTTCAGTGATCTATGGGTTTAATCATCTTCTTCCACTTAGAGGTAGGGGAAACTGCTTCAGAGGCTGGGATAAAACAGGAGACGGCCTGTCTGTTCTGTAAATAAAACCATCTTTCTTGCAAAATTCTTTCACACTGTAATGTACACAGAGCTTGGAAAAAATTACTTTTGTGGTTTATAATTCCCAGAACCTGTCCACCACATCTCTACAGCCAGTATAGTCACTAGTTATGATGCATTCTGAGAGCTGTAGTCCAATCTACACAATAGAATTGATGCAGTGTGACAGTGCTTTGCCTGCCACAACTCCTGCTGAGGCACCAGCACCTCAGCAGAGAATGCTAAAGATTGTTTAAAATGGAACCCCCAGTGGTGGAGTGGGTTAAATTTCTGAGCTGGCCAAAAGGTCAGGGATTCGAATCTGGGGAGCGGGGTGAGCTCCTGTTGTTAGCCCCAGCTTCTGCCAACCTATCCATTCGAAAACATGCAAATATGAGTAGATCAATAGGTACCACTCCGGTGGGAAGGTAACAGCACTCCATGCAGTCATGCTGGCCACATGACCTTGGAAGTGTCTACTGACAATGCTGGCTCTTCGGCTTAGAAATGGAGATGAGCACTAACCCCCAGAGTCAGACATGACAAGACTTAATGTCAAGGGGAAACCTTTATTTTTATGATTCCATAGCACTGAAATCATGGCAGTTAAAGTGCCATCAAACTGTGTTAACTCTACAGCATAGATGCATCCCCAAAAGGTTACCCTTTCAACCACTGAACATAAATTAGGGAAAATTTAGCTGATGTGATACTTACAGGCAGGGGCAGCTCAACCCATTACGCAAAGTAAGCATTTGCAGTATAGTTGATTTTGCCCAGGGGCGCCCTTGAGGCGCTCTTGGGGGAAAATAGACCTTGACATACATATGGGAGTTGTAGTTACTGGGATGTATAGTTCACCTACAATCAAAGAGCATTCTGAACTCCACCAATGATGGAATTGAACCAAATATGGCACAGAGAACTCCCACGACGAACAGAAAATATATATCAGTGATTGGTTGGTGGGGGAGGGGGGCACCAAAATACGGTTCGCTTACCGTTGAAAATTACCTAGGCCTGCCTCTGCTTACAGGTGGAATAGGTATTGGGGGCTACCAACGTCTCATTGCAATGGACCGGTGTTCTTTCAATTACCAAGGTAATTTCATCACTGCACCTTCTCCCATTGCAATGGTGTAATCATGTCGAAAAATGAGCCTGTTGAATGGGCCCCAGTTACATAGCCATTAAAAATGAAAGAGCATCCTTTAATTAACTTCAGATGTTGGCAACCTTAACACCAAGCTATTGATTGGGACAAGACATGAAGCATTCTTTTTGCGAAAGGCTAATTAAATCTCTACCAAGTCCTTTACTAGCTGAGAAAATCAAGTTGTCAATTTTCCTTCCTAGCCTAGAGTAATAGGGCTATCAGTCACCTGCCCTAAAATGTGGTAGTTCACATTTATAGCGCTGCTGACATAACCACCTTCAATCTTTGCCTTGAAAGTGAATGAGAATTCCAAATGCTCCCTTCAAGTCAGTCAATTTCTTCTATTGATGAATTGCTTACCTAGTCAGAATCTTTCCCGTAATGTAAGGCTGGCGAACATTTGACCTCTGGTTGTGAGAAAGGTGGGATATAAGTATGCAAGCAAACCAGCAACCTTAATGGGGCTCATAGATCTCTCTGTAAATGCTGGGGTCCTTCTATACTATTGAATTATAGCACCATGATTCCACTTTAACAATCATAGGATGGTTTTACACATGCACACTGCAACACACATTAAGACAGAAATAGCATGTGTTGTAGAAAGCTTTCATGACCGGAATCACTGGGTTGCTGTAAGTTTTTTGGGCTGTGTGGCCATGCTCCAGATGTATTCTCTCCCGATGTTTTGTCTGCATCTGTGGCAGGCATCCTCAGAGGTTGTGAGATGCAGGTGAAACGTCAGGAGAACATGGGAGGAGATCAAAATGTGTAAAAGTGGAGAAATGTATGTAACAACTTGTGTTTTTATATTAATGTAGCTCAGGCCCATAGCCAGGGGGGGGGGGGAGGGGGCTGAGTTTGATTCGGTGGGGGGTGGGGGTGGGGGCTGAGTCTGAGTGAAAGAGGGTCTACCCTAGCAAACCTTTTGTATTGTTACCCCAATACCCCCATGCATATGAGATATATTGAGTATGGTGATCAGATCATGATATAAATAAACATAACAGTTTAAATAATGCACCAGTAAGGCCTTGTGGACCACCATGCCTGATGTAGCCGGTTATAGGTGGCATTTTGCTGCCAAGTGTTCAATGTAGAGAATGTTCACTAAGGAACGCAGTATGCTAGAACTTGGAAAAAATGTCTGTATATATGCTAATGACTTTTTGAAGTACTCTCTCCTGATGTTTTGCCTGCATCTGTGGCAGGCATCCTCAGAGGTTGTGAGATGCAGGCAAAATGCCAGGAGAGAATGCTTCTGGAACATGGCCATACAGCCTGAAAAACTTACAGCAACCCAGAAACAGCATTTTTTTTTAAAAAAAACTCACCAGAAAATTCTGGAACAAGTCACAATTTCACTGCAGTCAATCAGAGGACCAAAAATTTGGAGAGCTTGTCAGGACAGGGCCAGCACTAACATATAAAAAAACTACAGAAACCACAGCTAGCCAGAAAGTTAATAACACCCTCACCCTCAAGGACACCACCTTGTTCCCTTGGGAATACTAATTTTATACTTGTCTTTCTCCAATTTTCTGTTCCCTGTTATGGTTTAGTATTGATCCCAAATAGTAATTGCACCCCAGCCTCAAACCAACTCCTGGGGCAATTGTGTAAGTGCTTTGCAGCAAAACCAGTTCCTTTAAACCCACTTCCTGTTTAATACCCTGTGCAGAAATGCCCATGGTTGACCTCCAATGGAATCCCTGGATGGACATTTGATGGCGGGGCCTTTAGACTCCTTACCCAGAAAGATTCCTTTGGCACCTTTGACCAAAACATCAATCACAAGTTTCCCTGCAAAGCAGCCATGGCAGCTAAAGTAGAATCATGGTGCTATTAAATGTAAAATGTGGCTATAGATTCTATCACTTGTTTTGTTCAATCACAATCACCCCCCCCCCCCGCAGTTTATAAACATCCTTCTAAAACATGATAATGTGCACATAGGAACATATATATGAATTTTAAAAACCCACATTCCAAACTCTGATCTGTGATACAAATTGTCCGCTGGTTTGATGTTTATGCCCTACAAAATGCACTCAAAATGACAAAGAACTCCCTCTTCCGCACCCTGCATTGGTCTGCTTAATCCTTTAAGTTGCCCCTACTTTTATTGATTGCTGATGCTCAGCTTTCATGGCAAGGGCCCACATCAAAGAACCTACCCAGTCTGTCCTTCTGCTTAGCTTTTGATCTCATATTCCTAGCTTTGGGCAAAAGAGAAAATTAAAAGCAGAGGCAGAATGATTTTTCAAATGTAATCTCTGCAAAACAGAAATATTTTGGTTTCCTTTTTTATTGATTCCCTAGAAAGCCTCCAATGGTGTAATTATAGAAGAACTTTGGATGAAAAACCAAAGAGAAAAACCCAACCTTTCCGAACAGTGTTGTAATAAATTGAGGGGATGTCAGGTATCCTAATAAAGCGAGTGATAATTCTAACTGAAATCCAATTCCAGACTTGGTTGTGTGGGCGTGTGGAATAAATATTCAGCTGATCTGTTCTTAAGGAAGGCAGTTGGATTTAATGTTCTGTGTTTAAGAACAAATGTAAAAAGAATTAGATAAGAGAGAAAAAAACAGAATGCTTCATGATATTTTGAAATCTATCTCTCTTTTTGAAATCACAATAGACAGGAGAGGCCATTACAGTGATCTATTATATGTCTACTAAGGAATTAGTGGTAAAATACAGGCTGGTTTTCCATGCTGGCATCTACACACAATAGCACCATATCGTAGGTCAGGTGAAGTGGTCCTGAAAGGCCCAGGACAGCCCAAGCAGCTTCCAGGGTCAACAAAATTTGAACCTAGGCCTTCTTTGTCTGAAAATGTTGAATTTCAGGATGCTATCATGCACAGAAAAGAAGATATTGTAGAGCTTAAAGAGATGCAGAAAGGACAACCTGAATTATCAAGGAAAGAGCAACAACTCACAATGAGAGCTTAGAACCTTTCCTCTATTTAGCTTGGAGAAAAGGGGAAACAGAATAGAACTGTATGTAATGTTAAAGCATTTGAGTGTGTTTACTTAAAGGTGGGTAGCTGCGACAGAATAGGGATCCTGTTGGTGTACTGCCCAACAGGATCCCGGGTGGTCTCAGGGTTGGTGTTGAAGTCTCAATGGCTAATAGTGCTAGGAGACTTCAGCATCCATGCTGAGACTGTCCTGTTACAAGTGGCTCAGGACTTCATGGCCTCCATGACAATCATGGGTCTGTCCCAAGTGGTGTCTGATCCCACTCATGCTGCTGGGCACACTTTGGATCTTGTTTTCTGTTCAGGATGAGATGATGGTGAGCTCTGGCTAGTATTTGGATAGAAGACCGCCAATGAATTCCAGGTACTCTTGATTATATTTCAGAGGAAGGAACTAGCAAAACCACCTTGCCTAAGAAAATCCTATGAAATTCTTGGGGGTACCATAGTTACTTTTTAAGTCACCAGTACACATAATAGACAGACCGGAGTCTAGAAATCTTTCTTTCCTGGAATGTTGCCAGGGACTGTATAGCTGATGGCTTATGGAGCAGCATTGGCCTCTGGGCCATCACTTCAAGTAGCACCACTCTACACCAATGAGGCTTTATACTGTCAGAGGGCAATTTCTGCTGATATCTTTGATAATTGATAGGAGATAACAGTGATGCCCTTACCTCTTCCATATAATCTGCAGAGCCTTGGGCTTACAAGAAGTGTATAGTTTAAGTAATAGGGTGATTTGTGAGACTATGGAGATCAGATTTTCACCCTTCATGGGCTATGTTAGTCCTTGGGCTGACAGCCATTTGTTGAGTAATTTCAATGCCCCTAAAATCATGCCCCCCCTAGCTTTTCTAGCTTTTCAGGAGACCAAATCAGATGCAGGCCGTTAGAATACAAAAGCAGAGGGTTTTTTTTTCTAAGTGGTCAGAAAGGATGTCAGCAGAGAAAGCAGTCCAAAGTACTGACACACCACAATTGCAAATGCAGAGCATTTTTATTTCATTTGAGAACTACTCCAAAAACCTGCGCCAGCTCCTAATTGGTCCAGAAATCGGTCAGGACTCTGTAGGACATCATTGCTGATTGGCTCTTCATGTGGCAAGCAATTTAGTAAACAGTCATTGATTTATTTTGAAAAGTTAGTCCATTTTTTGATCTGCCTCTGAGAGGGCGCGATCAGGCAGGAATGTGGTGTGACAGTTTCCAATGGGTGGTTGTAGGTTTTTCGGGCTGTATGGCCATGTTCTAGAAGCATTCCCTCCTGACGTTTCACTTGCTTCATGTAAATATTAAAGAGCACTGGGGATAGAATGGTGCCTTGTGGGACACCAAAATAACAACTCTTTTTTTGAGGAGCAGCTATTCTCAAGCACCACCATCTGGAACCTGCCTGAGAGGTACAACTGGATGCAGTGCAGTGCAGTGCTTCCAACTCCCAGCCCCTCCAGGGGTTTCAGAAGGATACAATGGTTGATAGTATCAAAGGCTGCTGAGAAGTCTGGAAGCACCAACAGGGACACAAACCCCTTGTCAGTGTTGAGACGGAGATCATACACTAAGGTAACCATAGTAGTCTCAACTCCAAATTCTGCTTTGAAGCTGGTTTGAAATGGGTCAAGAAAGTGTGTGTCATTCAAGACTGCCTGCAGTTGGAGGGCAACTGCCTTCTCAATCGCCTAGCCCAAAAAAGGGAGGTTAGACACTGATCTGTAATTATTCTTGTCCAGGGGATCCAAGGAGGACTTCTTCAGCAGTGGTCTAACTATTGCTTCTTTTAAACAGGATGCAAAATTACGCAAGGCAGAAGAACTGATACCAAACTCATCCACCCATTTGCGGTTTAGCAGAAAAAGAATAATCTTTGATTTCTTTGTAAAATATACAAAAGAAGCTTTACTTATAAATTACTTCTGCATATTCAGATAGATTGCCTAATGGAGGGGAAAGAAAAAGAGATGAGAAAAATAGCTCTAGGTTAGAATGAAACAGAAAGAAAAAAGGATATGGCAAAGCAAGCAAGCAAACAAACAAACAAACAAGCTATAAATAAAGTGGGCCCTTCGTATCTGCTTCCAGGACCGTGGATACCGAAATCAATGAATGTTCAAGTCCCATTATATATGATGACATAGTATGGTGTCCCTTATATAAAACAACAAAATCAAGGTTTGCTTTTTTTTTTTTAAAGGGATATTTTCAGGTCATGGAAGGTTAAATTGATGGATGCAGGATTAATGATTTTTAAAATAACTTTTATATTTATGATCTTGTTTAGTATGATATTTAATTTTATTGTTTAAAATATATTGTTAGCCATCTTGAGTCTCATTATGAGAAGAAAGACAGAAGATAAACAAAGAATAATAATAATATCGACAACAACAGCAACAACAACATAGTCTGACAATGGAATGATGCAGTTGCTTTAGTCCTAGGTAACAAATGATCATTGCCAGGTCTTCTAATTTAAGAAGGGCCACAGCTACTTGCCAGGCAGTGGATGAAATTGTCCCAGGCTACCTGAGTAGGCCTAGTTGTAGATGCAAAAGTACCCTGAGGATGCAAACCTGAATTTGTCATCACCAGGAGTAATCTGCAGAATGGCATGCTTAAAAAGACAGATTGCCAGTGAGCCACAGTAATTACGGCTTGATACCTGGGGGAGACATTTATAACTCACTAAAATCTACCTTTTTTGTTGTTGTTGCAAGCCTATTAAACAAAGCTGTTTAATGGAGAACAAGGAATTACAGCTCCTCTGAGACCCCTCCATTTTGTAGCTCAGATAGATAGCAGAAAGCCTGTGAATCTTGACTCCCTGTTTCCTTTCCGGGGGGAGAGACGGTGAGAAATCTCCTAAGCAGCTAGTCAATCTCAGCTTGTTCCCAGACTCAATTCAGCTTCTGTTTAAGCACTAAGTGGGTATCTCAGTCCTATTGGTGTAGTTTCAGCAACAGATAAGCTGCTCGCACTGATGGAAATAACAACAGCCTCATACTAAAAAGAGACTGTTATACAGTGCTGCGTACCAGCTCCAATCATATCATGGAGGGCATGTCAGCCCAATATACAGAAGCGAGGAGAAGCTCATATTATGATAAACAGATGTCCTCTATCACTTTCTCTAAAAATGCATCAGTTTGTTCATCAGGCAACAATGTATCTTTGCCTGTCTGTGACAAAGCAGTCAAAGACTTTGTTTTCATTCAGACCTCTCAAAGGATTGAGTGTTTTTTTTCTGTAAGGACAGAATCATTCTACAATCGGGGCCTATGAGGTATGCCAATTCCTCTTCACTTTTGTCATGGAGCCCGCTAACTCCCTTCCCATGATGTACATCTACTTCCGGTAGGGCTAAATCGCAAAAGTGAAGAGGAACTGGTGTACGCTGCCACCACAGCAAAATGGGAGGCTTTCTGTGTTGCATTGGCAACAATGGGGGAAGGCTTGAAGAGTTCCCCTGTCCCCTGCTGGGCCCTGATGGATTCATCACAATCCATGGCGAATCTGGCGGCTATGGTGATAAGGTCTTTAATGTCTTCTTCCCATCTTATAAGAGATAATGTCATCATATATTTTGGGGAGAAGCTCTTTGCTTTTGGGGCAGAGCTGCAATTGAGGCAGACTCAGAAATGACAGAATTAGGGTTATATTTTTATTTACTGACCTCTGAAGGAGCTGGGAAGGTTCCCTAGAAATTTGGTGAAGATACAGTTGTAGGACCCCATTTGTTTTTCACTATGGACTAAACCCTGACTTGGTAGTGCTGAAGGAAAGTTCGCAATTTGTTTCCTTACTTGAAATGATAAAAGAAAGCCTTGGGCAGTAAAGCATCTCAACAGCAAACGGACCAGTGAAATGAATGGGTCTGAACATCTAATGGTATCGAAGTTTCTATCCATGTTATTCGATTACATTCCTGTTTGCTATGGACAGTTTATAGCTGGTCTAAGAAGAACTTGGAAAAGTTACTTTTTTGGATAAAGGTTCTCAACATCCCCCTTTCACCATGAGTAGTGGTAGACCGGACAAATAACTCTGTAAACTCTGGGTCTGAGCAGTGAGCGGCTGCGCTCTTTTCCTTGGCTTTGCCGTTGCTACAGCTGCAGTTGGTTCTCAGTTCTGAATATCACTCATGCTGATCATAAAAAAATCACAATTGATATTTCCATTAGTTATAATTTACGGAGCGATTACCTTTAATTTCTCTTTTATTGTATTTTAATGGCTCAAAATTTCCTCCTGATGAGGCTAAGCATGCTGAGATGGGCTGTGTGTGTCTGGGTAGATGCACAGCTTGCAACCACATCCTCTCCATGCAGCTCATTTCAGAGGATTTCCCCTTATGACCCTGCACTGTGTGGGATCAGGGGGAACTGGTAAAGCAGATCTGGTAAAGGAGGAAGAGTCAAGAGAAAAACCCCAACTTCCTCCACCCCAGCCCCTCCCCGCAGCAATATAAACACTGGCACTTGCTTTGCTCCGCTGCACATTTTCTTGGCATGGTTAACATTTAAATTATCACTAATGGATATGATTTTAGCAGGAAGAAGCTATAAATCTGAGTCTTGGAAGGTTCATGAGCCAAAATTAAAATAAACAATTTAGCAATATAATAGCCCAGCCTGAGGAAACTTTTTTTTTGGGAGGGGGGAGCGGGGTGTGTGTGTGTGTGGGGGGGGGGGGAGTTAGTAAAATCTAATGAATGAATTACCTTTGATGAAGAATCATAGCATGGAAAATACCCCATCTCCTTAAAAGCTCCAGCTCCAATCTTTACAATGGGACTGGATTGGACTATACAGCACCGTATTATATAACATTGGACCCATGGCCAGTGACCATGCTGGTTGCCTTCTTTCCCAAACTCTGCAAAAAATGCTGCTTTTGAGGCTGGAGTCACAGAGCTGGAAGAGGCTTCATAGGCAATCCAGTCCAGTTCCCTACTCAGCATGAGAACACCACTTAAGTATTGCCAACAGCAATCTTTTTGAGGCAGGAGTGAAAGAGTGATGCCCTTCAATCTGAGTCAACCCTTTGAAGCACATAGGATGGCCTACCTCTCTGTGCATGCCCGCAGGCATTTATGAGGCTTTTATAGATCATATGATACCATTTCTGCAGTGATGCTGAAGCCTATAGATTGAGTGTCACTACTTTGGCTTCTCTGATCTGGCACCTGCCAATTGTTTTGACCATCAATTTCACTTGGTCCCTTAGCTTCACCACAGGAGGATGTGAAGCTAAGGGATGCTATGCAACATGCCCTTAAAATCCCAGCTACTATGCCCAATATTCTTGGAGATTTGTGGAAAAGAGGATGCAATTGCTTCAGGAAATGCATCATCCAATGGTGACACGTATTTATGTATATTTGCATATGTTGTTGTTCATTCGTTCTGTCGTCTCTGACTCTTCGTGACCTCATGGACCAGCCCACGCCAGAGCTCCCTGTCGGCCGTCACCACCCCCAGCTCCTTCAAGGTCAGTCCAGTCACTTCAAGGATGCCATCCATCCATTGTGCCCTTGGTCGGCCCCTCTTCCTTTTGCCTTCCACTTTCCCCAGCATAATTGTCTTCTCCAGGCTTTGCTGTCTCCTCATCATGTGGCCAAAGTACTTCAACTTTGTCTCTAGTATCCTTCCCTCCAGTGAGCAGCCGGGCTTTATTTCCTGGAGGATGGACTGGTTGGATCTTCTCGCAGTCCAAGGCACTCTCAGAACTTTCCTCCAACACCACAGCTCAAAAGCATCGATCTTCCTTCGCTCAGCCTTCCCTAAGGTCCAGCTCTCACATCCGTAGGTTACTACAGGGAATACCATGGCTTTGACTAGGCGGAGTTGTTCAAATACATGTTAATGTATTTGAAAAAAAGAAATTTGCAGTTAATGATTATAATTAGAATATAAATGCTTGAATTGTGATTGGATCATCTCTTTCTGCCAATGAATCCAATATTACTGTTGTCCTGCCTCTCTTTCCTATGCAATAATTTTCTTTCAGTGCAGTTTTTGTGTATGTTGAACACACTATCCCGTTATAAAGCTCCCCTGCCCCAGCACTGATTTCAAGAACATGAGTTGGTTATGGGGCGAGACTTAGTCCCGGACCATTCACCCATGAGGGCTTATGTGTGGCTTCAAGGCATGCCATACTACTCTGATATCAGCAATGGGATCTGGGAATTGCTGGATTTATGATCAAGGCCCTTGCATCAGCTGAAGAATGTTTGAAATGTTAAAAGAAAAAGTATAGAAAGGTTACAAGAAAAAGGATAAGGTTTGTAGAATGACAATCAAACGACCCACACAAGGCACAGCAGAATAGTTAGAATCGAAAACATTTAAAGCTTTCCCACAAGACATGTGGTTGTTTTGTTTTTTGTTTTTGGAGTAGAGGATGCAACAGAGTATGGCGTTTTTAAAGACAGTGTTGTTTATTCCTGAGAAACAAAGTATCAGGTACTAGTACGTGTGTAGTCAGTCACATGCTTGTACATACATGTACACAAAACTTTATGATTCAGATGGAAATAAATTACTTCTCAAGATGGCTGTAAGCAGAACTAGAAGTGACAGGTGGCTTCTGTGTTGCTATACTGAATCCTGTGCTATGTTTGTATATTACAGGAGTTATTGAAAAGCCGGAAGATATCCAGAGGAGGATGGCCAGAATGACCAAAGATTTGAAGCCAAGCCTAATGAGGAATGGCTTACCAAGCTGGGAATGTTTAGTCTAGTGAAGAGAAGTTTAAGAGGCGACATGAAATATTTCCAAGGACGTCATATTGAAGATGGAGCTAGCTTGTTTTTTGCTGCTCTAGAGACTAGGACATGGAGCAATAGATTCAAACTGCAGAAAATAGATTCCAACTAAACATTAGGAAGAACTTCCTGATAGTAAGAGCTATTTAACAGTGGAACTCTCTGTCTCAGAGTGTGGTGGAAGCTCATTCCTTGGAGGCTTTTAAACAAGGACTGGATGGGAGTGCTTTGATTGTGTGTTCCTGCATGGCAGAAAAAGGTTAGATTGAATGGCCCTTGTGGTCTCTCCCAACTCTGTAATTCTATGATCCAAGGCTATTTTGGAGAAAGAATTCGGAACCTTAGATAACTACTTTAAAGTACAGACTGAGATATAAGTCATCAGATATGACTGGAAAGAATGGTTCTCATTTAAGAATATCAGAAAAATGCCTTGCCAAATCACATCAAGGTTGCAGTTCTATCTTTGCTTTGTTAACCACTGGCATGCTATACAGTTGTCCTAACCTCCTACTTGCATTAAGGTGGAGTTCCTTCCAAATAAACATTCTTGCCATCAAACTGTAGAAGACTATATTGTTTAGTGATCTGTCTTGGCAACTACTAGGCAGATTGTCACCTTTGCTCCTAGGAAATGCACAAATTCAGGAGTTTTAAATTTTAATACATTGTTCGGAGCTATCAGTTCCATGGTTCATGTGACTGTTTGTACTGCACCTGGTGTATTGTACCACTTATCACTGCAGACCATTGCCCCATTGGTTGGTTATCTAGCCAGCATTGCAAGGAGATGAGGGTCAGGTTTTTGCCTGATCTGGTGAGCACTACGGTCACATGGAATACCAGAAGACTATGTAATATGGATAAAGCTACTATACAATCACACAAGTATGGTCTGCAGCAGGCCCGTAGCCAGGATTTTGATTGGGGGGGGGGGGGATGAGTTTGATGGGGGGGGGGGCTGAGTCTGAGTGAAAGAGGGTCTACCCTAGCAAACCTTTAGTATCATTACCCCAATACCCCCATTCATATGAGTTATATTGAGCATGGTGATCAGATCATGATATGAATAAACATAACAGTCTAAATAATGTACCAGTAAGACCTTTCCGCAGACCACCATGAGAATTTCGGGGGGGGGGGGGGGTGAAGCCCCCAAAGCCCCCCCCCTCCGGCTACATGCGTGGTCTGCAGCCGTGCAGGGATTTCACCACCCTTCAACATCACTGTTGGCTTGCATCAGGGATCAGCACTCTCACCATTACTATTCATACTCTGCATGGACACTGATACAGCAGATTTGCAGACTATACATCCCCAGATACTCCTATATGCAGATGACATAGCACTTGGCCACCAAAAACATGCAGCCCTCCAACTACAGCTGCAGACATGGAGTGATAGACTCAGTGAAAACGGACTTCTGCTGAACATACCCAAAACAAAGTATCTGGAATGTGACATTCAAACTAGAAAAACAATTCAAATTAATGGACAAGCACTAAAGAAGGCCACCAAATTTATATACCCAGGGTTACAAGTTTCCATAGATGGCAACACAATGCCAGACATACGGCCACGAATAAATGCAGCCTGGTTGAAATGGCGGCAAACTACTGGCATTCCGTGTGACTAAAAAATGCCTTAAAACTCAAGGCTAAGACCTACACTACAGTTGGTTGCCCAGTAGCCCTCTCACCAGGCAGAATGCTGGTCAGCAACAAAGAAGCATGAACAAGCCCTTATCACAATGGAAATGAAAATGCTGACACTTGGCTTGACACTTCTTGACCATGTGCCAAATGCTGACATCCATAAAGGACTAGGAATAAAAGTGATCAGCAAGAAAATGCAGGAAGCAAGACTACAATGGCAGGGCCATGTCATGAGAAGAGAACCAAGATCAGTAGCACAAACAGCATTACATTTGGAGATTGCAGGACAACGATGGATGGACACCATCAACAAAGATGGATGGACACCATCAACAAAGACATGCATGCTGCCAACCTGGACATGAGGATGCCCAAAACAAAGCCCTGTGGAAACGACAGTCACAATGCTAACCCCTCCACTGGGAAAATAGCTTAGATAGAAGAAAAAGAAATTTAGAGCTATCGGTGGACTCATAGGAAATGCCTCAAATCTGAATGTCATGCATTGGACTAATGGGGGAGGGGGCATCCCACAGTTATGATTAATGCAAGCAATGCATTTGGATAATGGGCATTTTTCAAATAGAGGCTATTTTGCCACCAGCATCCATTCTCTTTTTAGAGCATGATTACACATACTTTAAAAGGCAAAGGCTTGTTTACAAGGCCCATGCTTGTTCCAAAATGAAACAGGTATTTATTTTCCCCACTACGTGTGGGCAAATCGACTCCCTAAAGAACACCCATTAGCCTTCAATAACCCGCAGCACCAATTTTGATACCCTGCAGGGTTAGGCAGACCTAAATCTTGTGAGAGCCATGCTTCTGGAATATTTACCAGAACCCCGAGGTCCAGCATCCAGAACCTGGTACCAAAGACTGTTGACTACATGAATTTTGATTTCAGTATAAAAACTGAGCAAAAATTAAAGCCCTTTAACACGAAAACCTCCTAGTTACCTGATTTTTTTTTTCATTTCAGTAATTTGTTTTTTTAGGAGGAGAGTAATGTAGTTGATGTTGCTTTTAAACTACTGGGAATCAGAAAATCCATTTTAATTGACCACAAATTCTCTTGAGATTTACCATTAGTTCCAAACCAATCTTATATCCACACTTGTCCCATTCCAGCAAATAGACTATGGGCCGACTTTGTGCTTGCTTTGGCTGTTGCAGACTCCATATCTGGCCTTAAGAAGAAATCGGCAATGTAAAAGCCAAATGTAGTTTTGTGATCTGTTACCACAGTTCCTGAAGCTTTTGAATTTGGCAAAACACCACCAAAATTTGGCACTGTACTAGTGTTAAAATGTGGTATCTGCATACTTTGGTCTGAATCTTATTGCTGTTGTACAAAATCCATTGCTGAATGGTAAGATGACAATTATATAAATCCCACTGAGTAAAGTCAGTGGTATTTAGGTCCTTGTTTTAAGAGAAAACACAATTCTCTTCTTTCAAGTGGAAGCTGTGTTTGTTTGTTTTAGAAGTACACAGTGGTGAGAGCAAGAGAATGCAGTTCCTAGTAGATGGAAAGAATTGCCCTTAGATGCTGCAGTTTCTTATCTGTGGTCTAAATATTGACTACTATATAGGGAGAGCAGTAATTGTTTTGTAAGTGACATTTGGGTGACATGAGTTCAGGTATCCTATTAAGTCTTGCCACCATGGTATCGCTAATCTTCACTATCTTCCTGTTTTTAAGTGTATATCTCACATTTGTAATAATGGCTGTATAGAATCCCACTTTTCCTTATGTCACTGAGATGTGCCTTCGACTCCAACTTATGGTGATCCTATCCAAATGTTTTTCTTGGCAAAATTTATTTATAGGGAGTACTAATCCGACTCTCAAACTACTATACTATTCTTGTTTTTTAAACCCGCTCTACAGTTTTCCTTTAAGTCTCTATCAATCTGTTAGACACTATTTATTTATTTATTTACATTATTTATATCCCGCCCATATCAGCCCACAGGCGACTCAAGGCGGACTAACATTGGCCAAGCTCTTTATTTTTCTCTGCCAAACAGAAGACCTATTGCCTAGATTCCAATGAGTTAAAAGGGTTGCTGTGAGTTTTCTGGACTGTATTGCCATGTTCTAGAAGCATTTTCTCCTGACATTTTGCCCACATCTGTGGCAGGCATCCTCAGAGGTTGTGAGGTCTGTTAGAAACTAGGCAAGTAAGGATTATATATCAGTGGAATGTCCCAGGTGTGAGAAAGAGCTCTTGTTTGGTATGAATGTTGCAATTGGTCACCTTGAATGCAATTGCAACATTCACACTTGCCTCAAACAGACAAGAGTTCCCACCCTGGTCATTATTTCACAGATATATCAACCCCACTTGCCTAGCTTCCAGCAGACCTCATAACCTCTGAGGAGGCCTGCCATAGATGTAGGCGAAACGTCAGGAGAGAATGCTTCTGGAAAATGGCAATACAGACTGGAAAACTCACAGCAACCCAGTGGTTCTGGCCATGAAAGCCTTCAACAACACAGTTAAAAGAGTATTTAGTAGTCTGTGTATTACAAGAAGAATGTCACAAAAGTTATAAGAGAATGGAGGATAAACTTGATATAGGCCCAACATCCAAAATCCCCCAAAATCCATATAGGTTTGCTTTTTGTTAGTTCAATGTACACCAACTTGGTTTCATGCATAAAATTATAACAAAAATATTGTGTACGTGATTATCTTCAACCAGGCTCGTAGCCAGGATTTTGATTCCGGGGGGGGGGGGGGGGGGGGGCTGAGTTTGATTGGGGGGGGGGGGCTGAGTCTGAGTGAAAGAGGGTCTACCCTAGCAAACCTTTTGTATCGTTACCCCAATACCGCCATGCATATGGGATATATTGAGTATGGTGATCAGATCATGATATGAATAAACATAACAGTTTAAATAATGCACCAGTAAGGCCTTCTCGTGGACCACCATGAGAATTTCGGGGGGGGGGGGGGGGCTGAAGCCTGCTTCAAGCTATATGTATAATGTTTATGAAACCCAAAGGAATGTCATGTTTAGAATTGGCTCCCATTCCCAAGATACGTCATGATGTACATATATTGATTCTATGATTCTATGTACATATATACAAATACAGATATCCCCCCTTCCCTGAAATCCAAAACACTTTTGATCCCAAGTATTTCAGTTAAGATACTCAACATGTATTTCATTGCAAATTTAGAGGAAATTTAGGGAGCCACAAATGAGATGATGGAATAATGAATCCCCAAGTAGCCACTAGGTGCCAGTATGTGTCAAGCTATGTGACAAAAGAACCGAAGCCAAGTCTTCAGGACAGGCCTTTCTGAGCATGCCAGTAATCTCTCAGGATAGTAATGCACTGAAGAAATGAGGTCCGCTTGAGTACTTCAGTTTTGAAAACAGATCAAAACTGCCCTTCTGCTTTGTGGATGATAAATGGCCAGGCACAAAAGAAGCAGAAGGACATGTTGCTGAAACAGAAAGCCGGGTAGAGAGCCATGGCTTGAGCATTTGTCTTGAATAGGTGAAGGCCACAGTTGTAGACACATATAATCCTAAATGCCTACTCTGTAAGACACTTTCACATGGCATGCAACACAACATCAGTGATAGAAGAGTGAGCACAGACCTGACTGCTAGTCATGCTGAGGTATTGTGAATGGATGGTGTTTTCAGCCTGTTTGAAGGCATGCATACCTCTCATTAGAAAGTTATAGAATGGAGTCATAGAATGAAAGAGTTGGAAGAGACCTCATGGGCCATCCAGTCCAACCCCCTGACAAGAAGCAGGAAAATCACATTCAAAGCACCCCTGACAGATGGCCATCCAGCCTCTGTTTAAAAGCCTCCAAAAGAAGGAGCCTTTACCACACTCCAAGGCACTGCTGAACAGGTCTCACAGTCAGGAAGTTCTTCCTAATATTCAGATGGAATCTTCTTTCTTGTAGTTTGAAGCCATTGTTCCGTGTCCTAGTCTTCAGGGAAGCAGAAAACAAGCTTGCTCCCTCCTCCCTGTGGCTTCCTCTCACATATTTATACATGGTTATCATGTCTCCTCTCAGCCTTCTCTTCTGAAGGCTAAACATGCCCAGCTCCTTAAGCTGCTCCTCATAAGCTTGTTCTCCAGACCCTTGATCATTTTAGTTACCTTCCTCTGGACACATTCTAGTTTGTCAACAACTCCCTTCAATTATGGTGCCCAGAATTGGACACAGTATTCCTGATGTGGTCTAACCAAGGCAGAATAGAGGGGCAGCATGACTTCCTGGATCTAGACACTATACTCCTATTTATGTGGGCCGAAATCCCATTGCTTTTTTTTGCTGCCGCTTCACATTGTTGGCTCATGCTTAACTTGTTGCTCACGAGGACTCCAAGATCTTTTTCACATGTACTGCTCTCAAGCCAGGCATCACCCATTCTGTATCTTTGCATTTCATTTTTTTCTGCCTAAGTGGAGTTTCTTGCATTTGTCACTGTTGAACTTCATTTTGTTAGTTTTGGCCCATCTCTCTAATCTGTTGAGTTCGTTAAGTCCAACATGATAAATGCTGGTGTGCAAGAAGCAAGCATATTCTGGGCACACTTGTTATCATCTCACACCCTGTTCTGCAGCCTAAAAGTTATTGTAAGGCTCTGAGCGCAAGGAGGAAGGGTGTGCTAGAAATGTAAGAAATGAATAAAGGCTTTGGAACAGAGATGGGTAACATTTGGTTTTCTTGATGTTTTAGCTAAAGCTCCCAGCAGCCTTACCCAACATGGTCAATTGTAACAGACAGTGAAAGCTCTGGAGGCCCAATGGGTTACAGATGTCTTTCAGCATCTTATATATAAAAGCCAAGTTCAGCCAGAAGTCATGTCATAGAACAATAATGGACTGCCCCTGAACATCCTTTTGCTACATCAAAGCGTCAGCACAGAGAGTTGGCTGGACCCCTGTTCCTTAGAAATGTGTGCTTTTGCATCAGATAGTGAAATCTGAAGACATAACTTGCTCTTTCAAAATTAATCACAGCTCCAAAAGAACAATAACATCGAGAAATAAACAGCCATTAAAGGAACTTGTGGAAAGGATTTTACTGTGAGGCTAGTTCTTAGAAAGGTTGCTTTCTTGGGATAACATAGGGAATGCTGGAGCTGAAGTCCCAAAAAGCTGGCTGCCAAAGCTCTGAGCTAGGCTGTAACCATAATTGTTACGGGCATTTGATTCAAGGAGGTGGAAGGAGAGGGTCTATGGAAAGGCTGCCGCTACAAGAGGCCGATCCGGGTTGATAAAGCATGCCTAACCGCAGGTGACTTGCAACCTTTCTTGGTAATTAACTTTTTATTGGGTTTGGTTTTTGCCACTCTGTTCTTTTACACTGTAAAATGTTTAGAGCTCTTACTGCAAGGCAACACTTCGCATGTAGGACTGTCACATAAGCACACCCACATTTAAAAAGTTATATTTTCTTACTGGGAATATGTGATGCTGTGTTGTCAAAGGCTTTCATGGCCAGAATCACTGAGTTGTTGTGAGTTTTCCGGGATGTATGGCCATATTCCAGAAGCATTCTCTCCTGACGTTTTGTAAACATCTATGACAGGCATCCTCAGAGATTGTTAGGTTTGTTGGAAACAAGGCAAGTGGGGTTTATATATCTGTGGAATATCCAGGGTGGGAGAAAGAACTATTGTCTGTTTGAGGCAAGTGTGAATGCTGCAATTGATCACCTTGATTAGCATTGAATAGCCTTGCAGCTTCAAGGCTTGGCTGCTTCTTTGTTTCTTGTCTGGAATTCCCATTTTTGAGTGTTGTACTGAAATTAGGACAGTAAAGAAAGAACAACACTCAAAACCAGGGGAATTCTGGACAAGAAACAATCAGGACCAGCTAATTACCTTCCAACAAAAGATCCCCCCAGGCAGGAAGCAGCCAAGCCTTGAAGCTGCAAGGCCATTAAATGCTAACCAAGCTGGTCAATTGCAACATTTACACTTGTCTCAAGCAGACAGGAGTTCTTTCAACTACCCTGGACATTCCAACAATATATAAACTTCACTTGTTTAGTTTCCAACCAACCTCACAACCTCTGAGGATGCCTGCCAGAGATGTGGGTGAAATGTCAGGAGAGAATGCTTCTGGAACATGGCCATACAGCCCAGAAAACTCACAGCAACCCAATATATGATACTTTCACCCTGAAGGATGAGAGTGGAACATGACTGCAACTGAGAAAGACAAAGACAATGTATATATAAATTCAAGGATTTATTTTAGGAATTACACACCTTGCATGAAGTGGAGAGGAGCTCTTAGTCAGCAAAAAACTCTAAATTATCTCATTTGTTATTACTTATGGTGAAGATAGGCACATTTTAAGAGCAGACGCAGCAGGTTCTTCACCTGCAGCATAAGCTCAGCTTTGCAAATTGAGGTAAAATGTGTATTCCAACAAATTTTAAAGTTGGACCAGCTATCAATATTGCCTTCACTTTATCCATGTGCCTTTTCAGTGATTTTAAAAAGTGGCACATTGCATATTTATTTGTTCACCATTCATCTTGTAACCAAACTATAAACCTAAATAAAAATGGAAAACCTGTTGTGGTGAATGGTTCCAGGGGAGAATATTGATGATTGATCACAGAGGAGACCTTTCTGCTTCAGCACTACAAAGATAGAAAATAATTTTCCAGTATTTTATCCTAGGAGAGAAAAGGTATATTTTCTTGTGCATGCTGTGAGGACCTTTTCAAACAGAGCCTCTGTCTGTTGTGAATACGTTGATTGTATGTTCCTACATGACTGACTTCATCAGACAGGACTGGATTCACATGAAATTGTGTGTGTTCCATGTGTGCAGAGGGGCAGACTTTGTGTGCCGCTTCCTGTGTTGCCAAATCTAAGGTGGGAAGCCGTGTGCACCATGTACACTCTATGCTTCCTCCCATGTCATTGCCCTCCTGGTGGGCAATGCGAGGCAAGGGGAGGCGAGGTGTGGGTCGCGTGGATTGCCCTGTGGCAGAGAAGAGTACTGCTGGCCACCACCACTGGACATATGAAGAGGTCCTGAAGGGGGTTGGACTTGATGATCCTTTGGGTCTCTTCCAACTCTATAGTTCTAAGAGTTTCACCCTAAATCACCATATTTTGATAAACATTTTTGATTATGCTCCCCTGTGCACATGTTTTTTAAATTTTTGTAGTAATGTGAGAATCATCTGGCTCTTTAGATGGACTATAAGTCTTAACGGCTCAGGCCAACATAGATAAAGATGGCATTTTGAAAAAGTGGTAGTATAACACTATATGGAAAACTGCATTTCTACCTGTGCTTTCAATCACATGCAAACCAATTAATAGAAGGAGTTTGGTATAACAAGTAATGTTAATATAGAAGATGATGGTGACCTGCAGTAATTTCTAAATTGTGTCCTGGATCTACTCATGGTTCAAAAGGTCTGGTATGGATGGCTGTTCTTGGAAGAGTTTCTGAGTAAGATGTAGTATAAATCAATGGAGAGAAATACCGGTGGAACAATTCCTGATCAGCAAGCTTAAATCAGCTTTGCAGAGAAGACTAGAGCAATCCTTTCCCCATCCCAACTCCCAGCCTGTGATCAGTGCAAGGAGAGAGGAAGAAAACTACAATGAGCTTCCCCATGGAGTCCATCTTTGCCTTCAAAGCTGGCAGCTATTCTCTGTATACCTTGTTAGAGAGGAAGAGAAACAGTCAAGGAGGAACAGCACAGATTCATCAACAACAAGTTTAGGCACTCAGCAGCACAGCGGTGATGGTGCCTTTCATTCAGTGTCCTTTGCCTTCTCTCTTTCTCTCTCTCTCAAGGGTTTAAATCCTTAGCTCATTTTTATAGTTTCAGACGTTTCATAAGAACATGGTACATCAAGTTAGGCTCTGTTTCTTTTACCTGACCTTTGACCATGGTAATGTCTTTCAAGATTGACTTTACCACAATGCACTCATTTAGGAAAACATATATTTGCATGAGACATTGTGTTGCTCACATAGGAACAATACCTAGTCTCTTGTGCTTTAGTCGGGTGAGAAATATATAGCAAAGCTTGGGACATTTCACCATTTGAAGGGCCTGTTTTAGATCATTCATTTGCCACATGAAATGAAGATGAACTCTTTCAACATAAATAAACCAAATCACAGCATCTTGTCAGCATCAAAAATGTGGCTACTTTACTGAATGTTTTGCCGCTATGTTATTTCTGCTGGAAACCACCCTGAGTCCCCTTGGGGAGGTTGGGTGAGCCATAAATAAATACAATACTTATTATTACTGCAGAGGGATATAATCTAGCATGGTTTTCCTACACTTCACCAGATTGCTCTCATTCCTTCTCTTTCCCTGCACACACTATGAGAAGACCTACCGGAGAAGGCCAGAATATTTTTGGCTTCTAGCAGTGGTTCTCAGCCTGTGGGTCCCCAGGTGTTTTGGCCTACAACTCTCAGAAATCCCAGCCAGTTTACCAGCTGTTAGGATTTCAGGGAGTTCAAAGCCAAAACATCTTGGGACCCACAGGTTGAGAACCATTGGGCTAAAGCATTACCCTCATAACCGAAACATTAATTGAATATTACAGAAAAGACAACAGGGTTGTTATGTCTCTTTGCCACTCTTTTTTCAAATATTTAGAGAAACAAAATGCATTTTTGACACCAACATGATGTGTATTACCTCATCCCCTGGGCTGGTAGCCAGGGAAATGAAATGGGGAGCAAGGCTTAGATCCTTGACATCATACCATATACATGGATATGAGGAAGAAAGTGAGGTGAAATATCAGGAGCTCTGTATTTCTTGCACTGTTTAGTGAATACTCCATGAATGCAACTGAGAACAGACTATTAGGAGGATGGACATTATTCTATGCAGAGGGTCTGCAAACAGAAAACATGTATATATCTTTCTATATGTGAGCATCTGTGTGGTAAACTGGCAGAACACGCTAGTCCAGTGGTTCTCAACCTGTGGGTCCCAAAGTGTTTTGGCTTACAACTCCCAGATATCCCAGCCAGTTTACCAGCTGTTAGGATTTCTGGGATTTGAAAGCCAAAACACCTGGGAACTCAAAGGATGAGAGGCACTGGACTAGTCTATGCCCTGGCACCATTATTACCTTTATCAGAAGGACTAGTAACCTTGGGCTAGTGGATGGCACATACTTTGTTTCCGACAGCTGTGGAATCTGAAAGGGGCCCACCAAGCAGATGAGCAGTATGCCTTTGAAACGAATGAACGCGCACAAAAGCTGGAAAGAGACAAGACTCATGCAACAAGCTTGAGGCTTTGATGGGAAATAGGTTGATGAGAATAAAAGCTAAAGCTCTGGCAGTTATAATATGGATTTCAGAAAGATTAATCACACTGTTGGGCAAAGTGTTGATAGATGGTTCTGCAGAAAGCTCTGGAAGGGAAGGGCACACTGTTCCAAAGAGCAGACATTGAGTCAGCAAAAGATGCTAGAAGCAAGAGCACTAGGAAAAGAATCAGGCGGGATATAATTGGAAGGGATGGTCTGCCTAATTGAGAGGGACAGGGTGGGGAAAGTGGTGGTGATGGTGCTGGGGAGAAAAAGCAGACTGATCTGAAGGCCTTGTTGTTTAGAAAACATAGGGGTCGTATGTTTTTTTTACACACAAACACAGCGTGTGTGTAAAAAAACATATTCCCTTGCTTCAGGCAAGCAAGCTTCACCCACCCACCCACCCACCCAGCAAGCAAACAACCAATCATTCAGTCACTCAACCAGTCACTCCATCCTGTATAAATAATGTTTTTGCAACAAAAATGTGTTTGCTTTAGACCCTCTGGACTGGGGTTGCTGGGTTTGGTTTCTACAAGAGCAATAGAGAGAAACTGAAGCCTCCCCTGCCCTACAGCAATCTTGATTGAGACTATGGTTTTTGGCACTTTTTGCATTGAAAAAGCAATGATTTCTGGCCTAAGGTGGTTGTGAGGGTAGGGGGTTAGCAACCTCCTACCTGACACCAAGGAGTCAGGATTACTACCCCACACAGTTCCAAGGTGGCCTCCATCATGTCAGCTATCACCAAAAGTAATAACTAAATAAGCAGTACTCACTAATAGGTGGCTGCAAAATGGTGGCTGGAACTCAATTGGTAATTTGTATCACAAAGTGGAAAGGGACAAAAAATACAATTGGCTGGAAAGGACAAGTAATGTCACTGGTGAATGGCACCAAATGGATATATATGTATGCATGGTAGGAAGGAAAAAAGAGTGAAGTGCACAGGGTGAGTCCACCAGGGGCTATTTCTGGCTGCTTAAAGTGAACCCACCACCACATGTGTGGTGATGATGATGTAGCACTAATGAGGTCAATGCAGGGCTTATTCAAATCAGGGAAATGTAGTAGAAAACAAGTTTTGTTATTGCACTGTGCAGACAAACCCACTTAGTAGCATGGCTAGTGCAACAGTCTCTCTCCTACCAGCCCGGGGACGGTGAGGGGGGCAGGATGACAGGGAGACATAAGCATGGTATCACAAATTACAGCAGGAATGTACAAGAGATATCCGGAAAGTAAGGCTACATGAATATATTTTAATAAAACTTACATGGATTATAGCATAGATATTACATTATTTTTCCACATAATCACCATTCAGTTCAATACATTTTGTCATCTTTGCAGACGGCCAATTCTCTCACAACAGGATGCTCCTGACATGACAAAAAAAATAAAATAAATCTGTGCAACAAATTTTTTGATGCCTGTTTCATAGAAATCTCCCAACACCTTTTTCACCCAGTTCGTCACATCGATTTTCACCTCGTCATCATTGGAAAAGTGTTTTCCACCCAGGTGTTCCTTCAATTTAGTGAACAGATGATAGTCACTGAGTGCAAAATCACGGCTGTGAGAGGGGTGGCTTAAACATCCCAACCAAATGAAGTCAACAACTCTTGTGTTACATGAGCGGTGTGCGGACACTCATTGTCATGAAGGAGACAGACAGAAGGGAAACAGAATGAGGACACTCATTTCTAACCTTCACCACAATGCCAGTCGATGAGCTACAGATGACTGGCACTGCTTGTTTGCTTCTGCTGGCTTTCTGCTACACAGCAGTGATGCCAACTTAACCCATGAAAATTCCTCACGAGAGCTACACGCATTGTAAGTTTACTTTCTGGATAACCCTCGTAGCTTGCAAAGAAGATACATTCTAATGTAGAAGTTGTATGTTCTCATATGTTGGGTACTTAGAACTTGGGCAGTCAGAAGCTTTCCTAAAAATAGAAATTCCTGGCAGTTTAAACACACACCTCTCCCTGTCCACAGATTCCTCCTATCCCACCCTCATAAGGCTTTTATGCACCCCGCTTGTCTTATTGTGATTCCTGACCTGCTGTCTTTCTCTCTGGAGTTGTTTGCTACCTGTCAGTACAGTTATTGCATGTTTTTTTCTGTGCTAGTAGGCCGACAAAAACAGAGTTCTCTAGGAATGGCTACTCTCTCTCTTTCATTTGTGCAAATGCAAGTCTCTCTAGGAATCAGTTAATGAAAACCTTGTTAGAAATTACAAAACACATGCACACAATCCTGAAATCCCAGGGCTTCTTGGATGTGTCATGTGTGATCACATGTTTCCCTGAGAAACCCAATTTCTCCATTAAACTTTTGAGGGAAATGCTTTGAAACTTCTCTTTTGTTCTCTTTTGAAAGACAGTGCTACAATGTTATCGTAGTTCAGATTGTTGAAGGCTATTTTGAGCATAAAGTTCTTATATCTGCCTGTAATAAATAGGCAGGAACAGGTTTTCATAGCTGCAACATTCCCTATCAACTTGATTCAAACAGTGTTCTTGATTGTGCATCAGTCAGAACCAAGGTGACCTCTACTAAAAAGCTAGTGCTTGAAAAATCCCCTACCAACATGACCAGGGGCTGTTAGATTCTGGGAGTAATAGTCCTCAAAATATATTTTCTAGACTCTAGCTATGACTTGATTCCAGAAGAACATTATTTAAAAGTCATGCTGCACTTAAAATCATAAGCCTTTCAGTCACTAAGTATGCCCCTGTATCAGTCCTCTGTCATTCAACTCTTTTAGCTACTTCTAAAATGTCCAATTTTTCTCTCTTTTCCTCTTACATCCCCACTTCCCAGCAGATCCAGTCAAAAGCAAACTGTGTTCTTTTCTCCATTAATACCTTTTGCCATTTTCATCACATTCTGATCCTGTATGACCACATGTGTCTTGATTTCTATATGTAAGTTAGAAAAAATTGAAAGAGCATGATAGAGAGCAAAAGAATGCTTTGTTTAACAAAATTAAAATATCAGATCATATCACTGATCCATTCATCCCAGTGTTGTCATTCCATAAGATTTCAGGGAGAGGTTTTATATTGAGTCCAAATGGCCTTCTTGTCTGCTCAAACTGGGGGACAGGAGTGGGAGACCTCAGTGCAATGATTGAGCATACAAAATGTTTCAGGTTCAGACCCAACGTCCCCAATTAAAAGGATAATATGTGATTTCCATCAAAGATTCCAGGGATTGAACCTCAGACCTTTGTCTCAACCTTGGTGCCCTGATTTATGAGTTCTGGGCCTGTTCCAAGATCCATTTCCCAAAGCATGCTTGCTGGTGGGTGTAGTTTTCCTGCTGAGACAGCTGCCACTAAACTACCCAGATAATCTTCCAACAAGTGTGTCTATTATGGGAATGACTGCAATTTTCCTGCAATCCAAACATTAAATATAGTTGCTATTCTGAGTTTCACGCTGTTTGGAATGCATTTGCCACTCCTGTCACAAGCTCTTCATGGATGGCTCTAATGACAATATGGCCAGGCATAACAGGATATTGCTTGGAGAATGTGCATGCCCACTGTTTCCGATTCTGCAGTGCACATCCTTGGGAGGAAAGGAGACAGATTTTGAGAAAGTTACTTTTGACTATATGCTGGAGGTGCAGTTCAAAAAGTTACATTTCCAACCTGAGCAAGACTTCCTTGCATTTAATGGAGACAAGGATGGATTACCAGTGCTGCAGCTGGAACAAATGACCCAGATCTTTCAATAGTCCCCATGCAGTTGCGGTTGACACACAGACACCTGGATCTTGCCCTGTGGTGCAGTCCAGAAAGAAACATGCCTAGGGAGAGAATGGGAATGGTAGATCTTTCCATTTTCTGCTTTCACCAAAGGCTGGACATATTTGCCACCTGCTTTGCCCCCATTTTCTAGTGCAGAGTAAGTGCAGAGATAGGTAGTGTCCCCTCCTGGGATTCCACCCTTGGTCAAACCCACTGAGCACAGATAAGGGAGAAGTCACTCCCTCGTAAGTTTTGTAAGGGATCAACCCTGGTTCTAATGAAGGGTTCTCTTGGCTTGGCCATACTGCCACAATGCAAAGTCAGTCCTCCAGTGAGAGAGCTTGCATGAAGTGGGGGTGGGTGGGAATTGCTCCAGGACTCCAGTCATCTTAATTGGACTTTGGACATAATATGATTGGCTCTATTTTGGGTTTATTACTTCGTTAATGTAAAAAAATGTTTTTCAAAAAAGAAAGACCTGGAAATGATTTTTTTTCCAGGGGGTGGCAAACAGCTTGCTTCTCAGCCAGTGTCACAGGTTCAGCAGCAGACATGCCATTAGATCCCTGCAAAGTTGTTGCTCAGCTGGAGACAGCTGGTTTTGCATTTTGAAATGTGGGAACTAAAGCAGAAAGGAAAGGAAGACATTTGTAAACTAACGCTTCCAGCTGTTCTTTTTAATGCTGTGCCAAGATGCCAGAGAACCAAAAAAGTGATCTGGCCCACTCCATTCTTTTCATTGTATTACTCATGGTTGTCTCTGCAATTTCAAGTGCACTGTGATCATTTTATTGCTCAGTGTAGGGGTCATTTTTTTTCTTTTGGAACAGTCTTTCAGTTTAAGTCAGACCAAGGTTAGCCTAGACATGCACGTACATTTTCTCTCCTCATTTTTCCCTATGATAACTAGTGAAGAAGACAGATTACTATAATCATATTTAGCGTAGCTATAGATGTAGTTCTGAAGCATTCCTCAAAGGCTTGGTCAATTCAGTTCAAACCTATTTCCAACCCAGGCTTTCCCCACAAACACATTGGTCATTTTCAGCTTGCAGCATCTTCTTATTCTTCTCTTATAGTTTAGGTTACAGTTGCAAGCCTGTTGCATTTCACTGTCCCCCCCCCCCCCCCCCCGATCATTTTTTTTTTGTCTTTCTTCAGTTTTGATATGTAGTGAATCTTCATGCTTCAAACAACATGACAGTACCAAGCTGTCTATGGGAAGGTGTTATCGATGCTTCTCTGGATTACTGTGCCTTAACTTAGAAGCTTTCTGTTTGCATTGTTTGGTATTAATTGCTTTCTGTTCAGTGCAGCATGATATTTGGGAGAATTGCTCCTGTAATTAGTCATGTCCTTTTCTCTCTGTGTTAATTACTGCTTTCTGTTGCTTAAAAATATATTTTGCTTTGCTCACTATGAAATAAAACTATGTTATAATTAAAAAGACTGGATAAGAGAGGAAGTCAGTGGAGGAAATTACTTTTGGAAAAGAAATAATGAGCACAAGCTAGAATTAATACACACGTGTGCATGTGTGTGTGCGCGCGCACAAACACACTAGGAATAGAAAATGTGGAGTTCTTAAAAGGTAATTCATCAATAATGGCATGCTTTTGCTGAACAGGAAGCAATTAGAAGTGGAAGCAGCAAGGAGGAGGCTTGCAATTAAGGTTGCAAGGGCTCTTTGCTCAATGGGACATATTTCTGAATAAACACCATAGAGAGTTCTCTTATCCATTGAAAAGATAATAAAATACCATCAAAATCTCATTTTAATTCCATTTCCAACTGATTATGGAAAACAACATCTTGGTAGCTCTATTGAAGTGAACCACCCCTACACATCTTTTCCAAGGCCATGATTCTATTAACTGCCATAACTGTGGTGTTGTGAATGGAGACAATGTAGATGGCAATGCAGCTGCAAGGGTAAAATGGCTGTAATGTAAGGGTAGCATAAAGTGCAATCTCTGTCAAGTGAGAAAGGGATCTTGCCTATTCCCACAGGTATCTGTGATGGCCAGGAGCTGTCACTGCAGCCATCTGGCAGCGGCAACAGCAGTGACACAGGCTTGATCAACCCCTTTTCTTTGCACTGATGAGTGCAAAGAAGGTGAGTGATGGTGGTTGTAGTGTGTGTGGACTGTGGAGTGGTCTGCATTGGACTCACAACCTCATCAGATTATCTTCAGGATTCACCATGCACTGTGGTGAATCCATGAGGTCCCATCAGGGAGTATGGGGAACCCGTCAACCCATTCTCTGTATCGCCTGACTTACCTGGGACCCCATCCCATTGGGGGGGGGGGGGGAAGCATCTGCCGCCTGGCTTCCCCTCATTGTTTTAAAGGTAACATGGGAAGCCACCTGTGTTGCCATGGCAGCAGCATATGCTACTGAGGGCCTCATCACACTAGAGAAAAAATCCACTAAAAATCTGGTTTCTTCCTCCTGCAGAATTCTGGGGTTTGTAGTTTAGGGAGGAGCCTTTGACAGCCTTACTAAACTACAAACCACAGAATTCTTCAGGAGTCAGAAAGTGATCCCCTTTCATGATGGAGCCCAGCCGGAAGTACATGTGCATCATGTATAGAGCTCCGTGCTGAAAAGGGAGAAGAGCGGTGTATGATGAGGTCGTCAGTCTTGCTGTTCACACAGTTCAGAGGCTGCTGGGTTGCTCTAGAGTCTTGGTCGAGCTCTGGAAGATCTCCCAATATTTCTTAACATGGGTTGTTGTAGGTTTTTCGGGCTATATGGCCATGTCCTAGAAGCATTCTCTCCTGATGTTTCACCTGCATCTATGGCAAGCATCCTCAGAGGTTGTGAGGTCTGTTGGAAACTAAGAAAAACTGGGTTTATATATCTTTGGAATGTCCAGGGTGGGAGAAAGAACTCCTGTCTGTTGGAGGCAAGTGTGAATGTTTCAGTTGGCTACCTTGATTAGCATTTGATGGGCTGGCAGTTTTTAGGTGTGGCTTGTTGGTGCCTGTGAGAATCTTTTGTTGAGAAGTGATTAGCTGTCCTTGATTGTTTCTCCTCTGGAGTTCCCCTGTATTCGAGTGTTGTTTTGCTGTTGTAATTTTAGAATTTTTTTAAAAATACTGGTAGCCAGATTTTGTTCATTTTCATGGTTTCCTCCTTTCTGTTGAAATTGTCCATATGCTTATGGACTTCAATGGCTTCTCTGTGTAGCCTGACACGGTGGTTGTTAGAGTGGTCCAGCATTTCTGTGTCTCAAATAATATGCTGTGTTCAGGTTGGTTCATCAGGTGCTCTTCTATGGCTGACTTCTCTGGCTGAAATAGTCTGCAGTGCCTTTCATTTTCATTGATTTGTGTTTGGCCGCTGCGTTTGGTGATCCCTATGTAGCCTTGTCCACAGCTACATGGTATACGGTAGACTCCTGCAGGGGTGAGAGGATCCCTCTTGAACGTAGCATTTGTTGGATTTTCTTGGTGGGTCTGTAGATAGTTTGTATTTTGTGTTTCCTCATCAGCTTCCCTATGCAGTCAGTGGTTTCTTTGATTTTTTATCATGGTTTTAAACTAGTTCATCATGCAACAAGCACCAGAAGTGACAGGATGTTAAGAAGGCAGCCAGGAGCAACTGTACAGTAAATGTGGGCTATCAAGCTGTGTAGACAAGCCCTGGCTGAGGAATTAGCAGGGGGGTTCTTTGTGCATAAAGTGATTCCATTTTGTCATTGCCATTCCTTCAAAAAGTGGTTTATAGTGGCATGCTCTGTTTTCCTTTTTCATCCCATTGCAACTCTCTCTAGGGTTTTTTTTTGGGTTTGTATTTTCTCCATCCGTCTAATGAAGATGAGCAAGGTGCTGAAAATCTGCAGCGACCATTACATTCTTACAAAAATGTAGTGGGGTTTTTTTTCTTGGCTTCTGGGATTGGACAGCCAGCCTAGAACACGCAGCTGCATTATCATGAAGCACAACCCATGAATAAATCTTTCTGAAAATGCTGTTTGTGGTGTTTGATCTGTTCACTCACTCACCCTCAAACACCTGATGTTTCTATTACTCTGAGGTCAGCATCTGGTCTCCTATTTCACAGTGTGAAAAACACTTTCACCCACCCTTGAATAGATCCACGAAGAAGTTAATTCAGTTCAGGTCTTGTTCAAAGAAGTTGCGGTGTTTCATGCTTCTGGTGAATATAATTTTGATCTGATGGCTTGGATGATTGAATATAAACAACTCCATGTATATAGAAAAGTCAAAACTAGGGGGAAAGTGTCTAGTTAAATGGGTCTAGTTTAAGGTTAAATGTATGAATTCAGCTTACATTAAACAAGTCCACTAATCCACTGGCCCTGTATCTTCTACTGAGGCTGGCAGCATGGTCGTTTTAACTAGAAATTGACTAATACTGAGTTTCTGCATGCAAACCATGTGTGGGACTATTGAAAAATCCACAGCTCCCTATAATCTCTGGACAAATAGATTAATTTCTTGTGTTCCTCTAACATATGCACATCAAAGTATTGAAAACATGGTCTCACCAGCACCCTGAAATGGTATAGTCTTGTTTTACAATTTCAATTTCTGCATAAATATGTGAGGGGAAGTTATAGGAAGGAGGGTGTAGGCTTGTTTTCTGCTGCCCTGGAGACTAGGACGTGGAACAATGGCTTCAAACTACAGGAAAGGAGATTCCACCTGAACATTAGGAAGAACTTCCTGACTGTGAGAGCTGTTCAGCAGTGGAACCCTCTGTCCCAGAGTGTGGTGGAGGCTCCTTCTTTGAAGGCTTTTAAGCAGAGGCCGGATGGTCATCTGTTGGGGCAGGGGGTTGGACTGAATGGACCACGAGGTCTCTTCCAACTGTAAGATTCTATGATTCTGGGAACTAGGATGAACAGAGGGAAATTTTCTTAAGAAGACACTTGGGGTTGTCTGTATACCTATTTAGTTTGTACAGCAGGCTCTTGGCATCTGTTAAGGTTTGGTTCTAGGACCTCCATAGGTACCAAATCCATGGATGTTGAAGTCCCATTATGTACAATAGCTTATTAAAATGATATCCTTTATATAAATAAGATCATCAAAGTATACTCAGATTTAAAAAAAATTTTTTGAAGCTGTTGATGGTGGATGCAGAATTTTTGAATGTGGAAAGCTGGCTGCAGGTAATCATCATTTCACCATATTCATTGATCTGAGCTTAAGCTTTATAGGTTTTATTGGTTTTATTCAATAAAGGTTTTATTGAATGTACTTTTAATTCTGTTAATTGTATATTGTTAGGTATCGAATTGTTCCCTGGTTGCAAGCCGCCTTGAATCATCTTCGGGTTCAAGAAAGGCGGGATAGAAATATCGTAAATAAATACATAAATAAGCTGCTTAGAAAAATCAGAATCCTGCCCTGAAGAATATACAATCTTTTTGTCATTTTGTGTAAAGACAGTCCTCGAATTGCAAACATCTAATTTACAAATCTCATAGTTAAGAATTGGGGAGGGGGAGAGAACAGGAAATGAGAGAAATCTACCCCTTGGAAGGGAAATTCACTCCTGGAAGAGTGATCATGGGGAAAAGGTCCCCCCGGTGAAGCTTTACCACCAGTCCTTGCTCCACAACAAGTCAAATTTTTCAAAATCCAATTATCACAGGGACAGAAAGTGAGGTGAAATCTTCTGAACAGGAACACAGACAGCAAAACAATCAGCACAGGGGGTGTTAACCCTTCTTTAATGTTACCCAAATCTCTTTCTTTCTTTCTTTCTTTCTTTTGCTGGAATTCCACTTTTAAAATTACCCTTTCTAACTTCCATACAAATTCAACTTATTTGCTACTTGGAGGCTGCCTGTACTTACATATATATTTCATTTTACAATTTCTGACTCACCCTTCTGGTGTCTGTGCACTACTCATGTTGACTTGTAACTATTTACTATGTAATACATTTAAAAACACTTTAAAAGACATTAAAACACATTACAAACGAAAGAAATGCAGGCAGCAAGACAAAATTGAAATAACATTGGAAAGAGGTGACATTTTAACGGCAAAACCCTTTTGGAATAGTTGAAGTCAGAAAGTACTTAAAGTCAGAAAGTGTGGCTTTCCATGAATGGGCATTGGATGAGGATCTGGCTAAACCAGATGGTCATCCAATATAAAACTGTTTTCCCAAGAAAGACCAATGTCACTGTCCTCCTTGAATCGTCCTAAGATATTTGAGGGATTTTGCTAAGAAGTGTGGATGGACCTCTCTCTCTGCCTTCCCCAACTGCCCTCATGTAATTGACTACAAACTGTTTTTAAACAATTTCTGTGAATGAAAAATGTATTATTGCTTGTTTTGCAGTGTTTTTTTTTATTGACATATGCTAACCAATGGAGAAAATGTGATGATCTGCCACCTGGCAGTGAGACATCAACCATTGCAGAACGAATCAGAGCACTGAAAATCAGGGCATGGGGGAAAATATATCTTTTAAACCACAGAATCCAGGACCCAGTGTAGCTGGAAAGCCAATTTAAGCCTTTCTTGCAATATTGTTTTCATGCACAATAGTAATTCACAGAGGGCAGAAGGAAGAAGATAATGTGATTGTCCATTCTAGGCAATGGATAACGGCACTACAGAAAACTCCAGAGAAATCCTGTTGAACAAAGTTGTATGCACATAAACACATACATAGCTAGCAAAAATAATTCGGTACAATTCTTTCTTTCCCTGGGGACCTTTGTATTCACTACAAGAGGCTTTTTCTGCTACCAGTCCATACTAACATTGGAGGAGGAGTTGGAAAACTTTGGCCTGCCAGATAATTTGGACTGTAACTCCCCTAAACATTTTTGATTGGCCATGTTAAATGTGAGGCATTAAAGATATAGGGTCATCACCAACATAATTATCTGTAATTATCTATTTCCCCCCAATGCTGGCATTCAAGGTGAGTTAGGGGGTATCTCCATTGTAAAATTAATGCAGTTTGATACCACTGCTGTAGCTCAATGTTATGGAAATCATAAGAATTGTAGTTTTATATGGAATTTAGCTTGGGTTGCTGTGAGTTTTCTGAGCTGTATGACCAGAAGTATTCTCACTTGACATTTCACCCACATCTATGGCAGGCATCCTCAGAGGTTGTGAGGTCTGTTGGAAACCAATCAAGTGGGGTTGATACATCTGTGGAAGGTCCAGGGTGGGAGAAAGAACTCTTGTCTGCCTGAGGCATATGTGAATGTTGCAATTGGCCAGCTTGATTAGCATTGAATAGCCTTGCAGTTTCAGTATGGCTGCTTCCTGCCTGGGGGAATCCCTTGTTGCAAGGTGTTAACTGGCCCTGATGGTTTCTTGTCTAAAATTCCTTTGTCTTCTGAGTGGTGTTCTTTATTTACTGTCCGGATTTTAGAGTTTTTTTAAAATACTGGTAGCCAGATTTTGTTCATTTTCATTTTTTCCTCCTTTCTGTTGAAATTGTCCACATGCTTGTGGATTTCAATGGCTTCTCTGTGTAGCCTGACACGGTAGTTGTTTGAGTGGTCCAGCATTTCTGTGTTCTCAAATCACATGCTGTGTCCAGGTTGATTCATCAGGTGCTCTGCTATGGCTGACTTCTCTGGTTGAAGTAGTCTGCAGTGCCTTTCATGTTCCTTGATTTGTGTTTGGGCAATTCTGCGTTTGGTGGTCCCCATGTAAACTTGTCCACAATTGCATGGTACACGGTAGACTCCTGCAGAGGTGAGAGGATTCCTTTTGTCCTTTGCTGACTGTAGCATCTGCTGGATTTTCTTAGTGGGTCTGTAGAGAGTTTTTAGGTTGTGTTTCTTCATCAGCTTCCCAATGTGGTCAGTGGTTCCCTTTTCTTTCCTCTCGTGGCTTGTTCTCGGTTTTGCAGCTCTTTTGATGTCAGTGGTAGAGCATCCATTGGCCTGTAAGAGCCCAGTTTAGGTGGTTCAGTTCACCTTGGAAAAGATGGGGTTTGCAGATTCTTTTTGCATGCTCTGCCAGGGCTTTAATTGTGGTTCTTTATTGACCTGGGTGATGGTTGGCGTTTTTATGTAAGTATCTATTCTTGTGTGTAGGTTTCCTGTAAACTATGTGGCCTAATTGTTGATTTGGTTTACGGATGACTAGGACATCTAGAAATGGCAGTTTTCCTTCATTGGCTTTTTCCATGGTGAATTGGATTTTAGCTTTCTTTGCCAAAGAGTGCTGGTGCCTCACCAAACTACAGACCCCATAATTCCATATCATTGAGCCAGGGAAGCTGAAGTGGTATCAAAATGTATTAATTCCATAGTATAGATGCACCCATACAACATTCTACAAAGTGCTATAAAACTAAAGAATATACCTGTGCACAGGGGAGATTTGTGGATTTAGACAGCTGTTACCAACCGCTCCCCCACCCTGCCTACTGTAGTAGTTCTTACCTTTTTATCAATACAAAGGTTTAGCAGTTTGGCGGTTTGGCAGGTTAGCACCTATCAATCAAAATGTTTTGACAGAGTTTCCCTTGGCCCTGATGTGTCACTCCTATAAACATATCACGGGACAGCATGATCCTTTGCATAGAGGTTGGATGACTACAACAGCTCTGTCAATCAATCAGAAAGGGTGACATGCCTGTTCTCGTGCCTTCATGTGTCATTCTCATGAAAAATATGACACAACCATTCTTGGGATGTGGGCAGCAATAATTGATCACAGAAATACCTGCCAGCTTGTATGTGATCAATGTTCCTTTATATTTAAGGCATTTATCTTTTGCAAAATTTGCAAGACAGTTTGGCTTGAACTTCTTTCAGCATTTTTCTTTGGTTTCAGTGTAATGATGGCATTTCAAAGAAACTGTTAGATAAAAAAAAATCTTGCAGCTAACATGCACTTATACACACTTGCTTTTACGTACCAACAATCAATCAACAATTTCCTGTTTAACCAAACAGTTTCTAACAATTACATTACCACGAAAACATACTAAAATTGGTCACTTAAAACATTTTTAATGGCAGCTGAAACACAGAATAAAAAATATCTTTCTACAAGGGAGATATGGTTACCAAAAGCTCAGGAGTGAAATCATTTATAGGCCATGGCATTTATTTCAATAAATCTTTGCCTTCTGCACTATGTTGCTGCTGCAAATGCCGCTTCTCTAATGCTAAAGCATTTGTCTAAATCAAACAGAAGGAATTTCAACTGCATCCATCATTTTCATTTTGAATATGTTTCAACAATCCAAACAAATCTTCCTTTTCTCTATCGTGCGTGGCTAGCAGAGCACGAAATGACCCAAACTTTCCAGACATGAGAAAACTACATGCATATGAAAAGCTCTGATGGCATAATTTAATGTCACCTTGCAGATACTGGGTTGCCATGGGTCATGTCTATCCTGGCAAGTCTAGAGTAGAAAAGAGGTGGCTGCATATACCCTATATGGTCCATCCAGGTTGAGACCAACGACCTTCTCACACCCGCCGCCAGAATTGGACAATCTTGCTGCATCTTGGTGGCATTTGCTCAGGAGATGTGGGGTCCTGTTGCCCCATGCCCTGCAGCATTGCGGCTTCCCCCTGCCTCATTACATGGGGGGAAGCCTCCTAAATTCATCTCAACCCATATTTCCTAATTGGTTCCTAATGGAAAGATGGGGAGCCTTCCGTCATCCACTGCCAGCTTATTTGTGGCGGCTGCACTCTTTTTTCTCCAGTTTGGCCATGGAGCAACCCCAGAAGTAGTTGTACTGGGTGTGATGGGAGCAAATGGATGCTATTGGCACATCATTTCACTGTATGTGTTCCCTTCGTTCCTCTCAGACAGCCACAGAGCTCTATGTGAACTCATGGCCAAAGTGGGAACCCAGGACTAACATCAGCAAAGGCCTCCATGCAACTGGAAGGAATTTAAAGACAATCTCCCCACCTTCCTCCTGGCCATGCAGGCATCTCTGGTGATTTCAGTAAAGGGCATTCCAAAGCAGTAGCCACATCAGTCTCATGGTCCGCGGCCCACAGATTAAGGACCACTGTTTTAAAGCTTCCAGTGGATATCCAAAACAGTGCTGTTCTGCATTGCATTCAATGTTTGAAAGTCCTGTTTAAACTGTTTCAAAACTGGATTCTATGATTGTTTTTAGACTGCTTGTAGAAATTTCTAAGGAGTATTTTAATAAGCTTTATAATGTTTTAATTTTGCATTGTTTTGATTGGTTCATTGCCTTGAATGCCCTTGTGGTCTGGGATGCCAGACATACTTTAAATAAATAATAAATAATGAACAAACATAGAAGGACTTTAATTTGAAAATAGTATTTAGTTCTTTTGTAAAATACCATGAACAAGGAGGATTGTAAAATGTAATACTCATCTAGAAGCCTCTAAACCAATGGTTCCCAACTTTTGGTCTCCAGGTGTTTTGAACTTCAACTCCCAGAAATCCCAGCCAGTTTACCACTTGTTAGGGAATGTGGGAGTTGAAGTCCAAACACTTGGCAAACCAAAGGTTAAGAACCACTGCCCTAAACAAATGTATTATGACATAAATATTGAAGTGGACCTGTCCCAAATGTTTATAGCATAAAAACATGCCCTCCAACATTTCACAATGAAAACTACAATGATGGCTAAGCAACATCAAAGTGTGGTCAAGATGGTGAAATATACTAAAGAGGAAGAGAAGCCACTGCAGTATGATTTGCCTTAACCTACTGAAAAGGAGAGGGTTCCACTCCTCTTTTCTCTCTCCTCTGTATTATATAGTAGTGTAGGTCCATAATAATATAGTAATGTAGGCTGGACCTACACTACTACATAATACAGATCCAGAATGCACAATAACTGCTTTGAACTGGATTATATGGATTTGTACTGCCACATAAACCAACTCAATCCATTTAATCTGCATTCCGAAACTGGATTATATGACAAAGTAGATGGGGCCTGTGTTAACTGAAGGCAAGTGCTTTTTACACTTTGAACTCCTTTTAAAATAATTGAAATAATCTGGGACCAAAAGGAAAAAGTGAAGTTGGGGAGAGAAATTGAGACATTTTAAATGTAGCTAAAAGGGGGGAAAGGACAGAGGGGATGTAATTTTTTTCTTCAGTCTAGATTCAATTCCTAGGCTCATTTTACACAGACCCTACTGGGTCAATAAGAATTGGGTAAGTCAATACTTTTGTAGCTGACTGTTGTAATTTTGTTCATGCTAGTAAGCAATTAGAAGCCCGAAACCCTTGATGAACTGCAACCCACTTGACCTATAGATCCAGGTTTATCTTCTGCCCACTACAATAGATGCCAAGGTCATACATCATATGTGAGCAATGAAGCACCTAGGAGTTCCACTCTTTTAGAGCCTGCCTCACTTGCTTTACAATACTTTAATGGGTACTAAAAACAGCCTTTCTTGAAGCATTTGAGTCTGAAATAATGCCTCATCAAAATCATAACAATCCCTAGGTTCAGTAGGTTTATTCACTTCCTAACACACACTGAGGGGTACTTCTAACCAAGATCTAAGCACTTACTCTTGAAAAACATCTGTCTGTTTCATTGCTGGCATTCTGGCACCGTGTGAGTAATGGAAAGGCTTATCTTAGAAGAAAACTTTAACTAATGGCAGAATTAGGTTTCTCTCTTTAGTATATGCAAAATTGAATGCTGTGTAGACTTATGGAGCAGCTTTTGACTGGTTGCAGGCAGATGGTACTTCCATACGTGTTTCTCTGAAAAATCAAAACTTGGATAATTACTGTTTTTGACTTGCTCTAATCCATATCTGTTGACAAACCATTTGTGGTGAGAAGGGCAACTTTCAATTTATATAACACCTGTCCTTTCCCCCAAAAATCTATTAAGCTATCCTCCTTGACAATACCTCTTGTACAAATACCTCAGTGCAATTTGTATGACAGATAACAGGATCATATCATCAGCAAACATAGGCAGACAAATATGACAAATAAAACTGGGAAATCTGTTGGTGACTGATGATCGGAAACAGAATCATTAGCATAAATTGAAGCTAAACCTGTTGATTCGTATTTCATGAGCCTGCTGAGATAGAAAAGTTGCCTTTATAATGCACAGGCACAAAGTGAATTTGAGCAAAGTAATTTATTTTCCATTTCTCCTAATTCAGAATATGTGGTTATGCACACACACGATTAGGACAAAATTACTGACCTTACTGCAAACCTTGTAGTTTATGTATACACAATGTCTTATTCAGGCTTCAGCTCTGAATGGTATGTTTAAATGTTGTGTTGATGGGGTGGCAGAAAAGAGCTATAGATTCAACAATTCTTTATGCTCCTTTAGTTTTCCTAATTTTTTTGGAATTTACAATTTACTTTGTAACTAATTTTTTTTCTGCAAGAATGAGAGAGTGTTTCCCAGATTGTGTTTAATATGTATGCTTTTTAAAATGGACGTTGTTATCTTTTACATTTTGGAAGAAGCAAAGACCATCAGCATTGGAGCAATAATCCTCTGCCATCAACTTTGCTGGACTGGCCACGTTGTCTGAATGCCAGATCACCATCTCCTAAAGCAGTTACTTTACTCTCAGCTCAATAATGGAAAACTGAATATTGGTAGAGAGCAAAAGAGATTTAAAGATGGGCTTAAAGATAACCTGGGTGTAAGCTCCACTAAACACAGTAGGATTTCTTTCTGAGTAAGCGTCTATAGGTTTGCATTGTATAATGATATTGTGTTAGTCTCCTTCCACACAGCAGAATAAAATCCCACATTATCTGCTTTGAGCTGGAATATATGGCAGTGTGGACTCAGATAACCCAGGGCCCTTCCACACAGCCCTATAACCCAGGATGTCAAGGCAGAAAATCCCACAATATCTGCTTTGAACTGAGTTATCTGAGTCACACTGCCATATATTCCAGTTCAAAGCAGATAATGTGGGATTTTTTGCTTTGATATTCTGGGTTGTATGGCTGTGTGGAAGGGCCCGTAGAAACTAGTAATGTAGTGAGTTACTTTCTACAGGCCCTTCCACACAGCCCTATATCCCAGAATATCAAGGCAGGAAGTCCCACATTATCTGAGTGTGGACTCAGATAACCTAGTTTAAAGCAGATATTGTGGGATTTTCTGTCTTGATATTCTGAGATATAGGGTTGTGTGGAAGGGCTGTACACTGAAGTAACTGGGCCCTTCCACACAGCCCTGTATCCCAGAATATCAAGGCAGAAAATCCCACATTATCTGAGTTTGGACTCAGATACCCCAGTGTAAAGCAGATATTGTGGGATTTTCTGCCTTGATATTCTGGGATATAGAGCTGTGTGGAAGGGCCCACTGTAAGACATAACAACTGATTGAGTGATCAGAGCAATCAGTAACACAGTTTCCACTAAATAAATAAGATTTCAAGATCTGCACTCCTTTTTACTCAAACAATGTTATATCACTATATATTGCAGTTAGTAATTGACAGATCTGTCTGTTTTCATTCTGTATCTATTTCATATGTGTTCAGTCATAAATCTGTTTAGTTCTGTTTCTCCATCTGTGATTTTTTGTGTGTGTGTGTGTGTCAAAAAATTACACAAGAATTCGATTTAAATTGAACACCTTTTCCTCCAAGGTATATTTTAGATGCATTTTTGATACAAACACATTTTGCACTGGGCATGCTGCCTTGGGAAATGTGGACATCGTAGTCCAGTGAAACAAACAAATAATTTTTAAAATCAATTCTCGTAAAATACACATTTTGTATTTTTGGGGGATAAAAAAAAACCATTTTGGTGGGAAAAAAAGAATTGCATGACAAAATCCCAAAGAGGTGCACAGTATGAAAGACAACTCTACCCCACGTATTGATCTGAGAAGTGCCAACTCAGTCAGTTTAAAAGGCAGACCAAAGGAAATCTTTCAGCCTCATTCCTACCTGTTACAAAGAAGCTGTCAGAACATCTGTGCCATAAAGCCTGGCCTTTATCCTGCCAGACTGAAATTGTTGGTGTTCTCCTAGCTCTTAACCTTGTTTATAGATCCCTGGTAAGCACTTGCTTAACACACTGGAGAGGGTAAAAAAACGCGCTCCTCCTTTGTCTTGTAGTTGTAATAAAAGAGCAATAACCTTTCTGCTGTCACTCATAGTATTAATCCTTGGAGCTGTGACTTGGAATTAGGGGGTTGTGTCCAGCCTACAAGTACATCTGTTCTTCGCCATAGTTATTAAATGCATCTTTTAACTGAAACTGGGTTTTTTTTCTCCTGTCAAAGAAATGTGTTATTCTAATCACTAGGAAGAAGTCTGAGAACAAGGTACCGTGGCATGATGCCGCATAAATACTGTTATTACTTTTTCAGCAGCTCAGAGTGGGGATGCTGCATTGTCTGGTTTGGGCTATATAATGGTTATCTAGATTGTCAATGGCAGTCGCTGACCTTGTGTTAATATTTCTGGAGGAGGCCCCTGAGATTTTTGAAAAGTGGTGATTAGCTATTAATTAAAGAGTACTGTTCTGTTCTGAATGTCACAAATTAATTATTGACTGAACTGGGAATGTATGGCCCAAAAATTCTTATTGTACTAAATAATAATAACAATAATAGAAAAGAATCGCTATCTAGTTACCATGAAAAGTCACTTTTTATAAAGCAGACAATACTACTGACCCTGCACCAAAGCCAATTCCCTAATTACTTTCTCTTCAGTACAATGGATCCACTTTGGGGTTTTGCCAGTTCTTGGGAAGCTTACTTTGTATTTGCAACTCACATCTGTGTTGAAGCAGAATGATGATTTTCCACTTAATTGTAAACTGTGGAAATTCAAAGACATACAGTTGGTTCTCCATATCCATGGACTCTGTATCCATAGAATCCTTCACCCATGGCTTGAAAATACATTTTAAATTTGTTAAAAAGCAAACCTTAATTTTGGCGTTTTATATAAGGGACACCATTTTGCTAACCTTTGTATATAATATATAAAATACAGCTTCCATGTATTTTGGTATCCATAGGGGATTCTGGAACAGATCCCAGCAGATACAGAGAGCTCACTGTATAAACAGGTTTAGGAGTAGTTGGAGACCTCTTCCTCTGCGTGAAATAGCCTTCTTCCAGTTGAAATGGCTTTAACCTCATTCTGCTGGTTGATTTCAAATGGGAGAGGGATCAATGGGTAGAGTTGACAGAACATCCACAAATGGGGGAGACTATATGAAGGGCAATGTTATGGCAGATTCAAACCTCCCCCAGCTCAGAGGCACAGCTACCAGGGATGCACCTACAAAAAAAATAATACAGTTTGGCACCATCTGCCATGGTTCAACGCTATGGAATCCAGGGAGCTGTAGTTTTGTGAGGCACCAACCATCTTTGGGAGAGAATGCTAGAAACTTTCTAAAACCACAACTCCCATAATCCCATAGCATGGAGGTAGAGCAGTGAAAGGGGAGTCTAACTGCATCCACAGAACATCAATAGCTTTTGAGTGGGCAAATTTGCTTTGAGATAAGAGCATTTTGAGTTAAGAGACCAGTCACTGAACAAATTAAACTCTTAAGTCAAGGTATTAATGTATCCCAGTTTTTCCTTTCTTCCAGTATCCTGCTTCGTCTTCAAGTTACTTCCGCTGATGTAAACTGTGTTCAAAGTGCAGGTATAGTTTTCACTCAGTTAATCCAACAGTGCATAAATCACAGGATTTTTGTTTTGCTTCAAATAGTATTTTTTGTCTGTCTCATCCTTATTAACAACCTTTGCCCCCCTTGTCACTTGACCACAACTTTTGGACTGCTCTGTGATATGGTTCAACCACCTGTGTCTCAGTTTTCATCTGTGAAATGTTGGAGGGTTTGATATTTTGGAAAGGACCCAGATACCTATATGTTAGATCTATCTGCCTCCCTCTTGCATGGTTTCTGTAGCATAGGATTAGTTTCAACTCCAGCATGAAATCTCTTTGCAAACATGCAGAAGACTACCAACACTCAAGAGTTTAATGGGGCATAGTTTGTCAGACATGTAAACAAAGGAATCACTCCCAAAATTGAAGTTAGAGTTTAAATCTTTTGAAGGACATTATGCACATGCACACTACAATTTAGCTAAATCTAAATGACTCTTAACTCCCTTTTGTTGTGAATGAATGCCATTTTAGAGTATGCATAAGTTAATGGAACTTAATGGTCTCTGCTTTTTAGCTGCAAATAGTGTACATATTCCTTTGGAAAAAAACCCCCTTAATTACTCACTAAAGACACAGGCAGGTAATCACAAAAACTACTAGAAAGGGTATTTGTTTGCCAGCTGCAGGCCAAGTGCTCATGGTTCATTGTCTGTTAGAGAAGATTTTGCAACTTTCTGACTTTGTGAGGAATAATTTGTCATTGGGATGTCTGAATAATGAATAATATATCTGCTGGAAGCACATTATGAGTTAATCACATATCAGCATTAGGAAGTGAAAAATCACACATTGCAGCCAAAGAATTATGAGGAAGGCAAATTAACTCAAGCATGTAAAAAAATTTCAAAGTTTTTAAGAGGTGTGAATTTCAAGTTGCATCTTATTAAAGAATTCATACAATGTTTTGTTTATCGTCTCTGCTACTGGAATCCACAAACAAAAAATACACAGGAGGCTCATAGTGAATTTAGCTAACAAAAAGATTAATCGGTGATTGCAGTATTTGGAGTCTGCCTTAGATATTTAGTCAAACCATGATATTGTGAAAAGTGCCTCTTTGGCACTCTTTGTTTGTGTATAACATAATTATCTCCTTTCAATACTGAGATTGGAATCAAATTTGCTATGTATATTGAGGACACAGTACATTATTTGTTTTCCTCTTAATCCCCGCATGGGTTATTGTTAGGAAAGGCACAACACAGAATTCTGAAAGAAAATGAGAGATCCAAGTGGAGCTTTGGGTTCATCTACACTAGAGAATTAATGCAGTTGACCCCACCATGGGATTCCATAGCATTGATTTGTGGCAGATAACATGGTGTCAAGGGCCAGTTCTATACTGGCATATAAAACACAGTTTATCTGCTTTGAACTGGATTATATGGCATTGTAGACTCATATAATCCAGTTCAAACAGATAATGTGGATTATCTGCTTTGATAGTCTGGATTATATGTCAAATTTCTGAAGAGTTCCAATAAATTCCTTATCTGCCACTTTGTTTTCTCAGCCGGCCAGATTCCAGGAGACTATTTCCAGCCCTATTTGCTTTTTATCTAGTCAACTGAAGTTTCTAGTGGATGATTGAAAATGCTAGGGTTAGTCTTTTCATTAATTTCCCACATTCTCCTATGCTCTCTGATGTAGGGCCCACTGTGGCGACCTCCTGAGCTTCTGGGGGGAAAGCCAGGGGCACACCTTTGTTTAGGACTGCCCAGATATGCTCCATCCACCATGTGCCTATGATGACCCATGCATCAGATCTTGTGTTCTTGTTGTAGCTAGATGTTGTTTTAGTATGTAATGAAGGGCAGGGTGCTGTGACAAGGATTCCTCCATCTCCTGCCACTCCAGTTTCTATTTCTGGGTGGGCTTTCCCACTTGTTCTGCAAACAAGGTGCTGGATGTTTGGGACGCTAAGGCCTTTTTTATTCTGTGGCTGTTTTAGTTCAAGTAATATATCTTCATTGAGAGTATGTAATAAGGATCAGAATTTGCATCTCACCTCAGGATTCTGGAATGTTAGTTCTGTGCTGCCTCTTTGACCTTTCTGTGTCAGAAGTTTACAGAATACACCGTTATTTAAGTCTAATGTGTGTCCCAGGGTAGAATGTAGTTCTGCTAGGCGTTCCTTTGCCTATATCATTGTCCCACTTGGTTTCTTCTCTGGCCAATGATGTATAATGATGAAATATGGTATTATATTTGTTGTTGTGTGTCCCCTGGTTGCAGGGTAGAGGGGGAGTGTTTGAATGGCCCTCCATCCTATTACCTGGAATTTTGGGTCTGAGGGAGTAAAACTAAGCAATGAGGTTAATTTGGTGCTATTAGGGCATAGCTCATTTCTTCCAACTAGGGGACATTGCCTGGAGTTCAGGTTCCAGTCCTCCATTATGTCATTTAATTGCTTGCTCATTGTTTCTGCCAATAGTTTGCCTACTTCTGTTCATAGTCAGCTTGGCTGTGCAGAAGGGGCCCAACTGTATTAATTCTACTGTGTAGATGCATTTTCTGATTCCTACTCTCCAGCTTCTCAGGGAGGCAGTAGTTACTTGTCAATCATATTTATATCCCATTTCTGCACAAAATTCAGCTGTGCAGTATACATTGTCTTAAAGAAAACAATTAAAAACTCAATCAATAATGCCTACCCATGATGGTCTAATCAGGAATTAAAGTGGGTGAGTTCAGAGGGACTTTCTCCCAAGTAAATGTGTATAGGACTACAGCATAAAGAAACATGAAAAATGCTACTCACCTTTTAAACAGATAGAGACAAGTGTATCTTAGCACCTTTCAAAAAGAAAGCTGAAAGGGTGAAGTTAAAGATGTGCTGTTATATGTGAAGGACAAAGCTTAACTTACTACTTTGCAATATCTCATAGGTATTGTTGCAAGGCGGATGAATGTCTGGGGCATTTATAGAGCACTTTAAGGGGCACAAAGTGTATAGCTATTATGTTATCTGGGGATGATGAGGGTTGTAGTCCAGCACATTCAAAAGACCTCTGCTTCAGTGCTCCAAAACAAAGACATTTGCAGGATAATCCTATGAGATTCCCTTTTTGGAGAGATCAGGCAAATCTCCGTTGTTTGAATTTTAAACATTAGCTGAAATGTTTTATTCAGGAAGGCTTTAATTTATGGGTGCCAATTCATTTTAAATATATTCTTAACTGTGCTGTTTTAATCCATCTTGTCTTTGTTTTATTACTGCTTTATTGTTTTTATTTCCTTCCTCTTAGTCCCCTTGCAAGAAAAAAATAGTCCCTGAAATAAACAGCATCTCCATCAGCAGAAAAATGGCTGGGACAAAAGACGTTTCAGGGTGAAAAAGTTTTGATAGAGTTTCAGCTGTCACTCCCTTGCTACTGTGCTTTTGGGATTTCTTAAGAGTTTACTTTCAGTCCTTCTGCTGCTATGCCAATTTTGGCCCCCCAGCAGTAGCATCACGAATGTGAAGGTAAGGTGGTACACTTATGTCTGGAGGTATGCTGTCATGTCAGACTGTTGCAAGAAGCTTACATTCATGCTTGATTGCTCATCTGCACAAAATAAGTCTTTTCCATGTAAAAAATTAAATGCCAAGCAGACAAATCCCACTTAATCATTCTTTGGAATTGTTGGTATGTCAATATGTATTTTGACACTATGCCAACTTATTTAAATTTAGGATTTTATCACTCCATGGAAGTTGTGTGATCATCAATAGCAGCATGAACATCTTTGCTATTTCACACCTCTCCATTGACACAACTGTACTGATTCACTGATTCATGGTCCTGCACTTGTACTTCTGCTGCCACCTATAACTTTGCCCTCCTATACTTCCGCTGCTCTATAATTCTTTTTAAAAATGAAATTTCAAAGCAATTTTGTAATTGCAGATATGATAAATAAAAAATAGATACTACTAATTATATAAAATGTTGCATTGGGTGTAGTGAGTGGGAGGGTGGAAGAGGAGTTGGATATCACTGATATCACTATAGTATTGGCATGCTGGCACAGAAGTACAACAACACTATTGCACAGCTAGATACAATAACACCATTACACCATACTAAAACAGTGGATGTGGCTCTTAATGAGGCATGCCAGATTATCACAGGATGTCTACACCTTACACCACTGGAGAAATTATATTGTTTTGCTGGTATTGCACCAACGGACATCCTCCAGGAAGTATTATTTATTTATTTCTGGTATTTCTATCCTGTCACTTCTCTACCCCTGAAGGGAGACTCAGGATGGTAGCCAGTAAGTAGCAGCCAATAATGAAAGGACCGAGGCAGTGACATCTCTGGCCCATCCCCTGTTTGGATATCAGCCAGCATGCCAACACCTTAAATCAAGAAATAGTTTTCTAAGATCTACAGAGATCCTTGCAGGAACACCGCAGCAAGTGAGAGTCCAAAAGTGGCAGGTTAAAACCCGGAACCTCAACCCATGGCTGATACCAAATGAGAGACTCCCTCTTGAACACACAAAAGACTGGGCAAGTGGCCAGCTACTGTTCAAAGGACATTTAATAATGTCAAGTTTTAAAACTTTGTGTTTTTAGAAATACATTCCCGCTGTATCCTTGGTTCACTTCTGATACAATAAAACAACAAACAGCAAGATGACAAGAACCTAGTGTGATTGTCAGCTGTTGATGTGGTTTACCGATCAGTGGGGGGGGGGGGGGGGGGAGGGGGAGGGGAGTTATTACATGGAGGAAGCAGATCAGCAATGGGATCCTCATGGCATAGTGCAATAGATGATGATGCTCCTGCTTCAATGCCAGTTTGCCTTCTTCATGTACATGACAAGTGGTGTACATGACTCTTAACCATTTTTCTCTCACAAATATCCTGCAGATCCTCCAAAATTTCTCAGACAAGTACTGAGGTCTGTGTGGCCAAAACCCACCAGAATGTGGCCAATATGCTGAATGTTATTAATGAGGAAGAACACATAAGCAAGAAGAGATACTTAAAAGGAGCAGAGTGGGGCAATCTCACCATGTCTCTCTCTGTTTATCCCAGCTGTTGACTCATGGGAATCCCATGAATCTCATAGGGTTTTCTCAGGATCAATTTGGTCAATTCCCTCCTCTGAAATATAGCCCAGGATTCACTGGCTGTCTTTCATCCAAGTACTAACCAGGGCTGACCCTACTTATCCACCAAGAAATTTACTGCCTTTAAGGCAATGGTTCTCAACCTGTGGGTCCCCAGGTGTTTTGGCCTACAACTCCCAGAAATACCAGCCAGTTTACCAGCTGTTTGGTTGCTGGGAGTTGAAGGCCAAAACATTTGGGGACCCACAGGCTGAGAACGACTGCTTTAAGGTATATGGACCTTAATGCTACCATACTGCCTAGTAAAATAAAAAGAGATTCTAGCTGGAAACAAAGAAAAGACAAAAAGTCAGGAAAGTCAAGAAGATAATGCTCCAAAACAATTATCCTCAGCCCCTATTCAGTTCTTTTTGGATCTGCAGACTCTTGCTTCCCATACAATACATGTAAGGTAAAAATAGATACAAGTTTCTAGTACACATGTGGTGTACTGGTAGTGATTATTTGTCCACAGGTTCCACTATAGAGCAGTAAAGAAATACACAAATGAAGGCAGGTGGTCTTTATCTGGCCCAACATCCTTCCTCTGTCATGTGCCTAGGAGCCTCCCTAATGAGGCTGAGATCATTATCAGTCTTATTACAGATTATTAGAGCAGTCAAAAGGAAGAATGGCAGAAGGGATGGAGGCAGGGCTAGAGAAAGGGGCCTTGGGGGAAAGAAATCATTGTCAGTCTCCGTGACTGAATAAAATAATGTTTTCCCCAAGCCATACGTTCCAGATCTTGCATTCAGATTCAATTGGAAAGAAACTGAAAATGTTTACGATCACTGATGCCATTAGTTTTGGTCAGTTTGATTCCTAAGTAATCCAAGGTTTATGGCTGACTTACTCGAAGGGTTGTAAGAGTTGTTGCTTTAGAAAACAAAGTGATATTCACCAAGCTGACATACGTTTTATCATATGACCCCTGCCGACCAATTCCAAGCTGCCAAAAAATTTCTCCAGCAGTGGCAGAATGCCAAAGTACGGTGTGTCAAATTAATATTTAATAAATGAATTCATTTTGCATTGCTTTTTGAATCACTTTGTAGACTTGATTTGCAATATTTATAAATGAGGTGCTATTGGAAATGAGTTGAAGGCACACGACAATAACAACAAGGTGGAATTCCCTATGATTTGTCATTTCCAGGATTGGAGTCTAGCCTCCAGGAAATCCAAAAAGCAGTGTGAACCAGTGAGGGGTCATGCTGGGGATGAACTGTCTGTTCAGGAGACAGAAAAGCTGGATGCACAGTTGCTTCCATCCCCTTTGACCAGTTGTAAAGGACCACCAGTAAAGACGACTACACAAGCAGCTGGATCCATCTGTATAAGAGGGCTGTGTTTAATAAGCTTAACAACAGCTTCTGCTCTTGGCTCCTGTCCTGGAACTGAATTCTCTCCCCCCCCCCCCATCCCTTTAATCCATCGTTTCTTGGGTATGTGACCTACTCAACATTATTATACTTGGGTTATTATCGTAAATCCTTCTGGTTTTGCCCGTTCCATTTACATTAAATACAGTCCCTGTTACAATTGCCTAAATGAGCTTTCAGGATTGGAGAGCTCCCCACATTATTTAAAGGGAGGCTTAAAAACAAGGATAAAGGGTAAAATTACCCTCTCGGCTGGTCTTTTCTTCGGGGACGAAGAAAGAAAACTGCACAATTCTGTCTGTTCTCTTCCCCCAGCTGCTCTGGGAAGCCCCTGATAAGCTTCCTAACAGGGTGGCTCATTCTCCCAAGGCGGTCTTTCTCTGTTGATGCTGTGAACACTGTGAGAAAAGGTTAAGGCTGATTGACCTAGTTAGTGGGGAACAGGAAGCTTGTTGTTGACTGCTGCATTGGTTTAGAGTTGCTAGTTCAAATGCTGGCCCTACCATTAGGCAAAGCAAGATAGCTGCCATAGCCAGCAGATTTTGAATATCATGACGGGGGAGCAAATTTCTAGCTGTTTAATTGGAGATTAAAGTGTCACTGACAAGAGATTTTCTTCTTTATACTCCTAAACAACTTGGCTCACTTGGGAGGACTATCATTTCAATTTTGGGTGGCAGGACCACATTCTGCTCTGTCTTAGGCCCTTTCCACATAGCTGAATCCCACATTTTCTGCTTTGAACTGGAATATATGGTAGTGTGGACTCAGATAACCCAGTTCAAAGCAGATATTGTGGGATTATCTGCCTTGACATTCTGGGTTATATGGCTGTGTGGAAGTGCCCTCAGACACCAGATGTTGGAGTTCTACATCAGAAAGAGCCACTTCAAACCACCGAAGCCTTTTAAAACCCCCTGGTGCATTTTGGAGCCAAAATAGTAGTGGTAACTGCAGCCCATTTTCTTCCTGATCAATTGCCCTAAACTCTTGTGCTTAAGCCTTGGAAACTAGCTTACCACTTCTTGCAAAGAGACACGAGAAAAAAAAGACCAAGGAGCAAGTTGGAAAGAGGAGTGTCCGCCATTTTGATCTCCCATGGTATCAAGAAATAATGGTAGCTATTGTCAGATCTAGCCAGGTGTTCAGATTTGGGAAGGTGCATATTTTGTCCACCTGATTCTTTCTCCTTCACCTGCATCTAAATGCCCGAGCTAGAAGCTAGCAAATTGTTTTTCTAGGAGCAAGCACACTACATGCAGAAGTGACAGCCAAGTAAAGAAAAGAAGGAGATGAAGCCTCATACTCACCAAGATTATTATTATTATTATTATTATTATTATTATTATTATTATTATTATCCAATTTTTCTCTCTCCACAAAGGAGAATAAAAGCAACCCAGATATGTCATTGATGAAAAACAAGATATGTGTTTGGTCAAGCAACATCAGTATGCAACCAAGATGGCCAAAGTTATTAATGAGGAAGAACACACGAGCTATGAGATACTGCAGAAATTTGTTTTTGTCTGAGCCTACTGGGAAGTACAAGATTCCACACCCTCCTCTGCATCTGAAAAAAATGGAAGAAAAAAAGATGAATTGGGACTGTCTCGGCCATATCAGGGCAACTGGAGAATATGCAAACTAAATGTAGAGATGAGAAAACTGTGAGAAAAGTGATACTCAAGTGAAATAAATAAATAAATTTATGTCCACTATTGTGACAGCTGATGTGGTGTATAAGTTTGAGTGTTGTAATATGACTCTAGAGCTCAGGGTTTGAATTTTTGCTCAGCCATGGAAACTCCCCTGGTCACCTTGGGCAAGTCATAATCTCTCAGCCTCAGAGGAAGGCAAAGGCAGCCCACCTCTGAAGAAATCTTGCCAAGAAAATCTTGTGATAGGTTTACATTAGAATCACCAAAATCTTAGAAATGACTTGAAGGCAAAAAACAACCATTCCATGCAGGCTGAGGACTGTTCTTGCAGTTCACGAAATCTCACCAGAGCTCAAAGTAGCCTGGGTGGTTATTTTGAGCCCCAGATTTAGACTAATTCAGAATCCAAAGCCTGGAGTGGCAAGGCAGAGCCTGGGTGGAGATGTAATGGGAATATAGCCTAAGTGCTTCCTTCAGTAATAAGCAACTCAAGCAGAGAGAGCTTTGTTGCAGACCTTACCAATATACAGGGGTGGAATGAAATTGGCCTTCTAGGATCATTTGAATGATTTTTTGGATCAAGAGGATTCTGCATTGGACTCCCTGGAGTTCCATTATGGAAGATACACCTCCAACAAAAGCCAGAGAGCACTGGTGGGACTCCAAGAGCTTGTCTGAACGGACTATAAATCCATAGTAGTTACCTTGTAGGTACATTGATCTTGACACACAACATCCATGATAATTCATGTATGTTTCTTTGAGCTTTAATCCAAGTAAAAAAAAAAACCCTTGCCTTTTGCTCTATTTTTTTTTAATTAATCTATTCTTTTTTTTGGAGAGGAGGGATATGTGGCCAAACTTCTACGTGGCATCATCTCACTGTTTTGGGGGAAATGAGCTAGTGATGGGCAGAACTGGTTGATGTGAAGCGAGCATTCCTGCCAAGATGTGGCACTTTCCCATGTTGAATTTTATATATTTCTTTAAGACAATAGATTTATTTATTTGTGTGGCTGAAAAAAAATGTGAAGATATGTAATATGGACTGCTCCTTAATAGCAAGGTGAGTTGGCCAGACGGAAATATGTGGCTCGGTTATGGTGACCTCACTATGAGGTTTGTGATGTGCATTGTATTAATGGGGTCACTGCAGGGCCAGTGTGGTCCAGGAAAATGCAGTGACAAAAAGGATTCTTTTTCATGAGTGTAGACAAGCCCCAAGTCTTCTTTCACCTCAGCGAAGTATTCAGCTGCAGATGAGCATTGCTTTGTTCTTTTTTTCGTGATGCTAAGCATGATGTTCAATTTACAGCTAAACAGTCTTTTCCTTAGAAATGCCTTGTTATATGGTGCGTGTGGCAGGTTGACCTTTTGTTCAGTAAGCGTGATGGATGGACAGTGCTTATCTTAGCTTCTTACATGCCGTATAGGCCATCTTCCTGTATATAAACACCCTCATGCTGTTTCTGCTGATGATCACTGGAAAATCATATTATCAGCATTATCAAATGGAATCAGCTTAAAGCAGGCGCAAAATGGAAGAATGCTATTATTATCACCATCAACAACAATTTCCTTTACCTCTCCTTGTTCAAAGTGATAGCCATTCAAACTGAAATTGCCACACAGTCTAAACACCTGGAACTAAATTTAGAGTTGAAATAATGCATTTAAAGTTGCAAATTATAGCACATTGCCAGATTTCTTTAGGAGATGAGGAGAGAATTAATACAACAGTTACCACTAATTCTATGGCTACTATACCTGAATATCAGAGCTCAGAAAAGTTTATTTTTGTACTACAGATCCCCAGTCAGCTCATGCTGGCAAGGGGATTTGGGGCCTTGTAGTCCAAGCTATGCTGAAAACTGATATTTTGGAACAAATGTCAGGCTTAATTGCTGAATCGTGAGATTAAGTTAAGGTATTGGAATCCACTAATAGGTTCGTTATGAAAACTTCAACTTGAAGGATTTACCAATTAGAAGAACATCTAAGAGCCCTGCTAGATCAGCCCAAGATTCATTTTAACCTAACACACCATTCTTCATGATCGCCAAGAAATGTTCCACGGAAGCTCATAAACAGGATATAATGGGAATAGCCTTCTCTTACTGTTGTCCTTCAGTGAGTGGCTTTCAAAGACCGACTAGATTTCAACACATATAAATCTGTGTTTTATAATAATAATGAAGACAAACTTTTAATGGAGAGGAACTGGAAGAAGAGACTAGACCAGTGGTTCTCAGCCTGTGGGTCCGCAGGTGTTTTGGCTTACAACTCCCAGAAATCCCAGTCAGTTTACCAGCTGTTAGGATTTCTGGGAGTTGAAAGCCAAAACATCTGGGGAACCACAGGTTGAGAACTACTGGATTCGAAGATTGTGAGATAATACTGGAAGAATATACGGTATTGTTTGGTGACAACATGACTCCTCCCTTTACTTTAGTAGATACATAGACATTTTTGGTATTTTTTGGGTCATTGATATGATGAAATAGATGTATTTAAAAAAATAATCAATGCTTTAATATTTTTTCTTTTTTTCAATGTAATAAGGACATTAAGAAAACTTGTACATTGATAATTGTCTTTCCTCTTTCTTTAACCCCTTCTCTCTTCTTTTGTGACATATTTAATATTTGTCAAAATTTACTCTACTAACAATATCTTCACCCCCATCCCATTTTATCTTGTTTTCTCTTTTCCGTTTTCCCTTTTATTCTTTTTTGTTGAATGAATGTAGTTGACACCATCTGGGAGTTGTACTTTTACAAGGTCAAAGAGTGATGGTGTCTTACCAAACTACAAATCCCATGATTCCACAGAATTGAGCTAAAGCAGTGTTAAACTGCTTTAATTCTATATTGTAGATAGTGATACACCCTGATCCTTCTTAGAAGACATTTGTGTCTGTGACCATCTAGCAACAGTAAATTCTCTATATTAGGATGCGGTCCTAAACACATTTGGGTGTATATTCCACTGAACCAGCAAGCCTATGATGTGGAAAATGGGAATCATACTTAGCACCATCTGGAGGAAATCCATGTTCACCAGCTCACATGTGCTTGTGGCTTGTCAACCACAAGACTGCATTTTCTTTAAATAAGCTTTACATGCACAACATGCAATTAACAAGGTGTGTTGTTTTATCTTAGGAATGTTAGTGCAAGTTCATAAACAAAAAGGTTTCTGGCCCTTTTTCCATCATTAAACTCTGTTAACCCTTCGCAGGACCTCTTCACACTGCCTATTTTGCAGCAGTGGCGATGGTTGTTCAGTAGTTCAGCCACAGAGCTGATGGCTCCCATCACACCGTGAGAATGAATGGCGGCGGCTCTGTGGCTGAATTGCTACAAAAACCCTGCCGCAGCTGAAAAATTGCAGTTGACAGGATGCTCCTCATCTTTCCATTAGGAAAGATGACCATGCCAATTCAAGGAGTCTTCCCCTTGTTTGATGAGGTGGGGGATAGCCAGGGTGGTGTGGGGCATGAGACGTCAGTTCTCCATGTCTATTAAGACATGGACATGACGCCAGCATCCATGGCAAAATTCAATGATTCCAGCAGCGTGTGTGACAAGGTCTCTATATAGTCAAAAAGTGTGCCCAATGCCACAAATAGGCTGGTTGTTTAGGGGTTGTAGCCAATGGCATCTGTAGAAATGGGGTCTGGAAACCTGTGTTTTGTACATGTCCTTTAGGATAACTTCTCTTAGGTCTTTGTGTATGTAGGATGTTAGTTAACTGAAAGCATCTCTGGGTGTACATGACAATGAACATACAAAGTGCTATGACATTATGAATGTTCTTTTGTTGTGAATGTGTGTGAACAGAGAAATGTACAGCAATATTTCAGAACTTACTGCTGAGTGGTCCAAATTGAGAGAGTTTTAAAAGGTCACCAAACAAAAAGGATTTGCTGTCTCCCAGCAATTTCCCCTTCTCCACTTAAAAAACCCCACAAAGAGGAGTATTTGTCTTTTTGGGGAGAGGATGGTCTTTTTTTTTTACCCAAATGAGTTTTTTAATTGCTTGATTTACTTATCTCATCTGAGATCGCCTGATATACTCTGTTGCTTTTTAATTGCTTGAAAAGTTGAGCAGTTTTTCATGTTTTAAGGAGTGCTGAATTGTATAATTAAAACACTAACAGTGTAAATCAACAGCGCAGAAGAAAGACAGCCGAGAATTAAGCAAGCTTCTTGGCATAATAATAAAATCAAACCGGCATGAAAAGGCCCCATTAGAGAGGAGACACTGAATACTAATACTCCCAAGTTTGGCAGGCAGGAGGTGGAGGTAAAGGGAGAGGAAAGGGGTCCTGATGCAGACCCCACCGCTAGCCTAGCCATGGAGCGAGGGATTGGTGGCGTATGCGCTGGAGCTCAGCAATAGAAGCTTATCCATTGTGAAAGTTACCAAATGGCGACAGCATATGGTAGCAAACAGGATATGACACAGAAATTGCTTTTAATTAGGGCTTGTATTGGGTTGTGGAATCACTTCTCTGGCATGCTGGGGTCCAGATGCTGTTAGAAATTGGATTGAGGGAGGTGGCGGCAAAAAGTCTCTTTCCCTGCTGTTCAGTTACTGTGTTCTTTGGAGGACGCAACAGCCTCATCAAGGAAGAATGGGCTTAAGAGGCAATTAGTTAGATTTAGGTTCAATATCAGGGACATATCACTGACGATCTGCACAGTTGCTCAGAAGGATATGAAAGTACTTTAAAGTTGCCAGGATGGCCCACTATAATCAAATTTTCTTTCTTTGTGTGGCTGTACTGCACCCCAGCAAATGAGTAACTGTGGAATGGGTACAGAGTAATTTAACCCCAAGTTATCAGTACACTATGGCCCCGTATCTGTAAGTGATGTATTCCAAGACATTCCCCCCCCCCCCCCACTCTCTTGGATACCTGAAACATTGGACTATACTGAACCCTGCATTTTGACTGTACTTGGGATGGAAGCATACAATTATAGAGTTGGAAGAGACCACAAGGGCCATCCAATCCAACCCCCTGCCATGCTGGAACACACAGTCACAGCCTTCTGACAAGCAGCTATTCAGCACACACTGAGGCAGCATCTTCCTATGTCAAATAGCTCTAACCTAATGTTTAGGTGGAATTTGTAATTTGAATCCATTGCTCTGGATCTTCTAGTGCAGCAGAAAACAAGCCTGCCCCCACTTCAATGTGACAATCTTTCATCTATTTAAACACGGCTATCATGTCCCCTTTCAGCCTTCTTTTCTCCAAGCTAAATATACCCAGCTGTGTAAGCCATTCCTCATAGGGCTTGCCTTCCAAAACTTTGATAATTTTGGTCACCCTTCTTTAGACACAGTGCCAGATTTACCATTGTGCTGCTTAGGTGTGCTTAAGCATTGCCCGGGGGGGGGGGGGGGGGATCTTCCTGCCAATTTTTTTAAATGATGGATTTGCTTATGTGGTGCAATTCTAAATTTAAAGACATTCTGTTTCAGAGCAATTCCAGACATAATGGTAGAGTTGATTGTCTATGGAAGTGTGCCACAAAGCAGGCCATATAGGCCTACCTAGACTCCCTCCTTCAGGGCTTAGGGAAGGGACCTCATAACTTAACTAAACTAGAACAGGTCTAATTTGGTCCTGATTCCGGTACTGTCTGGACACATTCCAGCTTGTCAATATTCTTCTTGAATTGTGGTGTCCAGAACTGGACATAACATTTAAAATTGTACTGGAGGACCTAGCGTTGGTTGGGATCTTTTTTGGAGCATGGGTAAGTGAAATCATGGATATCCAATTATTGGACACTGTGCATTCATTTATATGTAGTCAGAATATTATGTTTTTGTGTCAAGAACAAAACTGTGGCCATGATTATGCTGACAATCCTGGCTGATGGACTCGAGCTGCAGACAGCTGTACTAGTACAGTCCTCTTTTAAATGAGGAGAATTAAATGAATTATCATTTGTTCTTAAGCAACTTCCAGATCCTTAAATTATTTTCTATTCCATCTTTTACCTCTGCCCTTCCACTTGGCCTAATTAATTAGCCCAGTTAAGAGAGGGGGACCTTAGAGAATTAGTCACACATTATTTGCTATTGTTAAGTGCATCCAAGTTGGTTCTCACTAATAGTGATCCTATTATAATATTTTCTTGACAATATTTGTTCAGAGGGGGATTGCCATTGCTTCCTTTAAGGCTGCAAGAGTGAGAACTGCCTGGATAGATGGTTGGGCTTTCTAGGCTGAATGAAGATTCAAACTCTGTTCTTGCAAAATCACTTGGTCCTTGCAGAACTTAGTCCAGCATTCAAAGTGCTGTGCCATGGTGACTCTTCACACATCTTTACGTCTTTCCCCCTCGCTTTAAAAGCAAAACAAAACAAAGCAAGACAAAACAAAACCCTATTACTAGGCCCATTTTAGTTGGTTTGAGAAATTCACTTTAATGTCTCTCAAGAGTCTTTCAGATCCAGACTTCCACAGGTGCATCTTTCATCTGTTTTAAAAATTGCTCAGTACTCTCTCTCCATCAGAAAGATAAACCATCTTTCTGATGGTTTATCTTCCGTGTTCCTTTTCTTCAATCTTTCCTACCACCTACTTGAGGATCTAGAAGAGATGAAAGCTGTCCATTTGGGATTTGTAATTCCTATTATCTTGGGCTTGGTTCTTTGTAGACAACATTCTTTGAGTTCATTCGTCATCTTCATGCTCTCATGTCAGGCGCTCTGTGAGGGACAGTAATGGCTCCCAAAGTGACCCACTTAAGGTGGAATCGGGTGTCAAACAGGGATGTGTTATTGCCCCAACTTTATTCTCCATCTTCATCGCTATGATACTTCATCTTGTTGATGGGAAGCTTCCCACCGGAATGGAAATCATCTATCGGACAGATGGCAAGCTATTTAACCTCAGCAGACTGAAAGCCAAAACCAAGGTTACAACAACATCTGTTATAGAACTCCAGTATGCTGATGACAACGTCGTCTGTGCGCATTCAGAAGAAGATCTACAAGCCACTCTAAACACCTTCGCAGAAGCATACACAAAGCTTGGCCTGTCACTGAACATCGAGAAAACCAAAGTGCTGTTCCAGCAGTCACCAGCCATCCCCTCCCCAATGCCAGAGATACAGCTTAATGGTGTAACATTAGAAAATGTTGACCATTTCCGCTATCTTGGCAGCCACCTCTCCACCAAAGTCAACATCAACACCGAAATACAACACCGCCTGAACTCTGCGAGTGCAGCATTTTCCCGAATGAAGCAGAGAGTGTTTGAGGACCGGGACATCCATAGGGATACCAAGGTGCTTGTCTATAAAGCTATTGTCCTCCCAACCCTGCTATATGCCTGCGAAACGTGGACTGTCTACAGACGTCACATGCAACTCCTGGAACGATTCCATCAGCGCTGCCTCCAGAAAATCCTGCAAATCTCCTGGGAAGACAAGCGGACAAACGTCAGCGTGCTGGAAGAAGCAAAGACCACCAGCATTGAAGCAATGGTCCTCTGCCATCAACTCTGCTGGACTGGCCACGTTGTCCGGATGCTTGACCACTGTCTCCCAAAGCAGCTGCTCTACTCCGAACTTAAGAACGGAAAATGGAATGTTGGTAGACAGGAAAAGAGATTCAAAGATGGGCTCAAAGCCAACCTTAAAAACTCTGGCATAGAGACTGAGAACTGGGAAGCCCTGGCCCTTGAGCGCTCCAGCTGGAGGTCAGCTGTGACCAGCAGTGCTGCAGAATTCGAGGAGGCACGAGTGGAGGGTGAAAGAGAGAAACGTGCCAGGAGGAAGGCGCATCAAGCCAACCCCGACTGGGACCGCCTTCCACCTGGAAACCAATGCCTTCACTGTGGGAGAGATGCGGGTCAAGAATAGGGCTCCACATCCACCTACAAACCCACAAAAATAGTCATCAAGGAAGACCATCTTACTCGTCCAACGAGGGATCGCCTAAGTAAGTAAGTCTGTGAGGGAGCTCCCCACTTCCAACCGTACTACCATCCAGCTGAGCCATGTCTATTGAAATAGACAATAGCTTCTGCTCTTGTTGTTACTGTTCTCTTGCTCACCATGGATGAGATATTTTGGAGAGTTATTAGAATCTTCTGTCCTCCTTTCCTGCTTGCATTTCCTTCCCTCTCAGTTAATTATCCCAAGAACATTTGGGGAAGATATGTAACATTGTCTGATTAAGTCTGAGTTAATCAGTGACTGTCCTCTGATATAAAAGAGAAAGAACTAACCCGACTGAACCTTCCGCCCTATTTCCATCTGCTTTTGATGGGGGAAAACATGCTGTAACAAGTATCCCTCCCATCTTTTTCTCCTTTATTATTATTATTTTATTTATTTTCAGTATTTCTATACCACTTTTCTCACCCCTAGGGGGACTCAAAAGCGGTTTACACATAACTGGCAAAACTTCAATGCCATATATTGGACACTGACGCGATGCCAATCCATAACAACCACAATAATAAAATGACAATTATGCATAATTCATAATTAGACAGTACATAAGCAATCATTAAAACAGTAAATAATAAAAACAGTCGTATTGTCATTCTAGTCCATGTCCTTTAAACTCTTGATTTGTTTAGGAAGGATTGGACTATGGTTATTCAAGAATGCATTTCCTTAATTAATGCTCCTTGTATTTAGGATTCTAAATGTATTTTGTGGCCTGCAATTTTGTTCTTTAAAACTTCCCATCCAAATTTATCCCTGCTGTGAATGAAAAGCTAGCAGACCTTTTTGATAACCATTCCCTCTGTCAATGTATCTGCCATGGATATATGTGAGAATCCAAAGCAATGTTTTTCTGAATAGTCACTTTACCATTTTCATTAAACTTTTCTGAATAGCCACTTTATCATTTTCATGAAACTTTCCACTAGTCCAGTGGTTCTTAACCTATGGGCTGCAGAACACCGGTGGGCTGTAAGGACGACAATCGGTTCTGCAAGCCTTCTTCCTCTTGATTTTATTTGATTTTATTTTTTCTTCTCCTTTCGCGCTGCCTGTGACCCCTTCCCTTTCACTGACCAGCCACATTCCCTTTGAGAGACCACATCAGTCTAGATTTATTATTAAATATGGTTTTCTGTGGTTGAGCAGATGGTAACTACTGGATGGCATATGTTCTGTATCAGAAACTAGAGTTGATGTGGTCTATCCAATACAATTTTCTGAATCAGCACCCCAAATAACCAAACCAAATCTAAAGTTGACCAAAAATTGATTTGTAACCCTTTTGGTGCTCATGTTTGAGAGTGATCCCAAGTCAAAGTGGTCCCTGGTTAAAAAAATGTTGGGAACCACTGGACTAGTCCATGGGTCTGGGGGCTGCAAGGTAATGTGATTATGGAAGTAGCATTTCCATTCTTAAATTAAGGTGCCACTATCATTCCTGATATCTCATGCCTGGAAAAGAGATTTCAGGTAAGTAATCACAAGTGGTACACGGTATTTTCTAATATGATCCATAATAATCTACAATTAATAAATGGTTATATTTCTTCTTATGCCAAACAGAATTCTTATGTCAAAACGTCACTCTAGGCTGAGTGAGGATTTGTAAGTTAAACATACTTATGTTGGGACATTCTTATATAGAAGAAGGTTGACAGAAACCTGACCACACCTTCTAGTGGTACCAGCTGGATAACTAATCCATGGGGCAACAGTCTGCAGTGATGGGCAATGGTCTGCAGTGATAGGCAGTGCGACGAGCCAGCCACAGTATAAATAGTCACATCAAACTGTCAAAAACATGAATCCCAAATACAACTATGGTGTCCCCCCTCAAGTGATGTGTACCACTGACGAGATAAGCTAAATAAGCTAGTCTCATTGCGTTTGGCAACCTTAAACATAGGAACACTAACTGGACGAACCCGTAGATTGGCAAATGCCTTAAAAAGTTTCAAAGTTGACCTGGCTTGTCTCCAAGAGACAAAATGGAAGGGAAGCCAAGCCAGGGACATTGGCAAAGGATACAAGTTATATTATCATGGCACTAACACAAAAAGAAATAGAGTAGCTATCATGGCAAGCGCACACCTACTCAACAAAGTCAATGAAGTCAACAGGTTGAATGATCACATCATGACTATTAAAATAGCATCTGACAACACGACTACCCATATCATTTCATGATACACACCACAGACTGGCTGATACTGAAAAAGAAGAATTTTGGAACAAGCTGGATGCATGCTTGCAGCTAATTCCACCCCCGGAGCATATCATCCTCGGAGGAGACTGCAGATGTTATACTGCTTCCCCTTTTGCGGACTTGTTTTGTATTTGTAGCTGATTCCTCTCAGCATGTTTACAGTCACTTCTGCAGGTACTTCCCTAACTGCAATTGTGGTAGAAAGATGTGAGCTTATTGCATTGGAGTGAATAAGGATTCCTTATTCTTTTTTTCTTTTATTGTCTCTGGAGAGAGAATGCTCCTTCTGCAAAAGCTTGTCGCTGGTATGTGGAGGATTCCTGGGCTTCTGTCTGCACTTTCTCCTTCAGTTGAAAGAAACATTTGCATTCATATAGCTTGCCATGGTGCCTCTGTAACAGCAGCTGTGCTCTCTTGATTGCCTTTTGTAGCATTAGAGCAAAGCCTTCCAGGAGTACTTTGATTTTGCAGTTTACCATCTCTGACTCCTAGTATGATCTGATGTCTAATTAATGAGTCCAGGAAGGTCCCAAAGTTGCACCATTGACTCATTTGTCTGCGAGGATTTTTTTCTGCTGATGCCTCCAGGGGTGAAGCATATATTGTATCTATTGTATGTTTCATTGCTCTAAGGTATGCAATAATTCCTGTTGTTCTTGGGTGCTTAATAATTCTCAAACTTGTTTAGAAGTACTAAGGGCCCTTCCACACACCCCTATATCCTAGAACATCAAGGCAGAAAATCCCACATTATCTGAGTGAGGACTCAGATAACTCAGCTCAAAGCAGATATTGTGGGATGTCCTGCCTTGATGTTCTGGGATATAGGGCTGTGTGAAAGGGCCCTCAGTTCCACAATTGTATGTCTACTGCCTCAGGCCCTGCCTTAGGAAGAGAAATGGCTGCCTTGAAGCTCATGCTTTGCTTCCATTTCTATGGAGCATCAGTCACAAGTGGCATTCGCATAAAGAAGGGGCAGTGAATGACCTCAGAGGGCCCTTCCACACAGCCATATAACCCAGGATATCAAGGCAGATAATCCAAAAGATCTGCTTTGAACTGGATTATCTGAGTCCACATTGCCATATAATCCAGTTCAATGTGGATTTTATACAGCTGTGTGAAAGGGACCTGAGTTAGAGTGTGAAGTGTAAAGAAACTATTTTAGATGTTGTATTATACTAGACCTGGACAATACCAAGACTTCCTATATCCCACCTGCAACAGATGCCAGTGTTGCACATTTCAATTCCTCCCCTGCTTGAAAGACATTCCTGTCCATGATAATATATTTGGCTGGGTTCTGCTCTAAGGTTAAAAGATTGTAGTTTATCCTTAGTTCCTTCTGACCTTGGCAACTGTTTATGGATCTCCTCATCCCACCTTTTACAAGCCCTTGAAAACAACAATCTAGCTGGGCTGTTGTTATTAATAAGGCTTCATGGCAATTAGTTCCATAGATTAGTGGTGCAAAGGGTGAAACTATTCAGACCAAAACCTTGTGAAGTTTCAGTGCACTAAACAGAATTAATTTTATTTTGTTGCCTTTAAGCTTAAGTAGATAAGTCCTTATTCTTAAATAATATCACACTGCAAAGAGAATTTTTGTTTTATGTTTTTAGCACATTAAGATCAGAAAAATATTTATAGAGCTATCTATTTGAAACTGTAGTTTTTCTCTGAGGGATGATTTAGGCAGTGATCCTCTGCATACTTATGTGGGAGCAAGTCACAATGAACACAATGTGGCTTACTTCTGAGTAGATATATAGAATTGTGGTTAATGTGCTACCCTTATGATTCCTCTGGAAATTCATCTTAAGAAGAGATACAGATTTACCCTTCTATTTTCACATGCATATTCTGTGTGATCTTCACAACATTCTCAAGTATTGGTCGCCAAGGTTTGTAGACTGGTGAAAATCAACTAACCTTGGTGTTATGCTTCAAATCACATGTGATTTGATCATCATGACATCAGTCTCTATTTTTTATCTCTGCTATTATTAAATGTCTTTATTAGTCATCCTCCAAGGAGGTCAAGACTATCTCATCACTTCCCAGTGACCTCAAACCTAGGCATTGATCATGTTTCCCTGTTTGCTGTCCAGAATTGATATTTTCCTTATTGTTTGTGTTCAGCAAGTGGCTGCTCTGCCCATAAACAAGTACTGACATGAGTAAATATGCTAAAGGCACCAGATCTTGTCTGGCATTAAAAGTTAAGTAGAGCCAGCCCTGGATCATACCTGGAAGAGAGGAATAGACTGGCAAAACCATATAAAGTCTTCCTTGCCTAGGAAAACTCTATGGAATTAATAGGATTGCCATAAATTGACTGGGAAACCACTGCCAAGACCCTACAATTGGAAGGCAATCATACTCGGACACATGGCCAATGACGATGAAAAATTGACTGGTGATCTGAAGGTGCACACACACACAGGGGTGGTCAACATTGGAGATGGTGGGTTACATATTAATGACACCATGTAGCTATGCTGAGTTTGGAGTCCAGACATTAAAGATACTCTTCAAGGTGTTGAAACATCAAAATAAGTTCAACACTTTGGATAGATGGGGTCACACTCCCCCTGAAGACACAAGTCCGCAGTTTGGGGGTCCTCCTGGACTCGGCATTGAACCCTAGAGGTCTAGGTGTCAATGGTGGCTGGGTGGGCCTTTGCACACTTAAAACTTGTGTGCCAAATGCTCCCATTCCTTGAAAAGCCAGATCTGGCCATGGTGGTAGATGCCTTAGTTACACCCTGTCTGGATTACTGTAATGCACTCTATGTGGGGCTGCCTCTGAAGAGTGCTCGGAAACTTCAGCTGGTCCAAAGAGCTGCAGCCAGTTGCTAAACGGGGTTGGCTGCACAGAGTGGACAATGCCCCTTGTTGCAGCAGCTCCACTGGGTGCCAGTCTGTTTCTGGGCACAATTCAAAGTGGTGGTTATGACCTTTAAAGCCCTAGACTGTTCAGGTCCAGGCTATTTGGTCAACCACATACCCTGGGCCTTGAGATATTCAAGACAGGCTCTTCTCTTGGCCCTACCCCCATCCTGGCTGGTGGGAATGAGAAAGAGAAAGAGGGCCTTTTTGGTGGCTGCCACCCGACTCTGGAACTTCCTGCTCAGGGAAGCCAGAATGGCAGGCTAAAACTTTTTTATTCAGGCAGGCTTTTAAAGATGAAGGTGTTTGAAGATCAATTCAGGGGGTTTTGTGGTTTTTAATTCAGGGGTGCTGTGGGTGGGATTGGGGGGAATATGAGTTTTAAATGCCATTTTAGTATATATACTGTATTGTAATTTTGTTTTTACCACATTGCTACTATTTAATTCTTTTTTAAATTGCTTTTTAACTTTTGTATTGTATCTTTTAAACTTACCTATTGTGGAGTATTAGCTGCTTTGAGCCCCCATGGGCAGAAAGGCAGGGTCGAAATAAAGATAATAAATAAATAAATAGTACTCATTTCAAAAATCCAAATTTCTCAACTGTTTGTGTTGAAAGCTTATACTTAATCATTGTAGAAGTTTGTGGGCTTGAGCCTGTGCTGTGCTCCCCACCTCCAAATTTTTAAATAAAATCCTCCTTATCCTGTAAGTTCTCATCCTTCCCTGAAACTGTACTGGCTATTTAGGACCAGAACATTAAAAAAAAAATCAGGATGAAAATCACATGCCCTTTCACATTATGAAATTAATAGCATGTGGTTCTGCTTTAGCTGCTCCGGGGCCTTCCACACAGCCCTATATCCCAGAATATCAAGGCAGAAAATCCCACATTATCTGAGTTGTGGACTCAGATAACACAGTTCAAAGCAGATATTTTATGCCTATATAATCTTTAATATAGGGCTGTGTGGAAAGGCCCTCCGTCTGCATCCTATGGAATCCTGGGGATTGTAGTTTGGCCAGAAGAGAGTCCTCTGGTTGAGGATTCTGAAAGCTCCTCCGTAGACTACCAATCCCAGGACTTTGCTGGATGAAACCATGGTAGTAAAAGAGGAACCATAGTGCTATAATTGTGGAGTGTGAAAGAGACCCTTGCAAAAGTGAACTCAAGGACTTACAGGAAGCACCTGACAGTTCTTTAGCCAAACATTTCCTTCTTAAATGAAAGTTTTAAAAAAAATTGTTCTTAAAAACGGCCATCATCAAGAACATCACAACTATCTAAGCAAAGTCCAGAGATAAAGGTTATATCTTTGATATATTACCAAGGCTGTTAAAATAATAAAAATTCTTGGTACTTATAGAGCACTTTCATCTGCAGAGTACTTTAAAAATATTAAACTGATTAATGTGAAGGTCATGCACTTGGTGGTGGAAAGGGAAGCTTATACGGAAAATTAGAGGCAGATGAGGCTTGCAGCCTACTGGGACTTTAGTAAGAGCTCTTTTCTGTAGCAGGATATTTCCAGTAAGGTAAATCCTTCATTTGGAGGTATGCTGCAAGAATAGGAGGCCAGAGTTGGCCTACCCCAAAGATTGGTTCAGTAGAACCAGCAAAATTAATGCAGTGTGATTCACATTTTGGAAAGACGTCTGTCACCCTACATGGCACTATTGATACAGCCCCTATTCACTGATGCCGTTCGGGTTGAGGGGGACCTGTGGCCTCATCACATGGAATATTTTCCTTGTTGTAGAACACTCCATCTCCATTTCAAGGTCTAAGAGGCATGGAGCCCATCACATGACGTTTGCCTACTTCTGGCCATCATCGATTGCCCTTTGTTCTTGAAATGGAGCTGAAATATTCTTAAAGGAGGAAGCTCAGAATACAGGCAAGTAATTGTGTTCTGAGCCCCTGGCATGCACCAGAAACATCACTAATGCCAAAAAACACATGGGATCTGACAGATTCACCCATGCTGAATCATTGAAGTGATGTGGAGGAATGGGTGTTCTTCACCACTTTGCTGTCACTGCATTTTCTCCATAATAGTAATCTAGGCTCCATAGGAGGTGGTGGATTTCCATTACACTCCAAGTGCATCTCCATGATCTTTTTGTTGTTCAAAGTGGTTTAAAAACAGTGTAGGTGTTTTAAAAGTGTGCTGATCTCCTCTAGAGGGAGACCACCAAATTGAAAAAAGTGTTAAAAGTGGAGAGAAGATTCCAGTTAAATGAGTGCTAAAAGTGGAGTCTGCTGGTCTACTCAAGGGGAGGAATTCAAAGAGAAGAGAGGAAGATCCCATTGAAAGGAGTATTTTAAAACTGTGACATGGGAGGAGACATTGCCTCCTCTGGTGTGCAGAGCTTTGGGGAGAGCAAGGGATCCCACTGAAAGAAGAGTTTTGTCCTGTCTGTCCTGTGTCCTTTAATGTAAGCGGCTTTGGGGAGGGCAATCTTATCCCATGGAAAGAAGAGTTTTAAATACTGTCCTGACTAAGGGCCCTTCCACACAGCCCTATATACCAGAATGTCAAGGCAGAAAATCCCACACTATCTACTTTTAACTGGATTATCTGAATCCACACTAAGATAAAGTGGGATTTTCTGCCTTGATATTCCGGGATAGAGGGCTGTGTGGAAGGGCCCTCATTTAATGTAAGGAGCTTTGGGAAGGACAATTTTATTCCATGGAAAGAAGTGTTTAAAGTGATGTCCTGTCTCCTCTGGTGCACAGAGCTTTGTGGAGGACATGTGTATGCATTCATGCAAAGTGTGTGTGTGTGGATGAAACAATGACCACAGCAATGCATTTTTTTTTATGTCTTTCATTTTAGGAAAGGGGCATCTGGGCCAACACTCCCAAGTTCTTTCTGAGTGAATGCTTTTCATGAAGCTGTTTTCTGAATTCAGTCAGTGCAGAGTAGCTGGTTATTGTGAAAAGGAGAATGAAATGAACTGAAGTTTTTTTAAAAAAAATAAAGGATATTTGTCATTTTGTGTATATCTGTTTTCCCAAATGCATCACACAGAACAAATACTGTTGGCTTGTATCTCAATGAATGGTTGATTTGCTGTTGTGTGCCTTCAAGTCCTTTCTGACTTATGGTAACTTTAAAGCCAACCTATCACAGGGTGTTGTCAACAAGATTTATTTTTAGAAGTTTTTCCATTGCCATCCCCTATAGCCAACAGAGACTGACATGACCAAGTTCACACAGTGGGTTTTCATAGCTCATGGTGGATTCAGATCCTGTTCATTCAATGTCTTAATCCAACACTGAAAACCTCATACAGTGCTGACTCCCATGTTATGTGCCTTCAAGCTGACTCAGTGCTATGGTGGAACCTATCCTGGGGAATTCTTGGCAAAACATCATAAGGGATAATAATGTTCCTTTTGCTAGGTAAATTTAATTAGTTACCTTATAGTTATTAGGTGCATGTGATAACATTATTTAGATACACTTTATGCCCAGGGGTTTGTAGTGCTCTGGTGTTTAAAACAAGTAACTAAAAAAAAATTCAGACTATATCAGCAACTAGCTGCTCCCAGGGGTAAATGGGAGTTGGAGTTGAGAATATAATTAATTACTTTTAAAAAGTAACTTTCTGAACTCTGCACCTAACTTGTTAAGTCCAAAATGTCACCTTTCTCAATTGTTGTTTCTACAGCACAGCTTCTCCTGTGGAGTTTCACACTTCATGTCACAAGCAATTCCTCAATAATAACATTGGCAGAACCATACTCTGCAAATCTAAGAATCCTAAACAGCAGCAAATTCATTCCTGTGAAGCAGAAGAGTAGCATTTTCCCTGGAACAAAGTATTATGGGTTGACATGGCTGGAAAATGCAATATCTTCTTCACAGATACACAACCTTGAAATGTGTAGATGATGTATTGTAAATGAAAAATAAATCTATAGTTATTGTATGAGAAATGGATTGTCTGAATGGCATTGGGAAGTCTGTTAGCTTTGTGGCTTCAGTCTTCTAGGTTGTGGTTGGATGGTTGAAGCTATCCATGGTGCTGAATTCTACCCTCAAACTAGGCTCAGCACTTTGGAAAGCTCCTTTATGGTTAGGACCGGAGGGTAAATGGAAATCACCAGTTGAAACTACAGATGGGGGAAAGCCTCAGGAAAGGACAGTTGTCTTGTCACCTACACCAAATTTTCCTGAAGGGTTGAACAGTGGGAAATGTTCACACATTTTTGATTCAGCATTCATTCGGGTGCTCTTTATCTGCAGGCACAAAACTTTATGCACTTCCTATCAACTGAAATGGTGATTTTATTTCAAATGGGCAGCTTGATCTTCTAAAAGGGGTAGTGCTAAAGGTAAAGCTCTTGTTGAACTGTATGAAGGCAGTGCTTGGTGTGCAGCTGTGGGTTATGTCATTTTAGAAAATGTCGGTTTGAAATCATTAAACTCTCAATAAAGTTAGACGATTATGATATTCCACAGGGAGGCACACTGATCTCTAGAGGATGTTCTAACTTTCAAAACTGTATGCTTTTCATATTTTAGAAGCACAGCAGGCAGCGGTTATAAAAATCACACCTAAAACAATATCGGCTTCTATAACAGGCACATTATGCAGACTTCCAGCTGCATCAGGGACTTTCTGTGTGTAATCCTGTGTGTGTATATGTATGTTCACGTGTGTTGGAATTACATTTTGCACTTCATCGATGCAATTTAGGTTAATGCACTATTATTTTGCATATTTATAACATCTCATTACTCTGCTGGTGATGGATTGCTTAGCTATGTAAGATCAATAAAGACGTTATAATGCTTACACATTTATATTATTACGAAGTCATAAGTCAGCTCCACTCCATAGGGTTTATTTAGGTGCTTTTATGCAGTTTCTTAACCTTTCACGTTGTCCTCTGTACAGGCTGATAACTAGCATCGATTGACACCATATAACTAGCCTAATGGAACTACAATAGGACAAAGCAAGGCTGAACATTAATGCATTGAAATTAGAATCCTTTACTATGGATTATTGGGCACTTAGGATGATCCATAAAACTGGAGATATCCTTGGGGTTGTATATATTGCCCCTTCTCTTGCCATTCTCTATAGCTCTGAGGCAGAGATGCCTTGAAATTCAAGCACACTAATTCAATTGCTTATTGAACTTATCTGAACTTTCAGTGATAAAGAAAACAAAAACAAGTGCAGGCTGACTGGTGCTCAATTAACCTAGAAGCACTTCTGAAATACTGCTTAAGAGGGAAATTGAAGAGGTTTGAAATTCATTCCAAACAGGAGTGTTCCAGACTTTGGGAGCAGATGAGTCGCACAGCTGAATCTTTTCAATCCTGTAGAAGGATGCTGAAACACCTTCATCTTTCTTGACTGGCTGTCTTTCAGCTTGGATGTTTTGCAGCTGCTGTCAAGTGCTTAGCTGCCTGAAAAATGGCTACAGTGGGCTTGGGGGTGGCACACTCCTACTGCACCATTGGACAGAAGGGCAGGGCTGATGGGAAATGGGGAGGCATCAACATCCAGAGAGCAGCAGGTTCCAGATCATCACAGTCCAGAGCAGTGGTTTCCACCTTTATGTTAGAACTCAACCACATCCTGTACAAGTGTATAGTCTTCATCAATTATTTAAATACACAGCTGAGTTAGCTGGCAGGAAAAGCCCTTCCCGCATTACCTTCCTGCCCCTCTATTCCAGTGGTTACATTAAAATATGGATCAGCATTTTAACAGCTGAACAGAGAAAAGGAATTAAAATGCTCCAATTAAAAAAAAACATGAGTGCATGGATAAAGCATGTAGAATGCTTTGTCCTTTTTGAAATTTCCCCAACACTTTGGTCCTCCGTGTGTTTTGGGCTTCAACTTCCAGAAATTCCAGCCAGCTTGGCCAACTGTCAGGAATTCTGGGAGATGAAGACCAAAACACCCAGAGGCCAAAGGTTGGAAATCACTAGGCTAGAGGGACATATATGTTTGCCGTTTATATGTTGTGGCCCGTCCTGAGTCCCCTTTGGGGTGAGAAGGGCAGAATATAAATGCTTTAAATAAATAATAAATATATATGACACCTTGACAACAAATAGCATGAGTTTGAGATGACTTGAGCCTCAAACCATTCCTGACATGCAGGTGCTAGTGTAAGCACCATGTTATTGTGGTGCAATGCAGAATATGTAGTTTTAACAATTCTGTCCAATCTCTTTTGCATCATGGAAATGTTCAGGCTGGTAATTTATTTGTGAGATCAGCCCGAGCCTGGAGGCATAAGCTCAAATAAGACACAGCTCATCTTTTGTTTAGTGAAAAAGTTCTGATTTTTCAGTTCACTAAATAGAAAGGATGAACATGTGCAAAATAGTTATGTGACTTACAGCAGAGCATTCTCACAAGCCATTCTGAGTTACTTTGAATGCTTTTCATTAAGGGACAATGGGGTAAAAATATCGAATAAAAATATAATAGATTGTAGATGATGGAAATGACCTGGATATAGTTGCTATTGTTGGTCTGTTGTGTGGAGCAGACTTCAAAATTGTCATTATTATTATCACCACCACCACCATCCAAGGCAAGATGACAATAGGATAAAATATAAGATCAGTGGTAGATTCAAATCTACGCAAATTACTTCTGATTAAAGTAAAGTGAAATCAAAGCTCATATGGTAGAGGTTACTTGTTATGTAACATGCCAAATGGTATTCTGATGAGAAAAGGAGCAAAAAGCAGCAATAGATGCTTCCAGATGAGCCATTTATTATGTGGTTTTCACAGCTTATTCACATAGTGCGATTCCCATGCCAAAACTATACAGGATCCTCTGATAGTGTGAAATGTTGACACAAATTCTGATTATGGTTTGCAGTGGAAGACCAATGATTAATTAGCACCAAGAGCCATCTGTTCAGAAGCATTTGAATTAGTTATCAGTTGTGAGATGTACCATGCGTGTATGTGTGTAGGGGAGCAGGATGAAGTCTGTGTTGTGCATAGCATCCATGTTGAATCCATCCAGGGAGTTGACATGACTGATCACATGAATCTAAACCTCTCATAAACCCTCATAGCTTCCCATCCACAAACTTCTGTGTTTCTCTGCCTGACATCCACTGAAGTTTGGTTCTATAGATGCTCAAATACCATTGTATGTGATGATACACTGCCCCCCTCTGATTCACCACCGATCAGGATGACCTCCTAAATGTGACGAGGTTCTAGGTCCCCTGAAATGGATTGGGCTGGTGTGTTATGATTTCTAGACCTTAGAAGGAAAGGCCTGGTCTAAGACAGGAGGGAGCACACACTCTTTATATGGTAGTGGGGCCTGATTAGTGGAGAGATTAGAGAGATTTGCACAGCAGAGGGGGTTGGAGTGCAATAATCTGAGTGGGTCAGGGAGAAGTCTGTTGGAGAAGAAGGAAGAGTTTTTGGTCAGGAGAAAGAAACCTTTGTGAGGGAGGATTTTAAGATATAGAAGCAGCCTTCGGGGAGAAGTACCGAGTTTTAAAATTAGCCTCTGAGAAACAGAGTGCTGGTGTTTTTTGAGATCCTCTAATAGGGAGACCCGAGAGTTCTGAAAAGCCCTGTGAGTGAATATTGTTTTGTGAAAGAACCATTTACTGTAAAGAAGCAACCTGACAACCTGCTGTAAACAATACGCCTCTATACCTCTCATGACATATGAGAAGCCTTCTTGATCCAGTTTAAATAAACTTTATAAATCTGTTTTATTTACCTCACGACAGTCAGTGTGTCGTGCACGAATATGATAAGGGGGCCTGATTAAACCACAGCCAACTCCCTGTATATCACAGTTTTCCCTCCATTTTAGGTGGCTCTGAGGGCTAACTCTGGTGGTCACTTGGCCTGACAGGTATAAATTGGTGACAGCAATACAGTGGACAGTCGGAGGTCGGGCTGTCCGTCATCCGTAGCGGCAGTGGTGGAACATTAAAAACAAGATCCAGTGTTTTAAAGAACAGGTTTGTACTAATTTTTGTATCCTCCAATGAGAGTTCATGGTATTCCTCCAGTGGTGTTATATGTGTGGCCCTCCAGGAGTTTTGGACTTTAGCTACCAGAATTCCTGACCACCGGACAAGTTGACAAGGGTTTCTGGGAATTAGGGCCCAAACACCTGGAGGGCTGCAAGTTTGACACCTAACCCAAGAAAAGTCAAAATACAGTGTTTGTTAACATGTACTTTTTCATACCATGCCTCTACATTATTTTTTCTTTCTCTCCATTTCCATTTCTTTTCTTCTTTTTATTTATTTATTTATTTACTTACTTTACTTGTATACCGCCGTTTCTCAGCCCAACAGGCGACTCAACGCGGTTTACAACAAGGATAAAAAACAATCAGTGATAAACAGTTTAAAACCATAAGAGCATAGTATACAAAATTGACATAACAATAAGACAGCGTAATACATCTCATAACTAGAGTCGTGATCCAATTCGTCGTCCATATTTCCATTCCTGTAATCATCACATTCATTGCACTATTGATCCGAATGCCCGTTCAAACATCCAAGTTTTTAAACTTCTTCGAAACACCATTAGCGAGGGGGCTGATCTAACCTCCATAGGAAGGGCGTTCCACAGCCGGGGGGTCACCACAGAAAAGGCCCTGTCTCTCGTCCCCGCCAGCCGCACCTGTGAAGCAGGCGGGATGGAGAGCAGGGCCTCCCCAGAAGATCGTAGGGTCCTGGCAGGCTGATAGGCAGAAATACGTTCGGATAGGTAGCTTGGGCCAGAACCGTTTAGGGCTTTATAGGTCAACGCCAGCACTTTGAATTGGGCCCGGTAGCAAATCGGCAGCCAGTGGAGCTGGTGCAGCAGAGGAGTTGTATGCTCCCTGCGCTCCGTTCCTGTTAGTATCATGGCTGCCGAGCGTTGGACTAATTGGAGCTTCCGAGCCGTCTTCAAAGGCAACCCCACGTAGAGAGCGTTGCAGTAGTCTAAACGGGATGTAACCAGAGCGTGGACTACCGTGGCCAAGTCAGACTTCCCAAGGTACGGGCACAGCTGGCGCACGAGCTTTAACTGTGCAAATGCTCCCCTGGTCACCGCCAAAACCTGAGGTTCCAGGCTCAGCAGTGAGTCCAGGATCACACCCAAACTGCGAACCTGCGTCTTCAGGGGGAGTGCGACCCCATCCAACACAGGCTGTAACCCTATACCCTGTTCGGCCTTACGACTAACCAGGAGTACCTCTGTCTTGTCTGGATTCAATTTTAATTTGTTCGCCCTCATCCAGACCGTCACAGCGGCCAAGCACCGGTTCAGGACCTCGACAGCCTCCTTAGTAGCAGGTGGAAAGGAGTGACAGAGTTGGACATCATCCGCGTACAGATGACATCGCACTCCGAAACTCCGGATGATCTCTCCCAGCGGCTTCATGTATATGTTGAACAACATGGGAGACAGTATTGAGCCCTGAGGAACCCCACAAGACAAAGGTTGTGGGGTTGAACAGGAGTCTCCCAGTAACACCTTCTGAGACCGACCCTCGAGGAATGAGCGGAGCCACTGTAAAACAGTACCTCCAAGACCCATCCCTGCGAGGCGTCCCAGAAGGATACCGTGGTCGACAGTATCGAAGGCCGCTGAGAGGTCCAGCAGCACCAACAGGGACACACTCCCCCTGTCGAGCTCCCGGCGCAGATCATCCACTAAGGCGACCAAGGCTGTCTCGGTACCATGTCCCGGCCTAAAGCCAGACTGTGCCGGATCTAGATAATCCATGTCTACCAAGAATGCCTGGAGTTGTGAGGCCACCACACGTTCCAGGATGTTTAGGACTCTTTAGTTCAGGATGACCGCAAGCTGTGAAATTCCAGGTTCAAACTCAAGATCTTTGGGCATATCCCATTAAATACCAGGTAGAGATGCTCACAGCAAGTCATTCAAACACCAAGGAGGGAGCAAGCGACAATGTATGATTGGAAATTAAGACAGAAATCTTAGTTAAAAGAGCTATTTCCGTGTCAGTGTAAAATTTACTTTTAGGAAAATGGGATAAGGCACATTTAATCTATCTTGTTTACTTCTAGCTAGAAGCTGAAAGCAATACTCAATTGGGGGAGAGCCCTGACACCACAATGACCAGAGGGAAGGAGGAGGCAAATACATAAATCCTCTAGAGAAACTCTGCACATGGTCACAATAATTCAATTAAGTCTCGCAAATGGTGGTGAGTTGCTGCTCTAAATGTATTGCATATTTGAGCACTGCCCTTTCCTCTTGCCTAAGGTCAGCCCACCAAAATCTCAAAACTTGCACCCTCTCTTTGGCTTGGAGATGACCCACACAAACTGGAGGCTCAGGGCCAGGCCCTCAGTTCTCAAACTCTATGCTCTCTTTCATTTTGGACTTGCCAAGCAAACACATGCTTAGCATTCTTGTCAAGAGATGCTTTCCAGGAAGGAAAAGCATAATCAAGGTTATTGGCCCTCAAATTTTTCAGATCATTATATAAATCATTATATGAGCGTAACAGCTCAGCCTGGCCAAAGGGGAGGATTCAACTATCACATTTCACTTGTGATTGGGAGCCAAGGACAATACCCACAACCAATCAGTCATATTTAGCCAGAGCATGTTGATTGATATTTCCTGTTCTGAAAAAAGCCAGTCTAGTCAATGATAATTACATGATGTAATAATAAATACCTATTCAGACCTAAAATCCTTTCCTCCACAAAGTGTCCCCATTGGCAACAAAATGGCCTTTCCCCTTGCACAATAAAAGCTTGCATAGAATCAAATGTGTTGGCAGCAGCCCTGCTGAACCAAAGTAATACAGTATGTTTTAGTAATTATTTTTATTGTTGGAATATGTTTCATGTTACAAACATTAAAAATAACCTTAATATAATAAAAGTGTCTTATATTACTTAGTAATACATAGCCCCTAAAATTTCCCCCCTTCCTCCACAAATTTCATTAAAAAGATTAAACATTGACTTCTCACTTTCTAGCCAAAAACATTTAAATGTAAATATAGCTATCATCTCTCTATCATCTTGTCAAGAAATCTCAATTTCTACTTTACCACCCTGTTCCTATTATATTATTTAATCTTCGGATTGAAGATTAAGTGATACATTATTTTAAAGTTTGGCTCACCTTGACACATTTGGTTATGTCTCCTTAAATCTATTGCAAAGAAAGAAGGGGACAACTGGAGCAGGAATCCTGTAAATGTCAGGCATGTGCCTATGTGTAGCTGGCACATACATGTGTAGCTTTTTTCTGAATGAAGCAGAGAGTGTTTGAGGGCCGGGACATCCATAGGGATACCAAGGTGCTTGTTTATAAAGCTATTGCCCTCCCAACTCTGCTATATGCCTGCGAGATGTGGACTGTCTACAGATGTCACATGCAACTTCTGGAATGATTCCATCAGCGCTGCCGCCGGAAAATCCTGCAAATCTCTTGGGTAGACAAGTGGACAAATGTCAGTGTTCTGGAAGAAGCAAATACCACCAGTATTGAAGCAATGGTCCTCTGCCATCAACTCCACTGGACCGGCCACATTGTCCAAAGGCCCGACCACTATCTTCCAAAACAGTTACTCTACTCCAAACTCAAGAATGGAAAACGGAATATTGGTGGGCAGGAAAAGAGATTTAAAGATGGGCTCAAAGCCAATCTTAAAAACTTTGGCATAGACACTGAGAACTAGGAAGCCTGGCCCTTGAGCATTCCAGCTGGAGGTCAGTTGTGAGCAGCAGTGCTATAGAATTTGAAGAGGCACGAATGGAGGACGAAAGAGAGAAATGTGCCAAGAGGAAGGCGCGTCAAGCCAACCCCGACCGAGACTGCCTTCCACCTGGAAACCAATGCCCTCACTGCGGGAGAAGATGCAGATCAAGAATAGGGCTCCACAGTCACCTACGGACCCACCGCCAGTACACTGATCCTGGAAGACTCGGACGAGGGATCACCTAAGTAAGTAAAGTACATACATGTGTCTTTTTGGATAGAGCACAAGGGGGTATTATATATATATATTTATATTTAGCCAATCCCTCGTTTTCCGAGGATGATTGTCTTCCAACATTCTTGTGGGTCTGTATGTGACTGTGGAGCCCTATTCTTGCTCTGCATCTTCTTCCGCAGTGAGGGCATTGGTTTCCAGGTGGAAGGTGGTCTCAGTCGGGGTTAAGGGGGTATTCTGTAGCCCTTTGTGCATTGCCTCAAACCTCCCTGCCTCACATGCACACACACCTTTCAAGCTCCAGAAGTCTGGCTGCTAATTCACCATCTGAGTTGTTTCCTTGACCCTCCCCATCCCACCCCATTCCAGAAGTAGCATTGCTGCCCCTGTTTTGCATTTGACTACTACAGAGGGATGGTTTTGGATGGAGTGCAAAGAGCTAGAGAAAGGCCCCTTGCTCCTCTTCTCAAAAAGGCATACATGGAGGAGGGGGCAAAGAACTGCACATGTGAAGCATTATGCTCAGCCCTAGTCAGCTCTGCCTATAATGACAATTTGGCTCTGCTGTGGGCGACCTTCCCTTTGCATCATCAGTTCTTGAGGGGAGAAGCCAATGCTTAACTCATGTTCCAGAAGAAGATAGCAGCCTCAGCAGGCTTTTGATCAATCCTTACATGTCTCTGTCCTATTTCCGACTGGACAGAAACATGAATTCAGAGTTTTTCAAAGATAAACTGTTTAGTCTTAAAGATACCACAAGACTCCTTTTTGTAAAAAAAAGGATTTATACGATCTAAAGAGTATTTTTGTATTGAATTGAAGGTATAGATTCCATCTCATCTGGGACCCAGGAAAGGATAAACAGTCAACTAGGCAGAAACTCAAATCATGGGAAAATCACTGTTTTGGACTATAATGCCCAGGCTCACCAATGCTGGTGACAAGATTCGTGACTACAAAAATGCAATGACTGCATTTCAAGGTCTGAGTAACATCCTTGGATCTCCAGCCCTCTTCAATGCCATAATGCACCTGCCCCCAGACAGGGAAACCAGAAAGTACCACAGAACAGATCCATGAATACCTTCTTATAAACATCCCAGTTACAAGCATTATCTCATTCCAAATGTTCACCTTTCTCTCAAACAAGTCTATTATACAGAACAGCCAATACAGAACAGGAGATTTTCTGCTTCATCATTCTTCTTCTCACTTCTTTTATTCAAACAGAAATGAACAAGAAAATCAAGATATGGATTTATGACCGCAAAGTCCACCCTCCATATCCATGGGTTCTGCACCCATGGATTCAGCCATCAAAAGCTTGAAAATATTTTTAAAATTTCAAAAACATACAACATGGGGAAGCATTGCCACATAGCCTTGTTGTTCTAAATGGAACATGGAGCGGTGCAGTGTCCTATGATGCTTCTGCCCCAGCTGAGCCCAGAGCCTTGCAAGAAGTAAAGCTATATTGTGTGATGGATGGCATGGAGCTCCATGGCTCAACTGGGGCAGAAGCGTCCTAAAAGATTGAAATTTCCATGTGTGATGAGGTCATATGAGAAACCCACAAACACTTCTGAAGGGGTTTTAGAGCATGGGTAAGAGAAACTGTGGATAGCATATCTGGATGAGGGGTTTGTAATGTGGTCTGCATAGGAACATCTTTTTTGGGGGGATGGGAGGCTAACTCAACCATGAAGCTACAAACTTCTGCTGAGATAAAAGACAGAAAGGGGCTTTCTCACCTCTGTGAACATCACTGGAGGAAAAGCATTTGTAATACAATGTTTTACTTGTTTTGAGGAAGGCTTATTTTGTAATCTCTAAACAACACTTACACCCAGTAGTCACATCGTGCTTCCTTAGATAGTTGCCACTAGCACTGGGGCAGATATCAGATGGAAAAAAGCCACACATCAAAATGGAGGAGAATGGAAATGCAGGGAAGATTTTTTTGGTCCACATTTTCAACCAAGCAAACCCTATCCAACCTTCCTGCACTAATATGCAGATCAGAACATAATTACCCTTTTCTTATCTTAATTTTGGAATCCGATTCTTGGCTTAGAAATGTCAGGCAGAAATGCATACCTTATATGTAGAGAAAGTGGCATGCAGGAATGATGATTTCAGTTTCTAGCATTTAGAGTGGAGTGTGTTATTCCCTTTATGTTGAACATTCACATAGGAAATGGCTTCTGGGTGGTAATCTACATAATCTCTTGTTCCGATATGGTGTTTTCCATCTCCTGTTAAGTCACAAAAGACCGTTCTTGTGTTTATATTCCTTAAATGTGAGGTTTTGCATACTATTATCGTTCCCCTCCCTTTTAAATCCTTTTCTTCGCTGATTAAGATTACTTCTTTGCTTTGGGTATTCTAGAGCATTTGTCTGCCATGGAGTCTCATTACGACATACTACTGTTTGGATTTAATATTGTTTTGGGGAGCAGGAGTGTAATTAAAATCTACATGTGTGAAGCAAAAAAAGAAGCACAGAACCATCCGCTTTGTTTTATTACTGCTATTAACCACACAGTCCCAACAACCTCTGTGTGTGTGTGTGTGTTTGGGGGGGGGGGGGGAGGCGCAGACTTAAGACCTAAGAAAAGTCACTTTTCTGGACTACATCTGCAAGAAACCCTGGCTCTTCTTTGGCAGGCTGGGAATTATGATCTTTAAAACCCTAATAGAAATGATCCAAGGGCCAAAGGTGTTATCTGATCATGAAAGCTGAGCAGGGTCAACCATGATCAGTACTTGAGTGAGACACTGCCAATGAATACCAGGAGCAGCCCCTACTTAGCAGCAAAAGATGAGAAGAGGCAAGTAAAAAACTCTTACTCTTCCCAGTAGGCTCAGGCAAAAGCAAACAGCTTTTCTCCTCTTCTTGCTTGTGTGCCCTCCCGCATTAATCTATATATATAAATCTGTTAGGTTGGTTCAACCGGACAGCAAAACTCCACAACCCCCCAACGAAACTGTACCAAAATTGCCATGCCCATAACACAACCCACAAGGTACAAACATATCTACTCAAAATGAAAAACAACACAACAACACACTCACAAAACGGCAAAACAACAAAACTCAAAAAAACCCAACGAAACTTAACCAAAATTGCCATGCCCATAACACAACCCACAAGGTACAAACATATCTACTCAAAATGAAAAACAACACAACAACACACTCACAAAACGGCAAAACAACTGAGCATGCGCATTGGTGCCCAGCAGCAAGTTCCCTGGCGCGCGCACACAGTCTTCTGGTCAACGTTCCCTCTGCGGAAGCCATGCCCACTCCAAGCCCCGCCGCGCCGCTTCCCGCACACACACACCCCCTGCTGCACACACACACACAACCCCACGCTCCATCACTCCCCCCACCGCCACACACACACGCGCAACCCCACTCCCCCCGCTGCCGCACACACACACGCAACCCCACGCTCCATCACTCCCCCCGCCGCCGCACACACACACACACAACCCCACGCTCCATCACTCCCCTGCCGCCGCACACACACACGCAACCCCACTTCCCTGCCGCCGCACACACACACACAACCCCACGCTCCATCACACTCCCCGCCGCCGCACACACATACACAACCCCACGCTCCATCACTCCCCCCGCCGCCGCACACACACATGCAACCCCACGCTCCATCACTCCCCCCGCCGCCGCACACACATGCAACCCCACGCTCCATCACTCCCCTGCCGCCGCACACACACACGCAACCCCACTCTCCATCACTCCCCCCGCCGCCGCACACACACACACGCAACCCCACGCTCCATCACTCCCCTGCCGCCACACACACACACGCAACCCCATGCTCCATCACTCCTCCTGCCGCCGCACACACACACACAACCCCACGCTCCATCACTACCCTGCCCCAATCTTACCTCCTTTTACTTCACGCCACCTCCAAACCCCACCCCGCCCCTTCCCGCACTGTCAAAATCCAGGAAAGACAGGAAGGAAGGAAAGAAGGAAGAAAGAGAAAGGGAGATAAAGAAAAGGGGGAAGGAAGGAAAGTTAGAGAAAAAGGAAGAAGAAAAGGAAAGAAAAGGAAAGATGGAAGGAAAGAAAAGAGAGACAGCAGAAGAGAAAGAAAAAGGGGGAAGGAAGGAAAGAGGTAGAGAAGGAAGAAATGAGAGACAGAGGGAGGGAAAGAAAAAGGGGGAAGGAAGGAAGGAGAGAAGGAAAGGAAAAAGGGAATAAGGGAAGGAAAGAGGGAGTGAAGGAAGGGCGAAGATGTAGAGAAAGAGGGAGGAAAGGAAAGAAGGAAAGGGAGAAGGAAGAAAAGAGACCAGAAGAGAAAGAAAAAGGGGGAAGGAAAGAAAGAGAGAAGGAAAGAAAAAAGGGAATGAAGGAAGGAAAGAGGGAGTGAAGGAAGGGGGAAGATGTAGAGAAAGAGGGAGGGAAGGAAAGAAGGAAAGAGAGAAGGAAGAAAAGAGACCAGAAGAGAAAGAAAAAGGGGGAAGGAAAGAAGGAGAGAAGGAAAGAAAAAAGGAAATGAAGGAAGGAAAGAGGAGTGAAGGAAGGGGGAAGATGTAGAGAAAGAGGGAGGGAAGGAAAGAAGGAAAGAGAGAAGGAAGAAAAGAGACCAGAAGAGAAAGAAAAAGGGGGAAGGAAGGAAAGAGATAAAGAAGGAAGAGGAGAAGGAAAGATGGGAGGGAAGGAAGGAAGGAGGGAAAGAAGGAGAGAAAGAGGGAAGGTTGGCCACAGCAACGCGTGGCGGGTAAAGGTTGTTATTTCTATGATTATTATGATGCTATTATTCCCATGAGACCCTTTTAGGGGGAATGGGAGAGGTGTCAGGTCCCAGAGGCAATGCACTGCATTATTGTTATTGTTATGATGGTGGTGAAATAAAAGGAAATAAAAAGAGAAAGAAGGAAGCAAACAGGGAGGGAAGAAAGGCAAAGGAAGAAAGGGGGAGGGAATGAAGGAAAGAGAAGGATGAAACCAAGTAGTGAAAGAAGGAAAGAAAGAAAGAGGTAGAGAAGGAAGAAAGGAGAGAAAAGGGGAGATATCTACCTCAACTTTGATAAGTTTTACTATAGGCCACAGCAACGTGTGGCAGGGCACAGCTAGTTATGTATATTATCCTGACCATTATCTGTTGTTGCGTGGCCATATGTGTCCTGGTTATTGTCTGTGAAATGTTTGACATTGCTAGCTTTTGCATAGTGCAGTGATTAAGATGTGGAATCTCCCATTTTCCCCTCTCCTTTCCCCCCCTTTTATTTACTCTGCTAAATGAGCTTGAAATATTTCTGCGTTTCAGAGATACAAGTTCATTCACTTCTCTATGCCTCTATATCTTCTTCTATCTGAAAGAAATAACCCAGCTGTGTCTAAGATATGCTTTTTCCTCATGCTGATGCCATACAGAGCCATTTCCGATCCCTGCTGTCTTATAAAGAGGCTGTTTTACCATGCAGGCAATACTGGCAGTCCATTCCAATAGAAGTGACAAGGGAAGATTCTTTGGCCTGAGTTCTCACCGTAATGCTGGTGGAACATTAAAAGAGCTGAAAGGGAAGCTCAAAGGCTCCTATTTTCAGGGAAGAAGCAGGAGAAGCAACAATTACTCCTGTCATGTCCCTGGGCCACCCTGGATGAATGAAGACAAATAGCAGTGGAAGGCTCAGTTTGTTTCATTAGCAATTGTGTCTACACATACATTTCTGTGGGAGACTGCATCCATGTTATTGTACTGGGCAAGTGAAAAGAGGCCTGGACCAAGAGAGACAAATTCCTCAAAATGTAAAAATATTAGGGGAAAATCAAATGTTCCATGGGCCAAAGGAAATGAAGTCAACGAAGAAGACCTATAACAGTGGTTCTCAACCTTGCTAATGCCACGACCCCTTAATACAGTTCTTCATGTTGCTGACCCCCAAGCATAAAAGTATTTTCATTGCTACTCCATAACTGTAATTTTGTTACAGTTAATGTAAATATCTGATATTTACATTAATGGCAATGACAATGATACTATAATGTAAATATCTGATATGCAGGATGTATTTTCATTCACCGGTCCAAATTTGGCACAAATATCCGATATGCTCAAATTTGAATACTTGTGGGGTTGAGCGATTAATTTAGTCATTTGGGAGTTGTAGTTGCTGGGATTTATAATTAACCTACAATCAAAGAGCATTCTGAACTCCACCAATGATGGAATTGAACCAAACTTGGCACACAGAACTCCCATGACCAACAGGAAATACTGTGTTTTCTGATGGTCTTTGGTGACCCCTTTGACACCCCCCTTGTGACTCTTCAGGGGTCCCGACCCCCAAGTTGGATTTTGCCATGGGTTTGATATAAAAACAATACCAAACAAATACAAGTGTTGTATCCCTCTACTTGGGACCAGACATCGTTTGGATTTTGGAATTTTCTGCATATAGGGACTTAACTTAACTTGGAGATGGGACTTACGTCTAAACATGACATAAATTTATATTTCATATATACATTATATGCATAGCCTGAAGGTAATTTTATATGTATGATGTTTTAAATAATTTTGTACACGAAACATCAAATCATCAGGAAGAAAGATGTCACTATCTGTGTCACCCTGTGGACAATTCTGGAGTTTCTCCAACTTTGCAATTTTGGATAAGGATAAGAGTTCTATATTCTATAAGAGTTTCTGTCATAGCTAGCGGTTTGCTTTAATCATTCTTTTTAAGGATAACAGTTTTTTTGTGGTTGTTTATTTTGCTGTGAATTTAGTCTCCTGTTCTACTTGATTTCATTATTATTGTATTACTTTATTGGTTTTAGGAAAGTTTTGCTGCCTTAGCTGTTTGGAAAGATGGACAAAACATGTTAAAACATTTAATGAGCCCCAGGAATTATAGTTCCATGAAAAGGTACAACAATTTATCATTGACGATTGCTAGTATATTTACAACATTATGAAGTCCAAGTTTGCATAGAAGAATCTACTGAGTCAATTTTCACCCAACATTTCACTTGTATCTGAAATGTCATTTTCCCTTCATCACGCTTCATGATGCTTCAAGACACTTGTGGTGTCCAAATGGCCAAATGTTTGATGTTCCTATTAGTCACGTAGGTCCCTATCTACACTTGCTGACAGATAGTTCCTTTTCCCCTGAACAAACATCTTTCCTTCCCTTCCCTAGCATGGTTAAAAGGAGTAGAAACATAATATCAATAATAAAATGGCTAATAAGTACCTTTTTCACACAGAAAAAAACTGTCTAGAGGTGGTAGTACCGGTACTTAGTATTTTCCCAGGAGACTCTCCTGAGAGAAAAGTAACAAAAGCACCATGAATTTGTGCTAGAAGTAGGATTGTGAGACCAGGTCTTGTATGGGGAGCAATTCAGACTAAAAGTAGTATGTTCAGAGAAAATACAGCCAGGTGCCAAAATATTCTGTTGATTCCAGAAACAAACCCATTATGGCAATGATTCCATATATCTTGGTAGTTAAGCACAGAATATCCAAAAGCAGATATAATCAAACATTTCTGCTAGGGAGAAGTGATCCAAAGAGAGAAGAAAGACAGGGTTTCTGTGAGTTTTCTGAGCTATATGGCCATGTTCCATAAGCATTTTCTTCTGATCTTTCACCCAAAACTATGGCAGCCATGCTTAGAGGTTGTGAGGTCCAACAGGCCTCACAACCTCTGAGGATGCCTGCCATAGATGTGGGCAAAACATTAGACAGAATGCTTCTGGAAAATGACCATACAGCCCGGAAAAGTCACAGCAACCCAGTGATTCCAGCCATGAAAGCCTTCAACAACACATAGAAGATGGACAGTCTGGAGAGTCACTGGAAATAAAAATAAGAGAAATAAAGGAGACAATGAGGAGGATACTTACTTTGGGTCATATACTGGGATAAATGCAAGATATGAACTAAACAACAAGTTTTATACACATACCCATAGCAAAATATAATGGGCATAACATACATACCTCCTCGAAAGGTAACAGATGACCCAGCAACAAATCCTCTTGCAGTTTTAATTCTAAAGAGAAATAACCTGAGTGAGGAGGGAAACACCATCTGTACTGTTTGCATAAACTCAAAATAAAAGGCAGAGTCCCATAGAGCAAACTATTAACACTTATCTAGATTTTCTCAGGGTCAGTTCAGTTGGTTGCAGACTGGTTTGAATTTGTAGTGTAGAGAGACATGATGCCAAAAATAGCTGTCTGAGAGGTTGCTTTCCAGGAGTGCCGGATTGTAGCCCAGACGTTCCTCTTGTACCTTCATTTTCAGGAGGTAAGAACCATGCCGTTTTTCCTTCCCTTTCATCAGTACTTTTGAGTGACTCTTTCTTTGATGTTACACAAGATGTCTGGAGTCGTTACCACAAGTGGAAAAGAGAAGCAGAAAATAGGAGTGGGATAAAGTGAAGGAACCCTCTTCCCCAAATTACCATCTTTGTACTAGAGAGAATTGGCCATGTGCAAGGATGTTGCCCAGGGGATGCCCAGATGTTTTACCATCCTGTGAGAGGCTTCTCTCATGTCCCCACATGAGAAGCTGGAGCTGACAAATGGGAGCTCACCCCACTCTCCGGATTCGAACTGCCAACCTTTTGGCCAGCAGTCCTGCCGGCAAAAGGGTTTAACCCATTGTACCACTGGGGGGACCCCTCTCCCCACTAGAGAGATGGGCAGAGGTGATTGTTTCTACATCTTCTAAGGTAAAACCTCACACCGGAACTATCATACTGTTTTTTTCATGTTCATAGACTCCATTTTAGACTTTTAGATTTTAGAATTACCCAAAGGGGATGCTTCATCAAAGCAAAGGCATGCTAAAGCACCCTTCCTGTATGCTAATCTAGGTGAGGAAGCTTACATAGAACAGTGTCCAGGATTTAAAATTCTAGGGAAGGAACATCTTGTGTGTAAATTGAAAAAGAAGCATTTATGCCTTCAAGCAGACTGTCGGAGCATGGAGTGGGAAGCTGAACCAAACTCTTATCAAAGAAGGATCCACTCCAGGCACTATTGACAAATGTGTATACAAAGGTTCAGAACTAATAAATGGACTTCCATTACAAGCTGTGTGGATGAGTTTATCCTGTTCTGTCAAGACAAGGCAGATAGTGGAGATGTTATCCAAAATCTCAAGAAAGAGATAGACATTCAAAAATTGGCATATACTTCATACTATCCTGGAGCACAAATAGAAAAAAGCAGTGACAAAGGTTTCCTCCTTAATCAAAACCAGAAGATAATAGATCTTCCAGAATGCCTTGGCTAAAGCCATTCTAACCAAAATGGAAGTGGGCTTCTTAAGAAACACTGAAAAACCCAAACCTTTAAAAATGATGACAAGATTGAGATTGCATTTGGCAAACCTCTCCATATTGCTAATTTCTCCTTCTTGACACTGCCAAGAAGATATAGACAAGCAGGAACATGTCCAGAGGAAGGCTATGAAAATGGTTAAAGGTCTGGAAGGTATGTTCTTAGGGGGCTGGATAGGAGGTTAAGAAATGACATGACCATGGAAGATGGTACTTTGGAGTTAGGTACCTTGGATGGCTATCTGTTGAGAGTGCTTTGATTGTGTATTTTTGCATGACAGAATAGGATTGAGCTCAATGGTCCCAGTGGTCTTTTCCAAATCTGTGATTCTATTATTGCAAATATGGCAAGACAGTCAAAGCAGCATCAGGATTTCTGAGAGTGAGAAGAATATTAATGAAGCCTTCCAGAAGGTGTAAGAAATGTGTCAAGATGGACTTGTTGAGCTGTACTGAGCACAGACGTTATGATTAATGACATCCTCAGCAAGCCTCTTCCAAAAGACCTCTTCAAGAGACAGCGAGAAGGGGTGCGAGTCATCAATTAGGTTGCAAAAGAATGGCAAAAGGAAACTTTGGAAAGTATTATCTAGCCAATCATGCACTTTAAATGCCTACACCCATTTGCTATCATTAGAGCAAGAGTTCCTGTATGACTTTATCATGTGCATGCTATTTGTAAAACTTTCCTCATTTGCTTATCATCCATTGTGTGACTGTATCTAAACAATCACACCATGTGGCCAGATGACCTTCCAGTTGTGTTTGCAAGTACATAAAATACTCCTCTCTTTCTCCATCCTCCCTTTAGATTAGGCATGGACAGATTCTGGCCCTCCAAGTGTTTTGGGCTTCAACTCCAACAATTTCTAATTGCGGGAGTTGCAATCCAAAACACCTGGAGGGTCAAAGTTTGCCCATGTCTGCTTTAGATGATGAGCACAGGCTCTGCAGAGCTACTTCTCATCTTGAAACTTTCCTATAGTTGGTCAGGCGTATGCACTTTGTTCATATATATTTGCATGTGTTTTTAAATGTAATTGGTAAAGTTCGTAACTGAAATTTTCATACTGTCTGCCTGACAAAGAGACTTAGCACTTCATCATGTGGACTCTGCCAAAAGAGGCTTAATCTTCCCCAGAAATTGGGTTAACACCCCAGGAATCCACTTATTTTCAACAAAGATGTTCTGTAAAAATAGAGGTGGCTCATTAATTGGCAAGGGAATGGTGTTGACAAAAGGTTAGATAGAGGTGCTCCTCTCTATATGCACAATGCTCAGATAATCAGGCTTTTTTCTGGGTGTTTTCACGTTTGTGGTGATAGTATGTCTGTAAGGCAGGAGCTTTTCAGGTGTGGTGCCATTTTCATAGAACTCACTTCCTAGCATGGATCATCCAATGCGTTCTCTAATTACGCTTTTGTAATGTATTTCAGTTTCTAAGGGCCTTTGGACTCATCAGCTGTACAGTCTTATACACTATATATTTAACTCTGTCCCTTTTACTTCCTGGTGATGGATTATTTTGAAAACATGACCATATTGCTGCCGGGCCTCTGGTTGAGAACTATTTCATATTTGGACTCTCCCAGTCCACGCCAGCCCAATGACCATTGTCTGACTACACAACCTACCCATACTGTTTGTGAACTCTAGTTGGCTGTTGTAAATTAATGTGGATGTTTATTTAGATTTTATGTTATTATATAATTTTGTTTGACTATGTGCAGTTTAATTTATTGATGTTAGGTTTAATTTACTGATGTTAGGCTTTAATTTGAGGTTAGGTTTTAATGTTATTTTCATATGCGGGGTTTCTCTGGGATTTTATGTCAGTATTTGTCTGTTTAATGAAGGCACTGAATGTTTGCCATTGTTATGTTGGAATCCACCCTGAGTCCTGTTGGGGAGATAGAGTAGAATACAAATACATTTATTATTATTATTATTATTATTATTATTATTATATTTCATGGTTGATAACTCTAAAATTAGACAACATTACCTATTCTAGCCCCCCTTTCCCCATCTCTGTACTTGCGTTCCTTAATAGTACCAGAAGCTGATCTGCAAGCCCCTGCTCAATTCTCTCCCCACTGTGGTGTTTTGTTTGTTTTTCCTAAATGGGAGACCTGCTAATCTACTCTATTGAAATATTTGTGCTGCTTAAAAAGTGTGTGTTTCCTTTCCCTTCCTACAATAACTGAACTGTGATAAGCAAACTGCATTGAGTAAACACATACAAATGTAAAATGGGAAAGGAGAAAATGGTAATCTTAAACCTAAATCATAAAGCTAGAGACCGAAACATGTGGGATTCCTGTAACAGGTTGGGAAAATTTTGAAATCTTCCACAGTTTCCAAATCAGGTGAATGTCCTTTTCTGTTCTTAAATTCATTGCGGCTTGTGAAGTGTGCCAGAGGAGAATGTAGGTTGAAGCTAACAGCCTCAAATGTGTTTGAAGAGAGCTGTTGTTTGCCAAGTAGATATTCAACCATCCACAAAGACATTGGACTGTTTTTTTTGTAACACTAAAAGTGAGGAGTTGCTAACAGAGTCCATCAGAAAACCCATTACTTTCCCCTCAGATGCCAAGCCCTAAATTGCATGATTTATGGCACAAGATATTCAAATGGTCTTGTGGCCGCCCATCAGTACGATAACATTGGCCTTTGTGTGATCAGCGATGATGGAAGAGGGTTGATTGCCCTTCAGGCTAAATAGTTCAAAACAGCACAGTGGGATAGATATATATGATATTCTGTGATCATTTCCACCCTTTTTATTGCTTCCAGTTAGTCATTCAGTCTTCAGTATATTTGTCACAGGTGAGGGTCATTTGGTTTTGTGAGCTGCCTTACAAGATGGGCTCATAAAGGCTGCTTTGAGATGTATAGAACCGTTGATTGCTCCGTTTTTATGGCTAGCTTCTGCTTAACAGTTAGCCATGTGTAGGTCACTTGAGGCCATCAGCAAGCTCGTGTCCAGGTGCAATTCACACAGTAGTACTAACCATGTAACACAAACCCTTCACTTAATTCCTGTTCCAGAACATTTTCACACTGCATGTGGAGTCATGGATATCCTAGTAGTCATGTGGATAGAGCTCGTAGGGGTGGTTCCATTCACATCCACAGCATGCTCCCATTAACTCCTTACCACAAGAGCAACCCAGTTTAGGGCATTGGTTGGGGAAAGGATGAAGATAAGTAGTTCTGTGAGAATCAGAACCCAAGGTAGACATGTGCGACTGTTGGATATAAGGCTGGTTATTGAATGTAGTTATGTCGTTGAAAACAAATCCCTGGAATGAACATGATTCTTAATGCTAAAAGCAGGTTATATCTGGCTCACTGATAAAACAAACAACAACCCTAAAACTTGCACCAGACATATGGAAATAATAACGAAACAATTTCGAAACGATTTCGAAACGATTTCGAACCAATTACGAAACAATTACGAAATAAATTGAAAAATTCATTTCGATTTTTAGTTGCTCCTGCATGGCTCAATATCGGATCGTAAGCTAATTTAAATACGAATCAATAACGAATTACGAAATTAACGAACGAAACCGCCCAGCCCTAGTAAACACCCACCTTCTCCAGCTGCACTGTGGGCTCCACTTCTCTTTGCTGCTGAAATGGTGCGTTGTGGAATCCCATCAGGAGTTGCCCAGCATCATGTGATGGGCTCCATGGGACTCCATTCCACCAGCGGAGAATAAGACATTTCTCTTTCTGCATCTGATGAGGTCCTAGGATTCTAAACATGCAGTGGATTCCTTAATAAATGTCAGATCTCATCATGCCTCCATTAATTTTCAGATCAGGTTTAAGAACTGTTGAAAACTACAACACCTAATCTAAATTTCACTTGTTGTGAATTGAATTTGGGGTGAAGTCCGGTCATAATTAGAAGGGATACCAACTGCAACAGGGAAAGGGTGGTTTGCTGCATGGCAAGCAATTAAAACTAGGAGTGAACGCCAGGCCTTGTTAGTATGGCAGCCCTCTTTCCACATGGGAAATGAATTCACTTTTTCTTTATTAATGTTGCTTAAAGTCAGAGTGGGTGTATAAATCAACAAAAATAATTCATGAGAGTCATTAGCTCCTCAAAGTCAGTATCTTTTATAACCAGAGCTGTTTCTCCTCAACCCACAAAATGGTGAAAAATAAGACATATGCAACTGCAGCTTTTAAAATACATCAAATGCATTTCCTGCCTCCCACAACTCGCCGCTCTGTGGATCTAATGAAATTAAATTAGCATCTTTAATTTACCCTACGGCTACTGGTTTTATATTTAAAAAGCATTTCTCAGTTCCACTTCATGCTGGAATCACAGTGCGTTTAACCTCGTAGTGCACTGGGACCTTCGCTGCTTTCCATTTCCCTTTTTTGGGTGAGATCTGTGCTTTCAAGTTGCAAAAATGCTCATGGAAAGGGCTTGGATGGTTTTCTATCTTCTAGTCCCTCCTCACCAATTTGTGTATTTTAAAACATTTCTCCAAGCAAGGCAGGGACACTGGAGAATTTTTTATTACCTTGGTGGCTTAAAGTTAGTTTTCTGCCAGTCACTTTGTTTCTTCACTGTTTAGCTGGGACAGTGGAGTTGACAGTTCCTTATCAAGAGGCCCATTCACATTACAGAATTGTAGGGCTGGATTCCCCTTTAGCTGCCCTGGCTGCATCCCATGGAATCCTGGGATTTGTATTTTGGCCAGAGGCACCACAGGAGATCTCTTGCTCATAATTCTTCATGCCCCACTCTCAAATGGCAGTGAAAGTGGAATCATAGTGCTCTAATTGTGTGATGTGAAAGGGCGGCATCTCATATTGCACCCTTTCTCCTGCTCTCCTTCATTTTTACATAGGCTGGAACCGTTCTTTGCAATGCTTATAAAACAACAAGAATAGCCATGGGCCACCTTGGAATATTAAAATTTCTAACTTTTTTTCTGAATCTTGATAATATTGGGCTAGATCAATGTTCTTCAGGGGCTATCTGTATTTCAAATCATCTCTCTCTCTTTCAGTTTCTCTCTCTCTCTGTCAATCGCTCTCATTTTTTTAAATGGCACAGTTTGATTTAGCCACCATACTATTCTTTTGTTTGCTGTATTTCTGCTTGCTCCCTCACCACGGTGTGAAAGTGTTGCTACCTTATTTAACAAATGAAGGAAGAGAGAGGAACAGCTGGGGTTTAGCAGGGCCATATACTCCTCCCTGTAGATAACTGCTTAAATGTGCAACCCAAACATGTCTGCCTTGGGAAAAGCCCCACTGAATCCCAGTAGGGTTTAGTTGTGGTGATTAGTAGGAATTAGAGAGAGGCAGGGACAGGAGTAGGAGACAATCATGAGGCTGGGGCTAAAAACCAGAATGGTTTCCACCTATGCTACTGCAACAAACAGCAGATTGTAAATGAGTCTGAATGTTTTTTGTGGATGTTTCCTTTTGGCTCCATTTAAATATATTGGTCTGGTCTGTTTTAGCATCTTTGGACAGCTGTAGTGCTAGTCTCTGTCCATTCCAAGGATGGCAGTGGGACCTCTACTAGGTACAGGAAGCTGGCCCCTATGGTTTTCCTGGAGAATCTGGTTCTGAAGTGATGGAAAAACCACAAATCCTTTCCATAACAGAATCATTTTCAGGAACCAACAGTTCAGATGCCATTTATTCAGAAGACCAGGGGATGGACTTGTATGGAGGACCCCGAATCATGACCAAAACAGATAAGATTCCATTGCTTAACGCAGTTATACGAAGCCTTATTGGAGCAGTATAGGGGCCAGTTCCATATCCTGTGGCCTTCATTTGGCCAGAGGGAGGATAATATCCTTGAAATTATTGAAGCACTAGTTGCACTGGTTTCCCATACGATGCTTTCCCTTCTTCCATCCCTTCCCTCCACAGGGACAAAAAGCATACAAAGCAAAGGAATCTCTATTGGACTTGTAAACGCTAGTGAATTTGTCCAGGTTGAGGCTAAGGTGGTGCTTGAAAATGTTGACTTCACACACCCTTCTCCCTCCCAATTGTGTCCCAGTATCACCATAACATTTCATTAACACCTGCTATGTTTATGTCTACCAAGTAAGCCTATTTAGAAAGTTGTGCTAAGGTTTGCAGTATTATGTCAGTGAGGTGCTGTGTGAACACAGGATGTTTATTCCAAATCAGCTCAAGAGCTGGTCCTATCATTAAGCAAAATGAAGCAAACAGGCAGAAGTTGTCTTGAGAATTCAGGAGCTGTTCCTCTTCCGCTCAGTGGTGCAGTGGGTTAAACTGCTGAGCTGCTGAACTTGCTAATTGGAAGGTTGGTGGCTTGAATCCGGGGAGTGGGGTGAGCTCCCACTCTTAGCCCCAGCTTCTGCCAACATAGCAGTTCGAAAACATGCAAATGTGAGTAGATCAATAGGTACCACTCCCACAGGAAGGTAACGGCACTCCGTGCAATTATTATGGCCATATGACCTTGCAGGCATCTATGGACAATGCTGTCTCTTTGACTTAGAAATGGAGGTGAGTACCACCTCCCTAGAGTCAGACATGATTAGACTTAATGTCAAGGGGAAACCTTTACCTTTACTCCCTCTTCAGCATGCATCTGTTCCACTATATAGCCTTTTCCAGGTCTTGTAGACTCACCTGTTGCCTCAAAAGCAGCGGAGGAAACCATCTTGTTACTTGTCCTGAAGTGTAATTCAACTGCAAATCCAGACAAGTTCTGTACATAGAATGAGCATAGAAGACAAGCTTTGTGTACAGAAATGCCTAGAGCCAGACTTGGTCAGATTATTGGTCTGTCTATCTCAGTAATGTCTACACTGATAGGTAGATGGTTGTTAAAGCTTCAGAGAGGGGTCTTTCCCAGTCCTACAAGAAGATAGGAATAGAAAGAATGCTCATTGTTATTCATTCCCCAGGTGAAAAAAGTGCCCCCATGTCACTTGAGACACTGTCCCCCACCCCAGATTTTTTTGGTGTTATTTGTACACCAAAAAAAAAAAATCCCCAATGAGTTTTCTATGAGCAAAGAGTGGGGGGGGGGGGGTGCACAGAAAAGGAACCTGTATTTTGTGCAGACACTATTTCTTTCCAGAGCGCACATTCAGCACAATGTCCAAGACATGACAGTGCTTCAGACCCCTTGAGTTGGTTTGTGAAGTCTCCTTCATTCCAAGGATGAGCAGTTCTCTGTCCAGGAAATCCCAGGAACAAAATGTCTGACTGAGCAATGCAGTTGCCATTTTAAAAACCTGTGCTGTGTGCCCCCTCCCCTTGCTCAAAGTTTGTTAGTAACTTTCTGAATGCCTTCCAGCGTTCCTGGTCACCCCTGGATGTCTTTTGCTGTGATGATGATAAATATACAGTGAGCTGCAGAATCTAAATTTGCTCAGCTGAGGTCCTGCCAGTAAAAAAGCAACAAGGCACTTTGGTAATAACAATGTGAATCTTGGACCAAACACCTGCAGATCTGATTCAGTAGATGAAGGGAAGGGGGTGAGCATTGGCTACCACAGGACAGCTGAACCTCTGTGCAAGTTACAAAGATAGATCCCCCTCCAACCTTACTGCCATTCTTGGCTCAAAGATAGCAACCTTTTATTTTGGATAGAAGAGTCATAGGGCATAATTACTGCATTGTGTTACTCTGTCCAATATCTGCTGGTACTAATCCAATTGCCTCCTCAGCAAGAATGAAAGTTCTGGGAAGGACTCTCATGAGGCCATCTAATCCAACTCTTCAAACTAGCTTTAAAGCATGACTGACTCTGTTGTTTAAAACAGATGGCCTCCCTTGGAGGACAGACAGGAGCAGCACGTTGATATGTGGCTGACCAGCAATATATCACACAGTAAGAAGAACAGCAGTTGGCCCTGTGAATAATCTCAAATGGGGTAGGTTTTGGAGCAGCAATGGAACTGAAAGTCTATCATTAAAAACATGTAGCAAAATTAAATAAGCTGATTTTCTAACATCAGATGGAGTCTACATGGGCTATTAAATAAACTTTAATCATTTGTTTTTCAATTTTTTTACCAACTTTATAATCTCTCACTGTCTTCGTTTGGCAGGAATAGTTGCAGTAAATCCTTTACTATTCCATGTTTCCAGCCACTTTCACAAATGTCCTAGTTTCTCTTTGCTTTCCTCCTTTGATTCTTTCAATTGCTTCAGACTGAGCTTACAGTTTTGAAGTAGTTTGAATCCAAATAACTCAGTAGAGAGAGAATAATGAGGATTTTCTATGCTTAAAATAGTATTATGTTGTTGTTAATAATTTTTGCTTCATGTGGCCCAGACATACTTCTTTGGTCATACTCTAATGAGAGTCAGCTACACATGTCTCAGTTTTGATTTATGAAATGTTGGAAGGGAAACAATCCATCCTTACAAATTTATGCTCCCCACATACATGTTTATGTTTATGTTTGTGTATGTCTTCAAGTCACCTGTTGAGTTATGGTGACTTGAAGACATACACATAGGGGTTTCTTAGGCAAGGTAATTTTGCCCAGTTCCTTCCTCTCCTCCAATATTTATCTACAGTGCCTATATTCTTTGGTATTCTCCATTCTAAGTAGGGCTGACTTTGCTTAGCTGCTTGCTTAGCAAGACCGGATTTGGTGCCTTTAGGCTGCTTAGGCCCTCCAGCATACATATATGCACAGATCCAGATGATGAACCTTCATTAAATATCCATATTTTATATTTAGAACATTGTTGCTTGTATTTCACTTAAGACTACCTTCCTGTAATTTGATTCTCCTGTGTGTGAAAATGTATCTTTTAAGCTACACAGGGAATTGCAAAATAGATGAGGGAGGAAAAGAAGATTGCAAATGATCACAGAATCAATTATCAACTTGCTGTGTGTACATAGACACTACAAGTAGATCTACAATCTCTTTCATAAGGGGAGATTTCACTAGACACGATTCTACTTGGCATGGTACAAAGGTAAAATAAAATCCTCTCCATAAATATTTGGAGTCACAACAGCACAGTGGTCTATGGCACTTGCATGATGAGATGGGCTTTCTCAGACTGAGATTCTCCAACTAGATACATGCTATACTAGCAGAACAGGCATACATACATTGGTTGGGTGTGGGGTGAGGTGTGGATTGCAAACAGTGAGGTCAGAGGGAAATGAAATGTAGAAAGAACATCATTGTTAGTACAGCCTGAGTTGCATTTTCCTTTGACATCTTGCATTGACAGCTCCTCCCTAACAGCTAAGTGCAGTAGGCCCTCCACTTTCACTGGGGCTGGGATGCAAGATCTTCTTTAAAGTGAGAAAATCATTACTGTAATTAAAAAACACTATTTTTTTACTGGAGGGAACACCTTTCTCAAAACTTGCAGTTCTAGCAGGTTGACTCTGCCTGTGGTCAATATTTCCCCGCTTCAGATTTTCCAAAATGCAAGTCCTGTTGCACCATTTTACTGCACCATTGTATATACTGAGACTTGAGCAGACATGGAATTTGTTATCAATGGAGGATCCTGGAGCCAAACTCCAGTGGGTACTAAGAGACCAACAAACTTATATTGGACAACAGCTCCCAGAATCCTCTGGCCTACATGGCCTGTTTAACTTCAACAGCAGTACAAGGGGTACAAGCAGGGACTGGCCTGGGTTGGGACCACTAGCTGTGGGAATGGGACAGTTAACTCTCCTTTCAATACTAAGAGTTCATCTTCTCCATCCACACATGCAGGGTTTTTTTCAAGCCCTTCCCTTGTTGCCATTTATCTCAGTAAAACTGCAGCAGGTCTGGTGCTTCCTATGTCTGCAGAACAGTGATTTTTGCTTCAGGTTTTGGTCATAGGGCTGTTTAATGCATTGAGCCTATTGGGGAAATGGGACTCAGCATTTTGGACAGATCTCTTACAGGTTAGATGAAAGCCTGGAGTGGATTCATCACTCCCACTCACACAGAAGATACCAGCTGCTGTGGATAGAAATGCCTAAGGTGGGTTGCATGTGTTTCAGACCAGCAGCAGACTGAAGAGATCTCTAACTCTACATCCTTTCAGCAGTGATTGTGCCTTTATCGCACTGAGAGCTCAAGGTCACACAAGGAGATTTCACTGTGGCAGGGGAGTGGAGCTTTCTTTCCCTAAAGAGCCATATCCTGGCCTCAGAGGATATGGTTGTCTTGTTTTGATAATCAGATGAAGCCTCCTTCTACAGCATCTCCTGCAGATGACAACCTCGAGCTTTTTGGACCCGTCCTGCTGGCGGTGGTTGCTGCTTAAGCTCCGCTGATGCAGTCCCACCTGTCTCAGTAGGCAGAGCAGCCGGGAGAGGGTGCAGAATATTAAGAGGATTTCTCGGTGCCTTGATGCATGAGCTTCTCGAGGTGACTGGAAAGCAAGAGCAGGAATGGAAACAAGGGGCTTGACACCAACGCTAGAGATCCGGCTCCTTGATTAGTTTTCAAATCCAACCTGCTGGGGCCATAAAGCAGAGGAGAGGGAGGAGGGAAAACCCATGGCAGCAACTGCAAGAGGATTTTTCTAATTACTAGAGAAAGGAGGGGAAATGTGTTAAAAATCTCATTAGGAAATGAATAATTAACAATCAGTCAGAAAATTGCTTTGATGAGGCAGACTGGGGTGGGGTGGAGGGTGTCTTCAATACTGTCATCACAATTCTCCCATGTCAAGTACAGCCAGCTCTTCTGCCATTTTGGAATTTGCCAAAGAAAAGGTTTCCTGTTGTCTATAGCTTTTGTTACCTTCTTTTTTGACGTACAAATACCTTAATCTGCTTTTCTGTTATCCAGCAGTGTTTAGCTTCCGTTCCTTGCTCACCAAGGTTCTTGGCTAGATCAGACCCCACTCTTTTGGACCATGATGGACTTCTAACATAACTATTATACTGGATGGTGTGAAAGTGGCAGACTGAATGAGACTGAATTTGTGGAAGGGTTCTCAGAAGTCTCTAGCTCCTTTCTTCTTTTTATCTTGCCTGGTCCCAGGGCCTACGGGGTGCCAATGAAAAGAACTCTTATCGCCATTAATCTCTGTCAGAGTCAGTATTTGTTATCATCTCATTCAAAGGAGAATATGGCACCATCTCCCTTCTGTGGAGGAGCCAACTGCACTGGCTGCTGAACCTCAGTCTAACACTGGCAAGGGATTGGGCATAGCCTCCAACTGTCCTGATTTAGCAGGGATGTCTCAATTAATCCTCTAGTCCAGGGGTTCTCAAACTTTTTCAGCCACTGAGCTCTTTTTGGAGCAAAAGTTTCCTGTGTTTCTATATTATATTTTACTAGCTTAAGGACCCGGCGGTACCTGGGTTATTTGAGAAAGGCATTGTTTATTTTTCAAAGTTTGGTAATTTCAGTTTGGAAATGTATAACGCTATATATTTGAAAAAAAGCAAGTATTTCCTTTTGTTTTTATGAATGCTCTCATTAGAAAATATATAATTTATTTATTTCACAGTTTTGTATACCGAGCTTCTCAACCTCGTCGAGGGACTCAGCCTGGTTTACAGCCATAAAAACATATACATTCATTAAAATATCATATATCACAAATTACAAAACAACTTTAAAAACACTAAATATAAAACTACAGTGGTCAGTCGTCCTAATAAGATGGATCTATATCCACTTCCATCCAGAGTCCTATGGTGTTGTCTCATTCCTCGAAGGCCTGACTCCACAGCCACGTCTTCACCCATTTCCTAAATGTTAGGATGGATGGGGCGGTTCTGGCCTCCAGAGGGAGAGAGTTCCAGAGTCGTGGGGCCACCACCGAGAAGGCCCTGTCCCTCGTCCCCACCAGTCGCGCTTGCAAGGCTGGTGGGACCGAGAGCAGGGCCTCTCCAGATGATGTTAGTAATCTTGATGGTTCGTAGGGGAGAATACGTTCGGAGAGGTAAACAGGGCCGGAGTCGTTTAGGGCTTTATAGGTCAACACCAGCACTTTGAATTGTGCTCGGAAGCTAATTGGCAGCCAGTGGAGCTGGCGTAACAGCGAAGTGGTGTGCTCCCTGTACCCAGCCCCCGTTAGTAATCTGGCTGCCGCGCGTTGGACTTGCTGCAGCTTCCGGGCAGTCTTCAAAGGCAACCCCACGTATAGAGCGTTGCAGTAATCTAAGCGGGATGTAACCATATAAGGATGTGGGTGAACTACAATTCCCAAAATTGTGGGTTAATCCTTCCCAAACTGCCATTATTTAAAGTTCACCATGTCAGGTCTGTGTGCCAAGTGTGGTCCAGATCCGATATTAGCTGGGTTCAGTGCTCTCTGGATAAGGGTGAACTATAACTCTCAGATTCCCAGGGCAATCACCCACAAACCTGGCCAGTATTCACAGTCAGCCATGTTGGTTCTGTGTGCCAAGTTTGGTCCAGATCTATCATTGGTTGGGTTCACAGTACTTTCTTGATGTAGGTGAGCTACAACTCCTCATTCCCCCAAACTTGGTCATGGTGGTTCTGCATGCCAAATGTGGTCTGGGTCCCTTATCAAAGGGGGTCACAGTGCTCTTCCTTGATGCAGGGCAAACTACTGTTTGCTGTGTGCCATAGGAAAGGATAGGAGGGGTTAAGTTACAGGCAGTGGGCAGGGTATACAAATTCCACACAAGGAACCCTGGGATGCCTGCCTGTTGTAGAGGAAATGCGTCAAATCTAGGATGAAATTCTCCCCGAATGAAAACATTCCTTGGGTTGTTAGTGTTTGAGGAGGACATTGGCAGCTTTTGGGCGACATGTTCATGGCACTATAACGTGCAATGTCAGTGGAGGGTGTGCCTTTGGAGGCTTCTCAGCACTTGGAACTATAGCCTGTTTGTGGAGGCAAGAGGCAGTCTTTGCAAGTGTTACCTCTTACACCTCTTTTTCACTTTTATTATGTGTTATGTGTATGTATAGAATTTTTTTCGTGTCAGGAGTGACTTGAGAAACTTGAGAAGTGACTTGCAGTATGTATAGATATAGAATAGATTAGATTACAATAGATATTCCTGATCCAGGTGCATGGAGAAGCAGCATCTTCCTAGGAGTCATCTGAAGGTTCAGGAATATGACATCATCTTGGTACACTAAACTGCATGAACATAGCTGCCAGGTCACCTCCTGCCCTCACCTGGATGCTTAAATGGCTAGGGATCGGGATGCCCAGTGGCCAAGAGCTAGATGGTACACATGGGGAAAACCCTGTGATAGGTTCTCCTTATGGTAACTGTACGTTATAATGATTTGAAGACACACAATAACAACAATCCCTATCACATTTCCCTGGCAAGATCTGTTCAAAGGAGGGTTGCCTATGTCCCCCTCTGAGGCTGAGAGCATGTGTCTTGTCCAAAGTCACCCAGAGGATTTCTTGGTGAATGGACATCGGAACCCCAATCTACAGGGTTTTAGTCAAGGGCATAAATCACTACATCAATACATCACATTGGTTCTCATAAAAGAACCTAAATAGGCATAATTTGATGTTATGTCACTAACAGAATTCAATTCCCTGTGACAAAACCATTTGAATAGAGTAAATTGTGAACTACTGATAGACTGTACAATATCGTTTTGTCATTGAGCTGCAGATTTTTGAGGTGCGCCCTACTATACAGATTTTTGAGGTGCGCCCTCAATTATCTCAAAGTGCTTCTTGCCTTCATGTAACAAGGAAGGGAGATAATAACATTTTGTATGTTAGAATCCAGATACCACTACCCCTGGGAATGAGTTTGGGACAGGCAGGACAACATGGATTCTGGTGACTTTTTAAATATGAAAGTGTAATTGTCTAACTTGGACAGGAATCAGCAATCTGGTACCATTCAGCTATCTTGGACTGGCCATTGGCTTTATTAGTTGGAGCGTATGAAAACCGTGGTCCAAATTTCTGGTGCTAGCTCTTTTTCAACAGTGAACAGTCTTCCCAGACTAGCTTACCTGAAGGACTTCTTGGCTGAAAAGATTACGAATTGGGATTTGGAAGTGAGAAATGTGAGTCTAGATTGTTACCTTTTTTGAAATACATGATATGATATTAGAAACTGGTGGTTGTTTAGCAGAGAAGGCTGTGATTCCTAGTAGAACAAACCTATTAGAAAAGCCTTACAAGATGCTGAAGTTGAAATTTCTTTCAAGCAAACAAGATTCTATTGTTGCTGAAATCAAAGTTTACTTTAGCCAAGGATACTGTTTGCTAGAAAGAAATTGTTCTATCTTTTTTCCTTTCATGCAGAAGACATTGCTGTGAAGAATCTAAAATCTTTGCTTGGGTCACGCACCGATCAATTTGAAGAACGACTATGTGAAATGGATTTGTTCACATAAAGTTATTCTTTCGGCTAGTTGAAAAGCTGCAGAGTTTTTCATTATGTCCTTGACATTATACACAGAATAACTTTCTAATATACAGAAAGATGTTGGTCAGCAAAAAACATCACTCCACCTTCTTGCTCAAGAAGAACATCCTTCCCATTTACTTAGTACCCTCTAGTGACACCTGGAATTGTTTTCTGCACTTAACACACAGTCTAATTTAATTTAGTCTGTATCACTTACCCTGCAACCCATTTTAAGACAATTACAAACTGCAAACTTCGGAGCTTTTTCATCATGATCAGAAACATCTTTGTCTCCTGCTGCCTCTTCTCTTTTTGTTTTTAGCATCCAGCCAAAAGAAAATATTCTAGTTGTGACCACCCATGTTCCAAAGGGTGCAGACACATGCGCCCTGTCCTGAAATGCTGGGTGAATCTTCCTCCCCTACTCAGAATATGACCTGCTGGTGGCTCTGGGGAGTTGCACAGTGTCTTCTGATGTTTTCATTTAGGAGTGCATCACACATAAGTAGTGTGGTCATGTAGCAGCAGTACGAAACTGTATTTTTTTCTTTATGCTTGGTGAGAGGTTCCTCCTTTATATCCCAGCAGAAGTCCAGACTGAAACCTTGTCATTCAAGGGTTTTCCAAGGTTCCCTGATGCCACTCTAGAAAGGCTCCCTGGGAAAGGCATTTGGCCAGAGCACAGCACTGTACCACATACAAATGGTCAACCAGTAGTCATGCTCCTCACTTGTTCCCATCATAGAATCACAGAGTTCAAAAAGACTCCAAGGCCCAAGACTCCAAGGCCCAAGGCCACCCTTCCATGCAGAATTACATCACCAAGGGCAGCCAGATGGCCATCAGCTTGTGTTTAAAAACCTCCAGTTAAGCAGACTCCTCCACACTCTAAGGCAGCAGATTCCACTATAGAACAGCTCTTATCTGCAGGAGGTTCTTCCTTGTGTTTTCTTCCTTTTCCTGCAGTTTGATTTTGTGTCCTAGTCTCTAAAGCAGTAGAAAACTAGCCGTACCATCTTCAATATGACACTCTTTCAAATATGTGAACATGGCTATCATGTTACCGCTTAGCAGTCCCCTTTTCAGGTTAAACATACCCAACTCCCTCAGCCATTCTTTGCAGGGCTTGATTTCCAAGCTTTTGATCATTTTGGTCACCTTCTCTGGACCCATTCCAGCTTATCAGTCTCTCTTTCGAATTGTGGTAGCAGGACTGCTATATCATTGATATAAAAAGAGAGAGCCATGTCACCATAGGTTTGCTTCTGTACTGCTGAATGGTGATGCCACCACAGGAGCAAACACTTTTAGAAAAAGGGGCACAATTTATTTGAAAAAAAAAAAAAAGAATTGCAGAGAAAATGTGCCTTGTTTGAAATTGAGTAGTGCTTGTGGAAGTCTCATGGAAATGCTCATAATTGGATTCAAAATTTATTTATTTATTTATTTGCCACATTTATACCCCGCCCATCCCAGGGCGGCCTTACAAAGGCAACAATTGAATGCCATATTTTAATACATTGGTAAATAAACAAAATTGTTAAAACCAAACCCATTAAAAGCATTACATCAAAACATCCATTAAAATCACATGATCCAAATTGTATTCCAGGGTTGGCCTGAGTCATCATTATATTGACTTGTATTCTCATATTGCACTACTTCTGTTACTGACTGAGAGCCTGATCCCAAAGCCATGTTTTCGTTTTTTTCCTGAAGGTCAGGAGGGATAGGGCAAATCTAGTTTCACTGGGGAGGGAGTTCCATAAGTGAAGGGCTACCACTGAGAAGGCCCTGTCTCTTATTCCCACTAGTTGCACTTGCGACGGGTCTGGGACTGAGAGCAGGTCCTCCCCTGATGATCTTAACATCTGAGGTGATTCATAGAGGGAGATATGTTCAAAGAGGTAAAATAACAAGTATGCCCACTTTTACTTATTTCCAATGTTTTTTTTTAAATTCCCTTCTAGGACAATGCATTTTGACAATTGGGTGGCAGACTGTGTACAGTCTGCAGGGGATTGTGGGTTTGGGGACTTTAACTATTAGAATATTTCAGCCTTCATTTCGACTCTTCATTAGCTTAAGGGGTCCTGAAGTTGTAGTCCAAAAAATAAATAAATCCCTTTACCCCACAAAGGTTACCCAAAAACTGGTCCATGCATTCCAGATGTGAGTACATTCTAGTACCAGAAATATGAAGACTTGTCTACTATCTTGGAATGAAATCCTTGAAACAAAGAAAGGAAGCTTCACTTATCTCAGCCCAAGTCTCAGGAAGGAAGGAATTCCCATGGTGGAAGAACAGCTCATTGCTTTAGGACTTTATTTCACCACACACCTTCATTAAATAATTATCTAAGGGGACACACTATGCAGCCCTCTGACTATTTGGTAATACTACCCAATTTGACTTCTATTGACTTGTTGCTTAGCATGCTTTCAAAAAATCAATCTCCAGCTTGACTAATAAAGGGACAACTGTGTTTTCCTTTACTTCTGTTCTTAGCCTTACAAGAGACCCTCTGTGTTGCAAACTGTGTTAAAGATAGACATGACTCACTGCTAATTTTCCTGTTTTCAAAGGTCACACCGTAGTTTCTTCCTCACAGCATGTTTTTCTGATACCTGAGGAGCAACACATGCAAAGGCCAAACAAAACCAAGTCTTCTAGGACTTCCTCTTGTTCTTGTTAAGAGTGAAATCATCTACAGGAAAATGTAAGCAATCTCAATACATCTTGCCCAAGAACGCATATTGTCTTTCTCTTATACAACAGAAACGGAATATTCAAATTCCACTTGTACAAAGGGTGGATCTGGAGACTATACTAAACTAGAAATGCCATCAGAAATATGCCAATGCATTCCATAAGTTTGGTTTTAAAAATGCAAATAGCCACCAATGTGGGGAGGGCTCTGGCTACCACTGATTTCCAAGGAAGGAGAGACTTTATGGAAAATACAGCAAGCATGGGGCCAAAATTTAGGCTACACCTAAACTTGTAGTCCTCTTTTCTAGTGGTCTTATTTCTTTGAAAGAATGAATCAATGGAGCATCAATGGAGGATTTCTTCCCTGTGCAAAGAACATGTTGGAGGCTACAGTAGAGCCTCACTTATCCAACCTTTGCTCATCCAATGTTCTGTATTATCCAATGCAGTCTGCCACCCGCTGGGATCCACAGCTGTTTCTCTAGGCAGCAATGCACAGCAGACCTCTCCGCACGTCAGGTGCCTGCCAGACCTGCCAATGTTTTGGTGCTAAATTCATAAATGCAGTAATTACTACATAATGTTACCACATATTGAACTGCTTCTCCCTCAATTTGTTGTAAAACATGACGATTTGGTGCTTAATTTGTAAAATAACAATGTAATTTGCTGTTTAATTGGCTCTTCCTTAATACCTCCTTATTATCCAACAGTTTCGCTTATCCAACATTCTGCCGGCCCATTTATGTTGGATAAGTGAGAATCTAATGAAGATATTTTTGGCAGGGTTGTAATGCCAGTAATTGCCACACCCCTTCCTAAAAGATCCTATTGTTTTTTTTAAACTCAATACATAAAATGCAGAAATACATTTAGCATTCAATTTAGTTGACACATTATATTAAATATACTACTTGTGTTGTGAGCCTCAATTTATTTCCTACTTCAGAAGTTCATTGCCCAGGTTTTTTTTAATCTTTTGCCTCCTATGACTTTGCTTAATAGTCATCCAATGAAAAAAAGACCTCCAAGTTACTCTGTTATCAATTTATCAGGTCTTGTGAGCTCAAGAATGCAGTCTTCCTCTTTCTCCTCTGCCTTTTTAAATCTTTGTCAGGCATCATTATCTTTTCTAGTGATTCATGTCTTCTCATGATTTGTCCACAGTAAAACAGTCCATTGTGTCTGCAGAACTCTCTTCCTTCTCAAAGGCATTCCCTTATGCCCTTGTAAATCCCCCCTCAGGAATGAGCTAAAAGAGATTCAAGCCAAAATATGATAGACTTTAGCATAGCGTTAACATACACCAATATGGTTACCCTGGATCCTTTAGCTGTGCATCTGGGTGTGAAATGTGCACCAAGGCCTACATTCATAGCACAATTCATTGGTACGCCACCTATCATGGGAGAAATGAGAGAGGGGACTTGGCTGTGTGCTTGCTGAAAGACTAGTTGCACTGATGATTGCACTTAAGCAACATTTGAACATGGTCCAAGACATCTGAAGGACTAAACATTCCTCTTCTGTCCTAGGAGATCCTCTATGCTGAGCTTTTCATTGTTATTTGCTATCAAGTTGCCAATTTTGGCCCTATGAATGAGAGACCTCCAAGAAGCTTTGTCATGAATGGATCTGCTCAGGGCTTGAAAATGCACACCCCTGTCTTGCCTGGTTGAGTCTGTATCTATATCAGGTTGTTTTTTTTATGTATCACAAGGAATTTATAACAGCAGATGTATAAGCATCAGGATGCAAATATGGACTGACTTCTTTTGCAGGCTGTTTTTAATCATATATTTTTGGCCATAAAAGCCAGATTCCTGAGACTCAGCTTTCATTGTTTTCAAATAAATCTTTTTAGGGAAGTTCTTTCCAGCTACAAAGATAGGCCGTAAAGGGCATGGTGATCATGCCTGGTGAAATCACTAACATTCAACAAAGATAAAAATTTACATGTGTGTTTATATGTCTGTATCTTAGTCACCTATCAATCTTTGGTCACCCTATAAATTCCACAGGATATAGGAAATGAATATTCAGTAATGGTTTTGCCAATTACGTCCTAAGAAACTTAGCCTATGGCACCTGGTATTCATTGGTGGTCTCATGTCCCAGTACCATTTGGGGTGACTCTGCTTAGCTTCCAAAATCAGACAGGACCTGGCATCTTTAGTATTTTTTTTTTAGGACAGGTGAATGTACCAATCACACATTTTAGTTGATTTCACTTTAGGGGCATGGTCTGTATCTCAATTCAGAATTCTGAAGCTTCAGGAGCTACCTGCCTGGGGGAAGCCTGCCACAGATGTGGGTGAAACATCAGGAGAGGATGCTACTGGAACATGGACATGCAGCCTGGAAAACTCACAGCAACACAGTGATTCCGGCTAGGAAAAACTTCGACAACAGACTAAAACATTTTCCTGTTTGACTAGTCAGGCTAAAACTCTGCTGGGATTGGCAGCTCTTTTGGGGGGATTAAGTCTGACCAAATCTCAGACAAATAAGACAATTTTAAAATTTACGATGCTTTAATGTTTAGTTTCCTATTAATAATGTTCCCCTTTCTTCTTAAAACATGTGGATGAAAGTTACAGGTACAGTTACCCTTGATCAGGCATGGAGGAAGCCTGTCTAGTTTCATATGACTAGTGCAGGAAACTTTGTGCAAGAGCAAGATAGATAGATGGATGGATGGATGCCCTCCTTTTGCACAAATTCAGTTCCTCCCCCTACATTTTTTATGGACAATGGTCATGGAAAGAACATCATGAAAGTGGTTTTAGCTTTGAAACCAGCAATAGTTTAGAAAGATAAATGCAAGGTCTGAGAAGTTACAATGAAAGAAAAACAGTTTAACACAAAAAGTTTAATAAGACATAGGATGATGGATGTGGAGCACCCAGTAGCAGGAACAGAAAGGCTTATATATTCAGTGGTTTCTATGCAACCACCTGATGCTCCATCCTTCAAGGCCCCACAGACTCCATCAAAACTCCTTGAATGTTTTTGTTCCTGGCATAGAGAGCTAGCAAAGAGCACATTGAAACTAACCTCTCATATATTACAACTAAACTGTAGTTATACTTTGCATTTATTTTATGACATAACACGACTCATTGGAAAAGACATCAATGTTGGAGAAAGTTGAAAGCAATAGGAAAAGAGGAAGGTCACATTATAGGCAGATTGACTCAATAAAGGAAGCTAGGATTGCCAGTTGAGCAAAGTTATTAACTCATTCGTAGTGTTGTGATAAATCAAAGCTGACCTGCCAGAGCATAACAACCACAATCCCTGCCTCACAGCACTGGGATTAGACAGCCCTAATTAAACTAGCAGCTAAAAAAAGTGATACATCAGCAGGAGTATAGTGTTGAGGTTGAGGGAAGTCATAGTCCCACTCTATTCTGATTTGGTCAGTATAGGGTGGGAAAGCTGTGTCCAATTCTGGGCAGCACAATTCAAGAAGGATATTGACGAACTAGGAGGTGTCCAGAGGAGATTTGGAAAACAAACCCTATGAGGAGTGGTTTAAAGAGCTTTGGTATGTTTAGCTTTAAGAAAAGGCTGAAAGGAGACATGATAGCCATGTTCAAAAATTTGAAAGGATGCCACATTGAGGAAAAAGTGAGCTTGTTTACTGCTGTTCTGGATTCAAATTGCAGGGGAAAAGATTCTGCCTAAATATTAGGAATAATGTTCTGATGTAAGAGCAATTTGACAGTGGAATATACTGCCTTGGAGTGTAGTTGGAGTCTCTGGAGTCCCAGAGGTTTTTACACTGAAGCTGGATGGCCATCTGTCAAGAGGGCTTTGATTGCATGCAGGATGCCCTTTGTGGTATCTTCCAACTTTCTGATTCTCTCATTCTAACTGTTTCCTGTACTTTGAAGACAGAGCTGCCAATCAAAAAATGATGCCTCTTCCACCAAGCTTTCCCTATGCCTCCTTTTTCTATGAACAGATCACAATGAAATTCAACAATTTTTATAGACTGACAAGATGAGGCCTTGCATTTTCACATGTAACTACAATTTAAGAGCTCGGCTGTTTTTGCTAATGTCACCTTTTTTAATGATGAATCAAACCATACAATTCACCTTACTTCTTAAACCATGCAGTGTCCCGCCAAATCATTTAGAGGTGCTGCACATTGGGTGCTGAGCAATGATGACTCCAGCTCTTTCCCAAGTGCGGGGTGTATTGAGACGGGGATTGGACAACTGGAGAGACCCATCATGAGATGCCTAAAGAGATGCCTTTATCATTTCCCAGTATCTTCACTGCCTCAAAAACCCTTTGATTGACACATTGCCTGGATTAAGAGGTAGGCTTTTGGGGTCACATTTAGTCATTCATGATTGTAACCATAAATTCAAATGTTATAAGATCGTAAATACAGCTTGCTGTTGTTTGCCTTCAAATCCCTCCCATTTTATGGGGGCTCTAAGGTTTATCATGGGATTTTCTTGGCAAGGTTTGTTCAGCGGGGATTTACCTTTGCCTCCTTCTGAGGCTGAAGGAATGTGACTTTCTCAAAGTTACCCAGTACGTTTCCGTAGCAGAGCAAGGCTTTGTACCCTCATCTCCAGAGTTATAGTTCAACAATGTGAAAGAAAGACCAGAGTGAAAGACCAGAGAAACTTTGGGTCTCCTTGTGAAGATGAAAAGCAAGGTAAAAATAAACATAATAAACCACAACAATAACAATGTGTTGTTGAAGGCTTTCATGGACGGGATCACTGTGCTACTGTGAAATTTTCAGGCTGTATGGCCATTTTCCAGTAGCATTCTCTCCTGACATTCTGCCTTCATCTGTGGCCGGCCTCTTCAGAGGTCATTTGAAGGTGAGGCAAGTGGAGTGTCTATCTATCTATCTATCTATCTATCTATCTATCTATCTATCTATCTATGGAATGTCCAGGGTGGGAGAAAGAACCAGTGTCTGTTTGAAGCAAGTCTGAATGTTGAAATTAGCAATAGAAGCAGGCAAAATGTCAGGAGAGAATGCTACTGGAACATGACCATACAGCCTGAAAAACTCACAGCAACCCAATAATAATAATAATAATAATAATTATTATTATTATTATTATAAGGGTGGATCCAGAATAGATCTCCACTGACCCCACCCATGGAAGACAATCGGCCTCATGCGCGACAACAAGGGATCATGCATGACTTTGTGTATCCTGTGACGTTATCAACATTGCTGTTGCTTTCTGTGAGAGCCCCCCCCTCCTTGCCTGCCCCCCTGCCTCCATTTATTACATTGATCTCCATTTAGCTCCCAGTGGTGCAATGGGTTAAACCCTTTTGCCGGCAGGACTGCTGACTGAAAGGTCAGCGGTTCGAATCCTGGGAACAGGCTGAGCTGTCAGCTCCAGCTTCTCATGCAGGGACATGAGAGAAGCTTCTCACAGGATGGTAAAACATCCGGGTGTCCCCTGGGCAACATCTTTGCAGATGGCCAATTCTCTTACACCAGAAGCGACTTGCAGTTTCTCAACACGGGAAAAAAAGTCCAACATTCAAACCACTACTTCACCCTGACTCTAAAGAAGGAGCTCATAAATATTGAACAGGATACCAGCCAGTGCCTCAATTTCTGGTACCCAAATTGCCAAACCTCTAAGAAAGGTCAGAGAAGGTTTGCATCCAGTCTTGCTTTGATTCAAATATCTGAATCTGACTTTGAATTCAGCTGAAACTGTGATGCCCAACCCTACAGGGTTTCAAGTGCTAGTATGTGTGTATATATGTATTTATGTGCATGTTTGTGTGACTTCAATGCCCTGCATAATCCACTGTCTGACAAAAACAGAATAAACACTTCTTACCATGTGAATATATACACCTTTGTATAATGCTAATAAGTGGCAGAATAAATATTGTCTTTGATTTCCTTGTAGAGCAGAATTGAAACAGAAAGCCTCCCAGCCCCCCAGAAATACTCTTGTAATAGCAGGTTTGACCGCTGTATTTAATGGTTGGGGAAGATGATAGCATCGTCTTATCAGAACGCAGCAGTGCCAAGGTCATTGAAAAAACCTTGGATGGCCAAGAAACAGAGATGGGAGGGGTGGAGAGAGGATCAACCCTTTGTCGGTGTTTTCTTCCTCTCCTTCTTCTTCCCAGTCTTTCAAAACTCTGAATCAATATCAAAGACCCGCCAGCCAGACAAAATATGCTCCCGACTCAATTTGTCAGTGAGGTTTTGCTCCCTGAAAGGATGCCTCCTGCCACCCCTGTTCTTGCCTTCCTTCCTTCTTTCTCAGGCGCTTGGTCCTTCTGCTTCCAGGCTCGGCAAGTTAAAGAGTCACCCTCAGCTGCTTGGAAACCAGCCATATGTTTAACATGGTTTATTGTCAAGCTGTGGAAGCCAGAAGGGCTGTTTGCAAAAGGGTACTCAGTCATATCTGTGTTTACATATACAAGGGCAGACATACTTTTATTATGCATAATTGTACTCTCCTTAATGTAGTCACACAGATTCTTTTTTCTTTTTCTTTTAAGGGAAAAAGAGATGCATGGCACACAGGGGGAGGGAAAGAAAGCACTCTTTAGTTAAGCATTAATATTAGCCTTTTAAAACTATTATGTGCATTGGGTGTGTTTTTGTGTATATAAAAGTGTGTGTGTGTTTGTATCTCTGTGAATGACTCACACACCCATAAATATCTTTCTTTCTATTACTAGGAGAGCCTGCATTAGCAAAACAGCCACTTGGCTGAGGAAATCTAGAGTCATTATAATCACCATTAAATCAGAATATATGAATGCTTAGGGCTCCATTACAGCAAAGCCTCCCCATCAGCTACTGACAGATGAGAATGGTAACCTAATGGCTGTGTGGCAATGGGATAATTATTACCTCACAGTGCTTCAATGTAGTATATCCTTCAACCGTCCTTATTTGGCAATCCTTATCAATCCTCTGTTGTCCCACTTTTTCAGCCAGTTTTAAAATGTCCCAGGTTCTCTCACCTCCTTTTACCACCCTCCTCAAGCCCTCAGTTTACTTCAGTTGCTGTAAACTGAGGCCTCTTCCACAAAGCTGAATAAAATCCCACATTTTTTGCTTTGAACTGGAATATAGGGAAATGTGGACTCAGATAACCCAGTACAAAACAGATATTGTAGACCACACTACCTCTGAGGATGCTTGACATAGATGCAGGCAAAACGTAAGGAGTGAATGTCTCTAGACCATGGCCATATAGCCCGAAAAACCCTTTGTAAGATTTTCTGCCTTGAAATTCTGGAATATGAGGCTGTGTGGAAGGGCCCTGAGTTCAACGTGAAAATGTGGAGTAGGGGGAGAAGAGGTGAAGGCGTAGAATTCTCCCTTCTCAGTAGGATCACGCAAAAGCAAACTGCTACCTTGTGTGTTCTCCACCATTAATAACCTTTGGCATTTTGACAGCACTCTATGTGTCATTGCTTGGCCATCTGTGTCCCAGGTACCATCTGTGACATGCTAGCTGGTCTGATAGAACAGCCTGGGAACCAGAGATATGGGTGAACTTTAGGCTGAGATGAAAACTTTTCTGTTTTATTGCTCTTTTTTAAATGCCTGCTTACACCTTGGAGTGATGAAAGAAGACCTCTCATTTCTGACAGCTGGGTTGGAATCCTCAGAGGTTGTGACCTCACAACCTCTGAGGATGCCTGCCATAGATGCAGGCGAAACTTCAGGAGAGAATGCTTCTAGAACATGGCCATATAGCCCGAAAAAACAACCCAATGATTCCAGCCATGAAAGCCTTCGACAATACACTGTTTTGCTTTTGTTACCTATGCTTGGGATTTCAGATAGTAACATAAATGCCTTTTTGCTGAAGGGTGTTCAAGGGCTCCTTTACCTTTTTAGTCTCTATGTCAATGCCTCTGTTTCTCTCGACACACAAATAGACACCAGCTATTCACTATCACAGGCATGCCTAGAGGCAGGTGCCAAACCCTCTTTCCCTCTACTCTTTATTCCCTATCAGTGATCAGCAACAATTCATGCTTAATCTGAACCACATGCCTTGGAAACTATTGATATGGCTTCACATCTCTATTTCAAACTGATTGCTTTTGAAATGATAGCACTGGTACAATGGCTACTCCTTCCTGTAATGTGACTTTATTTGAATGGCAGCAAGTTTTAATTAAGAAAATCACAGAAAGGAGGAGAAGGAATTTGGAGACAGCAGTTTCCATATTACAGCTGCTTCAGCTACAGCCAGAGATTGTAGCTCAGGTGGATTTGTGCTCTGTAGGATCTTGAGATTAATGCTCTGTACTGTCCCCTCTTATAGATTGGATGCAAACCAGCCCCCTGGTTTTCCAAGAAGTTGACTATGATGAAGCAGATGAAATGAAGACTTCCCACCTAAGCCAAAGAAGCTGTCCTGACCCTAAACCAATAACTGTCAGCAGTAATGGATTGGATGAAAGAAAACAAATTGAAACTTAATCCAGACAAGATAGGCATGCTCCTGGTCAGTTGGAAGGCATATCAGGGAATAAGGATTCAGCCTGAAGGCATACGCCTGCAACTCGGGGGTACTGCTGGACTTGGTGTTGAACCTGGAGGCCCAGGTTTCTGCAGTTGCCAGGAGTGTCTTTGCACATTAAAATTTTGTGGGTCAACTGTGCCTGTTCCTTGAGATGCTGGAGCTGGCCAAGTTTCAAACAGATTAATAAATGGATAAGACTAATTATATGCAGTATGACGTGCAGTACAAGATGCTTATGAACAAGGGTAAGAACACTGCAAATAGATACATGAAATTGCTAATAGATGCATGTGCAATGCATCAAGAAAAAAAATGCATCTTTGCCCCCAAGCAGTTTCTCTTTGAGTGATATAAGGAATCATTTCTGGTAGGCAAGGGAGATTAGAGGGCATGTTCTGAAGTGGATCTGTTGTGCCAAAAGAGATCATTTGCAAAAATGTACCGTGCCACAGCAAAAAGGGTAAAGCATCCATCTTTTGAGCCACAGTTCTCCACTCCTCTATCGGCAGCATTCTGTGAAGACAGAAGGTGTTGCTGGGAAGCAATAATATCTGCGTGCGGTTTGTTCTTTTTAAGCAGCAATTCCCTTCTTCTCTTCTGTGCAAAAGTGTTCATCCTGGAAACTTAAGCCGAGGTGGGAAATTGACAGAGTTAATAGAAAGACATGAAAAGACAGGTTGGGATTGAACTTCCCCTATTCAATGAACAAAGTGCATTAGAAATTGATTTTCTCCCCCCTGTTTGCTATGGTTTCTTTCCCCCTCTGGTGTCGAGAAGAAAGGCTTTGCATCAAGATGAGCTCCTCCAAAGAGAGAGCACAATTTGCTGAATGCATTTATTATTATTACAAGCATCTGAAAACTCTTTGCAATCACACTGTATTTTCTTTTTTGATTTTTGAAAAAAAGGAAAGAAAAAAATGATAGAAGGACAGAAAAAGAAAAATGTCTTAAGCAAAGTAGTTGAGAAGGACCAATACATTATCATACCTGCTTGTCAACCAAGATGGCCCATCATTCATCATCTGGAATCTCATACTGCTGTTCAGGCCCAGAGGAAGTCTTCAGGAAGAAACGGGGTAGGTTAGTGGGGATAATAGACTCGCTGTGCAACCAGCTTTGAGACGAGATCATCTTACCAGTCTCTCTGCTTTTTTGTTCTTTGTTTTGAGGAGTACAATGAAAGAAATTGCTTCCAGGTTGGAGAACAGTCAGATTAAACCACGAGGAACAAAAATCTTGGTTTTTTGCAGGTAGTTGGAAAGGGAGAATGAATGCTCAAGCTGGGTGTAGGGTGCATGATGGGGGTAGAGTGAAGGGAAAGGAGAAATGAAAGCAGCTCAATCCGATTCCCCCATGGATCCATGCTGAATTTTGTGTGTGTTGCTCAGACCAAAATCCATCCTCTTATAGGATAAAAGGAGCATAAAACACTGTTCAAAGTTTTTCCCCAGGCAATGGAAGCTGTTTGAAGAGCTCAAATTTTATTTTGAAATTAGAGCTGGATTCTGATCTCAATTACTGCATTGAAAACCCAGAAATGCTTTATGGAAACAAGCAGCAGTTAACCTCTTCACTATCCTTGCAAAAGAATTAAGAGCTTAGGAAAGTTACAGTTTTTGGGACCACAGCTCCTAGATTCTCTCAGCTGTCACAGTTCATGACCAAGCAGACAGTGGATTCTGAGATGTATAGTCCAAAAAAGGTCCTCTCTATTATCTGGAATAAATAGAGTAGAGTTAGTATTAATGGTGGCTTCCTTTTAATTATTTTATCTGCTGCCAACAGAACTGGTATTAAGAATTTAATCTAAAGAGGTGCACTACCAAATTTTAATTCTTTTGAGTGCCAGCAACTAGGAATGGGCAAATCTGTCTATATCTGGCTTGAATCACGTTCACATATATTCAAACGTAAATCCATTCTGTCCAACTTCAGCCTGTTACTTTTTTAAAAAACAAGCATGAAATTTGCATTTATATTTGTGTGCAGTTTTCTCCAACAGATGCAATTTTGCATGTCACATCTCTTAATGTATGCATTTTTATATCCAATTATTGAGCTGAAAGATATGTTACAACGTTTGAGGCATGCAGGATCCAAGTCCTGATCTGCATATTAAGGAATTGGGCCAGGTAAACTTCTCTCCCATACTGAACACTAGCGTGTTTATTGTCTCACACATACTTTGGTCCCAGTTGCCAGTTTTCATATATAGGCAATCCCAAAAAGACAGCTTGGCCATAAACTTCCAGAACTAGGGAGTGAATAGTGGAGCATAGAAGAAAAGAATGGTTTTGAAATAATAAAAAAAGAGTACTGCACATCTGATCTCATTGTAAACTGTACATAAGGACAGTACTGGCCTCTCTTTGTTTGGGCATTAGATTATCATTTTTGGGAGTACTTTAGTTATGTATTCTTATCAGGCAGGACAATCAATTAGATCAGTGATTCTCAAAATGTGGGTCCCTAGATGTTTTGGTGTTCAACTCCCAGAAATCCTAACAGTGGGAAACTGGCTGGGATTTCTGGGAGTTGTAGGCCAAAACACCTGGGGACCCACAGGTTGAGAACCACTGGACTAGGTGATCCTTGTGGTTGCTTCCAAAGCTATGCTTCTATAATCTGATCCTAATAATGGTCTTCTGCTCATCTACACTGCAAACAGGAACAAATCAGTAGGGCATGACACATTAGGAAGTCATTGGCTTGTCATGTATGTTTTGAATCAATCCTTACTGAACTCTTGTTTTCCTGCAAAAAATACGTTTTTGTGCAAAATCCAGTTGTCTTTTCCTGGAAATAATGAAGAGCTCTGAAAGCCTCCTTAATATTTGAGGTGCTATTGTCTCCCTTTCTGACAGGGTTTGCTGAGTGGCATGACCAGAAAATGAAAAGTAGTGAATATATATATCATCCCTTGTTACAGAGATTGGCGGCCCTGTGATGTCCTGTGTAGCTACAGTTTTAGCCTGGACCAAGAATCTGCTAACATGGGGGGAGGAGTCAGGGGCTTGACTGTGTCAATATTATTAAGCTCCCACCATTCTCTTTTTTCTCCATGATCTGAGTATTTCAAATGCTGGACTGAAGTTCTATATGGAAGAGGTTGCTGCAAACCTTTGAGAGCCACTTTTAAGAAAAATAAAATAATGGGATGCTGAAGCCATTAGTAATGGAGCAGCACTGGAGTAATGGTCAGGATCTCAGAGTATCATCCCACCACTACTTTATAAGGAATGGCTTCAAAGTAGCTTTTCAAGTCCTGGTGAAAAGCCATTTTCTCTAGTAGCAGCACTCTCCCTTGGCCAGTGAGAGGAGTTACAGGCTGCGTATCCCTTATCTGGAAATCCAAAATACACCAAAATCGGGACATGTCCACATTGGTTGCTGAGACAATGATGATTCAATGTACCCAAACTTTGTTTCATGCACAAAATTATTAAATATATTGTATAAAATTACTACCAAGCTATGTGTAAAAGGTGTGTATGAAACAAAAATGAATTATGTGCTTAGAAATCCCATCTCTAAGATATCTTACCATGCATATGCAAATACAAATGTTCTAAAATATGAAAAAAATCCAAAATACTTCTGGTCCCATACATGCTGGATGAGGGATACTCAACTTGCATTTTGCCATTGGTGCTGGGAAGATACAATTGCCCATGGTACATTGCAATAATTTAAGCACAATATTTAATTAATATATGCCTTTCAAGTTCTATATTCCTGGTTTGATGACTCTGGAGAAAAGAGAGATTCTCTTTTCTTAGGGCATTTCATAGGTTTTGTTGCTGTGGGATGCAAAAGAGGAAGTTGGGCCAGTGGGTCTTGGCCTCAGAGCTGCTCATACAAGCATTGCAGATAGATGGCTTTAGCATGGCTCTTACACAAAGGCTGAGCTAACTAAGTAGAGGTGGCAGCATTCACTCCAGGGACCAGGAAAGCTTCCAAGGCTCAGCGATCATTTGTTATTATTAGCAACATGGACAATATATATCTGCCATAGGTGAGCTCAGATTATCAGTTTATTTCTCTATCAGCTAATATTGGCCAACGGCTGGGACAGAAATAGAATTTATCACTTCCAAAATAGCTTTGGTACTGATAAATCCTAAAAGAAAATGGAGGATAGAAAAGAGAAGAAAACAGTTTAACTAAATGTGCAGAATTCATTATTTTACCCCTAAATGCTACTTCACTGGCATTCATTTGTAAGGGGAACTTAATGAGAAAGATCACTATTTGCTGTAGGATGCGTGTGTATGTATGTGTGTGTGGGGGGAGTTTTGGATATTGTATAAGTAATATAGCTAACTGCTCAATCATTTGGGGGCTTTTAAACTGTGTACCTTCCCACCTATGCAGATTAATTACATTGATTTTCTGTTGTTGCAATTTCCTTCTCCACAAGCCACTTAGCTTTTAGATGCAGTTTGCTTTTGTTTAATTGTGGAGTAGAAGAACTTTGGGTTTTTAAAGCCTGGATTTTCATACTTGGAATCCAAAAGACAATATTCTGTCAAATAGTGTCAATGAGCTCAGGCTTGCTAGAGAGGTTAAAAACAATAAAAAGAGCTATTTTTGTCTTCTAAGAAAAAGAAGAACAAGGAAATGATAGGGCCACTGCTTATGGCAAAATGCTAGCTGGGAACAGAGGAAAGAGAAAAATACTGAACACCTTCCTTGCCTCTGCCTTCTCCCAAAAGGTTAACAGTGCTCAACTTGGTTAGGATGGAGCAGAGGATGCAGTAGGGGAAATGTAGCACAAAATACATGAAGGGGCAGCACATCTGGCTTATCCAATATATCTCCAGGGCCAGATGAATCCAAATCTCCACCCCAGGTTATTATAAGAACTGGCAGAAGTAATTTTAGGACCATTTATGAAAATTCCTGGAGAACAAGAGATGTTCCAGCAGACAGGAAAAGGACAAATGTTGCCTGTCCCCATCTTCAAAAAGTGGAAAAAGAGGTCCCAAAATTACTATTGCCCAGTCAGTCTGACATAAATACTAGAAAAGATTCTGGAGCAGATAATTAAACAGACAATCTGTAAGCACTTCGAAAGAAATGCCATACTCACAAAAAAGTCTACACAAATTTCTCATAAAAGACCAATGCCAGACAAACCTTCTCTCTCTCTCTCTCTCTCTCTTTGATAGAGTTACAAGCTTGGTAGATGCAGGGAATGTTGAGGATGGAGCCTTTGACAAGGTCCTCCATGATCTTCTTGCAAACGAACTAGTAAAATGTGGGCCAGTCAATACTACTGTTAGGTTGATTTGTAATTGGTTGAGTAACTGAACTGAAAAGGTACACACCAATGGTTCCTCTTCTTCCTGAAAATAATAGACTAGTCAGGTGCCACAGGGTTCTGTCCTGGACCCAATGTTGTTCAACAACTTTATCAATGGCTTGGGCAATAGAATAAACAGCATGCTTACATTTTTTTTTGCAGATGACACCACATTGGGAAAGATATTAATATTGCTGAATATAGGAACAGAATCCAAAATGACCGTAACAGCTTAGAGAGCTGGGCCAAAACTAACAAAATGAATTTAAACAGGGAGAAATGCACTACACTTTGGCAATGAAAATGAAAATGCACAGATATAGGGCAGGTGACACCTATTTTTAAAACAGTGCGCGTGAAAGGGATCTAGGAGTCTTAGAAGACAGTGTGATGTGGCAGCTAAAAAAGTCAGTGCATCTCTAGGATACATCCAGGGGCAGCTCAACCCATTATGCAAAGTAAGCATTTGCAGTATAGTTGATTTTGCCCAGGGGTGCTCTTGAGGTGCTCTTGGGAGAAAATAGACCTTGACATATGCGAGTTGTAGTTACTGGGATGAATAGCGTTGAGATCAAGGGAAGTCATAGTCCCACTTTATTCTCCTTAAATCAGACCTCACCTGGAATACTGTGTCCCGTTCTGGGTACCACAATTCAAGAAGGGAAAGAATCATCAGCACAGCACATTTTGAATTGTGCCCAGAAAGGGTGATGGAGGAAGTATCCATCTGGACAGGGGATCAGTCTGAAATGGGGATCCAAATGCCCAGATTAATGGAAAGCCTTGGGTAGTCTATACTTTAAAGCAAATTCTGGAGAATACTTGGTTTTACCTAAAGTAGGGCAAATTTGTTTGAAGCCACAAAGATAAATCCAGGATACTCACTGGAAAGCCACTGTGTGCCATGAGACCTGCCAGTGGCCAATTCCTTTTTGGAGCTGCATTTTATTTGGAAAACTGCTAATTTGGCTGGCTCCTTTGCCAAGGTTACTCACTACAGTGAGCTTCAATGCCTCTGGTTCACTAACAATGATATTTTTAGCCTCATGTATTCTTCACACCAAGCACATGTATGTGCAAGGTGTACCAAGTATTTTCAGGGGTTTACTAAGTGATTGAGGCCTCTAAACAGGTGAACATGGAATGCCTGATGGGCTTGTAGTACAGGTTCATTGAGATCAAATGCAGCAATTGTACAACCAAATGCCCCCATTAAGCTCTCACTATGATGCTCAACAAGTAATTTTTTTGGCTTATTCTGAGGGAACTCAGCAAGTGGCATGACATCCCTTCTTCCCTGTTCATCATATTTATGTTACATTTACTAGAAACTGGTTCAACTAATTCTTTTCCTGAGCAATCCATTATTTATAGATTTATCAATCCTGTTTTTTATAGCCTTCTAACAGTCTCAACAATCTTGTCTTTTAAAGTGTGTTTGCTATTTGGCAAAGTTCCATGTATTTCCAAATGTTGAAGTGCTGAAATACATTGCTAGTTACCTCTTACAAATCGGCGAGCTAAACCATGATTTTCTTTTTCAAAAAGAAGCTGCTATTCATTATTAGGAATATATAAGTAATGCGCTCTTCTGCTTACATGTGAACACCTAAAGTATCATTTGAGCTACTTCACCAACACTGTCCTGCTGTGATCAGCCTCATAGGAGATGTGGGCTTCAACAATGGTATTTACAGGCAAAACAGCACAATGGGAAGTAGATCAGACTGAGTTATGTACATCTGTCGGGGGTTGCTTTGATCGTACTTTTCCTGTATGGCAGGGGGTTGAATTATATGTCCCATGTTGTATCATAGAGTTGGAAGAGATCCCAAACGCCATTCAATCCAACCCCATTTTGCCATGCAGGAACAAACAATTAAAACGCCTCTGAGAGATGGCCATCCAGCTAGAACTAGTTGTTCTCCAAGGTTTGTTTAAACCACCAGGTCTTCAGGTTCTTACAAAAGGAGGGGAGGGATCTGGACTGTCTTATTTCTCTAGGAAGGGCATTCCAGAGGTGGGGGGCCACACCGAGAAGGCCCTCTCTCTCATCCCCACCAACCATGCTTGTGACGGTGGTGGGAGCGAAAGGGGGACCTCCCTGGAAGATCTTAAAGTTCGTGCTGGTTCATAGAGGGAGATGCAATCACGAAGATAGGCGGGGCCCGAACCGTTTAGGGCTTCATAGGTCATAACCTGCATCTTGAATTTGGCTCGGCAACTTATTGGCAGCCAGTGAAGCTGTTTTAAAAGGGCCGTTGTATGCTCCCTATAGTTTGCTCCAGTAAGGAGCCTGGCTGCCGCCCGTTGTACTAGTTGGGGCTTCTGGGCCGTCTTCAAGGGCGGCCCCATGTAGAGTGCATTGCAATAGTCCAATCTGGATGTAACAAAGGCGTGGACCACACTGGCCAAGTCAGACTTCATGAGGTATAGTCGCAGCTGACACACGAGTTTAAGTTGTGCAAAGGCCCTCCTGGTCACCGCTGACACTTGAGCATCAAGTGACAACATTGAGTCCAGGAGGAAACCCCCCCCCCCCCAAAGCTACAGACCTGCACCCTCAGGGGGAGTGTAACCCCATTGAGCACAGGTTGCCCCCCTGCATGTGGCAGGGCTCAGGTTGCATTGCAGCAGGTGGTCTGTGGTTTGCTCTTCTCCACACTCGCATGTTGTGGATTCCACTTTGTAGCCCCATTTCTTGAAGTTGGCTATGCATCTTGTGGTGCCAGAGCACAGTCTGTTCAGCGCCTTCTAAGTCGCCCAGTTTTCTGTGTGCCCAGGGAGGAGTCTCTCATTTGGTATCAACCATTGATTGAGGTTCTGGGTTTGAGCCTGCCACTTTTGGACTCTCGCTTGCTGAGGTGTTCCAGCAAGTGTCTCTGTAGATCTTAGAAAACTATTTCTTGATTTAAGTCATTGACGTGCTGGCTGATACCTAAACAGGGGGTGGGCCGAAGATATCACTGCCTTGGTCCTTTCACTATTGGTTGCTACTTCCTGGCGGATGTCAGGTGGTGCAATACCGGCTAAACAGTGTAATTTCTCCAGTGGTGTAGGGTGCAGACACCCCGTGATAATATGGCATGTTTCATTCTGAGCTACATCCACTGTTTTTAGCTTGGTGAGATGTGTTCCACAATGGGTATACATACTCAGCAGCAGAGTAGCATAGCGCAAGGGCAGATGTCTTCACTGTATCTGGTTGTGATCCCCAGGTTGTGCCAGTCAGCTTTCGTATGATATTATTTCAAGCACCCACTTTTTGCTTGATAGTCAAGCAGTGCTTCTTGTAGGTCAGAGCACGGTCCAGGGTAACTTCGGGTATTTGGGTGTGCTGCAATGCTCCAGTGGGGCTCCTTTCCAGGTAATCCTCAGAGCTCGGGATGCTTGTCTGTTCTTAAGATGAAAAGCACATGTCTGTGTTTTAGAATCAGCTGGTTTTCCCTGTAGTAGGCGGTAAGAGCACCCAGAGCTTCAGAGAGCTTCTGTTCAACCATCTCAAAGCTCCCTGCTTGAGCAGTAATGGCACAACCATCAGCATAGATGAAGCTCTCTGACCCTTCTAGCAATGGCTGGTCATTTGTGTAAATGTTGAACATTGATGGGGCAAGCACGCTCCCCTCAACAAAAAAGCTCCTGTTTTGTAGCAGATCTCCTATGAGGTGGGTAAGATGGGGATAATCCTTTGTGATATTATACATTTTACTCAGGAGGAGGCGGTGGTTTACAGTATCATAAGCCACTGACAGGTCTATGAAGACAGCTCCTGTGACCTGCTGCCTTTCAAAGCAATCTTCTATGTGCTGAGTCAGCTGACCAGAAGCGATTTGCAACATATTGGTCAATGCTTGTCTGTCTGTCTGCCTGTTTGCTCTGCTGTTGGTAGCTCCCCCCCCCCCAATTGTTCCCAATCAGTTGAGAGGAAAGAATCAGTGTATACAGAGAAGTTAGGACTCTGATATTCACACATCTGTGCTACAGGATAAAAAGCCTTAACCTTGCATAACCTTGCTATCTGGAGACTTTTCCTATGCTTTTTCAAGCCTAGCAAACTAGCACAGTATTGATAAATACAATGGGGAAAGAAAGGAAAAGAAAGTAAGAGAGATAGATAGAAAGGAAGGAAAGAAGGGAGGAAGAAAGGAGGAAGGGGGAGGGAAAGGATGGAAGGAGGGTGGTGGGAGGTTGGGAGGGAGGGATTTTCTCAAGTTAACGTAGCCATATCAATCGATGCCGTCAAAGGATTTGGACTGTGTTGACCTGTAATTGCTTGGCGCAATCAGTGATGTGCCTTTCCCAGGTGCAGATGTGTTGTCTTTAGTCTCCCATGGATAGTGGGCTTGCTGCTGCCTTTTTCTCGGCAATTTTCTTTGTTCTGCCCTCTGATGTTCAGAGGTCATCTTTCTTGGCTACATGCTGGGGACTGGCAAAGTGAAAACTTGAAAGGGCTGATTGCATTGTGAAGATTAAGCGAGGCGAACTCGGACAGGGTGTGCATCACCTACTGACCATCTCAATTCCTCTCAACGTTTCTGCATCTTCTGCACAGTTAAATTGCTCAAGAACAAAGAAATGCCAGTGCGGTGGCATTTAATATGCTCCATTCTGTATGCTAGGTGCTGCCAACAGGAATAGATAGATCAACATCGCTTGAAGCATAAAAGTGAGGCAGGCAGGGGGAAAAGAGCATCAAGAAAGCACAGCCCTCGCCAGATAATGGACAAGTCATTTTTTTTAACAGAAAGGGAGGAGAGAAGACAAAACCCATATTTTATCAAATGCTCAGTTCTCACCAGCAGATTACAGCTACTGAAAGGAAAGTAGGACAACAGCAGTTGTCTGTTAAATGCTGCCTATTAAGGACTTTCCGTTTGGAGTATTTTGTGAACTTCCAGGTCTATCCACTATTAGATAGATTTATTAGACCTGATACACACGGGAAGTAATTTTAAATCTCTCCACATGGTGGCTGTCTCTATGCAACATCGCCACGTGAACTGGATGATTTTCTCCACGAGATTGCAAACATGTTTAAAATGGTTTATATGCATGTGGATGAAGGTGGGAGGGAGGAGGAGAAGATGTGATGAGATGTGAATCAAACAAATCTTGCTGTGATAGTTTCCACTTTTGTGCAGGCCTGAAATTAACTAGATTAGCAAAATTTTGTTTTAAAATCGTGGTCATGGTTTAGGCAAATTGAGCCAAACACAAACGAGTTCCTTAGCAGATACCTGAACAAGCAGAATGAGAGATTTTTGGGAATGTTTTGTGGTTATTGTGTGCCTTCAAACCTATAGCAACCCGAATACGACTCTTTCATGGTGATTTCTTGGCAAGATTTGTTCAGTGTGACTTTGCTGTTTCTGAGAGAGTGTGACTTGCCCAATGCCATCCAGTGGGTTTCTATGAGGGGGGATTCAATCCTTGTTTTCATGGTCCAATGGTCAATTCAATGCACTGTACTTGCCACAAATGCTTTGCTGTTGTTAACTATTTTCTGCTACTAGCATGATGCATATCTGAAATTGTTGATGCTCCAGCTTTTAGTTTTCATGCCTCCTTCCTCTGAGTCAAATTCTGTCTTATGTATAATTAGGGTGATAAAATGCAACCTTGCATGACCCCTGTGCCAATTGGAAACCATCTCTCTTTCTCCATAGTCTGTCCTAGCAGTAGCCTCTTGTGCCACGTCCGGGTCATCAGGACAATCAAATATTATGGGACACTCATTTATTTATGAGCAATACATAGTTTTTCATTATCTAAATTCTATAAAGCACAGGCTGATTTTCTTTTAAAATTCTTTGGGGTGCTCTGTTATCTATCATATGTTTGCAATATGATCCATACTGCTTTTTCTTTTCCTGACGGCAGTCTACGAATCTGGCAGTTCTTGTTCCATAAATAGCACCCCATGCATCCTGTTGTATTGCAAGAACACCTATGATAAAAAATAGTGTTTTTCCCCTGCACAATGTTTATAGGGGATAATGGCATTTTTGGAGACCTGAGGAAAATGCTGCTGCCCACCCCTGCCAGTAAATGTTTTTAAAACATCAGTTAGCTACCTAGTAAACATTGCACTTTTTACAAAGTTTTTACAGTATGCAAAATACCAGAAAGGTACCAGATCCTGTCTGATCTTTGAAGCTAAGTAGAGTCAGCAGGGTTGGTACTTGAATGGGAGATTCCCAGTATCTTAGCTATATTTCAGAAGAAAGAATTGGCAAAACTACCTCTATGCATTCATTGTCAAGAAAACCCCATGAAATTCATAATTTGACAGGTAACTTGAAGGTACATACACACAGAAAACAAGTAACCACTCCTCAATGTTTGTATCTTATGACCAGGAAATGGCCAGGGAAGCACCGGGATTGTGGCACAGCTGGCTGAGTGTCAGCTGCATTAAGATCACTCTGACTAAAAGGTCATAAATTCGAAGCCAGCCCAGGTTGGAGTGGGTTTCCAACCAATTGTGTAGTCCGTTGTCGACCTTTGCAACCCGCAAGACAGTTGCATCTGTCAAGTAGGAAAATAAGGTACCACCTTAAAGTGTGGGGAGGCTAAATTAACTAATTTATGAGGCCATAAAAAAAGACTTCAGCAAAAAGCTTGCAGGGAATGAGGAAGTACTTCATCAGTGTCGCAGATGGATGATGAAAGCGACAGCTCCCCTGGCGGCCAGTAAAAGTTAAATAGCCTCTGTCTATGTCTGTATATGTTGTATGTTAAAATTGGCATTGAATGTTTGCCATATATGTGTACACTGTAATCTGCCCTGAGTCCCCTGCAGGGTGAGAAGGGCGGAATATAAAAGCTGTAAATAAATAAATATACTGGATACTTGAAAGCTACCTTCTTCTTTAAGAGTTTCTGAGGTTGAAGTCCTAGTAAGTTTGACAATGATAGTGGAGGGAAAACTGTATATTCCTCAGTCATTGCAGTTGGCTGCCATCCATTTAGGTCACACCTAGTCTGACTCTCTACTGTCCTTGTACTATACAGGGAATTTGTTTGTAAGTTGGAACAGGTACATTTTAAAGTGAAACTCCAGTACACACACACACACACACACACACACACACACACACACACACATGCTTTGAATAGCATAGGGAAGAGTGTGGTGTTTGTTTTGCAGTCTGTGCCCCTATTCAGAAGATTTCATATCACTTTCTGTTCCTATGATAATTGGATTTTGAAAAAAACTGGCTTGTTATGGAAATAAGGATTGGTGGTAAAATTTCAGTGGAGGCACCTTTTCCCCATGATCACTCTTCCAGGAGTGAATTTCCCAACCTGAGAATACATTCCTCCCACTTTCTGTTATCTCACCCCCATTCCTATCAGTCACTTGGAAGTTGGATGTTTGCAACTTGGGGACTGCCTGTATACTTCTGTTCATATGTCTGTGTTTCTTTATATCAAGTTTGATTTTTTTTTCTGGCAGGTCATGCTCATTGAGGAGTTCAGTCACATCAGATGCTGATTCTAGAAGAAGAAAAAGCTATTCTTTGAATTTGTTCAACCAGGGAAATATCATTGTCCAGTCAGGGAAATGGATCAATTTCACACTTCTGCTTCACAGCTCTGTCGTCTGCGGTGCACATCTGTTCAGCAAATCTATCCTGATAAATATCTCCAGTGTTCTCTAATAAGACACAGCAGGAGGGAACACAAGGTGCAAGGTGCCTCTGTGCTGAGACACAAACCTATGATAATAACATGGCACGTCTCTTCAGCCAAGACACAAGGGCACCTGGCTGCACACCTCTATGTCAGAACAAAAGGCCATGGACACCAAGATCCACCAGAAGATTTACCTGTACAAACTGTATAAATAGAGTATTCTGTATTCCAGCAACAACAGTATGTTGAAAACAAGTTGTCCTCTTTAAAGCATGCCTGTGAAATCCAAACTCCTCCGTATGTTTTATGCTGAGCTTTGTACCAGACTGTACCAGAAACCTTAATGATGTATTATGACTGGGAAGGTGGACTGGCATTTGTTTCTTTGTCTGTGCATTAATTCATGTGCCCAAGAGAGATGACGACAATTTTCAAGACGTTTTAATTTGAAAGATTCAGGCGGTGAATAGATCTTAAATATGTTGACCTTTAGTACTCATTTATGTGTGGTACCAAAATACATGTGCAAGACGACTTCATAAATATCACAAGGCAAAATATCCAGGAAAATTACAACAGTTAGAGCCATATATTATCTATGTTTGGGTAGATGAATTTCTCTCTCTCTCTCTCTCTCTCTATATATATATATTTATATACAGGCATCCCCCAGGTTACGAACAAGATAGGTTCTGTAGGTTTGTGCCTAAGTTGAATTTGTATGTAAATCAGAACAGGGAATTTTTTTTAAAGCGTTAGATAGCATAAGGAAGGGTTAACATCTCTGTGGTGTTTGCTTTACTGTCTGCGTTCAGAAGATGTCACCTCGCCTTCTGTCCCTGTGATAATTGGATTTCAAAAAAATTGGCTTGTTGTTGAAACAAGTACTTGTGATAAAGCTTCAGGAGACACCCTTTCCCCATAATAACTCTTTTGGGGGTGAATGTCCCTTCCTAGAGGTAGATTTCTCTTTCTTCCTGTTGTCTTACCCATGTTCTTAACTAGGAGTCATTTGAAAGTCGGATATTTATAATTTGCAGACTGCCTGTACATACATGTGTGTGTGTGATCTTTGTGAGGACACTATATATTTCTCATAGTAATGAGGATAAAATTTAAAACTGTGGAGTACTGAAAGATGAACTCACAAACCTTAACAGCATGATGGAGGACACTGCTCCACTGCAAGTGTGGTACTAAGATTCAGCTACTAGTCTACTTGGCTTCAGGACTTAGAAATGGAAAGGAGCACCATATTTCCCAGATAGAAAAACATCTCAGTAAATCCATGCAAGATGTGATTTCATAGAATATTTGTCCTACTGTTAGCCAGACCTTGGTTTTTTTCTTTTCCCTCCTGTTCCTTCCAAAGCTAAACGACAAAAAAGTATTTGTATATGTACTGGTGATGAGTCTGGCCAGGTTTAATTTCCCACTCAGCCATGGAAACCCACTGGGTAATCTTGGATGAATCATACACTTTCAGTTCTAGAAAACTCTGTAATAGGGTCACCTTAGTGCCTTAAGTCAGAAAACAACTTGAAGACACAAAACAATAACAACAGTTATGTTAACAGGGTACCATTTTATCCCATTCTATACTAAACTGTCCTTTTTGGAGCATCATATGTAGAAAATTGTTGGCTGATTTTTTAAAAAAGTCTCTTTCAATTCTATTCTCATCAAACCAAGTTTCTTCTGTGTGGCATGTTTGCATTCAGAATATCCACATTTATGGCTCTTACTGCCACATTTTTAAAAGATATATTCAAGCAGACATCTGTGCAGAAAAAATGGAGTGATCTAATGTATGCACATTTTTTATCATTATGCCATTTGATGTATTGCTCTGATATATGTTTAGATCTGTTTTGTTGTGGAATTAATTTGGACTTCAGTCTGTCCTAGCTTCAGCTTCAGCAATAAATTTGGGAAAGAGAGTGAGATTCGTGTATGAGGCATTACTCTGGAGACAGGGGTGATGACAATAGCCAGGGTATCTCTGTTGAGGGATAAGGTTGGGGGGAGACACAAAATGGGGATATTGCCTCAAATAAGAATACTGCCTCCAAATGAATAATTCTCCAAAATTCAGTAGAGTCTCGCTTATCCAACATAAATGGGCTGGCAGAATGTTGGATAAGCGAAAATGTTGGATAATAAGGAGGAATTAAGAAAAAGCCTTGTTTTTCTAGGCAGCAATGCGCTGTTTGTTTTTCTAGGCAGTAATGTGCTGTTTGCTTTTCTAGGCAGCAATGCGATGTTTGCTTTTCTAGCAGCAGGAGGGGCAAGACACAGTTGGTACAGGTTGGACACTGTGCCCAACGAGAAAAGTCTGCACCGGCTGCGTCTCGCCCCTCCTGGTAGCACTCGGTGCACGGAGAGGCCTGCTGCATGTTGCTGCCTAGAGAAGCAGCTGCTTGCATTCTCTTGGAAACTTTGCCTGCCCCCCTTTTTGGGATATCTAAGGTGTATTTGTAAATGCTTAGTTGAAGGTTTAGATTACTTCCATGCTTGTACAGTAGAGTCTTATACAACCTTTGCTCCGCCAACGTTCTGAATTATCCAACGCAGTCTGTCTCCCGCCTTGATCCACAGCTGTTTCTCTAGGCAGTAACATGCAGCGGGCCTCTCCACATGCTGGGTGCCTGCCAGGGGGGCAAGATATGGCTGGCACAGACTTTTCCCATTGGGCACAGCGTCCGGCTTGCACCAGCCATTTCTTGCCCCTCCAGGCAAGCGCCAAGGGCATGCAGAGAGGCCTGCTGTGCATTGCTGCCTTGGGAAACAGCTGTGGATCCAGGCAGGAGGCAGACTGCATTGGATAATACAGAATGTTGGATGAGCAAAGGTTGGATAAGTGAGACTCTACTGTACTAAAATGGAAGTAATCTAAACCTTCAGTTGAGCATTTACAAATACACCTTAGCTATCCCAAAAAAGAGGGGCAAGCAAAGTTTCCAAGGGAATGCAAACACATAAAATAGAAAAGTTCTAGTTATGAACAACTGTCAAAATTTCATCCTCTGTAATGCTAAACATTTGGAGGTGGAACGAAATTTTCATGTGGGAACAAATTCTTATTTCGGAGGGCAATGTCCTCAATTTGCTCCTGTTGCTACACCTCTAAAAATATTCAAACATATATTTGTAGATGTGTTTGGATCAGAATGTCAAAGGATCTTGCAGCACCTTTGAGACAGCTTATGCAACCTGAAGTTTACTTCCTCAAATGAAGTGAAGGGCCTAGGAATCAACCTTTATAGCTAGGAATGGGCAGGTGGTATGTGTCAATAGCAATTGAGATACAAAACTTGTGGGCATGGTGATGAGGTGACAAGTTCACTTTTAACAATGGCCATTGGCGAACAAAGGCAGGAAGAAAAATGTTGCCTAAGGCCAAGGTGAGTGGATAACTGTACGAATAGTGGAGGAAGTTATTGAGCATGGCAGCTCAAGTCGTATTGCTGATGAAATAATTAGTTGTGCCATTTCCCCATTAGACGGCCCCATTTCAGGAGCCCCCTCAAGTCAGAAGAAAAGACTTGTGTGAAGAGAGTAAAAAGGTTATATTATTCCTCATGGAGATGAAAACTTTATACATTATATTTGGGGCCAGATTTCCAGTTGAGGTTTTAGACTCTGAGAAGGACCAAGGCCAGTTCTTCTGAAGGTTATCAGAGTGTGACTTCCCGCATTGCGCTTTCTGTCTCAGATGTTAATGATCTTGGTGAAGGCTAGGGTTTGGGAAAGCATATACTCTTTAAAGTTAGTTACAGTTCTCCTACCTCTAATAGATATAACAGCAAGGAGCTATCTTCACTGTTATCTTCTTGAGTTGAACTTAGCATAGTGACTGTATAATACTGGGCTTAAAGTGGTTGTATTGGCTGTTGATACTCTTCTGGTCTGAATTGTGATATTCAAAGCTAATAATATTCCCATAAGCTTATCTTCTCCTCTCACTAATGTGTGTGTGTGTGTGCATGCACATGTTCATGCACTCACTCACACACACACAAACATATATACTGAAAGCATTTGTAAGGAATGAATGTCTGTATGCATGTAGAAGAGCAGAAGAAACAGGCCTGAACAACATGGAGTCCCCGCAAGGCATTATGTGGGACGGCCTTGGCAGCTGAAGCGAGGACGCAGCAAGGCATAACTGGAGGACAATGGACAATAAGATGTGCGACCGAGCATGTAAGGAGAACATGATCATACAGGAGGTACCCCATAAATCATGAGGCCTGGAGTCTTAATGTCCCGAACTTTGGACAGAACAAAGATTTGGGAGGACTTGAAGGAGAACGGGACAACTTGACTCTTGAGATGAAGAAAAATGGATTTTGGCCTATAAATGTAGGGGGCTTCTAACGATCTGCACGTCTCCTGATCCGCGGCACCGGGAGCGTCCGTCCCTCTTCGGAAAGACTGATCACCTTCACCGGAAGAGGCCTGTGTGTGTGAGTATGAACGAGTGTGTGTGTGCAAGAGAGCTCTCCTTGATGTGATTCTGATATGATTGTATTTCAATAAATGTTACATGAATAGTGGCAAAACCAAATTTGGTCTCCAAAGTGTCTCATTGATCTAAGCTACCTTACCATTCCTTATACACTCTGCACAAAAGAACAGGAACCTCTTTGGGTTCATAACAAATTGGCGTAGTCGGCAGGATTGCAAGTGTAAAGGAATTGAGGTTGATAGATCTTTGGGATACTTAGGAGTGGAATTGGAGGGACGCCTCCACTCTGTAAAACACTGAAGGGCATAGGTGTTTTCAGGGGAATTGAAGTTGGATCCAAACCGGAAAGCGTTGAAGGACATATGGCGCTTTTTCGGACTGATTGTGGGATCTAGTGTGCGAAGTACTGAAGGAAATAGGTATTTTGCAAGTGAGATCCAACCGGAAAGTGCTTAAGGGCATGTGGCACTTTTTTGGACTGAATTCTGGGTTTGATGTGTGAAGTGCTGAAGGAAATAGGTACTTTACAGGGGAGACCCAGGCTGGAAAACGCTTAAGGGAATGTGGCGTTTCTCCGGACTGAAACTGGTTTGATTTTCAGGTTTTGAACTGAAAGTGTTGAAAATAACATTGTGTGTTTTCATTTGATTGAAGGGAAAATATCAGAAGTGTTTGGTAAACATGGCACTTTTTGGAAAGAAAACCTTTCTGGTTAATAAGCCAGGGAATAAGGTGAATGATGTTTCTGAGAGAGCACAGTTGTGGAGAAAGTTGAAGGAACAAGGTTAGGATATGCAAAAGTTAGATGGAATTAGTATGGATTGTTTGAGACAGATGGTCACATAAGGAGAACAAGTTAAGAAAGTTATTCAGCCACCGGCACCTCCTATAGATCAACAACTCGTAACGCTGACAAGCCAAAAATGGGCAAAAACAAAACTACTGAAACAGGGAGACAAGCCGCCGGAGGAAACAACTTTCCAGGCATTGAGGGATGAAGCAAGTAGGGCAGAAGCCAAGAGTGGGAGAGTGGAAGTTGATTCAGAAGGTGAAGAGGCATGAAAGTTATTAGGGATGCCCCGCTGCCAAGCATAAGAAAACTTTTCAGGTACGACCAGGTCAATGGCAGTATTTGGGGAAATTAACTACAAGTCCTGGGAATAGCAGAAAATATGTAAAAAGCTACACATGAGAGAGAAGAATTCTTAAGCACAGACGAGACTGCAGATAACGGAGAGGGGACAAGCATAATTAAAACAGGAGCACAGTCCCCACAGAAAGAAGGAAGGAAAAGAATTACAGAGATAGTAACACAAAGACCTTTTTGCAGAGTAGTATTTTGAAAAACAAGTTTCTGACCCAAACACAGATGGGTTGGAGTTACTTTTTAAAGAAACAGTTTTATACCGTGAGCAGGTAAGCTCGACAGTAGATTTCAAAGATCAATTGCAGGAGGAATGTGGAAAAAACCCAGAGTTTAAACATTACAAACTGTAACTAGGATGCAGGAAAATAGAGAAAAAGAAGAATAGAATAATCCCCTCAAAGACAGTCCTTATGATTGTTGTTACGATGGAATGTGCCCTGACAATCCTGACTGTATGTCACCTTTAGAGGGATTGCAGAGAAAGAGAAAGGAAAAAGCCAGCAGAGAAAAGCACTGTTTAGGCAGATAAATGGGAACAAATCAATTCCATTCATAACAAAACTGGAATTGTAAGAACACAGAGAAATAAAATATTGAAAGAAGAATTGCCGAGAATGAGGGAACAAAAGAGAGTCCCGATTCTCTGAAAAGTTAATGTGCTGGAGTGGTTTAAATGGGATTGGAATTCCCATATGGAAGGGGAAGAAGGTCCTTGGTGTAGATGTTTGCTTGGAAGCTTGGAAGTTTTGTTTTAAGTTTCAAAAAGGCTAAATATGTTTAGAGATTTTTATGGAAAGTTAGGGAGAAATCTTTCCAATGAAGGGAGACAGCATTTTGAATTTGGAATTGTTTTTATAGGGGACCTCTGTGTCAAAAGTCAGGTAATAAGTAACGAAGGCTGTAATTTAGAGTAATATGCAGTTTTTGACCCTTGATATGTAGAAAAGGAGATCTAAAATGAATTTTAAGTCTTAGTGCAGGAGGAGTCTTGGTAACTTTTAAGAAGAAAATGTGCAGGAGAGAAGAACAAAGGAGAAACTGAGTTTGAGATTTTGAAAAAAAAGGCCTACCTAAGGAGAAAATGTGGGGGCTTGTTTTATAAAATGGCAATAGGATGTTACCTAGAGAGAGTATTTTATGGTTCAATAAAAGGCAATTGGAGTTAAGATTTTGCAAATTGGTTAAAGAAAATGAAAAAGATCAGACAGATGAGTTGCATTTTGGTTTTAATAGTTTGATTAGTTTATTGGTCAGATCACTATTGGTGTTTTATTTTATTTTACTTTTGGAGGAAAGTTCTGTTTGGAAATCCAAGACATTTGAATTTCTTAGAGAATATAATAAATTGGATAAAGTTTTGTAAAAGGAAACAATGAATTAGATACAGTGAGATTTTTAAAAGGAATTTGGTTCACCGAGGAGCTGGCTGTGATGAAGCACACGAGAAGGGGGCTAGAGCGCAAATGGAGGAAATCTCGAGATGTATCTGATCGAACACGGGCTAGAGCCTCTCTTAAGGCATACTCCGTGGCCATACGGGCGGCCAGGAAGTCATTCACGACCGCTCGTATAGCATCTGCAGCAAATAGATCATCGGAGCTGTTTCGGGTCGTGGGAGAACTCCTCCACCCACCTGCGGTGGAGGAGGTCCCTGACGACCCCGCAGCTCGGTGTCGCGATTTCGCACACCATTTTGCAGATAAAGTCGCCCAGATACACCTCGAGCTCGACTCCAATTCCATCGCAGTGCCTGAAGAGGTGACGGAGGTACCTGCTTGTCCAATTTTGTGGGATTCTTTTAGGCTTGTTCTTCCTGAAACCGTAGAGGGGGTTCTTGGGGCTGTGAGGGCGACCACCTCACCTCTAGACCCATGCCCATCTTGGCTCATTAAATCAGCCAGGGAGGGGTTGGTTGACTGGTTTGTATTGATTATCAATACATCGTTGGAGCAAGGGATTTTTCCATCTGGTTTGAAACAGGCAGTGGTTCGTCCACTCCTCAAAAAAGCTTCCCTTGACTCCACGGTGCTGAATAACTACAGACCAGTCTCCAACCTCCCTTTCCTGGGTAAGGTGCTGGAGCGGGTGGTCGCCTCGCAGCTCCAGGGCTTCCTAGACGATACCAACTACCTAGATCAGGCACAGTCTGGTTTCAGGCCTGGTCATGGCACCGAGACAGCCTTGGTCGCCTTGGTGGATGACCTCCGTAGAGAGCTGGACAGGGGGAGTGTGACCCTGTTGGTTCTCCTGGACATCTCAGCGGCTTTCGATACCATCGATCATGGTATCCTCCTGGGTCGTCTCTCTGGGATGGGCCTTGGGGGCACGGTTCTGTCGTGGCTCCGGTCCTTCCTGGAGGGACGTACCCAGTTGGTGAAGCTGGGAGACGCCTGCTCGGACCCCTGGCCTTTGACCTGTGGGGTCCCGCAAGGATCTATCTTGTCGCCCATGCTCTTCAACATCTACATGAAACCGCTGGGAGAGGTCATCCGGAGTTTTGGAGTTGGGTGCCATCTCTATGCGGATGACACACAACTCTACTACTCCTTTCCACCTAATTCCAAGGAGGCTTCTCGGGTGCTGGACGAGTGCCTGGCCGCTGTGTCGATCTGGATGAGGAAGAACGAGCTGAAGATCAATCCCGACAAGACAGAGGTCCTCCTGGTCGATCGTAAACCGGATCGGGGTATAGGGTGGCAACCTGTGTTGGACGGGGTTACACTCCCCCTGAAGCCACAGGTTCGCAGTTTGGGAGTCCTCTTGGATTCTTCGCTTACATTTGAGGCTCAGGTGTCGGCGGTATCCGGGAGGGCCTTTGCACAACTGAGACTTGTGCGCCAGCTGCGACCGTACCTCGTGAAGGCGGATCTGGCCGGGGTGGTCCACGCCTTGGTCACCTCTAGAATGGATTACTGCAATGCGCTCTACGTGGGGCTGCCCTTGAAGACGGCTCGGAAACTACAATTGGTCCAGCGGGCAGCAGCCAGGATGCTAACTGGAGCTCATTATCAAGAGAGGTCAACCCTCTTGTTCAAGGAGCTCCACTGGCTGCCATTTATTTTCCGAGCCCAATTCAAGGTGCAGGTGCTCACCTACAAAGCCCTGAACGGTTTGGGACCACCCTACCTGCGTGACCGCATTTCCATCTACGAACCCACACGCTCGCTCCGGTCATCTGGGGAGGCCCTGCTCGTTATCCCACCTACGTCGCAAGCGCGCTTGGTGGGGACGCGGGACAGGGCCTTCTCTGTGGCGGCCCCCCGACTTTGGAATGCCCTTCCAAAAGAGCTTCGTCAGGCCCCTACTCTGGCAGTTTTCAGAAGGAACCTAAAAACTTGGCTGTTCCGATGTGCCTTCGCAGATTAGGAATCCCCATCCCAAGTCCTAGATGCACTTTAGCACAACTAATGTTGCTGCACACCGCACTTTTAATCCTACGTTCCTCCTGCCATCTCAGCACTTTTAACCCTGTACCCCATTGCGCTGGCCGAACCAGTTATAATAGTGTCTTGATGTATTGTCATTGTGGTTATTTTGCTTAATTGTTTGATTTGCTTTGTTTATTGCTGTGTTATGTTTTCTATTGTATTGTGTTTTGTGGCTTCGGCCCGTGTAAGCCGCATTGAGTCCTTCGGGAGATGCTAGCGGGGTACAAATAAAGTTAATAATAATAATAATAATAATTTGCTACAACCAATTTATGAGCCTTTACCTGAAAGTGTTACCTTTTGTTAATTCTGTCTGTTTAACCAAGTTTACTGATAAACAAAAGAGCTAGAGTTTTAAATAATGGACAGTGATGTTAAACCAGGAAAAAATATGTATTGTTGAATGCTTTCATAGCTGGAATCACTGGGTTGTTGTAAACTTGTCGGGCTGTCTGGCCATGTTCCAGGAGCATTTTCTCCTGACGTTTCACCCACATCTATGGCAGGCATCCTCAGAGGTTGTGAGGTCTGTTGAGAACTAGACAAGTGAGGTTTATATAGCTGTGGAAGCAGGTGTAAGAGAAATAGATTTTCAGACAATACAAAGTCTAGATTTAATGTTATCAGTTTTAAAAGACGGTCCTGTGAAGGAGAAAAGTTTTCAGGGGAAAGTAGTTAACTAGAAGATACCTAGGATTGTTTTGCAGGTTAAAAGATTATGGTAGGGAAAAAGCAGAGTGGATTACTGAATGGGCATGGTAGAAGCTGTATTATATGTTCTTTTGTTCATAAAAGAACAAGAGGGGGAGAAGAAGAGGAAAGTTTTATAATGACAGCAAGAATATATGTAAGGTTTTAACTGAAGGAAAGACAGGTTGAATTAGATACAGAAAGGGACCATACGTGATCTTGGATTTTATTTAGTCTCACTTTTATTGATTACAGATTAAATGACAGTTTTCATAAAGTGTTTGCAGTTTTGAGCAGAAGACCCTCATTCTTATTGATTACAGGTTAATGACAAACAGGTGCAAGTTCATCGGAATCAGGAAAAACTTGGAAAGCTGCACAAGTTAATTAACAGTTTTATTTGGTTTCTAAACAGGAATGTAGGTGGCCACCAACTAAAAGGAGACAGAACTTATGAAAAAATTGCAATTGGGTTCTTAATTAGAATAGTGAATATATGTGTGTGTGTATTGTTTGTGTTTTATAGTTTTTAAGGAGTGCACTCATCATATTAATAATAATAATATTGGTGATTCATATTATTATCTGGTACCAGAACCTGTGATTCAAAATGTGATTCAATAGAGATTTTAGTTTCTTTGGTTAAATCATGGTAAGAAGCCAAACCAATAGTAATAGGACTTTGATTTCACAAATGGGATTTGCAATTAAACATGATAGTTTTAAATATGAGTTCTTGGAAACCTGGATGTGCAAAATATGTTCTAAGTTTGGAGGAATATCTACAGCTGAATAAAACATAATATACAATGAAGGATTTAAATGATGATACCTCAAGATTGCTAGGGAAAGCTTTGATTGGTATAGTTTTATAACAAATGACTATTAATCTGAAAAAAAAATCTAGGGGTTGTTTTGCTGGAAAATGATGCAAATATGTTCATACAAATGGGAAAGTTGCAACTGACAGGGAAGACATTTGTGGGAACATTCAGAAACCATGTACTCTCTGCCGGATTGCAACTAAGTATATTTGACCAGCTGAATCAATCCTTGGTTGCTTTAATGAAAGTTGAAAATGAATCCTTGCAACAAATAAGTAAGGCCATGAGTTGTTTAACTATACAAATAAATTTGAGAGATTGGAGAGAAAAAATGTTAATGCTGATAATGGGAGGGCACTCAGAAGCCTTCCTAGAATTAACAAAACTACATCATTGGTTAAGAACTGATTATAAAGGATGGAGTAAGCTTGTCAAATATTCTTGGAAAAATGATATGCTAAGTTTAAAAATTGAGACTTTGGAAAAGACAGCCGATACTGAAAAGAATTTGGTTTGTGATATAGTTCCTATGCCTATACATGTGGGAAAATGGTTTTGGGTTCCATATTTGTTATCTAAAAAGGCCATATGTACAAGGTCTAAATATACAAATTTAAATGAAACAATTGATATTGATAGATGCGAAAATTGGGAAATGGGATATGTGTGTCCCTTGACAATAAGGCAAATTGAACCATGTGCATTGGAAATATCAGATGCAATTTGCAGGTTGCAAAAACTAAAACCCAGAACCATGGTATATGACAATGGAATGCAGTGCCTATGTGCTATATCACCTAATGATTTATATTGGTCTGATGGGGAAACACAAACAGATAATCAATTGAAATGCAAATGTGGTATAAGTTTTGTTCAAGATGTTCAGACTGGAAATTTGTTATATATAATGGAAAACAAAGATACTGAAATCTACCTCACATTAAAGAAACAATCAATGGATATAGAATTGGGAATTAATTGGGAAAAATTGAACGCATTAATAAAAACCAATGAACAAGTGAGAAAGCATTTAGAAAGTTATGAAGAAAAAACTAAAAAGGATTTTGTTAGAATCCAACAGGTTAATGGAGAGTTCCAGAGAGTAGCCGCGGAAGAGAGTACTTTGACAGAACATCACTGGTATGATATCTTCATGGGCTATTCACCAAAAGCAACAGCATTTTTACATTTAATGATACATCCGATAGTATGGATAGGGATACTTTTATTGCTGCTAATTATTTGGATCTTATGGCTTCTTAGACGAATGACAGGATTGACTAATCGTTTTTCTATATTTGAAAACAAGCTAACGTATTTAGAAACACAACTATGAACTATGATGTTTGATTAATCATGTAAGTTCAGTATTAACCAAAACATATATACCTCACATTTAATCAAGTTTGATTATAAAAACATATATACCTCACACCTAATCAAGTTTTATTATAAATATAACCATCACTGAATTGTTTATCATGTATGAATCATATATGTGATACAATAAATTAGTATTTATGTATCAAGGGGAGGAGTATGTAAGGAATGAATGTCTGTATGCATGTAGAAGAGCAGAAGAAACAGGCCTGAACAACATGGAGTCCCCGCAAGGCATTATGTGGGACGGCCTTGGCAGCTGAAGCGAGGATGCAGCAAGGCATAACTGGAGGACAATGGACAATAAGATGTGCGACCGAGCATGTAAGGAGAACATGACCATACAGGAGGTACCCCATAAATCATGAGGCCTGGAGTCTTAATGTCCCGAACTTTGGACAGAACAAAGATTTGGGAGGACTTGAAGGAGAACGGGACAACTTGACTCTTGAGATGAAGAAAAATGGATTTTGGCCTATAAATGTAGGGGGCTTCTAACGATCTGCACGTCTCCTGATCCGCGGCACCGGGAGCGTCCGTCCCTCTTCGGAAAGACTGATCACCTTCACCGGAAGAGGCCTGTGTGTGTGAGTATGAACGAGTGTGTGTGTGCAAGAGAGCTCTCCTTGATGTGATTCTGATATGATTGTATTTCAATAAATGTTACATGAATAGTGGCAAAACCAAATTTGGTCTCCAAAGTGTCTCATTGATCTAAGCTACCTTACCATTCCTTATACACTCTGCACAAAAGAACAGGAACCTCTTTGGGTTCATAACACATTTACATTGTGACTGTTAGCAACCCCCCCCCCCCACACACACACATTCTGTCTGAAAAGTCAACTATGATAACTAACAATATGCAAAGAGTTTTAAAATAAGCAAATATGAAGAATATAATGAGGCTCTATTCTCCAAATTCTAATCCAGTATGAAAAAGTCTCCTTCCTTGTCTCTGTCTTACAAGTGTGATGATTCTGAGAATACAAACTAACCACTTAAGAGAATACCATCTTGTTCAAGACAAAAATAATAATCCTTTCTCAGAGCTGTCCAGAGAACAACCTAGTCAACTCTCTTCAGTGATTTCTATTGCCAATTCAAAGCCTTTATCTCTCTGGGAGTGAACAATGTATCCTTGTTTCACAAGATAAGTCTCTGTATTATGTGATGAGGGCATGATTCCGGAAATTTGAGGTTTTTCCAAGCCCCGCTAAAACTAAGGGATGCCTGGTAAGCTTCACTAACTACAGATGTTCCAGATCGAGAATCAAGGTTGAAGGAAATGACAGAGACTTTATTCAATCTAGGCAGAAGGGACGCTTGTATAGCAACAAGCGCGCAAGCATAATCATAAGCAGGCATTTTTATACACAAGAGTTTTTATGCATTAACATTGCTACATTTTGAAACTCCCTCCCTGCCTCCTTATAGGAAAAAAGGGAAAAATAAAAAGTAATATAGGAAGTTACTTTGTAGCAGAGGGTCTGGAAATCGTGCTGCTTGAGATAGTGTGGCTGTTTGGGTTGCAAGTCAGTTGAGAGAGAGAGAGAGAGAGAGAGAGAGAGAGAGAGAAAGACCGACCAGGAGATGATCTCCAGTGAAGCTCTGGAGATTTGTTGCTGTGGACCTTCTGTGCACATCTAGGGGAAGAACAATATCTGTCCATTCGGATTAACAAGCAAGCCCTCTATTTTAGTTTTCTTTCATATTTAGATAGAAATTTCAGACAATAAGTCTTGTGGTTTTAGACTTTCCTTCTTAACATCCCATCAAGTGGGGATGGGTGGATTGTGCTTTGTTTTAATAGCTTGGTGCTCCAAAACATTCTGGTCAGGAGTAGAAGGGGACCCATAATTGTTGTGTGCACATTTGCTCTTAGTGAAAGTTGCAGGGATTAAAAAAAAACATAGAGGCAGTGGTGATAGTGGTAAAGGCGGGAGTGGGGGGATGAGGAAGCAGAGCCCTTCTCATTCACTGGAGTTAGTAGTGAATACAAAATTCCTAGAGAACATCTCTCTAGAAATATTTAGTTCCTCCAGCATGACTCTATGGTCAACTTTTGCTAGAAATTGACCATAGAATGTACCTAGAGCTTCCTAGAGAAATATTATTTCTAGGAATCTCTCAGTTCTCCAGCCTGACTCTATAGTCACCATCTAGCAGAAGTTGACCATAGAGTCACACTGTAGGACCTTGAAATTGCTATGGAGAGCAATTAACCACATCAATAATAAGCAAATCTGTAAAAGCCAAGCCAGAAAATGTAGAAGGTTGAGTGTATATCAGTCCAGTGTATTCTGCTGAGAACTGGGCCAGGTGCCCTTTGGATGCCTGGGACGTAAAGTCATTGAAACAAACACCAGCTCCTAAGTGATCATCAGCAAAAACTCTTATTAAATTCAGGAGGGAGCAAGAGAGGAAGATTAAGAGAGCTTTCCTTTAATTGCATTTCATTAGCGTGCTTGAGTTGCAATGACTCTTCAGAGTCTGGCTCATTTTCCCTCTGAGGATGCTGCTTTGAGCCGGGGGATGGGATTTCTCTTCTGAAATCCAAAGGCTAACTGGGAAGTCAACTGCATGTGATAGCATGCATGTGATTCTGGCATTGAGGAGTTGGCAAGTCCTGGATGGGAAAGGAAGCTTTTTGAAGTACCCCAAGGACTGCTGAGTCTCCTTCTAAGGGTTTCTCCCATGGAGTCATTTAAAAGTATGAAAGTAGCTGGGCAATAGAAGCATCATATTCGGCCCAGTGATGCAGAAAATACAGAGTCCTAACACACCCTGCAGGGAAGGAATGCAGTCTACACACTTGTCTTTCCAACTGCCTTGAGAATCACTTACATCCATAAATGCGGCGGAGCTTGGGTTAGTTAGATCAGAGTGCTGGGGTTAAGGTACCAGTAGGAATTCACCATTCCCATTGAGTGTCTTTTCTCCCTTTGAGTTTAGCTTTCTGGGGGTGAATAAATGCATGTTTCCAGTAATAAACATATTCTAGTGATCTATCCTTGTTACAAGGTCAAATTGTTTTGGGGCAACTTGATCCTGGATGAATAACTAAAGTCCCTTCAATTTACCCAAAAGGTTTCTTCTGGTGTGGATGAACCCAGTTAGAATTGGAGTCTTTATGCTACACAATTATGGTGCTTAGACTGTTTTAACAAGAGAGCTGCATCCTTAATAATCATGGAGTACGTAGTTTGGTCAGGTGCTAGAGCTATTTGGGTGGGAATGTGAAAGACCTCATGAAACTACAAATCCCAGGATTTCATAGAACATTGCCATGACAGTTAGAGGGGAGTTCTGTTGCTATAACTGTGTAGTGTTGAAGTGGATAACTAGTACCACAAATAAAAGGATTTGTGCTTGGTGAGCACAAGCTAAACCGAATGGAGCAAGGCAGAGAAACACTCACCAGGTTGAAAACAAGCCACAGAGGTTTGTTCAATTCAGCCAAAAGGGATGCAAATACAAGTGAATCCTTCAAAGTATACAAGCATAAAACATACAGAGAAAGCAAGATGTCTTATACAGTTTGACAGCTATTCAAAACTCCCTCTCTCTTCTCTGATTGGCTGAGAGAGGGGCTGGTTTGGATCCACACCCTGACTGGTTGATAGCATTGATGACATCTCCAGGTGTGTATTCCTTTTCACTGGGAAATGATGGGATTTGCCGGCCAGTGGGCCAATCAGCTGATGGGAGTCCGCCGGATGAAGTGTCATTTGCAAAGATTAGGCCTGGACAGTTGTTTAGACACATGCAAAGGAGTATGTGCACAAATAAGTGTAGCTAGGAGTATGACATGAATGTTTTAAAAACAACTGATGTCTGAGATGAATATAGTGAATATGAGGTGTGGATAAGATGGTGACGCCTTTGCTCTCTGATGTACACAGACTTTGTTTTATGCTCAAAATTGTTAAAAATATTGTGTACAAAATGATCTTTAGGCTATGTATATAAGGTATATCTGAAACATGAATGAACTGTGTTTATTTTTAGGTCCTGTCTCCAATGTGTGTGTGTGAGTGTATGATCACGTATATGCAAGTATTCTAAGATCCAAAATAAAGCATACTCCTGGTTTTAGATAAAGGATGTGTTTGCATTTGAGGAGCTCTCCCTTTTCCCCTGCTTCAGAACAAATTGAGCATGTGTGGCTCCCTCTCACCTGTCTTTCTTGCCTCTGAGCAGAACAAGGCTGTTTCCACTAAGCAAAGCAAGGACCATGCTTCTTCAGCCTGGAGCCCTTGCGGTAATGCTCACGGTTGCCCTACCTGCGGCATAGCTGAGAAATTGAACAGCTTTATCTTTGTTAGCACCTGATAGGCTAAAGTAGGATCAAAACGTTTTATGCTGTGCTTTTGCTGCTGATTGCTACACTGAATGGCACAATATCACACTTCATTGTCCTTCAGGCTCTGCTCAGAATGAGCTGGGGAGTCAGAGCAGTACCCTGTTCCCTTCATCGGCTCAGTATTACATTTACCTTTGACTAATAGCCCAGGTTGGGCTTGAATGGATTGCCATCTCCTGGGCTATTCATCTTCAGAGACACCCACCTTTATATGTATTGGCTGTATAAACAAAAGCCTGTCTTAACAACTGCCCTTCATAAAAAGAGACAGATGTCTCCAGGACCTCGGGAGCTGCTGGGATCACAAATCTGAGAGAGTTCAGGGCTGGTTCATGAAACGTAAAAGTCTCCAGTAATCATAGGATACAGGAAAGAGCAGTTGTGCTCCCCTCTCACCACGTAGTTTTTCATACCATCCAATATTTCACAGATGAAACCAGGACACGTGTGGCCAAGCAACATTAGAGGGTGGTCAGAACAGAAAAATATATTTATAAGAAGTAAAAAAGAAAGCTAGAAGAGGCTGCAGCAGGGCAAGACTCCAACCCCACTTCTTCTTTTTCCCCTGCTGGGTTAATTGTGCATATACCGTTTTTGAAGCAACTGAAGTAACCTTAGGGCAAAGGAGGAAAGTGAGATGTGGACTGAGAAACTGGGACATTTTAAAAGCAACTGAAAAGGTGGGATGATAGAAAAGTAATTTTTGATTTTTCTGTCAAACTGAGGCCCTTGGAGAGTCTGTTTTCTAGATGCAGGGGAAGCAATAGAGATTAGAGAGTAGAGGATCCTAGAGGTTCTGCTGCTTGAAAGACTTCTGGTGTGTGGAGTGATATGATGCACTACGTCCAGTTTGGGAATGAGAAAGGGCAAAGGGATATGAAGGAAAGCAGAATGAATATATGCGTTCTTGGCCTTGAGACCTAAAACACAAATATAGGCAGGGGAATGCATGAATGCTCTCAGTGATAGATTGTACTGAAATGTTTGGGACCAAAAGTGTTTTGTATTTCAGGATTTGTTTGTATACACATAACATAATGAGATATCTTTGAGATGAGACCCAATTCTAAACATGAAATTCATTTATGTATCATGTGTATACCTTAAATAGACAGCCTGGAGTGTTTACTCACTATGTTCAATGAGACTCCCTCCCATGTTAGTGCGCATAAGACCACAGCATTAGAAATATGACCAAGATAAAAACTATAGGCTAAACTAAATTTAATGTTTGCATGTAATGCATAACCCTTTTCAAAGGCAGATAGCACCAGCTGTGTGTATGTGTGGGTGCGTATGATGAGTGTCAGGATCACAGCAGGCAGGGAAAAAAAGAATCTGAGCCATCTGTCTGCCGCCATGAGCCTCAGAAGAATCTCTCTTCCAAATGCGCTCTTTGCATTAAAAGAAAATCCCCTTTACAGATTGGATTGGAGTGCTTCCTCCATTGTAGTAACAGGGACGTGGATAATTAGGAGTGCATTTATATGGTAAAATTAATGCAGGTTGACACCACTTTCATTGCCATGTCTCAATGCCATGAAATCCTGGGCATCGTCGTTTTACAAGGTCTTTAGCTTTTGATGTCTGAGTGCTGGTGCCTCACCAAACTACATCTCCAAGGATTCCATAGCATTGAGCCATGCCAGAAGCCTGTGGTTTTCCTTATCAAATTCTTCCATTTTTACTGATATGAGGTCTGGAGCAAGTTGGTTCCTACTGCAACACCATCCCTTCTTCAGGCTTAGCATACCCAAATCTTTTTCTTTATAAGACCTTGGCTTCTGACCATTCACCATTTTTATTTATTTATTTATTTATTTACTTTGCTTATATACCGCTGTTCTCAGCCCGGGGGCGACTCACAGCGGTGTACAACATAGCAAGAACAAGTTCAAAATTCGAGACACAATCTAAAATATCAATCTAGCATTAACCAAAAACATCATCATCAAAAACATCAACAATATCAATAATACATAAGGCCATTCCACGTCGTCTCATCGTTTAAGCCACAATCCAGTATCATTTTCCGTTGTTCCATTCCTGTGGTTATTACCAGTTATTGCACTACTTGTTCGAACGCCTTCTTGAACAGCCAAGTCTTTAATTTCCTGCGGAATATCATCAGGGAAGGAGCCAGTCTGATGTCCACGGGAAGGGTGTTCCACAGCTGAGGAGCCACCACCGAGAAGGCCCTGTCTCTCGTCCCCGCAAGGCGTGCCTGTGAGGCAGGTGGGATTGAGAGCAGGGCCTCCCCGGACGATCTCAAAGTCCTGGTGGGCTCATAGGTCAGGATGCGGTCAGATAGGTATTTTGGGCTGGAACCGTTTAGGGCTTTATAGGCCAGCGCCAGCACCTTGAATTGAGCCCGGTAGCAAATCGGCAGCCAGTGGAGCTGGTACAACAAGGGCATTTCCCCCTCCTGTGATGGATTTCATTTTATTGAAAATCATCTCAAACCCCAAACACAATCTAAACACAATGTTCTGTTGATAAATTTATTTAGTTATGGAATCACAGTGTTGACACATATGTATACAGCTTACAAGAGGGAGTCTAAACTTTCTATTATGATGGCAGTAATGCCTCCAGTGCTTCTATTTTGTGAGACTTGATCATGATTATATAACAATGGAGGAGATTTGATGGATTTTATGGAGTTGGTGGGAAAAGGTGGAAGAGAAAACTGGTTGAAATTGAGAGGATTATGGGAAACGGTTAAGAATGGAGTAAAAAGAGAGGAAAATAAGTTGGATTCCCTGATCAGACAAAGGGAAGAAGGTAAAAAGGGGGGAGTGAGTGAGAGTAATATACAAAATGATAGTGGAAGCAAAAGGAATGGTGATAATCTGGATCGTCTGGAGGGGCCCTGCTGTTGGTCCCTCCGCCTGCACAAGCACGGCTGGTGGGGACGAGAGACAGGGCCTTCTCGATGGTGGCCCCTCGACTTTGGAACTCCCTGCCATTAGAGATCAGAACTGCCCCCTCCCTCATGACGTTCAGGAAACTAACAAAGACCTGGTTGTGGAACGCGGCATTTGACAACTGATTTAATTCTTTGCCCACATGAAAGGAGGATGATGAATGGGATTGTGATGGTGTTGGACGAGTTGGCTCTTTTAACTGTGATGATAATGTTTTAACGTGTATAGTGCTGATATTTTAACCGTGTAATGAAGTGGCATTGTGTTGTTATTGTATATTTTTTGTATGTTAACACATGTTGTGAACCGGTCCGAATCCCTCTTTGAAGGTGAGAGGGTCGGTATATAAGACCTCGAAATAAATAAATAAATAAATAAATAATACAAAAATGGAGTAAGGAAAGGACGTTTTCAAAAGAAAGGGTGGAAAAGATAAAGAAGGGGGTAAGTACCATTAAAATGGAAAAGTTTCAAGAATTAGTAAAGAAAAAAAAGATTTATCAAAAATGGCATAAAACCCAAGCTCAATTAGCATATTTGAGCTTGGGTCTAGATCAAATAAATGAGTTATTCAAGGTAAATTTGTACATTGGACCAGGATTGTTGGAAATTGGACGGTTGGGTCTACAAATGCTGAAGAAAGAAGACCAACAAACTTTGATAGCGATGGTTAAAGCTGCCCATGTTGTAATAGCATTGGGATGGAAGGATTAAAAAATGGACAATGGACAGATGGAATGAATACATTTGTGAACAAGTACAGGGTGAGGCAGCATAACTTCCTTTTTTCAAAACTTAATAAAACCCATTGTATGAATCAGAAATTTTTATATTTTTTTATAATGTAGGCGCATACCTAAAGTTTTGTTTTACGTAGTTTTGAAGATCAAATTAGGTAGGTGACATTCCCCCATTCTCCATACACTGAATAAACCGATTTCTGAAGTTTGTCATGACTCTTGCCAGCATAGCAGGCATTATAGCAGGTGATAATTTCTTCCTGGATGTTGGTCTTCAAATCTTGTAGGGTCCTTGGACGGTTCACATAAACACAGGATTTCAAAAAACCCCATAGAAAAAAATCACAAGGGGCCAAATCTGGAGAGCTGGCCGGCCACTCCAAATCCGCTCGAAAAGTAGGCCTTAACGGCAAAAGCATGCTCCTCACTGTTCCAACACATGATGGCGACTGAACTGTGTCAGGACAAAACTTTACACTCCCGCCTCTCGGACGAGACCACTAGCGCTCCACTATATCTTCAACCGACTGAATGGTGCGCATTTTATAAAAGGAAGTTATGCTGCTGCTCCTGTACAATAGGATATAATGGGAATAATACAGCAAGATATTCCATGGATTATAAAAATACAAAGAATAAGATATGTGAAATGGACTGAAGAAGGGAAAGCTAATGATCAGATAAAGGAGAAAACGGACAGACTCCTGGACTGGTTGCACTTAAAAATGCTTTGTAAAGCTGGAGAGAGGGAGGGGGAGGGAAAAGGGGGGCAAAATGTAATGGTTTATGGATGTATATAAAGTAAGTTTATTTCTATGAATTAGATGGATATCATTGCAATAAAAACATTTTGAAAAAGAGATTTGATCACAATTGCTAGAGCCCCTGCCTTGCCAGCAAAAACTCCTACATTTGTTTCTGAATCATCTATAGCAAAGGTGCACAGCTCTGTAAAGCTATTTCCTTTTAATCTTATACCCATTTGTAGCATGGTGATAATTACCTGCAAAATGTAGAGAAAAAAGAACAGAAAGTAATAAAATGATGGTGGAACCTGCAACTTTCCCTTGGAATCGTGCCCCTTACTCTAAGTACTGACCCAGAAAATGGCATTGTCCTTTATGGAACCAAAAGTGCTTCAGCACCAAATTATTAGACAGTCCCCATCATCATCTCATTCCTATTTGCATGCTTAGCAACCAACAAAGCTCACACAATGGAAAAGGACAAAGACTGCTACACTTAGCAGATTTGAAGAGAAAAGGTCAACAATGAATGTGGGCATGGCACAGGAACAACAAGGAGAACACTCCGCTCCATAAATATTCCTATTGCTTTTTGGTGAAGCTGATTATACCCTTAACCCCGGCATTTGGCTAAATTAGTTTATATTTCTTGATCTGCTTATTGAACTTTCTTCCAAAGAGTGTTAAATCTAAAGAACAGCCTTTCTCTGTTTGTAATTTATGGCATTTATACCATTTATTACCTGTTTTCGATTATAAAAATAATTCCAAAGCAGGGTGCTATGCTAATAAAACAAAATGAATTAATACATTCCATCGATGAAACAATAAAATGCGGGACAGCTTATAGAGAGTTAAACCGTTTCAGAGGCATGAATTCAACCAAAAAATTAGGTAAATAAATAAGTCTATAATGGATTCTAACAGCAAGTCACTTGTTGCTAACTATACAGGAAGGAGAGGAATTTGGAGCTACATGCCTGCACTGGAATGGCTGAATTGCCATCTATCACATTATGGCAAATGATTCATCCTCAAGAGCATTTCCACTAGATTATGGGGGAGAAGGTGTTCCATTCGTCATCAAGGTCTTAAACTGTAGAAAGCTTATACATTGATACAAGGACCTTGACCTTAACTGGTGCATTGCTTTCACTACTGATGTCATACTTTCTTGCAGGATGCTATTCTTAGCAGCCTTCTCACAGTGTTTTACACTGAGTGCAACTTAATAATAATAATAATAATAATAATAATAACAACAACAACAGCAACAATAATAACAATTTGTTTTTGTATCCCATCACCATCTCCCCAAAGGTGAAAAGCCTGGTCAAACATAGATTAAAACATAGCACAGTAAAATTTATAAAAGCAACAATGTAAAGCAACATAAAATATCATCAAACAACCAGTGGCCAGACATAGTAGCCAAATACTAAACTCCGGTGGGCAGGACCTGTGCAATACAGTTTCAAGGGCAGGGCAGATGGAAAAAAATGCAGGAGCCATATGATAAGTTAGGGCTAGAAGGGCAATGTCAATTAAGATACTATATCTATCAGGCAGGAAACAGTGGTAAAGTGCAGGAGCCAAATGTAGAGTTATGGCTGGGGGGCGGGGGTTATCTAGTGAACTGTTTAATCAAAAGCACAGTGGAACATCTACATTTTTAGGTCTTTATGAAAAGTGGACAGGGTAGGTGCCAGTCTAATCTCCCTGGGGAGAGAGTTCCAGAGCCAGGGGGCCACCACTGAGAAGGCCCTCTCACTCATCCCCACCAACCATGCTTGTGACGGAGGTGGGAATGAGAGAAGGGCCTCCCCAGAAGATCTTAGAGCTCATGCAGGTTCATAGGGGAAGATGTGATCACAGAGATAGGCAGGTCTTGAACCGTTTAGGGCTTTGTAAGTGATAACCTGCACTTTGAATTGAGACCAGAAACTTATTGGCAGCCAGTGGAACCGTTTAAACAAGGGGGGTTGACCACTCCCTGTAACTCGCTCCAGTTAACAACCTGGCCATTAACCTTTGCACCAATTGCAATTTCTGGGCCGCCTTCAGAGGCAGCCTCACGTAGAGCACATTATAATAGTCCAATCTGGAGGTAACTAAGGCATGGACCACCATGACCAAATCAGACTTCAGGAGGTACGGTCACAGCTGGCACACAAGCTTTACATGTGCAAAGATCCTCCCGGCCACTGCCGACATCTGAACATCAAGAGTCAGCGCTGAGTCCAGGAGGAGCCCCAGACTGTGGACCTGTGTCTGAACTTTGTTTATGTGAGTGAGCTTTCAAATCACCTGTCATCTTATGGGGGACCTATATAGATTCATAGGGAATTATATCAAGCAGGTCTGGACTACCTTCATGCCCCCCCCCCCCCCCCGGCTACCTCTTAGCCGATATTGTTTATGGGATCAGGTGTTAGCTTTTCTGATGCTCTCTGACATACATAGCAAAAGTTGGGATAGTTTACAAGAACACTGGGTCATAAACAGTGGGGACCCAGAAAAAAAATCCAAGCAATTTCAGTTTTTGCTGCCACTGTTTCAGTCTGCAGCTTGAAATACCAAACAAAAATGGAGTCAGATGTGTTGCAGTTTTGCAAGGGAATATTATGATAATTTCTCTCTTTATGCATAATTTTCAGATTAAGTTACATTGACGCTTCAGTAGCAAGAGGCAGGGTGCAGCAAATGTCATTTACACTTGATTATTATTTTTAAACCCTCATCAAAATAAGCTTGCCTAATTAGGGCAATTACACCACAGTGCTATGCAGGGGGGAAAATGATTCTGATTTAAAAATCAGATGCTCCATAAATAAGAAACCCTTTCCATTTGGGATTATACCACAAGAGAGCTACTTAATGTAGAGCCGTAGGATGCAGAGAGAATGAGACAGGAACAAATTGTTGAAGGGTTGCCCTGTGTCAATTTAAGCCTCTTTAATAGCTCAAAACAACAAGGGAGACAGGACTTGTGATGTTAGCAGTCAACTTCATGTTCTCCTGATAGATGTAGAATAATAGAAACTGGAGAAATTCTTGTCCAAGTTAAACATAGAACTGGAATGGTAACTGTACACCACTAGATATTGTTAGACTACAATTCCTAGTTTCCCTCACCATTGGCTATGCTGGCCAGGGCTACTGGGAGTTACAATCCAACAACACTCGGAGGGCTACACAGTTCCCATCCACAATTTAGGATTTAAGTTTACTGTCTTCACACCAGCTACTTGCCATCAGGTAGCTATTAGGACTCTGATAGAACTCTTGTACTTCAGAATAGGAATGCTTGAGGAAATCCTGTGCCCCAGATTTTGGAGTGAAATGACATGGATCTGCACCTCCTGGGCCAATGTGCTGAGATATCTATATCTGGGGGAATTGTGAATAATCCAATTCTTATTTGACTGAAAATGTTAAAAACGTAATGGTAAAGGTTTCCTCTGACATTAAGTCTTGCCATGTCTGACTCTGAGGTGTGGTGCTCATCTCCATTTCTAAGCTGAAGAGCCGGCATTGTCCATGGACACCTTCAAGGCCAGCATGACTGCAAGGAGCACCTTCCCACCAAGGTGATACTTATTGTTCTACTCACACTTGCATGTTTTTGAACTGCTAGGTTGGCAGAAGATGAGCCTAACAGCAGGAGGTCACTCCACTGCCTGGATTTGAATCACCAACCTTTCAGTCAGCAGCTCAGTGGTTTAACCTGCTGCACCACAAGGGGTTCTGAAAATGTTAGCAATTGTTTTATGCTTCTACTTACTAACTGCAAATTTGTAGATATCCTGTTTCTTACTTTTCTGCATTCCTTTCCTTTATTGCTTTAACCTGCAACCATTTTCTCCTCCTCCTTTTTCCTTTATTATACTATGTACTTTATTATGAATGAGCATTTTAAGTGAAGCTACTTTTATTTTATTTTTTGTGTGTCAGGAGTGACTTGAGAAACTGTAATTCTCTCCCATTTCTGGTGGGAGAGAATTGGCCATCTTCAAGGACGTTGCCCAAGGGACACCCAGATGTTTTGATGTTTTACCATCCTTTTAGGAGGCTTCTCTCCTGTCCCCACATGGGGATCTAGAGCTGACAGAGGGAGCTCACCCAGATTTGAACCTCTTACCTGTCTATATACGAGTATTGCAAAGAATATAAAGCTATTTATTTGATCTGCTGGACCTGTATGTGTGGGATTGGTTATAGTTCAGCTTCTGCCTTGAAAATTTGATTCCTCTTCTTGATAGAGCTGGTAATATGAAATATCTTTCATATTTCCCAGGTCATAAATGTTTCTGCTTGAAAAGCAACCATCCCTCCTGTTGTTCAGTGTCCTTCGCTGGGATGGGATTACCACATCACCGCACAATATCCTTTGCAGACATCATAGCCACTTTTCAGCAGGCACAATAACAGCTGCATACTAACTTGCTCTAAAATAAACACAGAAACAAAAAAAAAACTTTTAACTTGAAAAAACTAGCACTTATAAAATTTAAAAGCATCTTTTAGACTACTTTATTTAGCACTATAATTAATATTGTTAATAATGTGAACATAAATGGAGTGGACTTGGAACAGATGACAACATGCAGAAATTACATAGCTTGGAAATGGTTTATCTGTCCACCTTTTTGTCTACTGTTTTGGATTAAAACTGCTGTAATAAAACCATATTCTGCTTAGACTACTTTTCAGCATTTTCCTTGTTCCCAAAAGAATCTTAAAAGGTTCATCTGTCTTTAATAATTGTGATGAAGAGCAGATTTCCGTAAGTGTAGCTTTTTGTGAACTGGTTGGGAAATGTTCAGTGTCCTGCTGGAATTCCTACATACCCATTGGCTAGCATCCTGAGTAGTCCTTTATTGGCTGAAGTGCAGATGGCTATTCACCTGCCTTTGTGCTCAGGCCAAAAATCTTCCATATCCGACAGCTTTGAAGACCAAGAGAGGCTGAGGCTGCATCTCCTTAGAAGAAGAATGAGAGTGGTGAGAGGAGTAGCATCACTAAGGAGTTGTGTGGTGTGTGGACTGCACTGGATCACACTTACATGATTTGTCTATAATTTTTATACACTTTTTTTTGCAGAAATGTATTTGTTTTCCTTTAAAATATCCCCGTAGTTAGATACAACCACAAAAACATATTTTGTCAGACCAGTTCTAAATATATATGTACCTACAAAGCTACAACCCATATACTTACAAAGCTAAAACACCACTAATTTATTATTATTTTTTTAATAATGGACATGATTTGCTCCAGGTTACTTAATGGCTAAGCGGGAATTCAAATGCTGGTCTTTTGGAGTCAACACTCTCACTAATACACCATGGTGACTCCCTGTTGCTCTGCTTATTTCTCCTTTATTGTCCAAAGCAAAGTATTAACTTGGAAGTCTCTGAAATGCTATGGTTTCAGAATCAAATCAGGGTTTGGTAATCCCATAAATTCTATTCAAGATTCCCAATATAACTTAGCAAATGGCCAAAAGAAAGATGCCAGATTTATGCATGACTCTGGGGGGTCATGCATAAAATGCATCTGTAGTACAGTGATGGAGCATGTGCTGTGTGTGCAGAAAGTTCAGCGTTCAATATCTAATAAATATTATAAGTAGGAATGGGAAAAAACTTTTATCTGAAAGTCCATAGTGCTGGTACAAGTCAGTGTATGTTGTATCAAATTTGCTATCTTATAGGGACTAGGTCTCTGTCTAATGTGATTAGTTCATCTGCTGAACTGACTTGAAAATAAGATGGTCAGACTACCCAAACTTGGAAACATCTCTCCAGCCAGAATAATAATAATTCAGTGTACAGAACGAATTGGGTGAATGCCTGAGGTTAGTTGTTCCTCTTCCTCCTTGGAGTAAGAATGGTGTGGTGGAAGTAAAGGGGAAACAAAATTGTGTCCTTGACTTTGCCACTAAAGCATGTAGGTCTTCTTCTGATTGAAGGTGTTAGAAACACAATATGCAGTTGGCTTTTATGCCTCCTTCATGCCTCCCTCCTGCCTTCCGCTGGGATTCAGTCTGCCATTCTTGCTGAGACTGGTGCTTCCTGTCACTGCCTGTCTGTCTGCCTCTACCAACCAGCTGCCTCAGAATGAGGATGGAATACTAATCAAGCGTACGGACAGACTGGCATTTTGTTCAGGGAGATAAGCTCCTCACATATCTATCTGTTGATCTAGCTATCCATCTGTCTGTCATCACCAACAGCCTCATCTTAAGCATCTCTATTTGGAAACAGGTTTAATCGGGTCATTTGGCTATGCGAACATGCCTAGGATTAAAACAACCTTTCTACATTCTTCATGGTTAAGAGATCAATGTTCTTTCTCTTCTCTTTTCTAATTTCTGCCTATGTTCTAGCCCTATGAGGAGCGGCTTAAAGAGCTGGGTATGTTTAGCCTGAAGAAGAGAAGGCCGAGAGGAGACATGATGGCTATGTATAGATATGTGAGAAGAAATCATAGGGAAGAGGAAGCAACCTTGTTTTTCTGCTGCTCTGGAGGCTAGGACGGGGAACAATGGCTTCAAACTACAAGAAAGGAGATTTCATCTGAACATTAGGAAGAACTATTCAGCGGTGGAACTCTCTGCCCCAGAGTGTGTCGGAGGCTCCTTCTTTGGAGGCTTTTAAACAGAGGATGGATGGCTATCTGTCGGGGGTGCTTTGAATGTGATTTTTGGGGGTGCTTTGAATTTGATTTTCCTGCTTCTTGGCAGGGGGTTGGACTGGATGACCTACAAGGTCTCTTCCAATTCTATAACTCTATGTATGATGTAGATTGTTTAACAGGACTGGCCTTATTGTGAGCCAGATTGAGGCAACTGACTCATTCGGCAGATTGGGGGGGGGGGGAGTGCGCAGGGGGCAGGGAGGGATCAGTAGTGGCAACAATACCAGGCCATTCCCCTTTGCCACATGATATACCCGTAACTTGTTACATCTGTAGCCTGGGAAGATACCTGTTCAGTCACATGAGATTCAGTTGACAGCCTGGTTGACATTTATCATGTGGATTTGGGAGGTGGGGAAAAGATGATTCTGTCCTTTGGCTTGGGCTGCATAAAGTTTTGAATTAGCCCTGCCTATGGAACAGGGACATTGCTGGCAATCTAAGAAGAAATGGGTTGACATTCATAGTGAGGTGTGATGTAGAAGAAGTAGTCATGAGATCTTCTACCCAAATAATGTCAATAGGATTGCATTAAAAACATGCCAATATAGCTACAGTCCAGGCTGGGCAGATTCTATAAAGCTATCAAAAGAAAAAAAATCATATACCAAAACAGAACATGTTGATCATCATAGTTGACTAGTATTCAAAAGCAGGAAACAGTAGAAACAAACAATATTGGAGAATTTGGCCTATAATCAAGAAATGAAGCACAAGAACAACTTACAGAATTTTGTTAAGTCAATAGTTCCTTAGTTGGAAACATATTCTGCATGTCACCTAACGGATGAGATTATATACATGTATATCACCAGATAGTCAATACAGAAACCTGAAAAATTGTAACCCCAACTAGGGATGTTGAATGATCAGTGGGGGAAATATATCTTAAAAGGGGGCATCAAAGATTGTAGTCATCAGTGCAGAGTTGTACTAGTCTTCCATCCAGCTAAGTGATCTTTAAGATGCTTCAAGAAAGGCATTTACCATTTGTGGAATGAGAAATGCCAAATGTCTAAGCTAGGTTTCCAAAGGAAGCAATGCACTCGCTAATAAAATTCAACAGACAATCAACGTGTGCCTTATTGTTTCTTACCTTTGACCCAGGTAAGAAACACCCTTTTTGGATGTTCAGAATGTACGAAAAGCATAGCATAACAGGAGGATTATGTCTGCTATCTATATCCTTACCCTTCATAGCTGTGCTCAGTCATCCTCATCAGTTCACAAAAGGCCTTCTTCGGTTCCCCTACTCTCATTTTAGGGAGACCAATATATTAGAATAGAAAAGCTTTTAGTGTGCCCAGAAGTTCCCCTTCCAACTGGGAACCTGATCTTTATTTTTTATGTTTATTTTTTACAGTTCCAGGTCATAGGGAGAGCCTCTATGTTGTGGTAGAAGCCTCCTTGTTCGGAATGATGGGTGTCCACACGAGAAACTGGAAGAGCTCGACATGGACTGATAGAGTCTATGAATATACATCTTCACACAGAGTTTTGGAAAGCAATTGAAAAGAAAGAAGAAAAGTAGTGGGAAAAGTATGTTTCAAAAACCTCCTTGAGTTGATATTTACCTTACACTGATTTTCATTTGGCATTGAAATTTGTGTCACATAATATAATAGATTTTTTTTCATGTCAGGAGTGACTTGAGAAGCTACAAGTTGCTTCTGGTGTGAGAGAATTGGCCGTCTGCAAGGACATTGCCCAGGGGACGGCCAGATGTTTTGATGCTTTGAGGCTTCTCTCATGTCCCCACACGGGGAGCTGGAGCTGACAGAGGGAGCTCATCCACGCTCTTCCCGGATTCAAAGCTCCGACCTGTCAGTCTTCAATTCTACTGGCACAAGGGTTTAACCCATTGTGCCACTGGCATCTCCTATAGCACTTGCTAGAAAACTGGTTAAAAATCTAATCTATGATTTCACTCTTCTCCTGCTATGGCTTGAGAAAAAAGTAAACTTTTTTTTGGAAGCCCTATTGTTCACCCACACACCCACTGAAAGGGAATGATTGATTTTTTTTAAAAAAAAGGAAAGAAGGATGCAGGAAAGACTTTAGAAAATAAATACATATAAACTGTAAGCCAAGGCTACCTAAACGTTGTTGACAATACCATAGTAGATCACTCTCCACCGAATTTACTCCACAAAAACAATTTTCCAAAATCATTGCATTGCAATTATGATAAAATTTTATAGTTTTTGGAGCAAAGTAATTAATTGTAAATTATTCAATTGCTATCTGCAATTAGTAACTTGCAATACCTTTCAATAAAACATTCGAAACTGTGATAAAATTCCAGGTTGTATCATTGACAACCTTATTTAAACGATCTAAAGACACAAAGAAGCTAGAAATCTCTAGTTATCTTGGGAATTAGAAACATCCTTTATACACCCCATGTTTGGGATGGTAAATCATATGAATAATTATTTCCACAAGTACAAGACAATTGAAGTAGGAGGGAGTGGAGAAGAAAAAGTCGGCCTGTACATTTTTCAATATGATTCTATTATTAGCCTCTGGAATGTCCCACGGTCACTTAAGTTCCACAGATGAATGTAGCTTCATAAAAAGGATGACCCTTTCATTTTAAGCCTGCGGTGTATTCATTTTAACAGAATAAAAATCACGATGACACTTCAAATTGCATTGAAAAAAGATTACAAAAAGAGGGCTTCTCTCTTTGGCACAGTGACAAAGTACAAAGATACACAATTTGGCATCTGTCATTCTATCTGTCTGTCTAGCTATTTCTCACAGACTGCATCTGCCCCTTCCCGATAAATCCAATGTAAAGGGCTCCAAAGCTGTTACAGTGTAGCCAAGAAGTATTTCTGGAGTCAGGTGGCCATCCACACAGTCAACCGGGCTAAGGGCACATTGGGCTTGCCATTGCCACAGGCGTCACACTCAACTCCTGGAATGATTCCATCAGTGTTGCCCCTGAAAAATACTACAAATCTCTTGGGAAGACAGGCAGACAAATGTCAGTGTGATGGAAGAAGCAAAGACATGAGCAATGAAGTGATGCTCCCACGCCATCAACTCTGCTGGACTGGCCACATTGTCTGAATGCCTGAAGACCGTCTCCCAAAGCAGTTGATATCCTCCCAACTCAAGAATGGGAAACATAATGTTGGTGGACAGGAAAAGAGATTTAAAGATGGGCTTAAAGGCAACCTTAAAAACTGTGTCATAGACACGGAGAACTGGGAAGACCTGGCCCTCGAGCGCTCTAACTGGAAGTTAGCTGTGACCAGCAGTGCTGCAGAATTCGAAGTGGCATGAATGGAGGGTGAAAGGGAGAAATGTGCCAAGAGGAAGACGTGTCAAGCCAACCCTGACCGTGACCGGCTTCCACATGGAAACTGATGTCCTCACTGCAGGAGAACATGCGGATCAAGAAAAGGGCTCCACAGCCACCTACAGACCCACTGCCAAGACACTACACTTGGAGGCCATCATCCTTGGGCTACGAGGGATCACCCAAGTAAGTAAGCCACTAGCAAGTAGCTTCCTCCCAGCCACATGCTGGTGACATCATATGAGATGCTGTCTTGCTAGGAATCAATAAATATGATTTCTGCCTTGTTGGGAGCTATTGTTATATTAAAAATTACCGTTATGGATTGAGCAGGATCACTGAGCAGTTGCTTGCCCATATGATGCTAATATTTCAAAATTACCTACTGTAGATGGTATATCAGCTCACTCAGGAGCTTCTAATGAATTTTGTTCCACAGGAGTGACTGTCTCACAATTGGGTGTTCACCCACCATTTGCTTTGATTGCACAGAAGTCGAGAGGTTCAGCGAGTGTCTTCCCACCTACTGGGTTTGCCTGCTGCTGCCACTGTTCTGAAGAGTCTCCATGTCTCTCATGCAACCGGGGGATTTGGCAGAGATGCAGACTGACTTGTCTTGCCTTTTGTATGAAAGGACTAGTCAAGTGGAAAACTACGGAGTGAGCTGCAGATCAGATCACTGCACAGCCGTCCTTACGCATGGATAAACTAACATGTCAATACACGCGGCATGAGGCTGCCTCTCCTGGCCTTCCTTTCTGGCAGGAAAGCAGTTGCAGCTAATGAAGTCATGGGAGATAACAGACAGAAGGTAATAGATCTGCTTACTTGATACCAGTTAGGTCTCATCTTGACAACAGTTGTAGGGTCTGTGGTTCTGAGGCAGATAAGTTGAAAATGATTTAAGGGAAAGTTGAGAAGCTGAACAGGACTTTTCTGAAGCAGTAGGAAGGGTGAAAAAAATTGCATTTTAAGAGTATAATTTCCACATTTTTAAATTTGCCACAATGGTATCATTACTGACTTCTCTACCCTACTCCTCATTCCATTATTCATTTCTCTAAACAAATTTTAGAAATTCCAACCATAGCAGTGCTTTGACAGCAGAATGGTAGGATGATGGGACATGATGCTATAAGGGCAGAGAGAGAGGAAAAAATGACAGAAATTAGAAAAATGGGTTAAAAGGAGTTTAAGAGGAGTTTGAGAGGGATGACCTGTGGCTTTTCTGTAAGAGATTTCCTTGTGAATGTTTAAGGAGGGAAAAGAGGGTCATTAATATAATATTTTAGTGTGAAAAAAATACACATTTTCAATGACTTAGGCCCCTTCTACACTGTCCTTATATCCCAGGTTATCTGCTTTAAAGTGGATTATATGAATCTAAACTGCCAGATAATCTAGGATAAATGGATATTCTGGGATCAGACCCTGGGATATAAGGACAATGCATAAGGGGTCTCAGTAGGAGTAATGCATTGCTAAAGCACCCTGATTGTGTAGTTTGACAGAAGAAGAGTGTAGAGGTAAAATGAATCTACATAGAATCATAGGCCCCTTCCACACAGCTGAATAAAATCCCACATTTTCTGCTTTGAACAAAAATATATGGCAGTGTGGACTTAGATAACCCAGATTAAAGCATTGTGGGATTGTCTGCCTTGCTATTCTGGGTTATATGGCTGTGTGGAAGGGCCCGTAGAGTTGGAAGAGACCTCGTGGTTATCCTTAACTAGTTATCCTAACAGTGCTAAAGCGGGCTCATGCCCAGGGCTTCAGATTCCTAGTGGCCCATGTCTCAGTTGTTTCCCCACCGTTCAAGACAAGATGAGAACAAATAATCCAAAGTAGTTTTAGGCATATTCCACAAATGAAGAACCTGAACCAGCTAAATGTTTGAATATAAGTTTGTTTCCTTTGTCATTGGTATCTTCTACTCCATGAATGCAGCTTGAGTTCAATTTTGGCACACAGTACAGGACAAGTCCCTTCTTCGAGCAGCTTCTAATCTAAACACTTATAAAGGATAAATGACAAAGGACAAGAAGGAATACAGAATTGTTTCAGATATGAGCTGAAAAGTTTCAGAAGAGTGAATTTCATTATTGGTTTCTGAATAAAAGGTGAATCCCTAAAGACGTTTTGTTTCAACCTCTGCTATATTCAATTTCATGTAAAGGACACTCCCCCAACCCCCCCCCCCAAAAAAAACCCCTCTTGGTTTAAGATTAAAGTTACAATTCCCTCCTCTTGGCTCAAGCTTTATAAAGTTGGAAATATACAATTTGGGTCTTAAGAAACACGTCCTGTTTACATTACAGGCAATGCTAACAAAACATCCAACAGTAAGGGGCACATCTACACTGACCATTTGGGTTTGTCCACTGTGAGGGTCATAGAATCATAGAGTTGGAAGAAACCTCATGGGCCATCCAGTCCAACCCCCTGCCAAGAAGCAGGAAAATCACGTTCAAAGCACCCACGACAGATGGCCATCCAGCCTCTGCTTAAAAGCCTTCAAAGAAGGAGCCTCCATCACAGTCTGGGGCAGAGAGTGCCACTCTCATAGTTAGGAAGTTTTACCTAATGTTCAGGTGGAATCTCTTTTCCTGTAGTTTGAAACTTAATCCTGACAAGACAGAGGTCTTCCAGGTCAGTCATTCAGCCGATCAGAGTATAGGATGGCAACCTGTGCTCGACAGGGTTACACTCCCTCTGAGGACACAGGTCCACAGTCTGTGTGTCCTTCTCAATTCTGCACTGACACTTGATGCTCAGGTGTCGACAGTGGCCAGGAGAGCCTTTGCACAATTAAAGCTTGTGTGTCAGTTGTGCCCTTACCTCATGAAGTCCGACTTGGCTCTGGTGGTCTATGCCTTAGTTACCTCCAGACTGGATTACTCCAATGCACACTCTACAGGGGGCTGCCCTTGAAGACGACCCAGAAATTGCAACTGGTGCAAAAATTGCTGACCAGATTACAAACTGGAGCAAGTTAAAGGGAACGGCCAACCCCTCTGTTATAAACAGCTCCAATGGCTGCCAATGAGTTTCTGGTCCCAATTCAAGGTGCAGGTGATTACCTACAAAGCCCTAAATGGTTCAAGACCTGCCTATCTTTGCAATTGCATCTTCCCCTATGAACCAACATGAGCCCTAAGATCACCCAGGGAGGCCCTCCTCTCGCCTCCGCCTCAGGCGTGGCTCGTGGGGACGAGGGAGAGGGCCTTCTTGTTGGTGGCCCCCTGGCTCTGGAACTCTCTTCCTAGGGAGATTTTAGGTTCTTGCGGAAGGAGGACAGGATAGGTGACAGTCTGGTCACCTACCCTGTCCTCCTTCCGCAAGAACCTAAAATCATGGATGTTTCATTGTGCCTTTGATTAGGCAGTTCCAAGAATTAGAATATCTAAGTTCCAGCACTTTAACATTGCCCTCCACTCTACAATCCTGACATCATAAAGCCCAAGGATATTACTCTCCCCTCCCTGCCACTGAATTTTGCACTTTCCCTTAGCTCTATCTAGGAATTTTGCACAAACCCAGAGCCCTTTGAACTCTGCACTTTTATTGCTCATATTGTACTGTTTTCATGTATGTTATGTTTTATTGCGATATGTTTCTAATGGTTTTGTTTTGTTTTTCTTTTATTACATTTCGTTTTAACTCTGTGCTCTCTGGGCCTGTCGCTTTGTAAGCCACCCTGAGTCTCTTCAGGGAGATATCAGCTGGGTATAAAAATAAAGTAATCGTTGTTGTTGTTGTTGTTCCACGTCCTAGTCTCCAGGGCAGCAGAAAACAAGCTTGCTCCCTCCTCCTATGACTTCCTCTCACCTATTTATACATGGCCCTAATCATGTCTCCTCAGCCTTCTCTTCTTCAGGCTAAACATGCCCAGCTCTTTAAGCCACTCCTCATAGGGCCTGTTCTCCAGACCCTTGATCATTTTAGTTGCCCTCCTCTGGACACATTCCAGCTTGTCAATATCTCTCTTCAATTGTGGTGCCCAGAATTGGACACAGTGTGATTCCAGGTGTGGTCCAATCAAGGCAGAATAGAGGGGTAGCATGACTTCCCTGGATCTAGACACCATACTCCTATTTATGCAGGCCAAAATCCCATTGGCTTCTTTTGCTGCCACATGACATTCTTGGCTTATGCTTAACTTGTTATCCACAAGGACTCCAAGATCTTTTTCACATGTACTGCTGTTAAGTAGATGATTACATTGACTTGTCTGGAACAGGTTTGAGACTAGGAAGGTGACTGCATTTCCCATGGAACCCTAAAACTGCTGTACAGGGTCCCCGGTCCCAATCTGTTTCCAAAAGAGATTTGTGCCAGAGCTCTGGAGGTATACCAGGTGACATTAAAAATGGAGACTGGTGAAAGATTTTAAAAATCAAGCATTTTGCAAGAAGCTTGGTAGTGGTCCCTAGAAGGATCTTATACAAGGTTTATCTGCCCCAGTTGTTTCATTTTACATGTACATATTATTAGTATTGAATAAAAAAAATTCTAAAACATGCCAAATTGCTCTCTTTCTTTTATAGTGTAGAAACCTACCCCTATTTCCCCCCTATTATTTCTGCTTCCAGTACTAGCTTTTCTATTAAAGAAATAATGCCAGGAATGCATCTCCTTTGTAAAGTGAGATACACCTGTAACAAAATGTGTAATGTCAGAAACTATGTTTGATTTCAACATATCCTCATTGTGGCTATCTTTTTCCTTGCTCTTTCAGACCTCAATCTAGATGGGCATGATGTAGCAATCCAATATATCCTGATGAAACACCTGAGCTTTGCTGAATTGCTGGATGAATTTCCTGTGTGCTCATCCAGGCCTGTTTGTTCCAAATACATAATAAAAACCTTGAACTTTTATGTAATTCACCCTTACTATTATGCCATGTAAAAGCTTCTTTTGTGTTGATATTGCTAATGAAGGGTGCTTGAAAAGGGTTATTTATCTCTTGTAAGTATTTAGGGATGCACAGTTTGAACGGTCAATAGGATACAGTGCACTTTGAAGCTTACAAGCTCTTTATAGGATTGGTAGAGTGAAAACTGGAGAGGTTCATATACCTTTCATAGTTGTCACTCCAAAGACATAGCAGCAGGGTCAAAGCTTTTTTTTTTTTTTTAGTGAATCATGAAAAGTAGTTCCATAACAAAATAATTTAAACAGTATGGTTCATTTTATATTTTATATAGACTAAATTCAACCAATTTTCTATTTCAGTTTCAAGTCTTAAAATAACTGAAAATGACTGTTAATTGGTAATTTATAGCTACAAAAATACCACAATGTCTGTTGGAAACACTTGAAAACTGTGTCAATACACTTGGACAGAAATCAGGCTCCATTGATAAGTTTCAATGAACACCCAAGAGTGCAAGTACAGTCAGTCTTTCTTGCCCCATTGTGCCTCTTATGTATGTTTTCAAAAGTTTAAGAGTTGAAAATGACCTATATATAGGCATAGCAATGGGAACCCTACTATCTGGAAAAGTGGGGAAGCAAGGAGGGAAAGGCCTAATTCCCCATTAGGAACCTGCCTCTTACCTCACACTGAAGCAAAGAGCACAGCAGGGGGGCAGAGCAACCTCCAATAGCCTGCAGCTCCACCCCTGTCAAGTGCCCCCATCAAGTCAGGTCTCCTTCATGAGGGTCTTCAAATCCTCCCCTCCCCCAATGCCTTAGGCTTTGCTTGCCAGTTATGGGTGAGCCAACTTGGTTGCTTCCACTATATCAGCTATTGCTACAAGTAATGACAGTGTGAATAAGTTCCCAAAATTTGCTTGAGATAATGCTTTCAGTTCTGGAGGGACTTGTTTATTTTTTTCTTCTCATAGACTTAGCATGGTGATTTGCTTAACCAGTTAAAATTCATGAGTAAACCAAGTTTTTTTTAACCTGAACCCCTAACTCCCCCCCCCCCTTGAATACAGCCCTGCATAGCAGTGTTAATCTGGAATATCAGTAGGCAAAGGGATGTTTAGCACCTTTGAGGCTTTCTCTCAGTGTGCTACAAGATCCCACTGCACACTTTAATACTTGTGCAGGAGAGGAAATTCCAGCAAGTCCTGCTTATTACTTCTATTGCACAACTAACAATGCTTGATGAAATTCCCCATTCTACACAACCATTAAAAGTATGACAACCCTCTCCAGTTTTCACTCTAGCAACCTCAGAACTGTATTCTTCACTGAAAAGGGGGATATAACAAAAACGTAACTTTTTTACAGACCAGTGTTCAAATTCCTTCATGGTCATGGATACCCACTGGGTGACCTTTGGTAAATCACTCTCTCTCAGCCTCAGAGAAAGGCAAAGACAAACACCCTTGAACAAAGCTTGCAAAGAACAACTAGTGATATATTTAGCTTAGGGGCACCCTAAGTTAAAGGGAAACAACACCTGCATTTTGGTTTAAAAGAAAGGACATCTCCACATGCACCTGGTTTGCAAAGAGGTTAGTACTTCCAGGAAACTTGTTTCAGTTTGAATCTGTTTGTGGACAAATTTATGTGTGGGGTACATGCCATGTTTCAAAGCAAAATTATGCTTTCAAATATACAATTCTGGATTTTATGGTGTGACAGGGGATTCTGGAAGAGCCTTAGGGTCAGTCATGCAAGAGCTGCATGTAACCGACTGCCTTTCTGTTGTCCTTGCTTCAACCCATCTTGCTGGCTATGGATTTAAGCAACAAGTCCCAAGTTATGTTCTATTTTCTTAGGGAAACATATTCTGCCTTTTGCTGTCTTATCTGTGGCTTGTTATTGTGTGCCTTAAAGTCACTTCCCACTCAAAGTATTCATAATGAGAAACTATCATGAGTTTGTCTTTACAAAATTTATTCAGGTGAGTTTTTCCATTGTCTTCCTCTGAGGCTGAGAGTGTGTGACATGTCCCAGGTCGGTTGAGCAGAAATTTGAACTTTGATCCCCAGTGTCCTAGTTAAATTGCTATACCAGACTGAATTTACTTTCTGCGGGTAGCCACTAGCAACCTCTCCACCTGTTCTTCCTTTTTTAAACAGTGAACAGAAGGCAGTGTACAGCCTAGTAAACATGTAGTAGAGACAAGCCCTTAGGAAGCTAAGATCAGTTCCCGCATCACTGCAATTTGCTTTTTGTTAATATAACTACAAACTTCAGGGCATAAGACCAGCCAGTGCTGATAGCAACATTGTTTCTAGTTTCTGACATCTGCGTTATTTCAAACAGGCCACCTGCTTAAGCCACGTTACTTAGCCTCTCAATGGAATGAATATATACATTTGCTGTAAAATATATACAAGGACTCAGTGTAAATAGCCCAGGGAACAGAAGTGGCAGGGGCTGGCAAAGAGTGGTTGGACACCATTTTCCGTAAGCACAATTAAAGGGCTATGCAAACGGTCGGACCCTGTGATTAACGCAGCTTCCCAATTCACATGAATATTAAACGCCAACAGGCCCAGGCTCCCCACACAATGAATTCTGTATGAATCTTAAGATAAATCATTTGGATAAGTTAGCAGCAGCTGTACTCCCTTGCCACCAGCTGCCTCAAAAAATCATTTCAAGTCAGGAGAGAAAGAGAAAGAGAAAGAGAGAGAGAAGGAAAAAACCCAGTAATTAGCATTCTGGGATCGGAGGACTAGGGATCAAGGCTGATAAACGCAAGGTGCTTGGAAGGGTTTGGGAAACCAAAAATAAAGGAAGGTGCTAGGCAAATCATGGCACATATTGTTATGCTCAGCTGCCCGTATGCTTCTTGCATTCCTTTGAAAGGAAAGGGTTTTGTGTGAGCCTGAGAGCAGCACTTATAATAACTTTATTTTTGTACTCCGCCTCCATCTCCCCAAGGGGACTCAGGACAACTTAAATGGGGACGAGCCCAATCAACATAGTTAAAATAAAACACATTAAAATACATCAGCAAAATAAAACAACATTATAACAATAATATAAAAGCAAACATCAACCAGCAACCAATAAACCTGCAATAATGATCAGCTTCTGGGCACTTGGCAAGACAGGGCAAGGGCTAAGGCCTATTGTGGCTGCAACTGCTTCTGATTCAGGTTTTAACTGTCTTTGTGCTCCGACATGAGAAAAAAAAAGAATAGGAGCCAACTAGAGGTATTATGAGAAGACTGAGACGATGGTGAGTGATGCATTTTGTTCACCTGGTGCTAGAGTTGTTCAACTGATGCTCAGGTTGAAAACAGGAGTAGCTGTCCCTTTAATGAATGGTTAGATGAGGAAATTTCTTCAAGTGTTGTTGCACACAGGTAATAAGAAGCATTTTCTGGAATTTTGTTTTAGAACGGTAGTGCTGGAAGAGACCCCAAGGTCCAACCCCATTCTGCTATCCAGGAACACACAATCAAAGCACTTCCAACAACCTCTGTTTAAAAGCTCCAGAGAAGGAGATTCTACCACATGATAAGGCAGACTACTCCACTGTTGAATGACTGTTACCACCAGGATGTTTCTTCCTAATGTTTTCCAATGTCATCTACACATTAATTAAGAATGCAGATTCCCTCTCCAGTGTTCAATCTGGCAACCTTACCTGGTCTTTTCTGTTGGTGGCTATGGCACTGCCCAGCTCCTTTTCCACCCCAGGGTTGGTACTGGGGAGACATTTGCTCAGACCCCCCCCCCCTTCCCCAGTTACACACACCAGGAGTCAACCCTGCTGTTGTGACTTTCCACCCCTTGTGGAGACAGACCTCATCAGATGGCCCAAAGTTTGGCAGCAACTCTGGTTCCTCTTCACATGATTCTTCACATGATTTTTGGCGCTGTGGCTGTGTGGCTCCCCACCGTGCATGCAAATATACATTTTTCTTTTTTAAGCGTAAGGAGCTGATCACCTTTCTGGTACCATATATCTTCATTCCTATTGCATAGGATGGTTTATAGTCTTTCCAACTTACTTATTCCACCTGCCACCAACTCTCCCCACCCCTCCTCCTCCAGCTCTGCAGCAATTTGGTCTCAGAGGGTTGGCCGCAAGCTAAAAAACTCAGATTTTCCAGGAAACTGGAAATACAAGGTTTTTTTTTTTTAATCAGATTAAAATCCTTAGGCATCAAATACAAACCAAACAAATTGTTATTAATGTTGTGTGTCCAGAGTGGCTACAAGATGAATGTGTTTCTTTTTGGCACTATAAAACAAGCCCTAAGATAGGGTGGCTTCCCCCAGGCTACTGACTGACTTTCAGTCAGAAGGAGTGCTTGAACCCAGAGGGCTTCTTGTTGTGGCCCAGGGTATCTGTCATGGTACAACACAAGTGATTAAGTGAATAAACAGTATCATGGAAGGTTCCTTCCTCAATTGCTCCCGAACTGTGCATTCATAAAGTGCCAGACCAATGAATTAAATAAACCAGTGTCTCCCAGAGTCTCTATCTCTTTCTATATCAACAAAATGGGATACTAATGCAACTTGACATAGTTGCTATAAATATTATTAAGATTATGGCCTAAATACTGATGACTCCCAAATTAAGTGGACTCACTGAATCGGTTGCTGAATGGCAAGCTAATATTTCCGTAAATCCTGTGGACTGAATGGATCTACTCTTGTTGAGATTATGAGTAGAATCCAGAGCATTGTGTACCAAACACTATGAGAACTTAGGGAAAGGCTATATAAGGGGAGGAGGGTTCCTTTCGTCCTCCTGCACATCTTACCATTGGCCATGCCAAATTGGGTTGATGAGGTTTATATGTCAAAACATCTAGGGGAGCAAAGTCTCTCTTCCCCAGCTTATTGAATAAGATGTTGTTTGTGTCTATTTCATGAGTACTAGGTGAGATAGCTTATATGTCAAGAATTCTTGCAAAATTAATGTTTCCTCTGAGCATAACAGATAAATATTTATATTTGGATTGCATATGCATGCATGCATGCTTTTTGTCAGCATCTGGGGACATTATCTCACTAGACTTTAAAGCAGGGGTCCTCAAACTAAGACCCAAGGGCTGGATATGGCCCTCCAAAGTCATTTACCTGGCCTTTGCTAAGAGTCAACCTAAGTCTGAAATTACTTGAAAGCACACAACAACAACAACCCTATCTCATCAGCCAAAAGCAGGCCCACACTCTTCATTAAAATACTAATAAGTTTATGTTTGTTAAAATTGTTCTTCATTTTAATTATTGTATTGTTTGTAAGTGTTTTTTGCACTACAAAAAAGATATGTGCAGTGTGCATAGGGATTCATTTATGCTTTTTTCAAATTATAATCCAGCCCTTCAACAGTTTGAGGGACTGTGACCTGGCCCTCTGTTTAAAAAGTTTGAGGACCCCTGCTTTAAAGCAATGGTTTTCAACCTGTGGGTCCCCAGGTGTTTTGGCCTATAACTCCCAGAAATCCCAGTCAGTTTACCAGCTGTTGGGATTTCTGGGAGTTGAAGGTCAAAACATCTGGAGACCTACAGGTTGAGAACCACTGCTTTAAAGAGTTGCCATTCCACTTTAAATCCTGTGGCTGCCTCCTGTGTAATTCTGGGATTTGTAGTTTATTGAGGTCCAGGGCTTCTCTGCCTGAGAATTTTAAAGGCCCCTCCTTAAACTGCAAATCCCAGAATTCTGCAGGAGATAGCCATAGAGTTTAAAATAGGATAGAAACGCTTTAACGGTGTAGTGATAATCACTCAGTTGAGGACAACAAGTTGAGTACCAAACATTGTGACACATAAGCAAAATCAGTGCCTCTCCCTATCTCAGGGGTGAGTGAGCAACTGTGTGGGAATGTATGGCTAATAAGTTTATTTTGCCCATCTGCAGGCTACCTTACCACTCTTACACTTCTGTTTTTCACTGTAGTTCCTCTCATAATGGAGACAGAAAGTATATGATTCTTTAATGTGCTAAGACTGTCCAGTGAGGTGAGATGGCCATGCGTGATGTTCTTTTGGTCTTCATATGTTTTGCATATAGCAAGAAAAAGAGAGTGCAGACCCAGAGTGAGTGTGTTATATCCATGATTGGTTCCATTGTGACTTCTCTCTGCCCCCCAAGGGCACACACTTCTTTAAATATAATGAATCAAAGCTGAGCATTCATCATTTTATCTCTATGATTATGTTCTGAGCCAAAGCTTCTCAAGAAGTTCTCTCCAGAAACTGCTTTTGATTAAATAGGCTCCACTGCATTTCCCCAAGTCCTATGGCATAACTCCCTCTTGCAAACTGAGTAAATAGCAGAAATATCTTCCTTGGGAGTTATAAGATCTCCACATTAGCACAGAGAAACCATCTGACTGCTACAGTGGAGTTTAAATGAACAGGGAGATATATTTCTGTCTGTCTGTCTGTCGTGTGTGTGTGTGTGTGTGTGTGTGTGTTTTAGCAAGTTAGCAAAAACAATAAAACTATGAGGCATTGGATTCTTATACCTTATATTCCATTGGCCTTACCACTTCAATAGGCACTATTTCTGTTGCTGAACTGAGTTCCTTTGTCCATGTGGTACTGAATGGTTGGTCAATGATGCCAGCTGAGACATGGCTACTTACCCATTTAGGGAAAAAGGGAGGACTGAGTCCAGCTTTTCACTTTCCTTCTTAAACATTATTGTCTCCCAGGAGACCCCAGAGGCCCCCTATCACCTACCACTCAACACGAAACATGCAGAAATTGTTTTTTTTAGTCTTAAATGTGCAGATATTCCTAGGCTGTTGGGAATGGGGTGAAATTGTTGTATCCATGGGTCAGATCTGGCCAAGAGGCTACACTTTCTCCATTCCTGTCCTAAAACAAATACTCTACTGCACCAATCAGAAAACAAAACACTATATTATTGGTAGATGGAATTCTACTCAAGACGTGCATGTAACAACAAAGGCTGGCATCACTGGCTTATTAATATATAAGTGCATGCCAGGGTTCATCTACACTTTAGAATTAATGCAGTCTGACACCATTTTAACTTTTTGTGTGTGTATGTCAGGAGTGAATTGAGAAACTGCAAGTCACTTCTGATGTGAGAGAATTGGCCGTCTGCAAGGACTTTGTCTAGGAGACACCTGGATGTTTTTGATGTTTTACCATCCTTGTGGGAGGCCTCTCTCATGTCCCTGTATGGGGAGCCAGAGCTGACAGAGGGAGCTCATCCGTGCTCTCCTCAAATTTGAACCTGTGACTTGACAGACTTCAGTCCTGCCGGCACATTTAACTGCCATCACTTAATCCCATGGAATCATGAGAGCTGCAGTTTTACAGTCTTTAGCTTTTTCTACCAAAGAGTTCCGGTGTTTCATTAAACAACAAATCCCATGTTTCCATAGCATTGAGCCAAGATAGTTGGTGTCCACTGATTTAAATCTACAGTGTAGAAGCACCCTCAGCCCTGCAGAAGAAACAGTATAGCTTATCCATTGGATTTATTATAACTCCATGGCTGAGAACAGGCTTATTGTCTCACACTCACACATATCCAAGACTGGCAATTTGGTAAAACCCAGGTTACTAATATTGAGTGTCTATCCTGGCTTTGGGACTGTGGGAGATGTGACAACTATGATGCAATGATAATTGCAATGGCAACAAAATAATGCAGAAAAAATTCCACCTGTAAATAGAAGGTAGCAGAAGATATCTGATTCCAGGCATATTCTTTATGGATGGCTATTCAGGGAAACTATTGCAGCAAAACATGAATCCTAACTGTGAAAATGGGAGCCCACTAAGGAGGTCTACCTGTGGAAATCTTCCTCTAAATGGGAAAATGTAGGATCTTGACCAATGTATATACACCAGAGAGGTCGCCTTTGATGAGAATAATACACTCATCTTTTAAAACAAATGTATGCATTGTGTGCCATATTCATGTGGCCCTACATCCAACATGCAATGATACACCCAAAATGCTACTCGTGTAAGAGTCTGGCTAGCATGAGCATTTCTTTCTCCCATTTCCTCTTTACGGATATTAATCCCCTTCCCATGTGGTGTTTAACTCTCTCTAGATTCCTCTGCCCCCACCCACTCTGCTTTGTATGGTTGGCATCAAAGCTCCAGGGAAGGAATCCATTTCACTCATTCAGATGTCAAGGGAATTGAAAGCTCTGCAAATATTTCCACGATCTAAATTACATACCGACCCCAGCAGGGCTGAGCTCGTAATGTAATCCAGGTTATGAATTGTAAATCAGAAGCTGTGGGAAAAAAAGAAAAGAAAATCAATTCAATAAGTCCCAACTATGCAGGCATGCCACTGAAAGGACTTGCTATTGCATTGGAGTTTCCCTGCACACAGCATGCTGGGGCAGCTCTTAAAAGGCCACAGAAAACCAATTTCTTGTCCTTTGTAAAAGTCAAAAGACTTCCCTTATTGAGGCCATATGTGAGCACCTTGGTTTATGGCCACTGGGATGTTCAGCAGGCATATTGACACTTAGAAGAAGGGAGTCGTGCCCAAGTTGAGTCAGGTAGCAATAGTCAGAGGGACCCCCAGCTGATGTCATAACCTGACATTTGAACCAAGAGATCAAAGGTAGAATTGGACATTGCTTTATATTTCTGAAGGAAAAGCAAAATCCCAAAACACACAGTAATGCAAGGGATGAGCTCAAAGGAAAATTTCACTAATAACTCTTTCCAGAAGGTTCAGTTCAAATTTTGATAAAGAAAATTGTCTACTTCAACTCTGTTCAGAAATAGCCCATTTTCTTTTGGGCCCTGAATTTGTGTCACATTTCAGAAATCCAAAGCTGAGTGCCTCTCAAGGACATCTACAAATAGGGACATCTTTTTTGACATATAATTTGAAATTTAGATGCATAGTAGTTCTCTAGGAAGGGATAATTTCTGCAAAAAGTGAACGAGATGGGCACATTAATTTTTTTGCTATTTACCTTTAAGGTCTGCTAATAACTTTTAAAAATTGTTGACATAGTTGAGAGAAACTTGTAGGAAAGGTTGCCTCCTTTGAGATGAATAGATAGAGGTATTTTATTGCAAGTATAGGATTTCTCTTTGCAAGGGTTTTCAGAAAGGACACACTTTGATTGGCATGCTTACTGGACCATTATTCCAAAAAGAGAGGAAGACCTTTCTATGGAATCTACAAAATTCCAGAAGGGTAACTGGGTACTTTGCATCAAAATGTGGGTAGTATTTTATGTCAAATTAAATTCAAAGAAAGAGGGGGATTGATTAATTTTCATGTCCATCCCCCTCCCTGTGTGTGTCTGTGTGGGTGTGGATGTGGATATGGGTGGGGTGTGCAAGTGTTTAGAAATCCAATACACTCCACTAAGGGTTCCCTAGTTTTCAGAATGAAAACTTCAGGAAATAGGGAAAACTGCAGCATTTGTAAACCTCTAGAAAATCAATTTAAAGCTTTTTAAAATAATGAAGCACAGTTACACTGGAACAAAGGACATGCCATACCCTGCTTCATCTCATTTATCTATAGCATAGGTGGACAACTTCAGATTTGTCAATATATGCCCCAAATAAGTAAAACCTTTTATAAAAAAATACACATTTTCTGGTTATGAATTTGGAGAATTTGGAGAGCACTGCAACCTCATTGAGGATAAAACAGTCTACTCGGGATGTGTCCAGGAAGAGATCCCATTCCCCCATTTTTGGGTTGTTCGGGAATCAAGATCAGGGTCTGGAAAAAAATATCATTATAGGGCTTTTTGAGGGTATGAGTCACACTTTGCCCATTGATTTATAAAGCAACATTATTTTGCAGGGGGAAAATCAATCCTTACCCATTTTATTTCTGTCACTCTAAAAAATGGGAGTTAGAATCAAGAGTTTTATCAGTGCTACAAAACACAGTGAATGGGTATCCAAGTAATAAAATTTTCCATAGGATAAGAAAATGAACCTGTCAGTCACCCTCATGACTGTCTGTGCCCTACTATAGTCATCACTGTCACTGTCACACAAATGAATCATGATATAAACATCTTTAGGGAGGAAGTTCTCCTGCCTTTCTTACCTTGAATGAAGCTTTATGTAAGGTCTAATTTTGGTTCTTTTTTTTCATGTCAGGAGAGACTTGAGAAATTGCAAGTCACTTCTGGTGTGAGAGAATTGACCATCTGCAAGAACATAGCCTAGGGGATGCCCAGATGTTTTGATGTTTTACCATCCTTGTGGGAGGCTTCTCTCATGTTCCCACATGGAGAGCTGGAGCTGAAAGAGGGAGCTCTCCCCAGTTTTAAACCTCTGACCTGTCGGTCTTCAGTCCTGCTGGCACAAGGGTTTAATCTATTGCACCACTGGGTTCTGGTTGCTTCAGATGAAAGCAGCATAACTGAGAAAAGCAATATAACTTGCCCATAGTACAGTTCAGTCTCTGTATTGGTGGAGAATATGTTCCAAGATAACAATCCCACCCACCCCATAGATACCTGAAGTTGTGGATATTAGGGAACCCTATATTTTGACTATACTTGGGCTAGAAGCATAACACTGGAAGATCTAGAGTAGTCCACAAATTATTCTGGGGGAGGGTGGATATATTTTTGATTGAAGGGAAATAAAACCATAAATAATATCAAATATTTTGATCTGGCTCAAAATTCAGGCTCTATTTAAATATCTGTGTTTTGTACAGCAACCCATTCTGAAGGCCTAACTTTTACTTGACTAATCATTACCTGAAACAGCTTCAGCCTTCCCCCTCAATTTCAAGAGGAAGAAGAGAGAGAAAATAACTCAACATTTAAGTTTTTTTTGTTTGTTTTCCAGAACTGCTTTAGCATTTTATACAATGAGCCTCAGGCTTGCAAAGTTCTCCTCCTCCACGGTAGCTGTGAAATGTTAAGAAATATTAGATGTAGTTTGCTACATCTAAACTAGGGGAACTGTGATTTATAAATAAGTTTTGTTTTCAGCTGAGACACAAATATTCACAAATGGGACTGTTCTTGCTCATCCACTTAATTGGCAAGCCTTGCAGAGGCTGCCTGAGCTCAGCATTTCGTAAACTCCCAGGATCTTATCAGTCTCAACCATACAAGTTCACTGCACCCTTCCCTTCTTGCAGGAGTGCTGCTATGCAGCTAGCCATTCCCATTCTTCAGGATACTCCATGCCATTCCACCTTCTTTTAAGTTATCTGTTTATTTCCAATTGTTCTTAACATTTGATGATTCTATGATCGGGTCACTTTTTACCTCCCTAGCTAGATGGGAGGTAAAAAGGATGAGAGTATCTATACATTTATAAACCTTGATGATGGTAGTGTATGTGTCTTCAAGTCCCCTATCGACAATGATCCCATGAATTTCATAGGATTTTTTTAGACAAGGAAACCTCAGAGTGGTTTTGCCAGTTCTTTTCTCTGAAATATAGCTTACAGCATGTCATATTCCTTGGTATCCCATCAAGGGCTAACCCTAGCGCCTTTAGGGGAGGGGTCCTCAAACGTTTTAGGCAGAGGGCATTTGGGGGATTGGACTATTGTTTGAAAAACACATAAATGAATTCCTATGTACATTACACATATTTTATTATGTGCACCCCCCCCACAACATGAAAGAACAATACAATATTTAAAATTAACAATTTTAACCAACATTAAATTACCAGAATTTCAATGGGAAGTGTGGGCCTGCTTTTGGCTGATCTGATAGTTAGGACAATTAAGATTGTTGTTGTTGTGTGCCTTCAAGTCATTTCAGGGGGACCCTAAGTCTAAAGTTTAGGGTGGGTGCTGGGTAAATGACCTTGGAGGGCTACATCCAGCTCATGGGCCTTAGTTTGAGAACCTTTTCCTCAGGGTTTTCAGGCGCTAAGTATGATGATAACAGCATCTTGCTTTTCAGTCAGCTTGTCTTGGTACTATTTCTGTCAGCACTCACCATTACAATTCACCACTAGAGCAGGTGATGATGACAATGATGACATTTAATATTGTCAGATAATGAATGGATATCTCAACAGATTTGGTCGGAATTTGACAGATAATGAAGGGAATCGTTGAAGGTGAAATACAAATCCTTTCAAGAAGGGAGGGAAGAAAGACAGAGTGTGCAATGTTAACTAATGTTAGGTAGTTGACAGCATATTGGTTTACAAATGGTGTTAGAGGTTATCCAAGCCAGATAAGAGAAGTGGGGAAGTGTAGGGGAATAAATAATTTTCTCTTTTTAAAATAAGAATTTTTATTGAAAAAATGCAATCAAATGTTTTTAGAAACCACTACTACTGTCTTGGGTGGTATAGCTAGAATAGAATGGAAATTAAAAATAAGATTGGCAAGAAAATAATAATAATAATAATAATAATAATAATAATAATTTACCATCTGTTAGCTGCAAAAGGCCACCTGTAGTGAAATCTACCTTTTAGGCGACCAGGCCGAAGCCTGAAGGTCAGTAGCTATCATCTTGGAAGACAGGCAGAAGCAGGAGGAGGAGTCAAGCCAACTCCTGATTGGTTGGAGCAATTAGGGGAGGAGTCGGTTGAGAGAGGGAAAGAGGCTGTCAGCTTTTGACAGGGGGAGAAGTGTCTTGACATCAGACACAGAAGGATGGGATTTTAAGAGAGGAAGCTAGAATAGGAGTCTGACAGGGAAAGAAAGCTTTAAAGTGAGCCTTAAGGATAGGGAATGAGTTACAGACAAGGGCTAGGGTTACTGTAACAGAGTCAGTAACAGAATCAGTAACAGAGAGACTTGTCTTCTTATACTTAGGGAAAGTATAAGAGAGCTTTTTGCCCTGTGTGTGAGACAGATAGGGGTCTGTTCTCTAAGTGATACTGTTTCTAAGAATAGAGCAGTGTGTTTAAGGAAACTCACGGTTTTAAAAGCTTTAATGTCAGTGGAACTACTTGTCTGAATAACTAAGTCTTATTAACTAAATTACGCTTCTGTACCGCTCATTCTTTGAGTTGATATGTGTTTAAAGTTCAATAAACCTTTTCTAGTTCACTTTTAATTGGTGTCAGCTTCAGTCTGTCAAATCCTTTTAGAGTCCAGTCAACCAGTAAGGCAGTTACAGAAGAACCTAGGGCAAACACACCTCACCTACAACACATTTACACCTTTGGTTCCTCAGTCCAATAAAGCTGAGGTGGTGGCAGCTAATTCTACCAGAAACATTGGTCATTGATATATTTAACCCTTGGTCAGCCTCTAATTATTTTACAGTGGTGTCCAGCGGCGAGTTACGTCACGTATAGTCTAAATTATATTACATTGGTGGCAGAGGTGGGATTGTTTGACCACCCTGTCCAAGCTGTGGCCCTTAATTTCGTTATACCACCCTACTAGGTTCGGCACACATTATTCGCTGATACATGACACAGTCCTAGATACTTGGGATGTGATTGAATACAAAAGCCAGCATTGTGATCTTGTTTGCTGTGTACTAATCCTGTTGTGTATCAAATAATAATAATAGAAACCCGTTCTATGTATGGGCTGTCATAATTGGGCTTACTTGGGACTTCATGGGGAATTTTCTTGGTTGTCATGTCACTTCCTCATGAAGTATTAGGCCAAGACTCCAGAGATGGGAGACTAATTAATATCATCCTTCCCTTGAGATTTATGGAATCCACTAAACTCCTGAATGCTCTGGGGGATTCACAAGCTGATGAAGTTGGCAATTTCATTGAACCATTGGCCTCTATATGTCGATGTCATGGATATGGTCATTTCCAAATACCCACTCCAATACTCTGAAGCCCACAATTTGCTAGGTGATTCAGAGAGAAAGATACTCGTATTCAGAGTGCAATGGCACAGTTACAGAAGTATCTGGGGAAGTGTCCAGTCTTTCATCTTGTCAAATGTATTGGGATCAGTTTCAATTGTTATATGTTGATGCTTTAATTGCTCCAAATCATCATATGTAAGCTTCCCTTTGTCCATTTTGGCTGATAAGATCTAACAGAAGTAACTGGATTAACTTGATGAGTCTAGGGGGTGATACATTCTTCCCTGTCACCCCCTGTCTTCTGCTCTAAAGGAGGCTGTAATGTGCCCTCTCCTAAATAGGACCTTCCTGGACTGTGACATATGATGGGAACTACTGTCCTAATGTGAATATCTCCATCTTGGGTAACATGTTGGTATGGCATGACAGGTTTACTTGGGAACATATACAGTGGCTACATGATTGATCCCCTCCCCTCCAAAAAAAGAATTGCTGTTGTGAGATATTCAGACCTGAATATTCTTGATTAATCCCAACGAATATAAACAAAATGGTTGAACAGTGAATCAGCACACAAATAAATCCTACTGGGTCTTCTCTATAGAATTTACTCAGGAATGGCTCTACCCTGTAGAATTAATTCAGTTTGACACCACTTTAACTGTCATGTTTCAATGCTATAGAATCCAGGGATTTGTAATTTGGTGAAATATTATAACACTTTGGTGATGAAGGCTAACGACTTTGTAAAACTATGAAGGTGGTCAAGTCAAACATAGATTCTTGAGGTTATAAAATAAAAGAACACATTTCAAGGAGTGGGAACTGCATTTATGGTATTTTTGACATACTTCCCTGCTACATTTATGCCCCTATCCCAACATTTAACTAATGGTTGGAAAGCTTCAGCAGAGAGATTTGTCAGTAGCCTGAACAATCCTAGGGCAGCCTACTTCACTTGCGATCACTTTATCTGCAGACACAATTGCTTGAAATGTTTTTGGTGGTGGTGAGTCTGCATGTTTGCACTGCTTTGAAGCTTGTTTTGATTTTGGAGTGAAGTAATGTACCCAGGTTTTGTCACATGTAATGATGCCATCCAGAAAATCCTGGCCTTCCCTGTCAAAACGCTCCTTCACCTCAGTGCAGACATCAGCACTTCTGTGCCGGTCAAAAGCGGAAAGCTGTCTTGTTACCTTGCATGTGCTAACTTTTCAAAAATGCAAATGTTTATGAATGATTGTGTTCCTTGTTCCTGTAGAAAGATTAATCTCTTGTGCAATTTCATGACAGGTGATGCATTGATTATCCAGGACCTGGCATTTCATGCGACAGGAATGACTGTTGTGGGCTGGGAACCACCACGACCAGGATCATCACTGATGGACATACAATCATCTTTGAAACAGTTACACCATACAAATATCTTCCTGCAGCTGAGCATCTCATCACTGTACTGTGCTTGAAGTCTTCTGTAGATATCCATGGGTTTTATGCCTCCATTCACAAGACAGTTCATCATTACAAACTGTTCCATGCACACACTGACACTGTTGTCTGCCATCTTGATTAACAGTCTCTGGACCGCACCATGTGCACCGCCTATGAGTAAGGTAAAGGTAAATGCTTTCCCCTGACATTAAGCCCAGTTGTATTTGGTCTGGGGATTGGTGCTCATCTCCATTTCAAAGCTGAAGAGCCGGTGTTGTCTGTAGACTCCTCCAAGGTCATGTGACCGGCATGACTACATGGCACTCCATTACCTTCCTACTGGTAATAGACCTATTGATCTATTCACATTTGAATGCTTTCGAACTGCTAGGAAGAGGAGTCTAGCGGGCATGTGGCATTTGGATCTGAGTGAGCCAAATCAAACGTGTCTTGTTGCCTTTCTAAAGGCATATGCCACGGCAATAAAGGCTGCAAAGAATTTTTTTTCTGGTAGCCAATATTGTGTCTGCAAGGAAACGTCTGGTGGAGCTGTTTTGAGTTGTCAGAGGCCTATTAAATCCCACCGTCCAGGATGGGAGCCCTGACAACTCAACAGCCCGCTGTGAAGCATTTGCTCAGTTATTTGCAGACAAAGTCATTTTGCTCCATTCTGCTCTGGACACCATGTTAAAGGCAGTTGCTGGGGATATAACACGAGCACCTGCTTGTCCAATTTTGATGGATTCATTTCAGTTGGTGAAACCCAAGGATGTGGACAAGATACTTGGAGGGATGAGAACGACCACATGCATCCTAGACACCTGCCCATCCTGGCTTATAAAGGAAGCCAGAGGGGGATTGGCCGAATAAGTAAAGGGGTGGTTAATACCTCCCTCCAGGAAGGAAATATTCCAGCGAGCTTAAACCATCATCCAGGATGTTGAAGAAACCATCACTGGACCCCACTCAATTCATCAACTATCGGCCTGTTTCCAATCTCCCCTTTTTCGGCAAAGTCCTGGAACATGTGGTGGCCTCACAACTCCAGGTATTCTTGGAAGACACAGATTATCTGGATCCAGCACAGTCTGGCTTTAGGCCGGGACATGGTACCGAGCCAGCCTTGGTTGCCTTAGTGGATGATCTACGCCAGGAGCTAGACAGGGGGAGTGTGTCCCTATTGGTTCTGCTGGACCTCTCAGCGGCCTTTGATACCGTTGACCATGGTATACTTCTGGGAAGCCTTACGGGAATGGGCCTTGGAGGTACTGTTCTGCAGTGGTTCCGGTCCTTCCTAGAGGGTAGTTCTCAGATAATGCTATTGGGAGATGCCTGTTCAACCCCACAACCATTGTCTTGTGGGGTTCCTTAGGGTTCAATACTGTCTCCCATGTTGTTTAACATCTACATGAAGCCACTGGGGAGGTCATCCAGAGTTTCGGGGTGTGGTGTCACTTCTATGCAGATGACATCCAACTCTGTCACTCCTTACCACCTACTACTAAGAAGGCTGTTCAGGTCCTGAATCGATGCGTGGCTGCTGTGTTGGACTGGATGAGGGCGAACAAATTGAAATTGAATCCAGATAAGACTCCTGGTCAGTTGCAAGGCCAAACAGGGGATAGGGTTACAACCTGTGTTGGATGGGGTTACACTCCCCTTGAAGGCACAGGTTCGCAGCTTGGGAATGATCCTGGACTCATTGTTGAGCTTGGAATTCCAGGTTTCCACAGTGACCAGGGGAGCATTTGCACAGTTAAAACTTGTGCACCAGCTGCGCCCGTACCTTGGAAAGTCTGACTTGGCCACGGTAGTCCACGCTCTGGTTACATCCCATATAGACTACTCTAATGCCCTCTACGTGGGGCTGCCTCTGAGGTCTGTTCAGAAGCTTCAGTTGGTCCAACGGACAGCAGCCAGGCTGTTAACAGGAGAGGCACTCAGGGAGCACACAACTCCTCTGTTGCGCCAGCTCCACTGGCTGCCAATTTACTACTGGGCACAATTCAAAGTGCTGGCTTTAGCCTTTAAAACCTTAAATGGTTCTGGCCCAGTTTACCTGTCGAAACGCTTCTCTTCCTATGAACCATCTAGGTGTTTAAGATCATCTGGAAAGGCCCTGCTCTCAGTCCCGCCTTCTACGCAGATCCAATTGGCAGGAACGAGAGACAGGGCCTATTGGACTAACCCTAGAATTCAAGTCTGAAGTGAATGTGTCAATGAACGTATCAAGTCTGAAGTGAATGTGCCAAACTCTATCCCACCCACAATTTCATAGTACATGTTTAAACAACAAGGTCGTATTGAAAAGTGTATCTAAGCGTATTGTTAATCCTCAAGAGCTGCTACATAAAATGTAATATAAGATTCTTTATCCAAAGTACCCAGGGGACATGCTTTTCTGAAGGATAAAGAACTATTCAGTTGATGTTGGGAGCTATCGACAGCTGACAGCTGTCATTGTTCAAACCTCTCCTGCACAGCAAAAAAAAAATAAAATAATATAATAAAAATGCTTTAGCGTGTGGGAAAGTACCAGCTCATTTTGAAATAATGGCCATGAGTGCAGTTAATTTTAAATAGCATAAGTCCAGGCGCATTGAAGTAATCGGCAATGGGCTTGGAAGACAAACAGAAAAAAAGAAATAAATCAGGCAAAATAAATGATATTTTAAAGAGGTATTTGGAAAAATCAAATAAATTATAAATGAAGCTGATGCTACATCTCTAGCAGCTGTTCGGTTAATGCTCGCTTATATTTTAAAACCAGAGGTAATTTTAACATCCGTTTAACAAAAATTGATCTCTGGCAGCTACAAGCATAACTCCCACAACCGGCAATATGAAAATACTGTCAAATAAACAGATATTGCAAGGAGGTGAAATTAAAGCAGGAGTTTAATTCTCTTGCTTTTAAAAGGGAATCTGTCATTTGTTGGTTCTCTGGCTGATTTCTTTTTTATTGTTGTTTTGTCAAAAGGAAGTCAGCACAAGTGAGTGCTAAGCTGAAAGACCAAAGGAAAAATAATGCAATATATTAAAATGAGGATCAGATAAAGGATTTTGTATTATAATAGTATGTCCTGGATTCCAGAAGGACTTGTATAATATGATCATAATAAACAGTTGGGAAATTCTAAGGAAGTATAAAGCTGGTGGATGGATTCAGAACTCTGAACCTTTCTCATAACGGCATGAACGTATCAAGCACAACTTGAGGGAATAAACTATGGCTCCAGAAATAGAACAGAAGTTGATAATTAGGTCTAATATAAACAAGGGGCTACAGTAATTGGGTGCATTTCAGTACTATTCATTATTATTTATTTACTACCGCCTATAAACTACTTAGATCTCAAACCAGTATACTAATAATAAAACATAAAATATACACAATGCACAAATGAACTCTATTTCCCTGGCTCATGAAATAGATATTAAATTGGACTATATGGGAAATGTCTGCATAATTCGGTATTCTTTCAACAAGTATCTAAAACTCGGAATACGTGCTCGCAGATTGCATGCTTTGGATGCAGAAGATCTTTGGCTGAAATAATTCCCAGCTTCTCCTGGAACAAACCATCTGAACGGGGCAGACTTCTATATCGGAAACTTGTTTTTCACTTTGGAATTATCCTTGGAATATGTTACATAACAAATGTAGGGGAAATGGCTTTTAGGTAGATACAGAGTACCTTCACCCCATCATTTTGGGGGTACATATAAACTGTACAATGGATGCAGTTTGACTCCACTTTGCCGTGGCTCAATGCGATGGAATCCTGGGAGCTGTAGCTTTGCATAGTCTTTAGCCTTCTTTGCCAAAGAGTGCCAGAGCCTCACCAAAATACAGCTCCCAGGATTCCATAGCATTGAGCCATGGCAGTTAAAGTGGTGCCAAACTGCTCTAATTCTACAATCTAGATGCACCCTCTACCACACACCAAATTGTCACACAGCTACAATGCAGGTAAAAACTTTTAGAACTTTAATTTTCTCATTTAAACAGTTTAACACTCTTTGGGGTCCAGTTAATTCATTAACACTAAAGTAGCCGATTTTGGAGACGTGGTGGCGCAATGGGTTAAACTATTGTGATGACTCATCTCAAGACTGGACTACTGTAACACCCTCTACATTGGCCTTCCTCTGTCGGTGATCCGGAAGCTCAAGTTGGTACAAAATGCAGCTGCTTGGCTTCTTGCGGGAATTCCGATGAGATGCCACATAACCCCAAACTTACTACAGCTGCATTGGTTACCAATTGAGCACCGGATCACTTTCAAAGTGATGGTACTCACCTTTAAGGCCTTGCATGGTCTGGGGCCGATGTATTTGAGGGACTGCCTCACCCCCTACCAACCCCAGAGATCCCTCCGTTCTGAGGACCAAGATCTATTGGAAATTCCCAGTGTCAAGACCTTGCGTCTAACAGCAACCAGATGCAGAGCCTTCACAGCAGTGGCACCATCACTCTGGAATACTCTGCCACCTGAAGTCCATGCCTTGTGGGACTTACCAGCTTTCTGCAGGGCATGTAAGACATACCTGTTTCGACAGGCTTTTAATGTTTGATATTGCTGTTTTTAAATTATTTTAAATTGCTTTTAAATTTTGTTAGATTTTAGCCATTCTTGTAAGCCGCTCTGAGCCCCAGGGGAGTGGCGGCATATAAGTTCAAATAATAAGTTCAAATAATAAATAAATGACTGAACTGCTGACCTGAAGACCTGAAGGTCGGCGGTTCAAATCTGCAAGCCAGGGTGAGCTCCCGTCTATAAGCTCCAGCTTCCCATGCAGGGGCATGAGGGAAGCCTTCCATAGGATGGTAACAACGTCCTTGCAGATGGCCAGTTCTCTCGCAGCAGAAGCGACTTGCAATATATTCTGAATTTGTTTCTGACATGATTTTTTTTTAAAGCCAGTTTTTAAGGTCTTTGCATTTGGTGTATATTCAGGTTCATTTCAGTTATCTGTCTTGGCTCTGTCTGCAACCACATTTTGTGGGAGAGAATGATCTGGGCTCCTTGGGAACAAAAACACTTCTCCTTTCTAATCAGTTTGTGGGTTTTCTCTGCATTTATTTCCACTGGGCACCTCTTTGGTTTGAGGTATGTGAGGGGGGCTCATTTATCATGGCCTTCTGACTGCAGAAACTATATTGCCTCAGACATATTCATTTCATGAAGACATTGTTCCATTCCTAAGTGTGTACGTGACTGGAGAAATTGGTACAATGCCCGAGCCGTTACATCAACACCCAGGAACAAGTGTTATTATGCGCTGTGACAATATTTGATGAATTCATATGTGCCTAGGGGAAGCGACTAAGTAGGTGAATAAAGTGAGAATATTCTCTGCGACAATCAATATGCCTTCAATTGAACCGTCTCTACTGATGTGACATTTTGATTTTTCTGCACCGGATGTAACTATTAACTAGATTTATGGTGCCTTAAAAGAGGAAACAGAAAGAAAAGTGGTAAAACATAGACTGGCCTGTGTTAACATGCAGTGGGCAATGTCATGAAAACCAGACAGCCCTGCAAACTCTTCATTTATAGTGTGAGAGGTTAAAGAGCACCTCCATTTACAGAAGCAGCATAGTGGTACATGGGCCATGAACATTTAAAGACCATTTTTAAAGTGGTCTTTAAAAATAGAACTATATACCATCTTAGTTCATATTTCCACACAAGCAATTAAAATCAGGATGTTCTTCCACACAAACAAATAAATGCTTCAATTTCAAAGAGCTCCCAGTAGGTTGTTCGTAGTGGATTGCTCCATTTTGTTTCTACCTGAAGTAGCTGCACGTCTTTGTTTTGTCTTGAAAGCATTGGAGTTCGGGTTCCCATTTCGCCAGTGGCTTACTATCCCCTGTGAATTGGGTTCCTTCTTTTATTTTATTCTCATTAGCTTCAGTTGCATGTGAATTCTGCAGTGGAAACAGAAGCTAAAGACTTCATCAGACAGGCAGGAGGGATGTGAGGGAAAGCGATGGGAAGAGTGCGAAAATTATCTTATCCTGTTCTCTCCCAGCAGGGTCCGTCTTTGGGGATGGCCAGCTATCCCCTGTCCTTTCCCTATCTTCTTTTTGCTTTCCCTTGCTCCCCCTACCTGCTTTCTGGAGAATGGAGTTTTCTCTCCATTTTTGCATGCTGACATAGGTAACCACTGGAAGTGGCCATGTGTCATGGGATGTTCTCTGTGGACTCCTTTTTGCCAGCGTGCGAAGATAGAGAGAAAGGTCCTAACTCCACATTGGGGGGGGGGGGGGGGGAGGGGGGGATTGGCTGTTTAGATTTGTATTACTTATCTGCTAAAAATTGAGTAGGTAAGAGACCTTCTCAATGCTTCTTTATAATGACATGCCTGAAGGAGGCTATGGTAAGATCTCTTTGGAGGGGGAAATCTGCTGGATCCTGTGGTATTGGATAACTACAGGCCAGTCTCCAACATTGCATTTTGGGCAGGATACTAGAGCATGTGGTGGCTTTCCAGTTGCAGTGGTTGAGTTGAATAATTTAACCTTTTCAAGTCTGGTTAAGGGGTGAAGACAGCTTTGATTGTCTTGATGGATGACATAACTCAGACCTGGGTAGCAGGAGTTAGCTCTGCAGAACCTTTTGGTGGCTTTTGATACCACAGACCATTGAACTAGCATGGATGTTCTGTTGGAGATTGTTGATTGGAACTCTGAAATACCCCCCCCCCCCACTTCGCAGCCTAGTTTTCTCTTCAAAATAAGGATTAACTCTTGGATGTTTTAATCATGTTTGTGTTTTTGAATCTTATTTTAAAATATTCTTTTTAATTTGTTTTTAAATAATGGTTGTATCTATTATGCATTATGTCTTGGGGAGCCCTAAGAGGTAATAAATATATACTCCCCAGCTGTATCAATTTTGCAAGGACAGTCCTGATTAATCTTACGGCATCCCACTTTTCCTGCTGTTTAAAAAGTCTGTTTTGTAGTCCTCTCACATTCCTTTCTTACTTCAACTGATGTAATTGCAGTTCCCATAGGGCCAAATTAGTTTAAACTTAATCCACTCTGCACCAAGAGAGGAAAGGATAGAATCTTGCCTTTCCCAGTGCAGTAGGCTCAGGTAAGGCAAAGTGCTGCAGCCTCTCCTGACATATCTGTTCATAACTGCTGCTATTTTGACCACATTCTGGTGTCGTTTGGCCTCATGCACCCTGCTTTCCATTTGTGAAAGACTGGTATGTAAATACATTACAACTGCACTTTCGATTCACTTCTGATACAACAAATAAATAAATAAATACACCAGAAAAAAGGTGAAGAAGAAATAGATTTTCTTCTAATTGCAAGCATAAGGATCCTCTCTCTTTTGTTTAGAAATAGCCTTTGAGGAAAACACTCACCTCCGGACAGAAGGTTAGTGTTCCTTATTTTGGCAACATGATTTCATTTGGAATGGTTGCCACCTAAAGGTATGGCAGCGGAAGTCTTAATTCTTCTTTTTTTCCTTTTATGGATTGTGGGACAAGTCATGAGAACAGCAGATAAATCCAATTTAAAAATTCTAATAAACCCAGCAGCTACCCTTATCTACAGTAGACCCATTGAGTCAGTGAAAACTTGGTAAATCAATACTTATGTAAAGCCTACTGATTCAATGAGAGTACTCTAATTGGGCTTAACAACTGGACGTAGGCCAGAAATGTCATAAGATTAGAAGGAATTGCTAGGAAATAGAATCTAACAGATTTCTCTGCGTAACGAAGCTTTCACAAAGCACCGACTTAGCAACTGGCCAAGAAATCCAGCCTCTGGGCAGCTCAGCCATCCTGCAGATTGTTTGTTGGACTGCAAGCTGGCTGGCAGGGAGAGAGAGAACATTTGGACCACACAAAGACAGAATGTTTCCAGCGCAGGGTAATGACATCTAAGCCATTGGTTTTTAGATACAGTTATTCTGTTTGGCAGAGAATGCCCATCTCTATTAGCTTTGGGCTATGTAGGAAACATTTGGAAAAGCTCATACATGACAGATAGAGCCATTGTGATATTTGAGAGTCTCCATAAACCAGGAATAGAAGAAAGAAAGTTTTACACATAGTCAAATGGGTACGTTTTCTTCCAGGCACCTTGTCCTGGTTTATCACCTTCATGCTAAATCAGACATAGGGGAAACTGGTGTCTAGCGGCAGCCTTAATAGGTATCTTCACATTTGCATGTAAAAGGGGCAGACATCATTACATGTCATGTCAGAGATAATAAACAATCCTTGCTTGGCTGGATGATACAGCCTGGACTACAATCAAAGAGGAAGGGCTTGTTTGGTATAACAACGTCATCCAGGGACAGGGCAGATGTCCAAAAAGGGAGACAAAGCCAAGGATTTCCTTCTCCTCATCAGTTGATTAAGATTTGCCCTAGCAAACAGCCAGCCCCTGAATGAATTCCAGGAGAAAAATGTCTCTCAAAAGAAATAGGTTAGCTTTGCTGATTGATGCGTCTTACATTCAAAAGGGGAGATACTGCGTTCTTTCGTAAGCTGCAACCCACTCACCAATAGGCCACGAGTGAGAATTGCCATAGAGCAAGAACACTTGGAGTTGCATGACAATGGTTAACACAGGGTGACAGAAAAACACGAGAAGATGGGTTGCTGTGAGCTTTCAGGCTGTGCAGTAATGTTCCAGTAGTATTCTCTTCTGATGTATTGCCTGCATCTATGTTTGTTCAGATGTCTGTTAGAAATGAGGCAAGTGAAGTGTATATCTGTGGAATGTCCAGGGTAGGAGAAAGAACCCTTGTCTGTTTGATGCAAGTGTGAATGTTGCAAATTAGTCAGCTTGAATTAGCATTGAGTAGCCTTGCAGTTGCAAAGCCTGGTCATTGTTACCTCAGGGAATTCTTTGTTTGGGAGGTGTTAACTGGCACTTGATTGTTCTCTGGAATTCTCATGATTTTGAGTGATGTTCTTTATTTACTTACTTGATTCTGGTGTTTTTTTAAAATAATAATAATAATGGTAACCAGATTTTGTTTATTTTCATTGTTTCCTCCTTTCTGCTGAAATTATCCACATGCTTGGGGATTTCAATGGCTTCCCTGTGTAGTCTGACATGGTGGTTGTCAGGGTGGTCCAGCATTTCTGTGTTCTCAAATAATATGCTGTGTACAGGTTGGTTCATCAAGTTCTCTGCTATGGCTGACTTCTCTGGCTGAATTAGTCTGCAGTGCCTTTCATGTTCCTTGATTCCTGTTTGGGCAGTGCTGCATTTGGTGGTCCCTATGTAGACTTGTCCACATAGTTTACTGGAACAACCTCATCTTGTTCCTACTACTTCAGTCTAAAGGTCATGAGATTTTTTTAATGTCACCAGGAAGCTTCATCTGTATATTGACTGGCTTCATGGAAGAAGACAAAGGGCAATTTCAAACTTACCTCTTTCTCTTTCAGTCTTAGGGGGAACAATACTGCCAGTGCCACCATCCCTTTCCCTTTATTGTGTGGGAGAAACAAACTATCACTTGATGGTTAAAAAGAGAAAAGGAAAGCAATTTCAAAGATTCTTTTTACTGTATTATTGCTGGATAACAGAAATATTTATTATTTATTTGCAATATTTGTATACCACCCTTTTCAATCCTGAAGGGGACTCAGAGTGGTTAACATTTGCCTAGTAAACATGGGCATAACTTGTGGGACCTTGACCATGGGTTCTCAGTGTTTTCATCAATCATACTTTATCTGTGATCACATAGCTTGAGATGAGTCATGCAATTGCTCTATATTGTTAATTCAAACATTTTATAACCCATATCTTCAGTTGCATTCAGCTTCCCAGTTTGTGTACCAGAAAGATACTTGGGTGACTGTGAGGTGATTCACATGAACATATGATGTTGTTTAATAGTATGGCTGTGCAAAACAGTTTGTTTATTTAATTATGGCATTTGTTTCTTGTTTCCTGATCCACCAGGGCCTCTGAAGTGAATAAAAACACTTACAATGTTAAATTCACAACTATAGAAATAACTCCAAAGCACTTAAAGATAGTTCTAAAATGATTAAAAACTTTTTTAAAACAGTAAGAATAGACACTCAATAATTAGAAGAACTCAAGGCCAAGTGAAATAATGTAATTTTTACAATTCACTGGAAATTCAGGAGAGATGGAGCTAGCCCAGCTTCCTTAGTGGGAAGTCGCACAGTCAAGGTTCTGCTAAAGCAGTGGTTCTCAACCTGTGGGCCCCCAGATGCTTTGGCCTTCAACTCTCAGAAATCCTAACAGCTAGTCAACTGACTGAGATTTCCGGAAGTTGTAGGCCAAAACACCTGGGGATCCATAGGTTGAGAACCACTGGACTAAAGAGAAAGCCCTGTCAGTTGTTCTCACCAGCCTAGCTCAACAGACATTGGTTCATTGGAGTGGAATTATAGCACGTCAATGCCAACACATATTTAGTCTGCTTTGTATTGGCATGTAAGAGGTCTCTTTTTGTGCACTGTGGTCTAAAAATGACTTTGCTTACCATGGCAAGTAGCCAACATCTGGAGTAATTTCAGGTGGTTTTCCATGTTCCTCATGGTTGAATTGAGTAGATGCTTGTCACACTCCTATCTGCTCCCATTATGATTTTCTCCTCTTCCACTTCATTTTCATTATCTCAGCTCACTATATGGTAGCATAGAGGTTGAAAGCATCAAAAACACTTTGGTTCATATACAAAATTTGAAAATTGGTTACATTTCAAAGCATCACAGAATTCAATTAACCCCTTTAAAATGTTTTAAGAGCCATCTGTATTCTTTGGTGCTCCTAATGCCTACAAATGGGATGCTAGAATTTGGCTTCAAAATAGGCTGTTTCTTAGATGAGTATTTTTATTCCAAATATTTTTCTTATAAAAAATCTTGCCTCAACACATGGGGTTATGTTGGATTACCTCCAGATTTCTTCAAGCTCCTACAAGTCTGTGAATTAATTAACAGCACCAAAAGTTTGACTTTGCTAACCTCAATTAACTCAGATTTTAATGAAGTCTCCAGGCCACTTCCTACATTATTTTAAAAAAAGATTCTGATGTGTGCTTGGAAAGCACAGATGAGACTTCAGATGCATGAGAATATAATGTGAGAAGGGTGGTGCTTCTCACAAAACAACAACCCCAGCCTATTAATGCCAGCACATTTTCCCATCATTTACTGCCAGACAAAACAAAACAACTGTATACATGTGCATATAGAGATATACACAATCAAGACTACAGGATTATATATTACCTCCAGAACTGGAGGCAATTGTTTCAGTACCAATTGCTAAGGAACAGAAATGGAAGGTGCAACCTTCTCCTCTTTTTGAGTTTCCTGTAGACACCTGGATAGGACAATGGATTTTGGTTTGTGGAAGCATGGCTCTTTTGGAATTTTAGTTGGTTTCCCAGTACATCAGGGTTAAGGGTGATTCCATGCGTGACATGTGCAGACCTTCTGCAAACATGAATAAGAATGGGATATTTCAGCTTTGTGTTGAGCCTCTGTAGCATCTTGGCATGATTCAGTTATCAGGAGGATAATTAACTAATGGTTTTCTCTGATATCTTGAAGTCTTCCTGTAGAAGCCTATCAGGGTCTGAGAGAGAGTAATAGCTGTCAGAAACCTGTAAGGCAATTTGGCTTGCAGTCTCAGGAGGTTGGGAATTTGCCAATAAGCCAACATGCCTCCACTCTGCAGAGAAGGTGCAAAAGGCATTTCAGGAGATTTGTTGAAAAGACTCTTCGGGAATGGTAGCATTCATATTAAAAATGGAAGTAATACCTCAGTGCACAGCTGAGCACTTATAGCTTTGGCTGAAGCAATCCCTATCTGATACCATCTCTTCATTGCTGTCCAAGGTCCTGAAGAACCTTTTTCTAGCTATTTGCTTTTCACTACCTACCTATTAGTTTAAAGCTAATGTACTTTAAAGTCATCAGATCCTCTCTGATATTGAAAGCTAAGGATGGTTAGCCCCATTTAGTAGTTGAATGGGAGGCTACCAATGAATACCAGTTGCTGTATGCCATATTTCGAAGGAAAGAATTGGCAAAACCACCTCTGAGTATTCATCACCTAAGTAAACTCTGTGAACTATATGGGGTTTCCATAAATTGACAGACAATGTGAAAGCATGTACATATACATGTATTGGTTTATTTGATATTGTTGTCTTGTGAATATTTTTCAGTTTATATTGGAATCATTCAGCTCTAACTCTGTAAACCACGATGTTCCTGGGAATAAAACTTAACTACTGCTCTTCCCACATGTTTTGTTTTCCATGCTAACCAACATACAGGTATGACTGATGAAATCTTATCCATCACTTCTAAAAGTAAAAGCAGAATGTTCAGTATGCAAATTCAATGATTGGATTAAATGAACTTTCCATTAACATTCAGGTAGTCAGAGTTCATAACAACTGGGAAAAGAGCTTTGTTTTATGTTGCTTTCTGCCTATTTCAATTTGTGGAGGCATCTACTGCCATATACAAGATTGAGTGCTTGGCATATACAGTACTTGTAGCGGCATGCCCCATTAGATCCTGCATGTAATGGCTGAAACAAATGGCAATTTCCCCCCATAACTAGTTAGATCAGAAATGGTCAGTGAACTAAGTCCTCAGTTGTATAAGCTATCTTGGATCTTGGAAGAAACTCACCCAAATCTAAAAAAAATACTGAATGATGGGTGGAATATCAGAACAAACAAATGAATGTGCATTTTGCTTTAATAAAATATGAATGAACAAAGAAAAAATTGGCAAGGGTTAGTGAATGCTATTTTCTGGATGTCTGAATTGTATGCCAGTCTTGAATACAAATTTGCAAATCATCTTGGATAACTGTTCCAAGCATTTGATTTTCATCCCCACTCTTGGGTAATGAAATTGGCTAGATTAGCTTTCTGCAGAGCCCCTCTATTAGTTCTAGCTGTATGGTGGAAAAGCATAGCCTAAGAAGAACCAGTATGAGATGAACTAGCTGTACTGTGAACTGGGGAGTCCTTTACTTAAAACTCAACCATGCACTTCTGGGAGAGGGTTCAGAGAAGCCACACACTCACAACTTTATTGTACCTCATCTACCGTATGACTATTTTATCGGACAATTTAAGGCCTGATAATTTTTGTGAAATAATTCATGCATTTTGAGTGTGCAAATGATTGTCAGTATGCAAACATGTATGTTTGTGTGTGTATTTTATCTTATTTACCAATATGCTGACTTATTCCTGGCATGGGGTCCCAGGTGGCTTTCAAAGGCTAAAACAAGATTAGTTAAAACATGATAACGAAAGTTTAAATACATTTTTGTTCACCTTCAAGATGTTTCTGACATATAGTTGCTCTACGGTGAAACTACCTTGTGGTTTTCTTGGCAAGTTTTATTCAGAGGAGCTTTGCCATGGCTGAAAAATTGTGACTTGCCCAAGATCATCCAGTGGTGTTCAATGGCTGAGCAGGGATTCAAACCCTGGTCTCCTAGTGACCTGGTCCAACACTCAATCCATGACACCAGTGGTTCATAACCTGTGGGTCCCCAGGTGCCTTGACCCACAACTCCCAGAAATCCCAGCCAGTTTACCAGCTGTTAGGATTTCTGGGAGTTGAAGGCAAAAACATCTGGGGACCCACAGGTTGATAACCATTGCACAACACCATTAATTATCATTAAATTTTAAATGGTATAAGATCATATAAATTTTAATGAGATTAAAGCTATAGTGCTCTCCTCGGATAATAATGTTCCTGACACATACACAAATAATTAAAACAAACTTTGAGCAAAAAGGATGGAAAAAAGCGGGGGCCTCCCTCGGAAGAGAGTTCCATTGCCTGGGATCAGTCGAGGCTTTCTCTTGAGTCCTCGCCAGACATGATGATGGTAGGACTGACAAGAGACCCTTCCCTGAGGACCTTAAGACAGTAGGTATAGAAGGATAGGATCTTTCAGATAGTGTGGACCTAATTCATATAAGGCTTTCTGGGTCATAACAACAATACATACATAGCCCATATGTATGCATTGTTACCCTTGCAGAATATTATCTCCCAGCTGCATCCATAATTCATCCTTGTTTTTCATCAGCCAGCCGCAATTCTTCATTCCCTCAGGCTGTCCTTTTCCCTCCTCTGCAACACAATTGATTCCTCAGCTCTGCAAGAAACCACCTCGACCACATCCCCTTCAACTTGTTGCACTTACTAATTTGCAGAAATATTTCCCTGCTATTCCCATCACATCACCCGGCCTCTAAAACTAATGACTCATCCCCTCCATGGCCATTTGTTTGTGCTGGATTCAGACAGACTAATGTTTTTAATGGCACATAATCATTTTTCAGAAGTCATTTGATGCCACTAATCATCTCGGTAATATGCCACGATGGAATGTGTAATGACATTCTGAACAGGAAAAATGGCATTCTGATCTCCCCGCTCTATCCTACCCTGATCTATATTTCACCACATCACTCCTCCTAATGATACTTACAACTGTTAATAAACGGCTACTTAGGAGCACTCCCCCGCACTCTTTTGAGGGTGATCAAATAGTTTTGGATTAGAAGAAAGGCAAGTCAAATGAGAGCTTATGGATCAGGTTTAGCTGTTGAGCATGTTTTGTCCCTCTTTCCATCAAACTGAAAGACCCTTCCAAGGTTTCTGTTTTAATTTCTCTCCCCTTTTACCTAGTTATCGGTATCATGAATTATCACCCAGCTGCAAAGGAGAAACCAAGAATCCCATTGGCCCACAGAATTGCTAAATTGGAAGATTAATTGAAGAGTACTTCCCTTGCTTGTAACTTATTAGTTCTCTTGCTAAATTAACAAGTGTTTTAAAAAAGCCTACATTAAAATAAAACACTTTTAATGAATTTTTTTTAATTGCAGTAAGAGGTTCTTTCTTGGCCTTGTGCCTAACTTGTTAGGCATGAATTAGCACGTTGTTATTCACGCTCCAGCTCATCTGATCGCTTAATTAAAGGGACGCTGTCAGGTTAAAAAATTGTACACAGTATAAAAATATAAAACAAAAACAATTTTTCTTTGCTGTGTGGCTAATAGCACCTTACCTTATTAAATGCGAATGAATTTCAGACATCAAATACCATTCTGTGATTTATTTAGACAGTTTAGCTGTGGTGCGTTCAAAAAAGAGATGAAACACATTCCTACAGGAAGAGGGCAAAATGTGATATAGCTCACAAGGGACTGCCTGGTTTGTTGCAGCATGAGCGAATGTTCAAAGGCTATTGCCTGGAAAACTCATGCCGCAACAAAGCTCCAGTCTCTAAAGATTCCATTAAACCATGTCATTCAGCTGGTTGCAACACAGCTACTCTTTTAAAATTCATGGGCCTTTTAGGTTCCCAGTTCTGCTGAATGGGCCTTCGCCTGTGCTGTTTGGGAGAGGTCTTTGGATATATTTCAGAGGGAGGGACTGGCAGAAGCACTTATGTGTGGGTGATCCTTGCCTAAGAAAACCATATGAAAAATTCACTGGGTCACCATAAATTAACAGATGACTAGAACGCCCATGAATGCGCAAACACATCTAACCTGCAAATGTCATTCATTCATTGGACATTCATGTTTTTTTCATACAGTGAAGGACTTCACTATCTGGTTCTCTGGAGTTCAAGCCACTTTGGTGTTATGTTTTGTTGTATGGTCAGTTGGGAAGCCTAGGAATCCATCTTTGGATATTGTTTAATGACACAAGAAGTGTAGCTTTGATCCATAAGCATTCCTTTAGTCTCTATTGTCATATATACAATTAGAATAGTTTATTAGATTTTGTTGATTGTCACATACAGTGCTTGGGTCAGCCCTGGCAAATCAATAAGCATTGCTTTAGCCAAAGGCAATGAGAAATACATACTTAAACCAATTCAACAGTACAAAGATTAAAATAGCTGCTAAATAATGTCTGCAATTGAATGCATGCATCATTATCTAGAGCACATTGTGTGTGCTTCAGATGCAGCGTCAATACATGAAGTTTGCATGAGGGAATGAAGGTCAACTGCTTATTTACTGCTTCATGACATGAGGGCTTTAGAGCGGGCAGCTTTGCATTTTGGCAGGTTCTGCCATCTGCAGAATTCTGGGAAATGTAGTTTCAAGGCAAGGACCTCTATAGCTGGGAATTCAAAAGGCCCCACATTAAACTATAGTACCCAGAATTCTGTAGGTGGTAGAAGAAGCCCCAAATGTGGGGTTGCCCACTTTAAATCCTGCATGTGATAAAGCAGTTAACACATTATAGCTGTGGTGCAGAAAGAGGCCATAAGGAGGTTCCTTTCCTTAAAATTGCCTAGAAGGAACTACAAATTTCTTCTGTCTTTCTTTGTATTTTTTCTGACACAGAATCCCCCAGTCTGGTGGTTTATAGATGCGCTGGACTATGTGTCCTAGCCAGCACGGGTATGAAATATACTGATATTACTAAACATAAAACTACCTCTCCTCAAAATCTGGTCTCTTTCTTTTCCAACATCTGAGTCTTTTTTCCACCATTTGGTCAGCCTTTGTTGGAAACACTCATACTAATCTTGGCAAAGCTTCAGTCTGGCCCACTCTTTATGTTCATGTTGCTCCAGAAACCTAAAGCAGATTCCCATCCAAAGTATTTTTCATGCTCTGTCTCTTACTGATCATCACCACAGTTATTTGCCGTTCTCTTGGCAAATAAGGCTTTGCCAAACCTGTCTTTGTGGTTCTCCTTTATCTTGCACATCTTGTGTAGAACATAAACTGCTTGGATTTGAAATGGATCATTTCCAATAAGTAAATAGTACCTACAAATAGTGTAATAGTTAACAAGAGAAGCCAACACCAAGAGGCCTAACAATTCAGAAATCAGAGTAACAGTTCCAACATTTGAAAAGGGGTGAAGGTGGTAGTAGCTTAAAAATAAAATTGTTTCCAAAGACATTTTGCTCCTGTGAGAGTGCCACAAAGGTGAATTTATACTGTAGAATGAATGTAGTTTGACACTGTCATAGCTCAATGCTATGGAATTATGAGAGTTGTAGTTTTGTTGTTGTTTTTTAATCGTGTCAGAGGCGACTTGAAAGATTGCAAGTCACTTCTGGTGTAGTTTGGTGAAGCACTAACCCTTTGGTAGAGAACACTAGAGATCTTGTAAAAGTATTTAACTGTTATTGACCCATGGCAGTTAGTAATGTCAGACTGCATCCATTCTACAGTGTAGATGCACCTAAAAAACAAAAACTTCAGTACTTAACAGCAGTAGCAGCATACAGAAGGATGCTCAACCCAGTGGGGGAAGGACTATCATCTGTCGGCCTCAGCAGTTGTTTTTTTTCAAGGTCTTCTGTTAGCAGTTGGCACAGTGGAGAGCTTGGCAGGGGGAGATTGTAAATACTTTTGCCTAGCAATTAATATCTATTTCATTGTATTCTAAATATATTGCAAACTGACTTCAGCTGGTAATTTGTAATGAATTGTGCCTTTGTCTGGATGCTTTCCCACAACCTTTAATATCTACATTGGGGTACGTAAACTTTTTCTCCATGAGGACTGCATTTGGACTCTCTTGGTAACCACACGCGTGCATGTCGACATACATTGAGACATGTGGACAGACAGATATGGACATGGACACAAATGTGTGCCCGTGTGTGCGCACACCCACAAATGTAATTAATTCAAATGTATTCTAATTTAATTCATCCAATTTGTTTTAAACACCACAATCTCCTTAATTTCCTTGTCACTTATTTTAATTCATTGCATTAATTAAGACTTTGCCAGCTAAATTCCATTAAATTTATTTATTCCAATTTCACCTACATTTATTACATGTATTCAGTGCATGTATATAATTTATTACGATTTCCCTCCACTCCACCCAGTCACATGGATGTCAACTTGCTGCTTCCAATTCAGTCTTTGGCTACCCCCCCCCCCAAAAAAAAAAGAAAAGGAAAGAAAGGAGGATACATTGACTAGTGGAAGATTTCTGTTTCTGCTGATATTAGAGTGTATCCCCCAATATTGCAGACCTAGGCTGTAGGACTTCCCCATATGCACCATCGAAATCGCTGTGGATTGCCATGGCTCACAGCAATAATGGTGGTGCCTGCCCAGGGGGCATGGAGACCCATTGCCCCATACCCCACACCATCCTGGCTTCCCTTCACAGGGGGGAAACATCACACAGTCTTCTAGATTCCAATCGAATGATGGGATGCCTCCCATCTTTCACTGGCAGCTATTTTGCAGTGGCAGCAGGTTTTTTGGAGATTTTTTTTTTTTTTTGCCAATTTCACCACAGACCCGCCCCAGAAGGACTTCTCTGGGATATGACGAGAGTCATGGGGCTCCATGGCAGAACTGCTAAACACTACTGAAAAAGAGCCTGTTTGAAGAGGTCCGTAGTCTAACGATTGCTCTGGCCTCCGAGTAAGGCACATGCCCAAGCGGTTGATGAAAATTTATTTATTTATTTATTTATTTACTTTATTTCTATACCGCTTTTCTCAGCCCTTAGGTGACTCAAAGCGGTTTACACAATACAAATTATCACAAGACAATACCATACGCATTAAAACAAATTATACATAACAGTCAATATCAATAAACAATAAACAATCAATAAAATCACTTGCTACAGATCCCAACTGCATTTGCTCTGGCATCTAAAAAGCCTAACTCCACCCAATTTTTCTAGGATGTCCTGTAACTTAAAGCTGAAGCACCTAAGGGCACCAGATACCATTTGATCTTGGAAGTTAACAAGGGTCTCTAATGAATCCCAGGTGCTGTAGGCTTTGAGATTAGCAGGGGAGGCCCTTCTCTTAATTCCACCACCGTCTCAAGCGTGGTTAGTGGGGATGATAGAGAGAGCCTTTTCTGTAGTGGCTCCCTGGCTCTGGAATACCTTCCCAAAAGAGATTAGGTTAGCTGCCACCTTTGACTCCCTCCAACCTAAAAACGTGGATTTTTAAGCAGGCTTTTGACCTCGAGTAGGCTGAAATGGGCCCATATGATGTTGACACTTTGGCACTTTACTTATGAATTGAAGGTTGCTAGTTTTAGCTAGGAATGGTCTGTGTTTTGAACTGTGTTTTTATTTTATTTTATGTATTGATTGTGGTTGTTTTTATAACTTTTATGTGATAATGCTTTTATACTCATGTACTGTTTATGTTATATACTACACGTGTAGTGCCTTGTAAGCCTACCAAGTCCCTTCAGGGAGATGGTGGTGGGATATAAATACTAGGCCTGGGCGGTTTCGTTCGTTAATTTTGTAATTCGTTAAATATTCGTTAATTTTAGCAATTACAAAACGATTACAAAACTTTTTTTTAAACCCGGAAGTGTTTTTAAATATCGAAACGGCAGGCGCCAAAAAATTTTGTATTTCCGTCCATTTTGGAAATACGTAAGATGGCCGCCTGCCGATGCTTGCTGGGAGCTCTCCTCTCTCGGCACCGGCTGAGCAAGCGAGCGAGAGGGCGAGCGAGAGGGGCGAGCGAGCGGCGAGCACGCTGGATGGATGGACTGAGGGTGAGCTTTTACTTTTCCTTGGAAGGGAGTTTGTCCTGGGATCAGAAGCCGTTCAGTCCCAAGTCAGGGGAGGTGGAGAGGGGGCTGGAGGAGGATTTGGGACGCTTTCCGTCTCTAAGCATAGAGGGGCGAGCGAGCGGCGAGCGAGAGGGGCGAGCGAGCGGTGAGCGAGAGGGGCGATTAACCAGAGACATTTTCATTGCATTAGTCTATCTTTGGTGGTAGAGAAGGAGTCCTTTTGGTGTTGTTCATCTCTCATCTCCTCCCCCCCCCCCCAATACACAGAAAGAGCTTTAAAGCACATACCTACGGCAGGCAGGGGTGTTTGAATGACTTCTTTCCTCCCCCTCTTCCAAGCCGGGGAAGAGTGGGAGAAAAGCACGCTGGATGGATGGACTGAGGGTGAGCTTTTCCTTTTCCTTGGAAGGGAGTTTGTCCTGGGATCAGAAGCCGTTCAGTCCCAAGTCAGGGGTGGTGGAGAGGGGGCTGGAGGAGGATTTGGGATGCTTTCCGTCTCTCCTAAGCATAGAGGGGCGAGCGAGCGGCGAGCGAGAGGGGCGAGCGAGCGGCGAGCGAGAGGGCCCGCCAGAGTGAGTGCCTGCCTTCCCTCCTTAATAATAATTTTAATTTCTCCTCCCTATTCTACTAAATTAATAATTAAATTAAAAAAATATTTTAAAAATATTGAAAAAAAAGGGCGCCATCTTTACAAAATGTTTTGTAAATATTTACGAAATTTTGTAAATACCGAACTTTTTTTAGGGGAAAATTTTGTAATTATTTTAAATATCGAAACAAAAAAAACCCCCAATTACAAATCGATTTTAGAAACAAATTTTTGCGTTGTTACCCAGGCCTAATAAATACCTCTAAGTATTCCTTGTCCTTGTCCTATGAAATTCATTGGGTCATCATAATTCAACATGTGACAACAGGATATACACACAAGCCTGTATTAAGTTGTAAGTCTGAGGGCAGGAAATTACCAAATTCATGATTTCTAAGCTGCTATGGAGGTCTTTTTGGCTAAAGAGTTTTGGTTAGCAAAAGGGGAAGCTGCTATATTAGTTGTAATCATGAATGACAAAGCACCCTAAAAGGGGGGGGGGTGCCACTTGCAGCCTCTATGCTATTTGGAGAAGGTTAATGAACATGTTGCTGGAGAGGTTGTGGATGGGATTTGGAAGGGGTGGTTGTGTGTTTTAAAATGCATTTTAATTTTATTTATTGTATTGTAACTGTATTTTTAACCTAAGACACACAGTACCATTTTTTTAAAAAAAATGTATTTGCTTTGTTGTAAATGAATCAACTTGTGTGGCTGATAGCCACTTTGAGCCCCCCCCCCCCCGGGAGAAATGTGGGGTAGAAATAAAGTCAATAATGATGATGATGAACATTACAACAGGTGTGCAGCGATGGTGAACTCGAACCTTTGCAAGAAGTATGGCCTACTCTGCAGTAAAACCTTGTTTCAGCATAAAAGACCATGGAAAAATGAAGAAGCAAAAATGAAGAAGCTATAACTGTTGTGGAAAAGAAACATGTTTATATTATTGACGTTGCAGTACCAGGAGACAGTAGTCGAGGACAAAGAGCTGGAAATGCAAGGACTTACAAATTGAAATTGGATGACTATGGCAAAAGAGAATAACAATGGTACCAATAGTGGTTGGTGCATTTGGAGGCATTCCAAGAAACCCTGAAAAGCACCGGAAAAACCTTAATTTGGACAGGACATCAATCCTCATGCTGCAGAAGGCAGCACTTCTCAGAATTGTGCACATTCTCTGAAAATACCTCTAATATCCTAGGCTCTTGGGAAGAGCCCGATATTCAGAGATGAATCGCAGACACTTGGACCTAACATATGTGCTGTGTTATTATGTACAAACAAATCTATAATAATAATAATAATAATAATAATAATAATAATAATAAAGCTTCTATGGCCCTTGTTGTAAAATTGAGAAACAAAATTATGTGTTGACATCCAGCTATTTTTCTTTGTTTCATCAGAATGATAAGGGAACTTGCTGACCCCCTGCTTGGGTTCAGTAATGGGAAGGTGAAGAAACTGAGCCTGAGTTCTGTCAAGAGGCTGAGTTCTGTCATACATGTTGTCAAGAGGTGGGCTCATGAATCTGAAAAATAGATGTCTAACCAATTCTGGACCCAAAGGAGTAGATGCACAGCTTGGGGAGCTATGAGATAACTTGGTGTCATCAGGAGAAATAACAATGACCTCAATGACTTGATGACCTTTGCTTAGCTTCTGTTGGTTTGCCAGTCATGATCTTTTCTTCAAAGTGATGGTTATCCTTTTCTTGAATATGGTGGTTATCCAGGCTCCGGTACCTACCACAATGGCCTTGAAAATGGTTTGGAAGTTTGAAGTGGTACTGATTTTCCAATATGATTTTGTTAGGATTTTGGCTTGGTTATCTAGATGGGACCATACTACCTTGGCTCCCTATTGCTTACAGTGAGTAATGTAAAGTATTGAAGGTTATCTTCAACCTTCTAACTGCTTGAGTCAGATCTATGTGAAAGGATTCTATTGTAACATTTTATCTACACACTAAAGCCTAATCCTGTTGTTAGTTCTAACTAAAATACACCATTGAATGAATAGAATTTGTGCATGCATTGATTTGCTACTTGGCAATTGATTGAATTGATCTACCTTAGTTAGGACTAACCAACAGGATGTCAACCTAAGATAGAGTAGGCTCTTCACTGGGTCCCGGCATTGAAATAAAAATGCATTTACCTTTTACAAAAAGAATTTTTTTCTATAGTGGCATTCTAGCTCTGGAATGCCCTCAAAAATGCACTACTATTATTTGAAATGATTCTGTATTCTCTTTGGCACGAGGTCAGGAGGCATTTATTTGCCCAGGCATTTTAAATTAACGGTATTGTTCCCTGAGACATCTTTGCCTCACAATTTCTCTCTGCATTGATTAAATTGGTACTGGTTTTTGTGATATGCTTGATTTTCAAACTTTTTCATATGCACTGCCTTAGCTTCTTTAAAAATGAAGAATCAAGTGAAAACATTTAAGGCAAAGACATAAATGTCACACAAAAATATCCAAGGAAACAAATAATGGGGAATGCCGCTTCATCATGGCTTAAAAATTCTGCAGAGCAAAATCCCACTCATTGGATGTGCTTCATTTTTGCTTTTCAAGACTCTCTCTCTCTCTCTCTCTCTCTCTCTCTCTCTCTCTCCCCCCCCCCCCACACACACACACACACACACACACTTTTGAGATTAGGGCTTTCATTAGCCTCTGGACTAATTCTGAGTTTTCAGGATGACTGATCTGCTTGGGACTCATGGAAGAACAAGACCACCCTTTTCCAAAGCGGCCATTTCAACAAATTCTATATTACCATAATTTTCAAATGTGAGGGATGTAGTTAGCTTGTCTCTAAGACCTACAGAGACACTCGCTGGAACACCTCAGCAAGTGAGAGTCCAAAAGTGGCAGGCTCAAACCCAGAACCTCAACCAATGGCTGATACCAAATGAGAGACTCCCTCCCCTGGGCACACAGAGGACTGGGCGACTTGGAAGGTGCTGAACAGACTGCGCTCTGGCACCACGAGATGCAGAGCCAACCTTAAGAAATGGGGCTACAAAATGGAATCCTCGACATGTGAGTGTGGAGAGGAGCAAACCACTGACCACCTGCTGCAATGCAACCTGAGCCCTGCCACATGCACAATGGAGGACCTCCTTGCAGCAACACCAGAAGCACTCCAAGTGGCCAGATACTGGTCAAAGGACATTTAATCAACTACTAAACTCACAAATTTTGTATTCTGTATTTTGTATTTTTGTATTTTGTCTGTTTGTTTGCTTTGTTCTGTTAGAAATGTAATATAATTGACTGGTTGCTGATGACTCGATAAATAAATATGATGGACACAGATATATTTAGCAACATTGTTTTTTGCCCATACACAGTACATGATCAGAAGCATGGTACCCTGTCTGGTAGTGTTGGTGATGAGGATGATAGGATTAAGACTGTTTATTCAATGAGAATAGAATGGCTACAGAAGAGCAACCATTTTAAGGCGTACAGGGCTGTCAGTCAATTTTTGAGCCATCTCCAGTGACTTGGGACTTTATCACATGATATGTTTGTGGCAAAATTGCACTGAGTAAGTTCTATGTTTGATCTGTCCTTATCACATGATATCACGACCCTACTGTTGTTGCATTACATTTCCATCATTATCAGGTCACATCTTTTCAAAGATGGGAAAACCCAGCAATGGCTGCAATATCACTACTAGGCCTGGGTAACAACGGAAAAATTTGTTTCTAAAATCGATTTGTATTTGGGGTTTTTTTTTGTTTCGATATTTAAAATAATTACAAAATTTTCCTTTTAAAAAGTTTGATATTTACGAAATTTCGTAAATGGTAAAAAATTAACGAATCGATTTCCGAAACAATAACGAATCGATTCGTTAATGGCGGACGCGACCGCGAAATACGCTAAAAAACCTCCAAAACCTTCTGAAGCTTCCCTCTCCCTCTGTTGTTGACTGTTGGTGTGATATTATAATTTTTTTTCACTAATTAAACCATAAAACTGGCCCAGACATGCGGAAATAATAACGAAACGACCTCAAAACAATAACGAAACGAATACAATATCGAAATACGAAGCATTTACAAAACGTTTTTGAAAATTCGTTTTTTTTATAATTGCTCCAGAATGGTTCGTTATCGTTTTGTAATTGAAAAAATTAACGAGTTATTAACGAATTACGAATTAACGAAACGAAACTGCCCAGCCCTAATCACTACTACTCAGTTATTGTTTTGTTCTGCTGCAGTTCCAATATTCCAGAAGTCACATGCTGTGAGAGGGCATGGTTGCTTTCTTCTCTCCCTGCCTCCATCCCTAAGTAGGGCAAAGTCATTGCTTATTTTGTTTTAAAAAAATGTTTTGCTATAGTTGCACAATTGCAGCACTGTGCTGGATAACTATCACCAGGATGCTGCAATTATCTAATTATGGCAGCACCCTCCATTTTCAAGAGGTGTTGGAATGGTGCACTGGCACAGCTGAAGAATTAATACTAAATGGAACAGTGTTCAGGGTAAGAAAGTAGGGTTAAATGAAAACTGATTGCAGGTACATGCATCACTGAAGTAACACCATAGTACCATTGGAAAGGTGTGAAAGTTGTTTCTATGCTGGCATGTTTCTGTTTGCTTAAATGATGCAGTTGCTGCAAGACAACAGGCTGCTGTGATAAAGCCTTTGGTCTTGGCATGTAAATGGTATCCTGACTCTAAGCCCTTTGTCCCACATGAATGGCTCCAACTTTCAAGCTCTGTAACCCTAACCGAGAGTCTAATGAAGTCTTGGCAGTGGAGATGCTCAGAATCCCATCTGTGCAGTGGTGTTAACTGTCCAGAAACTCAAAATATATTTGCACAGTACGGTTACAGCAGTGTGATGCCACTTTGACAGCCAGTTTCCATCCTAGGGAATTCTGAGATTTGCAGTTGGGAAGGGACTTAGACTTCTCTACTGTAATTCAGGTACAATCAAAGAGTTCTAAGTACTTTTTTAAGGTACAAGGAATAAAACCCAGGATTCTCTCAGGTCATCATCATAGGTGATCAGTTGTGGCTGAGTATGATGGTCTTCAAAGGGTAGAGTCTTGATGGTGGGTCCATAAGTGACAGGAGATACCCATTTTAGATTAAACCACAGCAGTTTAAATGGTAACCAGGCATGTAGCTTCAGCCCCTCCCCCCCCCTCGAAATTCTCATGGTGGTTCGCGAAAAGGCCTTACTGGTGCATTATTTAAACTGTAATGTTTATTCATATCATGATCTGATCACCATGCTCAATATATCCCATATGCATGCGGGTATTGGGGTAACGATACAAAAAGGTTTGCTAGGGTAGACCCTCTTTTACTCAGACTCAGCCCCCCCCCCCCCACCCCCTGAATCAAAATCCTGGCTACGGGCCTGATGGTAACAAACTGCTATAACTCTGTAATGCAGATATACTCTTCTGTTTACAATGAGTGTATGTATCTTGAAACTCAAATGAGAGCTCTTTCTTGTCAATATTCAGGTTTTAAATATTGCAACAAAATAAAAGAATTAAGAAAGAAAGAAAACAACTGAAGTAATATGATGATGCAATGGAGAAAAGATGAAGACTTTTCAAATTAGTTGATGCCACAGTTTAAAATATAGGCAAAATTAACAAAAGACTGGATGGATTTGAGAACATTTTCACTGACATTTCAAATAGTCTAGCAGGCCTTACAAATAAATTCGACCATTTGAATATCTCACATCATGAAATCAAAAAAGGAATGAGTGAAGTGAAATTAATGGCAGAGGAAATGAAAGCAACACAAGACCAACATGAAAAATTTAAAAGAACTAGAAGGAAAACAACAACAGTATGAAGGACAACTTCTAAATGAAGTCAACCAGATACAACACTTGGACTATCTGCAAGGTCAATTTTCATTGAAACCAAGAGGCATCCCAGAAAAGATAGAAAATTTGAGATCGGCAGTAGTAGAAGCATTTGTGGAATTGCTTACCATACTGCCCCAGGAAAATAAGAAACATCTGGAGTTGTTCACAGAATTAATTCTAATTATGCCAAAAATGTCCACAATCTGAGAAAGATGGGGATTGAGATTGCAGAACATGAAAAACAGGAACCAGAGATGGAGAAACAACTGAGCAGGATACTGGACACAAATGTTGAATGGGCTAGTGGGAACAAGACCAGGATATAAAAAAGATTCAAAATTATAGACCCATCTCTTTGTTAAACACTGATTACAAATTATATGCAGCCACATTGGCCAACAGAATAAAAAAAGAGAACTTGGATAAACATGGACCAGGCATGTTTCCTATCTGGTAGACAAACCAAAGATAACATGAGAATGGTAACTAACTTAATTAAATTTCTACAATGTAATAGAAACAGGCAGCTTTATATTCTTGGATATGGAAAAGCATTCAATAAGAGCAATTGGAAATTCATAGATAAATTGTGGCAACAAATTCCTCAGTGGAATAAAGGGCAACAGTACAAATTAACAGAGAACACTTTGAGTATTTTCCTATCCAGAGGGGAAAAGGATGTTCGCTCACTCCCCTGTTATTTATCTTAACAATAAAAAATTTGGCTAATAAAATTCCAGATTCTGAAGAAAATATTACTTTCAAAATAAGTATATTAGAAAATGTTCATTGAGTTTTCAGTATCTCCCAGTGTTTGATTCCAGGACCCTCAGTGGATACCAAAATCCATGGATGCTCAAGTCCCATTTAAATACAGTAGCATAGTAAAATTGTGTCCCTTTATATAAAACAGTAAAATCAATATTTTTTTTTTGGGATTCATTTTTAAAAATATGTTCAAGCCATGCATAGTGGACTTTGTGGAGGCAGAATCTGTGGGCATGAAGGGCCAACTGGACTTAACAACTGCAACAAAATAAAAACAAAAACAATTATTAGAAGAAATGGGCATAAATAAATACTTTCCCCATATATAGACAGAGGCACAGAAGCTATTTAACTTTCCAGCTTTCTGAGGGTATGTTTTTTGAATTTTGGCCACCGGGGGAGCTGTCGCTTCACCATCCACTTGTGACACCGATGGTGTACTTCCTCATTGTTTTGCGCGCTGCTGGAGAGTTTTATGGCCTTGTAAATTAGTAAAATTAGCCTTCTTGCATAAGCGGTACCTAAATTTCCTTCTTGACTGTCTTTCGCGCTGCAAAGGTCAACAGCAAGCTAGACAAATGGCTGGAAGCTCACTCTGACCCGGACTGGCTTCAAACTCATGACCTCTCAGTCAGTAGTGATTTTAATGAAGCTGACTCCCAACCAGCTGCGCCACAACCTGGTCCTGCTTTCATTTCTTCTGCTTTCTGTTGCACTATTTGAACCAGGTGGCTTCATCTGCTTTAGAGATGAGTCAGCCTTTTGTCAAATGATTTGAATTCATGTCAAACCAGTTGGCACAAAAACAAAACCTAAACAGGAACTTTGGTCTCACAGGCAGTTACTGCTTTGAAGTCCTATTCTAGTTAATGTTGTATGTTTCCTAGTCATCCTGATAGGCTTAGAGTGAACTAAGCCATTGGTCCACATAGTGCAATATTTCTTCTTCTGAATAACAGAAGTTCTTCTTGCATATCAGAAAAGATATGTGAATTGAAATCTGGAGGTGGAATCCAGACCATGTTTTACAGAGCTTGGTTCGAAATGAACATGAATCCCCACTGAGTTTAGTGGTGTCTCCATGCCAGATAAGTAGGTATAGGATTGCAGCTTAAGTAAGCAGTCACCACTGTTTATGCATATATGGTAATATCTGGATGATTTACTTTCCTTGTCACCTGCTGAAAAATTGTGCCATTCAAAAGCCTAATTTCTGTGTACGTGAACAGAAAGCAGTTCAGTAAACTATATTACTTAATTGCTACCCCTATTTTGAATTTATAGACACATGAATACACATACAAACACAAACACACACAGAGAGCTATTGTGCCATGGACTGAATCAAGCAGAGCAGATCAGCTGGGGATTTCGGGCCTGATGCACTTGCTACCTTGCCCATGACAGACTGTGAATATACCAGTTCCATCCATACAACACAGAGTAAACCTGCCAGGTTGGCAAATGTGCAAGGTAAATCCTAACATTCCACAAGTTTCCCATTAGCGAAGTGTCAGCCGCCCAGCATGGTGAGGAAGTAATGGGATAAATATGCTCTATTTATGCATGGTGGCTGTGCAATGCAGCCCTCTAATGAAACCTATAATTTCATTCTTTCAAGGGCAAACAGCTCCAGTACACAGTACATTTATCCCTTGAGCTTTTTCATTTACCTCTTGGTATCTCCAAAGCCCTACTGAGGTGTTTATTCTCCCTGCAAGGGATCCTTTGACAGAATTTGTATCCACAGAGATCACAAGGTACATCAATGCCTGCCTGGCCGCCCTGCAACCCCCTCCCTTCCCCCTGGTATTTATTGAAGATGAGAGCGCTGCAGACTCGAATAGAATCAAAGGAAACTGGAAGGAAGCTAGATTATTAGAGGCAATATGGTCCAGTGGTTAGAGAGATCAGTTTTCATTTGTCATACTGATCTTCCCAACAACCTTGGTAAAGCCTTTGCCTCCTTCTTGCCATAAATTGCCCATCAAGTAGTACAAGGTTTTTACAATTTGCATTTTAGAAATGGTTAAGGGTGAACAGAGCAGCCCTTTTGTCTTGCAAATATTTTCATTTGTAAAAAATAAAACAAAAAGAAAATACCACCCATATCGAAAGTGCAGTCCTAGGATGCCTTCACACTGTAGAGGCTCTTTAGCAGCTAATAGTAGTCTTGAAAATTTGAAGGTTAAGCAAATATATTTATATCAGAAAATAAATGTTATAATGATGATTTAATTAGTGTTGCAAATTCCATCTTAAATGACAGTGTTGTGTATGGTGTGCAAATTGTCATTCATGTGCAGCTTTGCATTGTCAAAGCACAGAGTTGTAAACCTCACTTCAAGTTTGATTTCTAATTTCATGACATTTCTCTACTATTGGAATAATAGCAAAGAAATGTATACAAAGAGTGTATACATTTTTAGTGAGGGCCAGGATGAAAAAAATCTAGAATTATAAACTGTTTACTGTATGTGTGTGTGTGTGTGTGTATATGTATACTGTTTACTGTGTGTGTGTGTGTGTATATATATATATATATATATATATATAGAGAGAGAGAGAGAGAGAGAGAGAGAGAGAGAGAGACCCTGAATATATGTGTCTACTCAGAAGTAAGCTGCATTTGGGTAAATGTACCTGGGGACAAATATACACTGTAGAATTAATGCAGTTTGATACCACCTTAACTGTCATGGCTCAGTGCTATGGAATCATGAGAATTACAGTTTTGCAAAGTCTTTGGCCTTCTTTGCTGAAGAGGGCTAGTGCCCCATCATACTATAAGTCCTAAGATGCCACAGCATTGAGCCATAGCAGTTAAAGTGGTGTCAAACTGCACTAATCCTACAGTGTAGATGCACTTTAAGAGAACAGATTTACAGAAATGAATTGGCAAATCTCACGAAAATGTTGGCTTAGCTTTCTAAATTGCTTCTACTTGTCCTCATTCGCAACTGCCCTCAATGACATTTTCATGTAGACAGGCTGATTGACTGTGCAGCACTATAATGTAATTCTGTTCACTACATGATTCCCGGTTGGGTGGGATTAGCCATAAAACTAATCCACAGAGGAGGATGAAACAGAAGCCCAGGGGAAAATGGCTCTGAAGTAGCAGCAGCCAGAAGAAACAGTAGCAGAGAACAGGATTAAAACAAGAAACCTATGAAAATTCATACCATTTAAGAGGGTTTTAGGAGAAAATGCTACACTACAGAAACGGTTTCAACTGCCAAATCAAAGAGGAAGCTTTCCCCCCATGTAGTTCTAGTCTCCCTGCTTTTAATATTTGTGTAATCGTTATGTCCTTGGTTGCCCAAAGAGACAACATTATTTTGTAGACTAACCAGCTGCACCATTTACAGAAAATAAATAAATTGATAAATTATATCAGGGGGCATTTAAGGCATTTTGTTGGATGAAGCAAAGGAGAAGGTGATGCCCAACAACTGCATTTCCTCGGCCCAAACCTTGGAAATGTTACTCTGTAGCTCACAGAACCCCCAATGACCTTGTTGATTTGTGAGTTCCGGGAGTGGTAATCCAAAAAATAACTTTTTCTAAACTATGTTTGCCTCACACCTGATGGCAGATAGCTAGCTAGTTCAGGCAGGACAATGCAGACTTCTGTCCTCCAACATCCTTCTGCCATTCCCTGCACCTTGGCAGCTGACAATAAAAATAGCAGCTTTTATTTGCCTAACATCAGTTTTGATGACTGCTCGCTAATACACAGACACTTTAAAATCAGAATGGCTAGCAATCCCTTGGCTCTAACCATAATTTAAATGAGTAAGAGCATTTGGTAAGATGAATGTAACAGCATCTAGCCATCTAACCAACGATACCCATCTATTTCATCCCAAATCTCTGCTAGTTTGCCTGATTTTGTATTTCTGATATTTATTCAACTGATATACCCAGCCTTTCTTCCTCCAATGTGTTAGAACCATTTGGGTGTCTCATTGTGGTTTCATGCTTAGTGTGTCCAAGACATAAAGTGTTTCCTTTTAAGCCCTCCTTTCCCTTGATACCTTTCCAGACCCACCAGCAATGTCACCATTTATTCTGTTCATGGGCTTGGGCTTCATCCTTCATCTATCTCTTTTCTTTGTAACTTAGTTTCAGTGGGTTGCTGTGAGTTTTCTGGGCTGTTTTCTGGAAGCAGCAATGTGTTTGAGCCCAACAGGGACCATTGATGCTGTAATAACTCAGTTTCAGTTGACATGTTCATCGACTTAGCACAGTATGAAACAGCAAGTACCTTCCAGTCCTGCATTTAAAAATCAGTATTATGCCCTGGTCATTTCTCATGCTGACCTGGAATTGGCCCATGGAACAACTCTAAAGTTCACTTGATCACTGCAACTAAAGGAACACAATAGCCAGGATTTTTCACATTACACAATTGCAGCATTTTATTCTAGTAGAATGGCATAGTAATCTCCTATGGTATCCAATTTGCTTAGTGGCACTGAAGCAGTGGTCCTCAACCTGTGGGTCCCCAGATGTTTTGGCCTTCCACTTCCAGAAATCCTAACCGCTGGTAAACTGGCTGGGAATTCTGGGAGTTGTAGGTCAAAGCACCTGGGGACCTACAGGTTGAGAACTACTGCACTAAAGAATCCTGGCTGAGGCTTCCAAAAGGGCCTAACCTCCATGCTGATCTTGGGATTGCATAAGGTGGAACCATGAGAGTGAAATCAACATACTTTAACCATACAGTGTGAAAGGGCTCCTAGAAGCAGAATATGATATTTGGGTTTTCAAAAAACAAAACAAAACAGAAAAGGTTATTTTGATGGTGAGCACAGTCTTTCCCTTGCTTTCAAAATCCATGAATAAATGATGAATGGATACTTAGCCATCCTACAAGATGGCTCAGTGCATTTTCTTCTCTAAAAGAGCCAAAGACAATCTGAAATGAACCACACCATTAGCAACTCTGGCTATGAATCACATGGAAAAGATAGATGGAGCAGTCCCACTGGTGGAGGTGGTTAGCTCTGCTAGCCGGTTTTGGGTAGCAATAAAGGACAGTATGTTGTTGGTTATTTGCTTTGCTGTTACTTCTAGGAATGGGAAGATATGTAGGATTTTCCATCTCATCTGTCAATAGAACTTGATTGGAGTTGGATACTTTGCACATTGATGACAGTGGTGGGAAATGACTTGTTCTGTCTGAAGTAGTAATATGTTTGAGCCCCACAGGAACCATTGATGTTGTAATAACTGAAATAGGTGTCAAGGCTATACTTGCCAACATCTACATTGCACTGAGTGCAGGGAAGAAAATGTATACTTATTAACTTTTTTTTACCCCACCTTTTTCCCCATGAGAGAAAGCCTGTAGCTATAGCTATGTAAAATATCCCATTATAACATATTCAAAGCACTTCTGCTCTTGTGAGTCTTCCACGCACTTTGAGGGAAAGGGTTTGATCCTTCAGAAGCAAGTTTCATCAGCCCCAGAAAGCATAGCTTGTGAGAAGGAACAATGATTCTTCAATCCAACAAGATCTGTAGGGTCAGTTATTCCTGTTTTAGGGCATGGATATTGCTGTAGCATAGACTCTTCCACACCGCACATTCTTCAGAAAATCTAGACTACAAGAACCCTTACTCAGTATTATCCAATTCACAAATGGTAGCTGTGCTGGTGGGGTTGAAGAGTTATGGCAGATCATCATATTCTCACTCGAGCAGCCCAAGAGGAAGACAGGCTGCAGGAGTTCCCATGTTATGAAGATAATATCAGAAGGGATCCCAAGAGCTGGAAAATCAATGCTGCCACATTTGTTCTTTTGTTCTCAACTGCTGGGATATTAATATCTCTCTGATAATTTCAGTCAAGTGGAAGTTAAGGTGAAGCTGGAATCACACCTTCAAATAGGTCAATCTCAGTTCATGTGAGCGGCAAAAGGTCTCATTAGCATCTCCGCCATTAACCAATATGCACACAGGTAATTGGCTTCACCCTTGGAATTTACTGTTAAATGACTCATCATTATCATATTAATGCAGCCAGGAGCTGAGAAGGAAATTGAGGGACACTTTAGAAGCCAAACCTTAAAAGTGTACATGGATTTAAAGAAACTAACTGGCAGGGGATGCCCACTGAGAAACATACCTGGTCCACAATTATGCCCCAGGGATAGCAATTGTTTGGCTTTGCTTTATTTTAGCCTCTGGGGGAATCTGGATAAGATGACAGTAAGCATGGCATTTCCTCATAATGAGTAAGAAACAATCCTTTTAAAACTACCATTTGCATTGTTGCTGAAGGAACCATTTTAGGGCATTTAAACATCTCTGTGTTTTTGTATGCTGTGTGTATTGGAACAGTCTGGCTTCTTTGTGCAAACCCAGATAAATTTACCCATAATTTTACTGGGGGAAATGCTATTTTCACAGCTGCCTTGACTGGCATCTGTCATTCCTCACTATGGCATTTCCCCACCACGTGACCACTTTAATAGGGGGAGTGCTGGCAAACAGTCTGCCTCCGTCTCTGCCAGAAAGCCCATTTTACTCTAACTAGTGCATGACAGGACAGTACTAGATGTTTTAAATGTTTAAGCAGATGGATGATCCTGCTTCTGTTTTAGTGTACTAGTGATCTTCGGCATCTGAAAAAAAAACCCCAATCAACCAATATAAAAAACAACAATAACACAGCAAACACCATCAAAGCTAAAGAAAAAGAATGGGGGATGGAAACCTTTGTTTTTCCAAAGAGTAAGATTTTGCACACTTTCACTGATATTTCCAATTTGGGGACACTTTGGTAAATAAATACATAAATAAATAAACAGACAAAAAAAGCACACAGTGGCTGGCATCGTGTTAGCGACAAATGCATGCACAAGTCATGTATGCAAGCAGGGTGAATTCCTTGCCATCATGTAACAAACATGTTTTGCTGATAGTGGTAAAAGTGAAGTTGCACGTACAGCAATATTATGCATGCACTTGCACAATTTGCATTGCACCATGGCACTTAATCATCAAAACATGTCATTATTCTGCATGAGATTTGTGTAGTGCTGGTGCAATGTATCTTTGCCTTAGGGAATGTTAGATTGCAGCCACTATGTACAAAAACACTGTTTTGCCTAATACATTGTTTTGTGCAAAACTATTTTATGTACTTTGGCAAAAATATTTTTTTCACAAAGAATTCCTAAAATAAATGAATGTTTGTATGTATGCATGCATATGTGCATATATCTATCTATCTATCTATCTATCTATCTATCTATCTATCTCACATTCCCCCCCTTTCTTTTCATTGTCCTCCTTTCTTTCTTTCTTTCTTTTTTGGAAAGGAGTATAGTCAGACCACTGTATCCATGATTCCACAAGTTTGACTTGAATATATATATATATATATTTTAATCCGAAAGGCAAACCTTGATTTTGCCATGTTATATAAGGGGCATAATTGTATTAAATGTTTTCTATAATGAGACTTGAGCATCCATTGATTTTGGCATCTATAGGGGTACTCAAAACAAATTCTAAAGAATATGAAGAGTTCACTGCATCTGTGTGTATATATCTCTACCTCTATGTGTGTGTGTGTATGTGCATCCATCTCCATTGTCATATAATGCAGTTTGAAACTGCATTATATGGTTTGTGTAGACCCAATGCAGTTAAACTACATTATATGGCAGTGGAGATAGGACTTCAGTCTGATGAAAGATCCTTTATTTTTGAAGAGAACATTTGTGAGCATTCTTTACATCCCCAAATATGAACTGTGTTTATTTGTGATAATATACAGCTAGTACCTAAGGGACAGGCAGCTAGGCCCAACAGCTTCTGCTTTCCACCCATTACTAGGAAGGAGATGGCTATGTTTCAGCATTTATCTTCCATGTTCAGACTGTAATGGCTACATTCTACTACAGGTGCTGGCAAGCAGCTTCAAGTCCAGGCTCTAGAAGAACCCCTCCTCCTCTGAATCTATGTATGTAATATCATTCAAACTCAAACCACAAAGAGCTGCAAACTATCTTGCAATAATGGTTCATTGACCAAGGGGCAGGGGCACATCAGCTGCTCAGTTCAAGATTTGCAAGCAAGTGTTCCCAGTCGCCAAAGTTTTGTTGTTGTCTTTTCAAGTCGTTTGGACCTATGGTGCCTCTATCACAAGTTTTCTGGGGCCTGAAGGGTATCATTTACCACAAGTTACTCAGTGAGTTTCCATGGCCAAGGGGGAATTGAACCCTAGTTTCCAGAATTATAGTCCAAAGTTCAGACCATGACAGAGCAAGGAAGATATTCTAAAATATCTTCCTTGCCAAATTTTCTACTCTAAACCTCTTTTCCCTCAGTCTGAAGAGAAATGTAGGGTGATTCTACACAGCCATGTTGAGTTTGGAAGTGAGTTAAAGAGAACTGGTTCACTGCAGAATTACCTACAGTGCAGAGCACCTACACAACAGGAATCAGTTGGAGTCTGGGATAGTGGCCACAAAGATCTACTGGTTGCAGATTGATGCAGACCCAGAAATATTTTTGTTTTTATTTCATCTGGCAGAAACCACTGACGAGCATTGGCATGGCCATTCAGAATCAGCACTCGATGTCACAGGCAGAGTCACTGGGGAAAAGCCAAGTCTAAACAAACTCACAAAAAAGAGCCAAGGTCACCGTCCAAGGTCAGAAAGGCCATTTGTCAGAGTCTACAAATCACAAAACAGTAGTCTCTGAATATCAAACTGAACGGTAGCAGAGTCAGATTCCAAGACAAGAGTAACAGGCATTAAATTTGAGCCAGACAATAACATTGTTCACCACAAAGATTTTTAACACTGAGGTTCTTTTGTCTTAAAATTTCTGCTGTTGCTTTTTCAATTATTGTTTCTCTGCTAATCTCTTCGAGCTGTGTAGCTCAGTTTGCTCTTTCCTATGTTCCAGAAAAGGAGGTATGGTTAACCCTTTGACAGTTTATTCAAAGGCTCAGCTTCCTCTAGAGCAGAGATTCTCATTCTGTGGGTCCCCAAGTATTTTGGCCTACAACTCCCAGAAATCCGAGACAGTTTACCAACTGTTAGGGTTTATGGGGGTTGAAAGCCAAAACATCTGGGAACCCACAGGTTGAGAACCACTGCTCTAGAGGGGCCTGCTCAGGCTGTATCTACACTGCCTTATAATCCAGATTATCTGATTTGAACTGGATTATATGAGTCGACACTGCTGTATGATCCAGTACAAAGCAGGTAATCTGGATTTTATATGACAGTGTAGATGGAGGCTCAGACTGCTGGGGAGTGTTTGCTTTAGCTGAAGGCTTGTTTTTAGCAGTAGCTGAGCTGAGCTGGGCAGAATGATGGGAACTACTGACCCCAACCTCCTCTGCCAGTCCTTCCACCAACTCCTCATCCTCATTATCTGAACTAGCCATGACACTAGAACAAGGCAGGGCATAGCAAAGGGTGGAAAATGGCCATTCTGGGGAGAGAGGTGTTTGTTTATCTTTTGGCCAGCTGCGTTTCCTGGTTTTTCATAAGTGTTCGCTTTAGCCCTGTCCTGATCAGCACTTTGCATTTCTTGGTTTCAATTCCAGTCCTGCATGGGACATACCCTGATTGGCTGCAGCAGATTTTGCAATTTATTTCAGAATTTCCAGTGAGTTTTTAAAATAAGCTGTTTTGAGTTTAATGCATGCTGCAGCTCACATTAGAAGTGTATGTTTTGTAGATGCCCTGACCTTAAGTTGGCTTTGAACTGCCTTACAATGGTTATCTAGAACTGCCCTGACTGGCATATAGAGTGGTTAGAGCCATGGGTTGGCTTGGACAGTTCTCTGAGACCCCTTCCACACTGGCATATAAAATCCAGATTATTTGCTTTGAACTGGATTATATGGCACTGAAGACTTGGATAACCCAATTCAAAGCAGATGGGTTATCCAAGTCTACAGTGTAGACTTGGGTTATCCAAGTCTACAGTGCCATGCTATGCTCTGCCTTGTTCTAGTGTCATGGCTTTTATAGTCTGGATTATATGTCAGTGTAGAGTTAGTTCTAACGTTTAATGAGGAACGTGGATCATTTTTTAATTAATTCAAGAAGAATCCACTCATCTCTTTCCAAAGCAGGCTGATGATATAAGGTACCCATATGTCATTACTTGCATATGCCATGTTTTAGACACAGCCACAGATAAATATATAATCATGCACACGTGGGCAACACATTGATTTCTACATGGAAATGCCTGCATGGAAAATATATAGCATTACTTGAAAGTGTTAAATGTTTACTACATTACTTCATTAGACTTATTTACTAGATAGAATTTCCTTTTTGGGATAATTGTCAAGTGTTTTCAGAATATACAATTATAGCACTTTAATCCTATTCTGGTTGCCATGGCTTCATTTGTGCAGTTCTGGGATTTGTAGTTTTGTGAAGTATTTTAGAATTCTCAATCAAAAAGCCTCAAAGCGCTCACCAAATTAGAACACTCAGGATTTCCCAGGATGCAACCCTGGAAGTTAAAGAAGGATCAAAGTGCTTTAATTGTGTAATGTGAATTTGGGGACTGCAAGTTGTGCAGGCCTGCGGCACAATAAAAGCTTCAAAGTCACTGTTTTTCCCATTTAAGTAGCAGACTGATGCTCAATTAACAGACATTTTCAAGCACTGAAAATGTGAATGTGGCCAATGAAAATGGAGTGTAAAATGATGTTCAGATGGCTACTGTGTCATGTACAGATGCACAAAGAATGGTTTAATCTGAAGTGACTTGTCCTATCGTTAAGTGATTAGTATTGCAGCACTAGGATTTGGGATTGGCCACACATTTCAATTGTATGTGGAAATCAATCAGCTGCAACAAAACGCAGCACTGTGTAGCTCAGAAACAGCCACCAAGCCAGCCTCTTATGTCTACAAAGGGCTAGCTGCCAAAAGTGAACCGTTCCCAAAGCCTTCCACTTAATTCTGCATTTCACATCACAGACAGATATACTCCTTCTGGTTTTAGATATCGCAGCTGCCAAATCCAATTGATTCATCTCTGTCTTTTTGCAACAGATGCCAGATCGTTCGCCCCTTTTTTGTGCTCCTTTATTTCCATTTTAAACAAGGGCTGGGAGCGTGCTAAGAGCCCATCATTTCACTATCCAGCAAAACCAAGTCGACAAGCCAAGAGGCAAAGTGCTGATCAGGGAAGAATTAAAAATGCCCTTTCATGCTTACAAGTTGTTGTTTTCCCCAAGTTGCATTTAACATCTGCAAAAAGCTGGTGACCTCAGATCAATATGGACCACAATATCTATTACTGATCAACATAGGTTCTTTCCTTTCCTCCCTTTGTTCTTCCTATATGAACATTACTGGATTTTTAAAGTCAATAAGAACATCAGCTTTAATTAGAATCCAGTCTATAAACAGGTAAGATCCACCTGGCTACAACTACTGATTGTCTTCCAAAGGTAGAGTCTTGGTGGTGTGTCCATATGTGACTGCAGAGACCCATTCTGGATCCACATGATCGTTCACAATGATCATACCTTTCCAAAATTCAGAACTATTACAGTAAAATCAGAAATGCAGTGGAGGAAATAATAGGGCGAAAATTAAAGTGGGATAACACTAGATTCATGTCTCTCACTATAGACACAAAGGAAGATATCAATATATGGACAGAAATCTTAAAATAGATGATAGTCGCAATATAGGCTACCATAGCCTGAGGATGGAGAGACAATACAAGATGGGATTTGGAAACTTAGTGGTCTTATCAAATCAATGGTTTTATTAATCAAAGGAAAAAAAAACTAGTTATATGAATAATTTTACAAAACAAGACTGGTATAGGAAATGGTCTACTGAGATGATAGATATAGGATTTTGAACTACGCTTTCCACATGGTTAAATCTACACAATAATATCATTCGGAATCACTGTTCCAGGAGGGAAGGGAGAAGTGGGGGGGGGGGGGGGGGGAATGGCGAACGGGAGATACATATACTAGGAATATATAAACTGTCAAAAGTGACTTTTGCATCAATGTATATTGAGATAAGATCTGTATGGCAGAAGTCTGTTAATTGCATGAATGTATAAATAAAATAAAATAAAAATTTCCAGAGGGAAGGCAGTCATGAGAAGAGTTTGCTTAATGTGCCTTCCTCTTGGCACATTTCTCCCTTTCTATTACTTCATCAATGACCAGTTAAAATCTCACCTGAATAAGAAGGTCTTTGCTTACTGGCAGAACAATAGTAAAAGGCTAGCTTAACCTTCCTTGGAAGAGGAATGCCACATCCTGGGAGAAGCCCTTCTGTCTTATGTTTTCCAGTGCTCAGAAACTTGACCTCAATCCTCTTTCCTACCACATTGCATTCCTGACATAAGCACACTTCCTTTCTCTTCATTCCCTCCCTGAATCTACCTTCAACTTGTGGGATCCAAGGTAAACTGGCAACGCCTTGATGTCCCTGTTAAATCTCCCTTTCCTAATCCTCTCGCAGACCTCACTCAGGGCTGCTGCTGAACTCTAGAGGTTCTAAGAGGAAAGGAGTTCTTAGAGATGTGAGTCCCCCCCCCCCCCTTTAAGTTCTCTTTTTGATAAGAATGCATCAAAATCCACACTTTTTCATTAAAATATGAAAAGCTGACTGGCACAACCTGGGGATCACAACCAGATCCAATGAAGACATCTGCCCTTGTGCTTTGCTACTCTGCTGCTGAGTACACATGCCCAATATGGAACATATCTCACCACGCTAAAACAGTGTATGTGGCTCTTAATGTGACATGTCACATTGTCACAGGCTGTCTGCACTCTACACCACTGGAGAAATTACACTGTCTAGCCGGTATTGCAGCACCTGACATCCTCAGGAAGTAGCAGACAATAATGAAAGGACCAAGGCAGTGACATCTCCAGCCCATCCCCTGTTCAGATATCAGCCACCACGTCAATGCATTAAATCAAGAAATAGTTTTCTGAGATCTACAGATATTCTTGCAGGAACACCTCAGCAAGTGAGAGTCTAAAAATGGCAGGCTAAAAGACAGCACCTTAATCCATGGCTGATACCACAGAAGACTGGGCAACTTGGAAGGCACTGAACAGACTGTGCTCTGGCACCACAAGATGCAGAACCAACCTTAAGAAATGGGGCCACAAAGTGGAGTCCATGGCATGCATGTGTGGAGAAGGGCAAACCACAGACCACCTATTACAATGCAGCCTGAGCCCTGCCACATGCACAATGGAGGACCTTCTTATAGCAACACCAGAGGCACTCCAAGTGGCCAGCTACTGGTCAAAGGACATTTAATAGAATGCCAAGTTTTGAAACTTTGTGTTTTCTCAAATACAATGATTCACTCCTGATATGATAAATAAATAAATCAAAAGTATAGAAAGAATTTGAAGTTTTAAAAAACGAGTGTAGAAAAGGGGCATCAGGCTTGATATCAGTACACGTGGAAGAGATCTAAGAGTCTAAGGTGAGATGGGTCAATGGTTTGATGTGGCAGCTAAAAAAGCCAAAGCAATTAAAAGGGCCCTTCTATACTGCCATATAATCTAGATTATCAAAGCAGATAGCCCATATTATCTGCTTTGAACTGGATTATCTGAGTCTACACTGCCATATAATCCAATTCAAAGCAGATAATCTGGATTTTATTTGGCAGTGCAGAAGGGGCCTAAGATGCATCATTAGATGCACAGGTTCTAGATAAAGCAAGTAATAGTACTGCTCTATTCTACTTTGTCAGATAACACCTGGAATACTGTGTCCAGTTGTGGGTACCACAATTCAAGAAGATAAACTGGAATTTGTCCAGAAAGGGAGGCTAAAATGGCAAAAGGACTAGAAACCAAGCCCCATGAGAGTCCTTTCAGATAGGTCCTATATCCCAAATTTGATCCCAGATTTTCTGCATTAAACTGGATTATATGAGTCCCCACTGCCAGATAATCTGGGATAAACAGAAAACCTGGGATTAGATCCTGGGATATAGGACCTGTCTGGAAGGGCCCCAAGAAATGGCTCAGGGAGCTGGGTATGTTTAACCTGGAGACAATAAGATTAAGAAGGGGCATAACCTGGCTGTGGGGCCAAGCCTTTGGGACAGTGCAATAAAGCAATAATAGAAAACCCACTCTGCTGAACGGAGCCAGCATGGTGTTTTCAGATGGTTTTAAACGACTGATTTTAAAGCGAATATAACTTATTTTAGTGCTTGCATATCTTTATAGTTATTTTATGTTCTGGCATAAAATGCTTACTGTATATATGTCGTGCTCCACCCTGAGTCCCCTTCAGGGTGAGAAGGGCAGAATGTAAATGTTTTAAATAAATAAATAAATAAATAAATAAATAATCGTTATGTTTAAATACTTGAAAGGATTTCTCATTGAGGAGGGAGCAGGCTTGTTTTCTGCTATTCCATAAACTATCAAGAGATAGAGCAACTGATTAAAACTAAAGGAAAAGAGATTCCACTTAAACATTAGGGAAAAAATCCTGTCAGTAAGAGCTGTTTGACAGTGGAATATGCTGCCCCAGAGTGTGGTGAAATCTCTGCCTCTGGAGGTTTTTAAGCAGAAATCAGATGGTCATCTTTCAGGAGTGCTTTGTGTATTCCTGCAAGGCAGGAAGTTGGACTGGGTGGCCTTTGTGGTCTCTTTCAGCTTTGTGATTGTATGAAAACAGATAGATTTATTCTTCTCTGCACCTGTTGCAAATTATGACTATTTTTCCCCCAACAGGTTTGCCATGTTTTAAGAATGGAAACTTGCAAGATCTGTTTACTGGAAGCAAAACGGCTGTGAACAGAGTTGATTCTCTTCTAGAATTGGGCTTTACTGCCTGTAAGACAAAGTTTATCTACCTTCACCTCCGGCTGAGCTATCTTTTTAACTCATGAACCATTTGTAAAAATGTGAATGAATATTGAATGCTACTAATACGAGAACAATGCTGGAGACTTGTGCAGCAGCTGCGGCCGTACCTTGGGAAGTCTGACTTGGCCACGGTGGTCCACGCTCTAGTTACATCCTGAAAAGATTACTGCAACGTGCTCTATGTGGGGCTGCCTTTGAAGATGGTTCGGAAACTTCAGCTAGTCCAATGGTTGGCAGCCAGACTACTGACTGGGGCTACATACATACCACACCCCTGTTGTGCCAGCTTCACTGGCTGCCAGTCCACCTCCGAGCCCAATTCAAAGTGCTGGTTTTGACCTATAAAGCTCTATACAGTTCTGGCCCAGCTTACTTGTCTGAATGCATCCACCCCTATGTCCTACCTCGAAACCTAAGATCATCTGGAGAGGCCCTGCTCTCACTCCTGTGAACAGCACAAATACGCCTGGCGGGGACGAGTGACAGGGCCATCTCGGCGGTGCCCCCCCGCCTATGGAACACACTCTCAACTGAGGTAATATCGGCCGCTTCCCACCTAGCTTTTTGAAAGAAACTAAAGGCATGGTTCTGGGACCAGACTTTTGGACAATAGATGCAAGCAGCATTTTAAGGGAATGTGACTGGAACGACGATAGGGCTGATGAGACTGTTTTACTCTTTTAATGATGGCTTATGTATTGTTAATTATGCTTTTATGTTTAATTGTGGTTTTAATTATGTATGTAATGGCTTCTGAATGGGGCCCATTGTAAGCCGTCCTGAGTCCCCCTTCAGGGGTTGAGAAGGATGGGATAGAAATGCGAGAAATAATAATAATAATAATAATAATAATAATAATAATAATTAACTCAACCAAAGAGATGGAGACTGTAAGCTATCCCAGGGCCCTTCCATACTGGAAGGACCTTGGGATAGCTTCCACACTGCTTTGAACTGGGTTATCTGAGTCCACACTCAGATAATGTGGGATTTTCTGCCTTGATATTCTGGGATATAGTGCTGTGTGGAAGGATCCTCAGAGGACATGTGATATGGGAACGGAGAGGTTTGTTTTACTGTATCGTGCATATCCTGCACTTTGTCACTTCTCTGTGTTTTGATCAATGCAGAAATACACATCTTCTAATGTTTGCCAAAGTGGGAAATTGCTGTGGGTGAGGCCAGATAAAGAAGAGAAGAGCACTAGTCAAGGCTCTGATAAATAATTATCATTCCTTTTCACATGTGGTAGTTGTATCCAGAGTTATCAGCTTTTGTGTGTTCAATTGGAATACTAATGCATTGCTGCAAAGTATTCTTTGAATAAACCACACAAAGCCACAGAGCTCTGAATTTAGCTCTGACCTTCCTTGAACTTGTATACCAAAAGAAGTCAGATCTTGCTTTTAACAAACAAAAACAGCCACAATCGAGACACTTCCTTTAATTGGTTTAATAAAAAAATAAAATGTAGATCTGACCCCTGGGATAATGGAAGTTGTCATGCTTAAAGATTTGTTTTGTATCAGAAACACTACATGCAAGAATTGAAGAGACAAATCTATTTTCAGCTTCCCCCATCCTTTCCCCCTCATTCCTTTCCTCCTGCTCCTGTCTTCTTTTTGTCCTGCCAGCATATTGTATTCTGGTTTCTATGCATGCATCTTGTGTATTGAGTAGATACTGTACACAATACTGTCTAATCTTCTGTGAAAGAAAATGTGGGGCAGGACTTGTGAGAAAAAGCGGGCAATTACTCAAAGAACATAGATACAGCAATACCATTAAAGTAATAGCAAAGAATGACTTCAGAAGCATTCTCTCCACTCACTCAGTATGGCAATTAATGTCGCCAAGTTGACTTCCATGCAGGCTTCTCATCTATGAGGGGGAGATAGGCTTGGACCATTAACCTTCTTGGTGTCAAGGTGTTCCGGCACTCATATTCAGCTTAATTAGTCTCCAAGGTAATATCACAAAAGTCCCTCTTCACAAAGGAAGATATGTAAGCACCATTGATTCATAAATGGAGTATCTCTAAATTGTTCTGTAATGCTTTGGGGGTGATGAAGTGCAAACCAGAATAAAGATGGAGGGATTTATCTTCTTGTAAAATAAGACTTCCCATACCCTGCAATCAAATCAGATCAGTTGTGTTAATTTTATGCTAGGGATATGTGATTTAAAAAAAAAATGCAAAAGCTGTTGTTTGAATTCTCAGCTGATACAACCATAGTGGAAAGAAAGGTAAAATATCACAAAGAGGAAAAAGAGGAAGGTGATGCCATGATACCTTATAAAAATGACATTTGAGCGCATGATATATAATAAGGGAAGACAACCATAGATCACTGAATTGGTAGCAAAAGTGTTGCTGGGAGTAGGTAGCAAAAGGGAAGGAACACAGTGAGATAGGGATGCTTGAGAGATGAACAGTCACCTGCTAACTTCAGGAAGTGGGAACTTAAACCATGCCCTGAAAGTCCAGTTGATAGTACCAGCTAGACGAGATCTATTGAATTATTGTACATACTCATGTATAAATCTAGAATTTTTAGTCAATCAATCACCTTCAAAAACCAGGGTTGAGTTATCCAGTGTAAGTACTATACTGTAACTCTTATCTTAAAATAATGATCTCCTTTTCTGAGTAGAGTGGTGAACGTAGGTCTTTATCACACATTGCCCCGCCCTGCCCCCATTTCTAAACACTTAGAATCCATTGAGGGTACAATTTATGGCACAGGGGAACTTCCTGTCAACATCCATCATGCTTCATTTGGGAAACATCTGAAACAATCCCAAAAAAGGGAGCAGGCAAGGATTTCTGGACATTTGAATGTCTGGGTGGGAAAATGGTAGCAACCAAGTGCTGGTGCTCCATGGAATGGCCCTCAAGTTATCCATGGGTCATATTAAAATCCCTAGTCTTCAACTGAAAGCTCATCCTTGACTTATACATCAGATTGGCTTATGTACAAGTATATACAGAAATAGAAACTTAGTAAATGAACATTGAAGTCCTCATCAGACGGGTCTGAATTTGGCAGCACATGATGGTGCCAATTCAGTTTAGTCACAGAGACTAAACCAGCTCCCATCTCACAATGTACAACTACTTCTGGTGGGGCTCCATGGCTAAACTAAAGCAGAACCTGCATATGCTTCTGTGGCGGCAACATGGGAGATGTCCAATGTGACCAATGTGATAAGGTTGTTAGTACGTCCAATGATTCACTGAGTGTGCTCTAGCTGGAACTAGCTATTGGATTTAGACCACAGTAATTACATAGCAGGAGCCCCCGGTGGCGCAGTGGGTTAAACCCCTGTGCAGGCAGGACTGAAGACCGACAGGTTGCAGGTTCGAATCTGGGTATAGGTGGATGAGCTCTCTCTATGAACTCCAGCTCCTCATGTGGGGATGTGAGAGAAACCTCTCACAAGGATGATAAAAACATCAAATCATCCGGGCGTCCCCGGGGCAACGTCCTTGCAGACGGCCAATTGGAGCCCCCGGTGGCGCAGTGGGTTAAAGCATGAGCTGCTGAGCTTGTTGATTGAAAGGTCGCAGGTTCGATTCCGGGTAGCGGCGTGAGCTTCCGCTGTCAGCCCTAGCTTCTGCCAACCTAGCAGTTCGAAAACATGCAAATGTGAGTAGATCAATAGGTACTGCTCCGGCGGGAAGGTAACGGCGCTCCATGCAGTCATGCCAGCCACATGACCTTGGAGGTGTCTACGGACAATGCTGGCTCTTCGGCTTAGAAATGGAGATGAGCACCACACCTCAGAGTCAGACATGACTGGACTTAATGTCAGGGGACTACCTACCTACCTAACTACATAGCAGGTAAGTGAAGAAATGACTTGCTGACATTTTGCCAGACCATGGAAAACTTCTCCTTTGACTGCAACTCCCAGGAGTCCATTCCAGCTGGGGGACTCTAAGAGTAGTCCAACATACAACAACATTTTCAAGATCTTAATTTTGTTAAATTTGGGCATGCAACCAGAACAAAGCTGCTTTTTGTCTCTCTTTTTTTTTGGCATTGCACAGGACTGAAAAAAAAAGTGCTAATAAGCTAGAATCCCAATTAACTGTGACTGAAACCAGCAGAAGGCCTTTGATACAGAAGCCTACTTATGACAATGCAAAACCCAGCAAGATGTTCAATTTGAGATTCATTACTATGAGAATGTCAGAGAGGCTGCAACTAATGACTGCGTCTAGTCTGACTCAAAAAGGGTCGGGCAGTAGGCTGTCCCCTTCAAAAAATATCCACCTTTTTCTCTCACCTTAGCTCCATATGTCACATTTATGGAAGGCCAAAGGTGCCGCTTAGAAAAGGAGGGCAAGTAGTTACCCTTTTCTCCAGTTTTCAGACCAAATGTGATTTCCCCCCACAGAAGCCTTTATATCTTGAAGCAACTCATTGGTTCCTGTCATTACATTTACATCCCACCCTTTGTTGAAAGAGCGGGCATGTTTCACTGAACTCATTGTAAAGACTGCACACACACACACAGTCTTGTGAAATAGGCAGTGAAAGTTTTACCATTTGGTCGAAGTAAAAATGTATATCACAAAAGAGCAACTTATTTTTTAGTATTTCCCTTTGTTTTGTTGTATTTTAACTGGCAAGTATGTGCCTTTGGCATTTTTGGCTTCATGTGCCAGATTTGGCTGTCTTTAGACACCTTGCATGTGGGTCAAAGGGACAACATTTGCTGTGTTGGCTCAAGCAGCAAAATGTCATCAACCACCCCTGGAGGAAGGTTATATCATAGCAGCTGGTCACCTGTAAGTTTAACAGCTGGTTAAGGACGGGGGGCATGGCGTCTAATTGCATGCTTTTAACCATGCTGGTTTTTCAGCATTACTGCATAGACTGACACTAATGAGACTCCTATTTGGGGACCTCAGCTAGGCCAATGCACAACAGTTATAAACCACTGTGTGCCTTAGAGGGAAGAGACAAGGAGGATGGAGGGAGTGATAATGAATATTTCCCATGCCTCCTGCTTTCCCTTCTTTTCCCCTCACTATCATACTTTCTCAAATGTAGGGTGGGGAAAAGCAGTTGGAGGTAGGGCAGGAAAGCTTGGTCATTTGTAATAATAATAATAATAATAATAATAATAATAATAATAATAATAATAATAATCTTTATTTATACTCTGCCACCATCTCCCCGATGGGGACTCGGGAAGGCTTACATGAGGCCAAGCCCAACAACACAATACAATAAACAAAGTCAAATAAATTACATGAAACATAAAAACACAGCAAACAAAACAAAATAAACACAAGGATTATGACAGCGATAGTGAGCGGGCCGCATGTACAGATTAACATACTAAAGGTAAAAATTAAAAACACGGGGTGAGATAGGGATAGAGCAGATTATTTGTGAAGGAGAAACTCTTCAAAAGTGAGGTCAAGAAGGGTCTTCGCAGGAGGTATACTCTAAGGGCAAATGTTGAGGGATAGCAGCAATATCAGATTGTATGGTTAATCATCAAAACTGCAATGGAAGAGCCAGGTTTTGAGATTCTTCTGGAAGCTTTCTAAAGTGGGGGCTCACCTAATCTCACCGGGCAGTGTATTCCAAAGTCAGGGGGCCACTGAGAAGAAAACTCTCTCCCTTGTAGCCACAAGGCAGGCCTGAGATAACGGCAGGGGTGAAAGGAGAGCCTCCCCTGAGGATCAGAGGGATTGGGCAGGTTCATGGAGGGAAATATGGTCATAAAGGTAGGCAGGTCCCAAACTGTTTAGGGCTATATATGTGATGACCTGTACCTTGAATTGGGACCGGAAAATGAACGGCAGCCAATGGAGCTTCTTAAACAGGGGGGTCGTCTGCTCCCTGTAATTCGCCCCTGTTATTAATCTGGCCGCCGAGCGTTGGACAAGTTATAGGCTGTCTTCAAGGGTAGTGCAAGTGTTGTGTATAGAAAGTCCTAGGTTTAGATCTTTACATCCTCAGTCAGATATATAGAGTGAGTGGGTGATAGTGACAGTGAGGCTTAAATATCCCAAATGCCTCCCTTCATACCAACAGGTACCACCTTGGCCTTGGGGAATGAAAAGAAAGGCAGATATGGCTCCATCATCTCTATGCCCAGATTCATAGGGAAGGTCCTTTCTCCATTCCAGCGGCCACTGTCCTGACCCTGGGAGGAGAGAAGAAGGAACAGGTATGGGTCCATTGTGCCTGGGCTCAGAAGCAGATTAAGGTCATTGTCTTGGCCTCAGATGGAGAGAAAAAAAGCAGTGTCCATTGGACTTAACATCCTTCCACACGGTCATCTTGTTTTCCTTGTGTGTTGTAAAGATTATAAACTTGAGGGCAAGGAACTATATTTTTACCTTGTATTTTTATTACATAGTACCATGTACCATGATGGCACTATACGTACATCTATACGTACTTGCCTCAAAGGCACCGGTCTGATCTTTGAAGTTACACAGGGTCAACCTTTGAAGTTATGTAGGGTCAGCCTTAGTACCTGGATGGAATGCCAGGCTATATTTCAGAAGGAGAAACACACAAAATCACCTCTGAGAATGTCTTGCCTAAGAAAACTCTATAAAATCAATGGTGTCACTGAAAGGCAACAGGTCACTTGAAGGCACATGCACCCACAGTAGATGATAGCTACATGATACCCTGGAAGAGCTTAGGAAGTTACTTTTTCACCTCCCCCCCCCCCCCCCCCAATTATACTTGTAGTACCAAGGCTTAGCTAGTCACCATTACTGCTATAGATTTTAAAGAAATGGACTTTCATGTTCATGTTTCTCCAAAATAGCTAAAATACTTACTTTTTGTCACTTTTATAAAATACTATTGCTACAAACCATCGGATTGTGATAATCAAACTTATTTTCCTATCTGTATCTTCATTGTCTCAATTGCAAATGGCACAGAAGACCATCACATAAATTACCATGAATCCATATCATTGAGCCAAATCAGTTAAAGTAGTGTCAAACCACATTCGTTTTAGAGTGTAGATGCATCCTTAGGCCAATGAACATGGGTTTGTAGAATTCATCAGTCATCATTACTCTAAGCAATTTAATAGATTTTCACTGCTAACGTATTGATGCCTCTGGCATATAGGTTGCAAGAAAGAGAATGGCCAGATCAAATACTCTTTTTTTGGATAAAGAATCTCGAATGTATCCAGTAGCAACCATGCTGTGAATGTTCCGGTTCTCCCTGGAATAATTGCTCCCTCTCCAAATTTCAGCTGGAGACATTAAAAGAGATGGAGTCCAAAGGACGTTTTTAATTCTAAAAAGCAACACAGGTCAGATCGTTAAAATGGAGTTTTTATTACATGTAGCTGTAACTTCAAAGCAAAACCAATACACCCTGAACTGTTGAATTGTAGGTTAGAGTATCAGATTTTTACCCCTTCAAAAACAAGGCTTATTGTGACAACATCTGACCAGGTATTGTTATAGTTGAGAGATGAACATCTGCATCCTTCTGAGACAGCCATTTGTGTGAGCCATTAATGTTTATTGTTTAGCCCTGTGTTGCACTGAAATTATCTTTCATTCTCAAAGTAGTGTTTTGTTGAAAAGGGATAGCACATTTCCCCTCAGAAACATCCATATTAATTGCTGTAAGATGCCATTCATTTCTGAGTTGTTATGATCACAGATATTCTGAGTGCTGAGTGGAATGAGGTTGTGTCATGTCTTATATCTATATTGACTTTGATACCTGAATTCACTTGCTCACTTGTTATTCTTTTCCAAGAATGTAGCATATACTGTATACTTAGGCCCCTTCTACACTGACATATAATCCGGATTATCAAATCAGATAATCCACATTATCTGCTTTGAAGTGGATTATGAGTCTACACTGCCATATAATCCAGTTCAAAGCAGATAATCTGGATTTTATATCACAGTGGAGAAGGGGCTGCAGGGTCCTCCTAAACATATCTAAAAATCCAGAAGTAACTGGGATAAAAGAGGGGGTAGCTAAATTATGTTTAGTGAAAGTGCGGGTGGAGTTGAAAAGCATGTGATAAAAAGGTTCACTTAAAAGCCAATTCTGCTTCCAAAATGTGCACCTTTGCACAACTGTATAACCCTACAGCCATGCAAAACATGTGATTTCCTTCCCTTCCCCTGGTGTGGACTACTCCACTGCACATGCACATTTTAAAAGCCCGAAGCAGCTGATCTGGCTGTCAAAAAATGGAGCCATGGACATACAAGTGGTTAAAGGGAAGCAGAATTGCAAAACAATTAGAACTCTGCAACTGCAAATGCCTCTAGACCATGGCCATACAGCCCGAAAAAATCTACAACAACCCAACTCTGCAACTATTCCTTTGTTTAGATATTTATAATATTAAACAAAGATTAAATTGACAGTTGGGTGAAGAGAGAGATAAGAAATCTGCTTGTATTTACATTTGGATCTCTGCATGAGCGCATATGAGGTCCAGACAATCTTGAAGATTTTTTTAAAAAATGTTTGCCAGATGTCCCCTGTGCACCCTCCATCTTGATTTGCTTCAAAGGAAGATGAGAGGATGACAGGGGAGCATTTCCTGGGACTGACAATTTTGTGTGTGGACATGTTGTCAGGTTCGGGATTTTCTGTCCCAGTTTTAAATCCTGCATTTTGGTGCTGTCTGGAAGCATCCACAGAGAAAAATAGGAGTAACAGAAAGACTTTGAGGACTGAAAGGACACTTTAAGGTCACTCTTGCTTACTTGAGTATGGATGCATCTACATAATTGAATGTATGTGGTTCGACACCATTTTAAGTGCCTTTGTTCAATGCTATGGAATCCTGAGATTTGTACTTTGGTGGGGCAGCAGCACTCTGTAGCAGAGAAGGCTAAATGACCTGCAAAATAACAAATCCCACAATGACATAAAGTTGTGCATTCATCTCACACCATAGATGCATTCTTAGTTCAGTATAGGGCTACATTAGAGTGGAAAGATACAGCACATCAAGAGAAGGCAACAGACAGTATTTTAACAAGCAATAACCATTTTGGACCACAGTGACTTTCAGCCAAGATGACCAGTGACTTTCAGATTATTGGAACTATATTCCAAAGTTATTTCTTCCCCCTGTATTAAGGAAGGATGCCTCGGGGTTGGATTGTGTTTTTCACCAGGGCACTGGATTAGTCCGTTTCAGGGAAGGGTGTCCGATTTAGAGGATGGTTAGACATTTGTAATTAAGTGGAGCTCCATCAGTTCGATTAGTAGACCACACATATGCATTGCTTCCTCCTCTGTTCACTAGCAAACCATGATAAGGCAGCCCTCCTCAACCTAAAGTTCTTTAGATGTGTTGAAGAGAAACCTCATCATTCCCAGATTGTAGTTCAACAGAAGGTGCCAAGTTCAGACAAACACTTTCATTTTTTCCTGCAGAAAAAAAAAATCTTTACAAAACAACATACTTTCACTACTGTTTATTTTTCCCTAAGAGGCCATATATTTTTTTTCCTGTAGCCTGTGGCAAATCAATTTTAACATGGTAAGTACAAGGACATTAGGACTCACACAACTCTCATGCAGTCGTTAAGTGTTCTATATTTATCATTCCCAATTAATAATAAAGTAATTACTTATAGATTCCTCTTTCATTATTTACACCCCACCTCTCTAAAGGTATTGCTTCCTCATCCATTTTAAATTCCACTGAGTGTTTATCCAAAGGTGTTTAAGCACTTGGGATAATATTCCTCTTTGGCAAAAGCACACAGAAAATAGAAGAGCCCAGATACAGGAGCAACAGCTATATAACTGTTCTACACCGCTATATAAAATCCAGATTACCGTATCTGCTTTGAACGGGATTATATTATGGTGTAGACTCATATAATCCAGTTCAAAGCAGATAATATGGATTATCTGCTTTGATAACCTGGATTATTTGGTAGTGTAGAAGTGGCCTGAGTTTCAGATGAAGCTGAAATCTCAGCTCCAATTTAATGAAAGTATCATCCAGGGTGCATCTACACTGTATAATTAATTCAAATTGACACCACTTTAACTGCTATGGCACAATGATATGGAATTGTGGGACTTGTAGTTCTACAAGGTATTTAGTCTTCTTGGCCAAAGTGCCCTACCAAACTACAGAACCTAGAACTCCTCCCTGTCTTCCCTGTCCTTGTTAGCTACAGCAGCAAGATGGCTATCAAGCTGATGCACAGAACATGACAGTTAAAATGGTGTCGTGCTGCATTAATTCTACAGTGTACATACATCCCAGACTGAAGGCCTATACAGACAAATAAAGCTTATTGGAACTGGAGTCTGAGATGCCGATTCCAGATTCCCTGGTGATCTGAAAAGGACTTTCTGGGCTGCCTCTGGGCAGGGTCTAACTGCCATGCCCCATGTCACTGTTGGCTACAGCAGTGAGATCATTATAGCACCAAGTTTTCAAAATTCAATTCCCTAAATTCTGGAGGCACAAGGTTGTTAGACAGAAAGGAGGAGGTCCTGAAAGCAATATTCATGAAATGAATTAGGAAAGTAACAGTTAAGCTCCACTGAGGTCCATTCCTCACAGCTGTATAAAATCCACATTGAATTGGATTATATGGCAGTGTGGACTCAGATAATCCAGTTCAAAGAAGATATTGTGGACTACTTGCCTTAATATTCTGGGTGGCTGTGTGGAAGGGTGATGTATGGTGCAGGACCTATGTAGGCAGTCAAAAGGTGATAGAAGCAAATCAAGACCGTAGAGAACACCACTGATTATCAAGCCCCCAGACAAGGTCATTAGAAGCAGGCTATCTGTACTGATAGGCCCTCAATCCTTACAGGACCCTTGATGGTCTGCTTGGTGTTTCATGCATTTCACCTTCTTGTTGAAAAGTGGGGCTCTGTAAAGAGGTACCCCGAGCCTTGTAGTGAGTATTATGTCATCTCATTTTCAGTTCTGTCCATCAATCGCTTTTGATTGTGTCCTGAAGTTGGTTCTTCCTTGTTTTACTGAGTGGGATCTGGAGAGTGTGGAGCTCCTTATATTGCAAGGGATCTAACTTTGTGTGTGTGTTTGTGTGTGTGTGTGTGTGTGTGTGGGGGGGGGGGGGGTTGCAGTAGAATTATGGAATCTCAGAGCTAGGAAATAACGTAGTGATCATCTAACCTAGTCGAGGAACTATGCATTACTTTCTTTGATCTAGGCTTGTTCCCTATTTGTAACATCAACTATGTTCCCTAAGTGCTACTTCAACTACGATAGATGGTTATCCAGCCTCTGCTTGAATATTTCCATGTTTTGAGGCTATCTGTTCCATTACTGAATACCATTCACTGATGAGGAATGCCCAGCGTTGGCCTCTGTCTCCAGATGGCATGAAAGCATCCTAGGATGCTTAAAGCCTCATCACACTTGTGCATTTTCCCACTTCAATCCACTTTAAATACCATGACTGTCTCCTGCAGAATTCTGAAGTTTGCTTATCCCTTAAACTACAAGTCCCAGAATTCTGCAGGAGGCAGTCACAGCATTTAAAATGGATTGAAGTAGAAAAATGCGCAAGTGTGACGAGCATTTTTGTTGATGAGGCTGTTGGACCATCCTTGCAATGCCAGAATACTTCCTATGGGACCTTCAGTTCAGCTCAAATCAAAGTCTTTAACTTTTAGTTTTCTATAATGCAATATTACAAAACATTCAATATAAGTTGCTTTACTATATTGCGTTCTGGGGAATGAAAATCAGCCAACCCTTGGCTTCCATGGGAAGTAAGCAAGCACTATTTCACTAGACATCAGGAGAGGAGAGGTTTCATTGCCACTGAGAATGATATCAATAGTACTTCTGTGAAGACTTCCTGAATCTACTATCTCATCTCTCTTGTTTTAGGCTCAGCTGTACCATTCCCCTAGCTGTGGCTTCATCATATCAGAGCATGGAGACTGTAAACCACTCTGCAAGTCCTTTTGACTGAAGGGCAGAGTAAAAACAAACTAAATGAATACCCTAAGCAATCAAAAGTGGTGGCCACAAATATGCAAATTTCCAAAGCTATGTAAATAATATGTGGCCTTCTGCATGATTGTTGCTGATCTGTGAGCACTACAGCTTCCCTGCTCTTCCGTGGAGTTAATGTCTTGCTCAGCCTTGAGATCTAAAGAGATTCAAAATCCATGCCACTTGCCTGTTGCCCTCTTTTCATATTCCACCCTCCTCAGTAATTTCATCCATATTCTGATGGGGTGGTATAAAGAGAAGCCAAAGGGAAGGAAGATGATTTTTTTTTCTAAAGGTGACAATTCATTCTTCTGAGAATGGAAATGAAGGGCAAAGCATATCTAAAGCAAGGAAAAGATCAGTCTGAAATGCTATTCCAAGGTTCCCAAGTCAGTGTTATTTTTGGACTGAAAAAATATTACAGTTCAAAATGATGAAGAGTTAGAGTTTGAAATGGAGGTTCGTGAAGTCTAGTTTCAAAAGGATGGATTTTTAAGGGTTTTCCTCTGACAGCCAGGAAAGCTTTGAAGTCCCTAGGCTGCCAGATGACTTGAGGCCGGATCCTATGTTACATCCTACACAAAGCATCTGAAATTAATGTCAGAGAATACTTGCAAACACAGAGGTTTTAAAAAAACAGCAAGTATATCTTTCTTGCACCACCATGCAATCATACCTGTCCATTCTGGCAATTACATCAATCACATGAAGACAGCAGGCTGAACACATCAGTGGAAAATAAGACAGAAAGGCCAATATTTTTTGCAAAGCAGGGGTCTTTTCATTTACAAATCTTGCTTTCTTGAGTAAATTTTCATATATACAAGTCTTAAATTGCCCTTGAATCATAATTTGGAAAATCTGACAAGGAATGCAGGAATACACAATCAAAGCACTCTCAAAGGGTGGCCATCAAACCTCTGCCTATAAATTCCCAGGGAAGGAGACTCCAACATGCTCTGAGGCAGCACATTCCACCATTGAACAGCTCTTACCATCAGGAAATTCTTCTTAATATTCAGGTGGAATCTGTGTTAAGAGTTTGTTTTTACTTTGTTTATTTCACATGCTTTATGCATTCATGTAGACCAGGGGTCCTCAAACTTTTTAAACAGAGGGCAAGGTCACAGTCCCTCAAACTGTTGGAGGGCCGGATTATATATTTTTTTCAAATTATAATTCCTATGCTCACTGCACATATCTTATTTGTAGTGCAAAAACACTTTAAAACAATACTATAATTAAAATGAAGAACAATTTTAACAAATATAAACTTATTAACATTTCAATGGAAAGTGTTTTTCTTGTGTGCTTTTAAGTTGTTTGAGACTTAGGTTGACCCTGAGTGAGGGCTGGGTAAATGACCTTGGAGGGCCATCCCCTCCGGCTGATTATTTAATGGTTTTTCCTTTTATCGTTGGGTTCTTGTACTATTCATTTTCTCTCTCTATAAGAGTTGGACTATTATTTCCAGCATTTGAACTCTTGCCCTCAAAAATGCTTTCCCTTCCCCACATAACTAAGTTTAAAACCTACCTGAACAGGATTATGAAACTTTTAGCAAAAACATTCATCTTTGTGAAACCACAGACCATGGTTTAAGAAACCAATTGTTAAAGGAGAGAGTTTTGAATAGACACTCTAGCTCCAAGTTCATGGAATGATCATTCTGCTTCTAAGCTTCAAATTCCTCCCAATGTCTGCATCCTGTATCAAACAAACCTTCTTCTCAGGCACATCCAGACAGGCATTTAATGTGAGCGAAAATGGGTTAAAGTAATTTGTTGTTGCATGCATTCCTGTCCCACCTCCCCAAAAAACCCAGGCTTTTGAGGTGGCATCAGGCCACCCAACCCCCCCCCCCCAAAGCCTGCATTTTGGACCCTGTCTGGAAGGGCCCTCAGAGACATCCGGGACATTTACTTCACTACATCCAAGACAACCTCATGTTCCCTAATATTCTGAAGAAAAACAGGACTCAAGCCGCTGGACATTTTCTTCTAACAGGGCAATTGTCTTGCACATGTTACAGGTGTAGCTAACCACATTCTCAACAAGAATATGGATGTATCATAGCACACACAAAGATTTGAAGTCATTATTACCATTCCAGAATTCATAATATAGTCTCTCTTTACAGATCAATAGGCAATGGAAGATTGCTCTCTCTCTCTCTCTCTCTCTCTCTCTCTCTATATATATATAGTATAGATTTACAGAAGAAAAGAAACCAGGTAACGGAAGAGGCTCAATGGTCAATTCCATTGGGTCTGTCTTTTCTGCTGTAATTTATTAGTATAACACAATTGCTAAACTGTGGCAATTCCCTCCCAAGTGCCATTTCTATTTTGAATCTCTTTTAAAGAAAGACCTTGCCTCTGATATATGCAGATGACACATGTGATGCTAATCTATTAATTAATATGGCAGCAATGACTCCGACAGGCTCTGTTAAACAGATCATCTAATTATCAACCATTTGAAAATTGAGGTCTGGGTCATCCACCTCCTAGGCTGATGATTCTCTTTTACTGGTGGCAAAAGATAGTTCCTTCACACACACACACACACACACACACACACACACACATCACTTCTCTTCACCACCACAATATAAAGTGTGCAGGAGGCACATGGAAGCAGATATCTATCTGATCCTTGCAATTTCCCTTTCCCACTTTTGAGGAAGAAGAGATACACAGCAATCATATTTTTCATCTCCATGTGAATTTGATGCAGCACAGGTTCAATTATACAGTATATGAACTGCACCACTATCAAGCAGCCTGAAACATCTGCCTTAGGTGGCAGCTGCTGGAGCAGGAGTGACAACCTTCCTAGCCACTTTTTCTGGGCCGCCATACTGATCTGTTGCTTTCAGGTGTGCTAGAGGAGGTTACCTTGTACGTGCCTTTCCTTCTCCCCACTTTATTCTCACAATAACCTGGTGGGTGACCATGAGTGGCCTGCTGAGTTGTTTGGATCAAATGGGGACTTGAACATATACATAATGGAGACAGGATCCAAATCCAAACACACAATTAATTTATGTTTCATATTTATCTTGTACACATTCTCTTGAGGCAAGTTTAGAGACAATATTTTAAAATATTTTTTACATGAGACAAAGTTTGTGTACTCTGAACTCCCAAAAAGGAAGGATATTTCTATTTTCACCATGATTATAGACAATGGTGGATTTCTTAAGTATTTAGTATTTTTGTAATTCTAGATAAGGAATACTTAATCTGAATTACATATGATTTTTACAAAGTTCCACTCCACCATCTCACCATTGTGTGGAGATGTTCCTGGTACCACAAAACTCACATTAATGGAGTGAGGCCTCTTCCAGATTGATAAGCTTAGAGCACAATCCCAACATAGGACTTCATCCCTGTTGATGAACCAGTGTTAATGTACAAAGAGGCTCAGCACCAGAAGGTTGGCTACCAGGTGACAAACCTAACAAGCAACTATTAACACAAAGGATGGCATTTATTAATTATTTATGTATTTACCACATTTGTATACCGCCTTTCTCAGCCCAGAGGCAACTCAAGGTGGTTTGCAGTCGGCAACTATTCGATGCCTCTACAGTTATAAAATAGAATTAAAACAATTGTAAAATACAATTAAAACATTTACTCATGAAGTAATTATGAGTTGTGTTGGTGGGTGATCACCAGTTTTTATAAAATCATGGATTTCTGAGTTATTTAGTGAATAACACATGACATAAAAGCATAATTTTTTGTTGACTCTGCTCAAGCCTTCATCTGGTTCAGAACCCTGGCCTACTAGATACACCTAGAAATCTGGAAGGAAGATCTTAAGATAACTTTCTCTTGCTGCTGTATTTAGTGGCATATTGAATACTGTATTGGTTCTGATTGTTTATAGTGCTAATTGGATGTAAATTTGAATGGCATAAAAATTGTTTCTAAATTTATTTTCTGACTTTTTATATTTCTGCTTAAACACTGTCAGTTAGTTTGATGAGTGTGTCAACATTCCACTTCAGTGTTATCAATGACTGGAGTGAACAGCCTGTCAACAGCCTGAGATTTTCTCTGTTTTTGATGTAGTAGGTACTGGCAGGTAACCCCTGAATATATTTTTGTAAGCATTCACAGTTGGAAGTAAATCTCGGTGGAATTAATAGCTCTTAATTGCAAAAAAATAAATAGATTAATAGGTGATTGATAGATGATTGTGTGTGTGTTTGTGTGTACCTGTGTGTGTGAGAGAGAAATTGAGAGAGATCAAGAATACGTTCTGGAAAGAAAAAAAAAGTGTAAACTTCCTATGTGAAACTCATTTCAATTTTGACTTTTTCTCTTTACAGTATTGCCTATTTTCTGCATATCGGAAATATTGTTCTATTACATTTTCTCAGAAAGAAACTCAATACCAGTCCTTCCTTTGGCAGGAGAGTTAAACCACCAAAAGGTACGTTTCTGTCTCTCAAAAACTAGCCTTTTGCCTTTACCCACAGAAACATCCAAATCGGACAGTGTTTCTTGTACAGAGAACGAATCCTTCATTCATTTCCTCTGCTCTTATGCCCATACAGTCTGAGCTTTATTCTTTTCTCCTAGTCAAGACAAATAACAGTACACAAGAAATAAAAGAGTGAATTTAGACCCAGCGGGAAGGAGGGGGAATCCATCATTTTAAGTATGTTTGTTTTGTAATGTTACCAACAATAGACTTTCAAAAATTATTTTTAAATAAACACACCATGAAACGAAGTTGTCTTAAAGCCTCAAACCAGTTTGATTTAACAGTCTCGGTGTGTCAGGAGCGTGGTTTATTGCAAGTGGCGTCGCTCTCGCGTTTCAAAGGGGACCCTGGGGCCATCTTGGTTTATCTCCATTTCAAAGTGGCACAGGGAATGATCAAAAAGTAAAAACAACAAGGGAAATAAAGGAATAGAGCACCAGGCAGGATTCTAATAGAATTATGTTAATTAAGAAATGCCAGGAAGCATAATCTTTCTACCCACTGTGCATAGTCTCTCTCTCTCTTTCGTTCTGGCATAATACCTAAGAGGTAAGAAGAAATACATATATACAATATTTTTCTCCATTCCAGACCTGCACTTGATGAACTTGAGAAGGCATCTTACTCCACCCAATAGTAACCCATGTAATACATGGCAGCGCTGAGCCTTCAACATCAAAACAACAGCCTTCCTAGAAAGGGACATGGTCCATAGCTTATTGGTAGGATCACCTATCTTGTAGACATTCAGGTCCCAAAGTCAATTTAGCATCTCCATTTAGGGCTCAGAATAATTCCCCCTTCTATCAAAGACATTACTTCAGTGTTGCCAATGCTGGTCTACATAGACTAATATACTAAATAGTAACCTCCTGTATCCCTTTGATGAAATCAAAGGTCTAACTATCTCTAGTTATAGCCAGAGAGATTTTTCTGGGAAGTTCAAAACCCAGGCATAGTAGAATTAACTTCTCAAAACTGTTTGTTCTTTCTTATCTGGTCACTTATCCTGTATTGCCATGCTATTATAATGCAGATTAAACTGGATTATAACAAAATGTAGACTCATAAATCTACTTCAAAATGCGTTATATGAGTTTACTCTGACCATATATTACAGTTCAAACTGTGTTATATGGCAGTGTAGATCCTGCTTGAGATCCCATATATAATTTTTTTTTTATATCAGCTGAACAGGCAGAAAAAGTTCTTATTTTAACCACAACTCCTAGAATCCCACAGCTAGCATATTGTAACATGAGAGCTATTGCAGTTCCTGAATTGTAATGAGGGCCCTGATCATTCATTCATTTCTACCTCTGACTTATAGAGAGGGCAGAGAGAGGGCAAAGCTCACGTTGTCAACTAAGGGCTACTTCCCTGGGGTAGTTCTCACATTCCCTCCCATCGCCAAGGTACTGAAAGTGATTGTTGTGATACATCCAAACAGGACTGTGGGTCTTTCAACTATGAAGTATTCCTGCCTTCTAACATGTCAGCTTGGATTGAACTCCCTGGGTCCAAATTCTGTGCTTTGCATACAACTGCATATCCCAAATTATATTTATGGTTGTGTGCCCTTCAAGTCATTTCTGGCATACAGCAAACCTATGATAGGATTTTCTAGGCAATTTTTTTTAGAGGAGCTTTACTTTTGCCTTCCTCCGAGGTTGAGAGAGTTTGACTTGCCCAAGACCATCAAGTGGGTTCCCATGTCTGAATTGAACCTTGACCTCCAGATTCGTAGTGAAAACACTGTAGAACATTGTCTCTCTAAATTAATATGTACAGTTGCTGAATTGTATAATTCAAGCAGGTCTATAATACACCTCTCTGACCCAAGTGGAGAAGATTGTGACCTGGGGGCCAGTGCTGTTCAGGGACTAGACTGTGGATATGACAACCTCTAGGCTTCTTCCTATCCCACTTCTCATTCCTTGTCATTCTATATTTTTCAATATGATGTCGACTATAACATCTTCAAAACAAGTTGTCTTTAAAAAAAGAGGGGGGGGGTGCCCCATTTTTTAAAAATAAGGAGACACCAATATCTGTCCTTTGGCCACTTCTGTATGAAGAGGAAGCTTTATTCACAGATCAGAATCAGGCCATAGGCTGATCTTACTACAATGGAGGGAAGATTCTCACCCTTTCCAGAAATGTAGAAGTAATGGCATTAGAAAAGGCTGGATTTTTAAAAATCACTTTAAACTGAAACCAGATTGTGTTGAGTAGACTGCTGTTCTGCTATTTCACCTACTACTGTTTCTTCCCCACCCCTCATCAATTGTATGACATTTCCAGAACCCTTAGATCACCTGTTTTGAAAACCAAGCAAGGTTGCTAGGTGACCACACTACAGTTCCTCCTCATAACGTTTATCCAAGCACTTGAAAAGCAAGCAAATGAATAGCTACGGGCCTTCAGAATCTTCTACCAGCCCACGTAACAAAAAGAAATACAATTTTCATTTAGAATATAGCATGCTGTAGCCCCCCAAACCTTGACGTTCAAGCTGGTGAGGTTAAATTTCATTGTATTATTCTCATCATCTCTATTTCAGTAGCTAAGTAGGTTTTTTATTTAAAAAAGTTAAAAGATAATATTAAATCAGAAATGCTACAAGGTGGGTCTAAAGATATATCTCAATTTACTGGTAGATCTCTTTGTGAGTGGTGGTAGATCAACAGGAACTTGTGATCCCCAAATATTTGCTAATGTAAACTGGGATGCATATCCCACTCCATTCCACAACCATTTTTTTTAAAAGGACCTCTTTTCACCCATCCACAACTGGAATGGGTGTTGGAGATGTTTGGGGGATTGTCCTTGGGGTTTTTGTACACAGCGGCAAAAAAGCCAACGGGATTTTGGCCTGCATCAATAGGAGCATAGTGTCTAGATCTAGGGAAGTCATGCTACCCCTCTATTCCACCTTGGTTAGACCACACCTGGAATATTGACAAGCTGGAATGTGTCCAGAGAAGGGTGACTAAAATGATCAAGGGTCTGGAGAACAAGCCCTATGAGGAGCAGCTTAAGGAGCTGGGCATGTTTAGCCTGAAGAAGAGAAGGCTGAGAGGAGATATGATAGCCATGTATAAATATGTGAGAGGAAGTCACAGGAAGGAGGGAGCAAGCTTGTTTTCTGCTGCCCTGAAGACTGGGACGTGGAACAATGGCTTCAAACTACAAGAAAGGAGATTCCATCTGAACATGAGGAAGAACTTCCTGACTGTGAGAGCTGTTCAGCAGTGGAAGTCTCTGCCTCGGAGTGTGGTGGAGGCTCCCTCTTTGGAAGCTTTTAAATAGAGGCTGGATGGCCATCTGTCAGGGGTGCTTTGAATGCAATATTCCTGCTTCTTGGCAGGGGGTTGGACTGGATGGCCCATGAGGACCCTTCCAAATCTATGATTCTATGCTTCTTCAGTCCATTGCAACCCTACAGAATTGTTGCCAGTTACTGCAGAGGAAAAACAGTATACAACAGTACAAAACACCTTCCTCTGTATTCTTTCACCTCTATTTCGACCAGCACAGAGATTAAGTGCTATTGTCCATTCTGGAGCAAAAATTAGTTCCACCCGCCATCTGTTGAAGGAAATTATAATGGGATATTTGTTCATCAGCCCCACCCTTGGGGACCTCATGGGTTGGTCATGATGACCTATTCACCCTGATAGTTGACCATCTCTGTTAGCGTTTGAGAGAGGCAGAGGTCAATTCCTATTATTTCCTACCTGATATTTTTAAATCAGAGATGGCAGCAATTGAAACTGTCAAGCTACCATGGGACTATAGTCCCAAACTTCATGTAATGTCTGTTATCTAAGCATTATCCATCTGTTCCTGCTTCCCTCCTCCTTCAAAGTCATTCTAATTACCCCAGAAATGTGTTTAAACCTCTCTCCCTCCATGAGAACCAATGTTTTGTTTTGTTTATGTGTGTGTCAGGAGCTTCAGTGTTGGACTGTCAGGACAGTAATTCCAGCTCAGCCATTTGGTGACTTTGGGCAAGCTACATTTTTCTGCCTAAGTCAGAGGCAAACTTTCTCTGAATAAATCTTGCAGAAAAAGCCCTAGGATAAAGTCACTATAGGTTGGACTCAACTTGAAGACAGAACATTTTTTCTATCATGGTTCTCAATCACTGCACACTTCAAATTCTCTTAACATCCCTTCTATTTCTTGCTAGCTCCCTAAATTTTGTTTAAGTCTCTCTTCTCCTTTTCCATCATGGGTGCCAGAATGGATTTATCTCTGCCCTCATCTCCCTGCCAGCCAGACCTCCATCTCTGTTGCTTTTAGTGAATTAGTCCATATAAAAGGATTTCAAACTGTAAATGACTGTTGCCAGTTAATACTTTGAAGACAAATCATAATTCAATCCTCTAAACATATGCTGGAATTCTGCCCCACCAGTGAATTTTTGGTCATGTAGTTATGTCTTTAATTTTCAATTGTGCCTTTACTTGCTTAGTACTCAGTGTTCAGAGATCCCTACACATGGCAGATGTACAAATATGACATTTCACATATTCATTCAAACCTACAATTTTGGTAGCAAATGTGCAGCTTTCTTCAGAAAAGGCCTGGTGGGCATAATGCAACAGGCACAAGCAGCCATATTGTTTGGACATTTCTCACCTTTAATTCCTTGGCACAGTCTAATGATGTGTTTTTGCCACCACCCATGTCAATCAAATAAAAGTCTTCCAGGTTTGCAATATAATAGAAGTCTGGATTTGGTCTAGATCAGAGTTCCTCAAATGGGGAGCCATTACAGCTGCCCACTCAACCTTCATCTCTCCTTGTGAATGCCAGAGGAATGACTGTTATCTTTGCTCTAATTCTGAATAAGGAGGTTGACGCGTTATATATTAAAGAGATGTAGTATACACCAGTGACCTACTGCTGCTAGCTAGCTACTTTCTTCAGGAACAACATGGAAAGGGGGTGGGGGTGGGGGCGGGGGTGGGGGTGGGGGCAGGAGGAAGAGAAGATACATTAAAGAGGTTGCTGTAGGTTTTTTGGGCTGTATGGCCATATTCTAGAAGCATTCTCTCCTGACATTTTGCGTGCACCTATGGGAGGCATCCTCAGATGTTGTGAGGTCTGCTGGAAACTAGGAAATTTGGGTTTATATATCTGTGGAATGTCCAGAGTGGGAGAAAGAACTCTTCTCCATTTGAAGCAGGTGTTAATGTTTCAATTGGTCACCTTGATCAGCATTTGATGGCCTGGCAGTTTTTTTGGTGTGGCTTGTTAATGCGTGGGGTAAACTTTTGTTGGGAGGTGATTAACTGTCCCTGATTGTTTCCTCTCTGGAGTTCCCCTGTGTTTGAGTGTTGTTTTGCAGTTATAATTTTAGACTTTAAAATATTGGCAGCCAGATTTTGTTCATTTTCATTGTTTACTCCTTTCTGTTGAAATTGTCCACATGCTTATGGATTTCAATGGCTTCTCTGTGTAGTCTGACATGGTGGTTGTTGGAGTAGTCCAACATTTCTGTGTTCTCAAATAATATGCTGTGCCCAGGTTGGTTCATCAGGTGCTCTGCTATGGCTGACTTCTCTGGTTGTAGTGCCTTTCATGTTTTTTTATTCATGTTTGGGCAATGCTGTGTTTGGTGGTCCCTCTGTAAACTTGTCCACAGCTGCATGGTATTCGGTAGACTCCTGCAGAAGTGAGATTGCAATCTCTTTATCATAGTCCTTATTCAAGATACAGTTTGGGCATATATGTGTATCTTGCTTCAGGGAACAGAAGAATCCTGCTGGTGTACTGTTCACCCTGACATGTAAATGGTTCCCTACTAATGAAATGGATGTAGCTTGGTTAAGCAGACAAATGTCCCCAAGGTGTTGGTGAACCATTTCAGATGGAGGTTTACTTAACATATTCTTTTCAAGGATATGGTAGCCATTGACTTATTGGTACTGATTATGCCAATCATCTTCAATTATTAGTGGCACTCAGATTGGTGAGTGTTTCAAGTTTCTTTGTCATGGGTGATTTTGGATAAAGCTAGGATTGTGCTTCAACATGTGATGATTCTCTACCAATTATGAACCTCAAAGATTTTCACACCCCTTTGAGAAACTATTTAACTGTTGTTGCTGGAAACACTGTGAAAGTCTTGTTGACATGTGGAACAGGGCACTGATTGGATGTCTTGACTCATGACAACTCATAGATACTTTTTCTTATAGCTTCACAATTCAGCCTCTCCATGTTGTGAGTGAAGAGCAACAAACCAGTAGGGATGATGATTTGAACAAAAGTTGAGGAAGGCTTGCATTGAGTTTGAATGTCACTAAACCCTGCTTAGAACCCATGGAAAGATCAACTTTGTGAATGATAGTATTAGGCATTAAATATGACTTTCCTTTTTGCCGCCCTTGTATGTACACAGCCTTGGCCAGGTAATCCCCTCCCTTAGTTAACCACCGGGCATGTCACACTGTAATGTTGGCAAACTGAACTGAACACTAGAGAGGATTTTAGCAGGTGCTTATTGTTTCCTGGTTGCAGGGCAAACAACACTTGCACAGGTTCTGGTAACCTTGTAATTAATATTTGACTAGGCACGGTCAGAAATATTAACATTCCTATTCAAATGCTTACCAGTGAGTTTAGGGTGACTCCCATTGCTCCCATTTGTTTCCTTGGTACAGGATAGTGAAGAGAGAGGAAGAACCGGGTACTTCTATCACAGTCCCATAATTTTCCATAGGAGACTACAGTAATGGCATTTGCAAAGGGGATGCTTTTCAAGTATACTCTATTTCTGTATTGCTATTACATAACTGATGATGAACTGTTTTCTGCAATGATCATTATGTTCCTGTTTTAGTATTATTGCTTTATTTTGTTGCTTGGCTTTTAACGTGATTCTGCCTTGACAATTTGAAAAGCAAATGGTAAATTTTCTAAATAAACAAATTGTTTTATTTTTAAATCACATTAGACAGGCATCATGCAAATATGTCTTGTGACCACTGAAAGATACTGCAAAATCCTGATGGCATGGCAGCTCTGGGGAAACAGGGACAGATCCACAAGCCTGTAAATTAGCAAGGATTCTAGCAATCTGCAGAAAGGGAAGGTTTTCATATATAGGCAGAGCATTTGCAAAGGAACATTAACAAAAGTTAGTTAAACAGTTTCCAGAGCGAGCACCTAGCCTGAGTTTTGTGGATGACGGATCTGTCACAACACTCTCCATTCAAATAACACTGCCAGTTGGTTGGAGAACTCTTAAGAGGTCCTTGATTAATTCTGAAGGTTCCCCCCAATGACAAAACATCTTTCAGATGATGACAAATTGTGCTAAGAGTGCTCTTTAAAAAAATAAAATAAAATAAAAATCTTAAGATCATGACAGAACTCTTAACACAATGCTGACCCCTGGTGGAAACAAGGTTTTAGCGGTCTCAAAAGGGCATCCAGAAGGGCAGATTGGAGATGTCCTCTTCTTCCGGTGACTTTGGGAGCAACAGAAGGATCAACCAAATCATTGTTGTTTCAGACAGAACAGAGAGGGCATTTTACCCCCCATGGCATGTCAATGTGTTGTTGGCAGTCCTATTGGACTCTGTTGCAAAATGATTGATTTTGGCAGAACAGTGCAAGGAGGCCTATTTGAAACTTGCTGTGAAGAGCCACTGCCAAGGAACTATCAAGCTGAGGAGCAAGCAAACATTTAAAGGGTGTACCACAAGAGAGATGCAACTGCTGTTAACTCTTGACCTTCTTCTTGAATACTGAAGGAGAAAATCAGGCCAGGAGACAGGAGATCTTGACTGTGCAGAGCAGAAAACACAGTTTTCTCTCAGATCCATCATTTCTAGTCTTATATACCCCAAATAATGCTCAAGATCCTGCAAGGAAGACTCCAGCAATACATGGAGCGAGAGTTGCCAGATGTACAAGCTGGGTTTAGAAAAGGCAGAGGAACAAGAGACCAAATTGCTAATATCCGCTGGATAATGGAGAAAGGCAGGAAGTTCCAGAAAAACATCTATTTCTGTTTCATTGACTATTCTAAAGCCTTTGATTGTGTGGATCATAATAAATTGTGGCAAGTTCATGGTGATATGGGCATACCAAATCATCTTGTCTCTCTCCTGAGGAATCTGTATAAGGACCAAGTAGCAACAGTAAGAAGTGACCATGGAACCAGAGACTGGTTCAAGATTGGGAAAGGCGTACGGCAGGGTTGTATAGTCTCATCCAACCTATTCAACTTGTATGCAGAACACATCATGCAATGTGCAGGGCTTGATGAATGCAAGGCTGGGGTAAAAATTGCTGGAAGAAACATTAACAACCTTAGACATGCAGATGACACCACTTTGATGGCCGAAAGCGAGGAGGAGATGAGGAGCCTTCTAATCAAGGTGAAAGAAGAAAGCACAAAAGCTAGGCTACAGTTAAACATAAAAAAACAAGATTATGGCAACAAGAATGATTGAAAACTGGCAAATAGAGGGAGAAAATGTGGAGGCAGTGACAGACTTTGCATTTTTAGGTGCAAAAATTACTGCAGATGCAGACTGCAGCCAGGAAATCAGGAGATGCTTACTTCTTGGGAGGAGAGCAATGTCCAATTTTGATAAAATAGTGAAGAGTAGAGACATCACACTGACAACGAAGGTCCACATAGTTAAAGCAATGGTATTCCTCATAGTCACCTATGGATGTGAGAGCTGGACCATAGGGAAGACTGAGCGAAGGAAGATAGATGCTTTTGAACTGTGGTGCTGGAGGAAAGTTCTGAGAGTGCCTGCGAGAAGATCCAACCAGTCCATACATACTTCAGGAAATAAAGCCCAACTGGTCATTGGAGGGAAGGATACTAGAGACAAAGTTGAAGTACTTTGGTCACATCATGAGAAGAAAGGAAAGCTTAGAGAAGACAATGATGCTGGGGAAAATGGAAGGAAAAAGAAGAGGGGCCGACCAAGGGCTGGATGGATGGATGGCATCCTTGAAGTGACTGGCTTGACTCTGAAGGAGCTGGGGGAGGTGACGGCAGACAGGGAGCTCTGGCGTGGGCTGGTTCATGAGGTCACAAAGAGTTAGAAATGACTGAATGAACGAAAAACAACAACTACCCAAAATATCATGGGTGAAGAATATACAGCACTACAGATGACAAACTACAACTCCCAGCACACATCCCTGTTGGCCAGGCTGCCTGAGGGCGATGAGAAAAAGAAGTCTGGAAATATAAAGATGGCCACAGTTTCCTTTGTCTTTTTGGAGCTAGGAAGCTGAGCAATCAGCACTGGAACACATATCTATAAGCTGATATAAATGTTTGGAGATTGAAGTACTGCTGAGTACATCATCCTGGTAATGGAGCTCAACTCCATTAGGAACCATAACAGGCCCTATCTACACTGACTATTTAATGCACTTTAGCAGCCAGATAATAATAATAATAATAATAATAATAATAATAATAAACTTTATTTGTTACCCCACCACCATCTCCCCAATGGGGACTCGGAGCAGCTTACATGAGAAAACAAACTCCCAAAAAAGTGTGCCAAGAAAAGTCCTTAATGTTAATAAGGACTTTGTTGTTTACGTAATCATTCTCCAGAGCTCAAACTGGTTCCAGGATTTCCTAGGTAATCTGGGCCATTGTAGGTTTTTCGGGTTGTATGGCCATGTTCTAGAAGCATTCTGTCCTGATGTTTCACTTGCATCTGTGGCAAGCATCCTCAGAGGCTGTAAGTTTTGTTGGAAACCTATGTAATCATCTGCACATTGCCTCTGGAGGCACAACAGATTAAACCCTTGTGCTGGCAGGACTGCTGACTGAAAGGTTGGTGGTTTGAAACCAGGGAGCAGGGTGAACTCCTATCTGTCAGCTCCAGCTTCTCATGAAAGAAACCTCCCACAGGCTGGTAAAACATCTAGGTGTCCCCTGGACTTTGCAGACAGGCCAACTTTCACGTCAGAAGCAACTTACAGTTTCTCAAGTTGCGCCTGATATGGAAAAACAAACAAACAACTGCACAACTTTCTTCAATACCAGTTTGAAAATGCATTAAATAGTTCCCCATTCCAATTTTATTAAATGTATTTCTTTTAATTAATCCAGTTGATCTAAGGTGTACATATATTATCTAGGAATAGAGCTTCTCTGAACTCAGAAAGTGGGGATTTCCTTCTGAACAAGTTTTCCTAGTATTCCCACTGCTATTCCTTCTCTGCAAAACCTTTCTATATGACCCAGATCCAAAGAGTAATGAGCCAGCAAGTATGCATAGAGCTGGGCCCTCACAGGTTGTGCCCTTTGGGTTATATAGAATTATTGCTGCTGCTGCTGACTTAGACCCTATATACATTGCTATATAATTCAGTTTGAAACTGCTTTATATGGAAAGGGTAGACTTACATAATGCAATTTTCCATCTCAGTCACAACTGGGTTTGTAAATCACAGATATTGTCCTATAGTGGTCATACACTGTGCTGGAAAACTAAAGTATATCATCCTGCCACTGAGCTCAGCTCTAGGTCAAGACCATCGGAAGTCCTCATACCTATTTTATTTCCTATTTTGTTGCACAACTGTGCTCTCAATCTGTTTGATGCTCAGAGTGCTGTGATAGGATTCCTACACAATTGTTCTTCCAAACTATCATCTTACAAAGCAAAAAGGAATGAAGGGGTGGTCTGAACACAAGGCTTCATTATTACAAGGGTATAATCTCAGTATTGGAAAGACATCTGTACCATCATGTTGTGAAGGAATGAATGTTTTATTTTGCAGTGACAGCATGCGTTATGAAACCATGGCACGCAGTATCTTTCCAGCCCATGTAACCATGGCAAAATAAAAAAAAACTTGTGCATTCTTCATATCTGGCATGTATAGTTTTTCTTATTTATGTATATTAAAAGCAAAAGCAGGCATATCAGGCAATAAGAAAAAAAATCCAAGATCTACAATAAATATATGTTGCTTTGAATAAATCTATTTTCCAAGTGTGAAATGCATAGTTTTGCAGTTTGCCTTATACATGGCCTTATGCAAAAATGTGTGAAATTGTCAGTGTTTGGAAAAGTTATTTCTTTGGACTATTAGCTTCCAGAATCCCCACCTACTACAGTTGGATGGAACGTTCTGGGAGTTGTGGCCTTGAAAACTATATTTTCTCTGTCTGGAAATAGCCTAATAAGAAGGAAAACCAGAAACCAGAGTAAATGATTCTGCATTTTCCCACTTTTCTGTTGCTCCTGAATATATTCTTCTTGATACAGCAAGCAATGTATCCATAAGAGCTGGATTTTATGTAGGCAATGCAGGCATAACATTGTACTTCACCTGACCAGGGGGAAAAAATGCAGGTTTACCTCTATGCAATGAATGGAGTAACACAGTCAAGAGCAAGGTGTAAGTAATTCCACTGAATACTTTTGGTGTGTGTGTGTGTTTTGAGTCAGTTTAATGTGGCCATCAAAGAAGACTTCTAAAAGCATTGCGAGAAGTAGGTGTTAAAGTAACCTCCAAGGATTATCTATTTTTGCAGACTAATGTATTTTCTTCCACCAGGCATAATTTAATAAGCATGAATGCAGAAGGAATCCAATTTCATACAGGGGAGATGATTGCTATGAGCACACACACAAATACATACGCCCCTCTGTCAGCATTTGCTTCCCCTGCTGCCATTTAATAAAGACAGGAAAGACAAACCAAAGCGCAGGATGAAGCAAGGAAATCAAATTAGCAGGGACTTCAAAATAGAGAAGGAAAACAAATGAATCTGGGAGATGCCACAAATAAGGGCTGCTCAGAATAACACTAGCTGATGTTCTAAATGGCAAGGGAGAAATGGAATTCAATTATGAAACCAAATTCCCTAAGAGCAATTGACTCCCTGGGTGGAGGAAAGCTGTAGCTGGTGTCTCTTGAAACTTGTGGAAACCTCCTTATGTTGAAAACTAGAAGAAGTAAATGAGTATCATTAGAGTCTTGTTTTTTTTTTTAATAAGGCAGCTTTTCCTTCATTTCCCACTTTGGGAGTATGCAATGGTCATGAGCAAGTGAGACCCCCTTCTATACTGTCACATAATCCAGATTATCTACTCTGAACTGAATTATATGAGTCCACGCTGCCATATAATCCAGTTCAAAGCAGATAATCGGGATTTTGTATGGCAGTGTAGAAGGGGCCTGAATCTCAAGTGCTTTTGAGATGATCAAAGTGAAGTTAGTAAAGGTTCCTGTGGTTTATAGAAAGGAGGCCATGATAGGTAGGTAACATTATGTTGGCTGAAAGATTTGGAAGCAAAAGCATATGATGGGAGAGGGGGATGTCCTACAGTCTTTTTCTTCACTTTCACAGCAAGACTAGAATTAGACAATGTCACAGGTTATACACAATCATTGCATTTGCTCATCTTTCTCCTTTAGGGGCTTGTCAGATGTATCAATTTATGTTTTGCATATACATATGTGCAGGTGGATTGTGGTGGAAGGTGTATACCTGCTTTATGTGCAGGCTGGATAGTCTCTTTGAGAGCACAAGCATTTATGCAACTGATATTTCTCTCTACTTATAGAATGGATATGTGCACATCAAACTCTCTTAAGTGCTGTACATGTAGTCTAGTAAAAAGAAAAGATGAAGGCTGGTCTCGCTATGACCCTGTTCCCATTTCCACTTGGATTCATTTGATGTGCTTTAGTTCCTGAACAAGTTGAATGGGCATCATCTTGCACACGTATTAAGAAGAAGTTCTATGAAATTTACAGTTCAGCCTCAAGAAAGCATGGCTAGGATGCAACCATAGGTAGTTCAAAAACTGTCAGATGCTGTCTTGTTTCATGGAAGGCTATTTGTTCTTCTTGCTCAGTTTTAACTGGCAGCTGTTTTAAAAGAAGGCATACCGAGCAATGATCTCTTCTTTATTTTCTACTGTCATTTTAATGGCAGGTATCAAGGGTTGAACTTAGGGTTTCCCACATGCAAAATAAATCTTTTGTGTTTCAGTGGTCTAATGATGACCTAAGACTGCCATATAAAATCCAGATTATCTGCTTTGAATTAGATTATATGGCAGTGTAAAAAGGTCCATAGTGATGCCTTTCCTTTTTTCTAAGATATTGTAATATCACCTTCATCTTTGTCTGTAAGATGCATAGGAAATAGAAATCCCTCCCTTTCATCCTCCCTTCCAACAATTTAGCCCAATTTTAGAGCTTTTTAATGAGATTTTAAGGATTCAAATGTTTGTAATTATGTGTATTGTGTCACATGTGGTTTTCTTAATATTGTTTTATAATGTATTAGCCATCCTCTGCCACACGTTGCTGTGGCCCAGTCTGTGTATATGTGTTTTGTGTGTGTATGTGTGTGTATATGTGTGTTTGTGTATATATATGTGTGTTTGGTTTTGTGCATGTGTTGTAATGTAGTTTTTATTTTATGTCTTTTTAAGTCTCTTCTGCTGTGTTTTTCAGTGTTTTTATGAGTGATGGTCACTTGTTGGCCTGATAGGTGTATTGTGTCCAAATTAATGTCAATTGGTCCAGTGGTTCTTGAGTTATGTTAATCCCACAAATGAACATTACATTTTTATTTATATAGATCAAGTTGTTTCTGATTTGTTTGTATATTGCTAATGGCATTGAATGTTTACCACTGTGTATTTGTTGTGAGCTGCCCTGAGACCCATTGGGAGATAGGGTGGGCTATAAATAAAGTTTCATTCATTCATTCATAAATGAATTATGTAGTTACTCGATTTGGTATCTAAACCATATCCAAGGTATACATGTATATTTAAATACAGGTATTCCAACACCTGCAAAACAATTCTAAAATATAAAACACTTCTGGTCCCAAGCATTTCAGAAAAGGGATACTCAACTTGTTCAAAATGCATGCTTCCTTAATCCACCCCCCTTGAATTTCATATTAAAAGGCATGTGTGTGTATAAATCAATTAGCTTGAAGTTTGTGTGTCTTTATCTATACCTCTTCCAGAATCAGAGACCAGCTTTTTCTCTAAGAGTAAAATAACAAACAGACTCTTTGGCCCAAGAAAAAAATTCATTTTACTCAAGAAGTAGTATCAGAGAGAATTTGAAATGAGTTTTGCCTCTCTTCCAGCCCTTCCTTGATTATAGGACATGATTGACAAGGGCTATCATTCTCTAGGAGGGTGACAGGCACCAGTAATATCCTCCTCCTTCACCTCCCTGCATAGAAGTGGCCTGGCTCACTGTCACTTCGAAATGAGAAAATAAATGTATTTACAACTCTATACCATGTTCCTTAAAGCCAGGACCAACTACATAACACTTAACCCACAAGCTTGTAGAATAAAGTGTGTGTAGTAAAAACACTCAGAGTTTATCCTTATTGCAATAAAGAGGAAGGATGAGTGAGAGTTTTTTTTTTAAAAAAGAACAACAATCAGCAACAAACCCATTTGATAGCAGCAAAGCATGAATGAGTGGGCTTTCCATCCATAGTGGTAGAAAGGGTTACTCTCTAAAGGTCAGTATCCTTCTTGTTCCCAAAGCCCCTTTTTATTTCATGGGGCTTCTAGACTATTTAACCAATCCTACCAGTGGTTCCCTTTAGTGTGGCAACATTTACTTTTTTGTATCATGTCAGAAGCAACTTGAGAAACTGCAAGTCAGTTCTGGCATAAGAGAATTAGCTGTCTGCAGAGACATTGCCCAGGGGACGCCTGTAAAAGGCTTCTCTCATGCCCCCACATGGGAAGCTGGAGCTGACAGACAGGAGCTCATCCCCTCTTGTGGATTTGAACTGCCGACCTTCAGGTCAGCAGTTCAACTGGCACAAGGGTCTAACCCATTGCACCACCAACATCTACTGATTTCTCCCCACATCAGTTGAAGATGTTCTGGTACTTGAGGTGGAAATAAAATAACCCCTGACCTCTTTCCTTGTTGTTTCCAATCACGGCATCATGTTGCCTCTGCATTCTCTCTTTGGAGAAAAAGAATCTTTCAGGTCATGGGTAATCTCTAGGGTAGCACCACCCATTCCCACACTCAGCTGGATATTTCCGATGATCTAAAGCAGGAGACTCAATGCCACTGCTGCCTTACCCCATGTCTCCCCTTTTTCTGTCATCCTTCTCTTCTTCATAGAAGATGAAGCTGTAATTATGAAATAGGTGGCACTGTTCTTCATAGAGCCAACTGGTTCAAATGGTTTCCTAGTTCTGGTGTCTCTTATATCACAGCCACACCAACACTCCATTCTTTTGAAGTTCCCTCGGAGCCAGATGGCAGAGTTGGCTTGCTAGCCACATTAGTTGATGAGACTATTTGGAGTGCAGGAGGACCATCCCAGCTGGTATGTGAGTGGCTGTCCCTAACTCTCCGATTTTTGCAGTGGACACTTCAGTTTGGGAGGACCAGACCTGTTTATACACATCTCCTGCCTTTCTCCTTCTTTCCCTCTTAAACTGCTCTTTGCCCCTCTGTGATTTCTTTTCATCTTAGCTCTTTCAGCTATTTTCCCTCTCTCACAAAAATAACTCCCCACCCCCTTGACATTTTAGGTCATCCTACTTTGTCCCATGGGAGAAGGAATCTATTTATCCCAATCCCTTCACTCTGAATAGCGATAGTGGGAGACATTGTTTTTTTCCTTTCAAAACCGTGCCATATTTGTCCCCTGCCTGTCATGTCCCTATCACATCTCTCCTCAGCCTTTGTACTTTGTTCTGCATGACTCAATTTCCCTGTGCAGCTCTATCCTGCTGTCCTATATTGGCCTCAGCTGCCACCTTAGACCTTGCCTTCTGCTCCTCTGATAACACTCCCACATTTGCGCCTTGATCATTCTAACTTTCATGTTGATAATCTCTCTGATCCAGCAGCCTCTTGCTTGCTCTTCCTAACCTTCTCCTTTGATCTCCACCTTTTGACTAGTTCCCCCTTGGACACTCACTTGATCGTGCCTTCCCTGAGCAACGCTCTGTTTCTGTTTCTTCTTCTGGGAAATCTTCACCATCATTATGTGTCTCAACCCAAGGAATGTAAAATACACCAGCATATTCTCTTGTACATGATGAGAATGAAACACGTCTTGACATGCTATCAGTGTCTTTGCACAATTTCTTTTTTTGAATAAACTTTATTGAATTCAAAGAAATAAAAATAAGAAACAAAACAAACAGAACCAAACCAAACCAAAACCGCATGCAAACAAACAAAACATTAAATCTATTAAAACGACTTCCAACACATGCCTAATATATATGTATAGTTATTACTTCTTCTAACCTAGATAAAATAATTTAAGCATATTTATCACCAGGTTATTTCTATACTCTATAACATACCAAATACCAACTAAGTATTAAAAATCAAACTTATACCAATTTACAAAACAAAAGAGAATGACTCTAAATCTATTTAAACATCTAATCAAGTGACTCAATTTTCCACTAACCCAATTATCATTAAATCCCCTTTCATTCTTTTCAGATATTCTGCAAATAAATTTCAATCTCTCAAAAAAAGTTTTTAATAATAATAATAATAATAATAATAAAAACTTTATTTATAGACCACCCTGCTCCCCGAGAGGACTCTCTTAGAGTGGTTTTCTCTTATCCATCCCAGAATAAACATGTTACTATATCCACTTTTGCTACTTTCAGTACTTTTAAAAACATATCTTCACTGCAAGGACTGTCAACACTTTCACAATATTTAGCATAAGCAATTCTCCTGCTCTCCACATATGCCACATTAGCCTTGCATACTGCCTTTCTAATACAGAACTTTCAAAAATCCGAACTAAAAAACATTCCAGTTTTCATTCTAATTCACTTTTTGTATGCGTGCATGTATTCTAATCATTATCTTTTTAAAAATTTAACACTTTTTAAATGTGTGTGTGTGTATATATATATATATAATATCTAATCATTATTTTTAAAATGTAATATAAGATATTTTTTTTATTTTTTCAAAAATTATTATTAATCTCTTTCTACATTCTTGCCTGTTTAAAATAATTTTCAAAAAGTTTTCTTTCAAATCATAACAAATATTATACTCCTGGTTTTCCATTCATGCTTTCTTCCCATTGGTGGAGTTTTTGCACGACTTTAAGGGGCTCTTTTCCCTTTTGCGTTTTGAGGACTCTGCAAATTTTATTTACACAAAAACCTTTTCATTTTGTAAAAAAATGCAGTTTTTTTTGTTAAAATATAATGCAGATGAAAATAATAGCTATTTTTCAGTAAATGGAATTTTGACAGAAATGGGCTTAAATACATAGGTTTCTATTTTATGTAAAATGCACAGACTCTTCTAATCATGGCCAGGAAGGAGATAACTTTTGTGGTTTATCATTCACACATTCAAGAATGAAATAAATGAAGACTTGAATCCCAGGTTGACATGATTCACACTTTCCACCTACCATACATCATACCACGTGAAGTGTAGCTCCGAAGGCATCTGCTAGTTCACACTAAACCTGATCTATTGAGTAGGAGTTTCACATAAAATTGGCCTAAGACATTTTGCTGCTTGAACAAAACTACAAGATACTGCCCCTTCCATAGCTCGTACATAGAAGCTTACTAGACAGTGCTGATGATGAGATGTCTTACTACATCATCGCACTAGAGAATGGATCCACTTTAAATCTGGTTTCTGCCTCCTGCAGAATTCTGGGGTTTGTAGTTTAGGGAGGAGCTTTTAAAAGCCTCACTAAACTACAAACCCCAGATTTCTGTAGGAGACAGTAACTGGATTTAAAGTGGATTCATTCTCCAGTGTGATAAAGTCCCTAGTGAGGCATCTCACTTTGAATTGGGGGGGGGGGGGGGATAATGCATTTCCTTTTCTCTTTCAGTGGAGGGGAACTCTCAGAGAACGAATAAGCAACAGCTAGGGGTCGGTAGTTATGGCCCCCAAATATTAGCTGCCTGAGGCCACTGCCTCACTCTGCTTAAAGGCAGAGCTGGGTCTCACCCCATTGCTTGAGCCAAGCAATGGCCATTGTTCTACCAGCCACCTTCATGGAGAAAGCTGTCATTGTGTATTTACAGGGTGCTCCATGGAAGTCAGATTTCATTCACAGAATCCAATGCCCTGAGAGCATTCCCTCTCTTCTTTGTCCCCACCTTAAATTCTTTTCTTTCTGACCATAGAAATAAACTTGAAATTATTATGGACTGTGCCAAACACTAGGACTCCAGTGCCCTTCCTGATCTCTTGGACTCTTCACCTTTGCTTCCAGGAATGGCAGAAATAAATTATGTATAATGAGTAATATGTTTTTTTAAAAAAATTGCCTGGTTTTGACAAGTTTCTTGTCACAGGGGTTTACCTTGGACTATATGTGACAACTACAGACCAATTTCCAACCTCCATTCTCTGGGCAAGGTTCTGGAGCGGTCGTCTCGCAGCTTTAGGGATTCCTCGATGACACCGATTTTCTAGATCGTTCGCTGTCTGGCTTTCGGCCTGGGAACAATACCAGGGTTAAAAGACCTAAGCTTCATCTCTGGAATATAGATGGGAAATCAGATACAGACTGATATTTATAGTGTTGGATATTCCCCCCTCCCAGGTGCCATCCCCACTACTGCTCTTTAGACTGTGTTTAGATGATCTTGTGGGTTGAGTTAGGTTTTAATAACTACTTGTATTGGTTTTTAGCTTAGATTTTAAAATTTGTTGACGTCTGAAGTATATAACCCCTTGGGTTTGATGTTGATCGCCGTCTATTATATCTAATACGCCAACTTCATGAAAAGACCACACTCAAAGTAAGATGCAACCCACAGGGCCACCTCACTGAGGCTGTTGAAACATGCAAGGGTGTCAAGCAAGGCTGCATTCTGGCCCCTTTGCTGTTCAACTTCTATATAAACTCCATAGTGGCCCAGCTTCAAAACATGGACTTCCACCCCCCAAAGCTGGCGGGAAGACACATCTCCATCCTGCTTTATGCAGATGATGCTGCTGTGCTCTCTAGAACACCCATTGGGCTCAAAAGAGCTTTGAGAGCATTAATACAACATTGCAACACAGATCAGCTCCAACTCAATTACAATAAAACCAAAATCATGGCTTTCGCTAATAGGCCCAGGACTTACTCTTGGAGCATAGATGGTCATAAAATTGAACAAGTTACATCCTTCAAATATCTAGGTGTAGTTTTCCAATCTAATGGTAGCAGAAGAGCTCATGGGGATCAAGTATCCAACACCGCGCAGGGGAGCTCAATTGCCATTCTTAAATATCTCAGGACAAGAGGGGGCCACTTCACACCGGCAGCGCTCAAGCTGTTTGAAGCCAAGTCATTAGCCCAACTCTTGTATGGTGATCAGCTGGGCCCCTTCCCCAGTTTTGCCCCATTAGAGCTGGTCCAGTCCAAGTTTCTGAGATCGGCCTTGCAGGTACCTAAATGCGTTTCTAATGCCACCCTGCGACTAGAGACGGGTTTTATGAGAGTGGAGGCCAGGGTGTGGGTGGCCATACTCAACCTCTGGCTCAGACTGTCCCGTGCACCCCTTGGCCTTGCCCCACTAACCATGGAGGATGACTTCCAATCCACATGGAAGCAGGCAGTAGCATCCAAAATCTCCTCGTTGGGATTTTCTCCAGGTCTACTATTAGCTATGGATTACAATCAAGCCAAAGCACTTATTAAACAACGTATCACAGACACAGAGCGCCAACTAGATCTGGCCTCGGCTCCAACCTTTCTTGTCAGTGAAGACAGCAGATACCTTGCCTCCCCTATGGCATATTTAACATACTTAGAGGTTCCTATTCATCGGAGGGCTTTCACCCTGGCCCGATGCCACGCTCTCCCATCAGCTGTACTCGAAGGCCGCTACCGGAAGATCCCTTTCCCAGAGAGACTCTGCCCCTGTGACTCGGGTCATGTGGAAACAATAGAACATGTGCTCCTTCAGTGTCCGTTCTACAGGGATACCCGTGCCAGGCTTATCTTACCCCTGATAGACAAGCACCCAGGCCATTCAGGACAATTTTATACCTCCCTGCTACTTGCGGATACTAATTCAGCTACAACCTACAATGTCGCAAAGTTTTGTGCAGCAGCATACAAAATCCGCCAGGGAATGACTAGTTCCAAAAGTCAACTGTGTGTCCAGTAATCGTCTTCCCTGAATCTACAATTTGGTGATGGATCTGGACATTGTATGTTTTTACCCTGTTTCCCCTTCTGCTCCCTCGCCCATATTGTGTTTTTAGTAGTTGTATTTATATTTTTAATATACCAAACATGCCAGGTTTGTAAGGAAATGTGACACTATTTCCTGTGCTGGTCAATGACCGAAATAAATGTTTTGATTTGATTTGATGTGGATGTACGGGACTGTGTCCCCCTGTTATGATCTGGTCATGGACCATAATAAAGTTTACTACTACAAAGTACCGAGACGGCTTTGGTCGCCTTGGTGGATGACCTCCACAGGGAACTGGACAGGGGGAGTGTGACCCTGCTTGTTCTCTTGGATATATCAGCGGCTTTCGATCCCATCGATCATGGTATCCTTCTGGGGAGACTTGCTGTAATGGGACTCGGGGGCACGGTTTTACTGTGGCTCCAGTCCTTCCTAGAGGGTCATCCCCAGTGAGTGAAGCTGGGGGACTCCTGCTCGGACCCCTGACCATTGTCCTGTGGGGTCCCGCAAGAGTCTATTCTGTCCCCCATGCTATTTAACATCTACATGAAACCGCTGGGAGAGGTCATCCGGAGTTTTGGAGTACGGTGCCATCTCTATGCAGATGACACCCAACTCCACTACTCATTTTCACCAGATTCCGAGGAAGCCCCACGGAGACTGGACCAGTGCCTGGCCGCTGTGATGATCTGGATAAGGACAAACAAGCTGAGGATCAATCCTGACAAGACAGAGGTCAGCCAGGTCAGTTGCCCATCTGACCGGGGTATTGGGTGACAACCTGTGCTGGACGGGGTTGCACTCCCCCTGAAGTCGGAGGACTGCAGTTTGGGGGTTCTCATGGACTCAGCGCTGACGTTTGATGCGCAGGTGTTGGCGGTGGCCGGGAAAGCCTTCGCACAAATAAAACTCGTGCGCCAACTGCGACCATACCTTGTGAAGTCTGACTTGACCATGGTGGTCCATGCCTTAGTTACTTCTAGACTGGACTATTGCAGTGTACTCTATGTGGGGCTACCCTTGAAGACAGCCCGGAAATTACAACTTGTCCAACGCTTGGCAGCCAGATTAATAACTGTGGTGACTTACAGGGAGCTGTCAACCCCCCTGTTTAAGGAGCTTCACTGGCTGCCATTCATTTTCGTGTCCCAATTCAAGGTACAGGTTCTCACCTATAAAGCCCTAAAAGGTTTGGGACCCACCTATCTTTGTGACTGTATCTCTCTCCACGAACCAGCCCGAGCTCTTTGATCTTCCGGGACGCCCTCCTTTTGCTCTTGCCTGTTTCTCAGGCTCGCCTTGTGGGTACAAAGGAGAGAGCCTTCTCCTCTGTGGCACCCTGACTCTGGAACTCATTGCCTAGAGGGATTAGGAAAGCCCTTACCTTAGAAAGTTTTAAAAAGAATCTCAAGACCTGGCTCTGCCTTTGCGCTTTTGGAGAGTAGCCACACAACCTTATGCTATTGCTCCCCTCAACACTTTTGTTTTTGGAATACATCTCCCCCTTGTATGAAGGCATGCTTCCTACCCTGTTTCTCTATGAGATCTCCCCTGCAAATAATCTGCTCCTTTTATCTCACCCTGAGTTTTTAACCATTTTATCGTACATGCGGCCCGCTCACTGTTATTGTGATTGTTCATTACACTCCTATGTTTTGTGTTCCTTGCTTATTGTATCTATCATTTTTTGTATTTTACTGTGTTGTTGCTTATGTTTTGCTTTTATTTTGTCATATTTTACTGTACTGTAATTTGCTGTTTGGGCTTGGCCTCATGTAAGCCACCCCGAGTCCCTATTAGGGGAGATGGTGGCAGGGTATAAATAAAGATTATTATTATTATTATTATTATTATTATTATTGGTCCAGTTTGCTTGCTTGCTCTTTATTATTTATTTAGTTAGAGGGTGCACGCACGCACACACACACACACACACACACACACACCCTTGATCCTTGTTATAACTGCTTGGCTGGGTTAGACTCAACTTTCTCGGCTGCAGAAAGGCTCCTTATAGGGAAAGAAGCTGCCAGCTGGAAGGATTCATTAAATGTTTTTGGATGTATCCCCAAAGCAGCTTCACCGCCTTCTTAAACGCACTCACTGTACAAAATCTGTTTTTGCCTTTTGAGACTAGTGAAAAAGTGCAGCCTTGTTTTGACAGGGTCCCCTTTTGTCTAGTCCAAGCTGTCTCAATTTCCCATCCCACAGCTCTTCTTTTCCCACCTGGTCTCAGTTCTTCCTAGCATATTTAACATATTGAGATTCCTCCACAGCCCCTGCCGCCCAACCAAATATGCCAACCCAGTCCAATTATTATGCATTTTTGTTGATGTTTCATAAATTACCACTTGGCTTTCTCACTGTCAGTTATCCTCATGTATTATGTCATGTTTGGGTAAGTACAGATTGCTTTGATCAGAACTTAGGTTGGGGAGGGCAGAGTGAAAAATGTGTGATATTATCCTCCTCCCCCCGTCTGCTCTTTATAAATAATTCGGCAATATAAATAATGTCCTCTATGATTATCTCTAGATTTCTCCCCACCTTGCCTGCCAAATAATCAAATCCCTTGAGCTGTTCTTTTAAAAACCCAGGAAGCCAGGTAAAAATGCTGACAGCTGGCACGGGACCCATCTACCTGCTTGCTAAGAGCGAACATATATCTCAGAAGATCAGCAACAGAATAGAGGGTGTTTATCTGTCGTCAAGTCTTGTTCCAATCCCTGGCTTGGCTAAATGCATTGGAGTGGTATTGAAATCGATCCAATAGTCGCACCATCTGCTCTTGATTGTAAACATGTGTGTACAAAGCGACTGTCACTTAAGTTAATTCAGGAAAGTGATGGCAGCTCATTCAAATGCCCCCTTCAAATTGTTTTCTTGTAACCCAAAGGAGGCAAAAGACCTTTCGGCCTCTCCTAGAAATTGGCAACCCTCATAGACAATGATGAATAGTTTGTTTACTTGAGATTTCATTCCCTTTTGTCCCCAAAAGACATTGGATGAATCATGGTGGCACTAGAAATGGAGAGGGGGAGGACATAAGTGTTGCTTAACTAAACAGATTAGGTTCCATACATCATGATCAAGAAAAAAACTATCGCTGAACCATTGAAAGCCCCACTAGTGAAAATCGTGTTGCTTCCCTTTCAATGCCAGTTACAAGGTGAGTGTCCAGTGCATTCAGTGCCACTGGGATAGCAAAGTTACTCTGGGATATCATGATGCTCCTTCTGCAGCTTCTTCAAGTCAAATGGGAGCCCTACTGGTCCAGGGCCTACATAGCTCTCGTTCACCCTCATGGGAAGATTGACAATAAATGAATTCACTTTTCATCTGTTACTACCCACCATTGCAAATACTTAGATATATTGAGGCTAGGATGTTCTTCCTCCTGTTCCTCCTTCTCCTCCTCATTAGATACAAAACAGCCAACTGTTCAGAAGAAAGTTTCACTATAGCTGTTATGTGTTTTACTTCTGGAAACAGAAATTTAAGGGGTTGGGCTAAACTCTATCTTTAAAGTACATCTCACCATACACATTATTTATATTTGGCATCGGGACTGGTCCAGACCTACTCTTTATAATGTTCAAATCTATGCTAGTGTTGGTATTTAGGATCTGCTTCACAGGGCACCTCCCAAGGATAGCCCGTTGCAATTTTAGGAGCACCCTAGGCCTGCTGCCTCACCCTGGCAACTTTGCTGTGGTATATAGAACAGGTTTGTAAAAATAATGTCTCACTAGGAGTAACTTCTTGTCCATCAGGGTTTGGAGAGGGTTTTTTTTCTCTCCCCTAGAGGAAAAGGTCAGGTGGATGGGGCAGTGAGGACAGAGGAGCTGAGGTGGGCTCACTAACAGCATCTTGCCAAAGCCTCTCCACAAAATGTGATATGCTTCCAGATGAACAACTCATTCCCCTTGGAAATCAACAGACAACTGGGCTTTCTCCCTTATTCCCAGCTGACTTTTAATGTGGGATGATAAAAAAGACAGAGGGAATAAGGAGAAAATGACCCTCTGTAAAATACTGTGAATGAGGAAGAGGAAACCATTATAAAAGCCTCGTCCCATACCTTCCAATGGGCCCAATTTGTCAGGGATAATCCTAATCAACCCCCTTTCCTCTCATTTTTCAGCTGCTTTCAAACTGTCCCAGTTTCTTTGTTCCCTTCATACTTTCACCCCTTTTGTCCTTTGTTTACTTTATTTGCTGCAAACCAATGTCAAAGGACCTTATCAGATGCAGTCTTCTCTCTGTTTTCAGGCTCTGGCAAAACGGAGCCCAATGGAGGCCATCCCATGGATGCACACAGCCACTTCCAGTGGAATCTGTTTTGCCAGCAGCTGAAAATGGAGAGGATACTAATGGGAGAACTTGGAGAAGAAGCATGGAAAGTATAGGAAAGGACATGGGATGGGCACTCATTCCAGAAGATGTGGAAAGATGGTAGAGAATGAAAGAGGGTGGTTCCTTCCTCTTTCCCCCACTTTCCTCCTGCCCATCTGATGAGGCTCAAAGTGCAAAAGTAACCTGCATGAACTCTGTAGGGGCAGAGAAAAGATCTTGTCCTTCCCAGTAGGCACAAGTAAGTGCAAACTGCTGCATCCCTTCCAAATTTGTGTGATCTTCCTCATGAGTAATGTTTGCCATCTGAACTCTGATGTTGTTTGGCAACATGTGCCTCAGTTTTCCTGTGTAAAATGATGCAAAGGTATGCCATCCTAAAGCAACTCAGGACTCAGCACTGTCATCCACTAGCTATGCATATTGGGATTGATTTGGGCCTTTTTAACATCACAAAATTGTGTTCCTCCCTTATAACTAAAATAAACAGAAAATGTTTCAGATCTTGGGAGAAATCAGAAATGGGATGGAGAAGAAGAGATTCTACAATTACAATCAGAGAAATCTAAGAGACCAGAGAAGAAGAGAGCGTCTGGGTCATCAGTGAAAATAAATTGAAAACAGTGACAGTGATCTGTGCCTTTATTTATTCCCTTTTGCAAGTAAAGGAGAATGAGAAAGCAAGGGAGGGAGGGAGGAAAAGAGAGAAAGAGATGGGGGAAGAAGGGGGAGGAACTGCTGGGCTTAGGTAGACATCTTCATTCCCTGGGGTTGTGTTCACAGCACACTTTGACAGCAATTTTTCCCCCAAATGCAGTAACAAAGAAGGCGGAAAGGCAGCAACCAAGAATTTCATTCATTGCCTAAATCCTGAACAATGAGAAATGATGGTTTTGAACAAAGCCTGAAGAACTAATGTTTTCCCCAAGGATGAAAGAGACAAGTTGGCTAAAAGCATGGTTGAATTCCCTGGAACATGAAAAGAAACTTTCCCATTTTGTCATCTTTGCAAAAGAAGGAAATGATTAATAATCCACCTTATTCCTTGTATCAAGAAAAAGTAGCTAACACCCAAGGCCTGGCTCACCTGCTGCAATGTGCTGATGGACTCAGCTCTGTCATATGCTGCAGCCAACTCATAGTCTTTGGGATATTTCTCTACATGGTGCTGAATATAACTCTCTGCTCTAGGTGATTGCAAGTCTTAGATAATTTGTCTCTCTTCACAGGATAATTCTGAACAGGATGCCTAGGTGGGAAAGATAGGCTGGCAAACCTCTAAAGAATGACTTTGCTCTTAGAATCATAGGATAGAATCATAGAGACAGAAACCCCATCCAGCTCAATTCCTGGCATGCAGGAACACACAACCAAAGCCCTCCTGACATATGGCCAATTGGCCATCCAGTCTCTACTTAAAGCCCACCAGAGAAGGCAGCTTCATAACACTCCAAGGAAACATATTCTATTGCTGAACAGCTCTTACCATCAGGAAGTTCTTAATGTTTCAGTGGAATCTCTTTTCCTACAATTTGAATCCATTGCTCTGTGTACTGGTCTCTAAAGAAACAGAAAACAAGCCTGCCCCCTCTTCAATGTGACTACCTTTTGAAGATATAATCACAGCTATCATGTCTCTTCTCTTCTCTTCTCACCGGGATTGTGGCGCAGCTGGCTGAGTGTCAGCTGCATTAAAGATCACTCTGACCAAAAGGTCATGAGTTCGAAGCCAGCCCGGGCTGGAGTGGGTGTCCAGCCATTGTGTAGCCCTTTGTCGACCTTTGCAACCCGAAAGACAGTTGCATCTGTCAAGTAGGAAAATAAGGGACCACCTTGTGTGGGAGGCTAAATTTAACTAATTTATGAGGCCATAAAGAAAGAAGACTCCGGGGGATGTGGAATGCGGAAGAACTTCATCGGTGTCGTTGATGGACGATGAAAAGCAGCAGCTCCCCTGGCGGCCAGAAAAAAGTTAAATAGCCTTTGTCTGTTAAATGTTGTTTGTCAAACTGGCATTGAATGTTTGCCATATATGTGTTTACTGTAATCCGCCCTGAGTCCCCTGCGGGGTGAGAAGGGCGGAATATAAGAAGTGTAAATAAATAAATTATTTTCTCCAAGCTAAACATACCCAGCTTCCCCTGCCAGAAGGGACAGAGAGTTTCATCCATGCTGATGAACGTGCCATTATCGTTCAAGCAGGGAGCTTTGAGATGGTTGAACAGAAGCTCTCCGAAGCTCTAGGTGCCCTTACTGCCTATTACAGGGAAAACCAGCTGATCCCTAACCCATCTAAAAGACAGACATGTGCCTTTCACCTTAAGAACAGACAAGCATTCCGAGCTCTGAGGATTACCTGGGAAGGAATCCCACTGGAGCATTGCAGTGCACCCAAATACCTGGGAGTCACTCTGGATCGTGCTCTGACCTACAAGAAGCACTGCCTGAATATCAAGCAAAAAGTGGGTGCTAGAAACAATATCATACGAAAGCTGACTGGCACAACCTGGGGATCACAACCAGACACAGTGAAGACATCTGCCCTTGCGCTATGCTACTCTGCTGCTGAGTATGCATGCCCAGTGTGGAACACATCTCACCACACTAAAACAGTGGATGCAGCTCTTAATGAGACATGCCGCATTATTACGAGGTGTCTGCGCCCTACACCACTGGAGAAATTACACTGTTTAGCTGGTATTGCACCACCTGACATCTGCCGGGAAGTAGCAGCCAATAGTGAAAGGACCAAGGCAGTGGTCCTTCCAGCTCATCCCTTGTTTGGGTATCAGCCAGCACGTCAACGACTTAAATCAAGAAATAGTTTTCTAAGATCTACAGAGACACTCGCTGGAACACCACAGCAAGCGAGAGACCAAAAGTGGCAGGCTCAAACCCAGAACCTCAAGCAATGGCTGATACCAAATGAGAAACAAAATGGAGGACCTTCTTGCAGCAACACCAGAGGCACTCCAAGTGGCCAGCTACTGGTCAAAGGACATTTAATCAACTACCAAGCTTGGAAATTTTGTGTTTTTTTATCTGTTTTTATCTGTTTGTTCTGTTAGAAATGTAATACAATGGTCTGGTTGCCCCTGACACGATAAATAAATAAATACCCAGCTTCCCAGGGCTTGTCCTCCAAACCTTGATACTTTTGACCACCTTTCTCTTGTCCAATGCTCATGTCCAATGTTCCAGTATATCAATGCCAATGCTCCTAAAATGTGCTGCCTAAAGCTTAAGTGCTGCCATGCAAAAGCTCCCAGAAAGTCAGAAGCTACCATTGTATCCACATGCTCAAGCAGTAATTTAGTAATGTGTGGGAGGCCACAAGTAAGTGTTGAGCTATGGGGTCACATAGCTGCCAGATGAGAAAGTTTGTATTGGTTTGTTATGATGAAGTCACACCCGCAGAAAACTTACCTCTGGACAAGACCAAGTGAGATGATCAAAGGTGAGGACAAGGTATGGTCAGTTACAATGGTGACATTGAAATGAGCAAAATTTGGCTGCTTGAAACAAATGGGGATGCATAGGGAGAAGACTCACTGGGTGACACCATCAGAGAGGGGTGACAGCAAAATGACTACTTATAAAAGGTTTGTGCAGTTTTCCAATTAAAATAGGTACCTTTACATGTGCATATTCAGGTAGGTATATAGGGACACTCAGAAGGCAGGTCCCCACAATAGTACAATGAGTCCCAAAGCATTTTGCCTCCCAAATGGAATTGGGTCCATTGGGGTGACGCCATTAATTACCATACTGGGTGATACCAACCCTGGGTGAAGCTCAGAGTATATAAAACAAAGGCAGCCTGGCAACTACCAACAACATTCTAGTCCTATGTAGCCTCCCATTACTATAGGTGAGGTAAGAACCTTCCATTCCTCCTGATGGTGTTGGATTGCAACTCCCATTATTTCTGACTACTGGCCATGCCAGCTAGGGCTGAAGCAAGCAAGTTGTCGGGGGTGGGGGTGGGGGGGGGGAGGACTACAGTTGCCCAGCCTTAAGGCAAGTGGCATCCATGAATAACTTTTGGGGTTGCTAATGGCCAAACAATGGTTTTGTTTGCTACATTTGCAGGGAGTTAAGATCACTGAAACTCATTTGGTGATGCATCCTGTAGTAACAAGCAGAAAGTTCTTTGGAAATCAGTTGAACAAACCAATCACAACTAAAAAAATGCAAGCAGCATTTTTGTGATTATGAATGATTAATGATTAGCTACACAAGCATAAAAGCCACATTTTTTCAAAATATGAGAAACACTTGAAGAAGTATTTTAAAAGGACAGATTTGAAATGAAGCCTAGACAAATTATAAAACACTCAAATGTAGTAGAAACCTTGAACTAAACCGTTTTTTAATTTTCTCTTTTCATATCTATTAACAATATCCATTGAGCAAAGACTATGATAAAACTATTTATAGTAGGGTTAAGATAGAGATTACCAATTTTGATTGGATGTTTGTGTGTGTAAAAGAGAGGAGGGCTACAAATATGCTTTCATATGTGGCAGAGTGAGTGATGAAATTGTGTGTGCATTCACTCCCATCCGTAGCATTGTTTCCATTTTCCCTGCCCTTTCTGCTCTTTAGCAGCAATGTTGAACCATCACATTTTTTCTTCCAGATCTCCCAGTCATAACACAGTTCTGGGCAAAACCAGGAATATTATTTTCAAAATTGAATTATTTACAGTTGTAGCTTCAAGGCTCCCCAAGTAGTTCATTGCTATATTGGCTACATTTTTTCTTTAAAAACAAATTCTCTGCTTACCAATCTCTCAAGTGTAACAAGAATAGTACCACCTGTTTACTTAAAAAAACTAAATCACCCAGGAATGTTTCAGCCCACTGACCTGTGTGACAACAGGAACCAAATGGGGAAGCAAGTGGGTGTGAAGTATGGAGGACAGGGGAATTATAATAGAAAAGCATGTTATAAAGCAGATTGTTATGTCCCATCAGCTCATGTAAAAAGAAGACAAATGACTAAAATCACAAGTGCGGTCCAAATCTACACCTCTGTTTGTTGCAGGACAGTAACAATATTTCTTTGTTGATTGTCTACATCCCATCTTCTACCATGGGATCTCAGGGCAGCATACAAGCTGAATCAATTTAAATACTTTAAACAATGTTTAATTGAAAGCAACGAAGAATAATGTAAACTTACTAATGACCTCATCAGACAACTGGCAGTCAGTGCTCTGGTTCGTAGAGGGGTGTGGGGAATCCAGTGCCCCATGCCCCGCATTGCTCAGATCCAAGTGAGGGTGATCACATGGGGGGAAGCATGAGCATGCGGTGTCCCCCACGCCATTAGATTGCATGGCAACACAGGAGATCTCCTGTGTTGCCCTGCCGGTGGCATGTGCTGGCTCTGCCCTCCTTCACCCACAGAACAGGCATGACATCATGTAATGGGAGCTGGCTGGCTCTGTGGGTGACCTGGGCTAAAATCGGCACATGCTGTTGATTTTAGCCCTTTGTGATGAGGTGGTAAAATATTTGTATGAATTTAGTAAGTTTAAATGTGTCAAAAGGTTGACTCTCTTAAAATCCAAGGGGGTGTTGTAGAAGGCTTTCATGGCCAGAATCACTGGTTTGCTGTGAGTTTTCAAGCTGTATGTTTCTTCACACACACTCTCGCTCTCACACATACAGACACTGGGGGGAAAGGGAACAATCTAAATATAGTTAAGCATTTCCCATTTTCAACTGGGAAAATAGCACTGGGCAAACTCTTAAGCTTTCTGATAAAATCAGTGAGTCGTTTTAAAAACTGGCTATGTGGAAAACCTTTCTGTCAAGCTGCCTGACAGAAAGAAGCTTTATATTTTACACCCATTCAAGGCTTTACCAGAAACATGGCAAATGTTGTTTTGCCCATTCTCTTCTTCCTCCCTCACTTCCTCTCTTCATGTGTGCACTTTTGACTTGGGAAAGCCTTCATGGTGGTAATGGATACCTACTTGACATTTGTGCTACTTCTATTCTCCTTGATTTTATCCCATGAAGCAGTGTTTCTTGTCCATTGGTCCTACAGATGTTTTGGACTTCAACACCTAAGAGCCTCAGGAGGCTGACACTGGGAATTGAACTCTAAAACATCAGAGGATCAAAGGTGGAAGAGTCCTTTTCTAAAGAGAAAAGCTGAATATCCCATTTCTGGAAATCCAGGATTTGAATGTAATCTTTAAGACTGCTATCTATCTATCTATCTATCTATCTATCTATCTATCTATCTAATCTACTATCTACATAAATTATTTCTTCACTAAAATAGTGCCAATGAAATAAGCTTGCATAAAAAAGCAAGAATTTCAAATCCCCACTGGTAACATACTTAAGGAACCAAAATGTAGGTAGTGCAACATCAACAGTGCAAAGGAAAGGACAATTAAACATTCTCTATTCCTTCAAGGCACCCCCTTCTGCCTCCTTATGGGAGGTCTGTGTAGCTCTCTTTAGTTACACTTCCCACAGAGAAAAGACACATGGGGTTAAATTTAGGACATGGCAACAACAAGGAAGTGGCTTAGCAAAAGAACAATTGGGAGAAAGGAAAGTAGATACACCATTAGCAATGGATGCTGTGCCATCTTGGCTACTTTTTGTGTGTGTCAGGAGCGACATGAGAAACTGCAAGTCGCTTCTGATGTGAGAGAATTGGCCGTCTGCAAGGATGTTGCCCCAGGGATGCCTGGATGTTTTGATGTTTTACCATTCTTGTGGGAGGTTTCTCTCATGTCCCCACATGAGAAGCTGGAGCTGACAGAGGGAGCTCATGCGTACTCTCCCTAGATTCGATCCTGTGATCTACTGGTCACTATGACACCAGGGGCTCCATCTTGGCTACTAAAAAGACATTGTTAAACAATGCATGACACATTATCTAATTCAAGGTGGATAACACTCAGTTTTCCAGATACTGTTGATTTGACATCCCCCACTAGTCCTAACCAGTGTAGCCATTGGTGAATGCTAATATGAGTTGAAGCCAGAACTACAAAAATGTTACCAGTGTGGACTACAATCTTCCCCAATCTTCCAGCTGGCATGGCCACTGTTTGGCTGGGGAACTCAGCCAAGATGTTTTCCAAGCTTTTGTTGCAGTCCAACAACTTTGTTAGGGCGGTGGGGGCTGTTTCCCATCCTTGCCAAGTTAGCAAAAATAAATTCATGCCTGTTTTTCTATCTCTTAGCACAACTTTGTGAGCTTCTCCGCAGTCTCCACTGCTAGCCACAGCTTTAATCCTAACTTCATGGTATGTAGCGACACAGTCCAATATTCTCATTTCATCCCCTGTCTCAAGTCTCCTTAAGTACTATTTTTCTCAGTATATTGTGATGAAGATTTGCGAATGTGTTTGTACTGTGAGCATCCGTGTAGAAAATATGATGATTCCTACATCTGTATGGATTTGATGCACTAGAGGAGAAAGCATTTCTTTGTTTCAATCTCTTCTTTGTCCAACTTACCAACAGTAAATTGTTCTTTTTTAAAAAAAATCAGTGGGTAGACTTTGAAGCAGGCCACTAAATTCCTGTAAAATGTACTTAATGATTGATCATGATATTATGATGGTGTGATGATGTGATCCAATCTTTCATCAGTTTATATTACTGCCAGCACAAAAATCCACTGTGAATTGAAGATTTCAGACATTTCATGCATTCTTTCAACCTGTCAACTGTAACTGGAAATCTGTCAAGGTGTGTTAGGTACAATGGGCTGGTGGACCAGGTTGCACTAGCTATGATGGACTGGTGCTGAAATAGCAGCAAGTCTTGAGGTGCTTTGCCTTCTTGTTTGGGTTCTAAATGTCATATTTAGTCAGGGATGCAATAACATCTCCCATCTCTATGTCAAATTCCAACAGATGGGGACTCTTATCTTGCATTAATAGCTCACCTGGTGAATTACTTACATCTTATTAGGTCTGACCTTTCTGACCCATACTTGGATGTTCATGGTAGGGATGTGACGCTTCACTAATTTCATCTGCAAAGGAGGCAACTGGTACTTTTAGCAATTTTCTTCCCATTGTAAAGAAGTGGAATGGAACAGATTTTGAAGACACTTTGCAATTCTGGACTTATTCTGTGCAAAATTCGGTACAGAAAAAAATGCATTGTGCCAAAGATAATATTTCTGAGAATAAATATTATTTTATGTGCAAAAAATGTTGTTTTCTCTAGGCAAAAAGAAAATGTTATATGCAGAGGAAATGCTGTTTTCTGTGGGAAAAGAACCAGATTAATTTTGCATAGAAGTAATCCCAAACTGTAGTTCTTATCAGTCCTGGTTTCTCATGTCAAAGTTTCCCAACACTTGAAACAATCTTTAACTATTTTTCAAATACTTTGGAATATTCTTTCCACCTCTAGATCATTCTCTTAGCTTTTAAAATACATTTTAAATTGTTTCAGTTATTATTTTATTGTTTTTAATTGCTAAATTGGGAAGGAAGATATTGAGCAATCTAACTGCCATTATATACCAAACTTACCAGGGAGTAAGTCCCATTGCCCTCAGTGAAACATGTTACAGGGTTACACTGTAAGGATGCAAGTTTAAACAATGAGCTGATAGACACAGATCACTAAATCAACATGTTTAGGTACACCTGTTCTATTGGTGTTCACTTAATCAGGAAGAAGGTCGAACTAACTATGTGGTAGAACTTCTGAATATGAAGGAACAGAGCCAGACTTTTGAGCAAGATTTTCCCCCCAGTATCTTACTTATTCCATTCTGGCTCACTGAGTCAACGAGAGATGCAAAGAGCTATGCAGGGCATTGAAGTTTTTAATCCCCTGTTTGCTGAAGATTTTATACAGCCACTTCTTTCAGGCCTCTGAGATATTGGTGGGCATTGCTCACAGACTTTTAAGCATATCTTTGCAACTGTGAAAGCTAGGTAGATTCAACCTTTCCTTAAGTATAAAAGGTGAAATTCTGGAGAGTCCTATGCTCCCTCAGCACTCTGCTATCTACCAAATCTGTATCCTGGGAGAAGGGGGAAATATTCTTGCTTGGTCATGTGCCATTAACTAACAGCTTCATCTACAGACAATAGCAAGTGGAATTTGACTATTTATATACAACACAAGGTTGTGTTGAAAGAAAATTTTAGGTATTTTGTTAGGGGTTTTGTGCATGTGTGGGTGAGTCCAAGAATGCTCAAAGAATACAGATATGACAGAGGCGTTTTAGTGTATGAAATAATCCCCCAATGGGATCTCCATATGCTACCAATGCTTGAGTAAAAGTGGTTATCCAAATCTGCCTCTATGGTCATACCAACCACCTCCACAATGTTAGGGCAAACAGAACAACACATGTGTGATGTAACATAATTAGAGGGAGGGAGAGCGGAATGAAATTTGGAGAAAACTGCATGGAAGACTGGTCCACATCCCAATATATGCGTAGATATTCCACCTGGATGGCAAAACCAACCAGCTAATGAATTCACACTATGATTTGATCTCTATGGCTGCTGCTTCCCACTGGTAGAGGATGCCCTTTGGGGAGGGGGGCTCTTTGGGAGGCAAGCAAGCTCTGTGGTGATGAAATGGCATCTTATTCAAACTTTACCAAAATCTTTGTTTGGCATAAAAGGAAACTGAGATTTTTTTTAAAAAAATGGAATCTGGGTAAAATTGGAATCTTTTAACCCAGAGGCAGGTATAGTTTGTGCACTGCAAACTGTCCTGTATTCCACAATTCATCCCAAATGCCTCTTAGAAGTTCCTCAAAATTTCCATTAACCCCCATTTAAAAAAACAAAACATCAAGCACATTTTCAGATGATCTTCTGCCTGAAAACCATAAACAATTACATCCTCATGAAACAGCATTCCTTTTCTGTCCCCTTAGAAAAGCTTCTTTTCAGCAGTTTACTAGACCAAAAAAAGACAAGCACAAGTGAAAGGGGATTAGCAGGAATGTGCCGTGCACCTTGCGAGGATGAAAAAACCACTCCTACCCCCAGAACAATTGTCCACCTTTGGTCCAAGTTCAAAGCTTTGAATATCTAAACTTATAGAAGTCTGGTTGTGAACTCCTGTTAATTCTTCTAATCTATTGATGTTGCATCTCCTTTTAACACTTCTATGGCTGATAGATAACAACACGATTCTCTCTATGAAGAGCTGTGCCCACTGAACCTGTGCAGAGCAGATGAAGGAACATTTTGCTATAGGTCATTTTTGTATGCTCAGATTTAGAAAACTTCATAGTTGGGGTGGAAACACCTGAAGTTTATTATGATATTCCAAGTTCAAAGATAGGGGAAAAATAAAACTGACACATCTCCCCACTCCTAGCTTCAAGATAATTTCCTCTTCCCTAGAATATAAATTGAGATCGGTGTCTAGGATTATACAGATAGGTAAATATACTGAAATGTAAGCAAGTGCTGTTGGCTACCTGGAAGATGAGCTGTTTTGGATGGGTTTGCAATGCAGTGTTAGGAATTATGCCCACAGCATCACTTTTTTCCTGGACCTAGAAATTTTCCTTGGAAGCTTCAGTGATAATAGTTGCCAAGATGGTAGCCCTTTCCAGTGAAAACAGTCAGTTGACTTTTTTTTTGTTCCAGCTAACCGTGTCTTTTCAGAGACTACCCACAGTTCACCCATACCTTGACAATAGCATTCAGGCAATATTAATGTAACATGTGGGGACTGCCTTTAGAGAATGCTTCAGACTTTACTTGGTTTCAATTAGCGAAGAAGTGAAAGCCCTTACTGAAATGTCTCACTTAGGGAATAGAAGGGGTTGTAGAGTCCTCTGATGTCAAACTCCAAGTTTCATCATCTTAGCCCATACTTACAAGGGTGTTGGAAGTGTTTATCCAACAACATTGGTAGGCTCACACTATTCTTGAAACTGACATGGAACATCCTACTTCAATTATTTTTTATGTCCTCATTGTTTTTGTTGCTGAATAAAAATCAGATTATAATTGACCATTATGGCTTTAAATGGTCTCAACCCAACTGAACTTAAGGACTGTCTACTCCAATATGAACATGGTCCCACATACAGATCATAATTATAGGTCCTACATAATATTTCCCCTGACCTCTGAGGAAGAGGAGGCTATAACCATGATGGCCATATCAGACCTATCAGGCACTTGGGACCCCAATGTATGGCCACTGAACCCCCCCCCCCCCCCCACACACACACTTTTAAAAAAGAAATATCAATTTAGGGGCCATTTTCATCCCAAACTCAGCCAAATGCATTTCCAAGTCATTCACAAATGTGGTGCTTCATTTCCCCATAACCCTTATCCTATGCCACTAGTTAGACAAAATGGCATCCAGAAGTGATGCAATGCCATTTCAGGTATGTAGAAACATGAAAGCCAACAGTGTGTGTGTGGAAAGGGTAATGGTCCACAATTTCCATGGTTGCCTACCGTGGCTCTAGAACTTGGCTGGGGAATCTGTAGATGTCTAGATGTTAAAGAACTACTCTGCCCATGAATCAGCATTGCTGGCCAAGTTGGGTTCAATTGCCTGTATTCGAATCCAGCAACATTTAGGTTTACTATCTCTACTGTTGAATTCTCTCTCTCAAGTAGTCTTTCTTTCCACCTTCCTTTTAGCTCCCTGGCAGATGTTAAAAGCCCCTGGAAGGCTTTTGATGTTAACAGCAATTCATTGCCTCATTACTGATGTTTATGTACTATATAGTTGGTGATATTTATTTGTTGTTTCAAGTTATGATGCTCTTACCTTCTGTTATTTAAAATCTCACTTACAATTTATATTTGTGGATTGTTATGATCTTGTTGACTGGCCATTTTGTTTGTTAGCTATTTTGGATTGCATATAGAAATATGGGATTAAAAGCATGTGAAATCACATGGTGATATCTTTTGAGCAAGCTTCTGTGAAAGGCATGGAAACTCAAACTAATATAAAATGGATCGTAAGGCAGTCAAAAAGATACATCACCACAAATGAAAGAATCTGGTTAGGAGGATAAACTTTGCACCAGGCAATGTATATGCAAAGACAGAATTTCAAAAATAATAATTGTTATGTAAATAAAAGCATACTGCATCATATCATAGCAGGGAACATGAAACGGGTGAGCTTTGCACATGTTCACTCTGCTCAGCATGTGAAAACTAATGATGGACAATTTCAAAGACTCTGTTTTGCTTCCTGGTGGTTCTGAGTCTTTAAACTGGAGTTGAACTGGACCCATCTTCAAATTAAATAGGGCTAGAGAACATATAATCTTCTTGATGGTGTTGGATTGCAACTTCTACTAGCCCTTGCCAAGCTAAAAAATGAAAATGTGTGATGGGAGTTGCAGTCCAACACCATTAGGAGAATCAACACCATCCCCATTCATAAAATAGAATATGCCATAAAATAGTGTACTGTTCTCTTTAAAGTAGTACATCAGCCACCCTAACACAGCTCACTGACTAATAGTGGTTGGAAATGAAAAATGGATCAATGCAAAGGTTTAGATAAGATGGCCCTGCAAATTATACCATTTTTGTGGATTCTTGTTCGCGTATACAAATCCAGAGTAATCCTATGCACAGTTAAAAGAAAAACCTAGCTGTGCTCAATGGGGCTTACTCTTCAATAATCAGGAGTTTAGGATATCAGCCTTAATAAAATTTGCCATTACCTTTGTTATTACTTACTCCAAACCAGAGAAAATGAAAGTGCTGAATGTTAACAGGGAAAGCTTAACTGAATAGAGGCATGGAAATGGTTCTTCATGGGGCTTTGCTTCCCTGAGAGAACAGGGAATGCTTTCTGGAAATGCTCTCAGACTCAACTTTGAAAGTTTTTACTGTTGTTATCTATGGGGAAACTGGTTTTGCTGTACTTGCTTTCCAAGATTATATTACTGTAATATACTCTAGGAGAATCCATGTAACTTAGTGGTTTGAGTGTTGAAGTAGATACTGGGAGCCTAGAGTTCAACTCTCTGCTCCCTTGAAGAAATTCATTGGGTGACCTTGGGCAGGCCCCCCTCAGAGGAAGGCAGAGGCAATCTGAATAAATCTTGCCAAGAAAACCAAGTGATACTTGTAGATTTCAATTCCTTTACATTAAGACATATAGACAATACATATGTGAATGCAACGCCATTGGGTAGTGTATAGCTTGTCATTTCATATACTAGGGATGTGAAAGTCAGTGTTGAACACTTGCCACTTCATCAGACAGGGCTTGGGAAGCGTGCTAGAATGCTTTCCCCATCAGTCCACTGATGGATGGCCATGCTGCCTATCCAACACGTAGCTAGACTTCCAGCGGAGGCCCCCTGCACAAGTGGAGTGGAAGCATTGTACGATGCTTCCCTCCCAACATGAGAGCCTGCCTGTGCTGTGCTGGCTCCAATTGAGCCAGCACGGATCCTCACCGCTCAGGAGACAATTCCCACATGTGATGGGGGAAGCGTCGCTTTGAGGAGAGCAGCATGCAGGGCGATGGATTCCCCTCGCTGCCCTTCTCTTCGGTAGTGAATCTAGGTGAAGCGGGACATTTTGCCTGGCCTTTGTGATATTGGCAACAGACTATAGGATAATTAGCTTTTCTATCTTTAATCTGAGAAACAGTGCATCTTCTTGGCTTTGAAATTAATGAAGCACAGGCTGTTTACAATAAGTCAGATAGAACAAAGCCTTCAGTAATACAGACTTCATTTTCTATGTAGTGTTGCTCTGGCAGCCTGTTGTGTAAAGAGTGAGCCAAGAGAGGGAAAATATGTGCATACAGGCAGTGATCAGGGCCAATGTTACTGCTAGGTAATAGAAGGCCTTTGTCTCAAATAGCAAATTCTGGAAGAGGGCAGTGAGATTTCAGAGTCGTGAGGTCTGTGCAACTCAAATTGTCTTGACCCCACTGCCTTCAGTTGCAGTGAAGGATATTGTCCAGTCACAAATACTGAAGATGCAACTGCCACTCCATTACCTTTTGTATATGGAACAAAAGATAATTGTTTTTAGTCTCTGATAGTCTGAGTAGTGATTCCAGTTCTCAGAAAATGGAAATTACACATCCATTTCTATTTTCTTAACCGTATAAGGGTCAAAATCGATGAAATTGTCCTGTTTCAGACTGGCAAGTGCCCTAAAGGGTATAGCAGTGATTCTAAAAAGCAAGTAAAGCAAGTAAAGGAGAAACCAAGACAGACTAGGGTCAAATATAGAGATTCATTGAGGAATAACACAGTGCCAAGCACTGTTTTGCAGTGCAGAGATGGTCTTAGCTGTTCTAATTTATAGCAAGCTGTAACTTGCTTGGATTAATTGCAGGCTCTGTTCTATTTTCAGTGCTGCTTTAATATGCAATATGTATATGATGCAGTATCCGTACCTCCTTCTTTAGGTCCACATAAGATGTTCCTGGTTTCAAGACAGGGCTTGAAGCTTTTCCTGACTTCAAGCCAGATTTACCAGCCACCTCTGGTTTTGACTGGGGCAAACCATTCAGCTTTTCCTTGCCTTCTTCCTTGGGTTTTCATGGGCAAATGGGGATTTTATGGCCAAATGAGGATTTGAACTTGCTTCTCCAGAATCATGGTCCAGCCCTCAAGCTACTATGTCATGCAGGATATAGGGTAGCCAGTAGGCTTTTGCTTTTCAGCTGAACCTCAATCTGTTTCTGCTGGCTGAATTCTGGGTGGATCCATTTTTGGTGCCTTCCAAAAATGGGCAAGTTGCCAAAGAGCTGTTTCCAGTCCACAGCTGAAAGACCCAGGAAGATCTGTCCCATTGGCAGGAATGGAGAACTTAGGGGGCTTCCCTTTCCATTCCTGGGATCCTTTCATTTCTTTCTATCTATCAAGAAAGCCTGGGTTTGAGCAATGAAGTTAAGGAAGCCTCCTTCCTGGGACATTTTCCTTTCTTCCCTTCAAGGGAGTCTGGGTTTGAAGAACTGAGTTAAGGAACCACCTTTCTTGGGCCCATGTCCTATCTTCCTTTCAAGGGAGTCTGGGTTTGAGCAATGGAGTTAAGGAAGCATCATTCCTGGGACCCTTTCCTAACTTCCTCTCAAGGGAGTCTCAGTTTGAAGAACGAGGTTAAGGAAGCATGCTTCCTTGGACCCTTTCTTAGACACAGCTCACGTTAAGACACATCACAGCATTCTTCTTTTCTGATTGGCCCAAAAGGAAGGGCTCACAGGGAAACCCCATGTGATCAGCTTGCAGCAGCCTCTCTGCACCATGTGGCGCTGAATAAGGGAGAAGGAGCCATGATTGGCTGCCATGTAACCCCATAAAGGACAAAAATACATGATGGCTGAGCCCTTACCATTATGGCCATCCAGCCAAGGCAACAATCCATACACAAGCCTAGTGGCCAGCTATCTAAAGTAGCTAGTGTGAGAACTGGAGAGGGATCTTCAACATTTAATGGTTGATTGTAAGTTGAAATGTCAGCAAATGTTGCTTGTTAGTTGATTGGTTGACCTGCTAAAATTCCCACTTCTACACAACCATTGAAGGTTTCCTATCCTCATCAGTGTGGTATGGAGCCCCCGGTGGCACAGGGGGTTAAAGCCCTGTGCCGGCAGGATTGAAGACTGACAGGTCACAGGTTCGAATCCGGGGAGAGGCGGATGAGCTCCCTCTATCAGCTCCAGCTCCTCATGCGTGTACATGAGAGAAGCCTCCCACAAGGATGATAAAAACATCAAATCATCCGGGCATCCCCTGGGCAATGTCCTTGCAGACGGCCAATTCTCTCACAACAGGAGCAACTCCTGACACGACAAAAAAAAAATCAGTGTGGTGTAGTAGCATGAGTGTTGGACTGCAACTCCTGAGATCAGGAGTCGAATATCTCTTCTGCCATTGAAACTCATTGAATTACCTTAGGAAATGTTATCTCAGCCTCAGAAGAAGGGAAAAGCAAACCCATTCTTATCCAATCTTGCCAAGAAAACCCTGTGAGCTTTTTGCCTTGGAGTTCCATAAATCAGAAACAACATAAAAGCACACAACAATCCTTATCAGAGAAGGCTTCTTCCAAGGAGAACATAGCAGAAACAACATGAACCAGTGCTACTATTTCAGCTTTAAAGCTCCTAAGAAAGGATGGTTCACCATTTTTAGTGGAGTTTTAAGGGTAGTTTTGTATGTATTCTATGAATGAACCCTTGGAAAAAGTAGTCCAGGGAAGGGAGGAGGGGGTAAAAATGGGCACATGTGCAAAGTGTATGTCTATGTTTTTCTGGATTGTGGGGTTGACTCTATGTAATCCATTTATTTTATAAGAAAGACAAAATAGATTTTGATTAGCTGAATTTGGGGTAAAAACAGTTCCAAATGATTGAATTATCCAACAAGCTGAGTGAGCTCATGGCTCAAGACTGACAATCAAATGAACAAAGTGAAGGAAACTAAGGTGGACATTGCATGCAAAATCTAAAAATATTGCAAAAGACAAGCCCCCATTTTTCTGATTACCCCCTTTTTTGTATGCAGCTCTACATAACTGTAAATGAATGTAGTCAGCCAAAGTTCCCTGAACTATGCAAACATCTTGAAATTCCCCCTTGGAATCTGGCTAAATCTCAACTCTATTACATATGATAAAGGGAAGGAATGTTTGATTTATTAATTACTAGGCAATCCTTGTCCATGTTCAACTGTGTGATATTTTGCATTCAAAACCAGTTCTTAAACTGTAAATGTCGGACTTTACTATGCTGTGGTTCTTTTCTTTTTGGTCCTTCCTCTCCATGACTTAGGATCTGCAATTATCAGCAAAGGTGACAGAACAGATTTCCTGGCTGAAGCCAGGACAGAGACAGCTGAGGCACAGCTCTATTAGATAAATAATGTATGCCACTAAATTGTAATTACCTAAAAGGCAAAGTTGGCCAGGTCATTGTTGGAAAACAGAAGAAATGAAAACATTGGGAAGCAAGCAAACAATAACTCTAATCAAACCTCCAATGAATGGCAATGACACAATTACATGCAGGCAACACCAAGTCCCAACAGCTGCCTAATTAAAACTGGACTCAGACAAGGCAGGGAAAATAACTTCATTTGGATTCTATTTGCCTTGGTAATTTGGTGCTGGGTTGCGTTTTTTTCCATATGGACCTGAGTGTTTATAAAAACTTAATTAAGTTGGAAGGGAGAGATTGATATAAGTCTTTGTCTTAATGGACTCTCTTCCCATGGGATATTAAGGAACGGTGAGCATGCTGCAGGACATAATGGAATTGGGGAGGGCAGTGGGAAAATGGAGAGGCAAGCCACTTTTGATTGTGTTCCAGAGAGGTGGCTGATAGATTTCTGGGAGGATCTTATGGTGGTTGTTTTCAAATCCAAATTTCAGAACAGGTCTCCAAGAAGCTATTTATAAGCTGTCAAGAGAGGCCCGCATTTCACTATCAAATTATATCAAATGCATTTCTAACTTTCTCCCAAAGTGGCAGATAAACAGGGGGCAGAGATCAGCTATGAGGCAAGATGCATTTGGGGCCACTGACTACAGGGAGAGAGAGGGCTTTGAATAACTGACAGTTGTAATTTGCAGTGAGAAATGGGTACAGAGCTGGCACAATGGGGAGATAGCCAAGACTGGTGTTACTCCAGAAAAGAACACATTTTGACCAAATAGACAAAAAGTAATGGAATTAATGCCAAATAGGGCAGCCTTGGTGTCGAATGTTTGTATTTGCCACCAAATTATCACCCTAACTAATTGTTGTGTAAAATGCTGAAAATAATCAACTTAGTAAATTTTCAGCTAAGGAAAGCTTCTGTAATGTTGAGAGCTCAATCAATTCAATCGAATGTGTTTGACAGCTGCTATGAAAAGCTTGCAATGAATGATACCCATGTATGTTGGTAAGTGGAGCAAGCAGTTAAATCCACCCCCAATTAAACTGATCTGTGTATCATAAATGCAGGACTGATTTTACCATCCAAGTGTAGACTTCCAGTTCATTCTATTCAAGGTTATTTTTCCTCCTCAAAGAAGATCCAAAACATTTCTATAACAATTGCTTCTTCTATTGCACTTGAATCAGACACACAATTATTAAAAGGAAATGAAGGTTTCTTGATATCTTCTGACACCGCACATGTTATTGTAATTATGTTATTAATCTGTAACATGGACATATTTGTTTGATTTTCAAGTGCTATGGCCTTGGGCTAATGCAATCAATTAATCTACAATACAATTTGCAGCCAGGGCTGAGCAGAGCATTGGCAGAGAAGCATATTTTTTTCTTATTTAACTTCTCATTGTCACCACCAAAAGACAGCTTGAGCAAGGAAGTAAGAAAAGCTTTCTTCTAATGGTTCATATACATCTTTCTGGGAGCTGTGCTGGGAGAAATCCATGGGAAGCAGTGAAAGAACTGATAAGCATTTGGAGACTCATGGTGCAAAGCTCAGATTCACACGAATAACTTAAGTCACACAGTAGAGTTCTGGCACATTTACTCAAAGGCAAACTCAATTGTTTGTGATCCTGACTTTCCTGGAAAGGTGGTGGGGTACATCTGAGATATTAAGAAATTGCATACCATAATCTTTGGAGTCCTTCTTGCTGTTTCATTTTCCTTTACTATTAGGGGCAAAATAAATAAACAAAACCCCAAATCTTCAGTCTCAATGTGAAGGAACTGACCATAGTTTCTGATCATCATCACACATACAAGAGTGGCCCACTGAAGGGCTATTAGAAGCACATGACATGCCCTGCTATTAGGGGACCAATGGGACTGGCAGGAAAAGGGAGTATTGTGTGGCACATAAGAGAGGTTCCAGATCTTTAGGATCCAGATTTTCCAAGCTGAAAAACTATGCCAGCCTTAGTATTGGTAAAGTCAAGAACTTGTTTAAAGGTCAGTATATTACACAATTTCAGAAATTTCTGTGTAAAAGTGCACCCCTGAAGAAGATCAACTTTATTTGGAGCTACAATGCATTGAGCCTAGAGATGGGAAGGCCTGAAAAAAAAAACTGGATTTTTTTCCAAAGCTATTTTTCCCAGAAAAATTGAAAAAATGTGCATAGAAACAAAAAGTCTCAGAAACCTTTCATTAACGTATTTCATGTTATACAGTTTGAATACCATGGTCAGGGTTTACCATTAGAAAATAACATATTCTACACACTTTCCAATTTTCCAGAAAAAATTGGGAACCCCCCCCCCCCCCCAATTTTAGGGGTTTTCTTAGGTCTTCCCATGTCTAGTTGGGCCTTTTAAAATAAAATAAAAAAACCAAGTAACCACTTTGTGTTCTAATTTGCTTTTCTTTTTTTCATAAGTGCTCATCTGTTCTTTCCTAATTTTGTTCTGAATCCTCCCCATAAGGATCACTATAGTAGGAAACAACAATGCAGGAAAGCACCATCAAAGTAACCCTGACCATCCAGCCTCTGTTTAAAAGTTTCCAAGGAAGGAGCTTCCACCACACTCCAAGGCAGAGAGTTCCTTGAAAATCCAGAAGCATGGAAGTGTGCAAATTCAAACCTCTAAGAAAATTGTGGAGTTCTCAGTTGCACAATTCTCTATCTTCTCTCAATTATCTTCAAAAAGAGGCTGTAACACTACCTGTTAGAGGTGCTCTAGCTGGAGTTCCTACACTGGACATGAGGTTAGACTTGAAGGCTTATGAGGCCCCTTCCATGACTATGATTCTAGATTTTATCTCATTTTTGGTTTCCACACATCCCCGTTAGGCTTTCTTTCTGGCCATCATGCCCCTCACTGACTGCAATCTCAAGCTAACTGTGACTCCTCCTTGATCTGAGTTACCAGACTGGATAAGGTCCATGTAATTTTAATCCTTGGGAGAACGTGGAGGAAGAGCAGCCATTCTCTCTCAACATGTCTTCTGTTTCACCTGGAGAAGGTGTCGGAGGGGGATTCAGACTTAAGCTAGCAACAGGAGTACAGTCAGGGTCTGTTCTGTAAACCTCATCTCCATTGCCTCCCAATCTCCATTGGGAGGCAATGGGTGTGATTATGTTTACAGGAACCTTTTCCCAAATCCAGTTGTGCAACTCGGTCATCACCCTGCAATTTCCTGAATGTTCAAATCCTCACTTAATCTGGGGATGATCCTGAGAGAGCCAAGTGTCACGCCTGCCAGAAGACAGACCCTTCTCCTCCCTGAGGGAGCTGGACATCTAGCAGGCTGCTTCTGCCTGAATGACCAACACAGCATCAAATACGTCTACTCAATGAAATATTAACCACCCTCACATAAACCCCCATCATACATGGCCTGTTTGTTTCTGCTTTGAAAAGCTAATGGGACTAGCTGTGCACAGACTGACTCTCTGAGGATTTGCTTTCCAGCTGGGCTGTGATGTTAAAACTTTTATTCCATACGAGCAGCAGAACTGAGAAGCCAGAAAATCCTCTTGCATGCAAGTTGCAAAGCATGAATCCACTGCTTCCCAACCAACCTAGGCTAAATCCCTTCACTCATAGCTCCCTCCAGCTTTGGTAAAAGCTCTTTCCATGCTCTGTTTAGTAATACAAGAGAATGAAATGAGAGAGGAAAAGCCTGAGTTGATTTCGGCTGTTCTCAAGTCTGATCATGCATTTGTATTAATATTACTGTAGGGCTCAACTGCAAGGCATCACGGTTAGTATTGATCACGGCCTTTCCCTAAGGAATATCACCTCTGAGGTTTGGTGGCACTGAATGCAAGATGAGCTTTTATTTCACAGTTCTGTTGCAGAGCTATATTCCACTTTAACTGCCATGGCAACCTCTTGTGGAATTCTGAGGTTTGCAGTTTAGAAAGGTTCAAGAACTGACAGAGAAGTCTAAGGGCACATATTTTGGAACCTGTCTGGATTTTTACCAGGATGTCCAAACAACACCCTCAATAAAAATGAATTAATTTGGATCAAAGCAGGGTTTTCCTGCTTTGTTCTGAAGTAATAAAACACCTGATAAGATCCAGATCTTAAGTAAGTTCTGGGTCTTAGTAGGTGTGCGCCCTGCATGGATTGGGCCCAGGGACCACATCACTTAATCCCTGAGCCCAAATCACACAACCATCTGGATTTTTTGGGCTCTAGGAGCCCAAAAAGCCAGGAGGGCACCCACTCTTTTCCCCAAAACCCCACATTTAGGTCCTAAAACTTACCTAAAGCTACTGCCAAACACAGAAGTTGCTTCTCAGTTCTTCTGGCACACCATAATGGCATGAGAGGATAAGGAGAAGGGGGAAGGATGTCTCCCCCCCCTTCTCATATGCTCTTTTGGCACACCGGAAGAACTGACAAGTAGGCTTCATGTCTGGCAGCAGATTTAGGTAAGTTTTATGTCCTAAATTTGGGGTTCAGGGGGCAGTTGGTTGCTGGCCACCCAGGAGGGAAAATCCAGGGTTTAGGGTGGGCTGTGTTGACAGGAATGCGGGCAAAAATGGGTTACTTTGACCCATTTTAGCCCACAATTTCCTAATGTTTGGAAGTGACCTAAATGCTTTTGCCTAAACTGCAAATCCCAGGGTTCCATAGCATGTTGATGTGGTAGCTAAAGCGGAATATGCCATTATAGCAGTGCAATGTGATAAGGGTATCTAATTCTGGAGCATACATTTTTCTTACTAACTGGGATCTATAGGGCAACCCAAAACCAAATCATCATATATGGTTTTTTTTTTACTTGAGACAGCTTTCATCAGTCTGGTGTCTTCCAGTGGACTAAAGCATCCACTGTGAATTGTGAAAAATGTAATCCATCACATGTTGATGAGCTGGATTTGTGGAAGCTTCTTGTTCATAGGAATCCCACTAACTGAAGCAGGTTTGATAGCAAAACAACAACAACAACAACAACAACAACAACAACAACAACAACAATCCATCACTAGGGTAGAAAAAGATAGCTTTAGCTCTTAATGCAGGGGTGGCCCTTTAGATGTTTTTGACAATGCCTCTTCAAAAGCTATGGGTATTGAAGGCTACCCTTGCCTGAGTCAATCTCCATGTATTCCCAACCTCTGTAAGATTATCCAGTCTTAATGAAAATGTTGATTTTGGTAGTGAAAAGTTTAGAAAAGAAATAGGTAAGAAAATAAAATAGTCTCCTTGGAAATAGTGAGGAAAATGAAGGAGAGAAGAATTGTGCCCGCTTGGCTGCTGGCATGTTGGAATTGGACCTACCACAAAGTAGTGTCGGTCGGTAATGGGAAGCCAGTGGCATAAAGATCCATTGACGAGTTTTACCTGTTAATGAAAAGGTGCCATTTCTCCCGTAGACATTATATATAATCATGAAATTAACATATGGTTTAGTATAGCTTACAGAATCATGTATGTGGAAGAGAACTGTTCTCTGTGGGATTGCATTGATTGAAAAATAGCCAGGAGAGTTTCGTTCCAATTTATTTTTTGTCTGCATTATAACATATTGTTAATTGTCCTGTTTTGCAGATTTTTAACTGTATTTTCTTTTCCACAATGGAAACCTCATTCCGTTAATGTTTTGAGGAGGAAGAAGTTGGCTTGCAGTGTAGAGAAAAGAATGTTGTAATGAAAGGCCAGGAAAATTGATGTGTTTATATTTTAAGTGACGTTACTTACCATCTAAATACAACATAGTTTTAAAAGGTGTCCTCTTGGGGCTGAAAGAAAATAAGTCCCAAAATAAAGTTTTTTAAAAAGACATTATCCTATTGTATTCAAAAAATGTCAGCGAAGTACAAATATAAGGAATTCTTGCTAAATTACATGTTTTTGAGGAGGCAGCCTGTCTCCTCAAGGCAGCTTGTCAAGGGTGACTGCGAGACATGCTTTTTTCCTTCATAAAGATTTCAGCAAAATGTCTCTGTGCAAAAGTAAAGGCTTTTTGCTTTCTAAAATAAAGTGGGCACACACACACAACAATCTCAAAAAAAAAACATTGCTAGTTTATTTAAAAATGCAAACAGCATTTGAAAAGTATCTAATTCTTCTAAAGTCTGTGCAACACAATTTGTGCAACTTGGCTATATTCTTCGTACAAAAGGTGTTCTCACAAATGCTCTCATGACAATCAGATAATATACAGTAGGTAAGGAAAAACTATGAAATAAGTGAAACAGTAAGAGATGAATGAAGATCTTTATCCTTCCATCTGAGAAACAGTTACAAGTGGAGTATCCTGTATCCAAAATGGTAGGGACCAAAAGTTTTTGGGATTTTGGAATACCTGTATTTGCACATGTGTACACAATGACCTTGGATGTCAAGACTCAAGTCTAAACATGAAATTCATTTTTGTTTCATATACACATTACACATGTAGCCTGAGGGTAGTTTTATGCTCAATACTATTTCTAACAATTTTGTGCAGAAAACAAAATTTGCGTATCTTGAACAATCAGAAAGAAAAGCTGTCATTATATTAGCCACTCAGAGGGATCATTTTGAACTACTTTAGAATTCCAGATAAGAGAGGCTCAGCCTGTAAATCCTATCCAAAAATACAGTCATACAGCAGTGACCTAGGGTACAGTCCTTTATAACTTCAAAAAAATCTTGTTTCTCCTACAATCTTGAGGGCTAGACAAGTCCCACAGGTTAATTCTCCAGACCTGCCTGAATGAAACTTCGTCCCTTCCCTGGACATGGATATTTGATAAATTTTATATTTAATTTTTAGTTTACATGAGCTATGCTATTCATTTCCCTTAAATAAGGGGTTTTTTTGCCACACTTCTACAAACGAGGGTTTCATTCTTACTTCTTACTTATGCCATTTAAACAGCTCCAGGGATCTGCCTGTCTCAGCCATCAAAAGTCAAACAGTTATATCAAAGTTTTCTACTCTGGCAGGAGTGTAACTACCTAGCAAGTAACAATTCTGCCCTCTCAAAAAAAATCTCCCCACTCTCCAAATATCTAGCATTGCAATCTCCAAACACTTCACATGCAGAATTATTTGCTGGGTCTGGATTTCCCTGGTAGCCATGCCTTTCCCCTTTTTCTGGAGAAAAGGTTGCATCCAAAGAGGACTCCCGTGATCCTTTATTAGCGGTTATACTGCACAGGGCCAAAATACGTGGAGTGTCAAAATTTACCCACAGCTACCTGGATCCAGATTCATGTAAACCCAATATCCACAACTCTACCAGATTTCAGAGCCTAGCTCAACCCTCATTTCCAATCCTTTTGACAATGGAAGGAAAAGCTCAGAGGATGAGAACAGTGCCTGGAAAAGTGTCTCTCTCTCTGTGTGTATTCAGCCAAGGAATAGAAAGGTGTGTATGTGTACACACATTAGGAATACAAAGAATATTAACTATAATTTATTTCTGCAATCTCTCAGCCAGTGAAAGTCAAACTGTTACATAATTTTTTTTCTGTTTTGGTGGTTGTGGTGGGGGGGGGGGGTGTGTGTGTGTGAAATGAGGTCATTGCCCCCTGAATTAAAATATTCCTGCTGTCCCCAAATTTCTAGCATTGTAGAGTGAAAAATTGAAACAACTTTTACATCTGCTGTATTCATATTCCCCTGGTACCTATGGCTTCCCATTTTCTTTGCATGCCCAAACTGTATTCTAATTGTTCAACTGAGGTTTTTTTAAAAAAATTCAGTGCAAAGTTAGACATTTGGAGACTGAATGAACATTTCATTGTGGGGAAGGACAGAATTGTTTTTTGAGGGGGATAATGGATTAATATTGCCCCCCCCCCCCCAACACACCTCCATTGTTAGCTACACTCCTATGTTCCTTGGCCAGGCAGATGGGAAATGGAGTTTAGCAATATATGGAAGGGTATGGATTTGTTCACTGGAGGGAAGGATATTAGAGACAAAAATGAAGTACTTTGGCCACATAATGAGAAAACAGGAAAGCTTGGAGAAGATAATGATGCTGGAGAAAATGGAAGGAAAAAGGAAGAGGGGCCGACCAAGGGCAAGATGGATGGATGGGATACTTGAAGTGATTGGGTTCACTTTGAAGGAGCTGGGAGTGGCCATGGCTGGCAGGGAGCTCTGGCGTGGACTGGTCCATGAGGTCACTGAGTCAGAAGTGAATGAACAAATAAACTACAGTAATGGATTTTCCAGTCCTTTGGCAAAGCTTAGAAAAATTTTCAGATTTCAGTGCTCAAAATCCCACAGGGGTAATTAAAAGAAATTCTAATCTCTTCTGCCCTGTAATAGGAAGGAAGCAAAGCAATGGATCTATGGGATTGTATGGTTGGCAGAAGGCTCTCTTTCTTGAGATGTGGGACTTTATAAATGCTCGGTGATGGGAACCCCTGCTTTACTGAAGTTCTTCATATCCCATAACTGTGCTTCTGTCACATGATTCTTCTTTCCAGATGATGATTATTTTCTTTTTTAAAAGGAGTTATTATTATTATTAAGCTTTATTTATACTCTGCCTCCTCTCCCCAAAGGGACTCAGGGCAGCTTACAACAATCAACAGATACAAAAAATAATGCAATTAATAGACAATAAGTAACAATAAACAATTATCACTTAAAACAATTAAAATAACACAACAGTGTAAACATTAATAAATAACAGTTTAAAAGCTGTTTTAAGTTTGAGTTTTTCAGACTAAGGCTTCCAAACGTACTACTTATTCCTCTTCATGGAAGGGATTTCACAGAGCTGTTCTTCCCTTCAATGTGAAGCCCAACTCTGCAGAATGTAGAAAGTGCATCCCCCTTAAGCATTTTTGCCCTGAAAAAAACTGGAAACAGGAGCTGTCACTGGAATGCTGTTCATTTCACAATGTACTGTGATCTGAGGTTTTGAACAACAATTAAAATAAAACCTGAACCGTTTTTTCTATTTTGACTATTCTGTGCATATGCTTAATGATTTCTTTTAATGGCTGCTTTACAGCAGATTAGTGGTAGCAAGGTAAGGGGCAGGTGTTCAATCATTAGATTTTTTAAAAAGCAAATGGCTCCAGTGACTGAAAAGCTTCATCAATTGCTGCCAGCATATTGTTAAATGGTGGGTTTTAACCCATATTCTGGCCATTTAAAAGTCACACACATGCACTTAGAGGATAATTAATCACTCACTCATTCATTCTTGGCTGTTAGATGCAATTGTCGGTGGCTTCTGTAAATTTTATCGACAGCAATGATAGTCTTCTCACCATAAGGGAACACTCCTGAAAGAAAAACACAGCACTCGTCTCTTTTCCAGGCTGAGACAAAGACACATATGAGTCCAAAAACTATTCTAGAGGGCAAATTGTTCTGCCCTGGGATATGTCTTGCTGTCTATACTGGGACAGGTCGCTGACAAAAAACTTCTCATGTTTGCACTTATACACATCATGCAAGGCAGGAGTGTATGTGTATGGAGACAAGCGAGAATATGATTTATTTATTTATTTTTCTTCCCAAATACATATACCTAAAACAGAATTCTTTCACATCTGCAAAGGGGAATCAGATTGAATATAGTTTGGAGGGTTGGAAATCAATTTCACTACCAATTTTGAGGGTGTGTACCTTGTTCTGGGTAAAAAAGACAAGGCAGGGATCCTCCTGCAGTCTCAACTGCCATGTTGCCCAGCAGTCTCCCAATCTATGGTGCACTAGTAGGTGGTAGTACAGAATGACAACATGGGCATTAGGGGAGAGTTTGACAACTGTACTGGGGCTGCACTGCTGAGGCCAGTTTAAGACATCATCACTTGCAAAACAAATATGGGGCATCTCAGTATTGTTGGCCTGATGTTTGTGAAATCACATATTCTGAGCTTGTTGTTTGCTGTTGGATAAATGGCTGGTGGTTCGGTTTTCTGGGGAAGAAGGAGTGTACAATATCCTCATTGTGGTTCTATCACTCCCTTGCAAAATTTGATTTGGTGATAGCAGCCTTTCCCTGCAGGGATAGGGGAAGATGGTCTAGCTGGTTGGGCTGAAAATTCAGTTGAGTCCTTGATTTTATTATGAAATCTTAAGGTAGAAAAAGGCACCTATGCAATCACTTTTAAGCACCTACTCCAATGCTGTGGTGTCCATGATTCACCTTGATACACAGATCTACAGGGAATACAGCAGACTGTTAGCTGCCTGGAATTCTGGTGGTGAAAATCTTGATGCAAATGCAATGGAAAATAAGTGAGTACAATGCAAAAATTGCACGTGTCATGCAGCAGTGAAGTTGGAGAAAACAAACTATGGACTACCTACTTACGCCTCCATTGTTTTATCCTCTACATGCCACCAAGTATGATGATTAAGAGAAAAAAATAAAGAAATATGAAAAGAAGTGGAAAACAGTCTGCTTGGGATTAGTGAGAGGGAGAGGAGGATAATCTGCTGATGCCATGTGACTGATGATGTATCAGATCTGTAGTGACGGGACCTACTTCACTTGAAGCCAGCAATGGAAAGGTGGCAGCATTAAGAGCAATGGATGGGATTTACCCATTAGTGAAAAGATGTGCTACACTAACATGTGCTACACTAACAAGACAGACTAGAGATGGAAAGACCTGGGAAAGAAACAGAAATATTGGGGAAAATGCGGGGGGGGGGGGGGGGGGGAATGAAAAATTGAGGGGAAACTGGAAAAAATTGAGAAAAACAGGAAAAAATTCCCAATTTTTCATTGTTTTCAATACCTTCCCATTCCTAGGACAGACACAGCACTATATGATAGATATTGGCCAAAGATGCTATTTCCTTATGAAATTTTGATATGCCTGTCTTGTGTGATAAAATTCTGAGTGATGAAAAGCCTGTTGGCAGCAAGCTTGAAATGGAACCTTTGATTATGACTGTAAAAAGAAAGCTACATGTATTTGTTCAAAATTTGACTGCAATTATCAAACTTTTTAGCACTTTATCTGGTCAAGCTTCCTAGGACCAGTTTCAGTTGTTAATAATGTGAACAAGATCTTTGGATCTTTCATTCCACCACATGTATTCTTGACTGTTGCACATTCCAGCTGAAAAGATGTAATATGGATCCAGGCTGTGCTGAATGCTTCATAATGTCAGGCAAGGTGCCTGTTGCCTTGAAGGGGGCTCTAGAGCACCTTCTCTTGAGCGCCTTCTCTAGACCCAGTGGTATGATATACATTCAAACAGTCATTTTCCATCAAGAAAGCTTAAAGTTGCTCAGCTACCATACATTCAAGCGCCTTGCTCAGGAATTTGATAGTAGCAAGGGAACATCCTTTCTCACATAACTGGTTCCTTAGTTTGTATTACTACGAATAGAATACCCCATAGAATTAATTACTATGCATCAAATCATGTGCTATAAGATGGTTCCATTACTTTCTCTCTGTCAATTTCTAAGGATAACGTTTCTAGTTTTTTTTCTTCCTTTAGTGAGTATAATGCAATTCAGTCCAGAAGAAAAAGCACAAACATACCAAAGGATTCCATACACTTGCAACCTGACTCTATGATTACTTAAAAGTAAGTACCTTTGATTTCAGTACAAGTTATTTCTAACTAGGTGTGCCAAGGAATGCATCAAGACAGCACTAGCCTTACTTATTCAGGAGTTGCGTCGTTGGGTTCCTATACACACATATTTATAAACACATTAAGTTTTCAACTAAAAATAATGCTAAAGGGAACACACACACAATAAAATACAAACACATCAACAGGGAAGAAATAAAAATCTCACTAGATAAAAACCTGCCTCAGCAGCAAATAAGCTTAGATGTTCAAGGCCTGTCTGAATAAAAAAGTATTTGTTTGTTCAGCATAAGGACAAGTGATATGGTGTTTTTCAGACTTCTCCCAATGAGAAGTTCCAAAGCCTGGGAACAGCCACCAAAAAGGCTCTCTTCTTGTTTGCCTACAAACATCCCTCCAGTTCTGGTGGGACAGAAATGAAGGCAATGCCTTAGAATTGTAAGGCTCAAGCAGATTCTTATGACAGAATATGGTCTTTCAAATAATTCTAAACTATGCAGAGCTTTTAAAGGTCAGAATTAAAAGGTTGAACTTCTTATCTAAAGCCTTTAACTTTCCTTATCACCTAGCCATGGAAAACAGCACAGTATTTGCTGCCTACCAAAACTCAAAAGATGGAGTCAGCCTAACCCTTGGGAAAGAGTGATGTGGGGAAAGGGGCTGCTACAGAGAAGGTCCTGTTGACTAACTCACTAGCCTCATAATGAAGTGGAAGCCATCTGGCAATTTGAGATAATCAGTGTTCAGAAATAGACTGGTTGCTGGAAAAAATGTAATCAGGGAGCAAATGGGTTTTCTGTAGTAAGGCTCAGTCATTATGGATGCTACGACACTGATGTTAAAGCAGGCCTTCCTTTAAATATATTCCTGGCCTTGTTTCCTAACTGAGACCAGAAACAAGGAGATTATAACATAGAAGCTTTATTTCTGCAGAAGCAAAACCCACTGTGGGTTCTGTAAATGCCAGAATGCCACACAGAACAAAGACGATGAAAGCAATATATAAAGTCATACATTCAACACTAACATTTCTTTACCCCTCCCCACGCTCCTCCCAGTTCCACCTCCTTTCCACCTCTGGCTCTTTTCCTTCCTCTAACGCCAGAGACCATCTGAGACTTTTTGAAGACAGCTCCACATACTTGATAGTAAATAGCCATTCCAAGTAACAATCTGCAGCACAGAACTAGATTTCTCATGCATAAATGGCCAAGATCCCATTGAACTGCTTATAGATGCAAAATCACCACCTGTGGACCTGCACGGATAATTTGGGAAGAACACAGCTGCTTCTGTTTCTTCAGATATACGAGGGGGCTGAAGGCTCCTGAGTCTACCGTTTGTCCTCCACTGATTAATCACCAGGTTTTTCCTGGATGCCAACTGTCCAACTGCCTTGATTTGAAAGGGACAGTCCCAGTTAATCCTCTGCCACGCCAGTGTCTAAGTTGCTTTTAAAATGCCCACTTCCTTCTCTCTCTTCCCATTTTCTCCTTTTGTCCTTAGTATAGTTCAATTGCAGAATGCTGAGCTCAAAATGCAAATGTAATTTCAGTTCTCAGTATGGTGGGAGGTGAGAGGACGGGACGGGGTAAAATCTCACCTTGTCAGCTGAGGCCAAAGCAAACTGCTGCAGCCACTCCTAGCTTGTGTATTCTTCTTCATTTATAACATTTCCCATCTTGATTACATTCTGAAGCTGCTCAGCTACATGTATGCTGGATTTCATCTGTGAAAGGTTGGAATACATCCACTTGGCCTTTCCCACTTGGGAGTCAAAATAAATATATTGCATCCTGGAGAAATTTGCCTCTTTTTTCCTGGGTGTTGAAGGACAGCTGGATAGTCTCTGGCCACATTCCTCAGGCAACCCGCCGCTTGTGGGAAGAGCTGCACTTGGGAGCCCCAGCTGCCCTTATGTACAAAGGGCAAAGACATAACATAAGGAGATACCGAAGGCCTCCTTGCAAGCATTGGCATAATGGGGGCTTATTCCAGAGTAAACCGCTACAAGATTCTAGCCTAATTTATGGATACATCCAATTATGTTAAATAGGCCTGCATAGGAGTGGGCTCTCAGCAGCATATCTTCTAATACAGCAAATAGATGGTCAATTCTCATGATATAGCAGGAGTAAATTTCAATTTTTGGAACCAAGGGAAAAAATGCTAATCTCATAAAAACATCTTAGAAACTCTAGTTTAATTTAATATATACGTTTCTAATCTTCATGAGTTTAAAGCAAAAACTTGAAAACTCCACAAGAGCAATTAAAAAAACACCTCACAGTACAGTATTTTTTTTTAAAAAAATAAAAATAATACTTCAAAATGCATTATTTTTATGCTCTAATTACATGATGTTTTATTTCATTTCATGATTTTTAGAGGCCTGAATAATGACTTCTGAGCATTTCGTGCTGCGGCACACTGAATAGCTGTAATAAAATAGTTGGATTATGTTTTAAAGGAAGAATTTAACAAGAGAAAAAAACATTTTTAAAGCTTAAGGGGGAAGAAACAGTCTCCCTTTTACCTAGATTTGCAGTAGCAGCATAACAATACAAAGCGGGGAGAAAGAAAAAACAGTGACAGAAGTGTAGGCAAAGTAAATTGCTTTCTTCACAAAATGTGCTTCTTATTCTTCCACTTGGCTTCAGTGCTCAAGTTCCAACTGAATGAGTTTCAATTGTCTGACTTTGAACTGATGGCAGGTCAACAAGGAGCAAAGAAGGAACAAAACTGAACCATGGAGGGAAAAAGACTGACAAATCCTGACACAGGACACCTTCCAATAGCCAGCATCCCATTATCAAAGTGTGACTGCACACCTTTGACTTGGGTCAACAGATATAAAGATAGCAGGCAAGGAAAATGCGGAAAGGTAGGCTAGATGCCAGTGAAAGCTATATTCTAGAGCAGAGTTTCTCAAATTGTGCTCCTCCTGATGTTTTGGACTTTAGCTCCCACAATTCCTTACTGCTGGTAAGGTAGCTGGGATTTCTGGGATTTGAAGTCCAAAACACCTGGAGGAGCAGAGTTTGAGAAACACTGTTTTAGAGTATTATGGGACCTGAGTTGTAGGTTTTTTCGGGTTATATGGCCATGTTCTAGAGACATTCTCTTCTAATGTTTTGCTTGCATCTATGGCAAGCATCCTCGGAGGAAGTGAGGCCTGTTGGAACTAGGAAAATTGGGTTTATATATCTGTGGAATGACCAGGGTGGGACAAACATATAAACCCAATTTTATATGTTTGTCGAGCTATGTAAGTATTAATGCCTACCATATGTGCTCAAATATGTCAACATGTATGTCAAGGGCCCAAAATTATGGATTTTGATATGATCCATGGATAAATCAAGGGGAAAATACCAGTGATGACTCAGGAGACCAGCCACCCCTGCCTACCACTGCTATTTCCCTGCCATGGGTTCAAAAAATTCAGAAGTGGCACAAGAGCAGAGAAAGGATCTCTTCACATGGGGTATTTTAGCCCTGTTTTGCTGCTTTGTTTTGTGGCTTGGATGGGGCCTGCTGTACACCATCACATGATGCACAGGAGGCCCGCTCACATTCCTCCCACCGCTACGGGGAGGAAAATGTGTTTTGGGTAGCTCCATTGGAGCTACCCACACTTTCCTGTTCTTTTCCCCATATGATGGGGAAAGGACGGCGGGGCAACATGTGTTGCCATGCATTGCCACCCTTTCTCCCAACTGTATGATAGGGGAAGGAGGGAGAGTGCACAGGGTGCCACAGGCCGCGACACACACCTTTCCTTTCACCACCAGCTGACAGCAAAATGGCACGTCCATGTGAAGAGGTCCAAAGTAGAGGGGATCAGTAATGCTCTTAGGTTCTCCTGCAAAAAATTAAGCCCTCGCCTTTCACCACTGTACTCAGAAAAGGGAACTGTTGTTTGTTTGGTTTTTTTTAACTCATGGATAAGTTGCTCCATGCTTTTGTGGTTAATTTTTTATTCAACTTTTACATTTATAAATGAGTATATAGAGTAAATATAAGAGTTCCTAGGATCTGAAGGACAGAATCACAGATGGGATCAACTGGCTATAAATGAGCAGCATAGATATACTGCAGGGTTGCATGCAACAGAATTTTAACCTTTCCCCAAAGCGTTTTTCAGAATTCAATACAGATGTATATAAGTCAACGAAGTGCATGTGTTCCTAGGCATTCTTTCTTTAACAGAAAATATGGTACTAGAGGCAGAATAACATGGGAAGATTACAGATAGGTTCCTACACACAAAGTAAAGCAACATTCTAGCAAAAAAAAATTAATTCACATATATACATGTGAAATAAAACATCTAAGCAAATAAAATCATCCAGTCTTCTTCCAAAATGAACCCAGTGATGGCCTTTTTTCTTTCTTGTGTTTCCACTATTCTTATATTGTATGTTATGGTGGCTAAATGCTTTTAAAAATGCACTATATTGAGGGCAAATTACGGGCCGGCTAATGTGCTGTCATCTTTTCTCTCTGCTTTAATGTTTATACCTATTCCATAAGTGACTAGAGGTAGCTGCTGTTTACTTTATCTATTGTATGAATACTGTAGGTTGAGCTAAAGTAGAATCTTCCTTTTTTTCCAGGTCAGACTTGTTTATTTCATTTTTTACTAGAGACATGCTGCTGTGTGCTTAGGCTGAAAATGTATGTTTCTCCATTCTTACTTTGCTATCCTCCCAACACTGATGCTGCAAAAAAATTTAATGCATATGGAGGCCTAGGAAGAAAGGGAGTCTGGGAAGAAATAAAAATATATTAAAAGGGGCTCCTTTGTTAAGGCTTTGTTATCAAAGGTCTGGTTGCATGCTGTTGTTTCTTTGTAAAGTAAATAAATTATTATTGGACCACTCCTTTAGTTATATGGACTAATTATGAACTCATTACATTTTCAGTTAGCACAGGGGTGGGCAAAGAATTATTAGCTTTTAAGACATTTAAGGAAATAATTCACACATTTACAACTGGCTAAACCGAATAGAGCTGATTGGAGTTGTCGTAAAACATCAGGCAGGACATAGGTTCTGTATCCCTGAATTATCATAAGGAAGTGCTGAGCAAATTAGAGATAACACGATATCTGTCCATCTTTCTGAAATGGTAGCAATGGTGCTGGTTGCAACAGCTGTAAAGGAAGGCTTCACAGTTGTAGAAGAGATGCAGACCGTCACATATCCTATATTCAGAAGTGTTCATTTTAAAATCTCTTATTAATATCTATGAAATAGGTTAAGAAGGAGAAAATGTTGTTGAGGTAGTGGATGAGGCCTCTAGTCTTCCACTTGAAACCATTGATGGGGAGGTCAAAGGCAATGTATCAAGCTGTGCCAACAGTTTGACCCTACAGCAACCAAAACCGCAGCAAAATCTGCAAAGTGCCCCATCCGGCCTTTATTTGGATAAATGATTTAGACAGTTGTATTAAAATGCAAATTCCTGTCTTGCTTCCTAGTTTATCATCTAACTCGTTATACAATTTGCCAGTTATAGAAGAAAAATTACCATAATGGGCCCCAAGGGAACAGTTATAGAAAGGATACCAAACATTACTTATCATCCCATTCTGCTACAATTATCTACCACTTTTGTTCTTTATATGTTAGACTTTCCCCCCCTCGGAAAAATTAAACTATCAATAGAATCCTCACAGCTCGGCATAAATGGAATGGCAGACACACTCTTAATTTCTGTGGGTTCCCTCCCTGCTTCCCTCTGCAAAGTATATGCCATCTTTACATGTGCAGTCTTTTGTCCCCTACTCCTATAATTTCCTTAAGATAACAATTCTAATTGTTTGGAAACATGAAGGCATGTTCTCCTTTGCAGGGATTTATCGGGAAGGGTAAAAAGACAAGTTTAATGTTGACACTTCAAAAATGTGAAATGGAAATAGGAGAGAAAACACTTTACTACTGCAGAAAGAATGAATCTGTGTGGTGCTATGGAAAGGAATTAATTTTCTTTCCTTCCCTTCCAACTCCATGGGCATCATTTAACTCTGGCCCCATGCACTCTCGAGGAGAACAATTTCTCCGTTATCTGAAAGCTTTTTGGTCAGCATGTTATTTTTGAAAAAGGTGCCACCAGGAGGCAAAATAAAATAAAAATAATAAAAATAACATTCAGTATAAGATTGTCAGCAAGTAATGCCTTTTATATTTTTTCAGAATATTGGCTTCCATTTCACCTACCAGGACGGGTTGGGAGTAAATCCCATGGAGTTTAAAATTCACAATGAATTACAGAAGACTACAAATACTAAGTAAAAAGCTTTAGTTAGTATGGGACTTTTCATACTGGCCAAAATGTGTAGGTGGTGGAGTTTTTTTCTTTTTAACTTTTTTCTTGTTTATTTCTCTTTTGTTATTTCTAATAAAAACAATCATGCCAATTCCATAATTAACGCAGTTTACATCCAGTTTTTTTTTCCAGCCGCTACTGCCCATGTGATGGTAAGGCAATGGTAGCAGAAATTACCCTCTTTATTTTCATAATTGTTTTGACTCACTGCCCATAACATGTACCCCTTCAAGAAGCCATAAGAATATGCCCCTGGTCAATCAAACATGTATGTATGTATGCATTTCATTTCCACCCCACCTTTCTCGACTCGGGAGGGGAGTCAAGATGGCTTTAAAAAATTCAGTGCTGCACAGGTAAACAATAAAACACATATAATAAAATATAAACAATCTAAGTATATAAGCAATTAAAACACATAACAATCTATCAAACAGATTAAAACCACATATAAAACGCTGTGTCATGATCTCATATCCAAATTGTTTTTCAAAATCCATAGTCCATTATTCAAGTTGTTTGAAGTCTCATTCTGTAGTTTCCTATTCACCAAACACCTGCGTAAAAAGCCAGGTCTCAAGTCCCCCCCCTAAAAACCAGGAGGGATGGGGCCTGTCTGATGTCTCTGGGGAGGAAGTTCCACAGCTGAGGGGCCACCACTGAGAAGCCCGTCTCTCATCCCAACCAACCGTGCTTTCGAAGAGGATGGGATGGAGAGCATAGCTTCCCCAGCTGATCTTAAAGCTTTTGTAGGCTCATAGAAGAAAAAGTGTTCGGACAGGTAAGTTGGACTAGAACTGTATAGGGCTTTATAAGCCAAGATCAGCACCTTGAATTGGGCTTGGTAGCAGACTGGCAGCCAGTGGAGCTGAGTAACAGAGGAGTAGTATACTTCTTGTACACTGCCCTTGTACATTGTAGCCTATGAGTTAACAATACTGCCTTTAGGAAGAGTGTCTCGCTTCTTTCTCTTTAATATGACAGTGCTGTAGGAGAACATACAGTTAGTCTTCCATATACAGGGGTTAGAGGCACAAGACCTTTGCAAAACTGGGACACCCCCAAAATAAAAATACATTTTTTCTCATGACAGAATACTTCTCAAGAAATTTCTAGGTCCTACAGTGAAAATCTATTGATAATTTCTGCCAGAAATTGACCACACAATCCTGCAAGAGGACCTACACATGCCTAGAAAAGTGTTTCTCTAGAAATCTCTTGTTCCTCCAACAGAATTCTATAGCAGAAGTTGACCATAGAGTCATGCCGGATGACCTAGAGATTCATAGAGAAAACACATTACTTAAACAAATCCATGGCAGTATGGCCATGTTCCAAAAGCATTTTCTCCCGATGTTTTGTCCACATCTATTGTAGGCATCCTCAGAGGTTGTGAGGTCTGTTGGAAACAAGGTAAGAGAGGTTTATATATCTGTGGAATGTCCAGGGTGGGAGAAAGAACTCTTGCCCGCTTGAGAAAAGTGTGAATGTTGCAACTGGCTACCTTGATTAGCATTGAATGGCCTTGCAGCTTCAAAGCCTGACTGGTTACTGCCTGGGGGAGATCCTTTGTCTTCTTGTTATATTTAAGAATGCAGTGGATTTTTGAATAATGTTTAAACTTCTGTTGTGGCAGTATATTGCAATCTACTTAGGCAGCAGACCTTGTTTTGGAAGTGAAGTCCTTCTCTGCTCCATTTCTCACTGTCAGGGTCTCCCCAGGGTCTCATATAGGAGGAGGTTTTTCTCCTTGTAGCTATCTGTTATCTTTTGAACAGGAGGTGGTCACAGATTGTAACATGACTGTTTCCTACATATCAATGGTGACAGGATTAGAAGTCAGTCTGGATGATCTTCTTAAGTATCTTCCGATGAGCAATTTTCTCATTCTTAAACTGAGAATTGTCCTGGAAAAAACTAATTAAGCTAACAATCCCATAATCAAACAATGATCTATGAATGTCAGTACAAAGTGGAAGATTTATAGTTTCTGTGTGTTCAATTTATAGGAAGTGTGATGTCTGAACATAAGAACAGACCATCCAAGCAAAGGCATGAGTTCTCAATTACAATGAATCAAGACCAATCACCCTTTTGAAAAGGGCACTGGGGCAATATGCAATTTTATTGGCTTCCTATAGGAGTATGTTGACACAATTCTATGACCTGCACCATAAAGAAGTTCAAGCTGGACTGCCTCAGTGGGCCCTTCTGACCTTTAAAACCTATAAATCTCCAAAATGTACTTCTTTTCTGAGCATGGACACTTTGCTGGTGTTAGAAACACCCCTTTCACCTAGTCACCAGACACCCACTCGCCTTGCCTTGCGTTACTCTGTGAGAGAGGCTGATTCAATGCCAAGGATTTATAACCTGGAGCCAAGACAATAAATCTACTTTCAATTGCCCGTTACTCCGGGTCATTTCTTTCCAGCTGCACAGAGTGTGATACGATATCCCTGGAAGCGGGCTGTGACTGTGCAGAATGGCTGCTAATCGTGTTATCTGTGCAGTAGGCGCCATGTACTTAGTGTAATCATAACACTGACACAAATTAATCCTTCACGATTACCCCCAAGAAGGGAGGTAAATCCTGGTAACCCCATTTCACAGATGTGGAAGCTGTGCTGGCTTGCCTGGAGGCAAACAGTATGTCAGAAACTCCTTCCTCCCTACTACAATCACCACTATACACCAGCATTCCTGGTTGTTCCAGTACTAATTTCGTCAGTCCAAGGGATGTTGAATGTACTGGTATGTTGGCATTTTGGAAGTAACCTTACGAACTAACCATATGGCATAGTTTCCCTGTTAAATGAGGCTATATAATGTTGTGGTGTGTGTGATCTATTAAAACAGGGTGCATATTTTGATATCTTAACAGTTGATTCAAAGTGGGCTTTGCAATATCCACTTCATTGGCCCTGCTCCAAATATGAAGTGAAATTTGTCGCTGCAGATTTCCCATTTGGATGTTCAGCATTATAATAGTGAGTGAAAAAACCACATGTGTCATTCTTGTTGCATTTCTCGGCATCCTACCAAGAGTCATGTCCCATTCAAGTTTTATATCAGGCTGTGAACCCTTTTCTTCTTTCCTGCTTGGAAATGTATGCTTATTTTTATACACATTTTAAATGGACATATTGTTTACACCTTTTCCCTAGTTTTTGCATTTCTGTACATCATCTTATTGGCTAAATAATGGTTGGACACATTTTTTGAAGTGCAAATTAGTCATTTGCATTTACTTGTGTGTGATTTGAAAGCGAGATTAAGAGAGAAGAAACAATCCAAAGCTCCCAGTATTGGGAAATCAAAAGATATATGTGTGCTTTGTTAATTGTCACGTGAATGGTAAGTTAGATAACTTTGTAAAAAAGCCAACTCAGGTAATGACATCTCCTTTAGCACATTATGTTGAAAAATGCCAATCACCCACACCAGACAGTTTGAAATAGACACTCTCTTAACAAATGGTATCCTAACTAAAATAGTGTCACATAAGGGATTCAAGTACAACATGAAACATGGCTATTTGGAGTTCAACCAGCTAGATGGTGGCTGAATGCCACCCTCCTCCCCCTACTCCCCAAGTGTGCCTAGTTTGATTTTGTTTCCATCATATATGTCACAACAAGATGTTTATGCATACCACAAGAACAACATTTGTCCTGGATCAATGCAAGGGAATCATGGGAGCTTCAGTTTTAGAAGGTTTTTAACTTTCTCTGCCAAAGAGTGTTGGTGCTTTAGCAAACTATAACTACGACAATTACATAGTATTGAGTCATATTTCATGTTGAACTAAATCCCTTCACAGGCACTGATAACACCAATGTGGCAGAGACTAGTCCCATATTTGTGCCGATTTGTTACAACTGCTTCTTTTTTTTCTTAGAAATCCAATGAAGACTGGTAGCTAATGGCTTGTGGATTGCACCAATATCATGGATTGCCAGTGTGAAAAGCATTAAATCAGGAGATGGAGAGAAAGGGTCAGCTAAGTCTTGCTCAAATGTATTTTCAGTTCATTGTTTCTTCAGCAAATCTGGAACACATTTTAACTTATCCTTAAACATCATATTTTTGTCCACCAAAAAGGGGGCAAATAAATGGGTTTTTAAGCAAATCAAGCCTGAGTTTTCATTGAAATCACTAACTTAAGGGTATCATACTTTAGATGCATCATGACAGAACATGATTCACTGGAAAAGTCAATAATACCAGGAAAAGTTGAAGGCAATGGGAAAGGGGGGAGACTGCACAAAAGATAGATGGATTCAGTCAAAAAGGCCACAGCTTTCAATGTTCAAATCTTGAGAAGGGACAGTAAACAATGGAGATCAATGATTCATAAGGATTGTATAAGTCAAAATTGTCTTTATGGTATATACCACAGGGGAGATATTGTCAAAAGCAAAGCAAAAACAGGAGGTAGGCAGGGCAGCTGCATACAATTGAGATAAATGTTGTTTGTGTTTGACTCTTTAAATTCTGAAATTGAAAATACTTGACCAGTGAAATCCTGGTTCAAATGTCAAATTGAATATTTCTACATTGTCTTAACTGAAATATCAGAAATAATATTTTCATTGCTTGCTATCAAAAATGTGGTAAGAAAAATATCTCTCCTTTTTCCAACTTACAATAAGCAAATTTGTTAACCTTACGTTACAGCAGCGTTCAAGAAAGGCATGAATGTGTGTTTGAAAACAAGGGCTTTGGCATGAAACCTCTCTGCAAAGTACACGAGATTCCTCACTTATGCAGAACATTAATAGTTTGTGTAAACACATTAGCACTTCTCATTGAGGCCATAGGTCAGGACTGAGAAATGGCAAGATGTAGTGGAGGATAGAGAGTTTCTTTATTTGTTTTCCTGCTTTTAACTATCCAGCTACGGGTAAAAGGATGGCTAACATTGTCTCCACCTTCCCCAATAGTAACACATCATGAAACATTTTTCTCAGTTTATCTGTGTGGGTCATGTGACACTCTAGCATTTCCACATCAAGGGCTACACTGGTTAGGGTTGCTGGGAGTTGCAGTTCAAAGCATACTTAGGGTGCTTCCAGGCAGGGGTAAAACCCATGCCGAAGTGGGTTTTTGTTCCCACCAGGGCCCTCAAACCTGGGCTTTCCCAGGTCCCACCAGGATGGTACCCAGACACCTAGAAGCCCCCCAAAGTAAGTCCTTAAAATTTAAAACAACTTACCTGGCTGCCATTAAGTAACTCTTGGAGTCCTCCTGGCATGCCAGGAGATTGGGGGGGGGGGGGGGGGGGGTGGAGGAGGGGGAGGAGGAAAATCACTATCACTCCTTGCTCTCCCACCCCCCCCCCCCCAATATCCTGATGCATCATTTCTACACAGCAGGAGGACTCCAGGAGTTCCTTGATGGAAGCCAGGTAAGTTGTTTTGAATTTTAAGGGCTTATTTTGGGGTTTTGGGGGGAGGGGAGATGCCCTCTCAGTTTTCCTGGCTCCTGGAGCCTAGATAATGGAGATGGCTGTGTGGATTGGCCTGGGGATTACCTGATGTGGTCCCTGGGCCCAATCCACACAAAGCCCACATCTGGTAAAGCTTGGATCTTAATTAACATCCAGGTCTTACCAGTCATCTAATCAATTCAAAACAAAGCAGGGAAACCCTACTTCATTTTGAATTAATTCACTTTTACTGGAGGTGTCATTTGGATGCTTCCGGTAAAAGCGCGACAGGCCCCACATTTCTGGGCATGTCTAGAAGGGCTCTTAGTTGATAAAGGTTTTTTTCCCCCTGCGCTCATAATATGTTACCCTAGCCCTCTTCTACAAGGTACTTCTGTTTATTAATCTTGTTCTTCACTTTTGGTTTTTATTCCTACCACCCAGCTACGAATGAGAAAGTTGGACTTGGTTAAAAAATAAAGCACAAAATGTAAAATGGAAATGATATTCACCATACCACCAGCAACAGTGTGCCAGGATCAGAATGTGGATGCCAACCATGGAAGTAGATGCTGATTCCCTAGCTTGATCAAGTCAGTTCTGCTGGGTAAATCTCACTGAGATCTTTTAATTAAGAACTGTTAATTATATGTTTTTAATATTGACCTGAGCTCAATTCAATAAACCCCTCAAGTGGCTTAAAGAATAGTTGAAGAGAATAGACTGGAATCCAAAGCAGGCACTTGCAGTCCTAGGCAAGATATACACTGCCATGTAATGCAGTCTGAACTCCATTATATAGCCAATGTAGACCCATATAGTCCAGTTTGAAGATCATTGAACTGCATTATATAGGACTACAATGACCATATAACACAGTTTAAACTGCATTGTATGACAATGTAAAGCCAGCCCTAGACTTCGGATACTTGCTGTACCAATACCAATTCTTGCTGTAGTGGAAGGTAGGGGGCAATGAAGGGAATTATTCACCAGCCACTCTTCACGGCTGCCTTCAGATGATGGAAAAACTTGGTTGACAAGATATACCATCCAAGCTTTACAATGCCAATCAGTGCATTCAATAAATTGTGTAGTTTGAACAGGGGCACAAACAGCAAAACAACCACAGGGCAGTTAACCCTTCTCTATGCTATCCAAAGTATAGATAGAGAGAAAGGGGGGGGGGGGGCACCTTGAGTTAAGAGTTTACATTGTTCTTTGACTGAGTTCTTAATTTGAATCACTCTTATCTCAAAATGAATTTCCCCATTGAAAAGCATTGAAATGCTATCAATCCATTCCACCCTCCATTTTTAATTATGTGTTTTTAAATAAGAAAATGTACTTTATAAATAACAAATAATGTATAAATGCACATTCACATGTAACAAATAAAATCAACTTTAAAATAGTAGAAGCACAAAGTTGTGTAAAGGAAGCAGATTTGAGGTAACAAAATTTGTGTTGGCCAGCGTAACAGCAAGGCAAAACCTGCACATTCACATGGAACATTTTTTTTAAAAAAGATTAACTTTTAAATAGAAGAAGCACAAAGTTATGGCAAGGAAGCACAAAGTGAAGAGGCAGAAGCCTCATTTTCTTCACAATGTACTCATTCCAGCCTCCCTCCCTGTCTTGCTCTCTCTTCATGAAGCCAAACATACCAGGAATAAAAACAACACAAAATCAACTAACCCAAAGTTCCTGAAAGTGGACAAGAGCAAAGCGGACAGCAATCTCCCAAAGTGGACAAGAGAATGAAGCACAGGGCACAGAGGCATGAGGCAAAGAGGCTTCTTCCTTGAAACCCTAAAGCCCTGTACTCTCACACTAGCACTCCCTTTGTTTTTAAATTGTAAGTCATATGCAATTCATAAGTTTTGTATATACAAACAGATATTAGAAATTTCTGAAACTTGGGTGGAATGATTCCCTGTTATCTTGTATTGTATAGAAAATTCAAGGAGCTAGCGCCTGTAGTTTTTTTTAAACGTTGTTTGTAAAAACTTTGAAAATTCTCCAAAACTTCTTGGATTAGTGAAACATTCTGAAACTTGGTGGGCTAACATTGCTCAATGTGTTCTATAATCATAGCAAGTTTCATGCCAAAAGGTCTAACAATGAAGGAGATAGGAGCCCCTAAATTTTCCCCATTGGCACAATTACTTAAAGAAAAGTAACGAAAAAGTAATTAACTAATTGTAGTTACGATATGGACTCTGTCCAATTTTGTAAACACTTTAGGAATGATTTCCCCCTACCTTCTAATATCATAATGAATAGTGAAACTTTTTTCATTGATCACACAGGCCTAATATATATGTGCAACTAGAGTTATATTTAAAAAAATAAACAAATTCATTTTAAGAGCAAACCTACAGACCCTATTTTGTTTGTAACTTGGGGACTCCCTGTATATATAAGCTTTGGATAGCATAGGGAAGGGTTCATTTGGATGTCTGTGCCCCTGTACAGAAGATTTCACCTCACTTTTTGTCCCTGTGATAATTAGATTTAGAAAAAAAAATGGCTTGATCTGAAAACAAGGACTGATGGGAAAGCTTCAGTGGGGACACTTTTCTCCATGATTACTCTTTCAGAAGTGAATATCCCTTCCTAGAGGTAGATTTTTCTCACTTCCTGTCGTCTCAACCCCCATTTTAACTCTCAGTCATTTGCAAGTTGGATGTTTGTAATTCAGGGGCTGCCTGTACTGTGGTTTGAATCCTGTTCCTGTACAACACATATTAGCAATAGCATAGATAATGTACACATAGAAGCCAAACATGTCATTCATTTATCTTAATGTGTTCATCTGAGATACATATCTGTTATTTCATTCATCTGAATTGTGACATGTCAGCTGAGGAAATATTCAGCTGTGGCATTTAGAAGTGAAAGAAAAATTAAATTGCTTCATTATTATGGGATCAGATAGCAGTTTCTCCTCAGTAAGATAGACACAGTCCTAGCAATCATCTATAGATTTCTCTGTATACAGTATATTTCAGCTTGTCAAATTACATCATTTAGAGAATACAGCTCTTCCCAAACAAAAGCATCAATGAGAGCTGAATCACAGGGCCTTAATTACTTTGGACTTTCTCCAACATAAGCTTTATAAACCGGTAGCTCCTTCTGCCCTTAAGCCTTGTCCTTGACAGTTAGTTGATAGTGTTTCTCTCTCTTACCACTATACGGTTCAGAGAAAGAGGAAGCTGCAGCAAAATGCCAGGAAACCAAGTACTAGACCTCAAATGAGTCAATATATTTAATGCAGAGTGAAAAGGTGTTTTATTTTTATTTAGTTGCAGGGCTGATGGAGACACTATATAGTGCCGATACAATTGCACAGTCACAAAAAACCCACCCTCCTTTCCCCATTCTTCACTCATATGTTCCATCTTACAGCCTTTAACATTCTAGGTTTTCAAAAAGCACAAGCTGAAGTGTTTGAGAATGAAAATAAGGAGATTTGCACTTCAGGAAATGAAGATGCCATAGTACCACAAGTAGATTCAAGTTAAGAACACCACTTTTTATTTTCCAGGCACTGCTTGGGGAATAAAGAGTAGCTGAGCTTTATTGGATCAGTTTTTGCTTTTCCTGAAAACTTCCCAGAGTCCTTCACTGTCTGATTCCAGCCAAACTATGGTAGGGAGCTTTTTGTCTAATTCTTTTAGAAAATGCTTCCCAAATAAACATTATCTTTAACCTTGTTCACACATTTCCTATCAAAGCAATGTGGCTTTAGGCAGCACTATTGCATGTCTCTACCCTATATATGCTATCTCTAAAAGTTTCCTCATTTGCTCACCCATTGAAGGGATGCACCTGTGCTATCACCCCATGTGACCAGAGGACCTCTAGCTATTTGTAAGCATGCAGAAAAACTCTTCTCCCTCCTCCTCCTTCTCCTCCCTGAAGAGGGTGAACACTGCCTCTCCTGTGGTGCTCCGCTTCTTGAAATGTTCCCATAGTTAGCCAGGGGTTGAGCATCACATGTGTATATATTTGAATTTACTTTTAATTTGTTATGAAACTTGCACAGTCGTGAACTTTGCTAAAGGAAGCTGAGACTGCTTCCAGACAGAAGTTTATCATGGGCAGGCCCGTAGCCAGGATTTTGATTCTGGGGGTGCTGAGTTTGATTCAAAAGGGGGGGGGGGGTGAGGATCTACCCTAGCAAACCTTATGTATCGTTATCCCAATACCCCCATGCATATGGGATATATTGAGCATGGTGATCAGATCATGATATGAGTAAACATAACAGTTTAAATAATGTACCAGTAAGGCCTTCTTGCACACCACCCTGAGAATTACGGGGGGGGGGGGGCTGAAGCTCCTCACTCCCCTCCCCGCTACATGCCTGATCATTGGAGTAAATGGGTTAAAGTAACCTATTTTGTCCCATATTGCTGTCCACATGGGCACCCAAAAGAAGTAGGCTTTCCTGTGCGTAGTCCCCATTGTAGTGCAGGAATAACCGTGCTACAATGGGGACAACCCAAATCCCTCCTTAAAACCCTTAAAATAAAAGAAAAATTTACTGGCCCTCTCTGCATACTTCCTGAAATGTACCAATGTTGTGCCAGGAAGTGGGGGGGGGGGGGGAGGACTGATCCCCCCGGTCTCCTAGTGCTACATTGTTATGTTCCAGGAAACATGTAGAGAGGCCTAAGGGTGGCCTGCTAAGTTTTTCTTTTTATTTAAAGGTTTGGGGGGATTTGGGGAGGGGTGGGTTCCTTTTTCTCCAGGCCCATGGGGCCCGAAGAAGTGAATTGGGCTGTGTGGACTGACTCCTCAGTACTCCCAGGACTACTGAGGGATCAGTCCCCACAGGGCCCACATGCCATTAGATCCCGGGACTTTCAGGTCTAATAGAGCATCAAACTAATTTGAATTTGTCTTGAATTAATTTGGTTTGACCTGAGACGTCGTTTGGACACCTCCGGTAATACTGCGGGAGCTCCTGATTATGGGCCCTGTATGGATGGGCCCTGAGTCTTAATTGAACCAGTCTCCGTCCTTCCCAGAAAAAGAGATAAAACCCCAGGAATCTACTATGAACCAAAGAAATTTCAACTAAAGTTCAATCCATTGAATTAATTGTTGAATGTTAAATCAGGAACTGATAAGCCCGAGTCATTCTGTAGGTCTACTATAGTTGGATGATACTACACCTGATCTTAGCCAAAAGGCCAAGAAGAAATTAGATCTAACAAGAGAATTTGAGAATAAAGGAATGTAAGTTACCCATTACTTTTAACTTGCTATATGCTTCCTGCTGATGGTTGACTAACAAAATTCAGTCCCACTGTATGACTGTATGAAGGATCGTATTTCAGATTAAGATTTCATTATTTTATTTTGGTCCATATGTGTGATACCAAGAAGCTGATGCATTTTGAATCACAGAATAAAATAGAACAAAAATGTATGTACTTGTGAAAAATGCACCACTCAAACATGATTTAGTCAATGTGTGGGTGTCTCTTCAAGAATTGTGCAATATTCAAATCTGTGCCCAAATAGAAAGGAGGGAAAGAACCAGATACATTTCATCCTGTTACAAGCAAACAATCAGAAAAAAAGAAATAGACTGGAGATGGAGATGTGAACGGGAAGATGTCTATGGATGCAGAGTGTATAGATGTATATAACTCCAGTCTCATTTGGGCCTTCATATGGCTGATGGCCTGGTGTAACAAAACAGATTGCATTTTGAGCAACAGCCATAACTGCCGAAGGGCTTACCCAGTGATGGAGATGACTTGCCAGGACTCCACTGCGATGCCTGCCTATGGCAGATGGATCAGATCATGAATATGCAGTTTCCTCCTGGAGAACTACCATATTCAGCAGAGTAGCTACATTTCATCCTTCCAGACATAGTTGTCTTTCTAACCTGGATTTGACCTGCAGTTGTATTATACAGGCAGAAAGAAGACATTTCCCAAACTAGGAAGCAAACACCCACCCTACCACAACTGAAACTGTCAAGATTTTCATTTCCTCTTCCTTTTATTTTTTTTTTTAAACTAAAAACATGCTTCCCATTTTGGACTTCACAGAATCCAGAGAGCAATTTTAGCTTCACACACATTCCCAGGCTTTGCATTTTCAGTGGCAATAATGAAAACCTTTAGTCCAAAACACTTTCTAGATGTTTTGGACTGAAACTATCTCTATCATTGGCTAGTCTGGCTAGGTATCCTTGGAGACAAAATCTAAAACTTCTGGAGCTATAAACATTCTTGACTCTTTCTGTATAGGATGCGCATCTACTCACTTCAGAAGAACCAGTATTTTACAATAGAGATCTGAAGACTTTAATGATTATGCTGCTGGCTTCAGCAAATGCATGAAATGCAACTGAGAAAGTATGTGAAAGAAGGACTCATCAAAAGCATTTAGCCCACTCTGTCCAAGGAACACCAGGCTATTAAAAGACGTCAGAGGTCTGTTTTCTGTTTCTAAATTACCTTTACAGGTGACACATAGAAAAGATTGTGTTAGTCTTGCTTTTCCCCTTACATTAGATTTTTTTTCAAACCTGAAGGTTTTGCAGACTTTTCGAATATTTTGCAGACTTTTCAAATACCTTTGAGGAAACCACTTAAAGACCTGAACCTAAGGCCCCTTCCACACAGCTGAATAAAATCTCACATTTTCTGCTCTGAACTGGGATATATGGCAGTGTGGACTCAGATAACCCAGTTCTAACAGATATTGTGGGATTTTCTGCCTTGATATTCTGGGTTATATGGCTGTGTGGAAGAGCCCTAAGGCACCTTGTACATTTCAATATCCAGTGCAGAAAATAGAAATTTTTTTGTACAGAAAACCTCCTGCATGGAAAGTAATAGAGAATTCCCTTTTCTATTAAAAAAATCCCCATACATATTTTTGTTTTTGTTTTTGGAGCATAAACCCTTAACTGTGTGTTTTAGATACTTTTGGAGCACTTTCTCCCGGGGGAAAATATTGAAGGTATTGTTTCTTCCTTAAGAGAATGAAATTTAGAAAGATTGGCAATCCAAGTGTTGTGTGAATTCAGGTGCATCTACACTGTAGAGTTAATGTAGCTTGACACCACTTTAAACAGTCATGGCTCAATGCTATGAAATCATAGGGACTGTAGTTAAACTAGTTATACATGATCTTTAGATTTCTCACCAAACTACAAAACCAAGGGTTCCATAGCATTGAGTCAGAATAGTTAAAGTGGTGTCAAACTGCATTAATTCTACAGTGTAGATTCACCTGAAGTCACACATCTGGGATGAAAATCTTTGTAAATTTCATTCTTGTTGCATGGGGTGATTGTTTAATGATGATGATTAATAATAATAATAATAATAATAATAATAATAATAATAATTTTATTTCTTACCCGCCTCTCTTGACTGGAGGCAAGTCAAAGCACAATGAAAACATACAAATGTTGCAAAAAATATATAAATACACATATTAAAATGGAGTTCTATAAAGGATACATATTAAAACATATTTCTATAAAATACATATTAAATACACAGGAGAAAGATTAAAATACAAGACATGAGTTTAAAGTTCATGCTTAAAATTGGCTGGGTAGGCATGCTGGAAGTGATAGGTTTAAAATGGGTTTTAAATTCTGATAGGTTATTTAGCTATTGCAGCTCTACTGGCAGGTCATTCCACAGTCCTAGGGTCGACGATGAAAAGGTCCTCTGGATGACGACTGCCAGTCGGGTTCTGGCAGGCTGGAATAGCTCCCCCCAACGACCAAGAGGACCTCATTATGTGGGTTGGATTGTATGGGAGAAGGCCATTCTATAGGTAACCTAGATCAAACCATGTAAGTTTTAAAGGTCAGAATCAACATCTTGAACTTTGCCCAGAAACTAATTGCCAGTCAGTGGAGTGACTTTAGGATAGGTGTAATATGCTCACTCCTGGGTGTTCCTGTAACCAATCTGGCTACCATATTTTGAACCAGCTGCAGTTTCCAAGCTTGGTACAAAGTTAGCCCAATGTAAACTGCATTGCAGAAGTCCAACCTTGAGGTTACCATTGCTTGCACTATCACCATTAGATCCTCCAAATCTAGAAAGAGACCCTCCCAAAGCTGATAGTAAGCACCCCTGACTATCAGGTTTACTTGGGCTGACATTTGGAGAGACAGATTCAGGAGCACTTCCAAGCTGCACACCCAGTATTTCGGGGGAGTGTAACCTCATCCAGAACTGGCTGATACACCACCATCCCCAGATTAGAGCCCTTGATGGTAAACACATCTGTTTTGTCTGGATTCAGTTTCAGTTTGTTTTTCACTCATCCAGCCCATTATTTTCACCATGCATTCATTCAGAGAAGACATGCTATCCTTAGATGAGGCTGTTTTTGAAGGCACGGAGAAATATATATGGGGGTCGTCAGCATACTGATAACACACCACCCCATGCCTATGGATGATCTCTCCCAGTGGCTTCATATAAATATTAAAGAGCATTGGGGATAGAATGGCACCTTATGGGATACCACATAACAGCACCTTTTTGGAGGCGCAGCTATCACCAAGCACCCTCACCTGGAACCTGCCTGAAAGGTACGACTGAAACTGCTGCAGCACAGTGCCTCTGATTCACAGTCCATCCAGGTGTTCCAGAAAGATATCATGGTTGATGGTTTCAAAAGCCAGCTGAGAAGTCTAGAAGCACCAACAGGGACACAAACCCCTTGTCACTATTGAGACGGAGATCATCCAAGATGACCATAGCAGTCTCAATTCACTATCCTGTTCTGAAGCCGGTTTGAAATGGGTCAAGGAAGCATGTGTCATTCAAGATTGTATGGAGCTGGAGGGCAACTGCCTTCTCAATCACCTTGCCCAAAAAAAAGGAAGGGTAGACACTGCTCTGTAATTATTACAGTTTAGGGGATCCAGGGAGGACTTTTTTTTTTAAAGTAGCGATCTAACCACTGCTTTTTTAAAAAACAGAATGAAAAGTCCCTTTCCCTGAGAGACACATTAATAATTTGTTGTGTTTTAGATTGAATTGCATCTTCCCCCTTGATGACTGGCTAAGGTGGACAGGGATCAAGAAAGCAGGTTGTCCTCCTTACTAGGACCAGCAGCGTGTCCACATCAACAGTATTCAACAACTGAAACTGATGCAATGCATCCTTAGAGTGCAGTCTTACTCATCAGTACTGTTTGGAAGTAAATCCAGCTGAATTCAAAGGGACTTCATTGCAGCTTCTCTTTTATGTGTACACATGGACTGTTAGCCAGATCTACTTCAGAGTCCTGATCGTAATTTTCCTTTATATTAAGATATTTTCTACATCCATGTAAAATATGGCAAACACCATATTGCTACAGGTTGTTGCTACTGTTAGCTCCAGCAACATTCGTTTTGAAAATCATGGTTCAGAATAGTTGATTCCCACCAGCTTATCATGAGGGCCACTTCCATACTTTGCCAAGTTGGGATTTGACAGATCCTCTAGCTGAGCTTCTCAGTAGCATTGCACGCTTGGCAAATGGCAGCCCTAGCTCAGCCTCTCTATAATTTACTGCAACACTATAGTCCATCAGGGGCAGAAAATCATCTTTATCTGTTTAGCAACACGTTCATTAAATAAACACCTTCCTGGCAGCAAGCAATTTCCTCAAGCGTTTTTGTGAAAAATGCTCTCAACCAGATTATGATGGGACATTTTTCACTGGCAGCATCCAGGGAGAAAGACCGAGCTGGCAGGAAAACTCGTTCATCTAGCTTAACCCAAATGCAATTTTAGAAGTTTGGTATATCACCGACCATCGTCAGAGAGACAGTGTGGGTCAGCAGGCCCCAAATCTGATTTACTTTGTTTATTATTTTGTCTCCTCCAAACTCTGAACCGTTCTTTACAGAGTGTGTGATTTGCTTTTAGTTCCTTTTTTGTTCAGTTTTTAACATTGAGAAGTTACAAAATGTGGCTGCTTTAGCTTGCAAAAACAACATTTTGTGTGTGTGAGTGTGTGTGCGCGCGCGCGCATGGGGAGGGGGCTTGTCAAGCTTTGTCAGGTTTATATCTGAAACTCTTTAAAATATTGGAAACAGCCTTGTTAAATGTTAGAGTACTCTACCTAGCTCAGATGCATTTATAGCATGGACAGTATATTGATTTTCAGTGGGTTTTCTCACTTTTTAAGGACTCTTTCTTAGCTAAGCTATGGAATATCTAGTGTTAACATGATACCTTTACATGGCAATATGGTTGGAGAGAAATTTTACACTTTTAAACAAAATTGAGAATGAACATTTTGTTATTCTTCTAAACTTAAGCTTCTTTGAATTTTGTAATGGTATTTTCAATATTTTGTTTGGAAAATGTTTGTACAGTACAGCCCACACATCAGTAAGAAATATGTTCCAAAAGCCTCTGTGAATGCCAGAAACTATGCATAACAGTGAACCCCTATATTTTGTCCATACTTGGGCCAGAAGCATGCCATAGAATAGTACTGGAGGACACACAGCAGCATATAAATACTTCCAGGGAGGATGGTTTTTTTAGGCATGCATAAATGGATATCAAATTTGTGGTTAAGGGGATAGCACAAAATATTAAGAGGGAAATCCTGTGAAACATGAGATTAACATTTGGCATGCTTTAGATTAAGAAAATTGCTTGCAAAAATCAATATAGGGATTAGAAGAAATGCACCCTGTTGCTTCTGAATTGTCATGTGAAAACACCTCTTGAGCCAGAAGCATGCCATAGAATAGAAGAAAGGTGCATACAATTTCTATGAGTTTTGGAGAAATTGTACTGACTTTTGGACCATTTATTAGTGTATTCCACATGAAAGTTTGTTATATATCATTGAATGATTGCCTTTTCCTGACAGAGGCATAGCACTTTACAAGGAGCATCACTAAATTCAAGAGGTTGGACTAGATGATTTCTTAGCATGTCTTCCAGCCCTATGAAAGAAGCAATATTGACAGTAGTGGCTTTGCCATGATTTACCCTGATTTCCAGAGAGTAAGTCAACGGTCAGTACTGCCCAATATTTAATACCACTTAATATATTCAAATAATAATAATAATAATAATAATAATAATAATTATTATTATTAATATCCTGCCTTTTATATCCATAAGGAGACTCAAAGCAGCTCATAATAAAGTATTACAATACAATTTAAAATATAGAAATATACAAATATTAAAACAGTATTAAATATCACTAGTACTAAAAACAGTTTCAGATTAAATCTGTAAAAATATTTTAAAAACCATAGCAGCCCCTGACATGATCTTAAAAACCTTGTTCTTTAAAGGCCTGCTTGAATGAAAATGTTTTAGCCTGCTGCCATAAGGACAACGTTCTTGCTTCCCTGGGAAGAAGCGAGCTCCAGAGTCGAGGGGCAGCCACCAACCGAGTCTGATATGGATATGGAACCGAGAGAAGAGCCTCTTCTGAAGATCTCAGGGCCCAGGTAGGTTCGTAGAAAGAGACATGGTAAGCCAAATATCCTGGACTTGAGCCACCTAGGGGTTTAAAGGTCAAAACTAGCACTTTGAATTGTACCCAGAAATAGACTGCCAACCAGTGGAGCTGCTGCAACTGGGGGGGGGGGGGTGTTGTCCGCTCCCTGTAGCCAGCCCCAGTGAGCAGGCTACAGGAGAGCGGAGAACCCCCCCCCCCCCCCCCAATTGCAGCAGCTCCACTGGTTGCCAGTCTGTTTCCCCAGTGTGTTTGTTTGTTCATTTGCTATCTTTTTGCCCTCCTCCCCTGAGTTATTTTAGGTCCAGAAGAGGCCCCTTATAAAAAGAGGAACCCAAATTAAATTGAATGCCAAGTCCCTGGTATAAGAAAATGGATCTTCTAGGTCTAAAACAGCCTGCTCCCCATCCAACATGGTGAAAATCCCCCCATGCCTCATACAGGGCTTTTGGGGAGGTTTGGTCAAATTGGGAGGGGATTGTGTGGATCTCCAAGGTCTGCTCAGGGGTCAATATGTCTGACAGTTGCCCACCCTGTTGTACATAAATGCAAGTCAAGAGCAAATAAAAACAAAAAAATATAAAGAATTAATACACAATCCTTAGAAAAATGATGCATTTATCAAAATTGCTCTCTCTCTCTCTCTCTCTCTCTCTATATATATATATATAAGTTGGGTTTTTCAGCAAAAGCTTATTGGAATCCAGTGGAAATGACTGCTCTTGGTTTAAATTGTTGTTTCTGGCTTTTTGCACTCCAGTTCTGAGACAGTACTCTGGTTTTTCATCAACTTGCTGTATTTCAAATTCTCACATGAGAGCTCTCAAAGAACACACTGTTTAAAGGTGTGTATCAGAGTTTGTCTGATTTTTTTCTTCCCTTTTTCCTGGTGTTGAGTGCATGCTGTAAATCTGTACAAGTTCATGAACAGTGTTGAATCTTCACATCCAAACCAATCATTGAAGATGCAATGCCATTTCCTGTCTTCCCAGTGTTGCTTTGGGGAAATTATTTTGAAAATTCATAGATCACACTTGAGGGACTTTGAGCAACTGTAGCATAATAACCGAAGCTTCTTTATGTGGATATATTTGGTCTGAATTGTGCTGTGAGGATATAAGGATGTGTACATCAAGTTACTAAAAATGAACTTGTGTAATGGTAAGTGGGAGGAGAAAGACTTGGTTCAAGATGATTTTTTCAGAACTTTCACTTTCCTTTTTTACTTTGCCCTTTGCTGTTGTTGTGTGCCATCAAGTCATTTATGATGTATAGAAAACTGAAGGCAACAGGTTTTTTTCCTGAGGTTTAGAGTGTGTGACCCTAACTCTCTACCCTTATTAAAAAGAGGCTGCTAGAAAGGGACTATAACCAACTGCTGAGCTTGGCCAATAAATCCTGTTCACCTATGGACATGGCAATTCTGTTCCTACTGGGAAACCCAGCCTTTTATATTGCAGCGCTCACTAACCCCTCTTACAGGAGAGCCTACATGCTGGCTAGATTTAATATTATGCCATCTCCGCTCCATAGAGGAAGACTCAATGGACTACCAAGCAATACGAGGCTTTGTCTTTGTCACACAGGATGGCTGGATTCTATCCCGTATATTCTCCTGAACTGCCCACTTTACCAGGAACCAAGATCCAGCTTACGACCACACGTTATAGATTTCTTGAAAAACCACAGTGATCCAGATAAAGTAATTATGCTTTTAAATAGTCAAGATTTTAACTGATGCCTTTCAGTGGCAAGATTCCTGAACGAAGTCTGTAAACTGAATATGTAGGAAATTTGAAGTTTCCTTTTCTATGATTTGTACTGTGTTTTATACCTTTTTGCTATGTATATGCCAATAAAGGCTCATTGGATTGGAGTGTGTGACTAGCTCAAGGTTATCTAATGGGTTTTTATGGCTGAGCGGATATTACTATGACCTAAATCCAAGCTTTTTTAAAAAAAGCTTTTTTACATCCATTACATGTATAGATGTTCTTCTCTATGACTCTGGCATGGCTCACCAGTAAGGTCTTGACTGTAGAAGGTTGAAGTGGCAATAAGGGAAGAAACAATGTTGCCACTCCATGTTGTGGAGCTGCCACCTTATGAATAGCTTTCTGGTCTCTGGCTAACAATGACTCCCATAATGAATGTAATGTTGCATTATTTAGAATATATGCTGCCGAAGAGAGCACATGTAATGTGGCATTATTTAACAAGTACAAATCTGAACTTGGGTGGATCTTGACAGGCGGATATGGCAATGCAGATCCAGAATGAAGAATTCCAGATCAGCAAGGATGGAGGCTACATTGTCAAGCACAAAAATGTAAGTGGGAACTGCTCAACTCCTGAAGTAACAGCATCGAGAGTACCAAGATGACTGGGGGACTGCCTTGGCACTCCAGATATTGTCACTGTGCCAAGCTGTGTCCATCACCATTTTTGTGTTTGGTGGGCACTGCAAAGGGAAAATTGTGGGGACAAGGTAAATGCCATCCCCCATCTCTGGGCTGCCTGATGGTGTGTCATTAACTGTGCCATTCTGTTGCACAAATAGGAAGTGAGACACTTGATTACACATACAAGAAGTTGCTACTTACCCTGGGGTTTGGAGAAAGTTCTGGAGTATCCAGTGGCTTCAGTTAATGTGATACAACCCCACTTTAAGTTGCTGCACAAGAGTTCCTTGAACCTCAGATTAACACCGTTCAATGTAGACTGAGAGTTACGTAGGAGGAGAACTGATCAGGCAAACATGTCAGATTGGAAGCAACTTTCACGGTTACTCTTTTCATCTGAACCAATTATGCCATTGGAGTTAAACATTACAACATTCCACTTCATTAGAGCTCCAAGGCAGATACATAATGTTAATCACAAGAACTTTGGTATTCTATAGGCGTCTGAGCCTGGAAGTAGAGACGGAAAAAAAAATTAAAAAGAAGAAACACTCACTTTCAACTGCTTCCATTCTACGTTGAGGTTAATAGAAGGCTAATTTGAAAGCATTCGGTTAATGAGAAAGCTAAAAATACACCTCCCCATACAGACCTTCCCTCTTGGTGCCTGTCATGGTAGCAGCAGCTGTGAGGCATTTGTAAGTAGATGTGCCATGATGCTCTTCTGAGGGGTAAATGGCTATAAATCACACTGGGGTGGGTAGAACGGAGGCAAAGCAGCTGTTCTGTTTATCCTTTGTATTGATTCCTGCACACTGGGAGCATGAAGGGTTCATTAGCGATTTAACTGTTGCCATAAGGTTGCTAGACAGTATGCAGATGACTGAAGGCCTGTTCACAACTGGGACAGAGAGCTTGATGAACTTCATTCTCAAAGTTGAAGACAAACTCCAGATTTATTTCTCTTTATTTATTTACAACATTTCTTCCCCGCCTTTCTCCACTCTGGAGGGGACTCAAGGCAGCTTAGACATAGACAACTATTCAATGCCATAAAACAATGTACAATTAAAATACACATTTAAATAGAATTATAAAATACATTAAAACAATTATAAATATCTAAGACAATATCTTCACAATTAATCACATAATCCTCAAGCATAATATGGGTCGTTCCAATAGTTATTGCACATCATTCCATGTCTATCTATTTGCTTGGCCACTGAGCCATGTTTTCACTCTCTTACAGAAGGTCAGGAGGGAGGCGGCTGATCTTATATCTCTGGGGAAGGAATTCCACAGCTGAGGGGCCACCACTGAGAAGGCCCTGTCTCTCATCCCTGCCAATCGCACCTGCGAAAGAGGGGGGAATGAGAGCAGGGCCTTTCCAGACAATCTTAAACTCTGAGATGGTTCATAGGGGAGATCCATTTGTACAAGTAAGCTGGGCCGGAACGATTTAGGGCTTTATAGGCTAAAGCCAGCCCTTTGAATTGTGCTTGACAGCAGACTGGCAGCCAGTGGAGCTGATGTAAAAGGGGGGGGGGTTGTATGCTCCCTGTACGCTGCTCTGGTGAGCAATCTGGCAGCCGCCCATTGGACCATTTGAAGTATCCAAACAGTCTTCAAAGGCAATCCTATGTAGAGCATGTTGCAGGTGTCTATATGGGATGTAATCAGAGGATGGACTACTGTGGCCAAGTCAGACATCCCAAGGTATGGGTACAACTGGCACACAAGTTATACCTCACATTAACTGAACTGCTATTGGAGTATACATTTCACACTATGTTCCTGATTTTAAAGGCAATTGGTTCCCTTCTGGCAACGTGATGTTCATTTGGCTATGGATCCCTAACAACACACATGGGGATTTCAGTGTGGGTAGGAAAGTATGGGTAGCTCCAACTGGGACTACCTCAACAACACTTTCCTCCCATGGTGGAGGACAAAGCACCTTTTGGCACTTTAACTCCACTTTGGGAGGAAAGTGGGCAGGGTCTGCCATGCTGGTGCACAGCAGGTCTCATCCAAGCTATGTAACTAAGCGGCAAAACGGTGCATTTTTGCTCAGTGTTAAAAGGTCCTTAGTTAGGAATGAGTAAAATATAAGATTTTAAATATTCAAACATGGGGGGGGGGGGGGGTGTTAGCTGGAAATAGATTTCAGGGAGGGACTGGAAGTTTTTATTGAAGTTCATTTTTCATAAGAATTTCTGGAAATAAGCAAATGCATTTATATTTGGGATGAGTAGAATATAAGATTTTAAATATTCAAACATGATGTGTGTGTGTGTGTGTGGGGGGGGGGGGGGGATGGACCTATTCATCAACCCAAGCCCAGGGCATCAAGTATTTAACTCTTAAAAGTTTGGTTTTGATCTTGAACAACCACATTAGCAATGAATGAAAGTTACTAACTCTTTTTTCTGATGGGCTTCTCATCATTAATACAGCAGGTACATCATGGGAATTGCTGTACTTCCTGAATTTGACTGGTGTGAATGTAGGAGAATCTCATTTCAGAGATTCATGTCTGAATAATTCATCAACATTCATGAATTTCCTTACATTGGGAATGGAAATGACTTGACTGCTCTGTAGGGATATTTCAGTTTCAACAATTCAAATTTAAGAGAAACTGACATGGACATTTTATCTTGTCTCTGCTGTTGGTCCACCAATTGGCAAGTTCAGTTTTGAGCCTTGGATTGGTCCATAACACCTGCACTGGTGTCTTGATGGTTGTCCCTCAGATGTTTGGAGCTGGACAATGCCATTTCTCATTGCAGAAGTATGATGTGGAAATACTAACACACATATATAATGAGATAAGATGGGTTTGTGGTTATAGCAGTTGCTGAAGTTGTTGCCATCATCATCATCAGGTTTCCTTGAACTTGGGATCCTGAAGATGGACATTATTTAATTCTGCTATATCGGCTGTATATGTAGCCACCCGTGGGGTAGTACATGACAAAGAATATGTGCTAATAATTCTTACATTTAAATTAATTTTCACATTGCTGACTATACCCCACCTGCAAGCAGATGGACAAGTGTCGAAACTCTCTTCAGTTGTCCAATGAAGTGGACTATATTTACATGAAATGTTTGCAAAAATTAAATATCTTAGTTTAAAGGGTGAAACAAAGTCCTGGAATGACTTACACAGCTAGCCCATTTGAAAATTACCATGTCAGAAGCAATGTAAACTTATGTTTTTAACTTGTGTTTTCAATTGAAGTGAGTTTAACTATTTTTCAACTTTTGTATCAGTAATTTTAAAATTCTGTTGCATTTTAAGGTGTGTATACTGCTTTGGGTAAGATATAAAATAATTAAATAAATAGTTTAAAAATGTGATAGTCCAAGCTACTGAACTCCTTCTAACACTGCAATCTCTCTACAGCAGAAACAAGAAGGGCTCTAGCCCACAATCCCAGTCTACAAAGGAATGTCTTTGCCTCATCTGCATCTTCATCTTTCCCATGACAGCAAAAAGGTGCTTGAATTTAATTTAATGGCATCACATTGAACAACAGTTGCTTTTAATTGGCAACCATTTTCAGTCTGAAGTTTTTCTGTCCCTCCTTAGGCGTATGAGTCCCCTTGGGGTGATAAGAAGGAATATAAATAAAGATTTTTTTTATTTTTTCTTTATTATGCTCTCTCTCTCTCTCTCTATATATATATATATGTATATATATATTACAAAATACTAACATGTTTGTAAGACTTTGTCCAAAAAACATAACTAAAATTGAATTAAACATAATAAAGGCACTATATCATTGTGAAATAACAGTAGAGTAGTGAAATAAAATAAGTTAAACTTAGCCAAGTTTAAAAGACCAAATTAGGAAATTCTGACCTGATGCCAAATCATTTCAAAGGATGGAGCCAACCATACCTTTTATGGAAATGTTGCTCCCAAAAGACAGTGCTTGTCACTTAACCAATAGAAAGAACTTTGAGAAGAATTTACTCTGCAGATCTTAAGCCTGGTACAGGGAGCAATGTTATTTCAAGTCTTTAGATCTTTAAGTTCGAAGCGACTATGAGTAACTTTCTCCTAAAGGTGCTTTACAGATTTGTCACAGAAGGCCTCTGTCATTTCAATATACTGCCTCATAAGTAAGCCAGCTTTTAATTGCTCATTCACAACCACTTACAATCTGCTGGATGATTACTCAGGGATGTAGGAGACTACAAACCTTCACTGTCTTGAGATTGCTTTTGAAGCCACAACAGAAGCTAACTAAGCCAGTTAAAGCAGAGAAAGATCTTCTTAGCATGTCTGTGAGTGTGCCGAACAAAATCTCTACTCTGTCTCTTTTATGAAGAGGAGACCAAATACTTAAAATTTATAATCTAAACACCTAATGATGGAGATTCCTTATAGATGATAGCAACTCAGTCTCTCCAGCAAATATGGGTGTTAAATTGTGTGCACACAGGATCAAGCTGAGACAGATCCATGTGAACCCTGTTCATTCTCCTAAGCCTGAGGGCATTTCCAGACTGTAGTCAAATCCTCACACCCCACATCCCTGAAAATCATATCATAGTGAAAGTGCTTGCGCTATTAACGTTGCATCATAAGACTACAAGTCTGGTTAACAAAGAAATCCATATCATACTGAAAGACCAAAGGAAGGGCAAAGTATCCAAACACTCTTCATCTAGCACACAACTCTTCCTCTGGTTCAAATATTTTACCCTCTAGTTCACCCCTCAACATCCTGTCATTTTCCAACCTACCTAGCTATTTCTGTGATCCACACTAGCAGCTTTTTCAGCCATCCAAGGTAGAGTATATTGAAGCTGTATATCATCCTCCCAGATTTACAGAAGACATTTTACCCTCCCACTCTTCAAGTCAAATGACCCTTTCATAGCCTGACCTCATCCTGGATTATATCTCTTTCTGATGGATTCTTCTGGTCAAAGACACATGAGCCTATTTCAGTTACTGCCTGTTTGAAGAGATTCCATTAATAGCCATGTTGGATGTCAGAGACACATGCAAAACATCAAAGTTATTACCATTCCACCTCTTCAAGCCCAGCACCCCAGGACAGGACTAAAAGAAGTGACGATACAATGCAGCTGTTCACAATGAGACATATATCAAAAGAACGATCCGAGACCATAGTGCTATCCAGTTGCCATCTCTCCTTCGAATACTCAGGTTCCTTTGAAAGCATGGGAGATTGATTTAGCATTTGTCTTTCCTGTCAGAGTGCCTCCCCAACATTCAGAATAAATATAACTCCTCTCCTCCCTACCACTCTCTCATTTCCACCCCCACCATCCTTGGCATGTCTATGCCATTTCTAATATACTTCTGTCAAGGGAATACATTGTTTTATGGTACATAACTTTGTAATGTGAAACTAATGTTCTGTGGACAGTTATGCTGCTGTGTTGGAAACTTTGAGATACAACAGTGAAAAACTCCCATTTCCCTGTGATGCTGTGTGGCAGGTGGGTTTGTACACACAGCTGTCATTGTTTTGGGCCCAGGTGGATGACTAATGCAAACCTGGCATGGTCTCGCTTATCGGGACCAACTGTTTCTTCTTATCTACATTTGTGTTTTATAAGAAAGAACTTGATAAAGTCTATATTAGTGCAAACAATGAACGACTGAAAGAAGACTTGACAGAAATATCAATTTTTTCCCAGAAATGAATGAACAGTTATTCCTAGAGCATTTTCCAGAAGAATGCCGGGACATGGTTGCCTTTTAACATCTTGATCATAAGGATTGTTGCACTTGAGGTGAAAATGGAATTAAAGGAAATGGATTTGCCCTATGATTAACCCGTTTTCCTGCCCAAAGTAGGATTTCCTTAGCAGAATGTGCCTTAATAATAAGACTTGTGAATTTATTCCTGCTTACTTTCCAGTGGCCAAACATAGGACTAAATAGTTTAAATCAAAGATACTTAAATGAGGGAAAACATATGCTATGATAACATTGATGTCTTTCACCTCACCACTTTGGAGATCACATTCACAAAGCAAATGCCAAATGTATTGCAAAGTTTTACATTGAGAGAATGCATTTTAGGATCAGGAATACAAAATCCCCTTCTGATGCTAATTAGAACTTGAAAAAATAATTAATATAAAGATATGTTGGAATCTTCCACCATCATCATAGGCTATAACTCGTGGCTGAGTATGATTGCCTTCCAAGCATAGTCTTGACAGTGGGTCCGTAGGTAACTGTAGAGCCTATTCTGATCTGCATGTTCTTCCACAGTGAGGACATTGGTTTCCAGGTGGAAGGTGATCCTGACAAGGGTTGACTTGACACATCTTTCTCAATGTTCAGTGAGAGGTCAAGCTTTTCATATGCTTATTCAAAGGTGTTTAAAGTGGCTTGCAGGTCTTCTGAATAAGCCCAGACTACATTATCATCAGCATATTGGAGTTCTATAACAGACATTGTTGTAACCTTAGTTTTGGCTTTCAGTTTGCTGAGGTTAAATAGTGTGACATCTTTCTGATAGGTGATTTCCACACCACTGGGAAGTTTCCCATCTATAAGGTGCAGAATCTAGTTATTTAGATGAAAAATAAGGTTGGGGAAATAACATATCCCAGTTTGACACTTGATTCCATCTTAAATGTGTCACTTTGGGAGCCATTGCTGTCCAAGACTGTTGCCTTCATGTCATCAGGGAGGAGCTGCAGAATGTTCACAAATTTGTCAGGGCATCCAATTTTTGTGGGGATCATCCAGAGAGCATTCCTATTCACTGTGTTGAATGCCTTCACAAGGTCAATGAATGCCATGTACAGAGGTTGGTTTTGTTCCCTGCATTTATCTTGGAGTTGTCATTCAGTGAAGATGATACCCACTGTTCCTCTAGAGGAGCGGAAGTCATTTTGGAACGATGTCTTCTGAAATAGGCAGAAGGCAGTTTGCAAGGATTCTTGCAAGGATTTTCCCAGCAGAGGTTAATAGTTTCCACAGTTTGTTCTTTCCCCCTTTTTGAAAAGGTTGATGATAGTAGCATCCTTGAAGTATGCTGGGATTTTTTTTAAGTCATGAGCTGATGGAGGTGTCGTGTCAGCTCAGTTCCACCCTCTTTAGAGATTTCAACAGGAATCCCATCAGGCCCACTGGCTTGGTTATTTCTAATTGACTCATGTTTTGATGACTTCCTCCAAGCTAAGCAGTGTTGCAAGCTGGTTTGTTGTGGATTTGTGAGAGAACCTCTTCAGCCATGTTGAAGTTGTGGTTAAGGAAGTTATGATAGTGCTGTTTCCAACGTAGTGCATTTCATTTTTGTCCTTTAGAAGTTTGATTCTATTTGATGAATGTAGAGGGTGTTGAGCCATAGATGACATTTGTGGCTTCAAAGAATCCCCATGCATCATGGACTCCTGCAAGTGTTGGATTTTCGAGTCTTTTTTGTTTAGCAGATGTTTTTGAATTCTCTAGTCCTTCTTTTGACTTCAGCTTTTGTACTACAGAGATCTTTTTCTTAGCAGCATAGTTGGTGTCTCTCCGGCATATATGGAAGGCTTTCCTTTTGTTATCAATTAACTGTTAGTTCTCATTATCATTTTTGTCAAACCAGTCTTGATAGTTCTCAGTTTGGTATCCAATGGTTTCTTCACAGGTTGTAATGATAGAGGTCTTCAGTTTATTCCAATGTTTCTCAACATTTTCAGGGTGTTCCATGGCTAGATGATCCTTGAGTGTTGTTTAGAGGGCTCTTGAAGGGCTTGGGCATCCATTTTACATCTTATATTTCTTCCTTGGACTCTGCGTTTGGGGTCAATCTTGATGGGTATTATGGATTGAATTAATCTGTGGTCTGTCCAGTAATCATCAGTGGCTGTCATGACTCTTGTGAGAAACACATTGCAGTGTTCTCTGGCATGTACATAGTCTAAGAGGTGCCAGTATTTTGATTGGAGGTGCTTCCATGATGTTTTAAACTTCTTCTTTTTTTTTGGTGTGAAAATGTGTTGGTGTTGACAAGGTTGTGTCCCATTTGGTGAGAGGTAGGATGCCATTCAAATTGCTGTTTCCAACCTCTTCTTTTCCTGGTCAACATTTTGTCCATCTCTTGCCTTAAAATCACCCAGGAGGATGATTTTGCCTCCTTAGATATCTCCGATAGGATGGTGGCCAGCTGACAGCCATTTCTTTCTTTGATGTCTTTGTCAGCTTCTAGTGTTTGTGCATAGGCATTTATGATAGTTGCCTGCTGGGTTTTAGCAAGATTAATTCTGAGTGCTGAGAATCGTTTGATGGGTGCTTCAGATAGATGCTTCACCAGGTTATTTCTGATACCAAAGCTGACTCCATGTATTTTTTGTTCTTGTTCAGGCAGTTCCTTTCAGAAGGTGTAACCTCCTTTTTCCTCCTTCAGCTGTCCCTTTTCTGCTCTCCAGGTCTCTTGGAAAGCTGCTATATCAATGTTAAGGCAGCTCAGATCCTTTGCAATAATAGCAGTCCTGCATTCAAGACATTCATTGTCTGTGTCTGTATGTTCCACATTCTAGTTTTTTTTTACTGCAAGGTGCTGACCCCTCTAGAAGAGAGAAGGGCACATTTTCTAGACCCCTCCTTGAATCGGGTGAGCAGAGTGGGACTTTCGTTGATTTTGTTTTGTTTTGTTTTTCTTGGAAGACACCTATGTGTGAACTTGTTGTATGTGTGAAGATCAGTGTATGCCCAATCAACACACAGCCTTTGCAGAAATAGGTTCATGTCCAGTGGCATAGTTAATTAATTATTTCCTACATTTGTATCCTGCCCTTCTCAACTGAAGGGACTCAGAGCAGCCTTAACCCAGTGATTGGTGCCTTCTCATCTGTTGCAACCTTCTTCCACCCTTACAGCCATTGTAACATGCACCATGTTATCATCTGCCTGCTCCACAGTTGAGGACTTCAGATTGTGCTTGGGAGCACATGACTCTGGCATCTTCACCTGCAGGTTCACTGGAACACACAAGCCCTCTCACCCCTCACCACATCAAGGTGACAGCCCATCAAGGGGGAAAATCTCCCATAACTGAACATAGATGATGCTTTGGGTGACCTGAGCACTGATTATGTGGATTGTGTTATGTTTCATAGGACAGTACAAAAATGACCTCAGTTCTTGACAACTGTTTGAAGGAAAAAAGTTAGCATTTCTCTTGGCATAGCCAATGGGTGGTCTACTTAAAAATGTAATACCAATGGTTTATCTAGTCTAGTATCCTGTTTCTCACAGTGATCTCAAATGACTGGGAGGCCCTCAAGTAGGATGCCAGAGCAATAGTTTTGTCTGCTGTTAATCATCACCACTGAATGCCATATCTTCAGGGAGCAATCTTAGTTGCAAACTAGGCCCCACCAAAATCTGCTGGTTCATAGAGTTTGATAAGGATTGGATGGTGACTGAAATTGTAACTACTCTGCTCCCAGAAGTTGCAGGGAATAGCAGTGATTTCAGTTGCCATCCTCCCCTGCCAAAATCTACAAACCAGCAGACTTCAGTGGGAGGTAGTTGATGGTTGAAATCGTTTGTACTCTGCTCTGTGAAACAACAGGGAGTGGAGTAGCAGTGATTTAAGACACCAACCACCCCCACAAAAGTCTGCTTGTTCATAAAATTTTGTGGGGGTGACTGAAATTGCTGCTAGTGTGCTCCCTGTGGCTTTGGGAAAGGCACAACAACATGCCCTGTACACACACACACACACACCTGATGGCTATACAAGGAAGCCTTGCTCTGTCTTCATAGTTATTCTCAGTTTTCTGCCTATAATCCCCACAAATATAGAGGGCTGACTGTATTAGCCAAAGTAAGGATTCATTAAAACAGTCATAATAACAAGGAAAGGGCAGAATACAATATCACGCCATTGGCTCATTTTATTCAATATTGTCAACACTGATTTCAGACATCATTTTCCCCAGACACGCCAGGGATTAAACCTGAAAAGCATGTGCTCAACCACTAAGATAAATAGCTAGCACAAATCGTTGCCACTGATCCTCCGTGAGTTTGTCTAAACTCTCTTTTAAAGTCATTAAGCTAATGGCCATTCACTTCATCATCTGGCAGCAAATTTTGTAATTATACATGCTGTGTAAAATAGTATTTCCTGCTGTCTTTCCTGACTCTCCTCCAATCATTTTCAATGGATGATTCTCTTGGGTTCCAATATTATGAGAGAGAGGAAGAAAACAGTCTATATCCACTTTTTCTACACCATACAAAATTTTATAAACCTTTCATAATATGCCACCAAATTTTGCTCTTTATTCCCAATGGTCCATTCAATCATTTGTTTTTTTTATTTCACCTATTCCTCCAGAATAGTGCTACTCTAGTGTAATGGTCCATGGAATTATATTGACCCGCAAGCCATAATTTCCCATGAACCAAGGAAAGAAAGAAACAGTTGTATACAATGGGCATAAATATGGAAAAATGGTTGGTTACATCAAATAGCTTAGGATGCAGCATTTCAAACTATCCGTCCCCATCAGTATGAGCCAACATGGGCAATGACTAGGAATGGTGGGAGCTATAGTTTAAAACAATTGAAAGGCACTAGGTGGAAGTAAGGCAGTTGGTTTGGCCAGAACTATATATAAGGCATTTCTTTCAAAGCTTTTATCCATAAGATACTAACATAATTATTTTATCTGAAAAGGCAAACTAATTCCCTAGTGCAGGTGCGATCAGAAACGATGGTACTACTCACCCTGTATCTGTGACCAGCCACAAAGCTATTGCATCCCTCCCTTTTAGGCTGTGAAAAACCATAGATCTCCATCACTTGCAATGGTATTTGGAGTGCTAGATGGCACAGATTTGACCACAGCAGATGATTGGGCAGTAAATCAGAAAATCCTCTTTGAGTTCATGTCAAATAGTCTTTTGAACTCCTCAGCGAAGCTGGCTTTTCATTTATTTCACTATGGTGTGTTGCCTTTTCTTCTCGTTTTTCTAAGGTATCTTTCTTTCCCCAGCCCTTCCAAATCTCTTCCCTGATCTTCTTTTAATTTATCTAGTATTAAGTCTCACTGCAAAAAGAAAACCGCAATGGTTTTGTTAGCATCCTCACTAAATGCTGAGGGGCAAACTGTAATTCATGCTTAGTGGTAGCCACCTGAAAACAATGACATTTATTTAAGCATCACAAAGATACATTAAAGAAAGATACTTCCCCACCATTGTGCACGAGTGGTGCTCCATGAGATGTAACAAGCCAATGGCAGCTCCCCCAGAAGTTGATACATAATGTTCAAGGCCAAAAGACCCACAAGCACCTCTTTTACTCTTTAGCAGTAAAACACCAAAATAATATTAAGTAGTAACTTGTTTATTTAAATGAATAACTTCCTAATCAGATGCTTGAGATGGCTGTCTTGCTGGACCTTATGCAGAAATTGACAATATAAGACCTTTCAAATGTTATTGGACTCCAACTCACAATACTAGTTATAGGGTGGTGAAAGCAATGGTCCAAACATGGGCAACCAGGAAGCTCACCACATCAAAGCAATGAATAGCACTAGGAATGGTGCAGAACCTGTTAACCTGTCCAAAGTATTATATGTGTCATTGATTCCAACTGCCTCCAAAATATGTGAAAGCCTGGAATCTCCAAAGGTCCAGAAAGCATATGAAAATTCCCTGTGCTAAGGCCCTGGAGAATTGCTTACAGTTGGAGTAGACCATACTGAATTAATAAATCTAAGCCAACATTGAATGCAAGTAAAGCTCACATTTCCTACACGAAACTGAGAACTGGTAGGATGAACACAATGGAAATATCCATAAAATCTGAGGTAAGAATTCTCTATATGCTCCCTGACCCTCACACATACCTATGTGCGCATCACAAGTCCAGCCATAAGGCAAAAGGTTGCTGCAAAGATATGCCTGTGAGAAACTGGAACCAAATATGAAAATTAAGAATATCAGAGTCATTGGATTATTTTATATGCATTTGGAGCCATTCTAAGACATTTTGCTGCCCAAGACCAAGCACAAGATTACACTTGCCTCATTCTATGTACAGAAATGTTTTGATCAGACAATGGGGCACTGTTCTCTACTGGATGTAGTACAGGCTGCTTTACAATGTTCAACTTGGTTCACTCTGAGGTCACATCTACACTTGCCATTTTATGCAGTTTCATTGGGCAGATGATAGCATGGGAAATCATGGAATCAATTTTAGGCCCAGATAGTGGTTACAAACCACAGAGCATTGATGCACATCAAGGGCGTTCTTTTGCATGTTGTTGTGCGGGTTTGTTGTCTGGCCACCAGACAACAAATGCAGCTTTGAGCTGCATTAAATGGCAGTGTAGATGGAATCACAAGGGTAAATGGCTCTGAGAATTGCTGTGAAGTCCTGACTCTGCCTTTTCCTCTCCTCTGCTTCAGTTTCTCCTGTTCGTAAATTTTCCCAGTAGTGTAGATACCTTCCTTTGTATTAGTTTTTGGGTGGAGCATAACACCTCCCAGAGGCCAGACTTAGCTGGTCTATTCCATTTCCCTGTATAGAACTTTCTTGCTGGACTCCTCCCTTTTCTACAGTCACTAGAGGCTTGGGGCATTGTCTGGTAATCCCAGACCCAAGCAATCCAAAACAGGCATCCTTCGCACCTGCATTTAACAGTATTTTTATACCACCTGTCCTAAGGACAACAGAAGCTTATGGCCAGCTTAAGCTTCGCAAAATCGAAGATTGAGGCAGTTGGTAGGCAACAACTTGTAAACCATAGCTTTGCAACAGAGGCAGAAGACTCCAGAAAGATGACTGCAACCAGAAAAATCTCCTTTTGTAATATATTGTTATAAGTTACCTTATGATAGTCGCAAGTGGAGTTAACCCTTTATTCATCTTGTTTACAGTAAACCCATTTATCTTTTCACCTTGCCTAAAGTACCTCTGTGTGTAAGGGTCTCAATTTTAACAGAAGGTATACAGATAGGCCCCGAGTAAAGCCAGATACTATAGTTTCCCCAAAGGCTTGGACGTGACATCATAATGCTAAGGACTATTGTCTGGCCACCACAGTCTGAAGCTAGCTTCAAGCCACATTAAATTGTCAGTGTAGATGGGATCACAAGGGTAAATGGCCCAGAGAGTTGCTACTTTCCCTCCACCAAGTGCTCCCTGGGTTTGTTTCCTCATTCTGCCTATTGGAAGGCTTGTCTATGAATTCCAGTTGTCATTATTAATCAATCAAACAAATCAGACAGAAAGGAAACCACTTCATTGTACAAGCTTCCTCTGTGAACACATAAGTAATGTCTAGTGAGACCAATATCAGTGTAGTCCAGCATATTTTAGCAGTCCTGCAGGAAATTGACAGACTTCCTCAATTTGTTCACAACACACTATTCCACAAGTTCTCATTCTTAGGGTCACTGTAAGTCAAAATACATTTGATGGTAGTTAACTACCTAAAGAAACCACAGAAAATTGCATGGTTGTGCAGAATAAAACACACACACACAAATCACCCCTAAAAATAAACTTGAGAGAATGAGAGAGACAGACAGACAGACACTGTGGAATAAATATCATTAGTGCCAAATATATGCCAGAAGCTACCCACCTTTGTTTTGAAAAAGATGGTAGAATGTGCTATGTTAAATTACATTTGGAACAGCTTTTCTTGGTTCTCCTTCAGTGATCCACCCTCCTGAGACGTGATGCTACTGGTTTTCATTTGCCTTCTCTAAATTATTTGCCCCTGCACAAATGACTTATGCTCAAACTGCAAAAAACTGCAGCCACTGATTGTCTGGTCAATTCCCTGTACAGAGAAAAAACTGCAGATCACTTGTTCATTAAATGAAGTTTAACTTGGCACTGACCTGTGAAGCCTGTGATGCAGGCAAGGTAGAACAACATGTGGGGAGGGCTTTGTGCCCAGCGAATAACTGCAATACTCTTCTGTGTTCTGGCTGCCATCTTGCAAAGAGTTAATTGACTGTCCATGCCGAAATTAACTGTGTTATCCAGAGCACATTAGCCTTGCAGTCCTTTCTGATATACCCTGGATATGAACAGCGCTTGATCAAAGTATGTGCGCATCGGGAAGCTGATTGCTATTTAATGCAAAGCAGAAAAGAACAAGCAGATTAAAGCCAAGCTGGAAGAACAAAAACCCAGCAAAAAAAAAAAAAAAAAAAAGGAAAATAAAGACAGAGGAGAAAGTACAGGGCCAAAATAACACACATTGCAAACGTCCACACTGTAATTGGATATGCAGCTCATAGGTGTCCGCAGGCAACTTGCCAATTCAATTGATTACATCTGTGAGCACAGATGCCTTTTTATTTCACACCAATGTTCGCAGCCAGTTCTAGGATGGGAAAAAGAAAATGTAAGGAAGATGCGGGATATAGGTATTGAATGTTAAAGGAGGAAAGGGCGGGAGCACCTTCTTCTTTTTTAAACAACTGAACATGACCAAAGCAATTTAAGTTGGAAGATGTTAACATTTTATCACTGCTCTCCTTTGACCCTTCTGACTAACTTTGACAGTGGACATGAATCATCCACAAGCTCTGGGTAAAAATTCACACACACGCGCGCACACGCGCACACACACTCCTAATCACCTAATGGCTGGGGAAGGCCTGAGATGACTTCTGTTTAATGGCATTGTGAGGCCCATAAGGTTTTAGAAAGAGAAAATGAAAAGCAGTAGTAAGCTAGAGGTAAGTGAGATCTACTGCTGCCAGTGATCATTCATTCCCATGGTCCTTTTTCAGTGCATCACAAATCGGGTTGATTGCCTCCGTGCCGTTCTGCCTTATGCGGCACTTGACTACTGCTGCAATGATGATCTCAAATAATGAGCAAATGCATATGGAGCTGAATGGGGAAAGAGAGGGGGAAGTCATGAGGGGTGAGGTGGGCGTAGAGACAATAGTCACTTGGCTCAATCCATGCACTCACCTACAATTTCAATTTATGGTGAAGCACTCTAAGGATCACTTCACATCCCAGGCAAAAGCCAAATGGTTTCCCTATTGGTCCTACAATTACCTCTAACTTGAGTGAGTAATTGAATCTATGCAGGATATAGTTATTTGATGTTTTCCGTAATTTCAGACCCAGGCTAAGTTATTTGAGTAAAACTACCAAATGCCAAACAAACATTACAACATGACCAACAATCTTATCTCTCTCGGGATGGCAGAATTAATGCAGTTTGACACCACTCTTACTGCCATGGCTCAATGCTATGTATAATGGGAGTTGTACTTTTCCCAGGTATTTAGCCTTCTCTGCCAAAAACTGCTGCTGCTATGGCATTTTAAGTGTTGTTAAACTGCATTAATTCTACAGTGTAGATGCACCCTTAGTATTTTCTACCCTGACTGGACCTTTTTCAGGTTTGAAACGGGGGTCATGCTCTGGCTGAATGGGCTGCAACTTAATATCTTCTACATGCCAAATATGTGTTGTGTTTGTTACTAATGGGCAAGGGTAAAGGTAAAGATTTCCCCTGACATTAAGTCCCGTTGTGTCAGACTCTGGGAGTGGGGGTGCTCATCTCCATTTCTAAGCCAAAGAGCCGGTATTGTCCATAGACATCTCCAGGTCAAGTGGCCAGCATGATTGCATGGAGCGCCGTTATCTTCCTGCAGAAGCGGTACCTATTGATCTACTCACATTTGCATGTTTTTGAACTGTTAGGTTGGCAGAAGCTGGGCCTAACAGCGAGAGCTCACTCTGCTCCCTGGATTCGAACAGCCAACCATTTGGTCAGCAAGTTCAGCAGCTCAGTGGTTTAACCTGCTGTGCTAAAGAAGGATTAATCCAAAATAAAAACTGCATTATATGGTCCGTGTTGACTCATGTAAAGAAGTTCAATGCAGTTAAACTGCATTATATGAGTCTACACTGACTATTTAATGCAGTTTCAAACTTCATTATATAGCAGTCTAGATGGGGTCTAATTCATTTATAGATAACCAAAGGTGTATTCAAGTCACCTCAGCCCCCAAACTTTATCCCCATTAACTTTGGAGAATCAGTGCTTCATAACTGAAAAAGAAAACACTTCTAAGTTGCAGGTCCACATCAAAATGTTTTTAGTATCCAAAAATCACATACATCATTATTATAGAATACATTTTATTGATGATAAATAAATGCACCAATAGAAAAAAACATCATAGCCTTTTCGCTGATGAGTTTTGGCATCATGTCACAGCTGGAGGTAGAATAAGTCCCCTAAAAATCAAATTATACTCAAACGAATCCTAGGAAAACACTGAACATTTCTGTGGCTAGGTTATGGGTTGCCAGGATCTGCCTGCCTCTTGCCGTTCCCCCACCTTTGGAGACAGTTTGAAGGTGAATCTTTGGGATTATATACTGTAGAACCAAACAAAGGAAACTGAATTACACAAACATGATCCATGTCCCACTCTCATAGAGAAAAGCACAAGCAACCTGCTAATAGGAAGGCTTATTTCCTATATCATCAAACTGCTATGCTAAAACAGAACCTATTTGGGAAGGCTATCAATATCATAAAAGCATCCGATCCTGTCTGATCTTGGGAGTTAAACAGGTTCTTACTTGGCAGGCATGTAGCCGCGGGGGGGGGGGGGGAGGGGCGCTCGGGGGGCTTCAGACCCCCCCGAAATTCTCATGGTGGTTCGCGAAAAGGCCTTACTGGTGCATTATTTAAACTGTTATGTTTATTAATATCATGATTTGATCACCATTCTCAATATATCCCATATGTATGGGGGTATTGGGGTAATGATACAAAAGGTTTGCTAGGCTAGACCCTCTTTCACTCAGACTCAACCCCCCCGAAACTCAACCCCCCCCCCCGAAACCCCCCCTGAAATTTTTTAGCCCCTCCCCCCCCGAAACGAAATCCTGGCTACGGGCCTGTTACTTGGGTTCGTATTTGGATGGAAGACTGCCAATGGATACAGATGTGTTAGCCTATATTTCAGAGGAAGGAACTGGCAAAACTGCATCTAAGCATTCCTTGCCCCCCCCCATGTAATCCACAGGGTCACTATACATTGACAGGTGACCTGAAGGCACAAAAGCTGGACGTGATTTATCCTTTCAGTGCTACTGGGCAGCTGTCACTCTTTGGACATGCTGGCAGTAAAGGTTCTAGAACATATCTGTGTGATGCCAGATATATGAGCTACAAGTAACTTTACATATTTTTAGGAATGCTCATGAAAATGTTTATGTTATTTATTTTCAAATGTTTTTGTATTGCAATTTTAAGTTGCAGATTTCAAATATTTATATATTGCTAACTGAGAACATGAAGGATGACCACGGATTAAAGGCTCTGGTTTTAATCGTTTTTAACCATTTTATTGTATTTATATGTTTACTTTGTTGTGTTTTATATACTTCGTATTTGTAATGCGGGACTGAAGTGACCAATTTGTAAGCTGCTCTGAGTCCCCTTCAGGGTGAGAAGAGCGGGGTATAAATGTAGGAAGTAAGTAATAAATAAATAAACATGCTGAAGCAGTCTAGAATTTTAGAAGGTATAAAATACTTTTCACAAGGAAACATAAGATATAAAGTAATATTAAGTAATTTGCACATAGCAGATCAGAGTATAGTTGCAAAACTATGCACCTGGCATTCATTGAATTTCCAAGATTTTCTTCAGCACTCCCTGCTGAGTCTTTCCTTGCAAAAAACAAAAACCCAAATTCTGTGTGACATATGGAATATTTCTGAAAACCATTATACAAATTATATGAACCAACATCAGCACTTCAAAAGATACGAAGCTTCAGATGATTTTCATGAATTTTGTTAGACTGTTTGTAAGCAAGAGAGCATGTATAATTCTAGGGTTTTCCAAATTACTTCTAAAAATTGCAGGTATCATTCATAGATTTTAAAAAGTGTCTAGTTGATATTATCAATTGAAATGAGGCTTTGATTTTTCCATTTCTGAGATGTAACTAATATTTACTTTTGTTACTCTTAAAAATGAATTTAATGTTATAAGATGCTGGCCTGCAGAACATATAAGTCTGATTATTGCCTGATCACATAAGGTTGTACCAGGTGGGATACTACAAGCAAACCCTCTCCTCTACAATTTATGACCTCAGCAAAATTGCCCATCATACATCAGTTCCTCTTCCCTTTTGTTATTGAGGCTACCACCTCCCATCCCACAACACTCATCTGCTTTGAGCAGAACTCCATCGCAAAAGGGAAGAAGAACCAGTAAATGCCACCATCGTGAGGCAGGGAGGCAGATATTTCCCCTGGTGCGATGAGATAAGGAGGTAGCCAGGCAATGCAGGGCGTAGAGTGATGGGTTCTCCATGCCCCCCGCAGGCCCACCACGGATTCACCATGATACATGGCAAATCCCATTGCCAATGTCATAAGGTGAATGAAAATTACACCATCAATTACCATAAAGTAACTTTAAAAGTTGCAGTTATAACCCAGCCCTTCATGAAATTGTCTTTCCTTAAGATACAATATAACAAAGCTTATTTATACAGGCAGTTCCCAAGTTACGAACAAAACCGGTTCTATAGGTTTGATCTTAAGTTGAATTTGTATGTAAGTCAGAACAGATACAGTTTTTAAGTGTAACTCCAGGCATGTGTGTGTGTGTGTGTGTGCATGCACGCACATATTTTGGATAGCATAGGGAAGGGTTAATATCCCCGCGGTGTTTGTTTTCTGTCTGTGTGCTTTTCTGTCCCTATAACAATTGGATTTTTAAAGAAATGGCTTGTTGTGAAAACAAGAATTGGTGATAAAGCTTCAGTTGAGACACCTTTCCCCTATGATAACAACTTCAGGAATGAATTTCTCTTCCTAGAGGTACATTCCTCTCACTTCCTGTTGCCTTGCCCCCATTCTCAACTATGAGTTGTTTGTAGGTTGGATGTTTGGAACTCAGGGACTGCCTGTACTTGTAAAAAATAATACTCACCCAAAACACACAGTGACTTCTAATAACTATCTCAGGTCTTGAGTCCTTAGCCTGGCTTTTTCTATGCAGTAAGCAAAGCTAAGGGATGCTCCAGAGATTGTAGGAAAACTTTAGAAACGTTGGGCTTCATGGCCATCTTGGCAGCTGGCTTTGGTCCACTTTGGCCTGATCCACATGGACACCGCAAACACCACCAGCATTGTCTTAGAAGCTTTTGGCTGCTGCTGTCAAGCCAGTTGAGGTCATAATGAGAGATTCATGCAAATAGCAAGGAGAGATGTAGAGCAACACCATCCTTCTTTCTGATCACAAGGGAACCCCATTCTGACCAAATGTGACTGCAATAGCTAAGCATTCACAGGGAGGGTGTCATTTCCAGAAGAGTCTCAGGAAACATCTATACTTGCAAAGAAAGCTTCTATTCCTATCTAATATTTGCCAGAAAGGGAGGAAAACACCTTGTGAAATTGCACTATTATGTGTACTGCTCTATAGCTATCTTTTTTATTCTTCTATATAACAGGTGGCATAAAAAGCAATCATAGAATATACTGTTTACTATTGCCACAATTGGCAAGAAATACAACATCACCACCGAAAAACAACATCAATCACACAAACCATAATTTGCTCTGTGTTTCCATTAAAAAAACATTCTCGGCTGGAATGAGACACTATTGTAACCATTGTCTGTGCCTTTATTATATATTAATTTTACACCAAATACATTAAATTCATCATCACCTCATTCAAAACCAGCATACACATGGGATAAACCAGAATAATCACAACCCACATATGAGGTCATTTCAATGTCCTAATTTTCAGTGACCTCACCTGTGGTTCCTTTAAAATACCACATGGATAATTCTATGGTTGTCAGTTTTTCTGGTTTCTCCACCCCTTACTTCTAAATAATCAATGTTTAAAGCAAACAAATGTTTTGTCATTCAATTGTAAATAACCCACAATGATCTAAAGTGCTTGAGGTTCAAGAGCTTGAATCCAGTTTCACCTTCTTCAGTTAGCCCATTAAAGTATTATTTTACCATTTTGAAGCTCATCTTTCTGGATAACCTTCTCATTGCTCTGTGATTTTCTGTGGGTGGGAGATTGCGTCCTGTAGCAATAGCCTCTGTTTACCTGTTGTCTTGAGTTCAATGTAGAAAATACAGGCTATCAAAGTAATTAATACAGAATAACTAACCATTTTTGTCATAGCTATTGTTGCAAGTGCTGGATCCACATCAGTGTGAATCACATATGGATTTCTTTATGTCTAGAGGAGGAATCCTTTAAGAGACCAGGGAATGAAATAAGATGGGGGTGGAGAATGTGTGCTCATTATCCCCACCCCTTTGCTGTCTCCCTTGCCATCCTGACCGAAAGCTGCAAGATATATGATTTGCAAGATATATGATTAGCAACACAGTAAAGAAGAAAAACAAACAAACAAAACAGGAAGGGGTGGCATGGAACAAGCAGGAAAGAGAAAATCAAGAAGTCTGCACATGTATGTGGTAAGTGTATTGCAGAGTACGCACATGAGAGAGAGAGAATGGAGAAATGACTTCAAAAGGCATGAAGTGATCGGAGAGGAAGTATGCATGGTGTGTGTGTATGTAGTACAGGTAGACAGTTGTGGTACACATGGAAAGAACAGGGTTTCCTTAAGTAAAGAATACTCCAAAGTGGTTTAGCAAGTCCCTTTCTCTAAACAGCAGCAGGTATTTGTTGTTGATTTCTCATCCAAGTACTAATCAGAGCTAACCCAACTTAGCTTTCAAGATCAGAGGATACCTTTCAGTTATGTAGAATGGGCTGTGTTGAACTATTTGTTCTGACCATTATGCAATTATGTGTGCCACAATATTGTCACTAAAATATCAGAAAAATTGACAAAAGCAGACTATAAAAAGCCCCAACAGCATTGAAAAAAAATACATGCTCGTAATGCATGCAGATGAAACCAGGTGTCTTGAAATGACAGCTCTGACTGGAGTGCATACACATTAGAAAATCATAAAGAAAATTAGCATATAGTGTTGACATTGTTGGTATGCTGATTTAGTATATGCTCATGAAAATGTTTTCATGATTATATCTAACTACAAGGATATTTTTTTATAAAAAAATAATAATTTTCTGCACAATGAAAATTATAGAAAGTCATTTTAGTGTCACTCCTTCTGATGGTGTCACCTGGTGTGATCTCCCCCTCACACCCCACTAGTGATATAACTGTGTAAAATGCCACATAGTGGCGCTTCCCAATATCTCTAAATTTTGGCTTTTGCACCATGAAGCTTTGTGAATGGAAACCAATAAATGCTTTGATCATTTTAACCCATCTTTCCATCTGGATATACCACTTGCTCTCACATTCCACTCTGCTCTACCCCAAGGGCACAAGAACACTCTTTCTGAACAATAGCAAGGACTTCCTGAGCCACATTTTACCCATTTAGCTGCTTTCTGTGAAAGATTACTCCATCCTTATGGAGAGCAAATACAAACTATACCCACAGAGGGCACTCATTATCTGGGAAAAAGAAACCTAAAATAAATCTGTTTGAAGGGTAAAAATTGTTATGTATCTATTTCTTTTTGAGCATCAAACTTGCAGATGTAAGGGATTGCAAACTAAGACAGCAAATTTGCAGGATCATTATTGTGTATTAGAAGCACTGGAGTGAATCATGCATGGTGCCGTGCTCTTCATTGGGAACAGAGAAAACAGGACAATTTCAATTGTATGCAGTGTGAAAGCAAATTTATGTAGGCTCACCAAATACATCCTAATAACAAAAATGATTTCTTCTATTTCCAGAATAGCCATATTGCATTGGGCACATATGCAAGAAGATTCTCTTTCAGATTGCAGCAGAAAGTAACAACCTTTTCTCTCTTCTTACCTCCCAGGCGTGTAAAGCTCAGTCAGTTACTAAAGGGAACAGCACTGAGTCATTGTAACATGGAAATGCTTTCCTTTTAGGTTATGGTTAGCATGTTATGGATTATCTGGGCCTATAATCATGTTCACAATCATTCATCACATTTACAATCAGGAATGGATAGAAACTAGTTAAATGGCTTGACACAACTAGGTTTGATTTAATAAATAAATAAATAAATAAATAAATACATTTCTAAGTTTTTTATTTTTGAGTTGTTCTAAGTACACCTGATGTTGTTTATTTTATTGTTTATGATTTGATCTGTTTGTTATGTTATGTTGGCATTGAATGTTTGCCAATTTTCTGTTGTAAATGGCCCTTAGTCCCCTTGGGGAGAAAAGTGGTATAGTAATAAAGTGTATTATTATTATTATTATTATTATTATTATTATTATTATTATGTGATTCATAGCAGTTATAACTAATAATGAGCCCACCTGGACTTAGAAGGTTGGGAATGAGTAAATACAGTTGTGTGCATATGTGTATGTAATCTCTGATAGGGACTATGTGTTTTTACCAATCTCTTCTACTCTCCCTATTTAATTGTGTCCTTTCCATTTTGGGCTATGAAATAATATTTGCCATTTATTAAGATGGTTCCCTCCTTCTTGATATGTCAGTTTCCATGGACACTAATAAATTTGGTGAAACATAGCATATTTTGCTAGCATTCTATGAGAACTAGGCCTTGAAGCTGGTAGAGGTGTATTGTCTTCACCTTGCTCAAAAACAATAAACTCTGATATAAAGAGCAGACCAACGTCAGTTGGCATGCATTTTATCTCATCTTTTTTTACTGGAGGTGCCAAGGACTGAACTTGAGATCTTTTGAATGCTGGCCATGTGTGCTGTCACTGTGTGACAATTGTTCCCAGTAAGGATTCTGTGTATGTTTTAGACTGGAACATCTCTTCTAAAAAATATTATGCGTAATCCAAGTTTGGAAACATGGACTACAACTACCCAGTCAGCATTGCCACTAACCAGACTGGCTGGGAGAGTCTGGTGATTGTAATTTTCCCCAAACTTTCCCAAAAGTAACTTTCCTAATCTCATTAGCTCCAATCTCACTATATGCCCTTTGACATGATTCTGACAAATATAATCTATTTAAAGACACTGCAAAGTGTTATCATGATATATTCCCTTTAGCCTTCTAACCTGACATTGGCACTCTGGAGCTGACCCTGAACATACCTGTCACCATTGCTGCAGGCTTAACACCTTCTAACTTGGCCTCTGTGGCTATCACAGGAAGGTTATTTTGAGTTCAGGAATTGTGATGCAAGGATGTGTTTTTGACACAGAATTCTAGAAATAAAGCCTTGGCTTTTGGCTTACTCAGAAGCAAATCTAGTGGAAGAAACAGGCTGAATGTAGGATCACAACTTTATCTCAAGTAATGGTTCCCTCATGATAAGTTATGCTCTTTTAAAGATTTACGGTGAGCTTCTGGTGTTATCTCACAATCATCAGTTGCAACTACCTTTCAAATGTTTGGCCGTAATGCACTTTCTGTCTCCGAACTTTCAAAAAGAGTTTTTTTCCTTTCTTGTGAGCAAAACAGCAATAAACAAATATAAATGCTTATTTCTGTGGGTCTCAATTGGACATGTAGAGAGCGGGCTGGATGTAGGGCAAAATGTTATATGACTGAATCTTATGGTTACTTCTAACCAAAATAGACCCATTGAATCAACAGAATTTACCTGCTGTTGACTTATTCAGCAATAGATCCTTTGGGTCTGTTATAGTAAGCCTAACAAACAGAAGATCATAGGTCCTTTCTACACTGGCCGAAATCGGAGTTTAAAATACATGGAATAGGGTGGGATGGACCTTTCTGCAATTGGCATGAGTGGGCAGGGGCACTGTCAGTCTTCTTTTCCTGGCACCCAGAAATGATGCCAGAGATCTTTGGAGGGGGAATGCCCCCTTCCCCTCCCCAAAGCCCTCTGGCACCTGTTTGAGGAGCCAGGAAAAGAAGGGAAGCATCCAACCTCCATCTCAGCAGCTTGTCCTGGTAAGTACAGAGCAAAAAGTATGGTAGGGAGGGGAAGTTTGGAATGGTCTCCCAACCCCCTGGGCTGCCTGAGCCCAAGGAGGCGGGATAGCTGTGGAGATGGACAGCTGAGATCATAAATAGCAATCCCAGGTGTCTGTCCCCACAGATCCCATACCTCTAAAGAGCCAGACCTTTAGGGAAAGTCTCTTTAGGGGTATTGTTCAAAACATGGATTAAACCTGACAAATCAGGTTTATTGCAGGTTGAAATGAATTATCATGGTGCATCATTTGGAAGCCATAGGCTAATCTGTTTCCTATGCCACATTATGTAGATGGGGCCTCACTGAGAGTTGTCCATTGTTTATACAATTGTGATAGTTTTTTTCTAGATTTTTTAATTATTATTTTTCACAATAAACACACAGAAAATGGAAAAGAGCAATACTTACGAATACATAAAACATTAAAAGTGGATTTCCAGCTTCTCTTTTGTTGGTTTCTTTATAAAAATTAACATTTTTCTTCCACTTGATATCTAGCATATTGTTTACTTCTGCTTGTTTTAACGCTGACAAACAAATATCCTAATTTTTTTGTCTCTAAACCTGCACATAAAGTCTTTCCTTTTCCCTCAGAAATATGATGACAAAACGATGGCCAACAGTCAAGGAGAAGCCATGCATTTGAAAATGATTTTTTTTTTGCAATGCACACCATCAAACTATAGGTCTCAAGTGACTAGGATGAATCCTGAAGTACTTTCAAACTATGCCCCTGCTTCTTTTGGGGACTGAAACCCTCAGCTATGATTGGCTATTTAGCCAGACCTTAAAATCTACAAAATCTCTGCTTTATCAGAATTGGGTTTCAGCCTCTTGGCCTTTATCCAGATCATTATAGCATTTGAGCATTGCCCCATTTGTTTCAGGTGACAAGATCAAGTAGGGCTGAGTATCATTGGCATACAGATGGCAACCAATCCCACAACCCCTGAACCCTGGGGTGTTACTGACCCCTTGAATCAGTGGTTTAGACCCAATGAATCAATGGAACATGCATAAGTGCTGAGCTTTCCAGTTCCCATTGATTGAACAGGCCTACTTTAGTTGGGATGACTGACTGCATTGTGAGTTATACTCTCCTCTGTTAGAGAGCTCTGGTGTCACAACAAACTACAAGGATTTCTTAGGATAGAGCCATGGAAATTATAGCCATATCAAAATGCTACAATTCTGCATTGTGTGTGGTCTGCTTGCGATGATATACTCTCTCACTGAGAACTCAGTTGAAGACCATCAAGTACCAAACTGAATATCACAGGAGATCACCCAGAGGACACCAATGCCATTTGTCAACCATTTCTAAAAAAAAAATCTTAATTAATTCTCATCTAATTCTCAAATATGAGAAACAAGATCTATTTAATTCATTTTCACTTGCCTGTCTGTTTTATTTCCCAATTGGCTTAAACTTTCCTTGCCTTTTAAAATCAGTGATATTCAACTGGGACATTGACTGAATATTTGATTTGGAGCATGGTAGATGCTAGCATGGACAAGAGATATTAAGGATTTCCCCCATTTTTCTGACAGTAATCTAGAGGTGTGTGTATGTGTATTTATACACATGCTAATTTCCTTTCATCACAGAGTAAAATATAAACAGCCATCCAGGCACACCCTGTCTCCTACCAGGAATATTAGACATGACCGAGAATACTACATTATGACTTATTGCGTTTACCTGATAGCTTACTTCTGTAGAATGGAAGACAAGCATAACACAGGATCTGTCAAATATTCTATCGCTCAGGTAGGCCAATTGTAAATTTTGACCAGGGAAAGGAATATACAATGACATCAAGGTTATGTGGTCCTCAGCTGACAAAATGTATTATCTCCCATGATCGGTCATTTGCCAAGATCCTATTGGATTTTCTCATTCTCTTCCTTCCTTCCCTCTTCTTCTTTTTTTTAAAAGAAAACATTTTAGAGACCTTAATAACCATAGAAGGATGTTGTAAAGCAAGCAAAGGTATCTATCATTTTTATTCAGTTGTGCCTGATAAAAAGTAAGTTCAAGCAATAAATCCTACGACCTTGAGAATTTAAAAATAAAACACTATGACCATGACTTCACTGTTAAAACAGCTCCTCTTTCAGCTCCTCGTATGGGGGTTTTCATCCTTTTTTCTACAGAGGCAATTCTGCTGAATCTTACTTAGAATAAACAGGGAAGGATGAGACTCTGGGGGGAGGGGTCCTTCCACATGGCAAAATTATAATGCTATCATTCAACTTTAAATGCCATATTTCCATTCCGTGAAATTCATTAGTGGAAGATTGGTCCTTTGACATTCTTAGCTAAAGGGCCCCTCCAGTAGCTCCAACCAAACTACAAAGCCCAGGGCTCCATAGAATGCAACCATGGATGTTAAAATGGAATCCTAATGCTCTTGGATAATGAGAAGGGACTTCTGATTGGTTACAATGGAGAAATAGTAGAAATCAATTGATGAAGCCAGGAAACATATATACTTCTGGCTATTGCAAGTATTTCAAAAAGGGCATTAGAGATAGAAAAATTACACAGAAGGGAGCAATAAATAGTTAAAGGAGAGCTTTCCAAACTGTGTGTCGTGACAGGTTCGTGTGTCAGCTGCAGTTTGTAGGTCTGTCACAAAAACTAATGAGAACTGACAAAAAATTTAGAAATGAATGTTATTATCTTATAAATAATATATTTTTAAAAACATAAATAACAGTTTTTTTATGAAATATGCTGTGACCCCATACCTTTTGTTATTACAAATGATATGTTTGTCTGTATCTTCTATTGGGCATTGGTTTAACCTCTGGTTTGTTAGTAAAACAGAATAACTGTTTCACAACATGATGCATATCTAAAAACTAATTTGGGAAGCTCCGAGTTAGGCAATGGTTACATCTTCACTACAAGGCAGGTTTACAAAGTTTGCTGGGTTTTTTGGACTTAGGAGAAGGAAACTGGAGTGCGGGCAGGGTAGAGTAGGGACATGTTGAAAAAGTAGATAAACAACCCACCCACATCTTTCTAGTTATACTACAAACCAATGCTGCTGCAAGATAATGGCTTCCAAGTCAATGGTTTGGTGAGTCTTCCCTGGGTTTTAGTCCAAGCTTTGGAGCAGGACTTCTTAAACTTTTCCCACTTGCAACCCCTTTCTGATAAATTTTTACATGACCCTGGGTATATAAAATGGGTACAAAAACTAAATATTTATTGATAAGTCAGCATTTGCAAGGCTTACTAAACAGGCTGATTTTCCTTTTTGGGGCGAACAGCTAAAGCATTTTGGGTTGTTGTAGGTTTTTTTCAGGCCATATGGCCATGTTCTAGAGGCATTCTCTCCTGACGTTTCTCCTGCATCTATGGCAAGCATCCTCAGAGGTAGTGAGGTCTGCCTGCATCTATGGCAAGCATCCTCAGAGGTAGGTAGACCTCACTACCTCTGAGGATGCTTGCCATAGATGCAGGCCATACGTCAGGAGAGAATGCCTCTAGAACATGGTCATATAGCCCGAAAAACCTACAACAACCCAGTGATTCCAACCATGAAAGCCTTCGACAATACATTGAAGCATTTTCTTCAGACTCCACTGTAAACTGCACATTTTTGCTAACAGATTCATGTAAATGTCTGGATGATGTTCAAAAACATTTTACTAGTGTCAAATTTTTCATGACTCTTCCATTGAGCTAAGGGGACCCAATTTAGCACCAGAACCCATAGTATAAGAAGCAATGCTTTAGAGATTATATCCAAGGTACTAAATCCCATTTTTTTCAATAGAATCAGCATTTTGGATAGCACCTTCACCACCACATGAACAAAAAGTTCACTGGTATCTATTGATAGAATTTAGGTATATCAAATTAAGATGGAGGACAAGAGAGTCAGAGCAGGCAAAAAGAAGTGCATTCCTTCCTTTCTTTAAAATATTTCCTTTTCACCTTCTATGGAAAGGATCTAGGGTAGCGTATAGATGTGTGAAAAAATATATTCAGATACAACAAATTTCACAACAAGATAAACAGATCGCATGCACTGAGACTCCCTTTGTTTTGGTTTTACACCATCCTAAATCACCTTTGGCTGAAAAGGGTGGGATAAAAGTGACGTAAATAAATAAATAAAATTAAATAGCTTACAAGTAAGTACTGAAGCAGGGTCTAAATACCCTAAAGACATCACATCTGATCTGGGAAGCTAAGAAAGGTCAGCCCTGGTTAGTACTTGGATGGAAGTGCCAATGAATACCTGGTGCTGCGGGCTATATTTCAGAGGAAGGAACTGGCAAAAACAGCTCTGAAGAATAATTTGCTTAGAAAACCCTATGAAATTCATGGGGTCACCAGATAACTTGAAGGCACAACTATGAAAAACTGGATCCAGGCAGGGACCACAGATCATAGGAAGGAAACATTAAAACCTTCCCATTGCAGTAATTGCCCTCTTTTATTTTAATGTTTAAAAAGGAAAAAGAAGAATAAAAATCCTTCACTGTCACAAGCCATTCACTGATTGGGAACTATAACTGCTTGTCATAAACCTATGCCCTCCTCCCTGTTTTGCCTTCCTCTCTATCTGGTATTATTTATTTATAGCAAACAAATTATTAAAAGTTTGTGGGAGGTTTAAAAATGCGTCAAGGTGGAACAAATGGTTGTTCAATAAAGCTCCCAGGAAGTCTGAAGCCTTAGAATAAACTACTTTATTTTATATTGCTTCAAAATAATCTCAAATCCCAAGGCCGTCTGAATACATACAAACAACATGATGGGGATATCTGCCTTGAACTTTTTGTGAGGCATTTTCAGGGCATATCTACTACATAATAATATTTTCAGGGTGCAGCTATATTGGAGAATTTATGATGTTTGACACCACTTTAACTGCCAATGCTAAGAATTCATAGGGGTTGTAGTTTGACGAGTTTTTTAGCCTTCTCTGCCAAAGAGAGCTGGTGCCTCACCAAACTACAAACCCCAGGAGTCTGTAGCATTGAGCTATTGTTGATAAAGTGGTGTTGAACTGCATGAGTTCTACAATACAGAGCCAGCCCCAACACAGAGGCAGTTTCCTTTGTGGATGAGTTTCTGGAGAAAACCCATGTCCTGGCCAATGGTTCTAACAGTATTTGGATGGTCACTCTAGAGCAGGCATGGGCAAACTTTGGCCCTCCAGATGTTTTGGAATTCAACTCCCACAATTCCTAACAGCTGGTAGACTGTTAGGAATTGTGGGAGTTGAAGTCCAAAACATTTGGAGGGGCGAAGTTTGCCTGCTGTAGAGGGAAAAATACTGTGGTTAAAACAGATCTTTAGCAGATCTCTTCTAATGACAAGATAACTAAGGACCTCATCACATGGGCAAAAAGCCCCGTCCTAGGATGAAGCCAGGTTGGAGCCTGCTGGAGCCCATCACGTGATGCAGGGTAACTTCCAGTGGGTCTCTGTTCTGGCTGCATCTTGGCAGCATGTTGAGAGGCTGCCCTGAGAACATGGGCAGTCACCCGTGTTCTCATTGATTAAGCCAGGGACATTGTGGAACTAAGCCGGGGACAGATGGGAAACTGGGGGTGATGCGGTATGCCGCCTGATGGTTTCCCCTGCTGCTTAACTGGTTTGCCCCATTTCCCAACAGATTCCCCCACTGTCCCCCAGCTGAAGAACCTCCATATGATGCGGTCCTATGTCTAGAATGCAAAATGTGTGACCATCCAGAATTGGATTATAAATCCCAGCAGCTTCCTAAGCAGCATAGTCAATGGTGAGGACACAGGAATTCTATTCCAACAATGTCTCAAGGGCTGTCTAGCTCTCATTCTAAGTGAGAACTAAACTTTCCAGCTTTCCCTAAGTGGCACCCAAGGCATGATGTGCAATGTAAGTTCTGTTGTAGCTCCTCCAGCGTACGAAACCTGGAAGGCTACAAAACCAGAAGAAAGATCCATTCTTCTTCCAGTTCTTTCCAATTACAGGAGGAAAGACTGCCTGGAGGAGAAACTGCTGTGTAAGTTGACCCGAGCTGTTTGAAAGAACAATGTGGTACAGATGTAATGCTGCTCACTGCCATGTATTCTTTCCTTCTGGCAGCAAGTCAAAACAGTTTTATTCACTTGAGTAGAAAATATTTCAGATTACTACTTCCTTCTTTTCTCTTCCTTTTCTTTCATCTGACAGTTTCAATAGAAAGGTACAAGTATTTTTTAAAAATAAAGTAGGTATAATTAGGTCCATGAATCAGTGTATAACAGGTGTAGGCAAAAAACAGCCTACAATGTCCCTGGGGTTGTTTCTGTTATTATTATTATTATTATTATTATTATTATTATTATTATTATTATTACAAATGCTAGGTGGCCATCTATTGGGGTTATTTTGATTGTGCTTTTACTACATGGCAGAAGGGAGTTAGATTGGATGGTCCCTGGGATTTCCACTATTAATATAATACAATATAATACATAAACATTTCTTGGGCTCCATGGGAAACTTTTTTTCTTTTTCTTTTTGTCATGTCATGAGCAACTTGATAAACTGCAAGTTGCTTCTGGTGTGAGGGAATTGGCCGTCTGCAAGGACATTGACAAGGGATGCCCAGATGTTTTATCATCCTTGTGGGAGGCTTCTCTTATGTCCCCACACTAGCTGGAGCTGATAGAGGGAGCTCATCTGCGCTATCCCCGGATTTCAACCTGCAACCTGTTGGTCTTCAGTCCTGCCGGCACAGGGGTTTAACCCACTGTGCCACCAGGGGCTCCGGTCTCAAACTTTTGCTTCAAAAGCAGTTCTGTGGCTGAAAAAGTTTGAGAACTCCTGCCATAGAAAATTGGCAGATTTTCTTGTATATCACTTAAAATGTTATCCTCTTTAGCTGGTGCTAGGAAACCATTTACAGGGAATCATATTAGGGGATTTATGTTCACATCTATTATGTTCTGCATGCTATTTAACATGGGAATGAAGCTGCTTGATGAGGTCATCAGGGATTCTGGAACTGAGAGATATCAGTATGCTGTCGGGAGCCAGGTCTACTGTATTTCTTGTCATCTAGGTCAGGTCAGTATGCAGGTGCTGGACTGACGCCTGGGTGTTGTAATGAGTTGGCTCATGCCCAATAAACTGATGTCAAATCCTTGGAGGCTCTGTGGTTTGGTCTTTCCTGGGATCTGGAACTGAATAAGCAAAAGGTCTTGGGTGTGATTGCTCAAAGGAATGGATCCAAAGCTTAGAAGTACTTTTGGACCGGTATTTGTCAATAGAACCCCATGTGTTTGTATCTCTGATTGCCTTCAATTGGCCTACCTAGCTAAGATTTTTTCTAGAGAGGATTAACCTGGGCAACTAATGCTCATCTCAATGATTTACCTAACTGGCTCTGGGGAATTGTAATAAGAAGGCACTGTGTTATAGTGGTTGCTGGATGACATCATTAAGACCTTTGGGACTGGGTGCATCAGCATGCTTTCTTTCTCCTTGTCAAGGGAATCAGCTTTGGGTATGTAGTTACTGGAACTGTGCCTGGATTTGGTAATGGTTTGGCTGAGGACCAATAAACTATGGGTGAATCTCAATGAGGTGTACGGCTCTGGGTTGGCGATTCTCAGACCTGGGACTTACTAAAAACCTAATCCTAGATGTGGTCTCACTCCTCCTGAAGCTTGGGAGCCAGGGGGACTCCGTGAATCAGAATATTTGGGACAAGCATCTCATGGTCCATCTCGTGGATTTTCCAGGAGAAGAATTACTTTACTAATGTCTTCCTTTCATCCTTTCTTTCATCTAGTTTATACCCCACCTTTTTCCTGGCATTGGACCCAAAGTGACTTACAGAAATTTAAAACACTCACTGTGAGCATATGGAGAGCAGGCACTCTCTGGACTATTGGGAAGTGTTGATTGTCACTCCTCCCAGATCAAATTGTTTTGACGGTTTTGCCAAATAGCAGAAACGCAGGCTCCTGTTGTGTGATAGAAAAAGAAATGACAGCACCAGGGAACTGCTCACAGCTTATTCCCCACTATATTCACCACTAACTGAATTTGCATCCGCTTAGTAATGAAGCCAAGTAAGCCGTCTCTTGGGGAGGGTCCCTTGTGCGCTGGAATTTTTGTTTGCAGCATCTTTTGCAAATTGTTTGTTTTCTCAGTGAAGCAAACTCGAATGAAATAACACTGTTTTATTGTGAAATCTACATGGTTGTCTGCAACTCCTGATGGAAAGAGCAGCTTTTTTTGTTTTGGAATTGCTGCTGCCTCTCCAGCTGTTTGAGATTGCAAAATGACCCTGCAAAGCCATTTCTGAGCAACAGGGGAAGGATGCTGCAGAGGATCTTCTCTAACCTTACCAAAACAAAAAAGTGTGCCTAAATACTAATATTAACAAGACAGTTTATATGCAATTCAAGCAAATGCTAGGAAATCCTGCACAGACAGGTTGCTGCCTTCGAAAGTGTGATTTCTGGGAGACCATCTGTATCCTTTATTTATTTGGCAAATTCTTTACTGTTCTCTTGAAGAGCAGCACTTAAAGGGCCAATGAAGATACAAACCTAATAAAGCAAATACATTAATCAGATTAAAAACACCTCTTAAAAACATATCACACTATTTAATACAACCAGAGACAGGACTGTATTAAATTGATATGCAATAACATCCATTAACATGATACAGAGGATATAAAATATGATCCCCCTGATGTGAGCTCAAAAATTCATGGTTTCATTTATACATGCCCAAGAATGTATGGCTTTCCATAGTCCATGAATGTTTGCCATTGTGTTTTATATTGTTGTAAACCGCCCTGAGTACCCTTGGGGAAATAGGGCATGCTATAAATAAAGAATAATGATATAGGTAAACTACTACTCCCATCATCCCAGAGCCATTCCTACAAACACTGCCAACAGTTAAAATTGGCTATGATGAGTATGTGTGTCACTTTTAATCCAGATCCATTGTTGGAGGATGGGGGCGGTATGCACAGTGGTCTTTGATTGTGTGCGAACTGCAAAAACTATTGTCCAGGGCCAGTCTCCAAACCCCAAATCTGCTCATACTTAAAGGTAGTCACAATACTCTCTGGATATGGATGAACTACAACTCCCATCATCTAAAGTCACCCCCCCCCCCACCAGTACTTAAAGGTGGTCATAGTGGGTTTGTGTGCCAAGTTTGGTCCAGATCCATCATTAGTGGGAGTCACAGGATTCTCTAGGTGTGAGTGGACTATAACTTTCATTGTTCAAGGTCACTCTCTCCCAAATCCCTCTAGTATTTTTTGTTGGTCCTGGTGGGCATGTGTGCCAAGGTTGGTCCAGATCTGTGGTTGGTGGGATTCACATGGCTTTCTGGATTTGGGAACCATTCTGGAAAATAGATAACTATCTGAAATTTCATTGGAGGGAGGGCATTTCGTGGTTCCCCATGAGTGGAGGTCATAGTTGCTCGTGGAAGTGGGGGTCCCAGCCACATACATAAAAAAAAAACTGTCAACATTGTGTTGTGAATTTTGACTATTATTTTTATTTGGTAACTTGAGGTGGGGGGAGGGTTATAGCTTTCATCAGGTTCTCAAATGGTTCCATGACAACACAAATGAGTCACCACCTTAGGAGATGCATATGGCTTTTGGAAAGCTCTTCCTAAATAACTTTTTTTAAATCCAAGAAACTGGTTCACTTCAGCTCAGTGACTTAAGACAAGTCACCGAGACAAGCTGCAAGCCTAGGCCTGGCTTAAAAAAATATGATTTACTTGACATATCTTATTTCTGTGTTTCCATGTCCTGAGCAAATGGATTAGTTAGCTTGACCATAAATTCTTGGCTGTGATGGAGCTGTTTTTCATCTCACTGCAGATAAAATTACTCTTCTTTCTGTACTGGACAGGCTTTCCCTTTCAATCAGTAATTTTTATCTCATGCTGCAGTGGCGACCAAGGTTGATATACATGGGAGACAAAGAAAGGCCATTGAAATGTTAGCTTCTTTCTGATATAAAGAGCTTATTAAACACCCCCGGTCAGGGATGACAGGACAAAACTAACCTTTTCTTTTCTGCCTGCCAATTTCCCCCTCAAATGTCTTCCTTCAGTCAGTCTTACCGACCTGTTGTCTGGAGCAAGTAAAGGTCATGAGACCTTGATATTTGGCTATGATTAGGTGCTACGGAAAACCCAACATGGGTGATTGACTGACACACACAGACACCCAAGGACAATCTGCACTTGTCCATCTCATTTCAAACTGAACTTAGAAGTGTGGCATGTCAGACAACAGCTAACATTTGTGACCACTCTGCTATGGACAGCCACTGTAAATAATTGTAAAGTGATGTGGATGTTGTTGATCTTGCCACCCTAAGCTAAATTTGGCTGTGTGCCCAGGTACCATAATGCAGTTTTTGTTTCTTATTTTATGTCAGCCAGCGAGGAAATTGATGTTAATCCGAATAAGCACATCCTATGTTGCCATTGTCTCATCTTTGATGTGGGAGCATGTCTTTAAAGGGGACTAGTGAAACTGCCACAGTGTTGCATTGACTTCTTTAACTAGGATGCCGTGTCTGGAGTTACTAGACATCTTTCAGTGCCATCTACAGCAGCTCAGTTTTTAAACCCACTAGTACAGCTTTTGAGCAACGTGTTTTATAGTTCTCCCCACAAATTTCCATCGCTTAAATCACTATTTCAGCCAGGTGGATCGACACACATGTCACTGCTCTATAAAAATGCATTTTAAAATGCTATCCATGGATATCTGAAAAAAGGACATGACACTATTGATTTGGGGCAGGAATTGAATTCAGATCTTTTGCTTCATGCTGCTGCACTTCAAGCAGCTGAAGTGACTTGCAGTTTCTCAAGTTGCTCCTGATATGAAAAAAAAGTAAAGAAATGTATCATGTTACATTTTGATGAAAATTTCAATAGGTAAAATTACATTCATTTTTAGATAAATAAAACATTTAATGTGTATCTCGGAAGAAAACTACAACATAGTCTTCCTTTGTAGTCACTGCTGTTTGTCCTTACTTCTCTCTGCATGTTGACCTATGAATCAGATGGTAATCATTCTCAAGGGCCTTCTGTTGTATTTTCATGAATCTGCAGTCCTTTGATAAATAGTGTCTGTGCATGACAAAAATTGTAACATTATCGTTTTTTTATTTGTATGGCACTAGGAATGTATATGCACACTTTACATGGTTTCTCTAGCCGTATTAACAACCTGGTAGACAGGACTGCTGCCTTCCACGATCATGCAGAGAATTGAATTTGAAGGTCTTATTGTTTCTAGTCTGGCATTTTAAACATTACCCTCTACAAGTTTTCTCAGATCAATTTTAACTGTAAAAATGTGAAGAAAGCTGAAAATAGTGGGAAGGAGTAACAATGTAGTCATGTAATTTGCATAATTAGAATAATTATAATACAATGTAACAATTTCATGAAAGTTGCATAATTCAGAAACAATACATATAATTAGATTATAACAAAGGTTTTAAAATGTTATAATTAAGATGTCTAATTTGTATTCAACTTGCACAGAATGCATAGTAGTTAGAATAATTTGCATAATATGCAAATTAGACTGTTGGGTTTGAGGAAATAGAATATGGCGATCCTTATTATTTCGTTAGTAAGGGCTGGAATCCACCTGGGCACTCAGGGATATTTTACTGCTGTAGTTACATAGAGACACAGTGACTCTCATCTCATCCCTCATAATTTACTTGAAAGCAGCCATTGCGATCAATTGGAGATCTATTTTGACTTTCAAGAAACAAACAAATGAAGTTCCCAAACCCTCTCATGAGTGATCTCTGTGGTGACAGGCAGAAACAGGGACCCTGTCCCAATTCTCCTTGTGCTGGAGGCAGTTCATGCCAGGGCAGGCGAAAACATCAATCAGCTGTTTCCTGAGCAACAAGAGTGTATGTATGTATGTATGTATGTATGTATGTATGTATTTATTTATTTATTTGCCATATTTATATACCGCCTTTCTCAGCCCGAAGGCGACTCAAGGCAGTTTACAGTTGGCACAATTCAATGCAAACGACATAAAAGGCAATTAAAAACATTAGCATATAAATATAAAATCACGCAAAACCAATAAAAACATAAATCCTCAGTGTCTCCTTACTGAAATCATTATCCAGCCACCTAAATGAAACTATCATTGGTGTGCATTGAGCCTCCAAGCAGAGAGCATTCCACAATCGGGGTGTCATGGCTAAGAAGGTCCATTTCTGCATCCCTACACAGCTTGAATGGGAGGACACAAAAGACAACTTCTTCCCCAGCAGACCTGAGCCTGGGGAGGCACATATAGGAAAACATGCTCCATTAAGTATCAAAGCCACAAGTCATTTAGGTATTCAAATGTCTTCACATTTGACTTGATCCCAAAAGCATATTGGTAGTCAGTGCAATGTCCTTAAGGTCGGTGTTACATGGGGCCTACTCATATAAAAGAATTATAGAGCCGTTATTCCACTTCAATTGTTCTGGCTTGTGGGATCCTGTGACCAGAATGTTCAAACAGGGAACCCTCTGACCAGTATCAGAACCCCATAGGATGCAGCCATGGCACCAAAAGTATAATCGTAGTGCTGTAATGTCAGAAAGCTCATGCTGTTTTATGTTGGTATTACAGTCAGAAACTGAATCACTGCATTTTATGCTCACTGCAACTTCTGAGTCATCTCCAAGAACAACTCACACTGACTATATTAGAGTAATCTAACCAAAGGGTTATCAGTGTATGAATTACTGTGGTTATTGCAGCTAGTTAATTTAGAATTCATTGTATTGAAGTAGTTCCTTACCTCAGACCTGGTAACAGCTTGAAAACTCCAGTTTACCTAAATAGGACAGAATCTCTGTTGTTCAGTGGTTCCTCTGTCCAGGTGAATAGAGTGCAACCTTCTGGATAGAGTTTTGCAGGAGGAGGATGTGTACTACTTGAGGATGCTTCTTCATCTACCACAGTCATTAGAAGCTCACATAGGCTCTATGTTGTGGATCACCTCCTATAAACTTTGTCTTGTAGCCTAGTTGCAAGGTTATCTAGGGGAAAGTTAGCATTGCCATTGGTTATAAGCACTAGGTAAGGTTGAATGCAGCCTTGCTAAATGCCTTAAAGGCAACAGATCCTTTATGATCTTGGAAGCTAAGCAGGGTTAGTTCTGGATAGTTCTTGGATGGGAGACCACCTATGAATATCAGGTACTGTAGGCTATATTTCAGAGGAAGGAACTGGCATACCACCTCAGAAAATTTCTTGTCTAAGAAACCCCTATTACATTTATGAGGTTGCTGTCAAGGTGACTTGAAGGCAAGTACAGAGACATGGTTAACACAGTATGATACACTGGGTTGCCTTTGGAGGTGCCTTGAAAACTCTAAGTACTACATGATTCAGTAAGACAGAGACAACTGCTTTACATGCACTGGTTTCATCTTGTTTTTTGTCCACATTTGAAATGCTGGATTTAATCTATACAATGGATGTTTGGTGCCATAATGGGATTAACTCCCCGCATATGAATCTTCCTGGGTTCCAATGCTGACTTTAGAGGCCTGTCTTAGACTGCATCTCCAAAATGTTGATTCTTGAGGAGTGGCTGGCCTTACTTCTGAACTTCCCAAAGTTAATCACAATGCAGGAGCAGATGCTAGACAATACAAGCCTATAGTCCAGGCCTGGGCAAACGTCATCCCTCCAGGTGTTTTGGATTTCCACAATTCCCAACAGACAGTAAACTGGCCAGGATGTCTGGGAATTGAAGTCCAAAACATGGATTTTGCCCATGCCTTATCCAGCAAGACTGTTCTTATGTGTCTCCAAATAGCAGGAAGCCATGCAGTTTCTGTAAGCTTGGCTATATTCTTCTACTATAGCAGTGGAGGTGAATTATGTGGCCCTCAAGAGGTTGTCAAAAATCCATGGAGACTACATGCTTCCAATTCCTGCCAATTCAAGTGGCATTAAAGAAAGCATTCAAGGACCTGGGTGAGAGGGGAAGCAACTGCATCTGCGAGTTTGGAAAAGCTGCTTTCCACTCCCAATTGTAACTCAAGGTCTAAATCTAATTGCTAGTACCACTGAGTCATGGGTCTTGCATTTTCTGTCAATGAGTTGATGGATCTACTTCTGTGGAATCTAGCAATTGGATTTTACTATAGACTCCACCCTAATAGTTTTTAACTCTGACTTTCCTGCTATGTCAAACCATTTAAAGGAAGAGCCAGTATATCTGGCCAAGAGTCTAGTAACACTATCTATAATATTTTCTTCTTCTTCTTCTGACAACAGTGCTGATGGAATGAGCTTTCCATAAGACTTCCTTTGATAGATCTACCGTCTGATATCACGAAGAAAAAAAAGCACACACAAAACCTCACCATTCAAACTTCTTTCTCAAACCCTTCATCTTTTCCTTTTCTTTTTTTAACCTGCCAAACTCAGAGAAATGTTTTAAGACAGGCCTCATTCAAGCTTATAACTGAAGGCTGATGCCGTTGGCAGTTTTTAAAAGAGAAAGCAGAAAGGCAAGCAGCCTCAAAGGAGCAAATGTTTTTGAGAACACAAGGAACAGTCCAGAAGGCTTGAGACTCTCCGTGAATCTGAATCATCATCTTATAAAGCAGCAGGTGCTGGGCAACATGGTGACAAGTAGGAAGGGCAAGAATTTCAGTTTGCTTCATTTTTCATAGGCATTTACTCAAATTCAAACATTTCTTAAAGTTCAGCAATGAAAGAACTTCTTCCATCCAAACCAATGACAATGAAGGCTTATCTGTTTGAACTTGAACTAGATGAGATTCTCAAGTGTAAAAAATATATCATTAAATACCAATGTCAGAATCATCCATGGTATAGTATTTCCAATTTGAACATATGAGTGTGAAAGCTAGACAGTGAATAAAATCAGCTCATTTGAAATATGGTGCTGGAGAAGATTCCTATGGATACCGTGAACTGCTAAAAATAAAAAGGGAAACTGCATTACAGATTGATAGATTCAGTCTGACCTTAATGCTAGTTTTTTCACAGTATAGCACTACAATTATACTTTCGATGCCATGGTTGTATCCTATGGGATGGCGTTTAACAACAACCATTGCCCTTCATGATGGAATGTGCCTGGCAGAGCCCAACACTGAGTCTCCAAATATTGTTGGACTGTATCCCCCATAGTCCCCAACCACTAGCTATGATATTTGAGAATTCTGTGTGTTGCAGTTCACTACTCAAGACTTCCAAGTCATCTGGGAACTTGAAACAATGAACTGTTGGTCTGGAATGAAACCTACACATTTTCTGGATGGTAAAGAAACAAATGCAGTAAAATGTCCCTGGCCAATAAGCTGGCATTGTTTGTTTTTGTTCATTTGTTCAGTCATCTCCGACTCTTCGTGACCTCATGGACCAGCCCACGCTAGAGCTCCCTGTCGGCCGTCACCACCCCCAGCTCCTTCAAGGTCAGTCCAGTCACTTCAAGGATGCCATCCATCCATCTTGCCCTTGGTCGGCCCCTCTTCCTTTTACCTTCCACTTTCCCCAGCATAATTGTCTTCTCCAGGCTTTGCTGTCTCCTCATGATGTGGCCAAAGTACTTCAACTTTGTCTCTAGTATCCTTCCCTCCAGTGAGCAGTCGGGCTTTATTTCCTGGAGGATGGACTGGTTGGATCTTCTCGCAGTCCAAGGCACTCTCAGAACTTTCCTCCAACACCACAGTTCAAAAGCATTGATCTTCTTTCGCTCAGCCTTCCCTAAGGTCCAGCTCTCACATCCGTAGGTTACTACAGGGAATACCATGGCTTTGACTAGGCAGATCTTTGTTGCCAGTGTGATGTCTCTACTCCTTACTATTTTATTGTTTAGGCATTGTTTAGGAGTATGCAAACATCCATATCTTCAGTATTTAGTTAGAACGTGTTAAGTAGGAATCTTGGGTAAACTCTGTACATAACATTTTCCTACATGAACCTGTTCCAGTTAACTGACTTTGTATAGATTCATATTACTGTTGTCATGCATGATTGAAAATGCATGTGAGAAGTAACTAACAATTCTCACTAAGCAATAGAGAGTTGCTATTGTGTGCTTTCAAGGCATATGTGACTTATAGCAACCCAAAAGTGAAGTTATCACTGGGTTTTCTTGCATGTGCCATATTTTCTTCTAAAGTCACATTCAACATTCAAGACTAGTTCATCCACTGATAAAGGCTATAATTATTCTACTTTGACAATATTTTCATAGTTGCTATAGCCTTTCATTTTCTAGTGGCCAAACATCTAGTGAAAGGTCTCTCTATAGGGGTGTAGGCTGGTACTATGATGGTTACTGCGATGCTAAAATAGAGGATGTTTTTATGGAAACCAAAGTTATTTACTCTACCTAAAAAAACTATGAGCTGATCACGTGCCTAGTGACACTCTCTACCTTCATTCTATACTCATCTCATGAGCCAATTTCATCTGATCCCAAATGGTGGGCTTCAGAGTTGAACTGAAAATATAAGTAGATCTTTTAGTTTGCTCATGCATGTTTATAGTTATGGCAGTGGCTAGGGCCTAAACACCATTAACGGCACCAATCCATCTGATCTGGAAAGCTAAGGAGGGTCAGCCCTGGTTAATATTTGCATGAGGCACCACTAAATAATGATGTAGGCTATGTTAAAAAATATAGGGGTCAAATTGGACTCATCTATCAACTGTGGCAGAGAGTCCACAATGATATATACCTGGATTAGCAGCAGAAGCAACCAGCTGTTAACAAGGGGAAATGGAATTACTGCAGAGCTTCTAGAGTCACATTTTGGAGGTTTGGACAGCTGGATCCAATATCCACAGACCCAGTGGGCCCAACACTATTGCTGGCCACAAGCAGCTCTCTTGTAGAGGCTTGCATCTGGAAAGGCCACAACAGGATGCCAACCAGTAAAAAACAGTAAAAAACAATGTTATCAGCAAGCCTTTGAGAGTGAGAGTTTATAAATGGTGACATAGCTAAGGAGGAGGTGACTCCAATGTGCCTTTGGACAGCTTGGCTATCTGGACATTAGAAGGACTCCAGAGATATTTCTGGGTTGCATCAGGACAGCTCTGGAGAAGTTTACACTGGAATATGTGGCTACACATAGATCCAGCCTGAGTCAAGTTCATTTGCTGTCTTCATGTTAAAAAAAATTGTAGCCTTCAAGAGGCCATACAACTTTGCTTCTTAATGTAGACTAAATTCCTTGTCTTTAAGGCCTCAATGACACTCGTATATAATGCAGCTTATAATTTTAACTGCACTGAACTGCATATCATGCAGTACAGACCAAATGCATTATGAAACTGCATTATATTGCAGTGCAGATGGCACCTAAGACTTACTTTTCAGTTACTTACTACATCCCTGAGATAATATTAGATCTACCTGAGATAACATTATGTCCATCTGTTGGCTAAAAACACCCACCCACACACACACACACACACACACACACACACACAGATGGACATAAAGTGGGCTAACTCTGATAATGTTACCAAACATTTTGGTATGTGTGTATCTAAAAATAATGTGGCATGCAGCACCATTGCTGATATAATTGAGGCATGAGACTTGGGAAGACTAATGTATTACTTCTGTAGAAGTCCCTCTGGGCAACAAGATTCTTGCAAAGAGAACGATAGACTGCAGAACGCATGTGGCTGACATCCCCTGAGACAAGTGTAACAGTCATTGATGATCCAAGAAGAGCCTTTCTACTACAGCTTCCACCATTTATGGTGAGAAGCCTTTTGCCATAAGCAGGTACATGACAAGATATTGGCAAAAAGATAAAGCTTTCTATGATAGGAAACACTTTGCCTTGCTGGTGTGGGGCTTGCCATTCATGGTGTGTTTTCCCATCCACTCCTTTGAAAATGGCAACCCCATTTTTCATTCACCCAGTTCTCTGTGACCAACACTGAACTCAGATCATAGAAGGCTTCGTTTAGATAATCTCATCTCCTTTTAGGATGGAGCCAATGTGTTTGATCAGTGAATCATAAGATATGAGAGCTATGACTCCTGTTGCTTTTGCAGCCGGTGGAGGAGGAGATCTCAACAGCCATTGCATGCACATGGCATGGCAGCCACCCAATGCTATTTGGACAGCACCCGTTTGCCACCTAATTACATGGAGAATGGAAATAATAAGCACTGCAGCTGTAGACAAGTCTGGCAGCATGAATAAATATTGGGGGGGGGGGGGGGGGGTATCAGCCTATCACTTTAATAAGGCAATAATTCCATTAACTTGAATTTCCCTGTCAGCCACTTTTATTAAACACAAGGAGCAACTATGCTATTAGCAATACAGAGTGAGCCAATGCTGAGAAAAATCATCCCTCCTGCATGCTTTGTTCAGCAGAGTTGGTTAAGCTGATTAGACAAGAGGAGAAAGAAAAAGAAATAAACTCACAATGAAAAGAGGAGGCGAGAGTGATCACAATGCGGTCCAGCACTGCCTGCTCAAATCCATGGCTAAAAAGGATGAAATCTCAGTGCTTAGTATAACATACGTAGTTCTGATCTAGCCTGGCTCACTATTAAATTGTGCACAGCTCCAAAGGTGTGTTGCTCCATCTAAATCCAAAGTTGTTCCTTTGTGAAAGATCACATTTAGGAAGATGCTTCAAACTAGATCTGGTCCATTTTTGTCCCAGTCTGAAATCCAGACTTCAGTTCTATACAACCCTTTATTGGCTTTAAATAGCCTCTCTAAAACATCTATGCCAATATTCTAAATTACCTACTTAGGCATAAAAAGGAGGAATGGAAAGAAAGAAGGGTTGAAAAGAATGTAGCAGCACCTGTAAGATTAACTGGCTTTATTTTTATGAGCTTTCATGGTTATAAGTCCTTTTCTTCGGCGGCAGAATAGAGTGATAATAAATGCTCAGGTATAAAGCATATATAAGGAATTGAGGTAGTGGGATGGAATCTAATAGGTTCCAGAAAGATGAAGATCATGATCCTTGCCCTATTTTTAAAGGCTACATACATGACACAGCTCCTTCACATCTTTATAGTGATGGTTTAGTGTTGAAGTGTGAAAGCAATACATCTTAGGATGTATCTACACTGTAGAACTAATTCATTTTGAGACCACTTTAACTATCATGGCTTAGTGCTATGGAATCCTTGGAGTTATACATTCACAAAGCCTTTAGCTTCTCAACTTCAGGGATTCTTGGATGAAGCCAATTATCTTGATCCATTATAAGCTGGTTTGAGGCCTGGTCACAAAAAGGAGATGGCTTTGGTCGCCCTGGTGTATGACCTCTTCAGAGAGCTAGATGGCAGAGTGTGTCCTTATTGGTTCTCTTGGATATCTCAGTGCCTTTCATTACCATCGACCATGGTATCCTTCTGGGGTGGCTCTCCAGAATGGGTCTTGGAGGCATTGCTTTGCAGTGGCTCCACTGGAGGATCGCACCCAGCTGGTGAGGCTGGGGGACAGCCGCTCGGATCCCTGGCCACTGACCTGTGGGATCTTGCAAGGTTCCATTCTATTCCCCATGCTTTTCGATATCTATCTACATGAAACAGCTGGGTGAGGTCATCCAGAGTTTTGGAGTTCTGTGTGATCTGTATGCAAATGACATACAACTCTACTTCTTCTTTCCACCCAAATCCAAGGAAGCCCTCCGGATCCTGAACCAGTTCCTGGCAGTTGTGATGTACTGGATGAGGGCTAATAAACTGAAGCATAATCCAGACAAGACAGAGGCCCTCCTGGTCAGTTGTGAGGCCAATCAGGGTATAGGGTAATGACCTGTGCTTGATGGGGTTGCACTCCCCCTGAGGACACAGGTCCGCAGTCTGGGGGTCCTCCTGGATTCAGCACTGACCCTTGAAGCTCAGGTGTTGGTGGTGGTTGGAAGGGCTTGCGTGCCAGCTGTGACCATACCTAGAAAAGCCTGACTTGGCTCTGTGGTCCATGCCTTAGTAATCCATCTAGATTGGATTACTGCAATGCACTGTACTTGTGGCTGTCTTTGAAGATGGCTCTGAAACTGCAATTGGTGCAAAGACTGGCAGCCAGGCTTACTAAGTGGAGCTAGCTATAAGGAACCCCCAATGCCCTTACTGAAGCAACTCCATTGGCTACCGACAAGTTTCCAGTCACAATTCAAAGTGCTGGTTATTATAAAGCCTTAAACAGTTCGGATCCTGCCTATCATCTACCAGGGAGCCCCTCCTCCCAGTCTCATCAACGTCACAAGCACGGTTGGTGGAGGCGAGGGAGAGGGCCTTCTTGGTGGTGCCCCCCCCCCCTCAACTTTGGAATGCCCTCCCTGGGGAGATCAGACAGGCCTCCATACTGTCCTCTTTCCATAGAGACTTGAAGACCTGGTGGTTCAAACAAGCTTTTGAAAATGCCTAGTCCCTAGTTGTCCTGTTCAATAGTTATGCAGTTTTGCACTTCATTCCATGCCCTCTTTCCATGGTTATAGCTTTGCCCTTATCCCATTTCCTTGTTCTGTTGTTTGCAGCCTGGCCACGTTTACAGCAGATTACTGCCATTGGTTTATGAGTGCAGTTTTATTGAGTCTTAGTTGTTTTATATGCCTATGTGTTTTACTCTATTGGATTTTATACTGTGTTTTATTTCATGTTCTGTTTTTAGGCTCCTTGTGCCATGTGTAAGCCGCCTTGAGTCCTTTCGGGGAGATGGTGGTGTGATACAAGAATAAAGTATTATTATTATTAAACTATCTTCTCTGTCAAAGAATGCTGGCACCTCACCAAATTACAGATCCCAGGATTCCATAGTATTGAACCATGGCAGTTAAAATGGTCTCAAACTGCATTAACTCTACAATGTAAATAAAGTATCCATAGTTTTGTATGTGCAGCTAAATAATATCTCCTGTCCCAAACACCGCAGTACACTTTAAGAACCAGAAGCTGGTCTGGGCAAAGAAGGCCAATTCAGCTTCCAGTTGGGATGCAAGAATGATTACATTTTATCATTCTGTCCAGCAGTGAGTGCTACAGAGACTTGCAACTGGGATCTTGTTTTCTGTTTATCACAGCATGGCTCATTGGTACCTGGAGATTACATTGTCCTCTTTCCTGTACTCTCCTCAGCAATTGAACAGACGTCATTGCTTGAGCCAGCTGCTGGATCTTTCTGAATGTAGGGCAAGGTAATAGGTTGCAAATCCATAACTGCAGTATTGAATGCCAGCCCTAATATTTGATTGCTTAAAATAACAATAGACAACGTTTTACAGGCCATATGGAGAATTTTACAGATACAGGATCTATTGTAACAAGCAGCAGGTACTTCTCATCATTCTAGGCAGAAAGAGACCTTTTAAAGACTCATGTAATGGTTTCCTGTGGCTGGAGATGCCAGGGACTTAACCTGGGATCTTCTATATGCAAAGCATGCATTCTGCCAGAAAGCCATGGATTCTCTCTTCAGTTCTTTTTTGCTTTTCTGTTATTATACTTAATCAATTCAGGTTGAACAAAAAGTTCACATCCCATGGCAGCACAGTAACATAAGATTGTTAGCCATTTAATTGAAGGGTACATCTCCTGTGCTTTTATTTGCAGATATGATCCTCATGGTGATTACTGATGATTGCTGACTTATGATGATGGCCTGCACCAGAAAAATATAAAGCCCTATCAGTAATAGCCTAACTTGTTGCTATACCTTAAAACAGCATAAGTGAAGGACCAACTTTTGTGTAAATTGACATGTAACCAGTCAATGTATTGCCTCTGAAAAAAATCATTTAAGTAACCAACATTTGTTCGACAGAAAAGCTAAGCCTTAGGCTGATAGCAGATTCTCCTGCTGTGATCCTGACAGTTCCCTCCTTGGATCTTCTGGAAGTAAAAAGTTGTCAATGATGCCCCACAACAAGTTAGATAGAACTTACCTACACACAGAAAAAGAAGAAATGGTGAGGGAAAGAAGACATATTTACTTTCCCAATATCAAATCTGTCACAATTGTGAACCTAACCTTAAATGAAAGAAGATCAAACTGATCCTTGGAGGAGTGCCTTCACCATTCCTTTTTCCTTCTGTCTCCTTAAAGATTTTTAATTATTTATCATGCTTATTTAGTTATCCAAATACAGGTTGAGTATCCCTTATTTAAAAGTGGGATCAAAATTATTTTGGATTTTAGATATCCCCCCGCCCCCAGATTTCCCCAGATTTTGATGGAACCGAAGTCTAAACACAACATATATTTATGTTTCACAGAAACCTTATACATATAGTTTTAAAGTAATTTTATACACATGAAACATCGTAAGTGTATAATGAGCCATGAGAAAGCAAAAGTGTTAGTCATGGGGATAATTTCAGATTTTGGAATTCTGGATAAGGGATGCTCAGCCTGTATTTGGAATGCTTATAGGGATTGAATACATTGCCTCAATGATAATTATAATATTTTATGTCTAACTTGTCTCCCAAAATTGAGAGTGAAAGTAAAGCCATTCTCTGATTTTTATTTAATTTTATTTATATTTCAAATTTCACTTTTTAAAAATCCTTAAATGGAAAATAGCATTAGAACTCTTACAATTTAATTATTTTATATACCCATATACAAAGGAAAGCTGCAATGAACAAATTAATTAATAGAGCCACAGTAAAGCTAATTATGATAGTCAGAAATAACTCTATGAAACAGTCATTCTTAGCCTAGTACCAACATGACAGGAGATGTGGCAGTAATGGATATACTTGGAGAAGCGACATTACAATGTCAAGGCATTGTCAAAGAACAGTCCTTGTCTTGTTCCAACCACTGATACACTACCCTCAGTGATGGGGCCACGGAATACACTTTCTCTGAAGATCTAAGAATATGTGAGGCATTTCTTTTAATACTTTGGTACCAAGATTTTTAAGAATTTAAGAATAATCACCTTGAACTCTGCACCATGTCAAATAGGCAACTAAATTCATCACATTCATAACTGGTGTTACATACCCCACAACCCTCCCCATTTCACTGTGGTGACCCTCTGTTATCACATTTCTTCAGCTGCTTTTACAATTTTCTAATTTTCCCTCTTTCTTTCATTCCCCCCTCCCCTCAATTATCCTCTGCTTATTTAACTTGCTGCAAATCAAATTCAAAATGTCAGGGTAGTTTCCATTTATTTAACTCCACAAGAAGAAAGAGAGGGGAAGGGGCAGACTCTTCTTCCCAGTCAGTTCAGGCAAAAGTAATCTGCTGAAGCGTTTCCTAACCTACATTTTCTTCCTCACTATAGCTTTTATAGTGAAGTCACTCTGATGTTGCTTGGTGACTCATGTGAAATGCTGGAGAGTATAGCATTATATGGTCATTGACAGATGTCGAAGGGCAGTTTCACACAACACTTTAATGTGAGTCCAATTGAGTTTTAAAAATGTGATTGCACTTGCATTGAAGTCCACACACACCCCAGAAAGTGTATTTTCCAGCTTGATTCAGCCTGGAAAATGTCAGAGGGCTGTGTGGATGGTCTGGACTGTGGGCAGTCGAGACTTCACCTACAGCGGGAAAGACGCTGGTCTTTCAAGAAGACCTGCTTCTTTCCTGATAACAAATAATCTTAGCAGAAAGCAGAGGTTTTTCTGCTTTGTGCCAAATGCAGTCACTTTTATGTGGGGCATCTTCTTGATGCCTCCCTTGAAGAAGCTGGAGGGCACATGTTTTAGGGCCTGTCTGGATGGCCCCCAAGTTAGCATCCTGGCCTCTTTGTACTGACTTTAGTTTCTAGATTGCCTTCAAGGACAACCGATTGAAAAGCACATTACAAACAAGAGGTTATCAGAGGCCACTGTGGCTAAGCTATCTCTCTTCAAAGGTATATCAGGACAACACGATTATAGTGCTTTGATTCCATCTTGAATGTCATGGGTCTATTCTATAAATCCTGGGATTAGTAGTTTCATTAGGTACTTAGAAATGCCTGGCACAGATTTCTAATGCTGTAGTTTGGAGTGCTGTAGAGTATTCAAACTACTTCATCACAGAATGGAGGTAAGGTAGTTAAAAGAGATCAGACTTATATATGTGTGTGTGTGACATATGGCCATAACAGATGAAACCAGGCCAGAGCATTGTGTCACAGAGTCCATTATATAAAACTAAAAATTGAGAAAAAATAATTGGCACTAGTTGGTAGAAGCTAAGTTTTTGTAATTAATCCCCAAGCAACATGCAGAACTGTAGGAAAATGGTTAAAACGTTCACAGCTTTTTTTTCTCCTAGCTTGTTTCAGTCACAGATTTATCACGCTCACACAGCACCCCTTTTAGCATAGTTACTCCTACATATGTCACCCTGAAAAACTAAGTGATTCCCAATTCAAGCCAAAAGAAGGTGTTACGGGCTAGATGAAAGCTTTTGAGAGGGGAGAGGAGAAAACAGCGTACATTCAAAGAAAACAAAGAACTTCTTTAAACACAATTGCAAAACACTGACTGGGGTATAAAAAGAAGACAAGAAGGGTATCCATTGTTTGGAGGTCTAAAAGTGTGACAATAAAAGGTGTGAGTCAAATGAGGAAGAATGCCTGTGTCCCATGTAGGAAGATGTTGGAACGTATTACAAGATATAACAGCTAGATCTGCATGCATGAGAAGTTTGGGTTTTTCTTCTAATGCGGGCCTAGCTTTGCTTTTGGTCCCTTTTACCTGTGCAATTGTGGTATCCGAAATGGATGCTACTCTCACTCCAGTGGCCAGTGAAACAGGATGGCTTGCTGTGTGCTTTTCCAGGATAGCAGTAGAAGCACTGTTGCTTCAAGTTGTATTACTGTTGTAGAAAAAGGTCAAGTAGCTGTGGCAATTGAGGCCCCATCAACACTGGATTATATGGCAGTGTAGACCCATAAAATCCAGTGCAGAGCAGTTCAGTCTGTTTTATATGAGTCTATCCTGACCATATAATGCAGTCAAACTGCATTATATGGCAGTGTAGATAGGGCCTATCTTTGCTGTGGGCCAAAATTGGGGGCTTTTCACTGTAGTTCAGAAGTCACTCCAAATGTTGCCTTTTAATAGTGTGTGTCTGTACAGCTGAACAATGAGCTTTTATGCTGCAGAACTCTCTTTTCTGGGAATACCAAAAGGCAACTGAAACTACCAGCTACAAAGATGGTATCCTTACAGTTATTAGTGAAGTGGAAATCAGGCCCACAGATCTCAGCGTGCATCTACATTGCAGAAAACTGGTCTTATTTTAACAATCAGGGTTCAGTGTTATGAGATCATGGGAAAGGAGATTCCATCTGAACATTAGGAAGAACTTCCTGACTGTGAGAGCCATTCAGCAGTGGAACTCTCTGGCCCAGAGTGTGGTGGAGGCTCCTTCTTTATAAGCTTTTAAACGGAGGCTGGATGGCCATCTGTCAGGGGTGCTTTGAATGCAATATTCCTGCTTCTTGGCAGGGGGTTGGACTGGATGGCTCATGAGGTCTCTTCCAACTCTATGATTCTATGATTCTATGAATTGTAGGTTTTCAGGGTCTTTTACCTTCTGTTCCAAAAATTCTGGTGACTCACCGAAGTAAAAATCCCAAGATTTCATAGCATTGACCAATGGCTGTTAAAAACTGCATTAATTCTACAGTGTAGACACATCCTACTAAATAGCAGACTTGCATGGGCTTGCTCTGAAAGAGTTTTGTTGAAGTTCAGAGATTTATTATTGATAAGCATCCATTTAATCAGATATTTCATGATACAAGTGTTATTCTAAGCTGGCAAGCATGCCTACATCTGGTTGGAGAAAGTAGGAAGGAATATAAGTTGTTGAGGAAATAAAAAACCCACAGATTGTGACAAGCACATTCCTGCAGTATGCTTAAAAATATCTCTGCTTTATCATTCATAAAGCATTGCTGCTGATAATTTGCAATTTGTAAATACTGTTGGTTCTTCATAATCCCAATAACATAATCATTTTAGTAAGAGCAACTTAAAGTACGGATATAGATGTCACCGTGTATCATTTCTATTTCTCTTATACTTTCCATAAATCATTTTAGTTTCAACCAAGACATTCTGTCCAACAATACAGAAACACATGAAGCTGGGAAAGCACCTCCACATCACCAGGTGAAATAACTGAACTGGGAACTGTTTTTCATCTAAAAATGTTTTCCCCAGTTTTCCACGTCTTTCTTTCTTCCACAGGAGACAGAAGATGAATGTAAATCAGGGGCGTCACGTGTATACATTGATTCATGAGAATCAAATTCTCACAGCTTTAGCCTGCGTTACAGTGTGTGGAACCCAGGCAAATTAGCCTGGTGTAGATCATCTTCAAATTAGCCTGGTGTAGATAATCTGGGACTATACTCCTGATGGCCCGGAACTGCATTTGCATTGCTGAACTGTCATCTTCTTCATGCCACTGCTGTTCCCACCTGACCACAGAGCACCACTATAGTGCTTGGCCACCACAGTCATTTTTGCTAATATCAGATGCATAACCTGCAAAAAGGGAGGAGTCGGTTTCCTGTCCTTTTTGCAGGTTGTGCGGGTGCTTCATTCTGATATTAGAAGAACATACAATGGCCAGGGGCTCAGATGAAGTTCTGTGACCAGCTAGAAACAACAGAGGTGGTGACCAGACACAATCCATCTCCTATAGCTGTACTGGGAAAGGTAATGGTGGAAAGTCAATTTTGACAGGGAATTAGCCAAATTGGATCTGATCCAGCTGTCCATATTGCACTGGAATCTCTGCATATTCTGGAGTTTCTAGCAGACTGGGGGAGTATCCCCAGATTTTGCTGAAATTGGGGAAAAGTTGGAGTATAGTTGACAAACCTGGTGTGCTAAGTGGAAGACAGTTGATCCATTTGCAGTGAATTCAGGTATTTGGCCCTGAAAAGGCAAGCCCTTAGTGTGCTGCAGCAAAAATAAAAGAGAAGAAAAACCAATTTTATTCAGCATACACTTGCATGGATTTCAGCTCACTGCTCTGATGTAAGCGGTTTAGCACACAGCACATAAAATACTTCATTATCTGATAAAATGATTTATAGTCTGTGAAAGCTCATACAAAAACCCTGCTAGGCTTTGAGGCATTAGAAGTCGCTTTGTTGAGTTCAGATGTGAACTATTTATGCAAATGAGGACATGGGTCTCTGGTTGCCTGGGCTCCATAGTGGTACTGCTGAATAAGATATTTGAACTAGCCCCCAAAATAGAAAACATAGAGAAGAAAAGCACCCCACCCTCCCCTTTTCAAGACTTGACTCATGCTCTCTGTTCATAGACCCATGCCATCATTTTAACTGTGTGACATATAGGTATATTTCACAGTTAAAATGCTCTAACATTTAATTCCCCCTGGAATTCTGGGAACTGCAGCTCTCTCAGTACCTGTGCATATGGATTCTTGGATTATCTAACAGAGTTATGAACGCCTGCATCAAATTTGTTCTTCTGGGTTACCAACAGCAGTTAATCTGATTTTTTTTTAGTGTAAGTGACTTGGAAATAACAATGCACCTGCATGGGGCAGTAGAGGCAGAAACAGATAGTTAGGGCTCCCTGTTGTGTCTTTTCTTTGTCTTATTTGCTCTGCTGCTTCCCTTTATGGACTGATACTCTCAGGCTTCCTTTCCTCCCACACACATCTCTCTCTGTCTCTGTCTGTCCTTTAATGTAGCCACCAGTGGCACATAGCTACTGCTCAAGTCATACAGCCATTGGTGAGAGACACTCTTCTTTTCATCTCTCCATAGAATGTGGTTCTTTAATAACAGTCTTTCTCTTCACTGGAGATGGTCTTCTATTGACACTTCAAAACGACAGCCTCCACACAGGCTAACAAGATATTCTCAGAGCAATGTCTGCATCTCCAGTTAAAATCCAATCCTATGTGCTGTCACTTCTACTGCAGACCCAATCCTGAGACTCTGTTGTCTCATGTAAGCAATACACTTTCATTATAAGGAAAGTGATAGACTGTCAGCATAGGGGTTCTGCTACAAACTTGAATTTGAATGGAGGAATAGAGGGTTGCCCTCAATATTTATCCCGAAAACGAATGGCTTTGCTCTGCCCTGACTTGGTTCATCTGTTGCAGACACAAAGACGTGGTCCGGCATTCTCATCCAACTCCAACTTAATGCATCATCTGTCAAATGTAAGCGATGTAATGTTTCTGGAGGAATCAGACTGAGATGATTGTGAGGCAGCAAAACAAAAGAGAACAGTTAGAGTGTGACAGCTGATATTAAAATGACTACAACTCACTTCAAATCCGCAGTCTAGGCATTCGCTTCTTTTATAAATAGTGGGGTTACTTCAGGTTAAGTGTCTGCTTCTACATTCCAATTGTTGATATTTAATTAGCTCCAAAATTAAAGCCTCCTCTCATTGTTGTTAGAAAGCATTTAATTTCTAATTGATTGAGATGAAATGTCTCCTGGAGATTCCGGCAGGAGGATGGGGCTGGGGATGAATAAAGAGAGGGAACCTGAGAGAAAACGGGTGATATTTCGAAATGGAGAGCATGTAACAAAGAGCGGGAGGCACAGAGGGGGGCAGGGAAGGATGTCTTTGACACCGTTCTCCAATACATATGGGCGATACTTGTATGTTCGGGTTCTCATCTGCAATATGCATATAGCTTTAGGTATAAGGTTCCCCATATTAAATCACTGGTCTGCATTCAGTTATGTGTGCATATATGCAAATGTAAGCATGTAGCTATGCATGTATTGATTTTTTTTTTAAAAAAACTGCTTTTCTGAAAAACCCAAGGCAGCCTCAGAAGTATATTTTAAGAAGGGCATGCCAGTGAAGCTTATATGATTATCACTGTGGCACAGTCATCCAGTCAGGGGCATGGAACATGGATAGACAACATGTGGACTTCCAGTTGTTAGGCTGCAAATCTTACTATCCTTTACTCCAACACTAACCTTTGCCCACAACTGGATATGCTTGCAAGGGTGGTTAACAGTTGTTGTATGGTAATTTCTTCAGGGCCACATGTTCTGCATACAAAAGCATTCAGAGTGAGTAGAAGATACCATTCTCAGACAACAAGCCCTGGCATTTCGATCTTGGGCCCTGTCCCCAGAGTCAAGTATCTCAATCTAAAGCAATATGGTGTTGTGGTTTCAGCATTGGGCTATGATGCTACGACCAGGGTTCAACCCCTTGCTTAACCTCAGAAAGCTACTGGATGACTCCAGAAAATAATAATAATAATAATAATAATAATCATCATCATCATCATCTTTATTTATACCCCGCCACCATCTCCCCGAAGGGACTTGGGGTGGCTAACATAAGGTCAAGCTCATGATAAATGTCACCATAAGTCATAAATGACTCGAAGGCATGCAACAACATCATCACAGTTATAGTGTGATATAAAAAGCCATCAGATGTTCTTAAAAAAAAACAAAAACAAAAACAAGATGTTTATTTTCTGTATCATGCACTGCTTCTGTTTGTTCTTTCCAGCTGGCTGTTTTTCTCCTGGCTCCTCAAAGGCTCATTAATTGCCTTGTCAATTACTATCCAATGGTGCCCTGGCCTAGCACAAGGGAGTGATCCACAGTACAAATAAGCAGTGATCTTGGGAGTCCTAGTGGAAAGAGAAGGGTTCAAGGTTCAGTAGCACTCCCTGTATGAGAAATAGATTCAAGGCTAGATTGGTTGCTCATGCAGTAAAACACAACAAACTCCAAAATCCACAAACTGGCAATACCTTCTGATGGAGAAAATATATCACAGAAGCATACAAAACTCCACTAACTTCTTCATTAGATAAGGATGTCAAAAATCATAGATGAAAAAAAGTGATGATGTTAGTATTGCAGGCCTATATTTTGTCTCAGAAATTACTTCTATAGTCTGTTGAGATGGTTCAGGGTACAGCTACACTGTGAGATTAATGCAGTTTGATACCACTTTAACTGCCACAGTTCAATGCTATGGATTTCTGGAAGTTGAACATTTGGTGAAGCACCAGCCCTCTTTGGTAAAGAAAGCTAATGACCCTGGAAAAAATATAATTCCCATATGTCCACAGAATTGCCTGAAGAAAGTTAAAGTGGTGTCAAACTGCTTTATTTTTATAGTGTAGATGCATCTCTAGGGGGATATCAATGCAGGCAGAGGGCATAACCTTTGTAATTGTATGTTGATTAGTGTGTGTGTTGTTCACATGTGTGTGTTGAAACTGCAGAACCAACAAAGTAAGCAAAACAGCACAAGAAGTTGATGCTGCAGACAGTTGCAGCAAGGCTGGCTGTCTGCTCGAAGAACTACGGTACCTGAAGCCTTGACAATTTCTGTCTTTCTTTTGAAGCAAGAAGAAGCAAAAAGATAACATGTGGGAGTGGAGATGCTAGCCTTTAGAGAAAAAAAGGCACTGCCTTTTTTTGAATGTGAGGGGGGGGGGGGGGGGGGCAGCCTTGACTCAAGGCAGAAGCTCAGGTATGGAACGACAATGGGAGGAAAACAAATGCATAGTTTTCCCAAAAGCCAGGCCAATCTCTTTCAGAAAAAGTGCTTTTGGTGTGAAAATAACAGTGTCTGGATTTAATGTATTGTCGAAGGCTTTCATGGCCAGAATCCATGGGTTGTTGTTCATACACATGTGAACAACACACCCAGTGTCTGGATTGCTGTGAGTTTTCCGGGTTGTATGGTCATGTTCCAAAAGCATTCTTTCCTGACATTTTGCCCACATCTATGGCAGGCATCCTCAGAGGTTGTGAGGTCTGTTGGAAACTAAGCAAGTGAGGTTTATGTATCTGTGGAATATCCAGGGTGGGAGAAAGAACTCTTGACTGCTTGAGGCAAGTGTGAGTGGTGCAACTGATCATCTTGATTAGCATTTAATGACTTTTCAGCTTTAAAGTCTGGCTGCTTTCTGCCTGGGGAATCCTTTGTTGGGAGGTGTTAGCTGGCCCTGATTGATTTTTGTCTGTAATTCCCCCTTTTTGGTGTTGTTCTTTATTTACTGTCCTGATTTTAGAGTTTTTTGTAAAATACTGGTAGCCAGATTTTGTTCATTGTCATGGTTTCCGCCTTTCTGCTGAAACTGTCCACATGCTTGTGGATTTCAATGTGTAGTCTGACACGGTGGTTGTTGGAGTGGTCCAGCATTTCTGTGTTCTCAAATGATATGCTGTGTCCAGGTTGGTTCATCAGGTGCTCTGCTATGGCTGACTTCTCTGGTTGAAGTAGTCTGCAGTGCCTTTCATGTTCCTTGATTCGTGTTTGAGCACTGCATTTGGTGGTCCATATGTAAACTTGTCCACAGCCGCATGGTATACAGAACATGGCCATGCAGCCTGGAAGACTCACAGCAACCCTGTGGTTACGGCCATGAAAGCCTCAGAGAACACATTAATCACAGTGTCTCTCATGATTTACAACCCTCATAAGACAGGCTAACTTATATTTAACATGGATTGTTGTACATGTTAAAAAATAAGTCAATCCTCTTCCCATATGCAGGGACTAAGGAAATTGACTGATACCCATAAAAACACATGTTAAAATCTAGACCAACAACAGTGGACCCTTGGATTGTTTATAGGACTCCCCCATAGATACACAAATCCATGGATGCTCAAGACCCATTATGTACAATGGTATAGTAAAAAGTTGTCTCTTACAATCAAGGTTTACTTTTTGGATTTCAATTTTTTTTCAAGCAGTGGCATTTTGAATCTATGGTTACAGAATTATTTGTGGATATGGATGCCTAGCTGTAGTCTGAATGGGACTACTAGAATCCTTGTTTCTTCCTATCCCTTTTCCAACCGTGGAAACAGACTAGCAGGGCTTCCTCTATGGCAATGATATTCAACTTTTTGTCCTTTTCAGGTAGGTTTTTTCCTGGTTAATTCACATTCCTTGCAACTGACACCTTATTCCCTTTTCTGGTGCTTTTCTGAAGAAGGGGGCACTGAGCAGTGTGTACACTAGCTGACTTATGGTAACCCCATGAATTTCCTAATATTCTCAAGTAAGGAATACTCAGAGCTGGCTTTGCCAGTTCTTTTCTCTGAAATAACAGCTTACAGCTGAAAGGGATCCAATCCAAATACTAACCAAGGCTGGCCTTGCTTCCAAAATCAGATGGGACTTGGTGTCTTTCAGTTATTTAGGCTCTGGTTTATCTTAACGATAGCTTAAATTGGAAAGGACATGAAAGCACACAACAATTTTATAAGAACCAGTGTAGTATAATATTTTGGATAATCAACTATGACCCTGGGAGCCCTGGTGGTGCAATGAGTTAAACCCTTGTGCCAGCAGGACTGCTGACCAATAGGTCAGCAATTCAAATCCGGGGAGAGCAGGCTGAGCTCCCTGTGTCAGCTCCAGCTCCCCATGTGAGGACATGAGAGAAGCCTCCCACAGGGATGGTAAAATGTCAAAACATCCTAGTGTCCCCTGGGCAACATCCTTGCAGACAGCCAATTCTCTCATACCAGAAGTAACTTGCAGTTTCACAAGTCGCTCCTGACACACACACAAACCTATGACCCTGGACTCTAGGTACCTCATCCCATGTGCCACTGGAATCATCACACATTGTGGCAAATCCAGCAGTTCCCAGGGGAAGGTGTGGGGAACTCATTTCCCCATGCCCTGCATCACCCAGCTTTTCCTTTACATCATCCCATGGGGATAAGTGTCCGCCAGACGGCTTCCCCCCATTGATCTCTTTGCAACATGGGAAGCCTTCTGTGTTGCCACTGCTCCGGTATACACTGGTTCCCCTTGCCTTTTACCAAGGATCCCAGCCGGAAGCAGCTGTGCATTGTGGGATGGGAGTTGGCAGGCTCTGTGGACAAAAGGGAAGGTGAACCGGTGTACACTGCCAAATTCAGCCCCACCTGATGAGGTCATAGGGCATGAATTCCTGCTTGGTCATGGAAACCTTCTGGGTGACTTGGGGCAAGTTATACTATCTCTTATCCTCGGAGGAAGGCAAACCCTCTCTGAACAATTTTTGCCAAGAAAAGACCATGATAGGTTTGCCCTAGAGTGCCCTCACTTGTCCCCTTAGAATACCATTGCTCCTCTGTTCCCTCCTTGGATGTCTCTACTACTGTGAATTACTAGAGAAGACATCATTTTCACCATGACTTCCTGTCCCTTTCCCCAAACATATCTGATTGGAGGGTGGGACAGAAGGTGCTGTGGCTGTTTTTCCTTCTTCATCTCCTAGAGCCTGTGTCTTCTCCAGAGTTTGCCTCCACCCATTCTTGTCTTTAAGAACAATTATCCACTCTTTCCGTCACAGACAGTAGTGCACTGCTTATACCACAACTCACCTGGAATTCTGGCACTGCTGTGTTGTCTGTTCTCTAAATTTTACATGCAAGGGAAGGAGGCTTGTGAAACAAAATGTCACTGCAAAGCAGGGGAGCAACAATTTTAATTTGCATTAATTAGGCAAGGAGAGATGGGTTATTGATCATGCATGAGTCCCCAGCAGTAATCTGACTTTATTTATCACAATATCACCAGCTCCAAGTATTCAAAATTCATCGGTGAGTTTCCTCCCCCTATTCTCCTCCAAATCATGGAATGGATCAGGCGTGTGTGTGCATGTGTGTGCGTGTGCATTCGAGAGTGGGAAGGGAATAAAGATTTAGATGAAATATTCAGAAAAATAACCTCCCTCATTGGAAACCTAGTTTATAAAAGAAATAGCTGAAATTGTAGGATCTTCTTTCTAAGAAATGTAAATGGAAGATTATAGACAGTAAATGTCGCATAGCATAAGCACAGCCAATGATGAGAGATGATGCCAATTGTAGATCAGTAATATCTGAAAACTACATGTCACCCACTCCTGCTCTTTAGCCCTGACTCCCTGTGTGGAAAAGCTTGGTGGTTTTTACTTTATTATCCTGGCCTGATTAAATTTTTTAAATGGTCTTTCTCTTAAAATTTCCCATTGAGGTGTTTCATATAGAAATGAATTGGATCCCCAGAAGTAGTCCTTTAAGTTTTATTGGGACTATAGTTCCCATTATCCCAAACCAGCCAGTGATAATGACAGATGAGAGGAGCAGTCTATCATCATATGGAGCTCCAGTTATTCCACTCCTTCATGTAGGGGATATCCAGATTTAATGTCAGGTAATGGATTCCTGGCACATCTAATGACACATTGACCAAAAATGTTGAGCCTAGAATACATTGTTGGTTGAATTAATTGTTGAACTAGCAAAATGAGTTTCAATGATATAGGGTGTGTGACACAGCAGGCTTGAAAACAGTAGATGTGAAAGGGCTCTAGGAGTAGGAGACTTAGTAGACCTCAAGCTGAACATGAGTCAACAGTATGATGTGGCAAGTAAAAAAAGCCAATGCGATTCTGGGCTGTAATGCGATTCTAGGCTGTGTAGTGTCTAGATCAAGGGAAATCACAGTCCCACTCTAGTTTGCTTTTATCATACCTCATCAGGAATACTGCATCCACATCTGGGCACTACAGTTCAAGAATGATATTGTCAAGCTAGAAAGTGTCCAAAGAATGGTAATAAAAAGAATCAAAAGTCTGAGGAACAGCTGAGGGAGTTGATTACACTATGTAACACGATTTTTGCTCCTGGGTAATAAATGTCATTTCCTAATTGGTTGTATCATAAAAACATGGAAAACATCATGTAGCACATTTTGCTATAGCTTTTCAATGAAAATCTCACTGTGACAAAGCTGCAGAACAACTGAAGTTGCCGCTGAAAGTTGCCATGTATGATGAGGTCGATAGAGTCTCAACAAAATCACATAGTTTGTGGCAGCCACAAAAACAAGGGTTAGGGTTAGGGTTAGGATTTGGAGTATAACAACTACTTTCAAACTAAGTACCGCAAAATTAAGCAGGAAATAACACTTTCAAACCTGGAAGAGAAAACCTTTCAAATTTTGTTACATAGTGTTATTTTTTACTTGGAGAAAAGAAGAATGAGAGGCAGTGATTTGATAGTCATGTTTAAAATATTTGAAAGAATATCACATTGAGGAGAGTGCAAACTTGTTTTCTGCTGCTCTGGAGACTAGGGTACAGAATAATAGATTCAAATTCCAGGGGAAAGGATTCCACCTAAACGTTAGGAAGAACCTCCAAATGATAAGACCTGTTTGGTGGCGCAATATACTGCTTTGGAGTGTTGTGGAGTCCCCTTTTCTGGAGGTTTTTAAACAGTCAGGAGTGCTTTGATGTTGTGTTCCTGCATAGTAGAAGGTTGGACTAGATGACTCCTGTGGTCTCTTCTAACTCTACGGTTCTATGAATGTTGCTAAGACATCATAGGCTGTAAAAGTACTTGTTTTAAAATCAAAGGTACATATCTGTCAATGTCCTTTTGTTGATTTGAGAAGTATAAAACCTAACAGGAATGTTTTTGGACCCCACTGCAAGAATAAATCCCAACTTTTCTCAAATGCTGGTCTATGTGAGAACCCTTCCTGCTGCTTCATCTGTCCCTCTGTGAGTTCTGCCACAGGATAAATGGAGGAAGACATCTGAGATAATACTGAGAGCTAAAATATAGAATTAGAGATCTGAAAATATAAGTCAAATGTGCCTACATACAGATGGATCTCCCTTCTGAAAAGTGAGACAGGATAATTTACCTTCCAAAGCAGGAATGGAGCCATCACAAGGCTATATACTGTTTGAAAAATAATTGTATGGCATTCAGATGCCTAATTTACAAGTTGTGGAAAGTGATCGTTCTTCTATGTTATGTTATGTTATGTTATGGTCTGAATTCACCTGGGATACTATGTTCAGTTCTGGGTACCTTATTTTAAAATGATATAGACATGTTAGAATGAGTTCAAAGAAGGGCAATAAAAGGATAAGAGATATGGAGAAGAAAGCTTGTGTGGAGCGGTTGAAGGAATTGGGCATGTTCAGTTTGGTGAAAACTGAGTGTGATACGATCCCACTCTTTAAATACCTCAAGGGTTGCCACAAATAGGAGGGGGCAAGTCTGTTCTCTGATGCCTCAAAGGGTAGAACTAGATGTAATTGTTTGAAGTAGCAAATAAATTTCAGCTGGATATTGGAAGGAACTTCTTGACAGTGAGAGTGGTTCATCAATGGAACCAACTTCTTAGAGGTGATAAGGTTTCCTTCACTGGTTGGCTTCAAAAACAGTCTGGACCAGCAGGGATTGCTTTAGCTGGAGATCCTGCTGTGAGCAGGGGCTTGCACCTCATGGCCCAAAAGATCCCTTCCAGTTCTATGATTATTTGATTTAGAACTCTCGTCAGTTTGTCAGTGATAGATGGCATCTTCCGTAACAGTTGGGTGGCATATCTGCTCCAGGCTGGAGTCCAAATTCTAAATGAGCTATTCGTGGCATTGAGCATATTCAAGAGTTTGGACAGCTCTTTAAAAGTTTGGATTTATTGCCCCAACTATCTGGAAACTACCACCTTGCACTGATAAGAGTTCTCCTTTCCCTAGATATAGTGGAAATTTCCTCCACACATCCCAGAGATTGTTCTAGGGCATTTCAAAGAAAAAATGTTTTTGACTACTGAGGGGCCTTGAGGATGCAGCTCACAAACTTCATTTGTCCACATTTGCTCTAAATCTTTCCATGCTTTGAGGCCTGTGTTACCACTTCTGTAATGTAAACTTGCCAAGCTGGAGACACAGGAAAGAGAGATCTGGTTTGCATGAAAAATATGCCTTCAGCAGGGTGCCTTTGAAATAAATCACACTGAACTCCAGACATTGCAAGCATTACATTAGTAGAGAAACCCATGCTATCTAAAATCACCTTGGTGTTGTACACAAGTCTGAAACCACAGCTCAGCTTCCATACCTTCAATATTCTTCTTTATATTCACTCCAGGAGTCCTTTAGACAACTACATCCCAAAGGTAATGGGGGAAAGTTATGTTTCATTCCAATCAGAAGGCTTTCATATCCCCATAACACCATGAAACAGGGAGATGGTGACTTTTTCATTCCTCCCGGTGGGATCTGAATGAACCAACAGAGGCCTTCACATTTCTTTTCTACTCTCCTAATGGAACGAAGCCAAGAGGCTTAAATCCCAGGATATGAAGTTTCTGGACTGAAACATTACATCTTGACAACTCATAGTGCTCTCTGCTACCCTCAGGAGCCTGAAGATAAATCCCAGATTAGTTTTCCAACTCTCCAATCATTCAAGAAGCAATTTTCAAATGAAGAACCATCAGCCAATGTAAAAGTAAGGGACTCAGAAGAAATACTTAAACCCTTGGTCCACACAGTGTCTCTTTCGTATCCCCATAGATTTGGGTCTTTCTGCAAGATCTCCTGGAAGACAGGAAGAAAAAATAATAGGGAAAAGTAAAGAGAATGCCATTTAAAATAATTTCCACAAAGATACTTCAGAAGGGGGGAAGAGAAATGAAGCACTCTGAGTAGATAGCCCTGACCTCTTTTTTGGCTTCCAAAATGTCTTGCCCCTTTGCTAACTTTTAGCATTTTGTCTACTGCAAACCATTTAAAAAGCAGATCACAAATTACTGCTGATATCTTTGTCCTCAGTTTGCATGCTAGTTGCTCCTCCATACAAAAGTGTCCCTTTCCATGCAACAGGTTTGTCCCTCCTTTTAGCTCCTGGGAAATAAGAGTGAGTTACACCTGGCAAGGATGAAAAGCCTAAGGAGAAGATTCAGAGCTATGGTGTGTTCTAATATGCTTCTTGATGAATTCAAGCTGCAGGCTTTAAGGATAATATTACAGCTAGCCGTCATTAGTGTGGCCTTGATCCCTGTTTTACAGAGGACAGCCGTCTAATTGAAAATGTCCTCTGCTTGAAAAGCTGTCCAACCCCAAGACATTGAACAACTAGAACGGGACTTGAATTTGACTATCAACAGCATCACCACACAAAGACTGTTCAGGCACACACGCCACCTGCAATGCATTTCCATTGCAGAATTAATGCAATTCGACACCACTTAAAATGCTATGATTCAGTGCTATGGAATCCTGGGAGTTGTAGTTTTCAAAGGTCTTTACCCTTCTCTGTCAAAGAATGTGGATGCCTCATCAAGCTACAACTCTCGGGATTTCATAGCATTGAGGCATTGCAGTCATAGTGGTATCAAACAGAAGTAGTATTCCAGTATAGTTGCAGTTGTAGTAATATTTTTTTGCCCCTTGCTTCTTAGAGCAAGGTATGATGACATCATATTCCCCTTTAAAATAGGTTTATGCTAGGGATGGAAATCACCTTTCAAGCTACTATTGGAGTGCAAGTCCCATCAGCCTTATCTTCATGGCTAAAGATGAGGAATGCTAGGACTTCTAGTTCAAAAATCTCTGTGATGTCTACCCTGATTTATACATACTAAATTCATTAGTTAACATTCCTATGTTGCCATTAGCAGGTGGCTGGGAGAATCTGCAAGCTGTATGACCTCATCAGATGGGGCCTTTTTTGACAGCATACACTGGTTCAGTGATAGTTTAGCCATGGAGCCCATCCACATCCTATGACGTAATACTGCTTCCAGCTGGGCTCCATGGCTAAAATATAGCAGTTAAGACAAGTGAAGCTCCTGAAGTCTGTGGCAACTCTTGTGCTGATCAATTCCAGGAGTGACTTTGGCTTCAACCATGAGTAACTCTTGATCCAGCTGTTTCCCCAAATGCCCAGCCATCCGACCCATATACTACTCAAACCCCTCCAAGCACTCTCATACATATTTACTCCGTAGAATGATTTGGATGCATGCATGAAAGACCCTGGTACTCAGCAGTGAACAGAAAACAAATAAGATTGCTTGCAGCCATGAATGGTATGACAGAGGGCTTAAGCATTTCAGTCAATGCCAATTCACACAATCCCTTTGAGGACATTGCTTTCCATCTGTATATACCAATCCCCACCTACACAGGCTGAACGTGTGCATGGCAGACTGCTCATGTGCATCCAGCTGTCATAAACATAATCCTCCACCATGCCCATGTTGACCTATTTTTAAAAAGAAAGTAGTTGAAACAAATCATTCAATACCGTTCCTTAGAATTTCCCCTCTTAAGTAAAGGCAAACAAACTGGAAAGGAATGGAAACCCCAGTCTCTAATACTTAGAATTGTGAGATGCTACTGCATTCCCAATGGGCTGTAAAAGTATTTCAAGCAAAGCTTAAATTCTAGAGGGAATTTCATTGGTTCAGACTGATTTAGCTTGGGTCCCAAAAAGGGTCTGAGTTACAGTAGATTGGATCAGCTCATTCCAAAGCAAGTTAGACTACTTTAGACCAGGAGTAATTCAGTACAGGCAGTCCCTGAGTTACAAACATCTGACTTTCAAATGAGTCATCGTTAAGAACAGGGTTTTTTTAAAAAAAAAAAATTCGTGTCAGGAGCGACTTGAGAACCTGGAGGTGAGACAACAGGAAGTGAGAGAAATCGACTTCTAAGAAAAGAAATTCACCTCTGAAAGAATTATCACGGGGGGAAAGGTGTCTCCACTGAAGCTCACCAATTCTTTTTTTCACAACAAACCAAATTTTGCCTTTCTTGTGCTATCCAAAGCATGTATGCATATACGTATACACACACATGTATGAACACACACACACACATATCTGGAGTTACACTTTAAAACTGTACCTGTTCCTACTTACATACAAATTCAACTTAAGAACAAACCTGCAGAATCTATCTTGTTTCTAACTACCGGACTGCCTATGCTATACAATCTTCCTGTATTCGCAGTTTCGGAATCTGCTTCTGCTTTTCTGGTCCTTAGGGAATGAGAGAGGAATCTTAGTATAAGAGCAATGCCTTGAAAAGTATTTGTATGTATATAAATTCCTCATTTGAAAAAAATATTAGTGTTTTATTTGAATGGTAAAATAATAATTTGCACAACTGTGGTTGATACATAAGATGCAGTGTCACAGTGAATAATATCACCAAATGCTGTTCTCAAAAACATTATTCATACCACATGACCAGAGCCTATATCTGTGATAGCAAGAAAACTGAGATTTCACCCCAAATTGTCACCCCCAGTAGGTCTCAGCCCAGCAGACCTATTGAGAGAAGCAAAATTTGCATCTATCTATCTATCATCTATCTATCTATCTATCTATCTATCTATCTGTATCTATCATCTGTCTATTGTGGATATGTTCCCAGACCTACAGTTACCAGGAGTGTGCATTTTTTTCATTAGTCATCATAAATCGTATCAAAGTCATTAAATTTGTACTTATGAGATGATATGCAATGCATGGGTGTCGCCCATGCCAAAAACTTAAGGATCAAAACTTACCCAATAGTATTGTGTTTGCATTTTTTAAATCTTGGAAGCTGCTCAAAGTCAGTTTTATTTTCAGTACAAGCAAGCAAAGCAAATCCAAAAAACCTGCCTTTCCTTTTAAAATTAATGGCCTCTCACCGTTAGGAGAGGGAAAGCAGAGAGCAGAGTTCGCTGCGGAAAAGACTAAGCACAGAACTCTGGGAAATGTAGTTTAGGATGGTGAGGAGCCCTATGCCAAAAAATTTAAAAGGCCCTGCCCTAAACTACATTTCCCAGAATTCTGCTCACATCGGAAAGCCCCAATCAGGATAGGGGAGAGCTATTTTCCTTCCATAGCAGCAGACAACCAGAGTATCAATAAATTGTTGAATTGTTGAAGAGGAGGACTAACTAATACTTTTTGTAAGTAAATCTCTGTGCTGGGCTGGGAAGGAATCCCTAAATCAGTGGTTCCCAACCTTTCTTTGACCAGGGACCACTTTGACCAGGGACCACTCTCCAACATTAGTACCAAAAGGGTTATGAATCAGTTTTTGGTCAACTTTACATTCAGTTTGGGGTGCTGATTCAGAAAATTGCATAGGATAGACCACATTAGCTCTAGTTTCTGATACAGAACATATGCCATGGTCAGCAACAGGGAAAAAGTGGTGTGAAAGGAGTGGAACTAAATAAAATAAAATAATAAAGAGGAAGGAGGCTCGTGGACCAGATTGTCATCCTCGTGGCCCACTGGTGGTTTGCAGCCCACAGGTTAAGAACCACTGCGCTAAATGGATGGCCCTTGGGGGTCCCTTCCAACTCAATAGGGGAAGCATATTAATTCATTTACAATCAGGATGGCCATCTGTCAGGAGAGTTTGATGGTGCTCTTCTGCCTGGAAGAAATGAGTTGATTTGGGGATCTCCTCCAATTATAGGATTCTATGAAAATGTAGAATTGGTTAATATTGGTTAATATGAAGACATTCAATGAGATCATAGAATCATAGAATCAAAGAGTTGGAAGAGACCTCATGGGCCATCTAGTCCAACCCCCTGCCAAGAAGCAGGAATACTGCATTCAAATCACCCCTGACAAATGGCCATCCAGCCTCTGCTTAAAAGCTTCCAAAGAAGGAGCCTCCACCACACTCCGGGGCAGAGAGTTCCACTGCTGAACGGCTCTCACAGTCAGGAAGTTCTTCCTAATGTTCAGATGGAATCTCCTCTCTTGTAGTTCGAAGCCATTGTTCCGCGTCCTAGTCTCCAAGGAAGCAGAAAACAAGCTTGCTCCCTCCTCCCTGTGGCTTCCTCTCACATATTTATACATGGCTATCATATCTCCTCTCAGCCTTTTCTTCTTCAGCCTAAACATGCCCAGCTCCCCAAGCCGCTCCTCATAGGGCTTGTTCTCCAGACCCTTGATCATTTTAGTCGCCCTCCTCTGGACACATTCCAGCTTGTCAATATCTCTCTTGAATTGTGGTGCCCAGAATTGGACACAATATTCCAGATGTGGTCTAACCAAAGCAGAATAGAGGGGTAGCATTACTTCCTTAGATCTAGACACTATGCTCCTATTGATGCAGGCCAAAATCCCATTGGCTTTTTTTGCCGCCACATCACATTGTTGGCTCATGTTTAACTTGTTGTCCACGAGGACTCCAAGATCTTTTTCACACGTACTGCTCTCGAGCCAGGCATTGTCCCCCATTCTGTATCTTTGCATTTCATTTTTTCTGCCAAAGTGGAGTATCTTGCATTTCTCACTGTTGAACTTCATTTTGTTAGTTTTGGCCCATCTCTCTAATCTGTCAAGATCGTTTTGAATCCTGCTCCTGTCCTCTGGAGTATTGGCTATCCCTCCCAATTTGGTGTCGACTGCAAACTTGATGATCATGCCTTCTAGCCCTTCATCCAAGTCATTAATAAAGATGTTGAACAGGACCGGGCCCAGGACGGAACCCTGCGGCACTCCACTTGTCACTTCTTTCCAAGATAAAGAGGAAACATTGGTGAGCACTCTCTGTGTTCGTCCACTTAACCAATTACAGATCCACTTCACCATAGTTTTGCCTAGACCACATTGGACTAGTTTCCTTGCCAGAAGGTCATGGGGGACCTTGTCGAAGGCCTTACTGAAATCCAGGTACGCTACATCCACGGCATTCCCTGCATCTACCCAGCTTATAGCTCTATCGAAGAAAGAGATCAGATTAGATAGTTGTGTTTCTGTCAAAGTTTAAAAATATTCTCTAAAATCAGTAAATGTATGGATATTTCTGACATTTGGGGAGAATGACCCTTTGTTATCTTGTGTCATTGTATAGAAAATTCAAGAAGATGGCTCTTGTATGTTTTAAAAAAATGTTGTTTATAAACACTTTGAAAATTCCCCAAAAATCTTTGGATAAGTGAAACATTCCGAAACTTGATGAGTTAACAGTGGGTTCTACCATTGTAGCAAGTTTCACCCCAATAGCTGTGAAAATGAGAAAAGAGCCCCTGAAGTTTCCCTAATTATAGTAATCATGCACAATTACTATAACAAAAAAGTAACATTTTGTTACTGTCGTTATAGTAATGAAATTTTCACTAACTATACTTTAGAAACACTTTAGAAACAAAATGCCAGTGCCCCCTAATTTTGTAATAATTTTTTAAACATTTTTTATTGATCGCATATACTTACTTAGAGGCAATGTACTCCTTCTTTCTGGGTGATAAGAGTATATTTCTGTGGCCCTGTATGCAATGTTTAGAAGAAGAGTGCCCCTTACAGACCCCTTTTTAAGAAAGTCCAGAGAAAATAATAAAAGGAATAGATGAGCTTACGTATCGTTAATTGCCTAGCATCTATTCTGCCCACCTGAAGCTATGAAATCACTGCATCAGGATCTAGAGGGGGAAAGCCTGGATATAAGGAGGGGAAAGAGGATTGAGCACCCCCAGCAGTTTTTTGCCCGTTTGTATTGAGAACCATTCATTGTAAAGTTAATATCACAGCCAGCTGAGAAGAGGAAATTGAGTGAGAGCCAGCAAATTGGAATGCTTTTGTGAAATTGGCAATGGAGGGGAGAGAAGGGGGAAATGAGCAATGATGAGGTCCACGGAGCACCTGACATACTGCATGGTGTTTGCCCCAGATAATCAAGTGCCCTCCCCTTTATTAGCACCAGTAAGAATAACAGTCCTATTCTCTGGTCGCTTAGCTGATCAGTATTGCTGGAGTAAAGTTTTTGGAGCGCAGCATTCATGACTGTGGCTCAGACAGCTAAATAGCACATGGGCAATATCCTTGAATGGGAAACTTAGTGTCTGCTGTGGAAGAAGATATTAGCAACGGTGATGCTTAGCTGTGGCATAGCTTTTAAATGTCTTTAGGGGAGGATCAAGCAGTCAACACTCTACAGTTCAAAATAGGGCTAAGTAGACAACTTTTGTTACTTTTTAGAAATATATAACTTTAATATAATATAGACACGAGGGTGTATCTACACTGCAGAATTAATAAAGTTTGACAGAGTCCCCGGTGGCACAATGGGTTAAACCCTTGTGCCGGCTGAACTGCTCACTGAAAGGTCAGCAGTTTGAATCCGATGAGCAGGGTGAGCTCCCATCTGTCAGCTCCAGCTTCTCATACAGGGACATGAGAGAAGCCTCCCACAGGATGGTAAAATATTTGGGCATCCCTAGGCAACATCCTCGCAGACATCCAGTTCTCTTACACCAGATGCAACTTGCAGTTTCTCAAGTTGCTCCTGACACACACACACACAATGAAGTTTGATATCATCTTTACTGCCATGGCTCAATGCTATGGAATCCTGAGTGTTGTAGTTTTTGGCAGAGGAGGCTAAAGACTTTATAAAACTACAACTCCCAGGATTATATAGCAGTGGGCCATGGTTTTTAAATTCTGCAGTGTTGAAGCACTGCCAGAGATTCATAGGGAGGTGTTCTCTGAAGCTTAAAAAGTGTTATTTATTTTCGGGTTCTCTCCCCTCCCCCTTTCATAAAGACCTGTGCCACCAACCCAAGGAAATGTGGAACTGACTGTATTTCCAGTGGTTTCTGTCTTCAAAAGTTTACTGTAAGACAATCAGGGCAAAGAGTTTCTCAGTGGTGATACTCTGAAATTTCCAATCTGGAGAGGCACAGCTGTCTTTCCTCTAGCAAGGAAGATTTTACACCATTCTTAATAGCTGCAGGCTTCAGATCTTTTTAATGTCATTGCTCTATCTAGTCTTTGCTGCTGCTTTAGGCATCATTTTATGATGACTGTATTTTTATCCTTTTAACTATATAGGATATTAAACCAATTAAATGTTTAAAAAATCATTTGGAACATTGCAAGATATCTTCTTTGGGAAGTTTGGGGAAATGGTGATCAATTAAGTGTGCTCCCTGACCTGTCTTCTTCTGTTTGCTTTTAGTGCAATGGGTACTCGAGTAATAAAGGTTTCTTGCATATTCTACTTTATACAGCCAGCCCTCCATATCCATGGATTCTGTATCTACAAATTCAACCATGCAGGGTTTGAAGTTTTTTTAATTCCCCAAAAGCAAACTTTGATTTTGCCATGTTGTTTAAGTGAGATTATTTTCACACACCATTGTATATTATGGGCTTTAGGCATCCTCTGATTTTGGCATCCCCAGGGGGTAGGAGGCAAGGGGAATAAATGATAGTGGATACTGTTATGAGATTTCAACTCTGCAAGAACCATGGGTTTGGGGTCCTAGCATGCCTTGTCCCAATCCAAAATAAGATACAGCAGGGTGAAGGCAAAGAACAAGAGGCTTTATTTACTTTGGACAAAGTGAATACCACAAGAGTCTTCACTCTCACATTTGATATGCCACAATGAAAACTTACATAAACATTTATAGGACTTTGATATTAGTTTAAAACAAAGGACTTTTACCACTCAGCACTGATTGGCTCAGCTCAGGGCCAGCTAGGACCTGCACACTGGTTGGTTCAGGTGTGCCATCTCTTGCTGCAACTGATTGGCTTCTGGATCTGGTGGGAATTTTAATAAACTGAAATTGCCCGTAGTTTGTGTCTGTTTTTTGGTCCACCTCTCGGGTGTATGTGAGAATGAAGGAATGTGGGTAGGGCCCAAGTTTGTGGGTGTTTACAACGGTAGTTTTTCCAGCTTGGGGGAGGACAATGGTTTGTTTTGGTGAAACAATGGATGGCAATATGTGTTAGCCACTCTGAATGAATTCCCAAGAGAAGGTCAGAGGCAGGGCATTGAACAACTTCCATGACCCTTTGGTTTGCCGCCATTGTTAGGAGTGCAGAGGCATTGTTAGGGGATTATGCCTACCGCCTGAAGAGGCGATGGGATTTTCCTATGGGGTTTTCCTATGTTCCCTTCTAGTGAGTGTATGAGTGAAAGTTGTATGTCCTGGCTAAAAGTCATCTGTGGAGGTTAGCCCAAATTAGGTTTCTGGATGAAAGATTGTCTTGGGTTTGGCTATCGAGACTATTCCATGGCCATGGGTTTGGGGACTTCTTTGGGTCCTGGGATTTTGATAATGATCTGATTATATATGCTTCCTCTTTAGAAATGTCCTCATTTATTTAACCACTAATTGTAATCCATGGAATTTAGTGTGCCCATGTGTCTAAGCAACCCAGTCACATAGCTCTAGAATATTCAAGATCTGGCTTAATCTGGGGCCATTTTTGATCCAGATTGCCCCCAGATTAAGCAACCCTTGAGTTTGTTTAGAGGCCTTCTCAGTGGCTGCTACCAGACTTTTGCATTGAATACCTAGGGATATCAAGGTGACTCCATATTTGCTTTTTTGGCCCAAGATGTTGAAACATTTTAATCCCATCATGCATATAGTAATTGCCTTAAAGGGCATTTTATGCTGTAGTATTCTCCAGATCTTTATCTTTTGCCTTTTAATATATTTTTAAAAGGTAGTTTTAATACTCATGTGAGAATGTGTATTAATGTTTTATGTGTTTTACCACTATTTTTGAAACAGGTTTTCAGTGATTTTAAAAAATTTTCTGGTCACCACCACCTGTGTGCTTTGAATGCAATTTTTCTGCTTCTTGGCTGGGGGTTGGACTGGATGGCCCATGAGGTCTCTTCCAACTCTATGATTCTATGTGTGTATTTACACAGAAACAGCAGAAATCTACAAAAGTTCTCAGATCTTGACATTTGTGTTCCGATTCAACAAATATTTATCCTGCCTAAATCTTGGGATCAAAAAATATCACTGGCTCAGACTGAATGTTACTCTCAGAATCTTGTGTAATGAATTTGAAGAATTCCTAGCCGTTGTCCTAGAATACCAATTAATAGGTTGAGGGTGAATCCACCAAAGACAGAGATCCTATGGCTGGGTCATCCAGGCAGTGGGGATATCCAGCTGCCTACCCTGGATGGCGAGATGCTATGCCCGTCATCATTGGTAAAGAGTCTGGGAGTCCTTTTGGACCCTCTCCTGACGATGGAGGCCCAGGTCTCCGCCGTTAGCAGAACCGCCTTCTTTCATCTGCGGCAGGCCAGACAGCTGGCCCCCTACCTGTCCAGGGACGACCTAGCTAGGGTGATCCAGGCCACGGTAATCTCAAGACTGGACTACTGTAACGCCCTCTACATTGGCCTTCCTCTGTCGGTGATCCGGAAGCTCAAGTTGGTACAAAACGCAGCTGCTCGGCTTCTTGCGGGAATTCCGATGAGATGCCACATAACAACAATCTTACTACAGCTGCATTGGTTACCAATTGAGCACCGGATCACTTTCAAAGTGATGGTACTCACCTTTAAGGCCTTGCATGGTCTGGGGCCGATGTATCTGAGGGACCACCTCACTCCCTACCAACCCCAGAGATCCCTCCGTTCTGAGGACCAAGATCTATTGGAAGTCCCCAATGTCAAGACCTTGCGTCTAACAGCAACCAGACACAGAGCCTTCACAGCAGTGGCACCATCACTCTGGAATCCTCTGCCACCTGAAGTCTGTGCCTTGTGGGACTTACCAGCTTTCCGCAGGGCATGTAAGACATACCTGTTTTGACAGGCTTTTAATGTTTGATATTGTTGTTTTTAAATTGTTTTAAACTGCTTTTAAATTTTGTTAGATTTTAGCTATTCTTGTAAGCCGCTCCGAGCCCCAGGGGAGTGGTGGCATATAAATTTAAATAATAAATAAATAAAAAAATAAAATAGTCTTGCAGGAGGACTCCAAGACTAGGTAAGGTGGAAGTAGGATTTGCCCAACAGTAGTCTTTGAAAAGCTAGAGGAAGTGAAGTTATCCTAGTGAAAGGCAGGCTGGATTCAAAGCACCAGTGATGTTGGACCTGTGAGTTGATCCATATGTCATGTTCTCCTCCGTGCCTAGTCAGAATGTGTGTGTCTCAATAAAGGGAGGAATTATTACCCATCTGATCCATTGGAGATGAAATTTTACAGCCGGAGGTGGGCATCAAGCGCTGATAAAATCTATCTCACTCTAAGTTTAAACTGCTGTTTAAAAAGCTAATGCATAATTTAACCAGAGCAATTGAGGCTGGCCTCATTTATAGTCATCTAGATGCTCAAAATGTCTGGAGTGAGCATGAAGCATCACGGCTAGTGTGGGCAGAAGTAGTTTCACCCTGGCTGTTCGGTCACAACCTTAAAGTCTGGCAATTTGAGAAGGTTCAGCTGCAGCTCTCATCTTGAAAAGGCCTTCTGTCATTTCACCCCATTTTTAAGGTGCTGCTAACTAAACAACCTTGTCTTTGGAAATGATACATGAAAGACTCTTCTGCCAGGGCTAAATGCTGATGGCATGGCCAGTCCTGCTGGACTACACCAGACTGTCAATCATTCAGCTTGATTGACAGTTGTCAGTAATTTATCATGCCTGACCATTTAGAAAGATGTTTCTGTTCTTCTCTGAAAACTAGCAATATAACATGAAACAACAAAAGGCTTTTCGAAACAACTTGATGCCATAAACATTTGGTATACATTTATTCTCTTTGCTAATGAATATTCTTCTCCAGCACGATCCACCTACAGATTTATTGAAATTCTGGGAAAATGCCTTTTAACTTTGTGCTGGGTATGAATAACAGTTCCAGAATCGAATAGTTTGCCAATTTGTGGAAATAAACTGAGCTATATTTTACTCAATTGGCTTGTGTTCCTCCTTCTTTTGAGGGGTTATGTTAACTTGTACACCTGAAAAAAATTGACAACAACCAGTCAAGGTGGATTTAATACTCTCCAAATGGAACCTTGTTGTGTAGATTCAACACCGGAATAACTTTTCAGAGGAAAAAAGGGATAGTAAAGCATATCTGCAATCAGTATCAATGCCTGCAGTCAACAGAAAGTACAAAAACCTGGTGGACTATTCTGGATTCACACCTTCTTCTGCATTCACCTGTTCAATATAGCAGAACTGTCAGTTTTTCGTGTTATGTTATGAAGGATTCAACTAACACCGCTTGCCTTGCTTCTTTGCTACCACTTCATGGTCTTGAAATGATAGGTTAAAATAATTAACAAATGCGAATGATTTGTCAACCTTTAAAAAAACGACTTTGAGAGGGTGACATTTTTTAAATTTTAATCTCTCTAGTACTACCAAGGCTATGGATGTTTGATTCAGCTACCTTGATGTAAAACATATTTACTTCAAAATAAACATTATTTGTTGTTAAAAAGGTAATACATTTTTCCAAGATGAATGCTATAGAGAACATCTGGGCATGAAATCTCTCCTCCTTTGATCCTTTCTCTACCTCCTTTTTTGTAGACTCTGAAAAGCAGGAGAACATGTCCAAATGGCATTATAAGCATGGGGTGTTTGACTACTTGTAAAGGAAAAGGAAAAAGTAAAGGTAAAGGTGAAGGTAAAGGTTTTCCCTGATATTAGGTCTAGTCATGTCCAACTCTGGGGGGTGGTGTTCATCTCCATTTCTAAGCTGAAGAGCCAGTGTTGCTCGTAGACACCTCCAAGGTCATGTAGCCAGCATGACTGCATGGAGTGCCACTACCTTACTGCCAAGGCAGTACCTATTGATCTACTCATATTGGCATGTTTTCAAGCTGCTAGGTTGACAGAAGCTGGGGTTAACAGCAGGAGCTAACCCTGCCCCCTGGATTCAAGCAGCTTATGTTTCAGTCAACAAGTTCAGCAGCTCAGCGGTTTAACCCACTGCGCCACCAAAGGCCAGACTACTTGTACTATAGCCCAAAGAAAAGACTCTTCCTGTACAGTTTTTTTTTCTTTGAGAGCTACTGAATAATCTTTAAATACACCCATAAACATAAACGGTGATAAAGTTTTATGGCCAAAGGCCATCCTTTCCCGGCCTTCAAGGTAAAACCTATATCTGAATCGAAGAAGAAAAGATTTAAAGGCACTGTCACCAATGATACAAGAACCTGCTGGAAATAACAGCAGCTGGGAAGACTTGTGTGCAAAACGCTGTTCCAGGTATTAATTCCTCAAGAGTTTTGTCCCTCAAGGGGCTTACAATGCCTAAGGGTTGCAGACATATGTTTCCAAAGATCTCACTGCCAAGTGGAATGGATTTCAGAAGATCTGCTTCCCTTGAAAACATTTCTCAAAAAGTGCCAGATGAAACATGTGACCTAGGCACTTCATATCATTTTTTGAGAAGTTCAGCTGATGTATTTAATTTCCTCTATGAATCAGCTAGTTTCCCTGGAGGTTGACATAAAAAACTGCTACCAATCACGGAGCTTTCTCTCTGCCCCCTTCTTCTTTTGAAAACCAAACTGTTTATCACTATAGCAAAATTAGTACTGAAACTATTGTACAGAACTATAGATTTGACAAATTACCTGTATTTGTAATTGTCACTTTCAGTTGTGAGTCATCTCAAAAAGAATACAAATAATGATAAAACCACACCGGAGACATAAATCTCACCTTTTGCAATTAGGGAGGAGCTGAGGTGGGTACAGAGCCTTGAAAAAGAGTCGAAGCTTGTTAATAACATGTGAATTTTGCAATTCAATTAATTCTTTATGCACTTGTAACAGTGACAAGAAAAGAGCAGTTATGGTGACATCCATGCTGAGGTAGGAGTGTTCAGCTGCAAATTTCAAGATTGGAGTCAATTTAAAACAAAATCCACCCCCAGGGGGCAAAGCCAAAATCAAAGCAGACAATCAAATGTGCATAGTGATTAGAAGAGCCGCTGGAATCCACCAAATGAATCTGCAAGACTTGGTATTCGAATGTTCCAGAATAAAACACACAAGGTAATACCTACCAATGGCTTTCTACAAACAGTTCAATCCTAATATTAAGGCTCATCCCACTGAACCCAGTAAAATTGTCAGCTATAGGCAGGAGTATCACCCTTCTCATAACATATAACAAGGAGCTGGCAAAACCAATGCATCAACTGGGCAGGGGTCAAGGAACCATTGAGTTAACCCATTATATGCACTATCTGCTACATCTTGTATTGCGCATAGGTCAGGAGTGCTTTGGTTGTGTATTGCTGTATGGCAGGATATTAGACTGGATGGCTCTTATGGTCTCTTCCAAGTGTATCATTCAACTATTCTTGAAGTCCCAGTGTATACTGATGCTATTTATACTTAGTCCAGTCCAGCTGAATCTACTAACTCTTTGTAAGACCTGCTGAGGATGTGCAGTCAATCACGATAGGCTCCGACTAAGGTTTCATATCTGTCTTTCCAATTATTGTGTAATTCTGTCTTAGTTTTTATTCTTACCTAGGAAATAGTGTATTAAAAGGACTACCTGACTGTGTTGTGAACAATGATATCACTTGCTCCTGTCTCAACTCTATTATGAACTCACTTCACAATTTTGAGTAAGTCACTGTCTTTGAGCTTCAGCCCTTCCATCTCCAATAAGGGAATGTTGCAAGAGTACCTAGGGTAATTGTAATCATGTGTTGTTCCAATGTAAGAGAAGGCCCTAGAACTACTTAATAAATTCGGTTGTAACAGATGAACCCCATGTGCATTTGGTCAGAAATAAATCCCATACTGTCAATGCAACTTCCCAAACCAATGTACACTATGAATTTGTAGTGTTACATGCATCTCCACAATTGTTTAATGTCATGTTAGGCCTTCCTTTATCACTGAGGGAGGAGGCTGAGAATAAGAGACAGTAGTTTCCTGAGCCTCCTTTGGATCCTGGGCAAAGTTTCAAAGTTGCTGCCTTGGTTTGATTAATCCCTTCTCCATTTTTATAAGTTCAGGGAGCTTGCATCTAGAAATATTAAGGTCCATTTTGTCATAAGTTGTGGAGTTTTAAACTCCGTTAGTTACATCATCCCCTGACATTATGTTCATACGAAATGGTATATGGCCTTTCTGCCAGACACTGTTGGAATTAGAAGATGGTAACTCTTCAGAGTTTTATTCCTACCCTTTAAAAAATGGTAGGATGGTGAAGAATCATGGTACCAAATGAAGTTCCTGGCTTTGTACCAGGCAGAGAAGAAACGAAGGAAGGAAAGTGAAAGCTGGACAAAGATTCAGAGCTCAAACAGAAGAATGAGGTTGTGTGTAAAAGTGAGAAGAATAATGGCAGAAAGTTGGGACAAAGAGGGCCAGTTTTAGCCTCTTATGTGCCCAGTCCTATTACTCTCTCTCGCACACAAACACACACACTTATACATAGTCAGACATACATTGTTCTGTCAGCACTCCAGCTGACTTATTCTCTTTCTACCTGCCAGAGTTAGATTTGAGGGAGAATTAAGAAATGGTGTGTAGCCAAATTCTCTTCCCCCCTCTCTTTCTCTTAGATTTTCAAAAATCTATAGTTGCCCTGGTCAAAATGTCAGACTGTTAACAGTAGCAGCTTTTCATGGTACTGGGGCACCCTCCTAGGACTTAAGACCTAAGATCCATTTGTTGGATCACCTGTATTCTGGATGAGAGAAAAGGAACCAACTGTAGTCTTACAGCCACATCTCTGTTACTGAGTCTGAAAAAGAGAATAGCACCATTTCAGCACCAAAGACAGTGACCAGAACAAAACAGAAGTGGCTTCCAGCTCCAGCAGCTGCTGTTTGATGCCCTTCAGCTGGGCTGCCTAGGAAACAACTGGCATTTCACAGTGCTTTCTTCCAGCCCGTGTACATATACCTGTATTTCATTGCAGAATAATCACCATTGCATAATAGTTGTACCCCCTTTTTGGGACCCTGGTTTTTGGTTTGAAGAATTCTTCACATAATGGTTGCACCTGTGCCTACCCTTTGGAGCAGCCCCTGTATCTCTGAGGGGCTGGCATGTCGACAGGTGGAGGCATGAGAGCTAGGAGCCTCCCCTTAGCTGCATTGCAGGAGGCTCTGTAGCTTTCCCTGGCAGGTGTGCACTGGTGAGCAAGGCCTATGGGGGTCTTCCTCAGCTGCTAGCAAGGAGAGGCCCTGTAGGCCTCCAATTTATTCATCATATAACAGTTGCATGTACCCTCTTTATTAAGGGGGAAAGCATGACTACTATGTGGTGAAATATGGTATTTATTAGAGTTAGTGAAATGCTCCAGAAGGATCTCACCAAACTGGAAGAATAAAGATTTAAATAGCAAATGCGGTACAGTGTAACAAATGCAGTGATGAATATGTTGGTTGCAACAGATAAAGTTCTAAAATGCCTTGAGGCCAGGATATCGGAAAGGCAGGGTACTCCCAAACCTGCCCAAAATGTGAACTCCTCCAAACTCTGACATTCTCAGAAGAGACTCTCTTGTGAATCTCACAAGACCGTGTTGGTTGAAAAAAATGTAACATGGTTTACTCTATGACATTCCACTTCCTCAAATGTGGAACTGCCTCCAAAGGAAAGTTAGGCTGGCTAGATCTCTTTTGAGTTTCTGATAGCACCTATGACTGTGTTGTTTCTTTTGAATTTCAGTCCTTAAAACCAGGAGTGGGTGCTCTGTATTTTTATCCACCTCTGAGGTTAACCTATTTTAAAGAATAATTTTCAAAGGGGTGAGATATATTTCCCTCTGAGGAAAGGCTATAATGTTTGGAGTTTGGAGTTTTTAAACTTATGGAAGGAAGACAAGTAAAGGAGACCTAAGAAAGATAAGCCTACATATTGTGCAGAGAAAGTGGGTATGGAATACTAGTGTCTCAACATGCTGGCCACTGTGGTCCATGTCTTGGTTACATCTCAGATGGATTACTGTTAATGCACTCTATGTGGGGCTGCCTATAAAGACGGCTTGGAAACTGCAATTAGTGCAAAGAGCAGTAGCCACACTTCTAACAGGAGCTGACTACAGGGAGCATACTACTCCCTTGCTAAAGCAGCTCCACTGGCTGCCTGTGTGCTTCTTAGCCTAATTCAAAACCCTAAACAGTTTGGGTACAGCTTATTTGCATGACTGCGTCTCCCCCTATGAACCTACTTGGGCCTTAAGGTCTGCTGGGGAGGCCCTTCTCACAGTCCCACCACCCTCACAAGCAAGGTTGGCAGGGAAGAGGGAAAGGGCCTTCTCGGTTTTTGCCCCCTGGCTCTGAAACACTCTTTCCAAAGAGATCAGATTGGCCCCTACTCTAATGATGTTTAGAAAAGAACTAAAAACATGCATGTGGAAGCAGGCCTTGGACAATAGTTGGCTAGGCAAAACTACGGTTAGCTGGATCTGTAACTGATTAAGCGAATGCACCCAGAGGGTGCTCACCAATGCTTCCTTTTCATCCTGGAAAGAATTGACGAGTGGAGTGCCGCAGGGGTCTGCCCTGGGCCCGGTCCTGTTCAACATCTTTATTAATGACTTAGATGAAAACTCAGAAGGCATGGTCATCAAGTTTGCAGACAACACCAATTTGGGAGGAATAGCCAATACTCCAGAAAACAGGAGCAGAATTCAAAATGATCTTAACAAATTAGAGAGATGGGCCAAAACTAACAAAATGAAGTGCAATGGGGACAAATGCAAGATACTTCACTTAGGCAGAAGAAATGAAATGCAAAGATACAGAATGGGGGACGCGTGGCTTGAGAGCGGTATGTGTGAAAAAAATCTTGGGAGTCCTCATGGACAACAAGTTAAACATGAGCCAACAATGTGATGGGATTTTGGCCTGCATCAATAGGAGTATAGTGTCTTTTAAACAGAGGCTGGATGGTCATCTGTCAGAGGTGCTTTGAATGCAATTTTCCTGCTTCTTGGACTGGATGGCCCAAGAGGTCTCTTCCAACTCTATGATTCTATAATTCTATAACATAAGTGATAGAGGTTTTTAATTGATTCCAATACCAACTGGATTTTAATTGGGTATTAATAGGAGTTGATTTTTGCCTCTTGTGTATAATATGTTTTATTCCAGCACATAATTTTATACTTATTATGATATTTTGATGTTATAATTTATTATGTTTATGGTTGCTTTTGTTTTTGTACTATGATTTATTGATTTGCATTGCTTTGGTTGCTGATTACTTCTATGTATATTGTATTTTTGTTGTAAGTCACCTATTTTGGGAGAGGGGATGGGATACAAACAAAATAATAATAATAATAATAATAATAATAATAATAATAATAATAACAACAACTAAGCCTGCACACTGTATAGCAGTGGTGCCATTGTAGAAGAGGCTTTTCCCACCCCCAACATACAAAAGATGCCTCTTCTTATATCAAGGATGGAGAACCCCTTTGGGAGGCTGGCTGGATTCACCAGCTCATGAACTCTGTGTAGACTGGTATGCCCCTCATGCCACCAGTTCCGTGCCTGAGTATCTGGAGTTTTTCAGACTTTGATATGGTGTTGGCTCCACAGCTGCTCCGGTCTCAGGGTTAACACATTCCCATAAGGGGCAAGAGAGAAAAAGTAAAAATAGACACATGCAATGGTGGCTTCAGGGGATAGCCAAGTCCTGAGTTCAGGACTGACCCTGGCTTTTCAGGCAATAGTAGACCTTGCAATCATTTTAAATTGGACAATCAAAGAGGCGAAGGCACCATATGATCAGCTCACAACCCAATAAATCATTGGCTGCAGCTGTTTCAAAAAACAGAGCTGCCGGGCAATGAACATTACAACATGCTAATGGACAAAGCAACAGCAGGGACCAGCAGAGAAAGGTTTAATATTTGTTTGCTGCACTCTAGGTGTAATTGAGATAGGGAGCACATTGAAAACTCCTCCAGCCTTGGCTAAGAGACACTTAGGAGCTGTCTTAAGCAGCAGGCACAAATGAGTCTGTCTCCTTGCTAATGAGGACATCAAATGCCCCATTAAGTTCCACAAAGATGCGAGCTGCAATGGTAGATGAGCTGCTCATATGCAGAAAAGTCTATGAGCTCTAGCTGAAGCTCCTGCCTTGGTGGGGGTTGACCCTTCTCTCTTGTGACTAAATCTGAATGACACCATTGTTGCTGTTTTTGCGGAAAGTTCAAGCTGTAGTTCTCAGACATATTCTCTACCTCTACCTGAGAGAATAATCTATTATTCAAAGTCTGTAATCACCTTGAATCCCTATATTGGGGAAAAGGAGATATAAAAATAAAATAAGCAAGCAACAAATAAATAAATGCATATAACGTTATGGAGTGCAGCCTACTATAATTCCACCTGTGTACTCATAGTAGTTTATTAGAGTAGAGTTGGGGAGATTCAGAACAGTGCAGTAGGCACATAGGTAAGGAGCATCTCTATGTTCTAAACAACCTGAAGGCACAAGATCCTTTCTGATCTTAGAAGCTAAGCAGGATCAACCATGGCTGACTCTTGGATGGTGGACTGCTATGGAATTCGAGGTGCTTTAGGCTAAACCTCAGAGGAAGCCACTAGTAAAACCACCTTTGAGTATTTCTTGTGGGGTTCAAAAATTAATGGGGTTGCTATAGGTCTAAAGACAACCGACACATCTGCATCACTATGTGTTTTCTTCAAGAAATACCAGTCTAGTTCAGATTTTCTGCAAGCTTTGTGTGGCGCAGGTCCCAGGCTTACTCCCTGTCACCTCCATTTATGAAGAATCAGATAAATGTGATCGGAAAACACTATGTGTTTTCTTTAAGAAATACCAATCTAGTCCAGATCTTCTGTAAGCTTTGTGTGGTGTAGGTCCCAGGTTTACTCCTTGTCATCTCCATTTATGAAGAATCAGATAAAGGTGGTTACAAAGACCTCACTCTAAAACTCTGGAGAGCTACTGCTGGTAGGAAGAAGTAATCTGGACACATGACCTGATATGGTATAATTTCTCTTTCTCTATATGCCAGTCTTCTTCACGCCCGATGGCCCAATAGGTTAAACCCTTGTGCTGGCACGATGGAAGACTGACAGGTTGGAGTTTTGAATCCGGGGAGAGTGCGGATGAGCTCCCTCTGTCAGCTCCAGCTCCCCATGCGGAGACATGAGAGAAGCCTCCCACAAGGATAGTAAAACGTCTAAACATCCAGGCATCTCCTGGGCAACGTCCTTGCAGACAGCCAATTCTCTCACACCAGAAGTGACTTGCAGTTTCTCAAGGCGCTCCTGACATGAAAAAAAAAGTCTACTTCACTTAGAAATTTCTCTTTAAAATATTGAAACTAGTGCCCCAGAAGCAAGTGGAATCATGTTTATGGGCAGAATTATATCCAATTCATAGGTCATCCATCTGATCTTGATGATGTTAATGATCCTTCATCCGCCCAAAATGGTGTACCTTATCTAAAAGAAAACAATAGGGCTGGCTTCAAAGCCTATGGTCCTTGTACAACTGGTTTTTGTTAAATAGAGATGGAGACAAATACTAAAATAAAATAGAAAACAATGCTTTTATTTTAAAAGACATATTCTAAGGAAATATCTCCTCTCGGCATATTGTGTGCTGCTTGCTTCCTCTCAAGTGTATGCTTTTGCCCCGAAGTGTACAATGCAATTAGCAAAAGTGAATGTTTCAAATGGCCCTGTTCATTCTTTTGTAATACATTGCACCACATTTTGTGGCTTCCTTTTTTGGAAACACAATAATAAAATCTTTTAAATGCACAAATGAAATTAACTTTAATTTGCAGCTTAGTCTTAATAGGCTAATCTTTCTGTTGGTTCCTTCAAATGGCAGAGGTATAATTTCCCACATTCTAATGAGAAGCCATTGAAATAGGAGATAGTCTTGGGAACCACATATCTGGATTGACTCAAGACATTTGCTGCCTGAGGTGAAGGATAATGTTGTGCTTCTACACTTTCCTGTCTGTTGACATGAGCCAAATAGCCTGGCAATTTACTTCTTCTTCAACACTGATTACTGAACAGTCACTTACATCATCAAAATCATCCAGGCGTCCCCTGGGCAACGTCCTTGCAGATGGCCAATTCTCTCACACCAAGAGTCACTCCTGACATGACAAAGAAAACAAAACAAAACAAAAACAAAAACTTACATCATATTCCTGAACTGAACAGCCCTTGTGGTTTCTTCCCATTCCAATTCTATGTGGACAAATAGGCACCCTAAGCAACACAGACAAAACCACATAGCACACATAACTCAGGGATGCAACATCTTGCTGCCACTTCACACACTCTGGCATCCTCCACCTGTTTCAGGTGCATTGCTATAAGGTAGGGCAGGTCCTCAAGATGACCAGTGTAAGTCTCTGCAAAAATGGGTGTAGGGATCAGCCTCTGGAAATCCCACAGAGATATCTCCATCTCTGTGGAAGTCACTCACCAGTCCTATTTGTCAGATCAAAGACAAAGAGACATACAGTATGAGGCAACAGAGGTGACTTTTGACAACAGCCAATGATGCTCTTATAATTTTGCAAACTAAGTTCATAAACCTCCTTCTAACTCTCTTCATTGTGCTCCCACTCTGCCATTCTGCATTCAGACATGTTATGTCACATCCAATGTCAAAGCATGCTAAGGCGCACTGACTTAATAGACATCAGTGGATAGCAACAGGTTCCTAAAACTGAATTTTCTGAAACAGTGATCTGTCAATATTGTTCTGTCTGGTTCAGCTGGGCAATAAATATGTGACCTTGATAAATGAAGACACAAGAAGAGCCCTGCTTGAATCTCATCAAAGTCCCCACAGTGCCAATCAGATGATTCTGGGAAGCCCAGAAACAGGAAAGGAGCACAGGAGTGAGCAGAAACATTAATTTGGTCACTGGGCTTGGATTACGTTTTAGCAATGACAATATAGCACAGAACATTATCACAAATAGATCTCCTCAAAATCTAATGCCCTGGCACCTGAATCACTACCTTCAAAGGAATTATGTGAAGACAAATGTGGGTCATGCATCAATTCTGGGACGACTCTCCAGAATAGGTCTTGGGGGACTGCATTGCAGTGGCTCCCGTTCTTTCTGGAGGGTCGTACCCAGTTGGTGAAGCTGGGGGATACCTGCTCGGACCCCTGGCCCTTGACCTGTGAGGTCCCGCAAGGTTCTATACTTTCCCCCATGCTCTTTAATATCTACATGAAACTTCTGGGTGAGGTCATCTGGAGTTTTGGACTGCGTTGCCATCTCTATGCAGATAACACACCACTCTACTACTCCTTTCCACCAATATCCAAGGAAGCCCCTTGGGTCTTGGACCAGTGCCTGGCCGCTGTGATGGGCTGGATGAGGGCCAACAGGCCGAAATTGAATCCTGACAAGACGGATGTCCTCCAGGTCAGTTGCTCAGCTGAATGGGGTATAGGGTGGCAACCTGTGTTTGACTGGGTTACACTCCCCTTGAAGACACAGGTCCATAGTCTGGGGGTCCTCCTGGACTCAGCACTGACGCTTGATGCTCAGGTGTCAGCAGTGGCTGGGAGGGCCTTTGCCCAGTTAAAACTTGTGCTCCAGCTGTGACCGTACCTCAAAAAGTCTGACTTGACCATGGTGGTCCATGCCTTAGTTACCTCAAGATTGGACTACTGTAATGCACTCTATGTAGAGCTGCCCTTGAAGACAGTTTGGAAACTACAGCTGGTGCAAAGGTTATTAACTGGAGGAAATTACAGGGAGCGGACAACTCTCCTGTTTAAACAGCTCCACTGGCTGCCGATGAGTTTCTGGTCCCAATTCAATGTGCAGGGTATTACCTATAAAGCTCTAAATGGTCCAGGACCTGCCTGTTTGCATGACCGCCTCCTCCCCTACAAACCCACACGATCCTTAAGATCTTCCAGGGATGCTCTTCTCTCGCTCCCGCCCCCATTTCAGGCACGATTGGTGGGGACGAGGGAGAGGGCATTCTCGGTGGTGGTCCCCCGTCTCTGGAATTCCCTCCCTAGGGAGATTAGGCAGGCACCCTCCCTAGCCACATTCCGTAAGGAATTAAAGACGTGGATGTTTCGTTGTGCCTTTGACTGATGACCCCTATGACAAATGATTGTACTGTGATCTGATTTCACCATTAAATCTGAATTCCTATATTACATCATTATTCATATATGTAAGTTAAACTGAGTTGATCCTGATCCTGTTTAATTGCTCTGTTTCCATGATATCTCCTGTGCCATTTATATTGTTTATAAGCATTGGTTTATTACAAAGTATATGAGTGTCAGATCCAATATCGAATGAATATAAAATTGAAAAGAATATGTATCATAGCAGCAAAATGTCATAGACTGAGCTTGTCCCTTATGTATATTAGGTCTTGTAAGGGGCAGAATATCAGATCTATTATCCATTCTTGGTTTGTTCCATATAGCTTGTATAGAGAAATTGCTCCTTTTTTGTGAAAATTTCATTCCAGAGCCAGGCTTATACAATCTCTTTCTTGCTAGCAGGTAATAGATTTGTCACCCATCATTCTGCATTGTTCACTGTGTTGGTTTGCCATGATGATTAGACAAAAGCTTGACAAATAAACTGTCAGGAAGCTTGTAGTTAAGTGGGGAGGTCCCAGCTGTGGAATTCTAGTTTGTGTCAGTTGTCTGTATATATTTTTTCCACCTTTTTATACAGTAATTAGTAATGTTTAACATTTCATTCAGTCCTGTTGTCGAAACGTGGCTTTAATGTAATGTGTGGGAGACTGGATGGGTGGGAGAACATGTAGTTTGTCTCAAATATGGGAAACAGCTGCACACACTGTTGGTTTTTTTTTTTTAAACTAATCACTATCAATTATATTCTATTGGAATACAAAGCATGCCAGCTAATTTTTAGTATACTCAATTATACTCCATTAGAACACAAGCATGCCAGCTAATTTTCCCACCATCAAATTGTTCTGTGACATGAACCACAGAGTTAGCACCAGAGAGAGCACTGCCAGAATTCAGGAATATTCCATGTCATTCTCACTCCCATATTAAGTATATTTTTCTCACTTCCCTTTTCACTGATTTCCTGGTGGACTTTCCTTTGGCTAAAACTGGGTGTTCTCGCTCAGAGGGAGTCTTTGCTCCCATGCAATTGGAAACTGAAATGTCAGGAGAAGCTAGAACAGTTCCTCACCTTTGATGTACTATGGCAATGTGTACCTTCTATTATAACTTGACTGTTTTTAATTCATCTATCTACCATTGCTAGGGACTTAAAAAAGGCAAGATTAATTGGCCAAAATCTGTTTAATGGAACTTTAGTTTACCTGGCACATAGTGTGAGCAGCAAAGTCCACATAGGGCCAGCATTTACAGATTGTCCACCCCTGCTCTACCTATTGTAATGTGATCCTCAGCATGTCTGTGGTTATATCTCATATATGTGGCACATTTTTGTGCAGTTGTAAAACCAGCAACTCCCTTCAATAATGACATGTGGAGGCATCACGCAGCACTAGTGGAAAGTAGGCAAAGGAAAAAGTAAGGAGAACTGAAAGACTGTGTGGACCTCCTTATCATAATCTTGTCACCTCAGGTCACAACTGTCACGTGACAATTACAACACTCTTAGACAGTTCTGCCTGAATGTTAGGATATGCAGCAGTGCTTCACCCAGCAAGAGATAGATTAAGATGTGTTAGGACTATAGTGCCATTTCTAGAAACAAAATGCAACTCTAGAGTGGGATGGGGTATGACATTTCTAAGGCTTATCTTATCTGGTCTACAAAAGCATTTAAGGAGAAACAGGAGCAGCAAAATTTGGAGTAGATGGAAGAAAAATTTGGATACAAGATTAAGATACTGTGAAACTAACAAGAAGGAAAACGTATGGCACTTTAAAGACTGGTAGATTTATTGTGTCATCTGAAGTTCATGTCATAATAAATCTACCAGTCTTTAATGTGTCACAAGACTTTCTGTTGATTTTTCTGCAACAGACTAACATGACAGCCTTCCAGAAATTATCTCAGGGTGAACTCATGCATTATGTGTTATTAAATTAGCCAGATCTACCAGTAGCTGCTGTCTATATTACTCCAAGGAATAATAAAAAAATAGTCCAAGTATTTCTCAAATAGCTGCATAGCAACAACTAGATAATAGCACTTCTTTTCCGAATTCCACCTTGTTAACATTTCATAAATGTGGTGCAAATTAGAATTTGGAAGTGAGAGGCTCATTCTGATCATTTAAATTTTGTCCTATTTCATGCCATTTCTAGGTTTTAGCCTTATCTATATAAATAAAAATGTAATGTTCATTTGTGGGATTAACATAACTCAAGAACCACTGGATGAATTGACATCAAATTTGGCCACAAGACACCTACTAACCCAAGAAGTGACCATCACTCAAAAACATTGACTTTGTCATTTGGGAGTTGTAGTTGCTGGGATTTATATTTCACCTACAATGAAAGATCATTCTGAAATCCACCAGTGATTGAATTGAACCAAACGTGGCATTTCCAGATCACCAGATTGGACCACAGCAATGTGTGGCAGGGGATGGCTAGTAGTAAAATAAATCTGTGCTTGTGACAATGAAAGGACATCACTTCTGCGACTAATCTCAGGTCCTGCAAAAGTGGAAAAATCCTTGAAGATCGTGTCATTTTCTTTTTTCTAGTGTAGCCAATACTCCAGTAAAATTGTCCACGCACCCCAACCTCACCAATCCCAGAGTCTCTCTGTTATGAAAAGAAACAGGAAAACATTATCTCTGGAAGGAAAAGGTGGCAAAAGACAGAACAACTACTATCTGTGGCCAAATGATCCTCTTCCCCCATCCCAGTTTTTAAAAATACGTTTGTGCTTGACTCAGCACAAAAGAAATGGAAAGAAAAAGCCAGTCATAAAAGTCTAAAAACATTGTATCAAATGGTGAAATAATAAAAAAGGCTTGACCTGCTAAATGAATTAACTTCCTAAATGAATGCATTTGCATAAATCGGAATAAATGAATACATAAGTCCCAGACCAGACACTTACCAAACCATTTATATGAACAAGAGGAGAACGTGACAAAGGTGTAAATTTTGACCTGTTTGCCTTTTTGCCACTTTTCGCCTTACATTTCATAGTTGTGGGTGAAAGGGGACACTCTCACTACAGGGAAGAATTTGTTTCATGTGGCAACATGATGATTACAAATGGGGTGCCAAAGAGTTTCCCAAACCATCTGCCATGCACATCCCTCCCAGCTAAACTGTGGTGCCCTCCTTGTATGGGGCACTCATGGAGGAAGTTGTGGCTTAGCTGTGGAGAAACGGTGCCCTTGGCCATCTGGAGGAGTTACACTAGAGCAAAATTTATTTATTTATTTACTTTATTTGTATACCGCACTCTCTCAGCCCATAGGCGACTCAGTGCGGTTTACAGCCAGGTCAATATACAAAGTGCACAACATTAGCATTTAAAAAACTAAGGCAACTACATCAATATAACAATACATCAATACATCAATATAACATCAATACATCCATATAACTAATCCATCACGTCTCATCAGTAAAGTCATAATCCGATTTCCTCGTCCATTATTCCAAGTTCCAAGATCAATCAATTGGTTGCACTGCTTAATTAAACGCCTGTTCAAAGAGCCAGGTCTTTACTCTTCTCCTGAATGCCAGCAGGTAGGGGGCCGATCTAATGTCTGCGGGAAGGGCGTTCCACAGCCGAGGGGCCACCACTGAGAAGGCCCTGTCTCTCGTCCCCACCAGCCGTGCATGTGAGGCTGGCGGGATCGAAAGCAGGGCCTCCCCGGACGATCTTAATGTCCTAACTGGTTCATAGGGGGTGATGCGTTCGGACAGATAGGTTGGGCCAGAACCGTTTAGGGCTTTAAAGGCTAAAGCCAGCACTTTGAATTGTGCCCGGTAGCAAATTGGTAGCCAGTGGAGCTGGCACAACAGAGGAGTGGTGTGCTCCCTGAGTGCCGCTCCTGTTAACAACCTGGCTGCCGATCGTTGGACCATTTGTAGCTTCCGAGCAGTCTTCATAGGCAACCCCACGTAGAAAGCCCATCTGTCACTCACAGAGACAGGAGAACAAGCTTTGGACCAAGTAAGCAGGATGTAAGTGCACACCTTCATGCTTAGGTCATGGAACAGTGCATTGAAATTGGTGGGTTGATGTACTAGGACTTTTTTTGTAGCAGTACCTTGACTATGGAACTCAATACCAAGCAAGTTAGATTGGTCCCATCTCCTTTAAGTTTCCAGATGGCAGCCGAAACAGTGTTTTTCCTCATGGCATTTAGTGTTTGAAATTGTTCTAAAACTGGAAACTGGATTATTTTTAGACTGTGGTTAGCAGTTTTTAAATAATATGTTCATGCATTTTAAAATGTGTTTATATACAGAACCACTTTAAATCAGTAATAACAAGATGGTAACAGAAATCAAGTCACCCATGAACTGGATAATAAATGAGTGCCTGATAGAACAACAAGACACCTGACATTCTACAGTCATTGATTGGCAGAAATATGCTGAAGGGAGCGAAAGCATCCAGATATGGATGGCTATCTATCATGACTGCTCCAATTCTGCTCCAGTTCTGAATTCCTGCATGGCAGTGGTTGGAATGGGTGACCGATGGAGTCTCTTCCAAATCTGTGATTTCATAATACTATATGATTCATTTCTTCAAAATGTTTCATATGTCTAGGAAATGTTCTGAGGTAGAAGAGAATACTACATCCCAATGTGTACTATATCCCTATGTTTTCTCAACTGCCCCTTGAAGTTCATTCAGAGCTACACTGTTTCTTTCCAGGACTGGTTAAAACTAGAGTTTTACTTGGAGTAAAAATTCTGTTGCATTGGCTATTATGTTAAGCCACTTTCAAAACAACTGAATGGCTCAAGGTTCCTGCCAGAAACATGATTGGTCTGTCTTACAATGTCTTGCAATGTTTTGGTAACAATGCCTTTATGACAAAAGCTGTAATATACAAAGGAAAAATGGGTAGCACCTTTAAGTCAGCTCTTTCATAGATGTGTGGGTGTGACTTACTTTTTTGTATTGCAAATGAAGTTGTGGTGAAAATGAACCTAGTCCTATGTGTTTTCCACAGTCCAAGGAGAAAGATAGAATTGTAGAGTTGGAAAAGACCACAAGGGATATCTTGTCCATCATCCTGCTATGCAGGAACATGAAATCAGCTCTTACCCAAAGAGCTTTTATCACCAGGAAGTTCTTCCTAATGTTTAGGTGGAATCTCTTTTTCTGTAGTTTGAATCCATCACTTTATGCCTTAGTCAATGGAGCAGCAGAAAACAAGTTGACTCCCTCCTTAATATGCCATTCTTTCAAATACTTAAACATGGCTATCATGTCCCTTCTCAATCCTGTCTCCTCCAAGCTAAATATACCCAGATCCCTAAGTCATGTCTCATAGGGCTTGGCTTCTAGGCCTTTTATCATCTTCATCTAAACCCATTCCAGCTTTTCAATATCATTCTCCAATTGTTGTGCCCAGAACAGGTGAAGTCTGATGTATGCATGATAGACTGATGCTATTACTTTCGTTGGTCTAAACCAGTGGTTCTCAACCGGTGGGTCCCCAGATGTTTTTGGCCCTCAACTCCCAGGAATCCTAACAGCTGGTAAACTATCTGGGATTTCTGAGAGTTGTAGGCCAAAACACCTACAAACCCACAGGTTGAGAACCAATGGTCTGCTCTATATACCTATGATGCAGCTTAGAATTTCACTCCCCGCCCCCCTTTTAGTTAATGCATCACAATGTGCATCACACACTGACTTAGGTTAAGCATTGCATTTTTATGGGATGGAAAGAGAAAGCATAGCTCTGTTACTCTTGGTAGGTGACATCTGAAAGGCCAGCTCGGTTTTGTGAAATCCTGTCTCAATAGGAAATTGCAAGGAAGAAGGGAAAGACATCCTCCAGACCAATTTATAGTATTTACATAGTTTCCCAAACTCATAATTTTCTGAGGAGCTCACATAAATTAACAATAAGCAATGTTAATATATCATAAAACAACAAATTGCAGCACTGAAAAACTCCAGTGGAAAGCAATAAAACTAGTTTACCACAAAACAAAAAAGGCACAGCAAATAAATAATTGTCCAAAACATTAAGATTTTTAAAAAATCACCTGAGACAATGAAAAATTCATTTTGAGCCAAAGGGGCCATAAAAAGGAGCTTTCCCGTGGGGGACATTCCCGGTGTATTGCAAACAGGAGGACACTACCTTCCTTCACCAACTATTTCACTTCTTTTGGTGGTGGATCATAGACCTCGGTCTGAAGAAGTCCGTAAGATCTGGGTAGATATTGAGGAGAAATCATGTTACTTTCCTGTATCCTGCCCTGAAGACATCAAGGTCATCAAATGTGAATTGATCCTGGAGTGAACTGTAAGTTAAAATAGCAGGCAAAGCATTGGTGTACTTTAACTAAATAGCTAATCAGCTAACATTCAGGGAGCCCTATTTTGGATTAACTTCAGAATCCTGGTGAAATTCAAAAGTTTCTTCTTGTACAACATTTAAATTGCAGGCAACTAGAATCTGGGTAACTGTGAGCAAGCAATCTCTACCTAATGAATCAAAGAGTTGGAAGAGACCTCATGGGCCAGTCCAACCCCCTGCCAAGAAGCAGGAATGTTGCTTTTATGGCATTTTATTTTTATGGTTTTGATTGTTTTAATTATTTTGTTATATGTTTTTAATTGTGTTTACCTATGTTGGGCTTGGTCCCCATGTATGCCGCCCTGAGTCGCTCTGAGAAGATGGTGTTGCGGTATAAGAATAAAGTTATTATTAAAGTTTATAAATGAAAGTTGAAATCAAAAGAGAGAAAGTTGCGAGTTACTCATAAATTGTTCAGCCCTCATATCCAACACACCTACCATCTCCACACTCCCAAGCTACAGTTTCATATTCTTTTTGACAATATGGGGGAGAGGGAAGCTGCTATTGGGTTGAGCATTGTTCTCCCAAAACTGTTCTGTGAGATGGGCTATAAGCTGGAAAACAATCATCATCCAGTTGGGCCTCAACACCCAACTGAGACAGCATATCTAGTGGGGCAATGTAATCAATCATATCCAAAGATGCAGCAGCATCCAAGAAAATCAACATGGTTGGACTCTGCATTTCTCAGTTTTTAATAAAGGTAACTTTTCACGGGTCAATCAAAACTGTATCTGAGCCCTAAACAAGACTGAGGATTGAGTAAAATGAATCTAGAAAATCAATGGATTTCAGAAGCTCTATAAGTATATACATTTTAATAAAATATATTAACATAACAATTCAACTAGTTTAAAAGACATTCCCACCTCCAGCCTTGGACAGTCTGTATGCATATGTATTGTGTTGGCTGTCATTAAATAGAGCTGGCCTGATTCTACCTTCTTTCTCCTGTTTTTCAAGTGTACAATTCTCACTCACTGAAAGCTTCTCTAACAATGGAAGTCATTTGATCATTTGAGCAGTATTATTAATGTGCTACTTTTGCTTGCATATGCTTTTCTGTTTCTGCTTTATCAACTCAACTGATTACCAGATTACAGTTATATGTACCGTGTTCACTAAAATAGGCCATCTTATTTTAAGTAGCTATTCACAAATAGTTTACTTTTCTTTCACTTTTCACAATATTTCTGCACATGTGTCCAAGTAACTTCAGAGTATGCTCAAGATGGCAAAGGTTACTAATGAAGAAGAAGCTAGGAGAGGTTGTGTTTCCCTGACCCAAGTAGGAAGTGCAAGATTTCACCCCTCCTGCCCTTTCCTCCTGCTGCGTTAACTGGATACAAATTTACTTTGCACTTTGAACTCATTTCACAGCAGTCGAGCACAAAGGGAAGGAGGATTGTCCCTGCCAAATCAGAACATCTGAAAGTCATGATATGTTATTTGCCATTCATAAAAACAATAAACAAACAAACAAACAAACTTCCCAGGTCTCCCCAAGCAAAACCAATAAAATTTACCCTAGGATTGCTGACCCATAGATAGTTATGGTAGTTCCTAGGGCTCTCCAGTGCCCCCATTTTTGGAAAGCCTCCCATGCCCCTTCTACACTGCCATATAATCCAGTTTATCAAAGCAGATAATCCACATTATCCACATGCTTTGAACTGGATTATATGAGTCTACACTGCCATATAATCCAGTTCAGAGCAGATAATCTGGATTTAAAATGGCAGTGTAGAAGGGGCCTCGGGTGACACCAAGGGAGTGTAAATGTCTTGGGTTGAGTTTTGGAAAAGGAAAGGCTTTTTCTTCCCAAAGGAAACATCTGGAATGGTGACTGCTGGATCATTTCCTGTTGAAAAAGTGGTATTCTAGACCTGAAGTGGCCCCAAGACAGCCAAACCATAGTGACATTTATTGGTGAGTGTTGGAATGAATTTGTGCTGATTTCTTCTTTTCTGCGAGGAGTCTGGTCTGGGGTTGACCTTCTAAAGGCCAATGGAAGACCAATGTTGTCTACCATAATGTAAAATCAGGATGAGGAATGTATAGTGCTCTATATGTTGCTAGAATCCAATTCCCACCATCCCAGAAAACATTCCTTACCTTTCACATTGCTTATCTATGATACAATTGTATGTGTCTCTTCTATCAAGAAAGTCTCCCTAATTTTCCCTAGGTTCATTTCTCTGAACTGAGGTCAGCAGAGGTGTTTATAGTTAAGAATGGGCATATAAGTTAAGAATAAGCAGAGATTCCAGCAATATAATACAGGCAGTTCCCAGTTATGAACAGGATATGGTCTGTAGGTTTGTTCTTAAGCTGAATTTGTTTGTAAGTTGGAACGGGTACATTTTTAAGTGTAACTCCAGCCATTTTAAAGCTTTAGATAGCACAGGGAAGGGTTAACACCCCTGTGGTGTTTGTTTTGCTGCTTGTGTCCTTGTTCAGAAGATTTCACTGGATTTGGGGAAAAATTGCTTGTTGTGGAAACAAGGATTGGTGATAAAGCTTCAGTGGAAACACCTTTTCCCAGTGACAACTCTTTCAGGAGTTTATTTTCTTTCAGATGGATAGATTTCTTTTACTTCCTGTTGACTCACCCCATTTTTAAATGTGAGTCATTTGTAAGTCAGCTGTTTGTAACCCAGGGATTGCCTGTACCCAGAAAAAAAGATCCCTTGCCCTTGCCAGATTTCTAAGGGCCCATCCACACAGTACCTGTCTCTCAGAATGGCGGCCAGCCAATGACATCCTCTAAAAACACAGAATGAATGGCTACAAAGCACTAAAAACATGAGCTATTCAGTTGTATGAATATCCTGGTTCTGACTGGAAAATGTATATATTTGAATCTCTGTATGTTCCCACATGTGGAAAATATGGGATTTTTATGTAGGTTTGTTTCCAAGTTATACATATCAGTTCCTGATTGGTTGCATCCTAAAAACTTGACAACAGTTGACTAGAGGGTGAAAACTTTATCATGGAAAGTGCAATTTTGTTCTCCACACGTTTAATGTAGCTTGTGACACACAAACAAAAGTTTTGTTATGTAATCAACTTTTCCCATGTTTTTTATGACTAAAGCAATGAGGAAAAAACATGTATAACCCAGGGACATCACCCCGCCTTTCCCAGGCACAAGTACACAACCAAACCTGTCTGGACAGATGGCCATTCATCCTCTAAATGATAATAATAATGATGTTCTGTTCCTGGCTTGAAAGTGTTCAATAGTGTAGTTTAATAGTGTAGTCCTGACTTTGAAAGTAATGGTCCTACTTCACAAACTTTGTTCATGTGCCACAAACTTCATTAAATGTGTGGAGAAAAAAGTTTCTCTTGCTAGGAGAAAGTTTTCACCCTCTAGTCGACTATCACCATCTTTTCAAGATAAAAGAATTGAGGAACAGATATGTATGACCCAGGAACAAAACTCATACAAACAATGTGCATATTTGCATTTGTGCATTTTATTTTTTTTAAAATGCCAACATTTCTGGCAGATGTCCCATGGCAACCATCTTGCGGGCTTTGAAATCTTGTAATGAAACAGCAAGTTTGGATATCACACACAGAAATCCTGGGACCAACAGGTCTGTGTGTGGTCCTGTTCTCAGGTCCTGGGGTTTTTGCCCCTCATGGAAAACCTGTGATTTGGATCTGTCTGGAAGTGCCCTTAGAGAGAGTGAAAAGGAACAAATCTATTGGGGGCACAACAAGAGATTAAACAACAGGATCAATGAAGTATGTTATTATTATTATTATTATTAACTTTATTTGTACCCCGCTAGCATCTCCCGAAGGACTCGATGCGGCTTACACGGGCCGAAGCCACAAAACACAATACAATAGAAAACATAACACAGCAATAAACAAAGCAAATCAAACAATTAAGCAAAATAACCACAATGACAATACATCAAGACACTATTAAAACTGGTTCGGCCAGCGCAATGGGGTACAGGGTTAAAAGTGCTGAGATGGCAGGAGGAACGTAGGATTAAAAGTGCGGTGTGCAGCAGCATTAGTTGTGCTAAAGTGCATCTAGGACTTGGGATGGGGATTCCTAATCTGCGAAGGCACATCGGAACAGCCAAGTTTTTAGGTTCCTTCTGAAAACTGCCAGAGTAGGGGCCTGACGAAGCTCTTTTGGAAGGGCATTCCAAAGTCGGGGGGCCGCCACAGAGAAGGCCCTGTCCCGCGTCCCCACCAAGCGCGCTTGCGACGTAGGTGGGATAACGAGCAGGGCCTCCCCAGATGACCGGAGCGAGCGTGTGGGTTCGTAGATGGAAATGCGGTCACGCAGGTAGGGTGGTCCCAAACCGTTCAGGGCTTTGTAGGTGAGCACCTGCACCTTGAATTGGGCTCGGAAAATAAATGGCAGCCAGTGGAGCTCCTTGAACAAGAGGGTTGACCTCTCTTGATAATGAGCTCCAGTTAGCATCCTGGCTGCTGCCCGCTGGACCAATTGTAGTTGTTGCATGCAGTTGAGCCACTTGTTTTCTTTTATCTCCAAGGAAATGTGTGAGAGTCAGTGTGTCACAATAGTTTGAGCATTGAACCACAATTCTGGAGACCAAATCCTTGCTCTGCGTGACCTTGGGCACATCTCTCAGCCTCAGATGAAGACAAAGTCAAACTCACTCTGAACAAACCTTGCTAAGAAAGTCCAGTGATAGGGTCTCCCTAAGTAAGGGCCTTTCTACACATGTCCTAAAACCAGGTATTTATTTATCATGTCAGGGGCAGACCAAACAGTTGCATTGCATTTTTTAACAAACAAATACACAAAACACAACGTTTGCAAGCTTGGTAGTTGATTAAAACCAGGTTTAAAGGCAGAATTAAATTAAATGGCATTTCACAAAAATGCACACTGATTCAGATTAACAGCTGTTTAAAAGATGTGCTTAAAACCTATTTCAGCTGAAAAACATGCATGGTCAAATCCCTGTTTATCCCTGCAGCCAGTGAAAACATGTGATTTCATTCCTATACCCTGGTGTGGACTACTCCAGCACAAGTGTGTATTTTAAAATCCTGAAACAGCTGATCTGGACTGTAAACAAATGAAGCCACAGATACATGGGAAATGGAAAGCAATTGCAGTAAGAACTCTCTGCAATCATCCCTTTGTGAAATTAATGATATTAATTTTATGAAATTAAACAGAGCTTGAATTTATAGTAGTAGGAGGAATGAGAATAAGAAATCTGCTTATGAGTACATTTAGATATCCACATGTGAGCATATAAAGTCCAGCGCATCTTGGAGATTCAATTTTTAAAAAGAGTAAACTTCTGCCAGATATCCCTCATCCATCTTGCAGATTTCTAAAATCCTCTTCAGATGAAGGAGTCAATGGCGGGGAATCATTTATGGGACTGACAGGTCTGTATTTGGACTTGCTGTCAGATCCTGTGTGCCCCCCCCCCCCCCCCCCACTTACTTGTCCTTTTACTTTGATACTGTCTGGTAGTGCCCTTAGACTACTGTCTGGTAGTGCCCTTAGACTATGCACACATAAGAAGAACAATACAATGTGCGGGAACCCAATTTGGATATAGAATGATGTGAATAAACCTCCCCTCTTCCAACCACTTGTTTATCTAAACCCCCTCTCCTACATGGAAGAGAATGCTACCACTTCCTTTGGTTTCAAATGAAGGTTTTAAAATTTTGGAAAACAAACTATGGTTGTTTTTTTTAAAGGTGACCATGTCTAGTAATACCAATCTTAGACCAGAGAGTTACACACTTACATACAAATAAAAAGCAAAGATGAACTAGCTTTTACATACTGATTCATGTTGTATAGTTTTAATTGAATAGTTTGCAACTCTGAATCATTTTCTTGACCTAATCTCTATCAGACAGACTGCTCAAAGAAATTCAGACCATCATATTTCAGCAGACACATTGAGATTTCAATTGATTTCCAGTCATAGGTATTCTGGGGTGTGTCTGGACTGAAACAATATTTTGTGGGAGTCTTGTGGGCAACTTCTTCCTGTTTTTATAGCCATGGCAGATTAATTCTCAGCACAGTTATTGAAACTGGGGTTACAGTTACTAGAATCCTTCAGTCAGCATGTCCATTGGTGGCATTCAGTGCTGGCTGAGCCTTATGTAAATTGTCATTCCTGAGAAGAGCGTGGGTAAGGGATAACCTTACAACAGACCTAAGCGAGTGGAGCCGTGCTTCTTTACCATTTGCCTTGGGCCTTCAACCAGGTATGAGATGTTGGACTTTTACAAACTGAATGGTATTAATTATTTCAAGAAAGTGATATCTCAGCTTATACAAATGCATTTGAGAAAAGGGGGATATAAAATTGCATTTTTTAAAAAATCAGCAAGTGCCACAATGCTTTATCTCAGCAGGATATCATCAATTAAGATTCAACAAATTACAAGAAACACAAGTACTACAAGAAAAAAAAACCACCCACTCAGTCCCTGCCTTACCATTCTTGTATCAATGCTACATATCATAATTCACAGTCTTTAAGATAGAAAGTGAGAAAAGATTCTATATTTATACCAAAGTCATTAGTATCATTGTTTCTTGCATGAGGATAAGACGAACAGCCACTAACCACTTGCCAGTTCTTTCAACCAACTCTCTCCTCCGCTGAACTTTCTTGTGAAGGTGATACATAATGGCCAAATCCCCTACATTTGAAAGCCATTCTTTGAGCTGCCACAAGGTATCTTCTGGGGCCTTGCCATTGAAAAAGGCAGCTGTCACTGCCAGAGAAAAGTGTCATTCATTGCCTGCTAAAGATTGATATGTGAACTCAGCTGCCTCTGCAATCTGTCTTTCCACAGTCCTCTTCAGGATCTCATTTTCTACAGTCCATGGGGAGAGTGGTGTTCATTACAGCTCACCTACCATCATGGATGCATCTCTACTCATCCTCCAATTATCCTAGTTTGGCAGGGAAGTCCCAAGTACTCTATATACTCATGTTTTTAGGCTAGAAATTATAGCCAAAATTGACTGAAAACATCTGGGTCAATTTATTCACAGGTCAATGTGAGTACTGTATTTTAACTCTTATCAAAGAGGGAATCGGCCCCTTTTCCTAGTAGAGGGGCAAAAGGCAATGCTTTGTTTGCCCCAGGAGAACCTAAAAGAAACATTGACCCCTTTATTCTTTCTGCTGCACTGCTACCTCTGTCTTTTTTAAATGCATGGGCAGGGAAATAGTATTGGCAATCTGGACAGCTGGCCCTTGAAGCAGCATTGGAACTCTCCCCTCTCCATGAGGTGACCCTCATTCAAAACCTGCCCTCAACTTATTCAAGAGGTCAACTTCTGCACAAGTACATCTCCTCATCTTCTGTTGCCCTACTTGTTCAACTGCTCTTTAAAATATTCCAGTTTCTCTCTCCTGTCTTTAGCATACCTCCGTTACTGAAAATTGAGTTCAAAGCACAAAAGTAACTCAGTGGAGGAGAGAAAAGGAAGGGGTGATAGCTTGCCTTCCAGGTAGACTCAGGCAAAAGCAAACTGCTAGAGCATTTCCTCACTTGACTCTTCTCCCTTATTAACAATCCTTGCAATTTTAACCATTTTTTGTTTGGTCACACATGTCCAGTTTTCATTTGAGAAACATCTGAGAAATATTGAAGTTTATGTTTCTGCTCCCATGCTGTTTTTGTAGAAACTATTCACAGGCATTACTCCCATGAGCTGATATCTTGATTATGCTGGGTCCCAGCTCTCATAGGTGACAACTAGGCTTGGGTGGTTTCGTTCGTTAATTTCGTAATTCGTTATTAATTCGTATTTAAATTAGCTTACGATCCAATATTGAGCCATGCAGGACTACTGTGAGGAGTAATTAAAAATCGAAACAATTTTTCCAATTTATTTCGTATTGTTTCGTAATTGTTTCATAATTGATTCAAAATTGTTTTGAAATTGTTTCAAAATGGTTTCGTAATTATTTCCGTATGTCTCGTGCAAGTTTTATAGTTGTTGTTTGTTTTATCAGTGATAAAAAATAAATTATCACACCAACAGTCAACAACAGAGGGAGAGGGAAGCTTCAGAAGTTTCCCCTGTCCCATTTGGAGGGTTTTTTTTAGCATATTGCGCAATCGCATCCGCCATTAACGAATCGATTCGTAATTTTATGAAATTTCGTATATTTCGAACTTTTTTAAAGGAAAATTTCGGAATTCTTTAAAAAAATGAAACGCAAGGGCCCCCCTAAAAACAAAATGAGTTTAGAACCAAATTTTTCCATGGTTACCCAAGCCTAGTGACAACTACACAGTTACCAGGATGGCTACTCCTCATGCTTGGAATGCATGAGGGTTTGTAGAGATAGAGGATAAAATATGGTCCTGGGGAAAATAGTTCTTTTGTTACTCTTTGTATGTTTAATGGTATGGAGCAAGAAGTGATTAAACAACTGCATTAATCAGGAGATTAAAATAAATCTTGAGTTTTCTCCCTACAGCTAAGGTTGGATCTACACTGCCCTATATCCCAGGATCTGATCCCAGATTATCTGCTTTGAACTGGATTATATGAGTCTCCACTGCCATACAGTCTGGGATAAGAAGATAACCTGGGATCAGATCCTGGGATTTAGTGCAGTGTTAGAAGGGCTTATATGAACTCATCATATAAGATTCCTAATCCAGGCAATAGCAAGGGAATTCACCATGGATCATGGTAAATCTGGCATGTCACATGGGGAACCCATGTCCCATGCCTCGCATCACCTGGATCAGCACTCACTTTATTCCAGCTTTCCCCCATTGCTTTCAATGAAACATGGGAAGCCGGCATTGCCTCCTGAGACAATTGCACCTCTCTTAAGATACAGAGCCCTGACGGAAGTTGATCAACGTCATGTGATGGGATCTAGTGGGCTCTCTGTCGGAAGACAAGTCCAAGTGTCATAGGACAGGCAATTTTGCCATGCAATGAGGTGATGTGAGAAAGAAATAATCATATGAATGGAGTGAGAGAGATCATTTTTTAAGATTGGCTATATGAATTTCAACTCTTTTTAGCCTTCAGTTGCCTAAATAAAGAGTGGGACCATGTGACCCTCCAAGCGTGCTGAACTGCAGCTGCCAGCATCCCTAACCAGTAGAACCAAATGGCAAGAAAAATTGGGAGTTGCAGTTCAACCACATCTGGACACAAAACTGCACAGTTCCTACTAAGCACATAAATTTTATTTTAGTCTCAGCTAGGGAATATGTACTGACTAATAACTTACTACATACACCAACTGTATTGATTCAATGGGTCTGCACTAGTTAAGAACTGACAATAGTGTCAAGCTACATTCTTGGGTGTCATGTCCTGGCAGATCTGAGTAGATTTCTGAAGTGATTCACTTGAAGTGAGCAAGTCGGTAGGGGCACAAGGGATGGATGGGCCCCTAATGTAGAATAAGTAATGATTAAACAAAATATTTTCTACAGGGATGCTGCATAGCAAAGTGACTTTCATGGCTACAGCAATAAAATGGCTTGGGTTTGTGGATAAATAAGTGGAGCAGAGAGATAGTCAATAACTTAGCTCAGACAGGGAACTTGGCCTTTGTCTGTACAAATTTGATCTAGAACCCAAAACCCCAGGGTGGAAACAGCAACCTTCTTCAACCCTCCAATAATAATTTGTATGTATATGATTCTGCTTGCTTACTATATTACATATGTCTGTTTTGGCGTGCAGCTTTCCCTTTACTCGATGTTTCTTGAGGTTGTGGGAGGGGCTGCAGATCACATGATCAGATCTGAGATTGCTCAGACCTCAGACTCCACTAGACTCTCAGACTGTTAAGACTGTCTCTTACCTACTTAGACTTTGGACTGTTAAGAGCAAACTCATGTTGCTGTTGATTGTAAGAAAGATGCCCCGTGTTATTTAAACGAAGATACAACTTCAGAAAGGCAGATTGGACTAAATTCTCAGACATGTTAGATGACATGATCACATCGGTCGCGCCAATCCCTGAGGAATACGAGCATTTTATTGAAATCGTGAAAACCTGCTCACGGGCCTCCATACCGAGAGGATGCAGAACCAACTACCTTCAGGGCATTACTCCTGAAACAGCTGCCTTGTTGGAAAACTATTACAGGCTCCACAACGAAGACCCATTTAGTGAGCAAACCCTTCAGGCAGCGCAGAGCATTGTGTCCTCCATCTCTGAAGCCAAGAAAGAACAGTGGATCAAGTTGATCACAGAGGTCGACATGGGAAGGAGCAGCCAGAAGGCATGGAGGCTGCTGAGACGGCTGAGCAACGACCCCTCACAAACTAATACCCATGCCAACATAAAGGCAGATCAGATAGCACACCAACTCCTGAAGAATGGGAAACCCAACTTTGCCACCAAAGTAGGAAAGAAACCAATAGCCAGACAACCAGAGATTGAGAACAATAACCTCCATGAACCTTTTACATCTACTGAATTGGACATGGCTCTCAACAAATGTAAGAATGGCAAAGCAGCTGGCTTGGATGATCTACGGATGGAACAAATCAAGAACTTTGGTCCAAAAGCAAGTCACTGGCTGCTGGAGCTGATGAACAACTGCACTGCATCCTGTCAGATCCCCAAAATCTGGAGGAAAGCAAGAGTCATCGCCATCTTGAAGCCAGCCAAAGACCGTAATGACCCAAAAAGCTACAGACCAATCTCCCTGTTGTGCCACCTCTACAAAGTTCTGGAGAGACTTATTTTGCATAGAATTATGGAAAATATAGACCCCTGTCTGATCCCACAGCAAGCTGGCTTCAGAAAAGGCAAAAGCTGCACATCGCAAGTGCTGAACCTGACTTAGCACATAGAAGATGGCTTTGAAAGGAGCTGTCTTCATAGACCTGTCAGCAGCCTATGATACTGTGAACCACCGCCTCCTCCTGAGAAAAATGTATAATATCACAAAGGACTACCACCTCACCCGCCTCATAGGAAACCTGCTACAAAACAGGAGCTTTTTTGTTGAGATCCAGGGCCAGAGAAGCAGATGGCGGAAACAGAAGAACGCCTGCCTCGCTCCATCCATGTTCAACATCTACACAAATGACCAGCCACTGCCAGAAGGGACAGAGAGTTTCATCTATGCTGATGATCGTGCCATTACCACTCAAGCAGGGAGCTTTGAGATGGTTGAACATAACTTCTCCGAAGCTCTAGGTGCTCTTACTGCCTATTACAGGGAAAACCAACTGATCCCTAATCCATCTAAAACACAGACATGCGCCTTTCACCTTAAGAACAGACAAGCATCCCGAACTCTGAGGATTACCTGGGAAGGGATCCCACTGGAGCATTGCAGCGCACCCAAATACCTGGGAGTCACTTTGGACCGTGCTCTGACCTACAAGAAGCACTGTCTGAACATCAAGCAAAAAGTGGGTGCTAGAAACAACATCATACGACAGCTGACTGGCACAACCTGGGGATCACAACCAGACACAGTGAAGACATCTGCCCTTGCGCTATGCTACTCTGCTGCTGAGTACGCATGCCCAGTGTGGAACACATCTCACCACACTAAAACAGTAGATGTGGCTCTTAATGAGACATGCCGCATTATCACAGGGTGTCTGCGCCCCACACCACTGGAGAAATTACACTGCTTAGCCGTTATTGCACCACCTGACATCTGCCGGGAAGTAGCAGCCAATAGTGAAAGGACCAAGGCAGAGACATCTCCAGCTCATCCCCTGTTTGGGTATCAGCCAGCACGTCAACGACTTAAATCAAGACATAGTTTTCTTAGATCTACAGAGACACTTGCTGGAACACCCCAGCAAGCGAGAGTCCAAAAGTGGCAGGCCCAAACCCAGCACCTCAATCCATGGGTGATACCAGATGAGAGACTCCCCCCTGGGCACACAGAAGACTGGGCGACTTGGAAGGCACTGAACAGACTGCGCTCTGGCACCACGAGGTGCAGAGCCAATCTTAAGAAATGGGGCTATAGGGTGGAATCCTCGGCATGCGAGTGCGGAGAAGAACAAACCACTTACCACCTGCTGCAATGCACCCTGAGCCCTGCCACATGCACGATGGAGGACCTTCTTGCGGCAACACCAGAGGCACTCCAAGTGGCCAGATACTGGTCAAAGTGTGGCAGCGAGCAGAAGAAAAATGTATTTAGAATATAGGAAGACTTACCTTCAAGAGAGAGAATTCGGCGGCATAGGATATTCAATAGAGAAGTGTTCCAGAAGGCGAAAGTAAGCTTCGCAGATTAGGCTCAAGGAAGTTAAATATTAATGGAACATGACATTTGGAAAACAATAGTAAGTGAGATATTTTGACATCAAAGACAAGTAGTCTTGGCGGCCGGTCAAGTGTTTTTGGCAGCCAGTCAAGAACACTGCGTAAATAAAGTGGAACACCTGAAAGGTCAGATAGGAAGATAGCGTCATCTGGTGGTTCAGTAAGGTAAATAGCAGGCAACTTTAGATATATTCTAAAAGGTATTTCGAATATGGGAATAATTAAGATTGGAAACAATTGGAGTACGTCATTTTAATGCGTCATTGTGATGTATGGGAAAAGGTTATGCGTAATGCCTCTGTAACTGATTAGATCTATGTAAATGTCAGGACAAGTCGTACGTATGTCTAGACCAGTGGATTCTGCTATAAATATTGAACCTTGACTGACTGTAAAGCACGCTTCAGAAGCTTGCTTCTGAGCGTCCTATCAACTTGTGTCCTATCAACTTGATAGTAAATATGCCTGGAATCAACTTGCAGTCTCCGTTTCTTCATTTCCTGCTTGATTGCGCTCGAAATTGATCCCGAGAAAAGACCTAGCCGCATCATATGGGGGCTCGTCCGGGATTTGAGCCAACAAGGAGAGGAATGGAAATGAAGCCTCATTTGAGGGCTTGATGGCCCCCCCACTCAGCGGGTTGGGTAAGACGATGATCAGAAGGGGCAATCAATACGGGTACCCATTGAAAGAAAGGACCCGGCTGGTCCTCGTCTTCCCTGCTTCCAGACTGGTGGACATTGAGAGCTTTGATTCCATGGCACAGGTAAAAGGAAAAAGGCCTTAAAAAAAAAAAAAGAAAAAAAAAAGAAAAGAAAAAGGGGTACTTTGGAAGTACATTGGGGAATGTTTCACTGTGAGATTACTGCAGAAATCAAGTGAAAACCCCTTGAGTGATTGTTTTCGCCACAGAAATCACACTCACAGGTTAGAGGAATACCCTTTCAGGGGGAAAAGTAATAAGTCTGTTTTGTGTTTTTGTGATTGTCTTGGTTAATGTGTCCATATGTGATTGTCTTGGTTTGTGTCCATATGTTTTACCCTTTCTTGCTGCTTTGCAACCCTATGCAACCCTATGCACACATTTGTGTACCAATGCCTGTTTTTGTTGTGAAGGTGTATAATGAAAAGAGACAAATGGTTTCAGGCTTCCGGGAAAAAGCCAAAAGGGAAAATGGAAAAGAAAATGAAAAATGAAAAATGAGAGAAAAAGGAAATGCTACGTGCAATATGATGAAATAGTGCCTGTCTTTTAGGACAAGGAGAAAATGATCGTTTACATTTTCTGGATAACATAAATGTATGTGGATGACTAGAAAAAGGAAAAAGAATGTGTGGAAACTGTTTGTGTTGGGAAAGAAGAAATAATCTTTACAGGTTTCCAATAAAAAGGAAAAAGAGGATAATTCAGAAAAACCTGGAAAAGTACACATGATATGGAAAATGCCAAGTTTATATGTTTTCATGTGGGTAAGCAAAATTGAGAAAAGGTATGTGAAGAAAGTATGTGTAGGGAAGTAAGGAAAAAGTAAAAGTATAGGGCCAATCACAGGGGAAAACCAATATATGTGATTGCCTAGAACAGGGTAGAATTGAAGTGAGAAATGCAGAGAGAGAATATAGAGGAAGTGGTGATGAAATGATAGAAAGAGAAATGCAAAGATCTAGCATTTGCTTAATAATAGAAACCTGAAATGATGAGATGTGAAAGAATAGATTCCCTTTTTGAAAGTTCAGATAAATGTGTGGCAATATTGCAGTTTGGAATAAGTAAATGTATGTTAAATTATTATACGATTAAACATTTGATGGGTTAAAAGAGAAATTGGAATTGTTATGTGGTGAGAATATTCAAGAATGGCCAACTTGAATGTCCTCACTGGGAAAAAGGGAAAGAAAAATTGGGAAACTGTACCATACAGGAGAAAAGTGGTGACAATTTGAGATACATTTACATTTAGAAGATTTTGTGGGAAGAGCGATGAAAAGGAAAATTGGATGTTATGAAGATATTTGTTTAATATATTTTATTAATTGATATGTACACCCCCTCTTAAAAGGTCCAAAAATGTTGGCAATTGAATTGATAAGTGAATGAAGATAGATGAGGGTAATATGATGTGGAAATAAAGGAGAATTAAGCATTAAAGAAAAGAAGTACAGATTTTGGAAATGGTATTAATTGTATAACTGCATTGGCCTGTTATAGAACCCTCTGTTTTGTTAGAAGACCCAGAGTGGCTGGAAAATTTTGGAAATGTGATTCCTGTGGAAAAAGGTGGAAAGGGTCTACTGCTTGATGAATGTCCAAATGCTACAAGAAAATGCCAAATTGCGGATGAGTTAAGCCTGCTTAAAAGGAAATCATACAGTGACTGACCCTGACCTACAATTTAGGAGTTGATCGACGGTAAAAAGAACTAATTGCATCGTACATCAATAAGAAGATATTTCAAAGACTTAAAAATATAAGAGGATAAAAGTTGCTCTGAATAAGAGAGAGAGCCAACATTTGGAAGCTGTAAGAAGAAAGAAGAAAGAAGATTGAATGGACCTGTCAGGGTTGGGAATGTGCTATTGTGGGATTTGTTATCATCTTGGGATGGTATGGTTGTGTTACAAATATAGACATGTTTTTGGGGGAAAGCGTATGCACGTAGGCATGTGGTATATTAAATACCTGATTAAGTTGAGTGTACTCATCCCGAAGGTAGTACAAGGGGGATGGGAGCAAAACATATTCCATCAGATGAGTCAGGATAGAGCAAAGGATACAGAAGTTACTTGAGTGTTGGATTTGTAGTCATGGACCCACTTCCCAGCGTGAGGGATGGCCACAAATGGTGGGAACGTTATTAAGAAAAAAGGATGGAGCAATTTACAACCTAAACATTATGAGATGATTGAAATCTTACTTGATCCAGGACAAGCTATAGGAACCCATGAAGGGACCTTACCAGAGGCTCCAGCATGTATCACCCAGGAAAGAAATAAGAGGGACACGAAGATCAGGGAAACCCTCTCCATAGTTACCAAATAGAACTTGGTCATTATCAAAATTGCAATCTCCTCCTCCATGTATTTAGAACAGAGGTTACTGAGGACATCAGTCTCCTAGCCCGGTTGGAACATTCTAAAAAGGATGAAAAGGGATTTGATGGTGTTGTTTCATTGGAACTGGGTATCCACATTAAACAGGCCCAAGCAAAAGCTGCCAGTAAAAGCCGTGACCAGCCAAGGACCCCCAGCAGGGAGGTACCGCAGGGTCAAGGGAAACCCCCTTTGAGAGACCACCAAATGAAAGATCACAGCGGAGTCAAGGGGAACCAAATCCTGCCAGAATGGTAAAGGAGGTGGAAACCCATCAGACTGTGCCACAAGTCTCTGGTAACAAAGGGAAGGTTACCCACCCCGGGCTGTAACGGATTTGTGGGCAGTGGGCAGGAAAGATTTTGCCATCTTTTTGGGTTGGAATATGTATAGGTACCCTAATGTTAGCAGATGTGACAATATATGTATGGAACAACCATCCTAGTTGACTGGGAAAAAGAACAGCGTTTAGAAAGAGTTTATGATGAAGAGGTTGGATATGGTTCAGAAAGAACTGGTTTAAGTGAAGGAGAAAGGTTGGGAGCCATTTTGTTCCCTGCTATGGGTTTAGCTTTGAATATAAGACAGATTTGGGAGAAAAAAAACTCTCAGTTCAAGATGAAAGGTTGGGAAAAAACTGTGGCTGGAATAAGGGCTTTGCAACTATAAGGATAAGACCTCTTTATGAAGTTACAAAGGGGGGTGAAAGGGAACCATTTAATTGGATTCCAAATGTGCCCAAACATTTGCATAGTTAAAAAGAAAAGCAAGCTTTGATGCAAGCATCAGCCTGGGGCTTGTTTGAATTGAAGATGCCATTCACACTTTATGTTGGTGAACGAGATGGAATAGCAACATGGCCGAGACCAGAAGCCTACTTGTCTAAGCAAAATTGACCCAGTAGCAAAAGGATGACCAACTTGTCTATGTGCTGTAGCTACTAGGGGCCTGCTGACTCAGGAAGCTGATAAATTGACCTTGGGACAAGAGTTGATAGTTAAAACTCCTCATTCAATAATGGCTATCATGGACTATAGAGGATATCAATGGTTCATAAATAGCCGTATGCAAAATTATATCAGATTTTGTTATGTGAAAACTCTTAAATCAAGTTACGGATTTGCAGTGCGTTAAAATCCAGGTTCACTCCTGCCTGTTGGTAGGGAAATGCTTCAACATGATTGTTTAGAAATTGTGAATGAGATATATTCCAATAGACTTGATATAAAAGATTAGCCATGGCCTGAGGTAGATGACACTCTTTTTACAGATGGAAGCAGTTTGATGGAAAATGGGAAAAAGATATGCTGGATATGTAATAATAAGAACTACTGTGTGGGAAGCAGAACCACTTCTTTTAAACACCTCAGCTCAGAAGGCAGAACTGATAGCACTAATTAGAGCTCTGGAGTTATCAGAAGGAAAAATATAGTCAACATGTATATAGATTCTAAATATGCATATGGAGCATTATATAAGGTAAAGGGACTACTACATTCTGTTGGGAGATAAATATAATATAGTGAGACCATTTTGAGATTGTTAGATGCTGTTTGGGTTCCTGCATCAGTAGCAGTAATGCACTGCAGAGTACATCAATGTGACGAGGAACGTGTGACCTATGGAAACTGGTATGCTGACACCACAGCAAAGGCCGCGACCCGAAAGGGACGAGGAAAAGAGCTGGTCATAGCCCCTTTGCAGATAAGAGACTGGATACATTGTACTGGAATGAAGAAAGCCTCACCTGAGTGGACTGCGACTCTTGATCCAAAAGGATTCTTTGAGACTTTGTATCATCAAACCAGCAGTGCCATGAGATCCAGAACGAGGACTACGGCTCTGGTTTTGACCACATATTCGAAAGTGGGTTAAATACATCAGACAGAAGATTAAGAAGCACTGTGAAGATGCCAACGTGTATGGAACATTCTTCAATAACTATGATAAATGATTGTGTTAAAATGTTATTTTTGCTAAAAATGTAATTGCGGGAGTTTGCGAGACTACTGTAAACATCCGTTCGCAAAAAGGGGGGAATGTGGCAGCGAGCAGAAGAAAAATGTATTTAGAATATAGGAAGACTTACCTTCAAGAGAGAGAATTCGGCGGCATAGGATATTCAATAGAGAAGTGTTCCAGAAGGCGAAAGTAAGCTTCGCAGATTAGGCTCAAGGAAGTTAAATATTAATGGAACATGACATTTGGAAAACAATAGTAAGTGAGATATTTTGACATCAAAGACAAGTAGTCTTGGCGGCCGGTCAAGTGTTTTTGGCAGCCAGTCAAGAACACTGCGTAAATAAAGTGGAACACCTGAAAGGTCAGATAGGAAGATAGCGTCATCTGGTGGTTCAGTAAGGTAAATAGCAGGCAACTTTAGATATATTCTAAAAGGTATTTCGAATATGGGAATAATTAAGATTGGAAACAATTGGAGTACGTCATTTTAATGCGTCATTGTGATGTATGGGAAAAGGTTATGCGTAATGCCTCTGTAACTGATTAGATCTATGTAAATGTCAGGACAAGTCGTACGTATGTCTAGACCAGTGGATTCTGCTATAAATATTGAACCTTGACTGACTGTAAAGCACGCTTCAGAAGCTTGCTTCTGAGCGTCCTATCAACTTGTGTCCTATCAACTTGATAGTAAATATGCCTGGAATCAACTTGCAGTCTCCGTTTCTTCATTTCCTGCTTGATTGCGCTCGAAATTGATCCCGAGAAAAGACCTAGCCGCATCAAAAGGACATTTAACCAACTACCAAATTTGCAAAATCTGTGTTTTTTTTTCTTTTCTTTTTAATCTCTGTGTTTGTTTTGTTCTGTTAGAATTGTAACACAATGGTATGGTTGCTGATGACACAATAAATAAAATCTGCACTGAGAAACTACTTCAAACCTATCTGTAACTCAATTGACAAGTTATGTATCTGTATCCTGAATACATGAAGGTTGTGAGTAAACCAAATATGTACTTTATTTTGTCTCTTGAGAGCATGATATAAAAACAAGATGTTTTATGGGAGAGTAGATGTTTTGGGGCACTGAAGAAAAAAAACACTTATGAAGAACTAGTATATTTTGTGTATTGGCATAATTTCTGTTCCTAAAAGATCAGAGGCAACCAGGTTATCAGTCTAACAACTAAAAACCAAATTGTCTTGCATAAGTACATATGGTTATATACCATTAAAGAGAATATTTTTCTCAAACAAGGGTTTTTTGGCTCTTCTATGGAAGATAATACTTTTTACAAAAGGTTATGATTTTCAAATGGTTGTGAATGGTATTTTTCTCCAAAAGGTTATGGAGATTCTGGTTTTCCAAAATGAGCAGATGTGAGCAGAGAAATGCATTGGTTTCAAAGGGGAATTGGCTAAGTTGTTTTCAAGAGCCTCAAAACATAGCCCTTTTGTTTCAAAAACCCCAATCAGGAATGCAAGCACACATATATTTGACGCGTGCTTTGTCTTATCCTCTGACAATGCCTCTCTAAATCCACTCGCCTAATTCTAAGCATTTCTAAATACCTTTTACAAATAGCCTCTGAAGGCTGAGGATCCAGAGATGGAGTAGAAACAATCTCACTGCATAACAACAACAGCAAGGCATTGGCATGACATTTCGGTAAATGCTACAGCCATTTGTAAGTGTTCATTTCAGCCGGTACCCCATCTATTACATGACAGCTATTTGCTTAACATCCCAGGGAGAATTCACTTGGTTTACAGATAAGCTGTTTAAGGAGACACTGGCATCAAGATGTAAAGTGTTATAATACGGACAATTTGTTACCATCGCAGTTGAACATCTATGTCATTATAGCTTGTGAAAGTAGGAATACAGTAGCCTGTGTGGTTTTTTAAAAAATTCAAGCTAACAGAGAAAGATAGAAAAAGAGAGAGTGCACGAAAAGGAAAGAGGGAGAGAATATGAAAGAAGCAGGAAATAATGTTGCTTTGAAAGAACCAGTGTAATTCAGATCTGTAAAGATTACATCCAGTAACTGTTGACGAGCATCCAGGAGCCCTTGTATGGCTGGTTTGCAAAGCTCATTAGCAGGCACTAGTCCAAATGAAGAGCAGAGGCAGCAGTGGTTATTAGATAAAACAGACAAACACGGGATACAACATCATCATCACTTTGCGGCAGTCCCTAATTGTCTGTCTTACTGAATAGGGTGCTGTCTGATAGGGACAAATGGTTGTTCTGCATCTTATCTAGAAACTGGAAAAGATACTTTTAGGGGACTATGAGCCTTATAACACAACATTTTTATTGCTGTATTACACCACTTTAACTACTACTGCAATATCTTGTAGAATCCTTAGATTTGAAGTTTAGGGAATTTGATTTGGAATTATTAGCCAGAGGACTCTTGGGCCCTTCTAAACTACAAACCCCAGAATTTCATAGGATGTTGCCTTGGCAGCTGAAGTGGAATATAGTGGCAACAACAATATAGTGAGATATAAAGACCATACAACTTTTAAGATTCTGTAGCCAGCATGGGGATTGCCCATAATAGTTTGATAATTCTCCTCTTTCTCCTTCTCGGTTGCTGATAATTGCGTTCCGAATTTTGACTTTACATTTCTCAAATAGTTTCTTTACTTATTTTCAAGATAAGTAAGAACAGTATGTTATTATGGAAGGCACAAATACTTTCATAGCTCTCAATGATAATTCCAGCAACACTGCTTGAAATGAGTCCAGAAACTTGAAAGGGGTTGTTTCTTGAATTGTAGTTGAATTGCAGGGACATTTTTATATGTTTGCCTTCCTCTGCTTCTGGAGGCCCTCTAGTTCCAGTTTTGTTTTGTGTTGCTTTTGCTTGTATCAGAAGCAGGAAAATCTTCACAGAAACGATGTTCTAAAGCAATGTGTCCTCCTCAAACAATTCTTTGTTAGTGGAACCGAGAAAATTGTCCCATAGTTTTGGCTTGATTGGTGATAATAACACAATTCCAACTTTTCCATCATTGCTTTGATCTTTTCTTCAACTTGAAGAACAGTAGCTTTTTCTCTGTGAAGATTTAAATTGAGCCTATTTAAATTAGTAAAAATATATAAGAGATATGCTGGTTTTATTAACCAGGAGAAATCCATCAAATGAGCATTGAGGTGAAATTGTTGGTCCATGAAGAATAATCTTATTTTGTCTCTCTCAGTGTCCCCAAATGAGACAAAACTTTACCTTATCATAGCCAATGAACCTCCCAGTAAAGCAAAGGATGATGGAGTTCATATCTGCAAAGTGGCTAAAAAGCATTGAATTCAGTAAGATCCAGTAAGCTCTCCAGATATTTCTCATGTCCTACAGTCATCATCCTTTCCATCTGGAACAGAAATAAACTTTGGTGGCCTCTCTTCAACTTAGTGAGATTTATTTGGGGAAAGGGAAACTCTTATTGGCTTCAATGGCTTGCCAGGTGTTTGCGGATCCTCAGGGTGACCCCTGGAAAGGGCAGCCATCTCTGGTTCAGCAGCCTTCCGGGGGGGGGGGGGTCTGCTTCCACCGGTCCCTGCTTGCCACAGGACCCCCAAATTTCTGCTTGGTTTCAATTTCATGGGACAATCAATACCCAACACATACTGTAGCAGAAGCTTTTTTTTCTAGGTGTGAACATAGGAAGCCAATTTAGAGATTTTTCTTGCTTTGATGGTGGCATTATTAAAGTTGTCTGGAAGATGCTCCATTGTTTTGATCAGGATGCACCTGCATCAACATCATTAGTACTTCTACATTCCAAATTTAGCCAGCAATCTGTCCTGAGGCTCAGCCAAATTAACCACAATAACAATAAAAAGTCACTTTACCCAAAAATAACCCAAAACCTTTATTCACATAAATCAAAGAGGAAACATGATCATTCTCAATAGTCCACAGTTATCATTCTGGAGTTCATAACTTACACTGGTGGGAACAACACTACAATTTGATGCAATTATGAAGATGCCTTTTAGCTGTGTGCGTAGTAGTGCAAAATGTCATGTGTTTTCTTTCCACCACTCTGTATCATTCACACCACATGAAATAGCAAGTACTAAGTATATTTTTGCTATGCATTATTTGCATGAATACTTTGAGATATTGTAATACAACTTTACAAATAATGCTTATCTCAGACAAAAAAAACCCCTGCTCTTATAAATCAATGACTTCCTCCCTTTCTTTCTTTCTTTCTTTCTTTCTTTCTTTTTGCTTTCTTCTTTTCAACTGTAAAAACTCATAACATTTCTTTAAGCTTTTGCAGATTCTTTGTGAGAATATGGTGCTCCCCGGGGGTTCATAGACCACAGGTTATGAGCCACTGCTGTAAAAAAAACTAATACTGCTGTCCTGCCCCTTCCAATAAAGAAAATATTAGGATTAGCTTGGAAGGAAGGAGTTGGGTGCAGAATTCTGATCTGGGAAAGAAAAATACATGTAATAATGTTCGGAATCCACCCAATACAGAGCAATAATAGAATGATGCTCAGGCTTCTAGAGCACTAGTAGGATGCTGTTCAGCTATGGAAAACCTTAGTATGTCATTATATTTGTTCTTTTCAAGGTATCTTCCAAGCTCTGCAGGTTTGTTCTTTTGAACTTTTCTAGAAAAGCTTCACAAGGCTCCAAGTCTCTTTTGATAATTTTCCTAGAAAGCTTTGAAAGACCAAAGACTTTGCAAAGTGAGTGGGAGAAGGGAATTAGAGGATCTCCTTCATCTTTTCTCGCAGATGGTCTCTATGTTGAACAGAGGTTATCATAAACTTTGGTATGTCATTTGTGAGCCATAACACATTGGAAATCTACCTAATTTATGGTCAAACATAAAAGCTTAATGTGGTGTAGTGGTTTGAAAATTGGAGTAGTCAGACTCCGGAAGTCTCGGGGTGCATCCAGACCTGGGAACATTGGCGTTTTAAAAACGCCAATGTGACCAGGTCCTAATCTATACATGCCATACATGCAGGTGTCCAGAACACCTGGACAACCTAAACCCCCCCCAACTGCCCCCCCCCCAACCTTCTCTTAAAAATAAAAGAACTTGCCTGGCTTCCATTAGCATGGTGTCGGAGCTCTCCTGGCACGTAATTCCTACTTTAGCCCGGAAGAATGCAGGAGTACTGTCTGAACTGCCCCCTCAAAAGTCCAGAACTTTTGAGGGAGCAGTCCAGATAGCAGAACTAGTAGATTTGTCTAAGAAGGCATGGAATAAACCCACTAACAAATGAATTCATGACAAACTAGGGTTTTCCTGGTTTGTGGCAAATGAATTCATTTTTTTTCTGTGGGATGTCATCAGGACAGCACACTTTAAAGTGTGGGAACTCCCACTTTAAAGAGGCTGTCTGGATGCACCCTCAAATCTCCACTTGGCTATAGAATCCTACTGTGTGGCCTTTAAGAAATCACACACTTTCAGCCTCAGATAAATGTAATAGTAAATCAGTTTTGAACAAATCTTGTCAAGATTCATGCCACCAAAATTTGGAAATGACTTGAAGGCTCACAACAACAAGAACAACAAACAGAAAACATATATGCAGTTTTTCTTTTTGTAAACATCAGTTTCTTCTATTATCACTATGTTTCCTGATACTTGGCAATGATATTTATTCATAGGTATTCATGGAGTCTTTTTCTAATGTGAAGGCAGGTTTAAAGAAGGACAACTGGAGTACTGATGAATTAATACAATCAAGGTATCAATGGTCCCGAGCTTGCAAGACCTGAGCAGGTCACTAGATGTCTGGGGGTTCTTGGACAACTCTTGTTTGTAGGATCATCCCAAGTCAAAAACATCTTGAGAGCATACAACAGTAAAATTGAGAGTTTGATACTACTAACTGATACCACTTTCATTTTAACAGAATTGTATAACCAGCATATAATAATTTTATGACATACCTGTTTTCTCAACCTTTATTTTTCAGCATACTTACAAACCTTTACAGAATTAGCCTTTGCTGAACTGTATCTCCAAAATTTAGCCATTGTCAAACTCTTTATCTGATTTAATTAGTCCAGGGTTAAATGCAGCTGATATTTATAATGGTTTCCCTTAAAATTAATACATAGTGATGCTGCAGGAGTAGATGTGAAATTATTTCCCATTTATCTTCTGGCAGTTGATTTCCCAGAAACGCTTTGCATTTCCTGCCTCACACACCAATGCTATTTATATACATATACATTTGATAGAAGGCCATCTGTGTTTTGCTTTGTTTTTCTCATATAGCTGCCTGAATACAGTACATATCACTCTCAATTTATTATTACCCATTAGGTATGGATCTTGGTCTTAACTGAAAGTATTGAAATCACAATGGTATCTCTCCTTCATATGTTGAGATATATTTTGATATAATTTCATTTGATTGTCCTTTATTACTTTTTCTATAACTAAGTATATCATTTCTCCACCACCACCCTCGTTTCAGTTCCCAGGCAATGTTTCTTTTGTGTTATAAAGGTAAGATGAAAAGCCAGGCATTTGCAGATGCATGTTTCAATCTTATGCACATTTTCTTGGGAGAAAAATCAATTGGATTCAATGGGATTTACTTTCACATCCTAGATTGCAGGTCTCCCAATCCAGCTCTAGTGACACCTAATTACATGGGAGTAGTAACTGTATATCATTGTGTATCAGAATATACATCCAGACTGCACACACAACCGAAAGTAAAGAAAAAGATAAGTGACTATGTTCTAAGTATTTTTCTGTCTGAAGTAAAGGTTGATATTATTTTTTCTCCCCATCTCACCTACAGAAATCAAGTTGTCTAGCAACTGGATCTTCCTTCAATTTTGGGGTGCAACTACACCGTGGAATTGATGCAGTATAACACCACTTTAACTGCCATGGCTCAATGCTGCGGAATCATGGGATTTGATTTTTGGTGAAGCACCAGCACTCTTTGGCAGAGAAGGCTACAGACCTTGTAAAACAACAACTCCTGTGAGCCATGACAGTTGAAATGATCTCAAACAGATGCACCCCAGTAGATGGGAGAGTACAGTTCACCTTAAGCAGCTGGATAGTTTAGGATTACAATATCTCTGGGCACATTCAGACTGATTGGAAAGTCCCCCATTTTGTTCCTGTTCTTTCTGGCTTTATATTGGGTTACAATAGGCTGACCTACAGAGCTGGTAGAAAAAGTCTCTGATTATACTGGGAGCAGACAGAAAGCATTCTGGAATAAACAAAACATATATCGGTCTCTAAAATCAATGATAACTCTATCCTTTGAGAGACAGACAATGAGAAGCAGACCAAAGCTTTTATTTTTCAAGCATTGTGCTTTCAGTGCATATGGATAAAAGGTCCTCTCTCACTGAACATATGAAATTTGGATGTGAAAATCAAAATTCACAAAAATACAGCATGGGGCTAAGTAGGAACCACCAAGCTGTCTGTTTCCATAGGTTTGTACCAGGTGAACTTTACAATAATGGACCACTGTATAAGTGAATAGGCCATTCATTCCTCTAAAGAAAAAGAGACTTTGCAGGTTTTATAGAAACTTGATTCAAAGAAATCAACATTTCAAAGAGACCCTTGGCTTAGCTAACCCTGAAGTTTTGGATTGAAGACTGTCAGGAAGAAAGAATAAGGCGACTTCTCTTCTGTCAAGAGAAAATGGAAACTTTGCATCTAAAGCTGTTATGACAAGTGGAATCACTCCTAACAAACTTATTAGCCCTGAGGAGAGCTAATGCAAAGGTGTGACTGGGGCTAAATTACTAGTTCCTCACCAGGCACTAGTTCCTCACCTCACCAGCTGGGTTAGATATAGGCTGAATCTACACAGGCTAAATAATGCATGCTTATCTTGATCACAGTCCTGTTGGGACACATGCTGTTCCCCTTCTTCTGATGTGAAAACACTTGTTTTATTTCTCCTGTTTATTTTGCTCTTTTGGGGGAAGAAGCAGATTTTTAAAACTTGTGGTTTGACTCACAAATTGGGACCACAGTGGAACTGGGGGTGGGTCTAAATGGATTGGTTGGCCAGTGATCACCTTGATCAAGTGACCATTTCAACCATGGAAGGGTAGATCTCTTGTTTGTATTAGACATCAGGAAAATATAATATGGCAATTTTGGGGGGAATATTTGGTGCTTGTATGCACACACTTGCAGGTCAGCATTTCAGCTCTCCAGTTCTACTAACTTCACTTTATAGAAGTGTAAGTGGAAAATAAGAATGAATGGAAAAAATTAAGAGTATTTGATTAGACAAACATGTAAATATGTACATGTGTTGTGGGAGTCCAAAAAAACAAAACAAAACAAACTTCAAACCATCAGTTGCTGCAGCCGTGACAAGCCATAAAAATAAATGACAAGCAGATGTATGTAGTAGAAGCACCCCCTTGCACCACTGTGACTACATAATGGGGAACAAAGGTTGCCATTTCCAGACAGATTTCAGTTTTGATTAAAACAGGTATGTTGCGGTAAAGGGGATAAATCAGGGTATGGACACAACACAGTGAAGCTGAGATATAGCCCTTTTAAAGATCAAATCCTAGGCAGATACACCATGACAAAACTAGGTCCAATTGACATAGTGCTAAAAACAAAAGGGAGGACTAGGCAGATACAGACCATGAAAGGCAGGTCCAGTTGTCAGAGTCTTGCTTCTCACACATTGGTCACTGTCGGTTAAGAATATGACAGAGGGGGATAGGGAGGGGGGTGGGTAGAGTCTAAGATTCTATAATGGCAAATTGCTCTCATGCCCCATTCCTGACACTTTTGGCTGCAACAATATATTTTATACTACAATTATTCTGAAAGTGTCATAGCCAAAACAAGGACTATAAGAATATGAGAAAGCTATGAATGAGAATTCAGCTTGACTGCATGCGCCCAGCTCCCCTCTAGAAAATGGTGTCATGGTTACTCTTTTCTTAATCAGGAGCCAGTAGACCCAAGTCAGCAGAGAGAATCCAGATTTATGAGGCACCTCTAGAAACATAATTTAGATCCTGAAATAAACGCCCTCTTTCTCAATTTTCAGATGATTTTTCTTGACTTTGTGATGCATGCTACAGTTCTTGCTATAACCCACTACACTGTACAGTCTGTAAGTTCAGTGAAGGATTCTGTCTTTTGCCTGGAGGATTGCTTCCCCAACCCCTCCGGCAGTTGAGTTATGGCTTGGCCAACAGTGGGGTGGGGATACGGGGAGTCCAGGATGCGTAATTCATAAGCGGCTCTGACAGTCGAGACATTTGCAGAGGAGAAATTAATGGCCTGCTCTGTGAACTCTGGGCTTCAGAAATCATTGAGAGCTGTGCTCAAAAAATAACAATCTTTAGGGGAAGATATTTGAGCATCGAAAGTGGATTGGCACCCCATTGTATCCGGAGATGTCCTTGGTTATGGCTTAAGTCAGATAATCCTGTGGGGTAAGAACATTACCCCAAAGAGGAAAATCAGGATGGGAAAATTTCCCATCTGCCAAACACACACATATACACACAGAGATCTACATGTTTGGAAACGAGGCACAGGGTTCTTTCTCTCAAGTGTGCTCCATACTGGTTTTATACAATTACTTTAAATTGTAGCAATTTGGGACTTTATCGCACAAGACAGACAAATTGGCATAAAAGCAGGACCATCATTTTTTATGATGGCATGGTTCCTAACATACAATACTGTGTGCATCCCACTGCTAGTCTGCAGTGCCTACATTTCCACAATTGACCCATCCATTACTACTGAGGCGTAAAACCTGTCAATAGCTTCCAGTCCTGCAAGGTTCCCATCACCTACCTGGTGTGATAGTACCATTCTGTTTCTGTGTTGACATGCTGACAGTGAAATGACTCCAGGGGGGAGTGCCAAAGTATGAGGGTGGGGCCATGGATTGATGAATTGGCACAGTGGTGGAAATGGATAGATGTGAAATATAAGTGTACTCATGATGGTGTATAGCTGCTACTGGTGATCACATAACTATAGAATAGTGGTTTTGCTGAATAAAGTCCTTAAAATATTCAGAAGATAGCCAGTATGGTATAATAGTTTGAGTGTTATGGAGCTGGAAGACTATGACTGAAATCCCTTCTGAACCATGAAAACTCAATGGATGACCTTGGGCAAGTTATATTCCTTAAACCTAAGCAATAATAGATGTCCTCTGGACACACTTTGTCAAGAAAAGTGTAATCATATATCAAAGCAAGTTAACGGCACCAAAGACCAACAAAACTTATTTGGGGGGGGGGGGGGGGGTACTGAAGTAAGAGAAAAATAACATTCAAATTGAAGAGGACAGTTGGTAAGTATAATGCACCCTTAGGTTGGGAAAAGAGGGCACCAAGGTAGTTTCTTATCCACTCAAGGACATATCTTTATCAGTTTGACCCCATGAAATATACAAAGATGAATGGTCCACCACAGCTTCCATTTAAATGCTTGTAAGTACCTGTATTTAGTAATAAGATTTTTGCTATTGCATGATGTATGAGCATTTTTACTTTTTGCAGCTAAATCCTCAGCATGTGCTTACTTACAAATAAGTCCCACTGAGCTGATCAACATTTTATTATTTATTTAGCAGTAACCATATATGTAGAGCAATTTATAGAGTACCATAAGCAAACAGAGACAGATTCCTTCTGACGATTTATAATCTATTATACGTTTTGAGAGTACAGTGGTAGGCATATGCATTTAGAGTTGAGGGAGGCAAATACAATCATAGCAAGGGATGAACTGAAGCAAATGTAATTACTGATGGCTTAGAGTTTGTTTCAGAGTAAAGCTTCACAGGAATTTCAGGTTGAAAGACAAGAGAAGGATGCCTCTTCTGTGTAAATGTGATTAGGAGCTGCCCAGCCTAGATCAGCACTCACTTGTGGTGAAATAAATAAGAGTGGATGTAGAGTGCTGTAGAACAGGCATGGGCAAATTTTTTAGCACGGGGGTCACATTGTGGGTTGGGGGGAGGGGCTGGGGGGAGGCAAAGGATTGGCACAGAGGAGGAGAAGGCCGAGGGCAGTTTGGAGCAGGTGGGAGGCCGAGGGCTAAGAGAACAAGGATACGTGCGGCTGCCAAAAACTCTTGGCAGCTGCGTCCCAACTTCATCCCTTTCCTCAATGCAGGTTACTGCATCCTCATGCTATGAGGATGGGAGGACAGAGGACAGCTGGAGGAAGGGGCCCAAGGGCCTGCATCTGGTTTGCCCATACCTGAGCTGCACTGTAGAATTACTGCAGATTGACATCACTTTAAATGCCATGGCTCTATATTTTGGAATTTTGGAAGCATAAAGCCATGGCAGTTAAGATTGTGTCAAACTGTATTAATTCTCCAGTAAAGATGCACCATAAATGAGCATAAGGTCTGGGCTAATGGATACTTTAAAAACACAAAACAATTTCTTTAAATGGGTTACCTTTTCAACAGTTTGAATTTTAACCACTGCAAACCAGGAATCAGTTTCAAAAAGGATAAGGACCTCATACCAGGATCCTAACCCATCTTGCATTTTATGAGTGTCCCTAGAATAAAACAAATGGGATGGACCTCTCTAGAAATTTCCATGTTTTTCAGTGCAAATATATGGCCAATGTGTCGTGAAAATTTACCACAGAGTCATGCTGGAGGACGTAAAGAGGTGCTTTCTCAAGTTTTTCACTTTCGCAGGCATCCGGGTCCACTAACCCCAGTGAATGTGGAGGACTAACTATAGTTCTTTTTGCTTTTATGAGTGGTAGCCAAAAAGGGTCAGTTTACAGATGGACCTGCCATATACATTCATGTCTCCATGTATTGGAACATAACAGTGGCCCTGAAATGGTTTTCCAGATGCCCCACAGAGGCCCACCAGCAGGATATGGAGAAGATTAGCTCTCTTTGGTTTTTTATTTATCACAAAAGTATTCAGAGGGTGTGGAGATTATGATCCTGGAGGTTTGACATAGCAGTCATGACCAGACTTCAACAAACGCCCTTGCCACCAGGTTTGGGACCATGAAGTCTTTGATCTTGGAAGCAGGAAGGAGACTGCCTCTCAGCACTAAGCCAACAGCCATATATGGCAGTTTGTGAGGGGCTCAGTTAATTTTACTGCCTGCCTTGGATTGCAAAAATCGCAGATGAGGTGAAGTAAGGTGCATAGTTGTCTACTGTAGCTCAGTGCTACAATTCATTCAGTTTGGTTATTGACTGTTCTTTGTGAGGTTTCTATGGCTTCACTTGATGTTCATTAGCATTGAATGAACAACATTCTACTGTGCTGCAGTATATAAGAAGTTATTGATAATATCAGCCATGCAAACATTGCTTCACAATAATATATGGAACTATGGATGGCTCGACACTAATTCCATAATTTATTTTTGTTGCTTCCTTAGTTTTCTTTTCAGTGCTCAGCTACTCCAAAGATGAAAACAGACTGTGCCTTGTCTCTGTTTGCAGAAATGCAGAGTTGTTTACATGAATTTATACACTGATGTTATTTATTTAATATGCATTTTTTGTCCTAGAGTAGAACCCAACGCAACTCACAAAAATGAAGCTTTTCTTCAAAATTCTGCTTTATTTCAATATAGAACATGATGGAAATTCCATAGATGGAGCAAAGGTGAGATTTCAGGATAAACGTGTGCTTAACATTGCCTGAAAGAGAGTTTTGTCTCTGGAGAGTGGCAATAAGGGCTGGGGGAAGGGAAGACGAGGCACAGGTCTGGGAGTAATTCAAAGCTTCTAGTACTTGTCTTCTACTTTGCTTCAAAGACACATGGGACAGCACTTTTTAATTTAGAGAAAGGTTTTCTTGGAAGAGATGCTCTAAAGATTATAATTCTTTTTCCTTTTAAAATAATAATAAATAAATAAACCCTAGTGCCATGGTTGGCACTTACCTTAATCAAAGAATGTCATCTTAGTGATAATTTATGACTTTCATCCATCATGGGCTGTTCACGCTTCTCCGTGGTGTAATTTCTAATGGGTCTCTTGTGAGTGCAACTTCAGTTCCTGCTTAATCTCTGTGGATGATCAAAGAGCCACACACAGAGGATTTGGTGGACACTAAGACAGGGCTTGGGGAAGAGACGAGGGTTCAAAACAGAAATCAGAATCAGCTGTTGATTAAATATGTTGTTTAAGGAATTCCTAAAGGTGTCACTGGGATGGGAAAAATAACCAAAGGCCCAATTGGTTATGCTGCCAAAGCCAACTAGAACTAGCGTTTAGCATCTTTGGAGAGAGGAACCAACCCCAAAAGGCTGGTAACTGACATTTGCTATCTGCAACTGTGTCTGATAGCAGCTATTTGTTTATTTTTACATACTTGTCCATGACATTCCATTTTCTGGGACACTGGGAAATGAAAATAACACTTTGGGAGCCTTTTAAAAGATTATCCCACAATAGCACTTAGTGACTCAGTCTAAAGGTACATCTACATGGTAGAATTAATGCAGTTTGCTACTACTTTTGACTCCCACGGCTAAACACTATGGAATCCTGGGCCACCAGTATTCTTTGGCAGAGTAGACTAAAGGCTAAAACAACAGTTCCTGTGATTTCATAGCATTGAGTCAAGGCACTTGTGTTGAACTGCATTGATTCTAAAGTGTAGATGCACCCTTAGGACATTATTCGATGGGGGGACTGGGGGAAGGCGTTTGGAAGAGTGGGGACTCATCTTACTCCGACAAGGTCCATCTTTGGAGATGGCCAGCCATCCCACATCCTTTCCCCATCTTCTTCCCACTTTCGCCCCCACTTGCCCCCTCTTTTTCAACCAAGAGTCAGATAACACCCAACTACTGAAAATGACGTCTCATCCATTTCCGTATGCTGGCAAGATGGATTCCCATGGGCAGCTACCAGAAGTGACCATGCACCATGGAATGGCCTTTGTGGGACTCAGTTTTGCCAGTGTGCAAAAACAGAGAGAAAACAGGTGGAAACATACATGGAATAAGGTCCTAAGTCAAGGCATCATGCAATACCAAAATGGCAGCTGTAATGGAATACTGTTTCTGATGCATCTGCTGTGACTCTTGCCCAAATCTTTTGTTGCAGGTAGACCTAGGAGGGGGCTCTATTGATATTATGGTAGGTGGCACCAGCATGGATTGTTTCAGGAGATCCCTCAAATCTAAAATCTACCCAAAATGGAAGACTAGTTATTTGATTTATGAATGTCTTTTTCAGAGCTTGGAAAATTAATTTGTTGAAGAATGAATAAAATGATAGGTGGAAGATGTTAATTACTGAGCACTTGTATGATGACTTTAAGAGAATGGAGTGGAAAGGGACACATGTCACATAATTTCACAGTGTTCTATAGGTGGTGGACAACACTATCATCAGTGTTAAGAAAGACTGATTAGCTTATACTCAAAGAATGTGTTGATAGTGGTAATGGGAGCACAATGTTGTTCCTTTGTGTGGCAAAATACTTTGTTTCCTTCCTGCTGTCTTTAAGATTTTAGCTCAAGGATGTCACTGCTTCGAAGCAGAGCCATGCATATAATTCCACCCTTCTCTGCCATGGCCCCTTTACCCTTACCTACAATCTCACCAATAAAAATCCAGTCATGGATACCTTTTCTCTGGTCTGTATTCTTTTCCACTTCTCAGCAACTTCAGCTCCCTGTCCCTTTGTACTCTATATCCCTGGTTATGCCTCAGGAAGGGGTTAAAACCACCCCGTGTGCATTAAAGCCACCACCTGGGTTTGTGATATACAGCTTAGATAATTTCAACCAGACCCTTACAAGTTATTTCATTTGAAAGCTGTCACGGGGCCTTGCCAATGTTGCAGTATGCTGCTCCCAACAAAATAGAGCCCCATCCCCAATTAAGTTTCCTCCAATTGCCTCTTCCCCAGTCCCACAAGACATTGCTTGGAATACAGAGCACTTTGCACACACACAAAAGAAAAAAGGTAACTAATCTTGCAAAATCTGCACACATGCCTACAAAAAAGGGACAAAATTTATGTTCCCGCCAAGAGAGAAATGCTGCCGAGCGGAGCTATAAAATCCAGGGATCCCAAGCCCTTCTATTACCACTGGATGTCACAGGCGGTGAGTGATGGCAAAAAATGAGATTGCAAACTAAATCGCTTTTGCTTTGCACAAAACAAACTGCAGAGAGTGGCAGCGATCTGCTATGCCATGAAACAAGGCCCCTCCAGAGCAGTATAAGGCAACTGGGCTCTAGAAAGCCATCTCCTCTGTTGCTCTCCTGGGCAGAGGTAGAGTTTTACTGGGATATTTTTCTTTTAAAAGGATGGAAAGAGTGAATGGAATTGGAAAAGAAATTTGAGACATGAATCTCATGCATGCACATGAGGAGGGTACTTGGGTAATGGGGGATTTTGGCCTAATAGCTCACTGCCAAGATGACACCACCATCCTCCTGCATTTTCAGCTTTGACTTTTGCACATCTGGTTCTTCACAGATCTAGTTTAAATGGTTCTTTCTAAGAATGTCTTAGTCCTCCAGTGTGATTCTGTGGTCAGTTTCTTCCAGTCATAGATCATAGATCATAGAATCAAAGAGTTGGAAGAGACCTCATGGGCCATCCAGTCCAACCCCCTGCCAAGAAGCAGGAATATTGCATTCAAATCACCCCTGACAGATGGCCATCCAGCCTCTGCTTAAAAGCTTCCAAAGAAGGAGCCTCCACCACACTCCGGGGCAGAGAGTTCCACTGCTGAACGGCTCTCACAGTCAGGAAGTTCTTCCTAATGTTCAGATGGAATCTCCTCTCTTGTAGTTTGAAGCCATTGTTTCGCGTCCTAGTCTGCAAGGAAGCAGAAAACAAGCTTGCTCCCTCCTCCCTGTGGCTTCCTCTCACATATTTATACATGGCTATCATATCTCCTCTCAGCCTTATCTTCTGCAGGCTAAACATGCCCAGTTCCCTAAGCCGCTCCTCGTAGGGCTTGTTCTCCAGACCCTTGATCATTTTAGTCGCCCTCCTCTGGACACATTCCAGCTTGTCAATATCTCTCTTGAATTGTGGTGCCCAGAATTGGACACAATATTCCAGGTGTGGTCTAACCAAAGCGGAATAGAGGGGTAGCATTACTTCCTTAGATCTAGACACTATGCTCCTATTGATGCAGGCCAAAATCCCATTGGCTTTTTTTGCCGCCACATCACATTGTTGGCTCATGTTTAACTTGTTGTCCACGAGGACTCCAAGATCTTTTTCACACGTACTGCTCTCGAGCCAGGCATTGTCCCCCATTCTGTATCTTTGCATTTCATTTTTTCTGCCAAAGTGGAGTATCTTGCATTTGTCACTGTTGAATTTCATTTTGTTAGTTTTGGCCCATCTCTCTAATCTGTCAAGATTGTTTTGAATCCTGCTCCTGTCCTCTGGAGTATTGGCTATCCCTCCCAATTTGGTGTCGTCTGCAAACTTGATGATCATGCCTTCTAACCCTTCATCTAAGTCATTAATAACCTAAAATTTCTAAAGAGAACACCTCTCCAGGACTCTCTACATCCTCCAATGGGAATTTATGCTCAGCTTCTAGCAGAGTTAACCACAGTGATTGGTTGGAAGACCTAGAAATTTCTAGAAAGGTGTTCTTTCAAGGATGAAAGTAGCAATTTCTTTTTTGTGGGGTTCTGTGATGTGGAGGGCTGGCTATAGTTTCTGACATTAAGCACTGGAGCAACACAGAGAAAGGTAGAACCTTGAATTAGTATTCAGCCATTTGGCCCTAGCAAGACCTGCTACAACTACAGAGTACAGTATTATACATCAGTGGAGCTCCTATGGTTTGGTTTGAGAGCACAAATCTAAGGCTTCACTCAGCAAAATCCCATCCCAGTGTGGGAGGGTTGGCCTTTTAAACTAAGTCAGGTAATGTACATTATCATCTAAAGAGGATGCCCTTAAGACCATTATGTTCAGATTCTAAAATTACCAAACGACACTATTGCTGCTCACGAGCCCCCGGTGGCGCAGTGGGTTAAAGCACTGAGCTGCTGAGCTTGTTGATCGAAAGGTCGCAGGTTCGATCCTGGGGAGCAGCGTGAGCTTCCGCTGTCAGCCCTAGCTTCTGCCAACCTAGCAGTTCGAAAACATGCAAATGTGAGTAGATCAATAGGTACCGCTCTGGCGGGAAGGTAACGGCACTCCATGCAGTCATGCTGGCCACATGACCTTGGAGGTGTCTACGGACAACGCTGGCTCTTCGGCTTAGAAATGGAGATGAGCACCACACCCCAGAGTCAGACATGACTGGACTTAATGTCAGGGGACTACCTTTACCTTTTAAGCAACTGTAAGCTTGCAAGATGGTCCTGTTTTCTTCTTAATCAGTCACTTATGCTTTTCAAAATAAGCTTGATGCAAAAAGGAAGATTTTTTTCCTAGGTCTTGAATTAGAATGATATATTCTAAAAAATGAGTTGGCATTTATTTCTAAGAGATATAATCACTTTATGGAACAATACATATCCCTTTAGTTAACCTGCATTGTGTTTGTTTAGATTGAAGAAGAAAAGGTTTATGTGGGGGATGTTTGCCCAGCAGTCATGTTTGCTTAAATACAAGCATTTGCCAGGTCCTGCAAAATAGAAGGCTGAGTACTATTTGGGAGATACAGTTATTCCAGAACAGATGCCAGGTGCAGATGTCTTCCCTGATGCTCTAGAGTAGTGATTCACAACCCCTGGGACTCCAGCTAGTAAACTGGCTAGGATTTCTGGGAGTTGCAGGCCAAAACACATGGGGTTGAGAACCCACAGGTTGAGAACCACTGCTCTAGAGCAAACAGATGATGATGCAATGGTCAAAATCCTATATCATTATGATGAAGCCTAAGGGTATAAGAACATTTTAAAATGAATGCAGTTTGGCACCACTTGAATTCTCATGATTTCTTCTTCACTAATAAGCAATAGCCATGTTTATCAGATGCTGAGTGCTGGGAGACATGCACACATATAGGATTTTAGCAACAGTGTTAAGTGTACCCATAAACTTGACCTCACCTCTGAGGAAGCTTGCCATAGATGCAGGCGAAACGTCAGGAGAAATGCCTCTAGAACATGGCCATATAGCCCGAAAAAACCCACAAGAACTGAGTGATTCCGGCCATGAAAGCCTTCGACAACTTGCACAGAGACTGTTAGAGATCAACCTTAATCATAACACTCTGGGTGTCTTCAATAATCTGTTTGGTATACTCATAACTGACCTAGAAATGCCTGGTGGGAAGAAACAACAGTGTGGGTTGGTAGCAGTTATCAGGACATTACTGGGGTTCAGGAGTGCCAGGGGACAGGGTGGGGGAAATCATCATTCAGGAGATTAGGAGCAGTAGAGAGGCTGGCAGTCTGTGTTGTGTGCTTTCAGCTACCACAAGAACGATGGGTTCGGGGGCCTAGTGTGACTATCTTTCCAGAAGGCAGAATGAGTGGAAGGCAAAAATCAGTGGTTTATTCTCAATAGCCAGAGAAGATATCAACAAAGAAAGTACTCCAAAAAACTGACATGAGACAATTTTAAATATAAAGTATAGTTATTACTATCTGACAAATATTCAAGACTTCAGCTCTAGCTTCTGGTTGGTCCAGGAAGTGTTTGAGTAGGATCCGCTTAGTGGTTGGTCTAGGATTCCCTCTGGTGGCATGGCTGATTTACTTTTGCTTTAATAATCTGTCATTGGATTAATTTGAAGTGTCTGTTGATTGATCCACCCCTGAGAATGCCTTGATGGGGAAACAATGCAGTTTGACAAATGCCAATAGGTTTATGATGAGTTTAATGGTTTGGCTCCAGTGAACACAATAGGCTTCATCCAAGATACATAGTAAGTGCTTGAAAGTGATGATCACCTCAATGGATGTTGCAAGTGTGAGGCTGCTTGGGAGAGGAATCTTTCCCAGAGATAGCCCTGATCGTATCAGGGAAAATAAGAAATAGAATCTAGAAGTTTTGATGCAACTCTATTGTATGTTTCCCTCATGTCTCCTAGTTCATTGTGAGGGGATTATGGTAATTTGAGGGATTCTCTCCTGGGGTCTGAGGTGTGTTTAGACAACATTCCAAAGATAATTCATGAATGGGTTACTTCAGGGCAAAGGCTGCATACTCACTATATGTATCAATAGAGCTGCAGCTCACAATTCATATAATTCATAATTTGGGGTCCGATTTATTGATAACACCAGGAGTATGTTATCTGAGAATGTAATTCTGAGATGCATTCTACCAGTTCCTTGATTGAATGTGTGATGCCACTTACAGCCTGGCATCCATTGTCTGCAGTACGAAGATTGCATCGGCAGAAGTGAGTCAAACAGCTCAGAATGAGCAGGGCACAATTGATCACCTTTTCTCATCACAGACAGCTGCTGAGAAATTGCCATTTATTTCCCAACCAAGAGTTGATGAGACAGTAGTAGGACAGAAACAAAGCAGTGGGATGTTGTCAGTGGGGAGTGAATGCAATAAATAGGGAGACCTTCTGCCTCTTCCCCCTCCCCCTCCCCCTCCTCCTCCTAACTTGGATGCTCAAGTAGAGTTCTAAGAAGGATAGAAGCCAGTGAACCTGCACCTGCACGTCTCACCATTTTATCTCTTGTGGGAATCTCTCCAGTCTATATATAAATGCCAAAACTATTTTCAGATGCTATATTTGCCTCACAGCAAAGCGGAGGTAAATCACTCCCTGATGTTCTAGCAGTGTTTCCTATTTATTACTGGAAGAGCTCAAAGCTTTTTTTAATAGGGTGGTAAAGCTCAGACACATCAGACAAGATGTGCACATGACATATGGTAAGCAGTAGTGTGGCGGTGTAGATGTAGATGCTGCAGCTACCAGATTGTACCTGATCTTGGAAACTGAGTAGGGTTAATTCTTGGATGGTGGATCACCAACAAACACCAGGTGCTGTAGGCTATATTTCAGAAAGAGCTGAGAAAACCACCTCTGTGCATGCCTTGCCGTGGAATGTATGGTTCATCATAAGTTGACAGGGGATTTTAAGGCACATACACATGTACATTGTTTACAATGTTCTGTTTTTAACTTTTCACACGATATAAGCGAGAACTTTGCATTTTCCATCTAATGTCTTATTGTCAGGAAATAAGCAAGGCCAGCCTAAACATCTTCTTGGAGGGAAATCATTCAAGAGAGCCAACAAAGGGCCATCTGATCTGATGAGAACAAACTCTGCACCCAAACTCTGCTTTCATAAAATGCTGGCGTACTTCTTAGTGATTTTGCCCTGCAGCAGCTTCATGGGGCAGGAAAATGCTTTGGGCAAGCCCTGGAAAGAAGCCAGGCACTCCATGACCTAAAAACTAGGAGCTTATAAACAGGCAAAGGCATGACAAATGGAAAAATGATCTCGTGAGATTGCCATCATATGTACAGTAAAAGGTGTTGTTTTGTAAACTTGCAGCAGTTTACTCCCCCCTCCCCAAGTTGTTCTCAGAAGACTTGATGACATTTGCAAGAAGCCCCTTTTTTAATAAAAAAGAAAAAGTGAATGTAAATGCAAACATCTCACTTGGGCTTTCCACTTCAGTGATTGCAAATCACACTTCCTTCCCATTGCTTTCAACTGGCCTGGTGAGAATGCAAAATGTGCATATGCATTCCAGAATACTAAGGGGGAAAATCAGATTGGTTGATTTATGGGATGTTGACATTGGGGAAGATGTTGTGTTACTGAAACCACAGAATTTGTGCCAAATATATTTCATATATTTATTTAGAGAGATTTTATTTATATTTATTTCCTTAGTTCCACAGCAGACTTAACAGCCTGATGCATATGATACACCTGAAAGCATCATTCATCACATTCAGGAATGAAAGATGTCCTAGTGGACTACGTTCTCTTCACTCAAAGAATCCTTATGGCCACATCAGTCAACATATTCCAATTAACAACCTGGAACTCAAGAAATGGGTGTGAAAAGCAGCAACTTGGTAGGACCGGAGTGGGCAACTATGGCAGTCAAAAGTCAGTTTAATACTTCTGAGACCCACCCCCCAAAGACCACAGACATTGCCAGAACAAAACTAACCAAAACATTTGGAAGTAGTCAGAATTCTAACTTGAGCTTTTTTTTTTAATCTTCTTAGTGACTTTGGGATTTTTGTTTGTTTTTTTGGCAATGTCTGTGGGCTTTGGGGAGTCTCAAGATCCCATCAGATGGGCAGAAGGGGGGAGAGGGGGAAAGTGTAGGGCAGCAAAGGGAAAAGACTTACTCTGTTCCCTCCCACTGAGGTCCATCTTCTTCCATCCCACACCCTTTCCCCTTGCAGGTCCATCTTTCCCCTGCCTTTCCCCACTTCATACCATTACCTGTGTTACCCGACTCCTCCAAAGGCACTCTGGACTCATTTTTTTTTACGCTGCCAAAACAGAGCCCCACAGAGTGCCGCTGAGAAGACCATGTCTGATGAAGTCATCAGAAACATTACACTGGCTTTTAAACCTACCCTGGCTTTTTAATAACGGAAGCACAGATAACATTGGCATGGTTCAGATAATCAAATTCAGCATTATAAACTATGATATTCATCATGCTCTGGTGTCATGCATGCCTCCTTGGTGTACTTTGATTGTCAACTAAGGACATTTTCTGAGTTAACCATGGTTTCTGCTACAGTTGGATCAGGGAACTGTGACTATGATGTTGATTTAAAATGTATTATTATTTATTTACTGTATTTGTATACCGCCTTTCTCAGCCAATTGGCAACTCAAGGCAGTTTTCAACAAATCAGTATACATAAAACATAATAGATAAAAAACATTAAACAGTATAAGACATCACAAAAGCAATAAAAGCAACATCATCAGCGTCTCATTATTCTCAAGCATTGTCCAATTCCAATGTCAGGTCATTCAATTTCCTATATTAGCTACTCTGTATTTGTAAACGCTTGCTTGAATAGCCATGTTTTAACTTGCCTCCAAAACGTCAAGAGGGAGAGAGAAGATCTGATCTCCCTAGGGAGGGCATTCCATAGCTGAAGGGCCACCACTGAGAAGGCCCTGCCAAATGTGCTTGTGACTAAGGCTGGACCAAGAGCAGGGCCTCCCCAGATGATCTTAAAGTCCTCAGTGGTTCATAGGGGAGATATGTTCAGACAGGTAAGTTGGGCCAGAACCGTGCTGTTATTCTTAACATGCAGAGAAGGAAGGAGGAGGAATCACAGCAGCATCACGTCATAACAAACAGAAGAACAAGGCTTGTGTCTATTGGCTTCTTATGGTGAGGTGTGAACACATGAGCAAGCTACCATTATTTGAATATTTTCTAGTGTTTGTTCGCAAGGTTACCTAAGTCTATTAAAATGAACAGAGGTATTGCATTGTCACATCATCTCATAAATTACTCAGCCAAGATGTGTGTGTTTGAAACTGAAAATGCCGGCGAGCCATAACCAGCACCCAAAATGCCAGTTCCAGATCATATTGGGGCCTGACAAGGGTGCTCTGAGCTATTCTGGATGCAGAACGGTGTCCTTACTGCTAAGCTGGTTTGGTGCTGCTAGGGCTCAGCTGCCAACCCATTTCCCTTCTGGTTGCTGCCATCCACAACAGCGACAGGACCTTTGCCAGGAAGTTAGCATGCTCTAAAAGTGTCAAACCACAGCATAGAAACATAGAATCATAGAGGTGGAAGAGACCTCATGGGCCATCCAGTCCAACCCCCTGCCAAGAAGCAGGAATATTGCATTCAAAGCACCCCTGACAGATGGCCATTTGGATACTAGTAGAATTTCACCCCCCTCTCTCCCAACCAGAATACAGCTGTTATGTGTGTTGGTTGAATGCAACTCCCACAACCTAATGTGGCCTAAATATTATGGAACTGTTATTTTCCCCCATTCTCTGACTCTTCATTGGCAACTGAATGCTAGGAGGCATTCCACAATGTATGCGTGTGTGTTATGCTGAGTGAGTCCATTGATAAACCCTTACCTGATAGGAAAAAAAAATGATTCTCACCTAGATAGGAATATTTTTGTGTGAAAGGTGCTTTGCGATTATTATTCTACTTAGTGGGCCCTTCCCCACTGCCCCTTTATCCCAGGATCTGACCCTGGATTATCTATATATCCCTGGTTATCTGTCAGTGGGAACTCAAGTATTCCAGTTTAAAGCAGATAATCTGGGATCAGATCCTGGTCAGTGTGAAAGGGCCTTCATTTACTTTTCTTAACTATTTGCTCATTTACATCTCTCAGCCTGGCAGCTTACAACTAATTAAAACAAAGCAGACTTAATATTTTACTATACAAAAGTTAGAAAACAACTAAATAAATGTATCAGCATACTGAGAGATTTTTGTGCCTACTCTGTAAGTTGAAAAGAGTTTGAATTGCAACCTCTTATGTATGCAAACCCTACTACCCTCTCCTTATATCATGGCTCCTGGGTAATTTATTGTATTTCTTGTATTATGAAGTTTGGTAGTTGAAAATGCAAAATGTACATTTAATCAAATGTATGCAATCACTTTGAACAAGTTCCGAATTCCCAAGTCACACTGATTCAGATTGATTTTGATTGGTCTGGATCAGGTACAAAGCAGGTCAGATCATCCCAATTCTGCCTGTGATTCAGTCTGATCTGTAACAAACCATGAAACATGGGAACAGGCAAAAAGTGTGAGAAAAGAATCTCTCCAATGCTCTCCAATCACAGCACTTTGGGGGAAGGATGGTGTGAAGCTACTGACCTGTATATATTCAGTAATCTCCTGCCGATTTGTGCTCTTTTGCTTGATTTAACTGATAACACCTCATCTCTGCCTGTCTGTCCATCCACCCAGTGCCCTCTAAAACTTTATTTGTGAAAAGGAAAATACTTTACACATTGTTTTTGCAGTGTTTTTTTTATGTGCGGCTGTCCTTGAATTTTGAAGCCTTGGGACTTTCATAAAGACTTGAGCATGATGTATCTGAAGCTAGACAGGCTGAATCCACATAGAACACCTGCAGTGAAAGTATGATTCCCTCACAGATTTTGCAAATTAAAAAAATGATGTCAAATTTGTCTGAAATTTGTCATGGATTATTTGTTCTGAAGAGGTTGCCCAATCTCTAAAGGTGCATTTGCACTGTAAAATAAACGAAGTTTAACACCACTATAACTGCCCTGGCTCAATGCTATGGAATCACGGGATTCCATTTTGCAACATACTCTTTGCCAAAGAAGGCTAAAGCATTGAGCCAGGGCAGTTAAAGATATGCCTAACTGCATTCATTCTACAATGTAGATGCAGTCTAAATTTAATAAAATTCTCTCAAATAGAAACATGTGACAAGTTAAAAAAATTTATATGTTTTTATCAAGCATTTCAAAAAAAATTCACACAAAGAAAACGTTAAGGTGAATTGGGATAATCTCCATGAATATCTGGACAATTTGGGAAAATAAGAAACAAGAGAGCCAATTTCTTTTTGAACTTATTTTATATTTTTGAATAATAAGAAGATATGATCCAAGAAGATGGAATGGAAGTCATTTTTTTGTTTTTCTTTTTTTGTGTTTTTTGTGTATTTTTGTAGAATTTTTATTTATTTATTTATTTATTTATTTTAGGGGTTATTTGGGATTTTAGTAAACTTTTGTGTTTCTTCTTTTTTCTCTTTTTTTCTTTATTTCCTCACTTTCCTATACTTTATTGTTCTCACTCTTTTGTTGTAATCTATATAAAAATTAATAAAATTCTAATTATAGGAGGGGAAAAAAAGGTGAAGGTAAACATTTCCCCTGAAATTAAGTCTAGTTGTGTCCAACTTTGGGAGGTGGTGCTCATCTCCAATTCTAATCCGAAGAGCCGGTGTTGTCCATAGACACCTCCAAGGTTATGTGGCTGGCATGACTGCATGGCGCACTGTTACCTTCCCTCCCTGAAGCGGTACCTATTGATCTACTCACATTTGCATGTTTTTGAACTGCTAGGACTCCCCCCCCCCCCCCCCCCCGGATTCAAACCACTGACCTTTTGGTCAGCAAGTTCAGCAGCTCAGCAGTTTACCCTGCTGTGCCACTGGGAGCTCCACAAAGATAAAAGAAGATCAAAAAGAGAATGAGTTAAGATTGTTTCGATCACTCAGTGGTATTAAACATGGTCACTACATGAAACCCATAAACCTGCTTTTCCAAATCTCAATATTTGGATCCAAATATCAGTTCAAATCTATTTGAGACCTAGTCTGACCAAATCAGATCAGTCTCCAAATTCAGTTCAAGACAGATCCTTGCACCATGGTATGTTTCAACGTTTTAGTTCTGTTGGATATGTTTAGAAATTAGTGTTTATTTTGAAAGTAAACCCAAGCAAGGACAAACTCCTTTTCTGCTTTATGCTTGAGTATATTTTAAAGAGGAAAGTGAATGTTTTTTCTGTACATGATTGTACAGAATACATAGGCTATTTAAAAAAAACAATTGGGGACAGTATCTGAACCTGAGACAGGATGCACATAAGTAGTGGGCAAAGGGCTCTAATGTATTTCCATTATTTTGGCACTGCCTGCACAGCTACTTGTTATAAGCCAAATATGTTCTGCTTCATTTCCTTACCCTCCAGTGGCCCAGAATCCTTTGCACACCAATTTTGTGCCTCTTTAGAAGAAAGGAAACACTAACGAAGGAAGGGACACAAGGCAACACGGAGAAGTGCATATTGGGGCAGTGAAAAACAACAGCTGGAGATATGCTTATCAACTGGGAACAGTAATTTTGATATGTGAAATGCACACAGTGGCGGTCAAATGGGGAGGGAAAGTAAAGACTTGGTATTGTTAACCAGGTATACTGAATGGGGAAAGGTACAGTGTGAAGGGAGTGAGGTGGCACTGTTCTTTTCAAGACGGTCCCATGGGCCAGGCCTCCAGTTTCTGGCAGGGCTGACTGTTCCTTGTATGCCCACGTCAATTGGCGAGTATCTGCTGCTTCCTGATAAGAAGAGTAAATCCAGACCCCCGCGCAGAGCTGCAGACAGTCACTGTGTATTCATTCTCAAGGGGACAGGACACATGGGAAAGGTTTAAGGGGGCAGACATCAAAAAGCTACAAAGGGAGCGGCAAAGGGATTTATGTCTGCGGCTGGTGGATTCAGAGCCAACAGTCTCCGCACACACTCAGAGGGCTTTAAAACAAAGCTGGAGCTATTTGCTTGTTCCCCTTTTTAAATGCAGCCTGACTTTAGCATCAAAGGAAGAATGGCCCTCAAAGAGGGAAGAGACATCACAGGCAGAGAGTCACCAGGAATAAATAATACTCAGGGGCATTTTCCAGATGACCGGTTTATTGTGCTGCTCATGAACAGGTGTTGCTCATTGTTTTGTGGGACTTTAACATCACCCCTCAAGGAACTGGCTATTTCAGAGGCATCACATTGTCCTAGCAACATTTAGCATGCAGTGCAGCATCTAAGGGAAATGCAATTCCTTTCCTGTTCCAGAAAGGATATTTGCACCTTGGAATATGATTTGGGATCATAGAATCTTAGAATCATAGAGTTGGAAGAGAGCTTGTGGGTCATCCAGTCCAACTTCCTGCCAAGAAGCAGGAAAATGGCACTCAAAGCACTCCTGGCATTCCTAAGGCAGAAAACAATGAGTCAAGAGGTCTCTAATTCCCATCCCGTGTCCTAGATAAAGCCCCGGGTCCCTCCTCCATAATACGAAGATCAAGATATTGTTTTATCTTTCAGGATTATTATTGCAATATGTATGTGCTTTGGGCATTTTAAAACCTGGTCAAAATGCTGAGTATGAGATGTTGTTGGAGAAATTGTTCAGCAAATCTCACTTTGTGGGATACCGTGGGCCCTTGATATCCACTGGGGTTTGTTTCTAAGACAGCACAACTTCTCACTGATCTTCCCTTTCTCACATTTCATGTAGTGACCATATTACCAGTGGTCAATCTAATAGGTGGGGGATTATACAGTTTATTCCAATTAGTCTCAAGGGAATGTGGAAATATTCTTATATATTGTATATGTACACACATGTATGCATATAGCACAGTCAGCTTTTAGACTTTAACAAAAGATAATGGATTTATTCAAAGTTTTGCACTGGATCATCTGAGGTTGGGTTTGGACAATAAATGGGGGAAAAAAAGGATACACACAAGTCTTGCCCAATCTCTTTGTACATGCCAAGACAGGACATTTGAGTGTCATCTGAAATGTGCAGCCATTCATGCATAGCTAAAAATCAGGCAGCTGATGTAATATTTAAATGTAATAAGTTAATGTCTAGAAACACAGGGCCCTTCTCTCTCCACATTAAGGACCTCATCACATGGGGAAAATTCCCTGCCATAGAACACTTAACCCATGCAGCCGGCACAGAGCCCACCGGATCTCATCACATAATGCACATTTATTTCCAGCAGAGCTCTGTGCTGGTTGCATTGGTAAAATATGCTATGAGGAAGAAATATGAATATGGGAGGCTACCCATGTTCAGATAGGAAATCATGGAGATAATGCAGAAGCACACCATAAAGGTATGCTTTCCGGTGTGTGATGGGCAGGCGAGTGATGTGTTGTGGCTCAGTCTGAGCCTGAGCTTTCTGAATCTGCTCAGGATGAGGAGAATGATGGGATTTTTGATCATGTTCCAGTCAGACAGTCAAATTTATTTATTTATTTATTTATTATTTAAAATTATATGCCGCCACTCCCCTGGGGCTCGGAGCGGCTTACAAGAACAGCTAAAATCTAACAAAGTTTAAAAGCAATTTAAAACAATTTAAAAACAACAGTATCAAACATTAAAAGCCTGTCAGAACAGGTATGTCTTACATGCCCTGCAGAAAGCTGGTAAGTCCTGCAGGGCACGAACTTCAGGTGGCAGAGCATTCCAGACTGATGGCGCCACTGCTGTGAAGGCTCTGCGTCAGACAGTGTTGATTCCGAGGAAGAGACAGCATTTCAGTTCCCTAGAGAAAGGAATGTGTTTTCAGATAAAGATAACGAAACTTCAGAGCTTCAGGTAGAGACTCCTTCTGAGAGCCCAGGGCCTCCTGTTTCCCAGGGCGACGAGGCCTGGCTGGGCAAAGATAATGAGGTAACCGGTCTTGAAAATAGTAGTGGAGATTTGATTAGAGAAGACTGGTTACAATTAAGAGTTCAAAGAAGCGCACGCCTTGCCAACAAGCGTGAAGCTAGAAGTCAACGTAATGCTTTCATGTTGGGAAAACTTATTTAATGCTTTGGGTGAAGGGCATTCGCTGTCAGTCCAATGTGGCTTCTACCCTGTTAACTTCTGCGGAATTACCTTGGCTTTTGCAGAAAGCTCCTAGCTCTTTGGGACTTTGATTTTTATCCTGATTTCTTGGAGGCCTTGTCTTGCTGCCATGGATGCTTGGTTAACCAATGCTTAAGTACTATGCTTCATGTTATTTGCCTTTGGAACTTGGATACCTTGCCTTTGCTTTTAAGACTGTTTTGCTCAATGAGCTTTACTCCTTTATTTCCCTGTTTTGATTTTGCTTTTTCTCAATAAAGTACAACATCTACAACCTTGGTGTGTGGTGGTCTTGGGCAAGGTGAATCTATCCTGAGTTGCAACATGATGCTGGTGATGCAGAGTGCTGGGCAACAGATTCACCCTGCTGCTCCACGATTTACTCTCCTGCCTCCATGTGATGAAGTCCTTATTTCATGTCATCCTCCATATACAGTCATACTGAGAACACACTATTGGTTTTGAATTAATTAATTTCCCACCTTTCTCTCAGCATGGGATTCAAGCAGTATACGTTTTTAAAAAGAACACAAGACAGTTAAAATTCTTGATACAAAAGTTAAAACAATTGAAATAAATTTTGATTTCAAAGTCACGTTTAAGAAAGTCAAAACTAGCATTAAAAAGACATATAAAAGTCATTTTCAGTGTCTCTGCATTTGCCTTAAATGTTTCAGACTGTCGTTCTACTTTGGGCCAACCCGTAAGTTCCAGAACTAATAAAAATTGAAATAACAAATTCACTTCATTATTTGGGATTGGGCTGAAGTGGTTGCACAATTACTTCTGTTTTTCAGTGACAAAAATCAACAATGGTCAACAATTTTATCGGAAGGCTACTTCACCAGCATTGCCACCATTCACAAATGTACAAAGTTTTGAGTTTGCTCTTTGATGTATTATCTGGGTCAATGAGGCCAAATAAACCTGATCAACCTCTTGCACTAAATGAAAGGAATCTTTGAATCATAAATCTAATTTTGCCCATGGTGAGCCCCAAACTAGATTGCCAACAGTCCTTGAATTCTTGATAAAACATGGAGATTGAATAAGTAACCCTAGGATGTTCTCCTTTGTTTGCAGAGGTTCTATGTCAGATCCGCATCACTTCCTTCTTTGACTAAGAAATCCAAAGGGCTTCCTGGATGCACAGTCTGAGGATCACTGTCTCTTGACTGCACCTTCTTTCAAGATCCCACACCACAGCTGTTGCTGCTCACCCTAACATAGCTCATTTGGAAACACCTGCACGTTTCTGTCCTGGCTGGCCATTTCGGTATTCAATCAGGTCACACTTGGCTTAGCACCATTCCTTCCCGCAAGCCAAGATCTACTAGATGGATGGGAATCAATGCTGGGTGTCTCCTCACAGCCTCCCCTCCCTTCCAGCAGAGGAAATCTTCTTGCATTTCAGTGGCTGTTGTTTGTTTGGATTCCTTATGCTCTGTGCATCCTTCCCCTTGGAGTTTCACACTGTGTCATTAATATATCTGTCATGGGCCACCTTCTGGGGGAGATAGCATTGATATAGCTATTACTACATGTGGAGAGTAAGCCTCTTGCTGCAAGCAGCCCCTTTCCCTCTCATTCATGAATCCCCCTCTCACTCACAGAAGGCCAAGCCGTAGCATGCCATCAAATTAAGGGAGATAATCACCATGTGGCGATAGATGCCTCCGAATCAGATTAATGTGTGCACTCGTGCTGGTTTCACAGCTTGCAGCATCGTCCCCATCCCCCCATATATAGTGTAATACTAAGCTGTTGGCCAGAGATAAAAGAAAGGAACGGAGGGACCAAATTAGATCAAAACAGAGGTTCAAGCTGAGAATGATTAGGGCAGTAAAGAAATGTTGAACTTTTCACAAGTAAGTATTTAAGAAAACTTAACATTTACAATTCAAAGATATAGCTGTGTTTGTCTGGATCAGTTTACAAAGAGATCTTGTACCTTTGAGATTAATTGAGAGAAAGAAGTTAGTACAATAAGAATTTCATGCAGCAAGATGTCTATGTCGGAAAAAAAAATTGTACCGCTCACCTCTATTCTGGCATTGTAAGAACTCACGCTGTATGCTTATTTAAACAATGAAAGCTCTTGTTTCAAAAATTAATGCTTAAAAAATAAAATGAATTTCTTGCTTCACAGTTTTCAAGGAAAAACACTTTTTTCTAATGTGTCCATTTGGATCAGAGTGGTTTTGGTGGAAGGGATGGATGGGTGGAATGGAATAGACTATTGTGCTGCAAGCATTTTATATGCGTATGTGTGTGTGTACACACGCATGCCAGGGTCCTCACTATTGAAAAGGCCAAAAAGCCCTGTGTCCTTCTTGGGCTGCCAAAGCATTGCCACTTCTCCCAAACACCTCCCCAGCAGAGCCCTTCTTGCGGAGTCACTTCCTCTAAGGTCAGATCAACATTCCCTGCCACGTGAGTGGGTTGATTAAGGTAACTGGGTGCCTCATGATAGTCTTCCTAATATCTAGGTGGAATCTCTTTTTCAATAGTTTTAATTCATTGTTGCACTGTGTTCTCTGAAGCATCAAGAAAAAAGTGTGCTGCGTTTGAAGGTGACAACTTTTAAAATATGTAAACATGCATATCGCCGCTTCATCTTCTTTTCTTCAGGCTAGACATACTCAGCTACTTAAGCCACTTCATATAGAGTTTGGTTTCAAGATAATTTATCATTTTAGTCTCCCTTCTTGAATTGTGGTGTCCAGTACACAGTATTCCAGGTGAGGTTTGACCAAAGCAGAAAAGAGAGGCACCATGACTTCCCTCGATCTTGACACTGTACTCCTATTGATGAGCCTAGGATTGCATTTTTAAGGTGCTGCATCACACTTCTGACCCAGCTTGTAGTCTACTGAAACAACTAGATCTCTTTTATCTGTAATGTTCTCAAGGCAGGTGTAACCCATCATATATCTCTGCATTTCCTCTTCCTAATAATAGTACTTTACATTTCTCTCTGTTGAAATTTATTTTGCTAGCTTTTGCCTAGCTCTCTAATCTTTTAAATTCATTTTGAATTCTGATCCTGTTTTTCAAAGTTGAACTAACTTTCCTAATTTGGTGTCATTTGCAAATTTGAGTAAGCATGTCCCCTAGTCCATCATCAATTCCAAGTTATTTATAAAGATGCCAAATAGCAGTGGACTTAGGACAGAACCCCATGTCACTTTTCTCCCGCTGAAGAGGAGCCATTGCTGCAAACCCCTTTGGTTTGGTTAGTTAGTGAATTACAAATCCACCTAAGAGTAACCTTGTCTACCTCACATGTTACAAGCTTGTTTGCAAAAATATCATGGGGAACTTTTGTCAAAGTCCTTTAGGAAATCAAGTTATGCTCCATCCACAGCATTCCCTCCAGCTACCAAATTTGTAACTCTATCAAGAGAAAGAGAGAGAGAAACCCATCTTGATTTTTACCATCTTATCGCATTGAGAAATTTCCCTGTTGTAGGACACTTCAGCCTCTTTTCAAGCATGGAGAGGTAAACTACTCCTGGCCCTCCTGCATAGCTCTCCATGGTTGAAAAGAGGCAGAAGTGTCCTGAAAGGAGGAAACTCCAGAAACCAGACCTTATCAAATTGAGAAATCTCCCACTTCAACCTCTTTTCAAGCATGGAGCAGCATGGAGCTCATCACATGTTCCAGGGTTGAAAGAGTCAGAAATGTCCTGAAAGGAGGGAAATCTGAACATGGGCCAGCAATTGTGTTCAGAGCTCCTACCTCTTATCTTACTTTACTCCCATATTAATAACTGAAAAATATGTGGGATGGGAAACCATCTTGTTTCATTGGCTGCCCTTCAGCAGCCTCTTGCATCCTATGGGGTTTGATGCAGAACAATATGATACTGTGGAAAGCAATCATTCTAACCTGCATCATTGTCTCTTGTACCCTGTGGGTTTGTTGCAGAACAATTTTATCCCATGGCAAGAAGTGGTTTTATACTGGTGTCAGTCTCCTTGAATGTAAGGGGCTTTGGACAGGGCAAGGGATCTCTTGACTTTCGGATATTGTTATTTCCCCTGATTAAAAAAATGTAATACTAACCATACAATGAATGTAAAATGACTGAATTGCCAGTTCTTAGGTTTCCATGTGTGAGTGTGATGGGGAGGCAGAACTCAAAATGGGACTGCTGATGATCGAGGGGCGATCATCTATTCTAAAAGGATGGTCACCCATGCTTTCCCATCTCAATGTGATGAGGTCATTAGTGATCAAGGCATTCCTTCTATATGCTTACAGGTTGCCTGTTTAATTGTCAGTTCTAGGATATTTCCTGATATTGATATCAGTCTGACTGGCTAGTAATTTAATCTTATTTTTCCCTTTCTGAAAGTGAGGACAACATTTTCCCATCTCCAGTCTGCTGGGACTTCTCCTGTTCTCCAGGAATTTCCAAATATGACTGCCAGTGGTTCCAAAAATACTTCTGCCAGTTCTTTTAATATCCTTGGATGTCCTTGGCCTTGAAGACTTGGATCCAGCTAGATTAGCCAGGCATTCCTGCACGGCCTCTTTACCTATTCTGTACTGCATTACTCCTACTGCATCATCTGCTCCATTTTCTCTGAATATTGTGATCACTTCTTAACAAAATGGCTGTACAGTGTCTCTTAAGGTTCACCTTATGCCTTCTTTTTATTTCAAGGGAGCTACCAGGGTATTTAAACAACCTGGTTTAGTGATTAATATGAACATTTCTTTACTTATAAATGAGATTCATAAACGGCAAAGCAGAAGAACCTGTTTCTAACCCAGCAACAGTCAGGGTCTCGGGATGTGAGGTTTGGGAGAAAGCAAACACACCTGAAGCAGCAGCTTGCTATTTAATTGCTTCTGTATTTAAAGAATCAGAAAAGGAGCAGAGAGGTTTAACAAAGCCCAATTCAGATATGCATGCCTTTGATAGTTACCGCTTTTCTTCCCTAGCCCTGTGTTTTAGCTTTATTTGATTGCCCCCTGTTAAAGTGCTTTCTAAAAGCATCTGTCTGTTGTTCCTGTGACTCCTTTTAATCAGAGCCAAATCTTGGAAATGCAGAAGGTGATATTTATATACTGAGGCTCTAAGCAATATCTCTCCATTCCAATGATATACCTGTACCAGGACTGATGCCAAGATCAATCTGGTGCTGATAACAAGAACAAGGGAGACTTTTAATGACATTGAAAGGTTGGCAACGTTTCAAGCCAACCCAAGGGCCTTCAGTTTTTACACAGTGCATAAAAAGCAAATGGACTTTTGAAAGTGTTAGGTGGAAGAATTTGGCTACAATAGGTAGAAGAAGAGCACAAAAGGAGGTGCAAGTGACCCCTTCTGAGATGCTCACAGGATACTGGGGAAAAAGAAAAACCCACCTGAGCAAGACTTTCAAAGACTAGTCAAAAGGGAAAACCATAATGGCAATACTATAACATAAGGAAACAGAGGCAGAACTTTAAAATCCAGTGTCCTGTGTTCTATAACCTTGAGCAGCAAGTGACTGTATTTTATGCTTTCAAACTGCCGCTATTTCTTTGTATTGGAGTGGTCTCAATTCTAGTCTTCATTTCTTTACTTTGGAGGCCTTGCCAAGCTGTTGTGTTCCTTCACACAATAGCTTGCCTTCTCCTGTGGCTTCTGCTGTGCTTTGGTGTTTATTGTACAGAACTAGTCTTCTGTGGACTCCTTGAGCTGGACAGAATCTGGAATCAAGTGATTCCTGGCTCCAGACCCTGGAAGTAAATAGTCACATTTTTTCAGCAACCAGGATATAAGTAAACCAACTTTTGACAGTAATTTAGCATTTAATAATTCCCTTCCTTTCTCACTGTTACAAGGTATGGACTTGTGGGTAGTTTGCAATGTTCTGGCATTTTCTTTTCAAGTGACTAAAAAGTATTCTTAACATACTCTCAATACTCATGTATAAGACTAGAAACTTTAGGCAAAAAATTAATCCCCAAAACCTGGGTCAACTTATCCACAGGCAAATGTGAGTGCTATACCCTAACTCTTATGTTGTTGTTGTTGTTGTTGTTGTTGTTGTTATATTTTGTTACCCACTCAACGTGGTGTACAACATCATTAGTATAAGGAAGGGGTGCAGCTAGCAGATCAGTCAAAGCAGATAGTAAGTACTCCTGACAGTCGCATCTACCTGGGCTGACATTTGGAGAGATGGATCCAGGAGTTCTTCCAAGCTGCAAACACAGTCTTTCAGGGAAGTGTAACCCCATCCAGAAGTGGTTGACACACTTTCATCCCCAGGTTAGGACTCCTAATGATAAGCACCTCTGTTTTTTCTAGATTCAGTTTCCATTTGTTTTTCCTCATCCAGTCTATTACCTCTTTCAGACATTCATTCAGAGGAGACATGTTATCCTTAACAAGAGCTGTTTTGGAAGGCATGGAGAAATATATTTGAGTGTCATCAGTGTACTGATAGCACCCTGCCCCATGCTTGCAGATCATATCTCCCAGAGGTTTAATGCAATTGTTAAAAAGCACTGGGGGACAGAATAGCTCCTTGTGGGATACCATATAACAGCTCCTTTTTTGAGGAATAGCTATCCACAAGCACCACCATCTAGAACCTTATTGAGAGGTAGGGACTGGAACCACTGCAGAACAGTGCCTCCAGTTCCCAGACCTCTTAGGCATTCCAGAAGGATACCATGGTCAATGATATTAAAAGCTTCTGAGAGATCTAGAAGTACCAATAAGGACACACTCCTTCTGTTACTGAGAAGACAGAGAGCATCCATTAAGGCGACCATAGCAGTCTCAACTGTGTATCATCCTCTGCAGCCAGTGTGAAATGGGTCAAGGAAGTGTGCGTTATCCAAGACTGCCTGGAGTTGGAGGGCAACTGCCTTTTCAATCACCTTCCACAAAAAGGGAAGGTTACACACTGGTCTGTAATTATTAAAGTCCAGGGGATCCAGGGAGGACTTTTTCAGCAGTGGTATAACTACTGCCTCTTTTAAACAGGATGGTAAATTCTTTTCCCTGAGAATAATTTGTTGCATTTGAAATCTAGCTGTATCTCCTCCCTGAATGACCAGCCAAAAGGAGCAAGGACTAACCACCTCATCACATTGAGGAGGGAAAACATGAGTGAGGGTCCTTTTAAGAGTAGAGAATCACCCCTCTTGTATCGCTAGCAGTCACTTTTCGAGTTTTTCCTCCCCATCACAATCACACATGGAAGAGCTGGCAATACATTCATCTTTTACTTTCATCATAAGGTCAGTATTACTTTTTTAAAAAAAAATCAGGAGAAACCATATCCGAAAACCAAGAGATCCCTTGCTCTGTCCAAAGTCCCTTACGTTAAAGGAGACTGACACCAGTTTAAAACGATTGCTTTCCATGGAATCCTAGTTTTCTGCCCCAAACCCCATAGGTACAAGAGACAGAGATCCAGGTTAAAACCATTGCTTTCCTTGGGATCATTTTGTTCTGCACCAAGCCCCATAGGATACAAGAGACAGTGATCCAGGTTAAAACTATTGCTTTACATGGTATCATATTGTTCTGCATCAAACTACATAGAATACAAGAGACTGCTGATGAGCAGGCAATGAAACAGGACGGGAAACTTTTAATGGTTCCCATCCCACCTGTTTTTCAGTTATCAACATGGAAGTAAAGTGATATAAGAGGTAGGAGCTCTGAACATGATTTCTGGCCTGTGTTCAGAGTTCCCTTCTTTGGGACATTACTGCCTCTTTTCAGCCTTGTAAAATGTGATGAGTTTCATGCCTCTCCATGCTAGAAAAGAGGCTGAAGTATCCTATGAGGGAGAAGTTTCTCAATATGATGAGATCAGTTTGCCGGAGTTCCCTCCTTTCAGGACACTTCTGCCTCTTTTCAACCACAGAGGGCTTTGCATGACAGCCAGAAGTCATTTAACTCATGTGATGTCCTCAGTGCCTCTCCATGCTTGAAAAGAGGCTGAAGTGTCTAAGGTAAAGGTAAAGGTTTTCCCCTAACATTAAGTCCAGTCATGTATGACTCTGGGGGGTGGTGCTTATCTCCATTTCTAAGCTAAAGAGCCGTCATTGTCCATAGACTCCAAGGTCATGTGACTGGCATGACTGCATGGAGCACCGTTACCTTTCAGCTGGAGTGGTACCTATTGATCTACTCACATTTGCATGTTCTCGAACTGTTAGGTTGACAGAAGCTGGAACTAACAGCAGAAGCTCATCCATTCCCCAGATTCGAACCACTGACCTTTCAGTCAGCAAGTTCAGCAGCTAAGTAGTTTAACCCACTGTTCCACTGGGGGCTTTTACAACTGGGAAATTTCTCAATGTGATAAGGTGACAAGAAAGCAGGTTGTCCTCCTTGCTTACTCCAGCAGCTTGTCCACCAGTTGAAACTCCACTCACAGACTTGCTGGATACCTCTTTTATTGACTCTGCTGCAATGACTGCATCAGCTATCATATCTCCTTCTCTGAGTAGAGTGGCAAAAGTAGAGAGGACATATTTTGTTGGATGCAGATAGGTGGAACTGGTCCTATTGTGTGAGGATTATACTCTGGCGAAAGTATGCTGTATAATTGTCTGGAGAACCTAGAAAATTCATAAATATGTCATAATTTTTTGCATATTGTTAACCAGTACACATATGTAACCAGTGTAACCAGTACACATGGTCCTGTGTGTATGGGAGTCATGCTGTAAATAAATACATCCTAGTTCTGTTCTCCAAAGATGGAAATCTGTTCATGGAAATCTCTGGGTGTCCTTGAAACTATTGTTCTCCTACAAACAGAAATGACCCCAAAGTGTTGCTGTGAAGAAAAGGGAAAAGAAGGAAAAGTGAGGATGCTACTGTGACCTCCATGGAGGAAAAGTGAATGTACTTAATAAAACAAGTTTTTTTATAAAGCTAATTTAGGAGTATTTTAAAGGTAATAAAGCAGCAACAGCAGTGCACTCACACATGCTTTCTACATTTTGCAAGTGGGACCTTGACTCTAAGCTACTAAACAAAACTATGGTGGACATTTGGATATAAATAACTGGGTCACAAAGTAACATTAGTAATACTAGAGTTACCAAGGCAAACTCAAATTGGGATGCAAAATATTTCAGTTTCAAATGTAATAAGAATGATTATTTTTGCACAGTGCAGAAGGACCAGGAAAATAAAGTGGGGTTCGAGGCAGGTGGAGGAGGAACTCAATCATACAGTTTGACTTCCTTAGTTGAATCTGTGTCTTTGTAGCAGTCAGTTTATTACCAGAGTGTGTAGTAGTTTTTGTGTCTTGTCACAGGTGAAAATGTAGAGAAGTCCCCCACAGTCTAAAAGTTGGAAAACTTGGTTCTGAAAAGCTGCAGTTGTTGAAGACAGCTTATTGGAATGCTGTTTCATCTTCAGCCAAAGCTTCCAGTTTGCACAAGGCATTCAAAGAATAAAAGGGGAGCAGTGAAGGACAAACAGCATGCAGGGTGTCCTCTAACGTCAAGAACTGAGAACAGTGTGGCTCGTGTGTAGTCTGTTCTGGATTGGGACTGAGATTTGAATGTGCAGTTGATTACAATGGAGGTAGGAATACTGAAAATATCATAATAGAAGATCTGCACATGAGAAAAATGTATGGAAAACTGGTCCCAAAGAATTTTTCTGATGAACAAAAGGATAGCCATGTTTTGGTTTCTAGGGAACTCTTGGATTGTGTGAGAAGTGAGCCCACTTCTGCAGTGAGTGATAACCAGAGATGAAAGCTGGATTTTTGGAGTATGATCCCACCCTTGCAAGACAGAGTTTAGAGTGGCACTCCTCCCAGTCACCTTGACCAAAAAACTCCCTAATGAGCAAATCAAGAATGAAATCCAGGCTCATCTTTTTAAAAAATGTCACAGGTAGGTGTTCACAAGAAGTTTGTGCCACCTGGAAAGGTTGTGAATCAAACATTTTACCTAAAGGTATTCAAGCGTTTGAGAAACAGAGTCATGCATGTCTGTCAAGCAATTGCAAACATGTGGCTTCTTCATCACAAAATGGTGCTAACTCACACATCATTTGCTCTGAGAGAATTTTTGGCTCAAAATACTATCACAATGCTTCCCTACCCACCTTACAGTAATGACTTGGTTCTGTGTGATTTTCTTTTATTCCCCAAGCTCAAAGGATATCATTTTGGGACAGTCGAAAACATCCCGGCTGCTGCAAAAAGGGCTTTGAACAACATTTCAAGTGAAGTCTTTATTTACTGTTGTGAAGAGTGGCAGCAATGCTGGAATCATTGTATTCAATCACAAGGAGCTGATTTTAAGGGGATATACTGTAAGTGCATGCATTAATTAAAAATAATAATAATTGTCATTATTTTTGGGACAGACAGCATAGCCTGTGATAATTCACAGATGAAAATTGGGATCAGTGTGGTCAAGATGGCAAGATGGCTATTCACGAGGAAACACTCAATCTAAGAGATGCTGCAGCAGTTTGCTTTCGTCTGAGCTTACCGGGAGTGGCAAAATGCTTTCCCCTCCCCTCTTCTCCCACTAAGTTAATGCAAATTACTTTTTCACCTGAACTCAGTTTAGAGTCATTCATGTAAGCTGAGGGTAAAGAGGGAAAGTGGGAGAAAGAGAAGCAGACATTTAAAAGCAACTGGAAAAGTGGGGTGGCAGAGGATTAACTGGGACTGTCCCTGCTAAATTAGAATTGTTGGAGCATATGAGCCAATAGTGCAGACTATTGCCATGCCTGAGGATTGGGAAAGTATTCAAAGAAGCAAAGAGACAGAACTAAACCCAATTGTTAATGCACACCTATTGAATAAATGGGGATTGTTAAAGTTGACTGAGGACCTCATCACATTGATGGGGTCTTGTGGGGCCATTTGCCATCCTACGTGGTTAATTGGCAGGGAAGGGGGACAATCCTGGTGCCCTACACCCTGCCTCACCTGCGGCAACACATTCGGATTGCAGGTTGTTGTGAGACTTCTCTCCACGCTGGCCCTGTTGTTCCAAATGGAACACAGGAATTCACTCATGTTCTGGGCACAGTGTTGTACGATGCCATCAAGTGAGTCCATTAATGGGGCCCTGCCAGAAGTGAGCCTGCGTTGTGTGATGGGTGGCATGGATCTCCATCGATCAGCTAATCATGTAATGAAGTCCTATGTCCCATTAATTCAGTCAGTTCATTCTACTTAAAATCAATAACTGATTTTAATCCACAATCTATGCTTTCCATGTGCCATTTTCTCAACATATTAGTGGTGTGCACGATGCCCCAAAATGGTACTGTTTTCAGTTTTGTTTTTGCCCTTCCCCCGTTCCTTTTTTAAGGAAATTCCCAAAATCAGGAGGGGGGTGCCATTTTCTTTCCAGTCAGATTTGGTCCATTGGTGCCAATGGGGAAACTTTAAAGGCTTGTTTCTGCGTCATTTCTAGGCCTGTCAGGATGAACCTTGCCTCACTTGTAGAGCATTTTTACAAGTGCAGGCCTGCCAGGTTTCAGAATGTTTCACTAGTCCATTGATATTTGGGACATTTTAAAAGATTTTCAACACAACATTTAAAAAAAACTACAAGAGGGGGTTCTGGAAATTGAAGCACCACAAGGGGAGAGGGAACCAACCAATCAGCTGAGAAAGAAATGTGAGAAACAGAGAGAGAGAGAAAATCCCAACTCCTATCATGCCCTGGGAGGGAAGGCAGAGACTCCTTCAATGCCCACACCATGCAATGTGCTGCTGGGTAAGTGAGTTCCCAGTGGGGTTCTCTCTGGAGAAGATGCCTAGTGAAGCCTTTCCCACCTTTCTCTCTCTATCTGTGTTTCCAGCCTTATTTGCCTGAAGCGAGCACTCCATGCTAGCTGAGTGACTTTGGGAAGGGATGGAGGATGCTGCCAAGGAAGAGAGAAGAGGAGGAGTCACCGCCTGATTTGCAAGGCGGCTCACATGCCATGGCCTCAGGTTGAGTGCTGCTCAGCCCCATCGCTCCCATTAGCTGAAAGATCTGGCTGCTCATGACCCATTCTAGTCAAGGCTTCGGCTGGGTCCTACCTGGTTTGCTGGATCGCCACATTTCCCCAAATCACCAAACGGAATTCTGCACACCTCTAGGTCATATAGTAGAAAAGTTATGTAATATTTCTAAGTTTTGAAGAATGTATAAGCTCTGCCGAAACTCAAGGCATGACTACTAGGCTTTCTTCACTTGGCCAAATGTAATCTTCTATATCTTAATCTATAATTCATCAAATGTTAATTGGTTTTGCTTGTTTTCAATGTTATGTGGAGGATTTGGGAAGTGGGTGGACAAGGGTCCACAAGGCAAAGAACCCTAATCCCTTTTCCAAGCATGATTTCAGGCATTATTTCCCTGTTCTACAATTGCTTCTGTACCATCCCTTTTTGTTACTTGTTACCTGAAAGGGTTTTTTTTTTTCACTGTATATTCTCAGCATAGTATCACGGTGTCATGTAACCAATCAGATTAGGATGTGTGATGTTATCATTGAAAGTGAAGGCTATAAAATTTGTTGCCCATGACCTTTCCTGAGTAATCCAGTACTTTTAACTTCTTTAAGTTGTTTGAAAAATTCATATCCATGTTATTATTGTGGTACTTTACAACACAGACAACATACAAGTAAACATTTTTGGATGGAAATGTTTGTTCGTTTGCTTTTTCTATGCAATGACTTACTTTTTAATAATATGCATTATGCTGCCAAAAAAAAATCTTAATGACCAACAAGTAGTTCTAAAACTGAACAGGGCGGCACATGAAGTGCAATTTTGTCATATTTGAAAAAACAATCATATATTTTATTCTTGAGTAAGTTGGCATGATAATGTGCATGCTATTTTATATTAATCTTGTACCTTGAAAAATCTGTGCTGATTTATTTAAAACTTTGTCCTAGACTATTTACATGTATTTTATATCGAAGAGCAGCAGCTTGTCATGTTCAGATTGTTTTTTAAAAATAATTAAGAGTATCTTTAAAGTTTTGTTCGAAGAATCAAAGAATTATTTTAAAAATTGCAAATGCAATGGTAAATAAACACTTTTTTGGCTTCAGAACTATAGTTGTAATTAACTGTTTTAAAAAATAATTTTTCAGTCATTGGCAGGAGAAAAGTCTTCTCTCTCTCCTGATATGATATTTTTTGATATGATATATTGTTTTTTCAGCACAAACACGTGCTGCATAGGATTGCCAGGTCAGGAATATGCCATGCTGTGAGAGTTTTGAGCCACAACTTGAGACCTGAGAACAATGGCTTCAAACTACAAGAAAGGAGATTCCATCTGAACATTAGGAAGAACTTCCTGACTGTGAGACCTGTTCAGCAGTGGAACTCTTTGCCCCAGAGTGTGGTGGAGGCTCCTTCTTTGGAGGCTTTTAAACAGAGGCTGGATGGCCATCTGTCTGGTGGTGCTTTGAATGCAATTTTCCTGCTTCTTGGCAGGGGGTTGGATTGGATGGCCCATGAGGTCTCTTCCAACTCTATGATTCTGTGATTCTGTGATCTATAAATGCCCTTTGTGTTATGTCACAAGGCAGGTTCTGATGGCTATACATGGTGATGTCACAGGGATAGCCTCTCATGATGTCACAAGGCATGATGCTTTAAGCATGCAATTCAAGCAAAAATACTAAGTGTAAGATATAAATAAAACACACACACACTTTTCAGGGCTGTGATCTCACCTTAATTTCTTTCCCTCACCTTGAGGAGTGGGGCCAAGCCCCGAGGTCTTTATTTAACTCTGTTTAAGCTTAAATGTGCACCAGAGCGGCGTGAGGATGCTGGAGTCACTGTGCCAGAGTAGCATGTGGGACGGCAGAGCCACCCCATGTGCCTGCCATTTTGCCACTCTTGTTGGTGAAACAGCACCTGGGGGGGAGTGGTCCCCATGTGATAAGGTCCTTAGCCATAATGAATTTGTGGCTCTTACTTCTCTTCATTTGCCACCTTGCAAACAGTTAAATACCCCCTTTCAAAGGACTTCTTGGACAACAGAGGTTCATTTTGCTGTGATTTTTTAAGAACATGCCCTACCTTCAATCTGAGCTTTGTAATAATTTTACTCTTTCTCATCACGCAATGTGAGAAATGCTTTGTTTGCTTCTTCATGTTTGTCGTCAAACCTCAGTATTAATTATATGTCACCATGACCTTTCCAACACAGTTTCTTCATTCCCCAAGTCCCCACCCTGCCAGTTGGATGAAGAGGTGAGCATGCGGTAATACTGAGTTGGTTGAAACATCTGGGAGCTTTTGTGGCAGCCAGTTACCCCTCCCACAATGTGCATTTTTTCTGGCTCTCACCAATCAGATCAGGCCAAATACTTTTTTCATTTACTTGGAGCAATAGACATGAAGGTAAAATGAATTTCTGCCTCACCTGCTGGCAGGGAGAAGGGGTGGGCAGGATGGAAAATTCTTAAAATAACACTCAACTGTTTAAGGATGTATGTGCCATGTTAAATCTCCAGGAAAGGGGGCAATTATGCTGTCAGGGAGGATGATATAATTTGGGAAAGTTAGTTCCACAGCAGTAATTTCTTTCTCACCAATGCTTCCCTGTGGGGATTCAGTAACCAACTACCTGTCAGTGGGAATGTGTTTGGAGGTGTGCATGTTTTCCCCCAATAGCACAGAATCGGGCAAGACCTTCTAGATCTGCCCCGTGGGCTGACAATTGTAATATGACCATGCTGTTCCTTTCAGCATTGTTGAGTATTTTCTAACCATAGCTGTAGGGGCTAATTTTATTTTAAAGATCAAAACTGCAGAGAAGCCTATCTTTAGCACTGCAAGTCTCAGATCTGTTTTTTTCCCCATTTCTCAAATCACTGTCTGCCTCCATGCTGACCTCCTGCTATGCCAGCCCTGCCCTCTGTTCTCTACTCTACAGATGACTTCACAGATGTAATTTTAACCTAATCATGTCATATAATCAAAACAAACCATTTTTTGCATTCTGGAATTAAGGAAGTGTAGTATGAAATAGATTTATGGATTCTGAAGTTGAAAAGTCTCTCAGTGGCAGCAGGTAATGGCTTCCACATTAGCAGTACACTGGATCCACTCTGCATTTATGTAAACTTTTAAAAACACACCCAAATACTGGACCCTAGCCCCAAAAGAGATTCATTACCTTGGATGTCACTGTGTTATCCTCTCTTATTTCAGAATATGATAGTCCTATTTCAGGGATGGACACTTTATAGGGAGTTCATGGGGAAAAATTGTGCTTTACAGAGTCCAAAACATGCAGTGGAGAGTCCATGATCTTTGGGAGGGCTGGCTGGTATCCATGGAGCTCGCGGATGGAGCCCCAACAGCGCTGCAATCGATCCAATCTTTGGTCCTTGGGAAACTAGAATTCCCCATCAAGGTCCGGGGCCTCAAGGCCAGGCTCTTCCCATGGGGGAACCACATCGAGTCTCCGGATTAGGAGCTTGGCAGGAGTGAGGGGATGGCAAGGCACAATGGAGCGGCAGCAACGGAACCGGCACTTTTGACAATCTGCTGTTTCTGGCAAAATATATTCTTAAATCTCAAGAGGTTATTTCCTGAGCATTGAGACCCGTAATAAGAAAAGCGAGATGGCAGATAGGGTTAGAATTAAGCATAGAAAAATAAGTCATCAAAATGGAGGCGATCTTGTGGATACGGAGATCCAAAAGGGGAGATTCCGTATCCGCGGTTTGAAGCAACGCTGATCCGGCGTCCCCGGAACGCCAGGGAGGCATTCCGGGCAGGCTCGCAGTCTCCCGCAGCCTGGGAAAGGTTGAATTCATGCATTTGGATAGTTCAGGCAAGAAGTGACACAAAGTATCAGGCTAGAGAGTTAAAAGTTGCAATCTCAAGTACCTTTATTTGGGGAATTGTTACAAAGTTAGGGCTTGGGGGAAAGTGAAAGAAAGGCATAGAGGCTGTGTCTAGTCCCTGGTTGAGCTGGCTGTTGGGGGCACATTTCATCAGTTTGTCCCAATTGTGGCTTCCAGGAACTGTGGAACTCCCCGCTGCGTGTCAGACCAACTTGAAAGCAGGGGTCTCCGATGCCCTCGATGACACTTTCATTGTAAAGAGAATCCGTGTTTCTTCTAGATGACTCACTTAACTGAAACAACCAAGCCTCCTCACTTCAGATATACATTATATGATTTCAGATTGTTTATAAATTATAGTCAAAAGCAAATCTACCTTGAGTTTTCTTCGTAACATTGTTCAGAAGGAATTTATCTTTGTCTTTTCTGAGGCTGAGTATGAGGCCCCTTCTACATGACCATATAAAATCCAGATTATCTGTATTGTCGAAGGCTTTCATGGCTGGAATCACTGGGTTGTTGTAGGTTTTTCTGGCTGTATGGCCATGTTCTAGAAGCATCCTCTCCTGATGTTTCACCTGCATCTATGGCAGGTATCCTCAGAGGTTGTGTGATCTTCTGGAAATGAGGAAAATTGTGTTTATATATCTGTGGAAAGTCCAGGGTGGGAGAAAGAACTCTTGTCTGTTGGAGGTAGGTGTGAATCTTTCAATTGGCCTCCTTGATTAGCATTTGATGGCCTGACCCGTTCAACCAGAGAAGTCAGCCATAGCAGAGCACCTGAAGAACCAACCTGGGCACAGCATATTATTTGAGAACAAAGAAATGCTGGGTCAGTCTAACAGCCACCATGTCAGGCTACACAGAGAAGCCATTGAAATCCACATACATGTGGACAATTTCCACAGAAAGAAAGAAATCATGAAAATGAACAAAATCTGACTACCAGCATTAAAAACAACCTCTAAAATTATTAAATAAAGAACAAAACTCAAACACAGTAGAACTCCTGACAAGAAACAATCAGGAACAGATAATCACCTCTCAACAAAGGATTCCCCAGGGCACTAACAAGCTACACCTAAAAACTGCCAGGCCATCAAATGCTAATCAAGGTGGCCAATTGAAACATTCACACCTAGCTCCAACAGACAAGAGTTCTTTCTCCCACCCTGGTCTTTCCACATTAATATAAACCCAATTTTGCTCATTTCCAACAGACCTCACAACCTCTGAGGATGCCTGCCATAGATGCAGGCAAAATGTCAGGAGAGAATGTTACTGGAACATGGCCATACAGCCCAAAAAACTTACAACAACAAAGATTATCTGTTTTGAACTGGATTATATGACAGTAAAGACTCATATAATCCAGTTTAAAGCAGATAATGTGGATTATCTGATTTGATAATCTGGATTATATAATAACATAACATTTACTTCCCTACAGAAAATCTTGGTGCTCTTCCTGGACTGGTGCGTTCAGAGAAACATGAACCCACTGAGCCTGGAATTGGCTGGCACGTTTGCAGTAAAGGGGGATAAAACAGTCTTGCAAAGGTTAACATTTGGCACTATGAAACATAATGAAGTGCTAACTTGTCATTTTTAATGAAGTTGTGACACTGGAGATTTATAGTTGCTAATGAGCCAGAATAATAATTAGTCATTTTTTTAATGAGGCTGATGATCACTCAGACAGAGAGAGAGAGACAGTAAAATGGGTCTTAGCTTTGGCCTAATTTTCTGTTGGTAATTGTGTGAAGTGCCCAACTGTCTGGAACCCAACTATCCAACCCCTTTCCTGTCACTTTGGCTAGGCATCTCTGCCAGGCCAAATTGTCTGCCCTTCTCCTTTTGCACAAGGTGGACATTGACAAGGTGTGAGCAGATGAAGCTTACCCAATGTGAACATTAAACTGTTGAGGACATTGTGACACGTTCTTTACCGCTTGAAGGGCATCTGCTCAAGGAATCTTTGGCAATTGGCCATAGATAATGGGAAGGTGTGAGTGAGTGACATATCTTGACTGGGAGCTAAAATGAATGCTCTCGTGTTGTGTGCATTTCTGCAGCAGGAGTCAGGAACTCAGTTCCCAGATTAGGCTAAATGCCCCAGAAATGTGTGTGTGTGTTGTGTGCTATTACAGAGTACAGTGATGAGGTTCTTTCACTCTGCCATCTGAGTTTTTCCTAGTGTCCCTTTTGAGACAGAGTAAAGGTAGATAAAGGTTTTCCCCTGAATTAAGTCCAGTCATGTCCGATTCTGGGAGTTGGTGCTCATCTCCATTTCTAAGCCAAAAAGCCGGCATTGTCCGTAGATATCTCCAAGGTCATGTGGCCAGTATGACTGCATGGACTGCATGAAGTTGTGACACTTCCTGCTGAAGCGATACCTATTGATCTATTCACATTTGCATGTTTTCAAACTGCTAGGTTGGCAGAAACTGGGGCTAATAGCAGGAGCTCACCCCGCTCTCTAGATTTGAACCGATGACCTTTCGGTCAACAAGTTCAGCAGCTCAGCATTTTAACCCACTGCCTCACCAGGAGTCTAAGAGAAATTAGAAAAAAATATTTCAGTCCATTGGATGGGTCATCCTGGTGCATTGTGGTCCAAACAGACTAACTTTCCTAAGTGCTGCTGTATAAGAATAGCCAACATGAGTATTGGAGCACATCCTAGTGCAGGATGCACAACATATGGTCTGCAGGCCCCATGCCACACCTCAAATAAAATTTGGGGAGGCCTGAAGAGCAACTTTTGCCTCCCCACCAAGGAGGCAGTGGGTGGGTAGGTAGGTACCATTGGGTGTAGATCTGCCATGTAAAGGCCTCAGCATCGGGCTTCACTCTGGGCATAGCCAGTGCAGTAGGGTGAAAAGTGTGGGCTGGTCAGGCCTCATCACCAGCCCTTGGCTAATGCAGATGGGTGGGGTGGACCCACCATCTTGCCCTTCCATTGGGCTCCTTGCTGCTGCAGCCACCTACTCCTTTGCTACTTCCCTTTCTCCCTTGCTCACCAGTGAAGGAGACAGAAGGAAAGTGCTGAAGGAGGCAACTGCAGCAAAAGGGCAACACACTGGCTCTGTTCTGCCCACATGGCATTGATAAAGAGCCAGTGACAGGGCGTGACCAGGCCATTCCACCGTTCACCTCCTGGAGTGCCAGGCCAGCCACATCAGGCCCCCCTCTACTGTTGATGCTGGAAGTGTGTAGTCTTGGAGTTCTGCGCTGATGCCTTAATGGCCCTGAATCGCCTGCCTTCCACCCATCTGTCTCCTTGGGTGGGAGAAAGACAGCCTACTGGCTCCACTCACCCTGTTGCACTCCCTCGGCCTCTCTCCCTCCCTTGCTGGACTGGCCTTTGTGTGCACTTTCCCAATCTTCAAAGTGTGAAGATTGAGAAGGTGCACTCAAAGGTGAAGGCAAGTGACCTAACTTGTGACCCCCTTTCCTCCGGTGCTGCTGAAGAGTGAAGATAAAGGCTGAAGGCAAGGGGAAGAGGTGTGCATCCCTCAGCAGCAGAAATCTAATTGATAAAAGCATTGTTTCAGGAGCAGTAGAATGGTTGACATCAAATACTATTGACCCAATAATGGCATCAGTGTTTGCTGGATTTTGGAGCTTACATTAAAAACGGAGGTACTTTGTAATGGCAAGTACTCAGAGTGCCTACTTATTCTGTGAAGAGTGGGAGGGGGAATAGAGTGGGGGGGGGGGGCAGATTGTACTGGTGGCCATGTCAGAAGTTGCAGACAATCAGCATTTCATTTGCAGAGAGGGTGAGGTGGTCCTGCTGAAGTTTATCCTATCTTAAAATCTGCCCTATATCTATGCCAACTTGGGCAGGTCTGACCGAGTGGCTTCCATGTCCTTAAGTGGTCGATACATAAAATATGCCCACCTGGTTTATACATACACACTGTATATAGAAGTAATGCAGTTTGGCCATGCCTTAATAATATGGAATACTGGGATTTGTAGTTTGGAGAGGGAGCAGCACTCTTTGGCAGAGAAGGCTAAAGACTTTGTAAACTACTACAACTAAATAACACAGAGCCATAACAGTTAAAGTGGTATCAAACTGCATTAATTTTACAGCATAGATGCACCCTACATACATGTTGATACTGCCTCTCCATTTTAGAGACTGCAAGCATTGCTCTAACTGACTTCCTTGGCTCATAGATGCTGTTAATATTCCCCAAACAAAAGGCCCATTTGTTTTCTTTGTGTTTCCTTTTCTTTTTTGGCTGCGAGGTCCTCGGGTTAATTGGATGGAAAAAGATATTTCGTTTGTTTGTTCAACACATGCTGTATTAATTCCTTCTCTTTCTCCGACTGTGTGAAAGGGTTTGGCTGTACCAGAGAGAGATAAGTAATTATATATTCTTCTATCATGCCTCCCCTCTCACCTTTCTATTAGCCATTTGTTTCTTTTTGGAAGTTAAAAAGTCTTCCGTCACATTGCCTTTCTTCATAAGCATGATCTTTCTATGATCATGGCTGTTACCCTACTTCTCTGACATTTTGTTCTGTTTCATTCTCTTTTTTCTGCCACAGGGTGTATACACAGTGTGCTCAAGATGTGAGCCCACCATTCATTTAGACAGACACATTATGAAAGGCTTCTGCATTATTCTCTTGGCCTTTCCTAACATTCTGTTTGCCTTTTTGATGGCTGCAGCCTGGCGATATTCAGTCAGCTTTCCACAATGACTGTGAGATCTCTTTCAAATTTCTTTCATCCTTTACAAACTGATTACCTTTCTGCTCCTGAAGCAACTAAAAGAAAAACTCTGCTGGCTGATCCTCAGACGTACAGACACTCAGAATGTAAAAAGACCTTTTGAGGTCATTCAGTTTATATATTTCCAACACACCATGGATCATTATTCTATACAGTGCATCTTATTATGTTTGCAGTGAACCATCAAGCTCAAGCTCTCAGTGAACCATCCAGCTCAAGCTCTCAGACTTGTAGTCTGAAAAGTTACTCAACAGCATGGTAACTTTGATGGGATAAGATGTTTCTTATGTAGGCATTATCCATAGTGTATCCCCCAAACCCAATTTCACATCACTTACTACTCTTTCCCTCTATGTGTTGTGAAAGAGGTTGCTTTATGGATTTTATGTTTACATTTCGCTGTTCCAAGTTTCACACACTCACAAGGGGCCTGTCCAGACAGTACCTTTATCCCAGGAGCTCCTGCAGCATACTGGAGGGTGTCTAAATAACATTCCCTGTCAATGCAAAAGCAATGGCAACAAACAGCAAAAAAACCCCCCAAAACCATGAGATTTTCAGGTGCAGAAATACCCTGGTTCTGAGGTGAAAATCCACATTGTTGAATTTCTGTATGTCCCTGTACTCGAAAATCATGGGACTTCTTTATCTGGGTTTGTTCCTGGGTTTTAAATATTTGTTCCTGATTGGTCGGTTCCTAAAAAAAGGTGACAGTTGTGTAGAACAAGAAAACATTGTTTATGTGCCAGGAACTTCATGAAATGTGTGGAGGGCACATTTTCTCTGGCCAGGACAATGTTGTAGCCCCCTAGTCAATGTTGTACATCTTTTCACAATAAGAACAATCAGGAAAAGACATGTACAACCTGTTTAAAAACTTAATCGCTGCTCTTGGTAGGGAAAAGACAAGTCACTCTTTTTTAACCCAGAAAAGGAGTCTAGAAGGAGGGAGGCAACAAAAATAACGGGAAAGTCTGTATCAATCCAGGGTTATAGTTTCTCTACTCCATTTTAAACCATCAAAGGAAGCTCCTTTTTTCTTTTTGGAGTTTTTTGCAATGACAAGTAATTTCAAGTAATTTGAAGAGTCTTAATATTCTTAATCACCTTGGACATTGTGTCAGCTATAACTGTGTTGAAGATACAAAGACTAAATTAACATAGCCATCATTTGATGAGCAATGGACCACCCCAGAAGGAATGAAATTATCACCACAGTTAGTAACTGAAGTTGCCTGGGATAATTATGATGCCCATGACAATAATAACAATGGATAAAGAGCTTTCCGTAGCACAGTTGGTATCTGCTTTGAAAATGCTGCAAAAAACGTTATTTAAGAATGAAACCCATTGTTTAACAATGGAGGAATCTATCTATTTCAGTTTCTCACTTTTCCTAGCTTGTATTGCTTTCCATTTCCACATCAACTTGTCATTTGGGTGTTAAAACCATATGATAGCTTGTGTGTACATTCCTGTGCATTTCATTTAGTAGAGATATTTTTGTGTGCAATTTTGCCTGAATGACATTTTGCCATTTCCTGTAATACAGTGCAGGTGTGGACAATATTTTCACTGATACATTCATTTTTTTTCTATCTTTTCCCACAATATATGTACATTTTGGGATTGGAGAAATGTATAGCAAAATTCAGAAAATATGATTATAGCCTTTCAGTGGACAGATCAGGTCTGAATATATATATATATATATATATATATATATATTGGTGGGGACACGAGACAGGGCCTTTTCTGTGGTGGCCCCCCGACTCTGGAACACCCTCCCCAAAGATCTTAGACAGGCCCCTACATTGGCAGTCTTTAGAAAGAACTTGAAGACCTGGCTGTTCCGATGTGCCTTTCCAGAATAGGAAATCTCCAATACCAAGTCCCAGAAGCACTTTATTAGAATTAAGATTGCCACACACTGCACACTGCACTTACCCTATAATCCTTATATACCACCTGTCACATCAGCACTTTTAATTCTGTACCCATTACTCTGGCCCGGCCCAGTTTTATTGTGTCTTAGTGTATTGTTTATTGCTTGTTGTTTATATTGCTTTAATTGTTTTTAATTTGCTTTAGGTTTCGTATTGTTATGTTGTGTATTGAGGCCTTGGCCTTTGTAAGCCGCATTGAGTCCTTCGGGAGATGCTAGCGGGGTACAAATAAAGATAATAATAATAATAATAATAATAATAATAATAATAATAATAATAATTATGCCACGGTAGTCCACGATCTGGTCACATCCCACATAGATTACTGCAACGCGCTCTACGTGGGGCTGCCCTTGAAGACTGCCCGGAAGCTTCAGATGGTCCAGCGTTCGGCAGCCAGGTTGCTAACAGGAGCGGCACTCAGGGAGCATACCACTCCTCTGTTGAGCCAGCTCCACTGGCTGCCAATCTGCTACCGGGCACAATTCAAGGTGCTGGCGTTAGCCTACAAAGCCCTAAACGGTTCCGGCCCCACTTACCTCTCCGAACGCATCTCCACCTATGAACCGACGCGGACACTAAGATCTTCCGGGGAGGCCCTGCTCTCGGTCCCGCCTGCGTCACAGGCACGGTTGGTGGGGACGAGAGACAGGGCCTTCTCGGTGGTGGCCCCTCGGCTATGGAATGCCCTACCTATTGACATCAGACAGGCCCCTTCGCTACTGGCGTTTCGGAAGAAGGTTAAGACCTGGCTCTTTGAGCAAGCGTTTGGCTAATCAGTGCAAGTGAACATAGGAAGACGGTAAAATTGAACATAGGAATGGCACAAGGATTACGAGAATGGATTTTGCTTTGTTATCGAGGCATCATGTATTGATAATAATTGTGTATTTTGTTATTGTGTATGACGTGTTTTAACTGTTATTGTTGTGATAATTTACATTGTGTAAACCGCATTGAGTCACCTAATTAGGCTGAGAAACGCGGTATAGAAATAAAGCAAATAAATAATAAATAATAAATAATAATATATCTCACAGAATCTACAAGCTCGGGATCTATAATTGTCATTCACTATGGATCATCATGTCCCATATTTTTAATGGTGGTGACATGAATGTGGACATGCTGAAATATGTATATTCCTATCATCACAATTTAATAGCATGGAATATGAGCATCCATTTTTTCATTTTTGTATGTACAAGTATTTCCAAAACCAAATCTCTGTAGCTCCTACACCATGTTTTGCATTTTCAAATTGCCCGAATTAAATTATGTAGGTTCTTGTGGTATTGTTTAATGAATCTGTCGTGTTCTTCCTTTTCCTCATGCTGTAGTGGCTGGTGAGGCTTTTCTGGAGCTAATGTTAAACAACAGTACAGATTTGACATTTACATCAAGTAGACTTAATTTTTTTTGCAGTCCTTTCAACAATGGTCCTAATCTGTGCATGATCTTTTCACAAACTGGCAGAGTGAATTTTACTAGTAATATATTTCTCTTTGAGGGGCCAAGACACATTGCTCAAAATGATCTTTCTTATGTGATGGCTTCATGCCCATATTTTGGCAGATCTCAAATCAGTGAATGCTGATTAGATGACTCGCAACATTAGCACTGGCTGTCCAGTTTGATGAGACGTCAACAACAAATCTTGAGAAATTCTTATTCATTCAGCATTTGGCTTGAGTCCTTCCATGAGGGAATTTTTATAACTGCAATGCCAGGATGAGTCTCCTCTATTTTCAGTATGTTTTCATCCCATCGATAAATTGTCTAGCAGTTTGGCTAACTGAAAACAAAGAACATGCCAGATACCTGACACGAAGCAAAGAAGCTTGTGGTTGCCAGTTTGTATGCTACAGGGAAATCTGTGAAATTGGTGGATGAGTCTGCTATAACTAAGTCGATGAGGTGTCATTTTTGTATCCTCCCTCCACTCCATTTGCCTTGAGAATTCCACATATGAAATGTGTCACTTCCTCCATCAAGTCTTCCTTTCAGAAGCATGAAAACATGTTACAAAACAAGTTAATTCCTCAACTATTTCTAAAGGGATATCACAATCAGAACAGAACTGGGGAGTAAGAATTCCATAGCTGCAGTTATGAGCAGCTATAGCATTTTAAAATTGTTGAAGGCAGCTGTTACAAAACCATTCTGTAGTGTGTCAGAAAGCACTCCAGATTTTCCATGATGGCAGTAACTCCAAATTTCTCAGCAAAATGCTTACAGCCCTCAAAAATGCCATGCAGACATGAAATCTACAGAGCATTATGAAAAACTTGTCAAACCTTGATCTACTGGTATTATCAGTTTTGGAAAAGGCCAAATAGTAAGTCACAATGTTATACTTCTGCTGGCATGCTGTAGCTATTCTGAGGGATCATTCCGTTGTTTTTGCCACAACCTACAGCAATGTTAAGAACTGCATGTTTTAAGAGATTTGCCATTCTCTGTCAAGGCGTTGATCGTCTGAAAAATTGAAATGCCAACATACACCGGGGTTTCTTCTGTTATGAATGAAAACGATATTATTCACACAGTATCATCAAACACAAAGAAATAGTCATAATTACTAAAAGAATGCAATTATTTTCTCATCTTCAAAAGATACAAATGTACCCTTTTGATATTCCTGGGACTTTATCACATGAAGCAGGCAAACTGGCATTGAATCTGGGTTGTCGCCTTTAGGGACAGTCTCCATTACATAATGCCATGCACACTGATCTGCTGCTTTCCTCTAATTAACCAATTCCCCACTATATCTAGGCAAAATCCTGCTACATTGTGCAATGTGTTCATTTGTCTTCTGTGCCAGTATGTTGACAGGAAAGTCATGTCAGGGGGTGGGATTCTTGCACCATACCTCTCTCCACCCACTCCCTTGTTATCCCCAGGCTGTCTGTGCTCATGTTTATTTAATATCTTTTAGTTATATTTACTTTTTTTTTTGTTAACCATTGCTAAAACTACAAAATTTCTGTTTAAAGAAATCTTGAGCAGTAGAAGTGCAGCAAATTGGGGTTGCAAACAATATGAAACTATTATCACCAGACTGCAGGTCAGTGAATTGGTGCAATTGCACAAATAAAGAGAGGTGGGATAACAAGGGGGCACACTATCTATGATCATGCAACTGCCATACAATAGCAGCTTTGTGTCATAATATTATCTCCTTGCACAGTTCTACTTCCAAATTAAAAGTTGTTGAGATCTCTTCTTTTCTTTTCTTTTGTTAAGCAAGGGGCCAGCTATTGCTTTCTCTAAGACAGTGGTTCCCAACCTGTGTTCCATGGTTCCCAAGAACTAAAATATGGTCCATGGCCTCACCATTACTACACCATTGCACAAGAGCAACTGACCTTGCGAAACCCTCTTATAGTGCTGAGGCAACAGGGATATCAGGAGGGGAAAGGCTGACTACCCACAAAAGGCACCACAACAAACCTCCTGATTGCTGCTTCTCCTCCTCCCTCCCCCTGAGCAGAGCTGTTCCATGTAGCACCTGGAAGTAGGGGCACCTTAGTGTCTTTGTTTTTAGGCTTGTTTCTGAGGTTATTTGGGGTGCTGATTCATAAAATTGCATTGGATAGACCACATCAGCTCTAGATTATTAAATATGGTTTTCTGTGGACAAGCAGAACTAATGGGTGGCATATGTTCTGTATCAGAAACAAGAGTTGATGTGGTCTATCCAATGCAATTTTCTGAATTAGCAGCTCAAATAACCAAACCTAATCTAAAGTTGACCAAAAACTGATTCGTAACTCTTTTAGTACTAATGTTGGAGAGTGGTTCCTGGTCAAAAAAAGAGTAGGAGCAGGAAAAAAAAGTAGGGTGAGCAGCAGGCCCGTAGCCAGGATTTCGTTTCGGGGGGGGGGGGCTGAATTTTTTTCAGGGGGGTTTTGGGGGGGACTGAGTTTCGGGGGGGACTGAGTTTCGGGGGGGGGGCTGAGTCTGAGTGAAAGAGGGTCTAGCCTAGCAAACCTTTTGTATCATTACCCCAATACCCCCATGCATATGGGATATATTGAGTATGGTGATCAGATCATGATATGAATAAACATAACAGTTTAAATAATGCACCAGTAAGGCCTTCTCACGGACCACCATGAAAATTTCGGGGGGGGGGGGGGGGCTGAAGCCTGGTGAGCAGTAAGACGTTTGCATTTTAATTTTCAGAATTAATAATTCATACATCTCAAGAATCAGCATTCAGACTGAAAAAATGGTAGAGAAAAAAGTTAAAGTCAAGTTGGGAACAGATATAACAGAGCTAGAAGATATGAAATTTTGGAGGCAACATTCCAGACATAGTTGTTCATTTCTCCAAGGCTGGACTTTATTCCTAACATGTGGTCATGAAACAGTAATATTATGCAGCCAGTCAATCAATAGAGATGAACTTTATTATAACACTAAAAGAGATTATAGAAGAATATAGCAAGAACCAGAATAAAGTCAATAATCTAGTTGGCAGATATAATCAATGGTTTGGAAAAGAGTGGCAGAAGGCCTTTAGGAAATGAATAGATGAGGAGAAATTTCCAGAGCAGGCCAAGTATATGCGCATGACAATTTGTTTGCCAGAGGACAGTGTGCTAGAAAGTAAAATGCGTAGTGGAATTGAAAGTTGAGGGAAGGAGAAAACTTGTGATGAAAGAGTGGAAGCTTAACTGAGAGATGATCGGGGAAGCAATAGTCAAAAGTGAAAGTTTTAGGTCAGCATGCCAAAGAACAAGGAAAGCCCACCCCTAAACTTACAGTACATCCCATATGAATTTCACAAATAATGTATTTATCTCACTCAAACTCTTTGTGATTGAAAAGAGATGTGTGGAAATGTCACTATCCTCATGGACCTCTGGAAAAGCGCCATGTGTTTCTGGAGGATTGCTGTCATTGTTCATTCATTTTTGTAGGAAAATAGATTAACACTCTTCTGCCATTCCCTCCCACTCTCCTCTGGTTAGAAAAGGGTTGTGTTGGTGCACTGTAGCAGAAAACAGGTAGGTTTGGGGTAAGATTTTTGTCATTGAATTTTGTTGTTGAGTATTTTCATGTTGAACTCACTACAGAATTCTAACCTCCACAATGACCAAGAAAGTGAGTTACAATCGTGTAAATTAGACTCATGCCATTGTACCTAAATAAGAAAATGTCCACCATATATTCATTCATTATATATGCAAATATTTATTTCACTTAATCCCGCAAATAAGAATTTTGAAAATCGGCAATTTTTCCAGCCCCTGTTGATTTTTTTCCCATGTCTTTCAAACAATATATTGGGATGTCTTGTTTTGGGATTATCTTTTGGGTTAGCCTTTGCACTGAGTAAGGTATACAATGATGTTTGTTATTCTAGCTACCCAAAATTACCAAAAATTCCAAGCAGCACAAAGCACATATTCCAGTATGTTATGGCTGCTACATAAAGATTGATGTAGCTAACGAGTGGAAATATCGAAACAGAACTCTGAGTAACATTAGCTTTTCTGTTCATACATATGTACCAAAACAGAAAGAAAGCAGTGGGGGGGGGGGGGGAACCGATTAACAGGCATCATTGATATATCCCCTGACTCCAGTGTTTCTTGCTTTGGATTACATAGGTGCCACCATGCATTCACTAGGAGAACTGAAAACAGATTTACTATCAAAATAATTTACCAAGTTGATGTAATGTTCTTCAGGATGCATTTTTCACAGAGTTTAGGGTCATCAATGGCAGCTAGACAGAATGACTATATGTTGCCTCCATAATTAGAAGCAATATATCTCTTGGTTCAAGTTGTAAGGAATGCAAGGTTGATAGACAGATCCAGCATAATTCTTATGTCCTTTCTTATGTCCTTAAGTGGCTTTCCTAAAATCTGGTGGTGCAAATGGACATATTTGTCTAATATTGTGCAATATGAGCATCAGTGATATAAACATTGATTACGCAGAGCAATAAATCTGTCAGTTAAAGTTCATGAATGGGATAGATGAGACAAAAGGGGCATGTACACTGAAAAATTAGTGCAGTTTGACACCACTGTGCCTACTTTGACTCAAAGATAAGGAATCACAGTGTTGCAGTTGATAAAGTACCAGCATGATTTGACAGAGAAGACCAAAGATCTTGTAAAACTACAACTCCCATGATCCCATAACATTGAGCCACAGCAGTTAAAGTGGCATCAAGTTTCATTAATTCCACAAGGTAGATGGCAGCCAAAGTGAAGTGGTCGGAGTGTGAAAATACTGGAACAGAATCCAGATGAACTTCCATTTGGAGTAAGGTGAATTTGAGTGCACAAATGAATGTCAAGTGCCATTGTAACAAATGTGTAAATGTTTGATGTTTCTGTCTGACGTTCATACACTATTCCATGCAATCCTAAGAATAACCGCATGGTTTAATTAGTGTAGATGGTACTTCTTCTGCCATGAAGACTCGAGTTCCTTGGAATGCAACCATGGTGAGGCAGATTCCTGACTGATTTACAACCCTGCAATGTTCTGTACCTCACCAAATCATGTTGCCACTGTCACTAATAACACAGATGTATTGAGCATTCTTCCAGGAACTTGATATACTTATATGATAAAATAAATGCTTGAACAGAAGTAGGCCTGCAGCAAAAGAACAATTTGAGAAAGGCAGAAACTAGCAGAATCCATTGATGATTACAATGTGCAAATTGCTACCTGGATTTTCTTGTGCCACTCGACAACTTGAAAGATTCAAACTTTGAAAATATTTGAGAGAAACAAGAACATAAAAGCTATATAATCTTTCTAATGGGATTGGATATAAACTGTTAGGAAGAAATGGGAACTGTGATGACATTTTCTGGAATTACACAAAAAGAAATATAAAAATATTTATTCCTTCAGCCAACATCTTCAATTTTAGAATGCTATCCCTATGATATTACAGTTTTAGTGGTCTGAAGTGTGCATACAGGCAGCAGACAAGCAGCAGCAAATAATCCACAAATAATCAAATTCACAAAAATGAAACCCACAAAAGTGGAGGGCAGACAGTTGACCTCTTCAGACAGGGTTTTTCCCCATCCTAGTGACCTGTCAGTACACTTCCGGAACAGGATCCATCACTCATATCCTCACTGAAGAAGCCAGGGACAGCCAAGAAACATTGTGGAATGGCAGCCCACAACCAATAATAGTATGGAAACAAAGCTGGGCACTGCCTCAGTCTCCTATGTTATCCCTCAGCTTCTGGGCTTCTATGTGTTTAAGTCCTGTAACTGTATTAATTGTGGCATTTTATACCCTGGAGAGTTCACCTCACTTTTTCATAACCATGTTCTTATCCTGGTATAACCTTATTTGAACATCTTTAAACTTCATATTGGTTTGAACTTATTGAACTTATTTCATTAATCTCTACAAAGCTCTGCACGGTACAGATAATTTTATTCCAGTTTTACCAATTACAAACAAGATCAAGATGGAATACAAGACAACCATGGGTTAGAGTTATGAAGAAATCTTGCTATTGCTGTGATTTTAGAAAATAGGTTATCTAAAAGGTTGTCTGTCCCCTCATCATGAGACTGAGATGCAAAATGTGGGATATGTCCCACCACCGGTTTTCTAGTTTTGTGCACTAATATTGTGTGCAAAACTGCTACCTTGCCATAAAACTAGTACCATTTCCCCACTCTGAAATTACACACACACACCACAGAGAAAGGAAGCCCAATAGGATAGACTAATTGATCACAAAAAAACACCATGACCAGTGCTGTTATTTTATTATAAGCAATTGTAATGGAATAATTGTGCCAAGACTGCACATTTATAATGAATGCATCAAAACAATTCAGGAAAATGTGCAGAAGTTCTCTGAGATCAATGAGAACATTGAAAAAGCCTGTGATCTCACTGTGGCTCAGGTTGAAGATCTTCATAATCTGTCCTGACCCATCCAAAGTAGTTTGCTACCTCAGATACAGTGGATCATGTGCCAGACCATTCAGCTTTCATACATGGGTTGGAGAGTGGTCACCATCTTGTCCATTGCCTCCTCCAGGGAGCAAAGTATTTGATTGGTCCTAAGAGCCATGAATTAAGACCAGGTCGAAGGCAGTAGGAAAGAAGGAAGACTACATTTGCAGTGTTTAAACTAAGAACCTAATCACATTGTTGAGGTCCCCCAGATTGATTTGCCAGCCTCCATGGTGAATCAGTAGAGCAGGATGCCAATTACGTCCCCCTGCACCCCAGCAATGTTTTCCCATCACACATGGGGAAGTGTTGCTGTATGGGTCCCCCCCCCCCACACACACACGCTGGCCCCATGATTCCTTATGGAACACAGGAGGCCTCCTATGCTCTGGCCAAGTGTCCTAGATACTTGCAACCCAGTTTCACCACTAGAGCCCCATTGGAGTTCACCCTGTGTCATGTGATGGGCAGCATGGGGCTCCGTCAATCATTGTGTGATGAGGTCGGGTATCAATCAAGGAAGCCACAGCCCTGATCTGCAGTACCTGCTCAGCACTGTTGATGATAGTTAGGTCTTCTATTCATGGGGTCAAAGTAAACTTGATATCATTTAACAGCAGCAGCAAAAACAATGGATTTGTTACACTCCATTTTTATTTAGCCAGCTAGGTAGGAACAGTTAATAGTGTCTCAAATTCTTGTTCTGCCTTTTGGGTGGGTTGTGTTTAGACAATCCAGTGACACAAGACGAAAATTTCCCTTTCCTATGCCTTCTTTATGGAGCAGCATGGATGTAAAACAGTGCAGATGTAAAACAGAGTGAAGCATACATAACTTTGGAGTCTCCTTGATGTTTTTTTTAAATGAAACTATGAAAAAAAGAAGTTTTGCTTAAGCAGCAACCACCAATCAGGTTGGGGGAAGATTATCTTGTTTCAACCTCCACACCATGTTTTGAAAGCTACCCTGCATTCACTAAAGCCTGCAAGTTGATAGCTGGGCCTCCCAGCCTGTTGTGCCCTTGTGAACCAGCGACAGTGATTGATGACACAGGCACCTCAGTGACAAAAGCAAAGACAGGGGTGGAATATTCATGGCCTCTTTCCAGACTGCTGTCTAATACAAATAACTAGAATGTGCCAGTAATTCACAGCTGACCAGCATGGAGAAATGCTGCAAGTACTTTATGGGGTAATGATACATACTGGCCTTTCAGATGGAAAAGTATACTCACAATATCCAAAAGACCCTATGTCAGCTTTGGCATCAACAAGGGTGGAGAGGGATATGGACAGCAGATTCATATGAGATGAAAGATAATAGTAACAGTAGCTTGAGTTGTTTCACCAATACTAGAAGACTCCTTTCATTTTTACATATTTGACCAAGTATGTAATCTGTAGACATTTTCTAAGTCATTCAGCACAGTTCTATGGTATTCTTTGGCTTTCATTTCAATAGAGTTCTTTATTATCTGTGGTTTCATGTATCCACATGAAGTTTGGATACAGAGATCATATTCTACATCTATATTTATATCAGTATAACTATATCAATTCTCTTTATCCTACTATTAAATTCATCTACACAAATACCCTTGAAGATCAACAGACTTCTTTTCTTCAAGTTCTTTTAATCATCAGATATAACAAGATTATTAAAGATCTGTTTTATAAACCAACTGAAGCTCATTTTCTATTTGATCTGGAACAAATTTGTAAAACCTATAGAGTTTGGCACTCAGAAATAGATATATACACAACAATAATACCATCTACTAACAAAGAACCCAGGAGTGACAATATCACCAGCTTCAAAGAAGATATCCAACTTTTATTACTGAGCCCAATGCCCATCAGGTGGTCATATAGATAATATCTCCTTTGCAAAAAGAAGAAGTAGAAATAGGGACAACTGTGTAGCATTTGTGGTTGACTTCCACCCATTATCTCTCTTTAAAGAAAGCTCCTCCTTGATAACGAATTCACCATGTTTTGCTAAAAGCATTAATAAGCCTCCTACTGTTGCTTTCCATCAGTCACCATCTAACCACCAGTGGTGAGAGCTACAATAAAAATACTAACTGAAAATTCTAGGCCATTTCACTCTGCATCCAAGTATTGCAGAACATGCAAATATTTGCATGAAGCAACAATTTTTAAAAGCAAAACGAATGGGCTTAATCTATCATGTTAAACAAGACAATATTACAACTTCACCAAAGTCAGCCAAACAATATAGGCATACTTAATAATAATGATAATAATAATAAACAACTTTATTTATATTCCATCCTATCTCCCCAAGGGAACTCAGGGTGGATTACAACACCCTATAACTGACATGGTTTAGTGCTGTAAAATTATGGGAATTTCATGTTGACAAGAAACACATTTATAGTGATGCTTTGTATAGTGTGTTGAATTCTGGCTTGGCCCCATGGTGGTTTTGTCTACCAGCCTTCCAGTCTTAACCTATAAAGCCCTAAACGACTCCGGCTCAATTTACCTGTCCGAACGTATCCTCCCCTATGAGCCATCAAGATTACTAAGATCGTCTGGAGGGGCCCTGCTCTCGATCCTACCGGCCTCACAGGCGCAGCTGGTGGGGACGAGAGACAGGGCCTTCTCGGCCCAAGTCCCTCGAATTGAGGTGAGAAGATCGGTATATAAAACTACCAAATAAATAAATAAATAAACATGGCTAGTTCTGTGACTTGCTGTCAGGACTGATGTTAGCCAGGGCATTGGAGCAATATAGCAGTGGGAAGGGGAAGAAGATGAATCACCCCCTTCTTTCCCCCTCCTTTTTCTGATTTCCCTGAACTCTGATTGATGTCACTCCAGGTGATGAGCAATAGCCACTAGCTATTTTGCACCTGCTGTTCACTGCTTCAACAAGTACTAGAGATGATGAATGCCATAATGTGTATCTGGGCCACCCAACACAGAGAGTACAGGATAGCCATGTAAACAGTTGTGTTGAGTACCATCTCAGAACCAGTCTAACTGCTTACATGGACCTAACCCACAACTTTGTTAACACACTTGAAGTCCACATTAATCCAGATCATATCTGTGAATCATGCAACAGTCACAGAGATTATTGACATCCTCCCTGCCTTTTCAGGATAATGAGTCAGTGTACATGTGTCCAGGGCCTTTAGCTTGCTCTATCAAAGCATGTTGGTACCTCATAAAGCTACAACTCAAAGAATTTTGTAGCACTTAGTCATAGCCGTTGAAGTGATATCAAACAGCATTAATTCTACTGTGTAGATGCACCTAAAATGCTATTTGAAAGTCCTGAATGGGACCCAGATTTTTTTTAGTGTACATGGCCTACCTGTTTCTCAATTTACTGCAAAGGTATCTGCTCTGATTAGCAGTGGCCTTTCATTGAATCAAGCAGCAGTCTTTTATGTTGCTTGCTAACAGATGTCCTTTTAACTGGAAACTTCAGTGATCAGACCCAAAACCTTCCTTTGCTCATGATCTTTCAAATGCATAGTGAGATTTTTATTTCTAGATCAAAGAAAGTGGCCAAAGCTTTTAGGTCTAGGACAACATGTATGGAAGTACACGTGTTTTACGTAAACAGACCTTTAAGGGATCTAAAATGAAAATTTTACTGAATAGTCAGAAGTAAAAATGCACCCTATGATTTCCTGAAGGAAAAACAAACCCTATGGCAAAGTTTCACAAATGGCAAAGGGTATGCACAAAGCACACATTACTACTGAACAGAATGGCTGTTTTAGGATAGAAAAATGTTAAATGAAAAACTCACAGGTCAAAAGCGTTCCAGATTAAGTAATCTAAAGTTTAACGGGTGGTAAGAAAAAGTAGGGAAGAGAGAGGGATTCCAAAAGCAGCAACAATATAATATCTTCCCCAAGCCACACACACACACACACACACACACACACTGAAGAAAGTGAGGGAGGATGTCTTATGAGGGGCAATGTACAAATGCCAACACCCTCCAACCTCATGCTTCTCCCTGTGACATTGTAGTGTGTGATATAACAAGAGACAAGCCAGTAGTAACTAGATGTAGCATTGGAAGTGTTACAAAAGGAACCAAGGCCTACTGAAATATTTAGGTCTACAGTACCTGCTCTGTTTTATGGGCTTCCAGAATTCATTTAGAAAAGAAAATATCCCCAAACTCCCCCAGATGTCATTTACTCTTGACATGTATTCTAAACCTGCCATGCAAGAAGTGAAGAGGAGAGGGCAAGCCTTCCATGAAGCCTTTTCTTTCACTGCAGATGAGGTAAAACAAGCAAAAGTTATAACACCAAAAAGGAGGAGGTACAAATATTCAGCTAGTTATTCATTCTTGTCACAGTCACAGTTGAGTCTGGTTCAGGATGATTCCAGATAGCCCTTTATCCCAGGAGCATCCACGTTTAAAAAACATTCCTGGGGGCATGTGTAAACCCATCCCAGAAAGCGTGCACTTTCAGGGGTGGGTGTCCAGATATTCTAGCTTTAAAGCCAAGAGGAAAATTGCTCCTCCCCCCCCCCCCACTCTCCTGGCGAGTCATTTCTATGCACCGGGAGAGCTCCAGCAAGACTATAATGGAGGCCAGGTAAGTTTTCCTTACTTTTAAAAGGGTTTGGGGACTGTAGGGAAAGGAGGTGGGATTCCCAGAGTTTTCTGGACTAATTTAGTCCAGAAAACTGTGGGAATGGTGTCTGGATGGCAGTCCAGACACTAGAAGTAGTGGGTTTATCCCACGCCTTCCTAGAAGGCTCAGAATAAATCCACTATCAAATTAATTCACCACAAACCAGGGTTTCCTGGTTTGTGGCAAATTAATTTGAGATTGTCCAGAATGTTGTCTGGACAGCCCCCTTTTTATTACGGAAGTTTGCACAATAAAGGCACTGGCTGGATGGGCCGTCAGATGTAGTGAACTCTAGCTCCAGTTAAGCATTGGAGATTCCCCTATATACTCATGCAAAGGGTTGCTATGCCATCTGGATAGCTGGGTTTTATCGAGATTCTAGGTATACCTCCCAGTGCCTGAATCATTTGACACAGACACAGAGTATGCGTTCTCCTCTCTCTCTCTCTCTCAGTGAAATCTCTAACTCTAAAGCTAAGATATGGTTGAAAGCCATAGAGGCACTCTGTGGTCAAATTGTTTTGTAGAAAAATAAGTCCATCTCAGCTTTTCAGTCATCAATAAAGTGACAGGGATGAGGGAAGGCATAGGAGAGCACAAGAAGTGGTGGTGCAATCAGAAGACACAAACAATGGAGAATAAGGAGAGGGAAAAGCATGGGATGCAAGTAGTAAAATAGAAGAAAGGGATGAGTGCAAGGGAAGGAAGCAATGATGCACTGGTGAAAGGTCTTCTGAGAGAGTGAACAGGAGAGAGAGGAGAGCTCTCTGTGTGGCTAAGTACAAAAAACAAAACAAAACACGACAAGGGCACGTTGCAAGGGCACAAGTAAAAATGAGACTGTGGCCCATCTATAAAGCCACATAATGTGGCATAGGAAATTGATTAGCCTGGGGCATCCAAATGGTGCTCTTGGCTAATCCATTTCAGTCTGAAGTAAACCCGATTCTCCATGTTTATTCCAGTCCAGATCATACTGGAAGGTTTTTATTTATTTATTTATTTATTTAATAGTATTTGTATATCACATTCTCTCTCTCAAAGAGGCTCAAAGCAGACCTTTGCAGGTATGGTTGCAGTGGGGACTGTCTCCCAGAAGTCATCCCCACAGCCATCCCTCCTTCCTAGGCTCAGGGAGCCTGGGGAGGAGGGTTGGCAGTGCCAGCCTCCCTCTCCACCCCCATTTAGCCCTTTTAAAAGAAGAAAAAGAGTCCCCATGGAGGCGTGAGGCTTGCCTTACCTCCCTGAGATTTGAAAATGAAACTAGAGAGTTTGGGAAAGATTCCCCTCACCAATGCTCCAAAGTTTATTTCCAAGCCCAGGAAGCTAAGGCAGACCTCATGCCTACATAAGAAGGCTTTGTCTCCATTTTTAAGGGTAACTCGAGGGGAACGAGGGGAGGGGAATGATCCTCAAGTGCACCCATGCTGATTGTGAGTTGCCACAGGTTGGCACCTGGCCACTCCTTAGTCAAAAAGGGGGGATTTTTGACCCTCCCCCGGTCTTGCCAAGAAATGTGGGTAGCCTTCTCTTTTTAAACACCGATTCTACTCTCATTTTGGCCAATGTAGAAGGGTGCTGTGAATAAGAAGAAAGAGAATGAAGGGGGGGGGGGGAGAAAAGAGTGTGAAATGGAGTGGCAGAGTCCAAGGGGCAAGAAAGCAAGGCCTGATGAGAGACAAGGTACAGAGGAGATAAATGTGGAATCACAAGGTGAGGGAAGGAGGGAAAGGGTGAGACACAAAGCAGCAGAGTGTGAAGGACAAGGTAGCAGGGGGCAACATCCAGGGAGTGGGAAAATGGGGTGGAGAATTTTCAGTGGAGGCAAGGCAGCAGTAGCGAGGGTCCTTCAATTCACTGTTCCCATACTCTGCTCTCCAGGCAGCTGATTCATGATGCCACCTGAAGATAGAAGGAGCAGGGAATAGGAGAGGGTTGAGAGCAGCTTATTGAGGTAGATATTTCATGTGGATCTTCAGAAATAATATAATAAAAATAAAACCTTTTTGATTCATTGGATCCATGTTTATTTATTTTGTGGATAAGAGTTCTAATCTGAATACACACCTATGTCTTACTGGCTAAACAGGCATACGAACCAAATTGGCAGCTGCAAGGATGAAAATGTTGAAGGGATTTATGTTGAGAAGTGCATGGAGTGTTACAGGGAAAACACATCTGCCAAACTGGATTGGCATTTGCTTTTAAATGTTTCCCTCTTCCCTTTACACCAAAGAATATATTTCAGAGATTTTGAGGATGTATCTGTCTTAGTTTTTTTTGCAGCAAAACCAACAGGATATAGTATCAAAACTTATCTAGTCAAAAGCACCTAACCTTACAGAATACATTTTTTGCAGATGGTAGCTCTTTTCATCAGATCCATGGAAAGTTGCCTCAGTTGGCAGATATTTATACACATGGATGGCACAGGAGGTTGCAATCAGTGGGGTGAAAGGGAATGGAAATGCAGAAGTACAAATATCACTGATTTCACTGGCATTAATATACTACAATTGTGTGGGAGAACAGACATTCTTACATAGAGGAGCTGCTTGGCACACATGTTTTGATGAAAAGTCAAACCATTAAAAGAGTTCAAAGTAGACTGTTCCCTCATTAGAATAGCATATTTATTTTGCATTCCTTAAATACATCAGATCATGCTTTTACCAGTGTTTTTCCTTATTTTCCTTTGCACCTTGCCTTCTCAGGGGATCCTGTAAAATGTTCACGGATCTGTAGCTTTTAGTCACTAGTTAAAAACTGGTGACAAAAAAAAATCCCCACTAGCACACGAGGACCCATTGTATCTTACAGCCCTTTTACACAGCCATATAACCCAAAATATCAAGACAGATAATCCACAATATCTGCTTTGAACTGGGTTATCTGAGTCCACACTGCCATACATTCCAGTTCAAAGCAGATAATGTGGGATTTTATTCAGCTGTGTGGAAGAGGCCTTAGCTTCATAGAAAGGCAATGGTAAACCCCTGTGAACAACTCTTGCTAAGAAAATCCCTACCAAGAAAATGCTTGCCAAGAAAATGACTTGAAAGCTCAAAGAACAACAGCAACACCTTAAGCAATGATTAGGCTTTATATGTTTTTTTCAGGTCACAAAAAATGGTAGCTAGCTGCACTAAAGGGAAATCCTCAGCAGATTCTAGTCTTTTTTCTTTCTCTTGCTTATTCATTCAACAAGTATTTGCTTTATTTTTAAAAGAACCCTTTCGTTACACAAACAGAATTACTATTACTTTTTCAAAACACTTTAACTTATATTCAGTGGGGTTTTTTTAAAGCATTTGGTTGTGTTATTATAACAAAGTTGACCAGAACACCTTGTTTTACCCCTAGGAAAAAGAAGAAAAACTAAGGTATGTGAGTATTTGAAATGTCCAGCAATGCAGCTAAATTTCCATCATCTCAAAACTGTGTTTCCATTGAATTGTGATGTGTAAAGCTTCTCAGCATGGTGCAATCATCAAAGCAGAGGTCCTCTTTGGGGAATTTAAAGAACCAAACACATATTCTTCTGGGACAAATGTGGGCACCATGCTGTGAGAGCTGAATGGAATGACAGGCAGAAAGGGAGGCTAACATTTTGCTGCTGAGAACTGAAGGGGGAGTGGAAGGTTGTGACAGATTCCTTTACTCAGTCCGGGCCCCCAAAGCTCCAGCCCCTAACTTTGTCCTTGCTTTTCCAATTATTCACTTATTGGATTCTATTACTGGGTCTCAAGATGACCTGTTATACATGGACTTGTTGTGTGAGTTCTTTAGTTTGGTATGTGTACCTGACTACAATTCAGGGAGCCCGAGAAATGTTTAAAACAACAGCAAGAATAGTTTATTAAACATGCTGGAACAATCTATTCACTTCTAATATTCTATTTTTTTAACTCCTCGGAATCACAGCTAGTTCAACTTTCTTCCTCAGATCCAAAATCCTATATCTACCAGCTCAAAACCCTATCTGTGTCAACTTCAAACCTTGTCAGTGCTAATTCAAACCTTGACTGAATTCTCTCAGATGCAAGCCTTCCCCTTTTAAACATTCTGTCCCCATACAGTCCCCCATCATAGCTTACCTGAGCTATCATTAGCCATCTTCATGCCACCTTTACAAAAATCATGTTTTCCCCCACCTTTTTTGGCTGATGATAGAGGAATTAGCAGAGAAGAATTCAAGTGTACTCAAGGGTAGATTGACAAATAAAGGGCACTTCCACACAGCCATATAACACAGAATATCAAGGCAGATAATTCACAATATCTGCTTTGAACTGGACTATCCGAGCCCACACTGCCATATAATACAGTTCAATGTGGATTTTATACAGCTGTGTGGAAGGGGCTATAGACCTATGACATGAGAAAGAGTCATCGTAAATCAAGTGTCCCAATGCATTCATACACTAAACTAGGAATTCAGAAAAGATAACCACTTGTAGTAGTTTCCACTGGAGCAAAATCTAAAACAGTTGTTGTTATACTAGATCAAGTTGGAAAAACATTGATTCTCTACTGGTGGCCTAAGCCAGCCAAAGCCAATGCTGAACCAGGACTGAAGTAATAGTACATTAACAACTAGAATTCTGAAAGTTTTTTGCCTCTATAATCTGTCATGGCATTGATGACATAAAGGTGTATTCAGTTGCCACATTTTGATTGAACACCTCTGGGTAAATAACACAAGTATAGAGAAAGGTGTCAATGTGAGTGGAACCTAACTTGGGGCAGATGTCTTTGGTAAAAGCAGGATGTGAGAAAGAATGTGTCCAACAAGAGGACAGGCTGACTGAGCTACACCAAGGAGCCTCATTTGACCAAGACACCAGATTTTGTCATGCCTTCCCTCTGAAATGTAGGACAAATTTCTCAGTAGGACAAATCTTCTCACTAGGCTGTAGTTCTTCTTTCCTATGGTCCTGCTGTCTTTATAATATCTATAACTATAGATATATATTTTATGTGCCACCCAGCTCTAATAATAGCATCCAACAGTACAGATTTCCATGGCAACATTTCAGCCCTCAGCTGGGAGATGTCTTGGACATGGAGGAAACAATAGGCCAACCCAGCAATAACCTTCAGTACCATATGTCTGCTGTCTCATCATATCAACCCCACTAAGTCTATGCACACATGCATAAGCAAAAACTCTCTCTCTCTCCCCGTGTGTGTGTGTGTGTGTGAGAGAGAGAGAGAGAGAGAGTTCATCCACCAATTATTTCTGCCCAGCAGGGGAAGCAAACAAAAAGAAGGTTCCAAGTTATTATCAGCTTTAGAACAACATTCTCCTTCCAGATGCCATGCAAAACAGTACACATGATGTGTAGAAGAGCAGTGTGAGGAAAAGGTCATTAATTTGTCTGTGTGATGCAGAGGTCACATGCTCCTTGAGTAAATACGTGATGTAGTGTTTCCCTGAACTAATGTTGCATCAAAAACCCCATATGATGTAACATGAGAAGAATTTGGCCATTAGAGAGATAGTACTTTGCGTCTAAGTGCTTTTAAGAGATTATATTTCCTAGTGAATGCAGCATCACAATTTAGATGCAAAAATATGACTTTTTGTCACAAGTTGGACACATAACTCCACTTGGGTTTGGTCCAAACAACCAACCCTTTTTTCTTCAGCTTCTTGGAGGAGGGTTCAGTTATGTAGGTAAACAGAAAGAAATGCTATAAGACCTTTGTTGCTGACCATACACATTGCATAAAGCTTGTCTGGCCAACCCTGAGCTATGATGGATCTATCATTTCATTGACTTTTATGACTTCATCACATGGAGCTTTTCCCCTATCCTAGGGCACTTCCAAGACACAGCCAGGACGGAGCCCACCAGAGCCCATCCCATGACATAGGGCTACTTCTGGCAGGACTCCATCCTGGATGTGTCTCAGCAGCATGGTCAGAGACAGCCCCAAGAACAGGGGTGACTACCTGTATTCTCATTCACTAAGCCAGGGACAGCACAGGAGGAAGCCGCGGTCCACTGGAAAATATTGTGTGATGGTAAGGATCCAAAGCGATGCTCTCCCCCCCCCCCCCCCCCAATTTCCCACATTTCTGCACACATTTCTGCATTGGCCCATGGTTTCTCCCACTGTCCCTAGGCTTATGGATCTCCATCTGATTAAGTTTTCCCACTCTGGTCCTGGTGCTAAGTAAATATATGAATCCTCTTTCTAAGTTACAATCAGAGTAGATTCATCAAATCAAATGGTAGACCATCATTATGTACACTCTATACATTCAATAGGTCTAATTTAGTGGGAATATTAATTGGATTCAAGTCAAGGGCTGGGTTGTATCAATACAATCCAACCATCCTGAGCAAAGAATATTTTTAATAATGCAATTGCAAGTGGGTATAGAATACTGTCAGTCATAATCTAGCATGGCAATTGTATAATTCCAGTTTGTAGTAATATACATTTTCACCAAAGGGATTAAGAGGCATTATAAGGATCAAACCATCAGGTGCAAATCAAGCTGCTCTAGCCTGGAGGTCTTGCCCATCCAGTGCCTTGCCAATGACATTCACAATGCCTTTCCTTTCTTTTCGAATAATGCCAGAGTTTCAAATGACCTCTTCAGACGTGCCTCCAGAATCACCGCGGATCGTGGCAATTCTGGCAGTATGCAGCCAGGGGCATGGGAACTTATTGCTCCATGCCCTGCACCATCCCAGCTTCCTCCCTACCTTACCACATGTGGGGAAGTGTCTGCGATTAGCTTGCCCTGTTGCAGGCAAAGCAACCATGGGAAGTCTCCTGCATTGCTGCTGCTGGCTTATTTCAGCAGTGACTCTGGTTCCACAGCAGGTTCCACCCCGGAAGTACTTCTCTGGTGTGTGATGTGAGCTGGTGGGCTCTTTGGCAAAGCTGCCACCAAAATTTGCCCTGTGTGAAGAGGTCCAAAGATTATAGTAAGTCTTCGCATATGTTATCCTTGCCTGTTTTTTCTCTGTTGAGAGAATTTGCACTTTCTGCATATCAGGACATCTTTGTGAAACTTTCATTTGTGCCTCTGCTTCTTCGTGAATGTTCATGCACAAATCTGAACAAAAGCAAGTCAAAAGACCTTCAATGGCCCTTCAACTTCAGTGAAAGACAATGCTTTTTTAAAAAAAAAATCATAACAGTTGATAGATGTCTTCCCTCACCCCCCCCCCCCCCCGTCTCTAGTTGAGATACTCTCTTTTATATACAGGAGAAGAAAAAAAAGTAAATATTCTTTATATTCTTACTGGAGCACAAAGTACCAGATGGCTGCATTAGCCATCTTCAACCCCAATGGGATTTTAGAGGCACTCTTGGGAAAGAAAATGGGATGTATGGCTTTCTATCCATGCCACCCATCCTTGTAGAAAGGCTTTTCAAAATTAAAAGGAAATGACCTGTCATCACTGCTGCTCTTGCCACTGGTGATCCTGTCTGTGAGGGTGGGAGCTTGGCAGGCAGAATAACAAAAAAGGATTGAGCAGCCTACCTTTCTTTCTCTCAACACTTTTTAGAGAGGTTACAGGATGCACAGGTTTTAAACTGAAGTAAGAGCTATTCACCAGCTACAAACAGTTTCCAAAAAGAAAAGAAAAGAAAAAAAGAAAAAAAAAGAAAGAAAAGGATGAAGTATTGATTCCTGTCTGCTTCCGGGTGAGTGAAAAGGAGGGAAAGAATGGGTCCCTTTGTGTTTTGTTAAAACGTTAAAAAAGGACATACATCCTCTGTCTCAACTCTTATTGGATGGTAGGAAGGGAATCCAACAAGTCCCTTTGTTTCACGCAAATGACTGTGGGTTGGAGTGGTCAGGAGCTGCTGAGACTTGACGTCCACTCAGTGTTATAAATAGCAATTGAGTGTTACAGACCCTGATACTTAGTCTGAAGGTTTCTTAAGAGTTTAGGCATCACATGTATCCATACAATTTCTGGTTTATGGGCCTTAGCCAACACTCTCACTCTTTTTGACTGAATTTGCTCATCCTCCATTTTGGAAATCTTGGGTTGTCTTTCTTTGAAAAGAACATGCTACAGAGCTTTCCACCATGTTTGTTATGAAAATTTTGAGTATTTGCAACATACTCAACCCATTTCATATATTTTTACAAAGGCAGCTAATAACCTCACCATACTCACCCAATTCAGCATCCTAGGATGCTTCCAGCTTGTTTAAGGACAGAGCCCCACACCGGGCATCACATGGCATTGTGTGACTTCCGGCAGAGACCCAGCCTGCAACAGAGGTGGAAGCATCCTTGAATTATTCCCTCACAATACAGGAGGATGGGGGGGGGGGGGAGAGATGGGGATGTGGGATTGGGGGGAAAATACTTTTATTTTGACTGCTGAATTCTGAAGATTGTATGTTTCTATATATGTGTGTGTATATAAATTTTAATATATATTTTTTACAAAAAAAAAACACACACACACAGGAGGATTCCTGTGTTGTTCTGCCTCCAATGGAGCCAGCATGGATCCTCCCCAGATTTGGGGGGGGGGGGAGCATAATTGAGAGGGATCTGCACGCAGGGTGATGGCCAAGTGAAGTGGGATGCTTTGCCTGGCCTTCGTGATAAGGTCCTATGTCTGCTTTATTTCTTTGCTAGACCCTAGTAGCTGTGGTATGGTGAAATGAGACTGGCTGCTGCTCACCTTTTGCTTCTGAATGCTCTTTGCTATGCTTGTGCGATATATTATTATCTCTTACATTTCCCGACATTCAAGACTGACAGCACCACTGGGTATAGTGACATGTGATAGTTAGATTTGCATGATGGTACAGGTGAAGACTAATGTCATTGTCAGGTCATTTCCTCAGGCAATCTCTATAAATCATAATGCATACTCTAGCAAAACATGTGGGAAATATAGAGCAATGTACTTGCAAGTGTATAGGATCCACAAGCAAAAGAAGAAACATGTCTTCAAATGCTTATCAACTGTGTTGTCCTGTTATGTAAAAATGCCCAACACAGTTTGGACCTTATATTATTGATTAGCCATCTTCTGGGGATCCAATTCATCTAACACATTTCTGGAATCTCTCTCTCTCTATGCTGGATTATAACATGATATGTACAAGGGCAGAGGAAGACCAATTTACAATATAAGGGCTGAAACACCTTGAGATTTTTTATATAAAACAACACTAAAAAAATCTCATTTGAACAATAACATGCAACTATCAGTAAGCATGTGCGGAGAACCATTTCTTCTTTTGCAAAATAATGTAGGACGCACTGTGCATTCAATAAAAAACTGAGGATTGATTTTACTCTTCCTCTTAGGAAGCATCTTCACTGTAGAAGTAATGCAGTTTGACACTACTTTAACAGCCATGGCTCAATGCTATGGAATCCTGGGAATTCTGCTTTAACAAGGTTTTCAGTCTTTTTCTTCCAAATGGTGCTGGTGCCGTGCCAGTCGCAGGATTCCATCACATTGAGCCATGGCAGTTAAATTGGTGTTAAACTGCATTCTTTCTACAGCCTAAGTGTACCCTTAGCCTCCTGTGAATCATTTGCATTTAATTAGACAATCAATTAGTCTCAAAAGCAGAAACCCCATTACTCTCCCACAAAGCTTCTTTCAGAGAGTGCTCCAACTGATCTACTCTTTGGTATCTAAATCTAAAGGCCAATAAAGGGAAGTGTGTGTGTGTGTATTTAAAACGGAGGGAGATATTTTAGTATTTGTTATATTTCCTCTCTCAAAAAAGTTATTCTATTGATCCTTTTAAAATACAGTAGTTTTTAATCTATCTTTCCATTTCACTATGGTGTTAACATACTAGAGCCTTCATTGATAATGATTTTGCTACAAAATCCTCTTTAGAGATTGATGTGGAATGATAATTTCCTGACCTTGATGTCCAGACATCCAATCTGCTCAATGCTTACTGATCAAACAGGCGCTAATGCCGCCAAGATGTGAGGGAGGAGTGCAGAAGATTTGAGATTCAGACTGGGTGAAAAAAGCAAGGAAGGGGGGCTTTATAATGTGCCAAGTGGAAAAATAGACCCAGATTTTGCAATTAACTTCTATGACTTAATCTTGAAGTTGATCTTTCAGAAGCTCAGGAGTTGGACATAGGCTTGGCATTGAACTGCTCCCATTTAACAGGTGGAAAACTATTCTCCTCTTCATGGCATGCGTATAAAAGAAATTGTGCCTACATCTGCAGTTTGTGAAATAATCAACATATTTGCCAAGACTTTCAAATTCACCTCATATGAATTCTACTAGAGGACATTCAAAGCCTCAATATGGAAATACTTACGAATATTGAACTGTTGATAGGCTGCTTTGAGTAATATTACATATGGGATCTATTTTTTTTTTTCTGTGCTGCTATCTATACTGGGGGTGTTTTTAGATTTAAAAAAGCCTGAATAATGAGGTTTCTATTTCTATTTTTCTGCATTTTCCCTGAACAGTTGGAAGCTCAAGGCAGGCTTATTAAGGTCAGATTTCTTTAGAGATGAGAAAAATGTGAATATTGTAGATGTGTGGAAATTTGTTTAGGTGCTTATAGAGATAGAGAGGATGGATATTTTAAAGCAATGATCTCCTTTCATTGCTTCTTCAGAACTGGTCAGCCTCACTATGGAGACACACATGCATGCAGATCTCCATTTTACTGGAAGCCTTCAATGTAATTAGGGCCACACCATTGAAACTTACAGCACATTGCTCTCCAGATTTTGTTGTACTGCATTTTCCAACATCCCTCATTTATTGTCAGCCCAGGCTGCTGGGACTTGCAATCCAAAAACACCTGGAGTACTATGAAACTCCCATGTCTACTCCTTGATGCCAGAACCCTTCTTGTGTAGTTCAGTAGTTCAGTGTCCTTTTGGTTTTAATCATCCTTTTCCGTTTGGAAGATTAGTGCCTTTAGCATCATTACATGTTGGTATTCAAAAATGTTTTGAATATAAAATAGACTGTGTAAGTGCAATGCTCGAATGTTTTCCTCATCGCTAAGTGCTACAACTTAATCTAATTGACACTGTTCTTTGTTCCTATTCCTTAAGTGGTTGGTTTATATTTTTTTATAGTTCTTTCATATCTTCATTATGCTGCCTTTTCCTTGAAGCAAATGTACAGCTGTACATTCTGAAAAATTCTAATGAGGGAAAATGTTTTTTAAATTGAAAATCAGGGAGGAAAAACTCTGTTTGGATAAAGACTTGTGTTGTTATTGCAGAAGAAGGAATGGATTGGATCCATCATTCAAAACAAGGAATACCCTTTTAAGACATCAGTCAATGTGGGCTTCAATGTGTAGAAAAGCAGGTTGCACTGACCATAGTTCTACCAACTCTTACCTCAACTCTTATTGAATTATCACATATTCAAGACGACTTTCACAGATTATGCTCACGCTCACAGCTGTGATCCAGATAGACTTCCAAAGTCTACATCCTACACATGTCAACTCAGTGAACAATTCAAGGAGGACAATTCAGATAATAGACTGAACTTCTGCCTGGGAATGATTCATGCCTATGAGAATCTATTTTTGGATGAAATCCAAGCTACTGATGGTGCTGGAGGCCATCAGGTATTTGATCTCTTCAGATACCCTGCTATATTAAGATCACATCGCCCCATCCATGACTGAAGAATCACTGACACTTGGCCAATGCAACATCAGATGATCTTCTAGTTATGGATGAAGATATTCCTCGTGCTTGTTTTCTCCCTTCTTTCTAGAGTACAAATCTACTATCATATTGTAATATCAAAGGAAACCACAGCTAATGTTGCACCTTTACATTAGTATTTTCTTTAATAATAGTGGTTACCAGATTTTACAAACTCTCAAGTAGCCATAAATTTGTATAGACTGCCATGTCTTTTCCTCTCCATTTTCTCTATTTCTCTTCTCTGACATGTACTTTTCTTTATGGAGTGAACTGTGATGAGCAATGAGACTGTGCTGGAGTTTTGCTGCTGGCCATGGATGGCTTCAAACTACAATTCACAACCTCTCATTTAACTATAATTGCAAAATAGGGTTTGGAGCTAACCATAGTTATTAAGAGAACAACATCATAGCAACATCACTAGCTATGTGTGAAAGAAAAAGCAGAAATGATACTTTTGAGGAAATAATAGGGGAAGTTTTTTATGGGCTTATGGAGGGTTGCTCTGATTCTCGTGCCATGAAGTTTTCTACTAAATAAGATGGATAAAGTAGGGAGTGAGAGAGAAAGAGAAGGAGGGAGAGAAAGAAGAAAGGAAAGAAGGAAATAAATAAGTGGCTGCAATCGTCTAACAATATTGAGGAAATTTTGAAGTATTACTTCTGTAACTGTTGTCAATGTAACAAGGCAAACAAGGTGAACTGTTATGTATACTGAATTAGCCCATGAAGCAATATCTCTCTCTATGAATAGTGTAGAATCTAAAGGAAAATGGTTTCTTGTCCTACAATGGAAAATCTAGTTTTCACCTTGACCTAACATTTATGTAATTATCACAATATCTTTATGGCTATACATCACAGAAGCCCAACCTGGTTAATTGTGACTGGCTACTTTAGGACTGATAATGCCTTCATAAATGTTTGGCAGCTCAAAATGAATATTGCATAGACTGACATTCTGATTTCTAGAAATACTCCTTTGAAACAAAGGATGAGAAATAGTTCTTGAAGACAAAGGCGTCAGCTGAGCTCAGCCTAGTAGGTGTAGGCCTGCAGCAACATACATCTGTTGTGAAAGTCAAGTTCTGCTTTGGATCAGCTCTTCCAGATCAGAGAGAGACGTAGCTACATTCGTATACCATCCAGTACACCTTGCTAACCTCCTGACATCAGCCTGTAGTTTACAATAAGTACAAGAACAAACAATTTTAAGCAACCCCATTTCCGTCTTATGAAATATTCCCAGCCGTGCTATTTGTCCTACTGCTGAGTTCAGCTAATAGCCTTGATAAAGGTGTGAACATCATTGCATTATCCATCTCATTTAGGAAAAACTGCACTGCATGAAAATCAGAGCAGTCCTACATAAGCCCATTAAAAAACTTCCGCTATTATTTCTCAAAGGTATAATTAAATTTAATTGTCAATTACTGAGCCAATGCCAATACAAAGTATTGCATAAGCTCTGGATCCTTGATTTTTGCCACTATAGTACCAAAATGAGCTGGTTTTCTGCTCAAGGTTCTTTCTAATGGGTCTGCCACACATATATAGCTGTAGGAAAGGAAAAGAATAATTATCCTAGCATTTAGGGGCTTGGCAAGCAGAGATATCCTACTTTCCCTAGTTGATCTTTATGAAAAATCATTTATTCATAGTGTCCTGGTTTTGAGTTACACTAACCACCTCATCACAAAGGACTAAAATTGACTCCAGTTGTTATAGGACTATGGGTGCACTTTAACTGCCATTGTAAGATCCCATCCTGGGATTAGTAGTTTGGTGAGGCACTAGAGGAGGTTTCTGGCTAAGAATGTGAAATGTCCCTCCCTAAACTTCCAATCTAGGATTCCATAAGATGAAACCATGGTGGTTAAAATGGAATCATCACACTATCAATGTAAAATGTGAAATGGCCCAAGTTACAAGCACTATGAAAAAATGTCCAATATGCCAACTGCTGTTCTCTGCTTGCATTGCTAGAATCGGCTTCATCTCTGCTTCTTTTGGGAATTTAATTGAATGTCAGAAAGGAACTGTATAAATTAAGAACACCTAAATCAAAGGAGAAACACTTTTGTTACAGCATACTATTAGAGATCATGGTTCATATTGTCCAAGGACCTCTTCACACGGGGCATTTTTGCCCTTTATTGCCACTTTCAATCGTGGCAAGGACAGGGCCTCCCATGCGCCATGACATGACACACAGCAAACCCCACCCACATTTCTCCCAAAGTGGAGTAGAAGCACCAAAAGGTGCTTTCTTCTCCACAATGGGGAGGAAAGTGTCGCTTGGGGACCTCCAATGGAGCTATCCACATTTTCCTCCCCTTTTTGCCATGTGATGACAGAAAGGGCAGCAGGACAATGCATGTTGCCATACGTTGCTGCCATTTCTGCCATCAGATGAGGGAATGGAAAGGGTGCCAAAGCACACTCTCCCATCCCCTCCATGTGATAGAGGGGAAGGGAGGATGCGCAGGATGCCACAAGCCACCCTGTGTGCCTTCCTTTTCTCTCGAAAGGGCCATGTAAAGAAGTCATAAAGCTAATACAAATTGAGCATCTCTTATTTGGAATTTGACAATCTGAAAAACTTCAAAATAATCTAGATGGTTGCCTGAGATAGTTACTCCTTTGCTTTCTGATGGTTCAGTGTGCATAAATTTTATTTCATACACAAAAGTATTTAAAATATTGTTTAATAAATTACTTTCAGACTTTTTATATGCAGCGTATATGAAACGAAATGAATTTGTGTTTGGATTTGGATCCAATCTCCAGGAGATCTCATTATGTATATGCAAACATTTATTTATTTATTTATTTATTTATTTGACTTTAACTGCCATTTTATTTATTTTCCATTATAGTTGGCTCGGAGCAGTTTACAGCAGTAGATTAAAACAATACAACAAACTTTAAAATACAATAAAAATGAGAACCGACATACTCCCGAGTTATTCACCCATCGAAAGCTTGTCGGAAAAGAAAGGTCTTACAGGCTTTCCGAAAAGCAAGTAGCTCTTGGATGGTTCAGGTTTCAACTGGCAAGGCATTCCATAAATAAGAGGCCACAATCGAGAAGACTCTCTGCCTAGTAGAGGACAGATGATAAGTCCAGATGTTGGGGACTTCAAGCAAATTTTGGTCCTCGGTCCAAAGTAATCTCTGGGGTTGGTAGGGGGATAAACGGGCCCTCAGGTACGCTGGCCCCAGACCATATAAGGCCTTAAAGGTTAGTGCCAGCACTTTGAAAGTAATCCGGTACTCAATTGGAAGCCAGTGCAGCTGTTGTAGAATTGGGGTGATACGACACTTTGCCGGCACCCCGGCGAGAAGACGAGCCGCCGCATTTTGCACCAGCTTCAGTTTCCGGATCACTGAACATTCCAAAATCTGAAAAAAATCTGATATATGGAACATTTCTTAACCAAAGCATTTTGGATAATGAATACTTACTCTGAACTACAACAACACCAGAAAACTTCCCTTCCTTGCTGCAGCTCTCCGTGGTACCAAAAACATGCCCCAGAACTTTTCTCATCCATTAGGAACAGGCCTTTAGAATTGTTAGGAAGGGGGATCATTCCACTCCTAATTCCTCTGGCAGAAGTTTTCCATTATAGTTATCTACTGCTTCAGAATGTGATAAACAAAGTCCAATTTTGTTCAAAGAAGGCTTTGTTAAGTCTGTATTTCTCCTAATGCAACACATATATTAACACAGATAATATTAAAACTTCCCCTACATTTTTTACTATTTATCCACCAATAGTTGTTACTCATTTATCCAATATTTTGTTATGATACATCTGACTGTAATTGCTATGTTTCTAATAAGGTCACCCTTGCTTTTGCCTTCCAATGGCACTCTTTTGCTACTGCAGTTTTTAAATAGCCTTTAATTGAACCAGCAGCCTTGACCATTTCTTTGTTCTCAAAATACCCCGGGTGACTGACAGCCAAACTCTTGGACATCTAAGAACAAATTCCATTTTATATTATTTTATTATCGTTCTGAGCAGCCATGTGTGAACAAAAAAGGAAAAATATCAGAAGTTTCAAAAGTCTGCAGTGTTTTAAGCTACCAATGAGAAATATTGCATTTGTCCTGCAGTTTTGCCATCTGCAGCCTGGATTAACCTTCCTTCTGAACTATTCTGTTGATAAGTTTTCTAGACAATAGGTGACAGCTTGGTGTTTGAAAGAGCTTACTGGGTTTTGAAGGCTCCTGGCCCTGCTAAAGTAGTTCTTAGCACACTCCAATGCCCCTTCTACTTAGGAGTAACCCTCATTGTCTTTAGCAAAGCTTATTACTGCCATCAAAGATGGATAAAATCATGGCCCAAACATTTCACGTCTTGCCAAAAAATTTAATCAGAGATTGGAAGTCTGCAGCCATTCAAATGTTTACTACAACTGCCATCATCCCTTGTCAGTATACCCTGCAGTAAAGATTATAGAAGTCATAGTCCAATATATGCAGAGAGTGTCAAGCTGCTTCCCTCTGTGTGGAAAGGCAGTAATTTACATCTTCTGCCTGTCTCCAACATTAAATGTTCAGTGGTCTACCGGCTTTGAAGAATAATTGCTTGTTTGCTTGAATTAAATTCATGTTCTTGGTGAAATTGGTTTGGTTATCCCGGTGGTAGGAAATATATACATACCGTATGTATTTCCAAAACCCAGGCCTCAATGCTCAGACACAGCCCTCATCCCTTCAGCAACTGAAGGCTGCATTTGAGGCCTCTGTCCTCTTTTAGCTCCCTCCACCCACATAATCTACTACATTTCACAATTGTGTGCTCTATTGTTTCTCCTCATCCTGACAGCTTTTCCTCCCACCCACACATTCACTCATATATATTTGAGATTCCCATCATCCTTCCATCCCTACTTGAATGTTTCACAGGTTGAAGGTTTCATCGCAAGTGTTTCTGCCATTCACAGATTAGCAATGCCTTAGAGCTACTGAACAATTGAACACTGTGTAGTGTGCTGCCTGAACACAATTGCGAGTGCAATTGCTATCCCAGCATCTCCATTGTCTCAGGTGTCCTCTTCATGCCAAGAAGTGATGCACAGTCTCCTCCTCTTCACTCATCTTTTAAACTGACTCCCTTTCAGTAATCTTCTCTTGGAGTTCTTTGGGAAAAGTGTATAGTACACTCAAATCTCTAACTCATTTTAGAAAAAGATTTCTAAATCACTCTCAGAACCTCCACTTCTAATTTATTTAGCTGGTAAGTAGGGCGCGGTGAGGAGGGCTTTCTCATAAACTCATCTTCTGGTCCAGAGTCCCAGATTTTGGAATTTTGAATAATAATAATATTATTATTAATAATTATTTATTTATACCCCGCTACCATCTCCCCAAGGAACTCGGTGCAGCTTGCATGAGGCCGAGCCCACAATACATCAATACAAGCAATAACAGACACAATACAAAGCAATTAAAATAAATCTCATACACAAATAGCATAAACATTAAACAAGGTACAGTGCACATATTAAAATCTATGGCTGGGCCAAATGTAATTGAAGTTTAAAAAATAATGCTAGGCATGAACAAGATAGAGGAGGTGGGGAGTTGGTGGAAACATACAAGCAGTCCTAAATCTGTATAAAGTGCTTTGGAGGACATAATGCTAAGGGTTCATTATTCTGGGAAGGCACACTGGAACAACCACGTTTTCAAGCTCCTCCTAAAGACTGCCAGAGATGGGGCATGCCTGATGTCCTTAGGGAGTGAGTTCCAGAGTTGAGGGGCCACCACCGAGAAGGCCCTCTCTCTCGTTCCCACCAATCGTACTTGCGATGCAGGTGGGAGTGTGAGTAGGGCCTCTCCAGATGATCGAAGAGATCATGTGGGTTCGTACACAGAAATGCGTACTCCTTATCCAAAAGGGTGACCAACATGGCTTTTCATGTACTGTTGATGTGTAGCTGCCATCATCCTTCACCATTAGCTATTCTGGGTAAAGTGGGGAGAAACTGCAGTCCAACAACACAGAGAGGAGCTGCAAGTTGCTCATGCTTTATTTATTCAGAAATACACTGGATTTTCCCATAATGTAATGTAGTCTTCTAAGGTGGTAGTCATATACTGATAATAGGGAAGATTATAATGATGATCATGATACAATACAATACAAATGTTCCAACATGGCCATGTGCATTTACTTATTTCTCCCTTCGCTTCAAGTTTGAAGACTCTTGATGAGAAACTTTAAATAAATATTTAGTATTAGGGGTCTGCTACAACAAAATATATTTAAGAGATCCCTAGCTTTCATGATGTTATGTTTTACTCTGATATGTTTCTATTTGATTTTGTTTTGTTTTTATTTTATTGCATCACGTTTTAATGTTTAACGTTTTTACTCTGTACTCTCTGGGCTTGTCCCTTTGTAAGCTGCCTCTAGACCCTTTGGGGAGATGGAGGTGGGGTATAAAAATAAAAATAAAATAAAAATAATAATAATAATAATTATTATTATTATTAAAATGTTCAGAACCTTTGCTCTAAAATACATACTAACCATCACTATTAAATGGGATTGATGTGTTTATGTGCATCTCTTTCTAGATCAATGGTTCTCAACCCTTGGGTCCCCAGATGTTTTGGCCTACAACTCCCAGAAATCCCAGCCAGTTTAACAGCTGTTGAGATTTTTGGGAGTTGAAGGCTAAAACACCTGGGGACCCACAGGCTGAGAACCACTGCTCTAGATAATAAAGATACAATTTCTTAAAAAAGGGAAAGAAACTTTAATAAATGAAACAATTGGTAAAATGAATTCCCTCTCAAAACCTATCTAGGAATGATTTTACAAGAGATAAAGGAAACAAGCTGGGAAGGTGATTTCCCTGACCTTCTCCCACAATCTTTAAAAGCTCCCCAGCTGCTCTGAGGAGCTGTCTAGTCCCAAAATAGTTTAATGATAGTACACATGGCTGGAATGAAAAATCCCCATTGTTCTTGAGGATGAAAATGTAATCAAAACAACACTAAAATGATATGGAACAGGCTTCAGCGAGGCATTTTTTTTTCTTTTAAAAAATCAAGGCTTATGATGTTCACTAGATAAAGTTCTGGAAAGTGTGCCGCCCTCCTTCTCTTCCCACCAGCTGAGTTCTAATAATTGGGTGCTGTCTCCAGCGTTCATCATCCCTCTGCTCCCTGAAAGAAGTGCTGCAATTAGCAGGCATCACCCTGTAATAAAGCCTTTAATATCCAGTTTCATGGCTCATATTACAGTCATTCAGGCCTGTCCCTTTTTCAGGAGGCTTGACAAGGGTCTGAATGGCCACCATGTGCTACCAAAAAAAGAACATGAAACAGAGCCGCCTACTGTGGAAATGGTCCCCCACCCTATCCTTTTTCTACTGTAATCTTCAGGGTGGATCCTGGCCAGACATCTGCAGCATGTTCTCATAAAAGGATCCCTTCCTCTCTCATTTAGAATTGAAATACTTTTCCCTTTACATGACAGAACAGCTGGGTAAGTTGGAAAGATGCCCAAAGACCATCGGGCCTGGAAGAAGCCCAGTAAGACATAGTGCTTTGCCTTGTCATCACCACTGCCATTTTGTCAGGGAGACAATGCCTGCATATTCTTTGACATGGAAGGAGATTGTTTAAGATAGCCTTTTAACATAAAAGGACACTGTGGCAAATGATAATTTGACACCATTATTTGACCTCCCCCTAAGCGTATGAATTGTGAATTCTACAGCCCAGATGACTGTAGATCAGAGTTTCTCAAACTGTGTTCCTCCATATGTTTTGGACTTCTGCTCCCACAATTCCCAACAGCTGGTAAGCTGGCTGGGATTTCTGGGAGCTGGTGTCCAAAACACCTGGAGGAGCGCAATTTGAGAAACACTCCTGTAGATAATGGATTTGACATAATGGCATATTAACATGAAGCAATTCTGAAAGTGTCCCAAAAAAATCTGGAGGTGGAGGAATGTCTTGTTTCACTCAAAGAATAGACATTTCCGAAGGGAAGAGGTTAATTGACTAAGCAGAAAGAAAACAAAGGAGGACTGGATGTCTCCTTTGTAATTGTCTGGTATCATTTAATGTCCTTCTGAAACTAAATTTAATTTAATATGTTAAGTATAAACTTTTTGCCAGGGCAAACAAGATCTTAACTTAGTTCCCTAAATGTTGTTCCCACCAGAAATTTTAAATTGTAGCTTCTATCAGCTTTAGCTAGCATGGCCAATGGTGTGCATCTGTGAGTGGTATGATAGAATTTCTTTCCTAAGTGAATGGATTTCTGTCTAGAAAATGGATGAGTTAGGATGAAGACGTTTCTGCTTGAAGAGACTTGACTTCACCCCAACTTATGTATACTTTAAAAAAACTTTTTGGGTAATTTTTATTCAGAAAAAAACTAACACAAAATCTGCAAAGACAGACAAAACAAGAATACAAACCATAAGGCAAAATACAAAGGGGAAAAAAAACAGAAATATATTTTCCTAATATAAAAAACACGCTAATACTACTACCATCAATTAGAGACTTCATCCCACTGAACATGTCAAGTATTTGGAAGTGTAGGCATACTCTGTTTTGAAATTAAATGTATGATTTTCCTACCTCCATCACACACTAGCAAACTATCCATTTTATTTAGGAGTTCTCAGTTGATTTGCCATCACATTGTAGAGAGTTGTTCCCGCCCACTGTCCCTCCTCTGTTTTCGTTGTGAAAAGAAAACCTCATCTCCTAGGCTATGATTTTTGTTCCTGGGTTATAAATGTCATTTCCAAATTGGTTTTATCATAAACATATGGGAAATATTTATTAAACTGCAAAAACTTTGTCTTTGTAGGAGGGACATCCTGCTATGTGTATAGAACTCTAGGTTCTCAATGACTCTTGTAGAGCCTCCACCAATTTAACATAGTTTTTGGGCACAAAATTGAAGTTTCTAGAGCACTACTACTTTCAAAGTAAGGACTACATAATTAAACAGGATGTAATACTTGCAAACTGGGAACATATTTGCTTTATTATTATTATTATTATTATTATTATTATTATTTAGAAGTAGGATGGTCATCTGTCAGGGGTACTTTGATTGCACTTTTGCTACATGACAGAAAGAAGGAGGTTGGACTACGTGGCTCTTGGGGTCAACTGAGGGAGGAGGAGGGAGGAAAAAAGCAACCTGGGGCTCTTCATTCCCCATGTTGAAAGAAAGAAGGAAGGAGGAAAAGGAGGAAAAGAAGAGGAAGTAACAGATGGCACACACAACACAGGGAAGGAAGGAAGGAAGGAAGGAAGGAAGGAAGGAAGGAAGGAAGACCCATTGATTCAATTACCAAGTGGTAAGTCAACACAAGTAAATCCCGTTTACCGACGTAAAACTCATTGATCTTACTGATGCATCTGCTCTAGTTGGGACTAGTAATTGAATTCAGGCCATCATCAACATAATCACCACATTTTGCCCAGCCAGTTTTGCAGCTATGTTCTCTGCATCTCCTTTTGTAATGGGTTGCACTGGACTGTTGTTTTTTGTCATTGGTACCAACAGTGTGTATGCCCCCTTCAACACTGCCACTTAAAATCCAGATTATCTGTTTTTGAACTGGATTATATGGCAGTGTAGACTCATATAATACAGTTCAAAACTGATAATGTGGATTATCTGATTTGATAATCTGGATTATATGACAGTGCAGATGGGGTCTATGTTACTTGAGTAACTGGGTATCTTCAAAGAATGTTTGGTTTTTCATCACAACAGGCCAGGAGTACACACATAATCTATATATATAAATTTGTTAGGGGCATCCAACGAAGAAACAAAACTCAAAAACCCCCCAACGAAACTTAACCAAAATTCCCATGCCCATAACACAACCCACAAGGTACAAACATATCTACTCAAAATGAAAAACAACACAACACACTCACAAAACGGCAAAACAACAAAACTCAAAAAAACCCCAACGAAACTTAACCAAAATCCCCGTGCCCATAACACAACCCACAAGGTACAAACATACCTACTCAAAATGAAAAACAACACAACAACACACTCACAAAACGGCAAAACAACAAAACTCAAACATCCCCCAATGAAACTTAACCAAAATCCCCGTGCCCATAACACAACCCACAAGGTACAAACATATCTACTCAAAATGAAAAACAACACAACACACTCACAAAACGGCAAAACAACAAAACTCAAAAATCCCCCAACGAAACTTAACTAAAATCCCCGTGCCCATAACACAACCCACAAGGTACAAACATATCTACTCAAAATGAAAAACAACACAGCAACACACTCACAAAACGGCAAAAGAACAAAACTCAAAAAAACCCCAACGAAACTTAACCAAAATTCCCATGCCCATAACACAACCCGCAAGGTACAAACATATCTACTCAAAATGAAAAACAACGCAACAACACACTCACAAAACGGCAAAACAACTGAGCATTGGCGGCCAGCCGCAAGTTCCCTGGCGCGCGCACATGGCCTTCCGGCCAACGTTCCCTCTGCGGAAACCATGCCCACTCCAAGCCCCGCCGCGCCGCTTCCCGCACACACACACCCCCTGCCGCACACACACACGAAACCCCACGCTCCATCACTCCCCCTGCCGCCGCATACACACACGCAACCCCACTCCCCCCACCGCCACACACACACACGCAACCCCACGCTCCATCACTCCCCCCACCGCCGCACACACACAAGCAACCCCACGCTCCATCACTCCCCTGCCCCAATCTTACCTCCTTTCACTTCACGCCACCTCCAAACCCCACCCCGCCCCTTCCCGCCCTGTCAAAATCTAGGAAAGACAGGAAGGAAGGAAAGAAGGAAGAAAGAGAAAGGGAGGTAAAGAAAAAGGGGGAAGGAAGGAAAGTTAGAGGAAGAAGAAAAGGAAAGAAAAGGAAAGATGGAAGGAAAGAAAAGAGAGACAGCAGAAGAGAAAGAAAAAGGGGGAAGGAAGGAAAGAGATAGAGAAAGAAGAGGAGAAGGAAAAATGGGAAGGAAGGAAGGAAGGAAGGAAGGAAGGAAGGAGGGAGGGAGGGAGGGAAAGAAGGAGAGAAAGAGGGAAGATTGGCCACAGCAACGCGTGGCGGGTAAAGGTTGTTATTTCTATTATTATTATTATGATGCTATTGTTCCTATGAGACCCTTTTAGGGGGAATGGGAGAGGTGTCAGGTCCCAGAGGCAATGCATTGCATTATTGTTCTTGTTATGATGGTGGTGAAATAAAAGGAAATAAAAAGTGAAAGAAGGAAGCAAACAGGGAGGGAAGAAAGGCAAAGGAAGAAAGGGGGAGGGAATGAAGGAAAGAGAGAAGGATGAAACCAAGTAGTGAAAGAAGGAAAGAAAGAAAGAGGTAGAGAAGGAAGAAAGGAGAGAAAGGGGGAGGAAAAGGGGGAAGGAATAGGTAGGGACCTCTCTTTCATAATAGTCCAGATATCTACCTCAACTTTGATAAGTTTTACTATAGGCCACAGCAACGCGTGGCAGGGCACAGCTAGTAGTGTTATAATATCTCAACTGTGGACTCCTTACAAGGAATTTAGCCTTGCCTCATCTTCTTTAAGCTTCTGATGGGTAACTCAAACAGTGCTGCTCTGCAATTGTTATTTCAACTATTTTAAAACTGGATTCTAGAATTCTTTTTAGACTGCTTTTACAAGTTTTTAAATAATATTAAAATGTATTTTAAATGTTTTTATCTCTGCATTGTTTTCATTGGTTTTTATTTGTTCATTGCCTCGGGAATGCTTGTGGGCTGTGAGACAATGCAGGGATTCTTCAGATAAATAAATAATAAATAAACTGACTAAAAATGCATGAGTTTCTTAGTTTCACTGAAGCTGTAGGATACTAGAATCGCTGTGCTATTTTCTATTTTAGTCTATCTTTTAATTGTTTCTTCGTTCAGTTTATTTAATTTTTTGTGCCAGAAGTCCTAGAATAGTTCACAGATACACATTGGGGAGTGTCTTTTTTGAAACTGCTCTAGGCTCCAACTACCTTAATTTGGCCTTGTGGAAATCTTCAGCAGCAGTTTCCTCTGGAAGTAATGGTTAAATTATTCAAGGATGTAATGAAAGCAAATCAAAGACACGATGGAATGATACACAGATTATACAACATTATTCCAGACAGATAAGTCTAAAGGAAACTGAAATATGACTGAATGTGGAGGTTGGCAAGAAAAGGGCAAATTAAATGAAGTATTGCAGTAAGCAAACTGACATTCATTGTGCAGAGGTCCATCCAATGTTTATAGGCATTGTCTTATTGTCTTAATATGCAACTTCCACAGATCTCCCTTACAAATCGGCATTCAGTGGCAGTTTGGAAAATATAAATTTTAGGCAGAAGCAATATCAATGCAAACTATAAAGCTAGACTTAACCGTTATGGAGGATGCCTCTGCAACCCCTTTCTGCCCTCTCCTTGATAAAATTCTGGGCAGTCACACCTCATGGTTCTTCTGTCTTCCAATCTGTCCTTCAGCCCAAATGTCTTTGGTACCACCTCACACTCAGAAACAACAGGGATATATTCCTCCTGCCCAGTTCCCTGTAGAGGTCATCCACCAAACTGGCAAGGCTGGATCTGTGTCATAGCCAGGCTGAAGTGGATTCAGGTAAACCTGTTTCATATACGAATTGCTGTTGTAAGGTCGCAACATGCTCATGAACCTTGCCCAAGAAGAAGATACTGGGGATGCCTAAGAAGATGGGATTCACGAAGGTTTTTATTTTTCACAAAAAAACCCAGTGTTTCCATCAGGCAGGCCTGAACCCTGCCTTATTGCAGTGAGGCATTCGCCAATTTGCTTACCTGCTTGGCTATCCCCAGATGCTTTAATAAACCAGGGACAGCAAGGACCTAGCATACATTTGGTGGCTCCCACTGCTCTAAGGATCCTGCCCACCTCCTGGGGCTACAAAAACTAAGAAATATACAACAAAAAAATGACAGGTAGATGCCAATGTTACATCTAGTGGACCTGTATCAGCTATAGCATGCCTACCAGAGTAAATCTGATTATTTTAAATACAGAGTTCTTCAAATTCTGGAGTATAAAAGTCCCCTGATCACTCAAGGCAGTTCTTCTGGACAACACTGTGCAGATGTAACGGTGGAGGAAAAGAAATTTTTTTGCTGTTATCATTGGCACAAAATATGCTTTCCAATTGGCTCTAACCCATATCTAGTCAGATTAGTTCTGAGTTTTCCACCATTATTGCTCTAATCACATAACTGCTGACTCCCTAGCGAACCAGAGGGCCCATTTGGCTCCATTTTATGGGTGGAGACACCTCACTGCCCTGTCCCTATTCCAGAGGACACCCCAACTTTGACAAGACCACCTTCCAAAACAACAAAATCACCTGAGGAGACCATCTGAACTGTCCCTCACTCCACTGCTGCAGAGGCTCCAAGTCTCAGGGATAGTGATCTGTCCATGATACTGCAGAAAGTAGGTCTACATACAGATCACTGCCACCCCAGTTCATAATGAAAAATAGACCCAGAATGTGTCCTGCAATATGGATGATACCGGATACTGCTTGGGTTAGATACATGGTTGCCATAGTGGACATAAGGTCTTGAGCTGCTCCTGACATACTAGTCTCAACATAGTTGTTGAAGTTCCAGCAAGGTGTACACCAACACTTCTGTCAAAATCAATTCAGCTAGCTCAGGAAAAAGGTTTTGAGCAATGAAGTGGGTGAGACACAACATAATTACTGCTATATTCTGGTCATGTAGCTTCAAATAACCACACCCAAAGCCAGGAGGCTGTGGGACAGGGGACCTGGTGAATGTAACAGAATATACTGATAGACCATACAGCTGCGCCTCCCCCAACTGTCATATCCAGGCTGTGGACAGAGTTGAAGAGCTTTACTCCCCCAGCTTGATTCATTTAAGTCAGGTTAACATGCTCATCCATGACCTTAACCTGCTTTACCTGGTTTCTGGTGAGGAATGAGGAAACAGTGAGGTGAATCTGTCACCCTTCTCACAGCTTCCTCTCATGATGCTTTCCCTATCACACAGAGAAAGTGCTGCCCTCACGTGGAGGTCCTGCGCTGGCTCCACTGGAGCCAGCACAACATGGGAAGTCTCCCATGTTGGGGTGAAAGCATCCAACAATGCTTTCACTCCAGTTGGGGGGGTGGGCCCTACACCGGAAGTCACATGATGTCATGTGATGTCCAATGTTGACCTCCATCCTGCAAGCAGAGTGGAAGCATCCTAGGAGACTGATTTCACCCCATATGATGAGGTCACCAGAATCAAATACTGGATCAAAGATGTTTTCCCATTAATTGACCTGACATTGAGCAGCAGCATTTTCATGGGGAAGGGGTGGCAATAAAGCTTGCTTCCATAGTGTCTGAAGGACTGCAATCTTTTTTTTATGACTGCCCTGTTTCTTAGATGAATCCAAGTTGATGTTTCATTATATTTCAGAGGATGGATCTGGCAAACTATCGCTTTAGTATTTTTTGTTTAAGAAACCCAATAAAATCCAAGGGGTTAAGGAAGTCAACAAGTGATTTGAAGACACATATATAAGGGGAATAGGAAATTGACAGAGACAAAATATACTCTTTGCATCCTCAAAAACATCTGCTATTGTGTCATGTCAAGATCAAGTTTCTGACTGAACCACTGATCTGATCTAGTAATATGTTATTCGTACTGTTTTATTTGTTGTGTCATTAATCCAGACATGAGACTAACAAGGCAGTCAACAGCTTTTCTATTAAAATATGCAGTGTCTGGAGCTAATGTCCAAAAGAACATACATTCAGTTTCTTATCCTACTCCAGACTTGAAATTATATTATCTACATGTAGATGAGTGAAGCTGTTCTGGCCTTTTATCTCTGACATGGAGAGCCCATCTGCTGCATACTCACATGGGATAGGCTGGCATTTGCCTAGTTCAGCTAAGCCCTTGTTCCGTGTACCTCCTTCTGCTCTTCTCCCTAGCCATTGCTTGCGTTTTGCACTTCAGATGCTGTGCCAGAGGCTTGGTGGACTTCAGCCAGCCAACAAGGCTACCATGGGACTGGACAGATCAGTGATGGGAAAAAGAGAAAGAGCAAAGAGGGAGGGGAAACTATGAGAATTGAACACTTTAGTTCTCATTAATAGAGACTTTGATTGCCATTCTCAGGGGCTAAGAGATTCTGTAACGAGAAAATACTTGGCAGGGAAAGAGAAGCTAATGAAATGACTAGGAGAGCACAAGCATCAGAAAGGAATTCAAAACACAAAAGGGGGCAACTTACCAAGAAAATTGTGGGTTTTGGAGATAGAATGATTTGAGTAGGAGATTACAGATTGTATGAAGAAGGCTGGGGCCTCCATGCAGGCTAAAGAGTTTTTTGAGAGAAAAATCAACAAAATGGCATGAATCTGTTAGGGTCATGTCATTTTGTACACATGTTTTTCCTTTCTCTAAGAAGTTCCATTGAGTAACAGGCTAATTTCACTTAGGAGTATAGCTTTCAAATTCATTTGGTACTCACACTACAGCTGTTAGTTCAACATCAGTTACAGTGTTCCCTCACTTACCATGGGTGTTACATTCCAGGACCACCCGTGAAAAGTGAAAATTGCAAAGTAGGGATGCTATATCATATGGAGTTATGAGGGTGAGGCAGAAGTGAGGAGAGATTTAAAGGCACCACACATCATTTTTTTTGCTAGCTATCTCTGCTTTGCTTTGCAGTCTCTCTTGACTGGCTGCCTCTCTCCTGAGGGGGAGGGTGAAACCTCCTTCCACACTCCATTGTTGCCAGGAGGTGGGATTACAATGCCACTCTGGGCAACGGCAACCATTCATTCACTGGGAGACAAAAACCCATGAAACAGCGAGCCCACGAAAAGCGAACCGCGAAGTAGCGAGGGAACAGGCTCTTGGAACAGTTACTGGCCATCTTACAATACACAAAGAGCTTTGCCAACAAGTCTCCAACTTTCTGTGCTCACTGACAACACTTCTAAAAACTATTAAGATAACCACTGATGGCAAGTGTCTTCCATCTGGTTCTAAAAACATTGTCCTGCCAAATGAATACTCACTTAGATTATATTCTTCTGCATGCAGTTGTGTAATGCCTTGAATTGTTTCTCTCTATTTAACCTTCTTACTCATTGACCATGCTTGTATGCATGGAGTCTATTGCTCACAATGCTTTAAGAGTCTTAAGTAAGAAAGTAGCATGAAGGATGGAATGATTGCAAGAGTAAAGCTGTGTCTGTTTTTTCAGTCCTTAGAATTTCAATTTCCACAGTCTCTTAAAGAAATATTATGTAAGCCTGAGGACAATTTAACATTTTGTAAGCCTCTCTGAAATCCTTTGTAGCTGAAGAGTGGGATATAATACTCTAAATAAATAAATAAATAAATAAATTTTCAGCATTCAGATCTAAATGGCCGGGATTCTGCGGGAATTGAGTCCATCACTTTTGACTGTTACAGTCAAGTGTATTTCTCTGTGATGGATTACATAATCATAATTGTATTTCAAGGTTGAAACTGAGAGATTGGAAGTTGTGTGGAAGTGGAAAAGCAGTAGGTGGAATCCCTGGTATAACAGCTATGAGAGAGATAGTTTGAGCACCATATCTTACATTACAGTTTCCATGGGGACTGAGTCAAAAGTGTTCTCTTCATGGTGAGCAAGATTTGCAAGCACTCATCACATGATTTGTTCCTATAATGTAAAAGTACATGCCCCCTGATCTACATCCCACACGGGAGGGGAAGCATAGAGGCTCCTGTGGTGGGGGCAAATCACACAATGGGAACATGCCAATATTACTCTTGTAAATAGAGAATTAATTGAGAAATAATAACCATGGGAGGTAATTTCAGAAGTATCCCATATTTGGTGAATGTATAAACTTGGTTCCAGATAAAGTAATCATTACTGTTGATAGGGAATGCAAATTGACAATACCTTCACCAAGGAAAGGTTCTGCTTCCTTAGTCTGGTAAAGCTAGCAGGCATTAACTATTACAAGAGGATGAGGCTACATCCAGGCCAGAGATTCTCCTTGTGAAATTAGAGGAAGACAACAATAATTCTGCACGATTACAGAAGCCTCGGGGTGCCTGAGTGCTCTATTTTTCATGCACTGCTAAGCACTGTGCAATGCTCTACTTGTGCCTTGGCAGGTAGCTTATGCAAAATGAGAAGACATTGAAGACTTTATTGCATGAGGCAGACAAACTGGTATTATTGAACGTGGACTGTATCCCATTGACAGTCTTCCTTTCCCTCATGATAAACCCACCCCCATTATTGATGGAGAAACCCACCCAGAGCTTGCAATCCTGCAACATTTCCACCATTTACTTTGTGTTGGCTCTGTTCTGCTTCGGTGTGAGCATGCTGGCAATAAAGTGGAGTCGGGGCAAAAATTCTACTTCTCTTTCTCTTCTGCCTCCCCCTCTCTTTAAGAGCTGTCAGTTTTATACTTATTTAATATTAACTTTCTCCTGCCTTGTGTTGCTGTGGCCCAGTCTGGTGATCTGGAAAATAAAGTAATGAGAATGTGCTGGTTTCTAATATATGTTATTTCTATATGCTTGTGGGTAAACAGTATTTCTTGTTGTTTCTTTGTCAGTGTTGATGTAGAGATTGTGTGGTTTGCCTACCATGGAACATGCAGCATATAATTGTCCTTCTTTAGGGGTCCCTTTCAAATCTATGATACAATATCTGTCATATACATGTGTGTGTGTGTGTGTGTGTCATATCTATCTATCTATATTTATGGCTGGATGGCTCTTTGTCAGAAGGGCTTTGATTATGTTTTCTTACCCTGGTGAAGGGAGTTGGACCGGATGGCCTTAAGGCAGCATTTCTCAACCTGAGGGTCTGGACCCTGGTGGGGGTGTGGGGTTGCAAGGGGGATGGCAAAGACCACCAGGAAACAGTATTTTCAGAATACTCTTTGATTGTAGGTGAACTATAAATCCCAGTAACTACAACTCCCAAATGTCCAGGTCTATTTTTCCTCAAACTCCACCAGTGTTCACATTTGGGCATATTGTGTATTCATGCCAAGTTTGGTCTAGATTCTTCATTTTTTAGTCCATAGTGTTCTCTGGATGTAGGTGAACTATAACTCCTAAACTCAAGGTCAATGCCCACCAAACCCTTCCAGTATTTTCTGTTGGTCATGAGGGTTCTGTCTGCCAAGTTTGGTTCAATTCCATCATTGGTGGGTGTATTGGATGTTTGTGCCAAATTTGGTCCAATGAATGAAAATACATCCTGTATATTTTCATTATGATTTATAACAATTGTGAAATGACAGTTATGAAGTAGGAATGAAAATAATGTTATGGTTGAGGGTTACCACAACATGAGGAAGTGTATTAAGGGGTCAGAACATTAGGAAAATTATGTGTGTGTATATATGTGTGTATGTGTGCGAACATGTGTATATATGTATGTGTATATTTGTGTATGAATGTGTGTATGCATATATATGTGTATATATGTGTGTTTGCATGTGTATATGTATATGTGTATGTGTATTTATGTATGTGTGTATATGTATAAGTGTATGTATATATATGTGTGTGTGTGTGTTAATTTTTATGTGTATGTGTGTATATATGTACAACTTGTAATATGTGTAGGTTTGGGAGATATGAGGTCTTTATAAATGGACAGTATATATTTATGGTGTGGCCAAGTAAGAAAGGGTGCTATACAAAGAATTTTGGATATAGAAGCACAGAAAGATATAGCCACCCTCAGTAAGACTGCTAACCTAAAATGGCTGAGTCAATATAAACGTACCTTTCAAACTGCTAACTACCTAAAAATGCAAATACCAAAACATCTCAGGGAGGTATTCACTCGAGCCAGATTTGACCAGCTCGAGACAATGGTTAGATACGGGAGATTTAACAGCATCCCTTATAATGAACGGAGTTGTATCTGCGGGGCACCTGAAATTGAGGATATAGCACACATATTGTTTGATTGCAAATTGTATCAAAAGGTGAGAGACTTCCACCTTGGTCCATATATCAAAAGGACAATGTATTGGGATTCTCACATCAGAACAACATATTTTATGTGTGGCCAAGACCCAAAAATAACGTATAAAACAGCTCTGTACTTAAGCAAAACAATACGTCTGAGAACCACATATGTAGGGCTGATTGGGGTAAATTGTAGGGGTGATAATGAAATATGATGTATATACTCAGCTTGATCAGTTTATCAGTTTTATCATGTCTTATCATATGTATTTACTGTATTATTATGTCTTATTTTAACTTTCTACGTGGAGTGTGATCAGGTCTTGTCAGGCCTTGTTGTTTCTCATTGTGATATGGCCTAAGGGCTAATCAATAAAATTACTACTATTTATGGTGTGGGCTGGTCCATGAGGTCACAAAGAGTCAGAAACGACTGAATGAATGAACAACAACAACAATATATTTATTTTTATAGAATGTCTACAGGTATGTGTGGCTGTGTATATGTGTGCGTGTGTGTTTATGTTTGTGAGGGTGTGTGTATATATTTAAATGTGTGTCTTTAGGTATGTGTATGCACATATGTTTGTCTGTTAATCGTTTTCTATATCAATGGATGGATAGCCCTCTGTCAGGAGGGCTTTAGTTGTATCTGGTCTGGTAGGAGGGGTTTGGACCGGATGGCCTTTATGGGTCCCTTCTAAATTTATGGTATCATATCTGTCTATCTATCTATCTATCTATCTACATACATATATGCATTAATAGTCATCTATATCTATGTCTGGATGGCCCTTTGTAGGAAGGGCTTTGATTGGTTACTCCTGCTCTGTTCAAGGGGGCTGGACTGGGTGACCTTTGATATTATTATAGTATATCTCCCTGTCTCAGTCATATAAGTCTATATCTATATGTTGATTATATATATATGGCTGGATGGCCCTCTGTCTAGAGGTCTTTGATTGTGTCCTGGTGCTGACTGGAAGCTCTGGGGAGTGGCACAGACATGACCGCAGAGAGAAGCCCAAAACAGTAGGAGAAGTCAGGATAAGGCAGAGTGGGAGCCCCAGCTACATCTATGGCTGGGGCTCCTCTCTGCAGTTGCTGCTGCAGGCTTGCCTCCTTCCACCCCCCAAGTGGCATGGCTGGGTTTCCCCTTTCCCAGAGTGAGGGAGGGCTGCTGAGAGGCAGCCAAGAATGTTTCCTGCTGCTTGCCTCCCGCCTGGATTCCTTGCCTGACTCCCTCCCCTGTGCCCTCTCTGTCTCTCTCTGGCATAACAGCTGAGCTGGCTGGAGGAAATGGAGGGAAAGTGTTTTCACGCATGCACGGTAATGTCTCTGGGTTTTAGGGTTTTAAAGTCCTTTCTGTTGTGTTTTCTTTTGTTTTCATGAGTGAAGGACATACATTGGATTAGTATGTGTTCGGTGGCCAAATTTGGTGACATTTGACCCAGAGGTTTATTAGTTTTTAGCATCCTCAAGACGAACAGACCATTTTTATATATTAAGATTTCACTGTTATGTTTGCCTTTTTGTTAACCATTGGAACCACAACATTGCTTTTAAAAATATATAAAATATTTAAAAGTTAGAGCAGTGGAAGTGCTGGACTATAAGATTATCAAAATATGTGGAAGTAAAATTGTGAGACCGCAGATCAGTTAATTAGTGCAATTGCCTGAATGAAGAGAGACATGATAAAGAAGGTGCAGATCCTAGTATGTATCTGCTATCTATGATCAGTTGGCTGCCATGAAATAGCATGTCCATGCAATAAAGTCCCCAGTATTGAGCCTTCTAGTATTGCACATATTTCAATGATATCTTCTCATATAGAAGAGCACCAGTAAGCCTGGAAATTTGACTGGTCCAGCAGCATTCCTGAATAAAATTATTAAAGGTTAATAGGATGCCTACCTCCAACCTAGCAGGAAGACTAAGAGAGGAGAGAAGAACTATCACCATTAGCTACCCTTGATTTCTCACAAGATAATGAGTATAGGAATAAAATTGGAGACATTAGAAAGTTATTTCCCCCAGAATTCCCTAATCAATATGTTCCTGATTTCTGGGAGATGCAGGAGGAATGGGCTTTGTAAAGCAGAATGATAATCAGTGGCAATCGGTGATGGGGTAAAACTAGATGTAGAAGTATTTGTATGTGGACTTTGTCATGGTACTGAGAAGTAACGTATTGCTACTTAGAGAGAGAGAGAGCCAGCACTGAAAGAAAAGAGAAGAAACCACAAGCAATGCTTCATGAAGGCTTCTGAATGGAAACTAACCCACTTTCTGTAAACACTGATCTTCCTCACAAATTTTTCAAAGCGAAAATCCCTATGTACCAGCCCCGTATGGGGTTGAAGTTCCTTAATGTGTTTTATTACAAATGCTCCATAATAAGGTAATTACGGTGGAAATAATAAATGTGTCAGTCCTTCAAGAAATATTTTTACTTAGCACATGGGGGAAAGGAGCCCAGGCCATTGTTTTTCGAGTGCGCGAGCGTTACTGTACATATTAATTAACTGAGTAAAAAGCTTCACCACCCCGTGGCATCTACATTATTTATGAACATCTCAGGGCGGCAGTAACTTATGCACTCTCCTGCACAATTCATCGTTGCTGTTTTTTATTTAACTTTGTTTTCTCCTTTAGACAAGTTGCTGTGCCATGCGTGCATTTTGGCATGTCGAAGAGGCAATTCAACCCGCTGTTGCTTTGCTATATTAATCTGAGCATCAAAGGGAAAAAGAGAAGTCCAAGCAGATACTTTAAAGGTGGGGTGCAAGGAAGAATTGGTGAGACTCCCACCCAGCCCCAAATCCTGATGTCTGTTAGAACTTTTACTTTAATGACAGACATCACCACTGCTATATTAAATAAAATATAATCATCTATACATGAAATGGTATTAAGGATTTATTGCTTTTCAGCCTTCATGCAGATGACTGGATAACTACTTGTTTATTTGAGGGAATTTGTGTGCCACAAATAAAACTATGTAGGATTTCCCAAAGTTTAACCCTTTACTGACTTCTTTGTAAGTTGAGCAACTGGGCAGATACCACTAAGTGAACATGGTGACTTCTACAGCAACACCTTTTTTCTGCAGTTTATTTCATTGTATTTTGTGTGTTTCTGCTTGTTTGAAGGCTCCTTCTTTGGAGACTTTTAAGTAGAGGCTGGATGGCCATCTGTTGAGGCTTCTTTGAATGCGATCTTCCTGCTTCTTGGCAGGGGGTTGGACTGGGTGGCCCACAAGGTCTCTTCAAACTCTATGATTCTATGATCCAAAAGTTATGGAATGGGACTAAAGAGTTCTTATGGAGGAGAGGACAGATTTGGGGAACAAATGTTACTACAAAGCCAAAATGATGTAGAGGCTTCAGTGTTGGACTCAGGCTCATGGGGACCAAGCTTCAAATCCTTAGTCACTCATGGAAAGCCACTATGAAACTCTGACCAAAGATCTCGTCACATTGACCAAATCAAGCATCCTAGGATGCTTACAGTCAGCTTCAGGGATGGAGTCCCACACCAGCCATCACATGATGCCATGTGACTTCTGGCAGAGGCCCCACGCCCAATTGGAGTGGGAGTGTCCCTGGATATTTCTCCCCAAACACAGGAGTCTTCCCATATTCTGCTGGCTCTAATGAAGCCAGCACACTTCTACCAAGTTTGAGCTATGCTTCCCCCATGTGAAGGGGAGAATGTCACTGTGTTGGAGTGGCATGCAGGACACCAGAGTCATTCCTGCACCTGCCATTTCTCCACACTTGCTGGCAAAATGGCATGGGAAGGGGGGGGGGGAGTTAGGCTCCCTCGTGTGATAAGGTAAGTGATTGCCTTGCAGAAAAGCAATGGTATTGCAAATCTGCTCTGAAATTTTTGGCAAGAAAATTCTAGGATAGGGTTGCCTGGAGTTGACACATAGCAACACCAAAGGCTACCAAGAACATGTACAGCAAGTAGGAGTGGATGGATCCAGTAGAAGTCAGATTTTTTTTTATCCATGAATCTTCTTCTTCAACCCTTTACATTAGTGTATTATTGCACACACATGTAAATAAATATTTGTATATGTACTTTCTCACAACCTACACATTTCTTAACTCAAAATACACATTTTAACATGCATGTGAAACAAAAAAAATCATATATGTTTGAAAGTGGGTGGGCAATTAGGTTACTATTCACACAGACGTTCAAGAGCTATATAGACCAGGTTGACTCACATCAGACCATGGAAATGTTGAATTCCACAAGTATCCTCAGTGGTAGCATGAATTAAACAACAGATACAACAGAAGCTGCTCTCCCTGGCTCCACTTTTGTTTATTTACTGTGTTGTCTGTGCCTTATTTTCTACTCTTCCTGAACTCCAGTTTACCAAGAAGAGATTCTAAAATTAATTGCACCAAATTCTTATCTGCATTGTTATTATTTGACTTTGCATCCACCTCCTCCTATTTTCTGTTCATATGGAATCAACATGGCATATGAACCCAGGGTAATTTACTGGCTGACGGAGGGTGCAAGACCAAGCCTGACTATATTTCTGCAGCCAGGAGAAGAAAGACTATAGCATATCTCCAGACCTGAATCTCCTCCAGAGGTTTGGGAAGATTAATTTTCTAGATGCATCTTACTCCAACAGTCACCAAATGATCACAGCAGAGAAATAGCCTCAGTTGCCCCGTCAATATGTAAGTTTGTCATGGAGGAGGTATCACTGCATGAAACAGGTACCGCAGTGCTTACCTCCTTGCATAGTATTTGTAAAATATCATTTTGTTGCTATCTGCCATCAGGCTGGCTTCAACATATGACAACTCCGGGAATGAGAGACCTCTAGGACACATTGTTATCAATGGGTCTTGCAAACTCAGCGCTGTAGCTTCCTTTAGTGAATCAATCCATCTGTAAAGAAGCATTCCTCTCTTCTTACTGCCTTCTACTTTCCCCAGTCTTACAGCCTTTTCCAATAAGCCATGATTGCTCACAATATGCCTTGAGGAGGATAGCAGGATTTTGGCTTCTCATGATTGTTCAGGTTCAATTTGTTCTAGGACACGTTTATTTCTCTTCCTGGCAGACCATCACATCCATATTACTCTCCTTTTAAGCCATATTTTGGATGAGTAGATTGTCTTTTCCTCCTCTTTTCTTCATTCTCCAGCTTTATGAAATGTTCATTATACATATATTACACAGGTGTAGTGCATGTATACAACACTATCAGGGTTCTGGCCATGATTTTCCTTTGTTCTTCCACTGAGAATAATTTGTGCATATGTTTGTGTCAAATTGGATCAAGTTTGCTGATCTACTGTCATTACTGCTTTTGGTTGTTCCCTACTTCTCTACATGTGTTTTATCAATGCACATAATGCTGACTGCAGAGTGGGAGGCCTCTATCAATTATGGAACTCATGTGAACTTGGCTTTTGACCATCCATTTGATCAAACTTTTTTTCTGGAAAAGCACATCTTAAATATTAAGAACAATATACAACCTTCTGTTGGGACTTTGAAAATGAATTGGATTTATGATAAGTTATAATACATTTTTCTCTTTAACTGAGGTTGGTGAGTTGGAGAAATAGAAAAATGTAAAAAGTAAACGTAATAATATATGAGTTAAAATATCTGTAATTATAGATAGATAGATAGATAGATAGATAGATAGATAGAGCCCCCAATGGCTTGAGTGGGTTAAACCGCTAAGCTGCTTAACATGATGACCAAAAGGTCACCGGTTCAAATCCAGGGAGTGGGGTGAGCGTCCACTTTTAACCCCAGCTTCTGCCAGCCTAGCAGTTCGAAAACATAAACATGTGAGTACTTTGGTACTGCTATGGTGGGAAGGTCATGGTGCTCCATTCAGTCATGGTGCTCCATGCAGTCATAACCTTGGCGGTGTCTACGGACAACGGTAGCTCTTTGGTTTAGAAATGGAGATAAGCACCAACCCCCAGAGTTGGAAAGGACTGGACTTAATGTCAGGGGAAAACCTTTACACACATACACATCATGCAAGGGTGAGAATGCAAAATAGAATAAAAGGGATTTTTAAGTTGATGCTACTTCATAAATGTGAGACCAATTAATTTAGAGAACCAAACCCCAATAAAATGCTTAAATGGGTAGGATTTGGAAACACTAAGGATTTTCTTAAGTTTGTTTTTTATTTATTAAAAAATCCCCCAGTCAACATGGCCAGTGCAAGAAAAAGCAAAGGAATATGTGCAAAAGTAGTTCATAGAGTAAAGATTTTTATGCAACTTGAATTTCTGGATTTGTTACTTTAATCACCTGGATACTACATCTTTGTGTCTTAAAAACCATTTGGGAGCCTGAGTTTTGGCATCCTAAAATACAAAGCCTTTGTATGTTACAATAACACTTTCTGGTTTCACTTCCAGACATGCAAGATTGTTCCCATTAGATGCAAAATCTTTATCTTTTGTGTAGTGAGCGACTGCAATTCTTGGGCCTAGATCTCTATGGACCAGTATCCCTGTTGCAATCTACACTAATTGGGCTTTTGCGTTGGCAGCTGGCACTGGAGAATTAAAATTATTAACATTTATGTCATTTTTAAGTCTCTCTGGGGCCAGGAAGAAAATAACACTGATTATGCTGAAGTGGATTGGGCAACATGGCTTTCAATCTCATATATCTATCTCTGAAAACCAATCTCATCTCAGCAGCTGTGACTTTGGTATACAATACCACAGTAGAATTACTCATGTTCCATGTTTTCTTCCAGAATAAACTTACTCAATTGATAAGTTTTAATGTTGGGTTCTCACCTTTGTTTCCTCAAAGAAACTCCGTCTACCCCTGCCCCAAAAAATTAAGTATATTGTGGGGTTTTTTTCCCTGTTTTTCTCATGTTTCATAATCGGATGGTGGAGAAGATCTGACAGTAGAACACAATTATCCTGAGTCACACACACACACAAACACACAAACAACAGCTGTAGTCACCCCTCTTGAAAGCTGCCTCTCTCCTTGGCAGCCAAGCAATTAGGTTTTCTAATTTCGCTGCTTTCTTGAGATCTGCTGTTTTCACAGCGGCCAGAGCCAGGAAACTGAGGAAATGTTAGATTCTGCCAAATGACCTAGGAAAAGTCAGAAGCTATTTCTGAATGGCACCAGGTGTCATGTTTCGGATGGCACAGCCTCAGATCGTAAGCGCCTGGGCTATTCCACTGGGACCCCATTAAGAGATTTATGGCAGCAAGATTTTGCTTCAAGGAGAATGAGGTGGCTCTTGGAGGGTGAGCCAGGATGTCTCCATTTAAAAGATTTGCCATGCTATCTCCCATTGTCGTGATGAGTTTCTGCAGGGCATATAGCAAAGCCATCTACAATAACTGTAAATACTTCACTCACAAGGAGGCAAAGGGTAGTGTCCATTCACTGAATCATGTGATAGAATTGTATAGGGTTGTGGAAGGTGCTGTACAGATGCTTAAAAATCCTATTTTTCTGCCTGAGGTAAAGTGTAATAATCTCAGACAGATTCTTATTTTCTGTGGCTTCCCAGCCTGTTTGGGAAGTTTCCCTTCCCGTCAGTGACCAAGGAGGTCAATCTTACATGAATTCTTTATGAGATACCTATCACATATGTATTTATTTAAAATATTTATATACTTCTTTTCCTGTGCTCAAAATGGTTTACATACACAATCACTGTGCTCTCCAGTTTTAGACTGGAAGATAGATAAATGGACAGAGACAAGGAAAGGAATATATATTATGTATATATGCACACATTAGGTGTGTGTTGCCACATAAGCTCCACAAAAGAAAAAGGCAATCATAATTTTCTTTTCAGCAATGTACATGAAATAGAAATAGTTTCATATTTAGAAACAGAATTACACCATCATTTAGAAGAAATGTACACCACTGATTCCCCAGGTAGCTGACAGTAAAAGCATTACATATGGAAAACATAGCTAATAGGCCTGTGTGATCAATAAAAAAATGTTTCAATACTCATTACAAAATTAGGAGGTGCCAGCAAGTCATCTCTATAGTGTTTCTAAAATATTGTTAAGTATCCGTTTAGTTACTATAATGAGAGTAACAAAATTTTCATTACTATTATGTGTGCAGGGGGCGGGGGGCTGCCTCAAACAACTTGTGGTAACCAACAGGATTCCTCAAACTTTTTAAACAGAGGGCCTGGTCAAAGTATCTCAGACTGTCGGAGGGTTGGATTATAATTTGAAAAAACATGAATGAATTCCTATGCACACTGCACATATCTTATTTGTAGTGCAAAAACACTTAAAAACAATACAATAATTAAAATGAAGAACAATTTTAACAAATATAAACTTATTAGTGTTTCAATACTCGCTGTGTATAACGAATACTCTCTTCCAACAACCTAAAAGACGGCTTTATACATGGACCTCACCAGATGGTCAGCACCGAAATCAGATTGACTACATCCTTTGCAGCCAAAGGTGGCGGACATCCATCCAGTCGGTGAAAACAAGACCTGGGGCTGACTGTAGCTCAGATCACGAACTTCTTATTGCTCAATTTAAAATAAAACTAAAGAGATCAGGGAAAATACACAGACCAGTTAGATATGATCTCACTAACATTCCTAGCGAATATACAGTGGAAGTGAAGAACAGATTTGAAGGACTAGATTTAGTAAACAGAGTCCCAGAAGAACTATGGACAGAAGTCCAAGACATTGTTCAGGAGGCGGCAACAAAGTACGTTCCAAAGAAAAAGAAAACCAAGAAGGCAAAATGGTTGTCTGCTGAGACACTGGAAGTAGCCCAAGAAAGGAGGAAAGCAAAAGGAAACAGTGATAGTAAGGGGAGATATGCCCAATTAAATGCGCAATTCCAGAGGTTAGCCAGAAAAGATAAGGAACTATTTTTAAATAAGCAATGCATGGAAGTGGAAGAAGACAACAGAATAGGAAGGACAAGAGACCTCTTCCAGAAAATTAGAAACATTGGAGGTAAATTTCAGGCAAAAATTGGTATGATAAGAAACAAAGATGGCAGGGACCTAACAGAAGCTGAAGAGATCAAGAAAAGGTGGCGAGACTATACGGAAGATCTGTATAGGAAGGATAATAATATTGAGGATAGTTATGACGGTATGGTGAATGAATTAGAACCAGACATCCTGAGGAGTGAGGTTGAATGGGCCTTAAGAAGCATTGCTAACAACAAGGCAGCAGGAGACGATGGGATCCCAGCTGAACTGTTTAAAATCTTAAAAGATGATGCTGTCAAGGTGATGCATGCCATTTGCCAGCAAATATGGAAAACACAAGAATGGCCATCAGACTGGAAAAAATCAACTTATATCCCCATACCAAAAAAGGGAAATGCGAAAGACTGCTCCAACTTCCGTACAGTGGCCCTTATTTCTCATGCCAGTAAGGTAATGCTCAAGATCCTGCAAGGAAGACTCCAGCAATACATGGAGCGAGAGTTGCCAGATGTTCAAGCTGGGTTTAGAAAAGGCAGAGGAACGAGAGACCAGATTGCCAATATCCGCTGGATAATGGAGAAAGGCAGGGAGTTTCAGAAAAACATCTACTTCTGCTTCATTGACTATTCTAAAGCCTTTGACTGTGTGGATCATAATAAATTGTGGCAAGTTCTTGGTGGGATGGGCATACCAAGCCACCTTGTCTCTCTCCTGAGGAATCTGTACAAGGACCAAGTAGCAACAGTCAGAACTGACCACGGAACAACAGACTGGTTCAAGATTGGGAAAGGCGTACGGCAAGGCTGCATCCTCTCACCCAACCTTTTTAACTTGTATGCAGAACACATCATGCGATGTGCGGGGCTGGATGAATGCAAAGCTGGGGTGAAAATTGCTGGAAGAAACATTAACAACCTCAGATATGCAGATGACACCACCCTGATGGCCGAAAGCGAGGAGGAGCTGAGGAGCCTTCTAATCAAGGTGAAAGAAGAAAGCGCAAAAGCCGGGTTGCAGCTAAACGTCAAAAAAACCAAGATTATGGCAACAAGAATGATTGACAACTGGAAAATAGAGGGAGAAACCGTGGAGGCTGTGACATACTTTGTATTTCTAGGTGCAAAGATTACTGCAGATGCAGACTGTGGCCAGGAAATCAGAAGACGCTTACTTCTTGGGAGGAGAGCAATGTCCAGTCTTGATAAAATAGTGAAGAGTAGGGACATCAGTCTGGCAACAAATATCCGCCTAGTCAAAGCCATGGTATTCCCTGTAGCAACCTACGGATGTGAGAGCTGGACCTTAGGGAAGGCTGAGCGAAGGAAGATCGATGCTTTTGAGCTGTGGTGTTGGAGGAAAGTTCTGAGAGTGCCTTGGACTGCGAGAAGATCCAACCAGTCCATCCTCCAGGAAATAAAGCCCGACTGCTCACTGGAGGGAAAGATACTAGAGACAAAGTTGAAGTACTTTGGCCACATCATGAGGAGACAGGAAAGCCTAGAGAAGACAATTATGTTGGGGAAAGTGGAAGGCAAAAGGAAGAGGGGCCGACCAAGGGCAAGATGGATGGATGGCATCCTTGAAGTGACTGGACTGACCTTGAGGGAGCTTGGGGTGGTAACGGCCGACAGGGAGCTCTGGCGTGGGCTGGTCCATGAGGTCACGAAGAGTCGGAGACGACTGAACGAATGAACAACAAAGTGTTTCAATGGGAAGTGTGGGCCTGCTTTTGGCTGATGAGATAGGATTGTTGTTGTTGTTGTGTGCTTTCAAGTCATTTCAGACTTAGGTTGACCCTGAGCGAGAGTCAGGTAAATGACCTTGGAGGGCCGTATCTGGCCCCCGGGCCTTAGTTTGAGGACCCCTGATCTTGATCAAGCCACACATTCTTAAGGTGCATCTATGCTGTAGAATTAATACAGTTTGATCTCACTTGAACTGCCATGGCTTAATGCTCTGGAATCAAGAGAGGTGTAGTTTTACAAGGTCTGCAACCATCTCTGCCAAAGACTACTGGCACCTTGCCAAATTGTAAATCACTGCACATATCTTATTTGTGGTACAAAAACATTTTAAAACAATACAATAATTAAAATGAAGAACAATTTTAACAAATATAAACTTATTTGTATTTCAGTGGGAAGTGTGGGTCTGCTTTTGGCTGATGAGATAGGACTGTTATTGTTGTTGTTGTTTGCTTTCAATTCGTTTCAGACTTAGGTTGACCCTGAGTGAGGGCCGGGTAAATGACCTTAGAGGGCCGTATTCGGCCCTTGGGCCTTAGTTTGAGGACCTCTGGTTTAACCCATTGCGCCACTGGGGGCTCCTACACAGGCAAGGTGAAGGATGCTGGACAACCAATCCAACATCTGGAGGGTTACAGAATTCCTGCCCCTGCAAAACCCAGCCTCAGTTAGAGTAGACCCATTAAACCAATTACTGCATGAAAAGTTAGCAATTGTGTAAATTCCACTGATACATGGTCCAGTCTAGTTGGGAGGGACTAACAACTATTTAAACCATGATAGTAATTACCACATTGCACATGGTAAGACTTTGTTCTAAAGAAGCCCGAAAGAGAACACAACTCGCATAAACCAATGGAATTCTGTGCATTGTTTTTTATACCTTTTCTCTTCAAGTGGGGGAAAGAGTCATTCTATAAACTGGATTATGGAATTCCAGATGGAAAGGAAAGAGGTAGGAATGAAGGGAGGATCAGGAATTCAGTTCTGCATTTGGTAACAATATTCAGAGGAAAATGAAGGATTATTAAATATTAATAGAGTTATTTTCAGAGATAGAATGTGATCTTCCAGAGAGCATATATTTCTCCACTTCTAAGTTAAATGTTGCCAAGTAGGCCTGGTCAATGGCATTTGCATACTAGTATTTCCTTTCCAATGCTAATCAGAATTATAGATATCAGTATTCAGGAATAGTAAGACAGGATGTTACTGAGAATAGTCTGAACTGTATACTTCAGTCATGTTATTCTATACTCCCTTGAAGTCTTTCAGTTATTTTGCCTGTATTTTAATAGCACAGAAGATGCTAACATCATGACCCCTCTCCTCAAGTTTTCCATTAGCCTGGACTCAGAATATGAATAAGCTGTAGACGAAATGCCAGGCTCAAGATCACTGGAAAGCCAGAGCCCTGAGTGTCTGAGGCTCAGTGAATTTTCTCCTACTCCTGCATTTGATGAATATTATGGGAGCAAATTGCCCCATGAAAGTGGGGGATAGCACTCATTGCAGCCTACATCTTGAACAGGGTTAAGCCTGCCAGGGAACTAGACGGAGGGCAGCTGCCTCTATATAAACAATTCTGTACATGTTTCTGTCACTGGGTGCATCTGCTGACCACACTCATTTGCAGTCAACATAATATCTACACTACTTGCCCCTATTAATTTGGACAAGAGGATGAACAGTATGCAGACAAGAAATGTACACTTTAAGGTCAAAACGTGGTCAATGACTACATGTCATTGGGAAAAGGCCACCTCCAAAAAAAGCTAATATTTTGTGGCACATTAGAGACTTAGATTGGCATTCTGTTAGCGACATGTGCATACATAAATCTTGCTGCACATGCAAGATGTATTATTTTCCATATCATTGACAATGGTAGGAGCACATCTGCATATACAGCAATACTGTTTACTGTATTGTGTGATGCACATGGCACCCAGGCATCGGCATGTGTTGCGCGATGTTGCTGTTCTGAGAAAGCGTTTTCCGTGTGAATGCTTACTCTGTGCTAAGGGAGTGTTGGATTTCAGCCTTAATGTGTTTTATTTTGACATTTGGTGTGGACTGCAAAGCATAAAAGTATCTGATGAAGTGAGCTGGAGGCCATGAAAGAATATTCCAATTGTAACCTATTGGTCTTGAAAGTGCTACAAGATTCCTTGCTGCTTTTGCTGCAGTAGATTAACATGGTTCCTTGCCACCCCATAGGATTCTAGGAATCAAGTATGGCATGCTTGCTTTGGGGGAAACCAAGTTGAAAAGTGGGGTACAGGATTACACAGAATCTCTCAAACAGTATAACTACGTTATTGGCTGGGAGATTTTCTACATGGCAGTAAAATGAAATGACATTTTCAAGCTCTGGTGCATGCTGATCTATGTTGAGAGTTAACCAATCCCCCTTCCACACAGCTGTATAAAATCCACATTGAACTGAATTATATAACAGTGTAGACTCAGATAATCCAGTTCAAAGCAGATATTGTAGATTATCTGCCTTGATATTCTGGGTTATATGGCTGTGTGGAAGGGCCCCAAGTCTGATACTAAGTTTCATATGACAACACTTATTTCCCATTTGTATCAGGTGACAATACATTCTTCTCTCCCCCCCCCCCCCCCCAAACTTCCTATAAACCTATCTGGTGTTGAATCAATTTAACCATCTAATTTAAGCATAGAGAGCTGTAAAATTTTATGAAACCTTTGCAACACATGTCTTTCAATACTCTCCCACTTGTGCCCACTTAGGTCTGTTTCCCCCACTTTACAGGAGCTATGTTTCCATTAATATTTGGTTATTAGAGGCCACTGGCCAATGACATTCCATTATTTTCCCTTTTTGTTGTCATTGCAAGCTTCCAGCATGTATCTGAGTTGGCAGATAATATTAGCATGCAGACATTACATACATATATATCTATGCAAGAAAGTCACTCTTTCCATCAGGAATGCTAGCCTGCTAAAGGATATTGTTGGACAACAGCCATGATCATCCACGATCACTGGTCATGCTGGCTGGGGACCCTTCTGCACTGCCATATAAAATCCAGATTATCTGCTTTCAACTGGATTGTATGGCAGTGTAGATTCATATAATATAGTTCAAAGGATAATGTAGATTATCTACTTTGATCATTTGGATTATAGGACAGTGTAGAAGGGGCATGGGACTGGTGAGAAACTAAATTTTAGTGACATTTGAAAACTTGTGCATTCCTTGCCCATTCTCTAAATCCATGGCTCTAGCAACTTCATCATATGGGGCTAGATTTGGTGGAAAATGTCAATCTAGCCCCTGTCACCCATGCATCCGGCCGGCTCCATTCACACAATGTCATGCTGGCTTCGTGGGTGCAGAGGGATGGAACTGGCATGCTGCCACTGCCCAAGCAATATGAGAGGCTTCCTGTGTTGCCCAAACTATGGTGGGAAACCGCATGTACCACACATACTGCAAGCTTCCCCCTTATGATCACCCTGCTGGCGAGCGAGGTGTGGGGCACTAGATTTCCCACCCATCATGGCGAAGCAGAGTGCTGCTGCCTCCTGCTGTTGGGCATAGAAAGAGGTCGTAAATTGTTCACAAATTCCCATTACCACAAAGCAAAGAGACACGAACCAGCCCTTTCTATTGTTTTTAGTGTGGACAATTTAATGCAATCAATGAAACTAAGTATGATCCAGCAAAGCAATTATTTTGTGGAATTTTATCTTAATATTTACTTGCCCTGCACAGAAATTATATTTGGGTCAAAGAGTTCCTGCTCTTCTTAATTTTGGTGTGGGGGCTATGTTATGGCATTGTTCCATGTGCAGTCTGTTGCAGAACCAAACAATAAAAAATGACATGACAGCAACCAAATGGCCCAAATCACAGAGGCTGGACCAGGATTTCCCATTTTGGTAATCTCGGATATACACATAGATACACACTAGAATTTTGTTTATTTGCTCTCTAATGTGCTCATCAGGAATGGACATTCATCTTGGTCTGAATCTTGCAAAATGTTACAATTCTGGACTGTATCTCTCAGAATCCTCAGTCAGCACAGACAGCAACCATTCTGAGAACAATAGATCAAGCTAGAATTTTACTGCTGACATAAAATGACACAACCTTGTCATAAAATGGCATAGTCTACATTTTGACAGCTACATATTTTTGGAATATAGGGCCTCCTTGCACAATGCCTTCAACTTTGGGTGTGCAATAGCAGCTAGGGAGCTCACAGATACTGCTCTGCTTTTTTCTGTCAACTATGAGATTGGCTTGGGCACAGTTTGACTGCTCTTCAGCTCTCAAAAAATAAAGAACAGCCATCTGGTCCACAAAACTTGGTGCACTAGGTTGTTGTAGATTTTTTGGGCTGTATGGCCATGTTCTAGAAGCATTCTCTCCTGATGTTTCGCTTTCATCTGTGGCAAGCATCCTAACAAAAACCAACAAATGTGATGTTCAGCAAAGGACAAGAAGGATCCTCTCACTTCTGCAGGAGTCTACCAGCTGTGGTAGCTGTGGACAAGTCTACATAGGGACCACCAAATGCAGCATTGCCCAAACATGAATCAAGGAACATGAAAGGCACTGCAGACTACTTCAACCAGAGAAGTCAGCCATAGCAAAGCACCTGTTAAACCTACCTGGACACAGCATATTATTTGAGAACACAGAAATGCTGGACCACTCTAACAACCACCATGTCAGACTACACAGAGAAGCCATCAAAATTCATAAGCATGTGGGCAATTTCAATAGAAAGGAAGAAACCATGAAAATGAACAAAATCTGGCTTGTTGTTGTTGTTCATTTGTTCAGTCATTTCCAACTCTTCGTGACCTCCTGGACCAGCCCAACCAGAGCTCCCCTGTTGGCCATCACCGCCCCCAGCTCCTTCAGAGTCAAGCCAGTCACTTCAAGGATACCATCCATCCATCTTGCCCTTGGTCAGCCCCTCTTCCTTTTCCCTTCCATTTCCCCCAGCATAATTGCCTTCTCTAAGCTTTCCTATCTTCTCATGATGTGGCCAAAGTACTTCATCTTTGTCTCTAGTATCCTTCCCTCCAATGAGGAGTTGGGCTTTATTTTCTGAAGTATGGACTGGTTGGATCTTCTCGTGGTCCAAGGCACTCTCAGAACTTTCCTCCAACACCGCAGTTCAAAAGCATCTATCTTCCTTCATTCAGCCTTCCTTATGGTCCAGCTCTCATACCCATAGAATCTGGCTACCAGTACTAAAAAACTCTATTATAATAGTCAATTAAAAAAAACCTTAAACACAGGGGAACTCCAGATAAGAAACAATCAGGAACACCTAATCACCTCTCAACAAAGGAATTTCCCAGGCAGTAACAAGCCACACCTAAAAACTATCAGGCCATCAAATGCTAATCAAAGTGGCCAATTGAAACATCCACACCTGGCTCCAACAGACAAGAGTTCTCTCTCCCACCCTGGACATTCCACAGATATATAAACCCAATTTTCCTAGTTTCCAACAAACCTCACAACCTCTGAGGGTGTTTGCCACAGATGGAGGTGAAACATCAGGAAAGAATGCTTCTAGAGCATGGCCATACAGCCCAAAAAACTTACAACAACCCAGTGATTCCAGCCATGAAAGTCTTCGACAATACATTGGTGCACTAGGTTTGTGGATGCACACCTACAACCCTTTAGTAGCTCAGGGGAGGAGCTGCTGCTGTTGAAAAGAAAGAACAGTTAATACCACCCAGATGACCATACTCGGTATGTCGGCAGAAAGACCCCTTCAATGGCCTACTTGTATCTTGGCCTCAAAAAGTTAAATTTCAAAGCTCTCTCTGGGCCCAACAAAAACACAGGTGCTAAAGACTTCATCATATGCCTTTCCTTTTCATATGTTTTGCCAGGCACCTGTGAAACTTGCTTGCTGTTCTACTTCTATATGAGGTCAATGTATCCTCGGCGTGCATTAATAAAGCTCCAATCCCCTTTGCAGCCCTTCAGTCAGCCTGCTGAGATCCCAGCAGCCTCTTCTTCCTGCAATTGCTAATTACACCATTCCATGCTCCAAATGTGGCGGGGGATGAGAAAGGGCAGTCATGGGATGCAGCTTCTCCAGAGTGACGCCTTTTCAAAGCCATGCTCTTAATTGGTGGCTGCCTATAGCCAGTGAAGTAGAGACCTGTTTTAATAGAATTAGGACAGCCAGAAGGAAAGTCATTGGGGTGAGAGAGGGATAAATAAACATGCAAATTATATGCAGGCATCACTACAGTTCACAAGGCACCAGGCGTGGGAGGACTCTGCAGCTTAAATCTTAAGCAATGGTAGCCGCCAGCTGAGAGCCATCATCTTTTGCCCTTTTCACCTGAAAATCTTAAGAAGGCTTCAGAAATACTGTACTGCCAAAGTCGGCTTTGCCACACATCACAGAAATGTCATTAGCTGCATAGCAGTAGCAAGGAGATCAAGTTTCCAAATTCCAGATCCCTGACTGAGGGGTCATTTAGGGGCAAATGTTGAAAGAGGTACCCCACATCTCACACCACCATTTCATCTTGGGCACACTTTTGAAGGGGCCTGCCATTCATTTTGTAACATTCTGTCCCTCTGTATTCATTCCAGTTTCTTTTGTTTTAATGAAACTGTCCCAAGGAGAGGTGTAGGGGTTTCTATTTGTCTGAGTAAGATAAGAATCTGAGAGTTGGCTCAGTGATTTCATCACTGTATTTAGTAAACTAGTGGTAATATTCAAAGACATAGCTGTGTTAGGACTTGTCTACGTTAACCCAAAAAACTTTAGCCACTGTGAATGGATGACTATCTAGTGCAGAGTTCTGTAGAGGCTCAAAATAGATTCAACAAGGTTCTTTATTAAGGCTTAAATTCTCGAACAAACGAATTAAATGCTTTATAATCTTGAAAAACTAGTAGCTTTCTCGATCTGCCAACAAGGGACAGGCAACTGCTTGATAAACTGTTCCTGTCTTCTTTAGGGAAACCTTCCAACCCATCCTTGGGCAATCTTTCCTTACCCTGCTGGCGTGAGGCCCCAACTCCCGGCTCCAAGTGGCATTATGGATAGCCCAAGTGGTCCCTTACCAGGCAATGGTTGCTGTACATCTGCCAAGCTGGTGTCCTGTAGATTTCTCCATGAAGGTTGTAGGAACTATTTCTTTTGCCCAGCAAAGGCTGGCTATATTCCTCCAACAAAGGCTGTGGAACTGTAACTTTACTCCCCAGCAAAGCTGTAGAGGTTTTCCTTTTCCCCAGCAAAAGCTGTAAGAAGAAAAGCTTTTTACAGGTGGGGCAGAGAAAGCCCACACGTCCTGCTGTAAGGCTCCAAACTGTGAGGCTGAACTAAAAGTCCCCTTTTCCCTCCAAACCTGGGGAAAGGGGCTGATCTAAAGGCTCTAATGATGATTGATACGTTGTTGGCCCAATGATTGTAACCTGGGGAAAGCTACCCAATTGCAAAATGCAAGGCCCAAATAAATTCAAACAAACTAACAGTGCAAGAAAAGGAATTCAAATCTCCTGGCACAGTCGTGCCAGCACATCATCATGGGATGAAATGAGCCCATAACACCACTGCCATTCCTTCTAGCCAGTCACAGAAGTCTAGCCAAGCTCCTGGCCATTGCGGGCACCGAAGGGGGAAGCTGAGTGGCAATGCTTCCCCACATATGATGGAGAAGCATTGTTGCTGGCTGGGCCGGGCACAGGGTTTGCCCCACTTCCCCACTGATTCACCACAGAGACTGCCAAATTAGCATGGGGGACCTTGTCATGATGAAGTGCTTACACTGAGCTAAGGAAACTATTTGGCAAATATAAGTTCCTAGTTCATTTCAGCAGAAAAAGATATGAAGGGGTCTGGTAGCATCTTCATGACTGAGAAAAATAAATTTCTATTAGAAGCTTTGGTGGACTGCAGTCCACTTCATCAGAGTCCATGGAAGCTTATGCATTTTTTTCTCTCGTTTGGTCTCAAACGTGCTATCAGTAAAATAATATTGTGCTGCAGAGTTCCACTCCTTTTTTTGTACAAATTCTCTTAAACCTTCTCCTCTCTCTCTGGAACCACAAAAGCTGTGACTACAACTGTAACTTTTCTCTTCTGGATGAGTGTTGGAAACAGTTGGCAGAAGGAAGATGCAGAACAACCTAGACATCCAACTTGCACAGAAAACAGCACACAGATTGGTGCAAAATGACTTCCCAAGAAGTAGACTCATGTGTGAAGTTCCTGAATGCAAGCTGTGCTCTTCCTTTAACATTTCTATCCTTACATGATTGCACTTCATATTCTACCTGCTTGATTAGCTAATGAAATGTGGCTGGCAGACTCTGCACCCCTCTGCCACTTCCTTTGCTTGCTTCATAGACCGGCTGCTGGCACACAGATAAGCTGCAAAGAGCAGAATCTCAGATGTGCTCTAGCAGAGTTTCCTCACACCCTTTGCTCCCCCCTCTTCCCCACAAAATCTTCTGTTTTGTGCTGTTTCCCTCTCTATTGTCAACCACACAGCAGCACTTCCCACATCCTCCCCTTAAAAAAAGCCCAGCAGCGGCTGTGTAATGCTTCTAAATAAGAATGCAATTTAAAATCACGGAAGGAGATAGTTTATACAAAGAACATTCTATTAAAACACACAGCCGTTGTCGTCAGCCAGTGATGGGATTACCCTGGAGAAAGGCAAGGAAGGAACTAGAAAATAATGGATGGAGCACACAATAGCCTGGCCCTATTTTTGCAGAAGTGAACAAGATGTTAGGCCGAGGGATGGGGGTGGCACATTTCACTGGGTGGTGGAAATGCCTAGAAAATAGGAAGTCATCCCCTGTGAAATCCTTGGAGCCCTTGGACATCCAGACATATAAAGAAAAGGGGGCTTGAAAAGAAAGAAGGGCTTAAGTCTGTAGAGTTCATTTACACAAAAATATTTAATAAGATTTAAAAAAAACCTGAAATAGTTTCAAATGCCAAATAAAATAAAGAGGAAAATGTTTATTTATGGTTTTAGATCATCGCACGTGAGTCCCTTTGGGGAGATTGGGCAGTATACAAATAAGGTATTATTCTTATTCTTATTCTTATTATTTTCCATACTCTCCCAGACAGGCTTTGTGGTTTTCAGGGAAGTCCTAGCAGTGTAGTGCTCAGCATGCAATAAAATCATGTTTTGGAGGTATCCCCCCGCCCCCCACATTGAATTTGTGGATGAATAACTTATGGATATAGAGGGTCAATTGTAAGTACAATCCCACCTGATTCTGCCCGCTGTGGTTTGGCCCTACAACAAGCTCTTAACTCTAGTATCCCCCAAGATTCCTTCCTAATTATATTCAGACTCTAGGGCAAAAAATTTCCACACTCCACATATCTAGTGTGCACCTTTTGATTTTGTTATTGTGGAAAAACAGATGTAAATGGAATACTCAAATTTCTGATTGTGATATATCTGAAATTATTCAAAAGGAAACAACACACTATTCAAAATGAACTTACTCATGTAGTTTTATGCAACAGTGCAGGACGTTTGTCTTGATCAGTATTGTTCCTGGCATGCAAACTAAAATTATACCAAAGTGCATTCTTCCTTGAATTACCTTTTCCTATTCAGAGTTGATTACCTTATCAGGATTTCTGAAAATGCCACTAGCTTAACTCGTTTATATCATGAACCTATTGGAATCTGAGATGCCCCTTTTCATCCCTTAGCAAGGGAATAGCAATACTGTGGTCATTAGCAGACATTTAATTATGCAGGGAAAGCGTATGCATCCACAGACTGTGTGAACATATATTATATGAAGAAGATTAGATGGTTTACAACAGGATAGTAGGAATGATCCAAACACCTCTCCCTCTTGTGTCAGGAGTCATCTGAATTATGTTGTCACAACTAAAGGCCCATTAATGTTTGCAAAACTAACTCATATTCCCATGGGTAGTACAGTGAGGTACTACAGGGAACTGGTTAGTCACGATGGCTAGAAGATTCTAACAAGCATCGTTCAAAAAGTAAAATTGCTCCAGATTCTCCCTTTTGACTAGATTGCAATTACAGGACTATTAACCATCTTGGAAAGTTGCCATAACAAACACAACCACAATCTATCTGTGACAGATGCATCATTTGATTCTGTAGATGTGGCTCTTAATGAGACATGCCGCATTATCACAGGATGTTTAGACCCAACACTGTTGGAGAAATTATACTGTTCAACTGGTATTGAACCACCTGATATCCGCTGGGAAGTAGTAGCCAGCAATGAAAAGAACAAGACATTGACATCTCAGCCCATCCTCTGTTTGGATATTGGCCAACATGCCAATGATTTAAATCAAGAAACAACTAAGATCTGCAGAGATACTCACAGGAACACCTTAGCAATCAAGAGTCCAAAAGTGGTAGGCAAAACCCGGCCTCAGTCAATCAGTGATTGAGGCCAGATGAGAAACTCCCTCCTGGGCACACAGAAGACTGGGTGACTTGTAAGTCACTGAATAGACTGTGGTTTGGCACCACAGAATGCAGAGCCAATCTTAAGAAATGGACTACAAAGTAGAGTCCATGGCATGCGAGTGTGGAGAAAAGCAAAGCACAGACTACGTACTACAATGCAGTCTGATCCCTGCCTCATACACAATAGAGGACCTTCTTATAGTGACATCAGAGGCACTTAAAGTGGCCAGCTTCTGGTCAAAGGAAATTTAGCATAATACCAAGTTTTTAACTTTGTGGTTTTTATACATTATAACTGTATTCTCAATTTGCTTCTGACATGATAAATAAATAATGAAGATACTGCAGCTGTAGCAGTAATGAAATAGAGATAAATATTGGTCTTTTTTGTGGTCACATATATGGGTTCTAAGTAGGCAACTATAGAGATTGTATGATTTCCCATGTGCCTTTCTAGTCAACAGGAATATCAACATAAACACATTGTGGGTGCACATTCCCACTACACTGATGATGAGTCTATGACAAGAGCTCAGCTGTTTTAAGATTTCTAATGCAGCATGCTTCATCTGACAGTAGTCAATCAGATACCTCCACTAAGTCCACAAATATGACTCGAGACCAAGGATGCACCAACACTGTAGACTTAATGCAATTTGGTGCTATTTTAGATACCATGACTCAATGCTGTGGAATCCTGGGAGTTATGGTTAGATAAGTTACCTGCATTCTTTGACTGAGAAAGCTAAAGACCTTGTAAAATGATAACTCCCATGGTTCCATAGCATTGAACCATTACAATTAAAGTGGTGTCAAACTGCATTCATTCATACAATCATAGAATCATTAAATAATAAGAGTTGGAAGAGACCAACTCTATTATTTAGTCCAACTCCCTGCCATGCAAGACAAGCACAAACAAAACACTTCCAACAGATGGTCACCCAGTCTCTGTTTAAAGATCACCAAAGAAGGAGCTTCCACCACACTCAGAATGCAGAGTTCCACTGCTGACCAGCTCTCGTGGTCAGGAATTTTTTTCCTAATGTTCAGGTAGAATCTCATTTCCTGTCATTTGAACTCATTGCTCTGAGTCCTAGTACCTCATCATATAGATGACACCCCCCCCCCCACCATCTTGTTCCATTTCTCCAGAATGGAAGGCATGAGGGGCACCTTGTGGCAATCCACACACCCGCCCTCCCTCCTTGCCCCAACACATGAGGGCATTGGGAGAAGGTACGTTGGTGCCTTGTTTCTGCCCCCATCAGACAGAAAGGGCCAAAAAGACTGGGTAGATCTGGCAGAGCTACCCAAAAGTCACTTACTTTACCATCCCTGGCAAGAAAGCATATTGCGATGCTTTCTCGCCACTTTGGCCATTAATGGAACAGGACCACGGGCAGCATCAACTTATGTCACTCAGCAGCTGCCCTCCCTGAAGAGGAGCAAGAGACCAAAAGCCCCTTGTGTGGTGAAGTGGCTAGTCTCCAGGGCAGCAGAAAACAAGTCTGCTTCCTCTTCCTTACGACAGCCTTTCAAATATTTAAACATAGCTATCAGTGGTGTAGATATTCCCCAAGAGCTATCTCCTGCTGTTAGGCTCTAGCAACTATTTTAATGGTAAAAAGCTTTGAGGAAGGACCTATTTTTAAACATTCACCTTCATATGATTTATATTACTCCCTTGAACTATATACATATTTTAAATGAAAGCCTAATATCCTTGATTCTGTCAAGACAATCTGTAATAACTCCCCATAGATTGCAGATACACGTAAGGGAGAAGAAACTGCAGTATGGTCGAGAAGAAAGCTATGGGGAATTCAGTTGTGACTCTCCCTAACTTTATAAAAATTGGTAGAACTTTCTTGCCTACCTATAGAATATTAATATCATTATGGTTTTGTGGAAGATCTCATATTTCCACTGGCAGCTTAAATAATGCAGTATAGTGGGCAGAAACTTAGAGGAGCTTGCTTGACTGAAATATTGGTAGAACTACCAGCTGAAATTAAAGGAATGCCAATAAGATTAGGGGGATAAGATAGGCTTCAGGTATTTAGTTGAACAGCTTTCTAAAACTTCCATTCATAGCATAAAAACTTGCAAACCTTACGAGAAAGAAACTGCATTTTTGTAGCACGCTTAGACATATTTATGAAGGCTCCAGGGGCTTACAAAATAAATAAAAAATAAGAAGAGATATCATCAGCTGTTAGTCCAACATAGGAGCCCCCGGTGGTGCAATGAGTTGAACCCCTGTGCTGGCAGGACTGAAGACCGACAGGTCGCAGGTTTGAATCCGGGGAGAGCGCAGATGAGCTCCCTCTATCAGCTCCAACTCTGCATGTGGGGACATGAGAGAAGCCTCCCACAAGGATGATAAAACATCAGAAACATCTGGGTGTCCCCTGGGAAACGTCCTTGCAGACGGCCAATTCTCTCACACCAGAAGAGACTTGTAGTTTCTTAAGTAGCTCCTGCCATGACAAAAAAAATTCCAACATTAACACATGATTTTTAGCTTTGAGTCAAACTATTCCAGGTCTATAACTTCGCCTGCTACGCAAAAAAATAAAATAAAATAAAATTTAAAAATCCAATTGCACTTTATCGTCAGGTATTTCCCATACACACTAAAATGACTATGTGCATTCAGCTGAACAAGAAATGGATTACTCAAATAATGTACAGAGAACTAAAAGGTATAAAGTCAAGGGAGGCACCCTATAAACTAGCTCTGTGTGGTAAGATCAAACAAATTGTCATTGAGAACTATAAGGATTATAGCTTTCCTGTTGTGTAGGCAAAAGGCTTCTTTGGGAGTTCAAGTGCTTCTGTTAGGTCTGCTGCTTGCCCCTCGACTCTGGAACTCACTTCCTAAGGACATCAGGCATGCCCCAACTCTGGCAGTATTTAGGAGGAGCTTGAAAACGTGGTTGTTCCAGTGTGCCTTCCCAGAATAATGAACCCTTAGTACTTTGTCCTCCAAAAGCACTTTATATTGATTTAGGACTGCTTGTATGTTCCCACTAATACCCCACCTCCTTTATCTTTTCCATACCCAGCATTATTTTTAAACTTTAATTACATTGGCATAGCCACAGATTTTAAATGTGCATTGTGCTATTGTTAATGTTTATGTATGAGATTTATTTAATTGTTTTGAATTGTTGTTATATTGTTGCTGTTATTGTTTGTATTGTTGTATTGTGGGCTCAGCCTCATGTAAGCCGCACCGAGTCCCTTGGGGAGATGGTAGCGGGGTATAAATAAAGTATTATTATTATTATTACTATAATTATTATTATTATTTGTCTACTGCTGTTAGGGCTAACACTGCTATCTCCTCTTTTTCACCATCTTTTTTGCAATGATGTGGTTTCTTCTCCTTCTACTCCAGGACAGAGGGTACAAGGAGAAGAGACTGCCTCATTCAGGTAAGGAAGTGAAGATGTGAGAAATCCAAAGGGAAATGGACCAGGCCAAGGAGGTAACTGAGAAAATCTGGCCTTGGTAGTCCTCATCTTCAGAGTCTTCAGTGTGTCTTCCAAATGGGTATCATGGCAAAGTAGCCCTTGGTCCTTTTATTGGGTGGCAGCAGCAACAGTAACTTGCTCAGCTACCTGTCATAACCACAGTATGAGCACATGAGCATGCACCTGTATTAATTGTGTCACTGTTGCTGCTCCTGGGGGGGAAAAAGCTCTGCTTTTAATACTGCACTGGCATTTCCGTGATGCTCCGTAAGTGTCTCAAATAAATCTCATTAAATATACAGGGGAGGGAGGAGGGGACGTTTAAAGAGCTGCTGTAGGGAAATTTTAATGAGATGACTTTTAGAGCCGGCAGTCGCACTGTTCTTTCTGACGCAAAGGTCTGCCGTGCAGCGTTTCTTTTCTTTGCACAAGATGGATAATTTGAGACTGTGTCATTATGCGCGTCAGCCAATGCTTCGTGCAAGAGATAATGGTAGATGGAGCTGCTGCGTCATTAAAAGGACATTAGGCTACGAGGAAATGAGTACCTTTCCTTGTAGCCTTCAAAAAAAAGAACGAAGAACTGCGCCTGGTAAAAGATGCTGTTCCCCCACCTTTTGTCATATTCCTTCATCTAAACAGCAACTCAGTGTTCCCCTAGTTTGATGTTTTGGTCTGGGTGAGCTAATGGTGGGAGATAGGGAGCTGTCATCTCAATGCTGAACAATCATGAGCTTCTGAGGTAGAACATGTAAACCACAGAACATAAGAGCTACTAAAAGAAATCCCATGGAGTGGAGAAAGCAATGGTTCCACAGAACTAGCCAGTGTTTCTTTGTGGTTTTGTCATCTATTGGAACTTCCTTGCCCATAACTAGCTACATCAGAGACAGAAAGTAATCAAACAAATGTTTCCTGGTTGAAAACTGGCCATTTAAAAAGAATCATAGAGTTGGAAGAGACCCCAAGGTCATCCTGTCCAACACCCTTCTGTCAGGCAGGAATTCACAAAGCACTCCTAACCAGCCTCTGTTTAAAAACCTCCAAAGAAGGAAACTCCACCACGCTCCAAGCCAACGTATTCCATTGTTGAACAACTCTTATCATTAGGAAGTTCTTCCTATTTTCAGGTGGAATCTCTTTTTTGGCAATTTGAATACATTGCTCCATATCCTAGTCTCTAGAGCAGCATTTTTTTTTATTTTGTGCCAAAAGCACGGCATAAAATGCAATGCTTTTGGGTTGGAAAGATTAGCGATTTACAAGAAGCATAAAAGAAGGCTACTCTATCTTCAACCTGACATCTTTTCAAATATTTAAACATACTGACTCTAAAAGAAAAAGTAAGGACCTACCTGTTGGTACTCTGAAGTGAATCTTGGTAGCATTCACATGAACAGTTGGCCTGATTTTGATTTCAAACACATGGTAGTGTGATTTGTCTTTGGCAAAACACAAACAAACAAAAAGAAAATTTAAGAAGTGTTTGCTTTTGTTTCTTTACTTTTTAAAGACGTTAATATGTTCTCAGATTTCTTTCATTTTAAAGCTTGTTTTCTAATACATTTTCAAGTTTTGTTGGCATTGTTTATCAGTGTTCTGTTTGTATGTCATTTAGAATACATTCACAGACATGCTTACTAGAGAACAAACCTACTGAATGAGGGTTTTATGCCTGGGTAAAGATGCATAGGATCACACTGTGAATCTATCAGTTCAGGACATCACACAGCGTGTAAAATGTATGCAGATTATTGCAGTGGGTATACATTTGGAGTGATGGTACATTCATTTTTTTGTATTTACAAATGAGACTTTTTCCCTTGAAAGAATTTTTTTCCATTGAAGCACACTGGGAACACAGGCCAATTTATACAGCCATGAGAGGTTTGCCTTAAGGTTGCCATAAATCGGAAATTACTTGAAAGTACACAACAATTTCTCTCTGGCCTAAAACCTTTTGTTAGTGTCACACCAAGCAGACCATTGTTTCACTGGGTTTACTTTGGTTGCAACTTACAAATTCAGACTTTTGCATTACAGAACTATAAAACAAGAAGAGTACAATTGTACGGCTCCAGGTGATTGCCATCTATCCTTAGCTGAAAACACTTTAAAAATATTATATCCCAGTATTTTCTTCCAACAGGCTCTACAATCAGTTAAGAATAGTAAAAATAATAATATCGACTATAGAAAAGGCAGAGGAACGAGAGACCAGATTGCCAATATCCGCTGGATAATGGAGAAAGGCAGGAAGTTTCAGAAAAACATCTACTTCTGCTTCATTGACTACTCTAAAGCCTTTGACTGTGTGGATCATAATAAATTGTGGCAAGTTCTTAGTGGGATGGGCATCCCAAGCCACCTTGTCTCTCTCCTGAGGAATCTGTACAAGGACCAAGTAGCAACAGTAAGAACTGACCACGGAACAACAGACTGGTTCAAGATTGGGAAAGGCGTACGGCAAGGCTGCATCCTCTCACCCAACCTTTTTAACTTGTATGCAGAACACATCATGCGATGTGCGGGGCTGGATGAATGCAAAGCTGGGGTGAAAATTGCTGGAAGAAACATTAACAACCTCAGATATGCAGATGACACCACTCTGATGGCCGAAAGCGAGGAGGAGCTGAAGAGCCTTCTAATCAAGGTGAAAGAAGAAAGCGCAAAAGCCGGGTTGCAGCTAAACGTCAAAAAAACCAAGATTATGGCAACAAGAATGATTGACAACTGGAAAATAGAGGGAGAAACCGTGGAGGCTGTGACAGACTTTGTATTTCTAGGTGCAAAGATTACTGCAGATGCAGACTGTAGCCAGGAAATCAGAAGACGCTTACTTCTTGGGAGGAGAGCAATGTCCAGTCTCGATAAAATAGTGAAGAGTAGAGACATCAGACTGGCAACAAAGATCCGCCTAGTCAAAGCCATGGTATTCCCTGTAGTCACCTACGGATGTGAAAGCTAGACCTTAGGGAAGACTGAGCGAAGGAAGATTGATGCTTTTGAGCTGTGGTGTTGGAGGAAAGTGCTGAGAGTGCCTTGGACTGCGAGAATATCCAACCAGTCCATCCTCCAGGAAATAAAGCCCGACTGCTCACTGGAGGGAAAGAAACTAGAGACAAAGTTGAAGTACTTTGGCCACATCATGAGGAGACAGGAAAGCCTAGAGAAGACAATTATGCTGGGGAAAGTGGAAGGCAAAAGGAAAAGGGGCCGACCAAGGGCAAGATGGATGGATGGCATCCTTGAAGTGACTGGACTGACCTTGAGGGAGCTGGGGGTGGTAACGGCCGACAGGGAGCTCTGGCGTGGGCTGGTCCACGAGGTCACAAAGAGTCGGAGATGACTGAACGAATGAACAACAACAAATACCATAACAGTTTCAAACAGCATTATATGGCTGTGTAAATGGGACCAAAGTTCACCATCAGAACTGGGAAACCTATTTTTGGACTATAGTTCCCAGAACGCTCCTTTCAAGATGACTGGTGGTATCAGCTGGGGGATTATGGGAGTTGTTGATGAGAAAATAATTTTTCCCAACTTTGCAAATCAAATTTTGACTAGCCTTCCTGCTGTTTCCCCATAGATCAGTTTATCAAATCTATATTACCTCAACCATGCTGCTGGAAAGTGGCAGAAGAGCAACTCTCTCCAGAAGACTATTTTGGAGGGTGGGAGCAGGTGAGGCAATCTTCATATACAGTACATGAGCATTATATATATTATGAGTGCAGTTACACTGTATAATTAATGCAGTTTGAACCATGGCAATTAAAGAGTTGTCAAACTGCATTAATTCAACAATGTAGAAGCAGCCTATTTCAGTGTATTCAGTGGTTGAAAACATTGTCCCAATTCTGCCTTTGGGACACATGGTAAATCTGTATCATCATTCTTTCTGTAGCATCATCCATCCTGATACGTATGAGCACTGATGGTTAGAGAGGCACGTTTCAAGGCTATCATTGCTGCTCTACTTAGAAATTAAAAAATAGAAACCTTAAAAGGCTTTCAGATTGTCAGATTGTCAGTATGCATGTCAAACTCCAGCTTTGACCTCCAGTATTATGAATTCCCAAAAGAGTTAACTAAAATGTGTCCTAAATTATATGCTAGCAAAAGAATAGCATCATAAAAGATCTATCTTGTCCTATACCATCCTCCTTGTGCAGTTAATAATAACCCACAGTGTTCATATCTATGCCTCGTGGGAACACCTGAAGACAAAAGTGCCATGCATTGGAACAGATTGGTATCTAAGCCCAAATCCAGATGCACATTCAATGGAAATGTTAAACCAAACAAATCAGGCACATCCAGCACAGTGAAGTACAAATGTCAAATGTGAGAGCATTAAGACCTGCCAGGGAGGTCCTGCTCTCGATCCCACCCCCCATCCCCCTTGGAAGTGCAGTTGGTTGGAGCATGAGACAGGGCCTTCTCAGTGGTGGCTGTGGAACTCCTTCTCCAGTCCTGGTATTCAGAAAAAAGCTAAAGACCTGGCTCTTGAACCAGGTGCTTAGGCAGTAGTCCAATATGGAATTTGACACACAGCACCACAAATAATGACTATGAGACTAAGCATTATGTTTTAATGTGTTTTAATTGTACTTATAAGTTTTATCATTTTATTGTTTATTGATTTTATTGCTCAATGTGTTGCTTTGTTTTTATATAATGCGGCATTGAATTTTACCATAACTGTATGCCACTCTGAGTCCCCTTCAGGGTGAGAAGAGCGAGGTAGAAATATCACAAATAAATAAATCATCGCATGATGCCAGGCTACAGTTCCAGAACAAGAGTGTATGGCAAGAGGTGTCATCAAAATCTGAGAAACATTTTGGACTGGGGGCAAGGTCTAAATGCCTAAACTCCATTCACCCCTGACCTTTTCACTATTCTCTGTGGCTTTCTCTTTCAGCATGAAGAAAGTCCCTTTACACAGCATTGTCACTATCACATTGAACAACAAAGACAAAGAGCATGCAAAAGAAATCCCCTAAAACCTTCCCAAGTGGGGGCATGAAAGATTAACCCACTGTTATCTCTGATAAGCAACTGAGGGCAGGTGGAATGAGTTGACTCCCTCTCCACCATCACCCCTACCCAGTTAATGGGAAGGGTGGCACGTTGGTGGATCTTGCTACTTTATCTCATTACTGGTCAGTTATAATGGTGGGATTCTCCTGTAGACAGTGTATCCTCCCACCAAGCAGGCCACCTAAAGAGGCTTCTTCCACAGACATCTGGTGGGGCTTTAGAGAAGAGGAACAATATCCCTTGGATACTTGAGTGGACAGGAACCATAAACAGGCTGAATTAGAATTGTGGACTCAAGGCTCCCCTTTTCTTGGTACCAATCAAGTGCTCTCATTTACAGAAGGTCAATGATTCCTAAGAAACAATGATAATAATAATTAAATATAAACCCATATTTTTTATTTGTTTTCAGTTTTTTCTTCTAGTTTCCTTATTTAAATATAATCTGTTCACTCTGCAGAAAATAATCTCCTAAACAAGAAACACAAGATCACTTTTTCTTTTCCTTTTTTTACAATACTTTTTAGAAAAACACCATATCATCAGTTTTAAGTCCTTCTCTGGCCTGATTGATTGGTCTCACCTTACTCCTTTTGAACACCTCAAACACGCAGCAGGCTCAACCTCTGCTCATCCAATGTTTGTACTTTTACAGAAGGTGCCGAGGTGCCTGCATAGAAAATAAGATCTCCAGATTCGTGAGGGAAGCCACATGGATTTAGCCTCAAGCTTTAGAAAACGTTTCTCAGATAGAGGAAAGTCCATTCCAATTCATGCTGTGATATAAATTATTCAGAGTACATTTGCTTGAAGAGGCCTGATTGACAGCATAGTCTCTACAGGAATGGGCAACCTGCAACCTTCAGCCTAATTTCAAAAGCCCTTTGGAAGTGATCAGTTCAGGCCTCTGGCAAGAATGATCGGTCCCTCCAATGATAGTTAAGAGAGAGAGAGGAGAGGAGGGGGGTATAGTCCAAAGGGGAAAAAAAAGAGGAGCTGACAGATAAAGGTATGTATCCCATCACGCATATACCCACCAAATATTTTGGATTAATCACTTGTTCAACCACTTTCAGCTGTTTTTAAAATGTCCCAAGTTTCCTCTCTCTTTGCCCTCAGCTTATTTCAATTGCTGCAAACTGAGCTCAAAGCACAGAAGCAGTTTTTATGCATTTAATTCAGCAGTGGAGAGAGGAAAGAGGAAGGATCAGCATTTTGCCCTTCAAAGTAGTCTTTAGCCAAAATCAAACTATGGCAATTTTCAGAGTTTTTGGAACACCTCAAGATGATGAGGTACCTTAATGGTTGGCGCCCAGTTGAGATTGCCTGCAGTTTGTGATGAGTTTCTAGTAGTATGCAAAAAAGAAAACAAATAAACACACAATTTAACTGAAAATCAGTTGTAGTTGTTCCTGGAAATTTGATTTGATAATATAAGTGCAGGTAATTCATTTTTAAAAGCAGCAACAACTATAGTTGATCCCCCCCCCCCCCAAAGTGCAATACTTTACAAGGTACAATTTCAGAAGATTAGTGAATACTTGTGAAATAGATATTTAGAAACTTTTTCTAGTTACCTGGTTTGGATTTCATATATTTTCAGAATAAATATGGAATATAAAAAAAGCTTTACTATTGATTGGTTTGAATTTGCTGTCCAACACAAAAATTATGTTATTGAAAGTGTATCTGATCCATGATGGTAAGTGAATCGGAAGACACTTATTCAAACACTTATTACAAATCTTATCAGAGGAATAAGCAGCATTGGCTCATACTATCTATTGGTGCTGTGCTTCGCCCTTCCTTTCAGGCATCACTCATCCATAAGGACATCTCAAGATTTTTTGTTCCATGGTATAAGAGACAATGTCATAGAGAGCAATAAAGAAATCTAAAAGTGTACTACACTGAAAAATTAATGCAGTTTGACACCTCTTTTGCTGCCATGGCTCAGTGCTACAGCATCCTGGGAGTTGTAGTTTAGTGAAGCACCAGCACTATTTTGTAGAAAAGACTAGAGATCTTGTAAAACTAGAACTCCTGTGATTCCATAGCACAAAGACATGGCAGTTACAGTGGTGCCCACCTGCTTTTATATGATAGATACATTCTTAGGACATCAGACAGCTGCTAGGCTCCATTTCCATGTGTTTATGAAATGAAGCCCAATGGAGGCCGTCTAGACAACGTAAAGGCACTTCTGGTGGGAATCTGTGTGCCTCTGCTTCCTCAACACATGGAAACAAAGCCTAGCAACTATCCTCAGGAGCCAGTTGTTTGCCAACTCTACACATCAGAAAGCAAGGAAAAGGCAAGGACATGTGTGGTAAGTATGTGGAATGGCTTGCCACCCCAGAAGATGGGAATAGATGGGGAGGAACAGGTTAAAACGGTCCCCTCTGCTCCCCTCCCCCCGCCTGATAAAGTCTTTAGTATCACCCTGCCCTATTTTAACTGCCCGGATATATTCTTTTAGGCTGGATCTACATTGCCATATAATGAAGTTTCAGAATACCGATTATCTACACTCATAATTCAGTTCAATTGAATTAATCTGCATTCTGAAACGGCAGTATATGGCAGTGTATATCTTAAAGAAAACTAGGCTGGGATCCAGCAGTCCAGGAGTTCAGAAGGTGCTTGAGATTGCTTAACACTCTTTCTATTTGCCTTTTTGCCTTTACAATATTTGAATAACAGTAGCATGGAGAAGGGAAAGTACATTTCTGTAAGTTGTGCATGAAGCCAAAATTTGTGTAAATTAAATCACTAGAAGGCAAATTTATTGTACTTATTTATTTACTTCATTTTTATTCTGTCTCTTTCCTAGTATAAGGACTCAAAGCTGCTCATAACAAAGTCATCTCAACCCACAATTTTGGGAGTATTTTGAAATACAAGTTCTCAGCCTTTATTCAGAAGTAATTAACAGTTATGTTTCTTATATTTATCACTAAGTTCTTTTCATTTCAGATTTGTTGCCCATATTTTGAAGAAGAAGTTTCAGATTCACTATTAACTTTTCTTTAACCACAAAATTAACACTCAAAATGTAACCTTTAAACTTGTTCCTTTCATCCATTTGTTTTCATTTTGACAGGGTTCGGATATGTTAGACTATGTAATACTCTCTGCTATTGCATCTTATCTATCAAATGGTATGAGGTAACAAAATAAAATCTCATTACATGCCAACTGACAAATAAATATTGACAATGATAAAACTTTATTCTTTGGGAGCCATAAAATACTGCCAAACATGATACATTGTGTTCTTTCAAACCGGTTTTTAAGATGACTGAAGGCTCTTGAAAGCTTATCAAGTAGGGCATGGGATTAATGGAAAGATCAGTTATGTTAGAAAACAATGCCCAGAAAACAGCTTTTCTTTTTATAGTACTGTAGCTATTCTTCTTCTTAAAAATCCTAGAAAAGAATCATACATTCCAGGACACAGGGGACTGGTTCTCACATAATACTAAGCCAGGATTGTTCAGGCTTAATTGTGGTTTCTGTGCTTGCTTAAATCCACATCAGCTATCAAAGCATATTTTAGTGAATTGCAACAAACTCTAATCTGACATCATGGTTTGAGATGGGTTTACAAATCCTGAATTCCTTTAACCCAAGTTTGTTATTATGAAGAGCCCAGAAGCCTGGATTCATTTGCTTCTGTACCTTGGTGCATCCTCTCACCAGGCTGCAAGAGGAAGAGTCCAGAATGATAAAGTTATCTACATTTGTCACTCTTTGCTTTTCCCATGCAATCCCCATCCTTAATTTTCTCCAGCAACAATGTTCTTTCTATGGCCAGGCCCTTCCTGAACACTGCACAGAGGTGATCAAAATGGCAACACACATCTTTATCTTCACAAAACACACGAAAATACCCAATTTGTATAAGACGCACACAGGCAAAAAATACATTATCTCTCACATACACACACACACCAAAAAATCCACCATGGCCTTGCTGGAAATCCCACGATAAAGCATTTTCACATTAAAAAGCCACACAAAGGTAACACCAACACAAATGTAAAGCATGTACTTCACCATATATAAAAAAACAATCACCCACCAAATAAATTCCTCAGCTGACATGTTTCAAATATCATTCAAGAAACAGTAGAAGAGCAGAAGGAAAACAAATCTGGAATTAGCTAGTGTTGTGTTTACTTACTGATGACTAAGCACACGTCTACACTGACCCCTTAATGCAGTCTGAAGGCAGCTTGACAGCACAGTGTTTAAACAATGCAGGGCATGAAGACGCACAGCAATGTGCTTTAATGGCTTTAAATCAGGCTTTAAAGCAAAATTGGGGGATACTCCGAAATAGAGCCTATAATATGCATCAGTGTACCTAAGTGTAAACTACATTGCATGATAAAACCAATTAAGGGACAGATGCTTCAGCAACCTGCACGTGCTCACTGTGGTGGGAAGAGGTGGGGAAAAAAACCCCTGAACCTTCCACAGCCATTAAACCGGGGATACTGTGGATCCAGGAACTGGTTTGAGACCATCCTCTGTGGTTTATATAAGTACCATCAAGGTCCCAAACTAGTTCAATGAGTTCCTATGTCACCCTCAATACCGTGAAATCACTTTCCTTTCTGCCAGTTTCACACTGGCCTAAGTGGTCAATGTTGATGTGCTCTCACTCTGGATTGTTTAATAAACCATGAATGAAGCAGATCTTGACTTGCTATTGGACACAATCATATGCAAGTGCATAAAGTGAAGTGAAGATGGGGACTTTCAGTGACTTATGTCAACTGAGTTAGAAGATGGACAACTATAATCTGCGATAGAGGTCTCCAAGGCAGCTAAATTATTCTGCAAGATCCATATGAAATGCAACATCAATAAATACAGAAACTATTTGCTGATGGGCAAAAGTTTCAAGAACGTCAACAAACTATTCTGGGGTAGCACTCAATATATGTTTTTTATTTATTTATGGAACTATTTATATCTTGTCTTTGTGTCCCAGTTGAGACCTTTGAGGTGACTAACATTAATCATAAAATGTGAGTAACAAAACATGGATCCGAATAAATGAACAGATGATATAGCTAACAATATATCAAAACAGGTAACAGCCTATTGAAGGGTGTTCTAATGCAAAGAATGCACAGAGCTGTATTATTTACTTCCCATGCAGTTAACAGAAGGAGGAGATTCATATTCTCTGCTTTCATGACACTACTGGACTGGAGAAGACCCCGTATCTCATACTTACCCATCACATCTTTTTTTGACAGTGGTGAAATTCAGAGAAAGCAGTTTTTCATAGAAGGAACAAATTATTTAGCTATCCAGATCCCAAGCTATTTAAGGATTTGAACAGGAAAAGCAGGACTTTGAACTGACCCCAGAAACAAATTGCTACTGCATGCTGTTGATATGGCATTGGCATTATATGATCTGACTCCCTCAAGGGCTTAATACTCTTAGCCATGACTGTCAATGATAGAAAAATATTGCAAAGCTACAATGATGGAAATGTTAGATCATGGGATAATCAAGTGTTATTTTTATTATTATCAGCGCTACCAAGGTCTTTCTAAAAGGGGAAAGCAATGCCACCTAAAACAAACTGGACACCCAGCTTATTTACTATGTAGTGAGACCAATATTAAGCAGCACTGACTATTATTCATTGGTCAAATGCTATTAAATATTAATTGTGAAATACAGGATGAGTATCTTTTATCAAAAACAGTCAGAAATGATATAGATGGGGGGGGGGAGAGAGAGAATTTTGGAATACTTGCATATACATAATAAGTTATCTTGGAGATGGGATGGGGATCATGAAATTGATTTATTTTTCATTTACTCAAAACCCAAAGGAAAATTGATATGCAGTTTTTAAAAATATTTTTGAATGAAACAATTTTTGTGTATACTGAACAGTCAGAAAGCAAAAGTGTCACTGTGGAACTCTCTGCCCCGGAGTGTGGTGGAGGCTCCTTCTTTGGAAGCTTTTAAACAGAGGCTGGATGGCCATCCGTCAGGGGTGCTTTGAATGCAATATTCCTGCTTCTTGTCAGGGGGTTGGACTGGATGGCCCATGAGGTCTCTTCCAACTCTATGATTCTATGATTCTATGTCTCAGCTAACCATTGGGGACAACTTTGGAATTCCGGATAAGGGATACTCATACTCAATCTGCACTAAATGCTGTAATCAAAAAGTATTCGGTAGGCAAAGCAGATATCCAGTGAGTAGACAACATTAAGAAAAATAACTTTTCAGAAAATAGAGATATTAAGAAAATAGAATACTCAACATAAACATATGCAAAAAAGAATTTCGAAGGCAGTTTTAATAATGATTTTTTTCATGGCTCTAATTTGAGGTTATTCATATAAGACAGCAATTGAGATATGCTGGCCTCCAATTGTTGTTGGAATTCAAGTTCCAGCAGCCAGTGTAGTCCATTGTGATGGAGGCTGGAGTTTGAAGTCCTCCAACACCTAGAGCAGTGGTTCTCAACCCCAGGTGTTTTGGCTTCTAACTCCCAAAAATCTTAACAGCTAGTAAACTGGCTGAGATTTCTGGAAGTTGTAGGCCAAAACACCTGAGGACCCACAGGTTGAGAACTACTGACCTAGAGGGTCACACAATTTCCAACCTTGATAGAACAATGCAGCAGAAAATTTACTGAGCAAAGACAACCAGTATAATCCTTCAAATATTCATACTGTATCCCAAATTTGCCTTTTAATATGACCCAAAGATCATGGAATGAGTTTTTAAAAGGGGTAAGGAGGTGCATGCTGAGAGAAAGGGCAGTGGAAATGGGAAACTAAGCCAGGAAGCAGTTTATAAATCACAGGTTCCTTTTTTAAATTGGAGTTTTCAACCCCCCAGCTTTGCTTCTGAATTTATTAGCAGTTTCATTTCCTGAGGTAATAATTCATTATCTTATCCTTGGCTGCACGGACCTGAAGTGGAAGAAGCGTATGTCTCCCTGTACCCTTTAAGCCATGCTGTTTTAGCTGTGTCATCTCCCAATCATTCATCTCCCTCCTCTGGTAGCCCAGGTGCTGGGTGACAGATGTTCCCTGACAGCCATCCCTCTTTCGAGTTCTTTTTTGTTTTGGGGAGAGAAAAAAACCTCTAGACAGACACCATTTAGGCCTTCTCCATGTGGGATGATCTATTGGGGGAGTTAAGACAGCTCCAAGCTGTGACTGAAACCCTTGGTTTGAGCTGAGGCAGCAGATGGTACAGGGAGGAGTAAAATAGTGGGCCATTTGGGGATGATGGGTCAGCAAGGTTTGCGGGAGAAAACAGAAGTATTTATAGATTTTCCTTATGCTCAGCAGAGACAGTTGTCTTAAAAATTTGGAGATGTAAGTCTAGACTTTTATCTCTTCCTCGGGTTGTTTCCTCACACATACCTTACATTATTACGAAGATAGAGGCAGAGCACTCGCTACCACAGACTTTTAAAGCTCTTTGTCCTACATTGTCATATGTCTCTCCATACCAGTCGCTCTCAATCTGTGAGTCCCCCAAGTGTTTTGGCCTGAAACTCCCAGAAATCCCAGCAAGTTTAACAGCTGTTAGGCCAAAACATCTGGGAACTCACAGGCTGAGAACCACTGCTCTATGCAGTGCAACTCTCATATCTATAAGGGAAACTTTCCAAGACCCACCCTCTAGATACCCAAAGTTATGGATTTATGACATAATTGCACTGGGGGACATAGAGAAGCTCCAAACACTTCTGGGGCAGGTTGTGTGGGTGAATATGTTTGATAGCATGGGTAAATGGAACCATGAATATCACATTTTGCCACAGGCACTCAGGTAGTCTCCCACCCAAGAGCCTAGTCTTCCCCATAATATTTTTATTCCACGATATGGGGCCCTCACCCCCAACCCAACTCTGACATTGTGAAAAACTTAGGCTAAGAAGCATGTGTTCCTCCATATGCTGCTGATTCTAGCTCCCAACAGCCTTAGCCAAGATTGGAGGAGATGCACATCAACAACATCTGGAGGCCTACATATTGTTCTTCTTGAACTAAACAGTTCTGGTGCATTCCAGCCAGTAAACACCAACTTTGCTTCCCCTTTTCTACATATCACTTCATGACCTTATTTAATTAATGGCCTTATTTAATTTTTAAAAAGTGAAACCATCTAGGTTTTGAAAGAAGCAGCAGCAGTTCTTGCTTGTTTGCCCCGCATTATTCTTTGGCTCAAATGATAGACTGGTCAAGAAAAAAAATTAGTTTTCTTAGTGCCAGAATTCATGTGCAGTTGGTTCTCCACATATGCGTGATACACATTCACAGATTTGATTATTCACAGATTCACTGTTTCTACTGCTATCTTACATGCAACTGAAAAAAACATGTTCTTTCTAGGAGTTTGCAGATCCTTCAAGATAATTCTACAGTCAACATCCTGCAGAAAGAGACTATAGAAATGTGCTAGAGCCTACAAATGCTCAGAGATGTATTCCCTTGGGTAGAAAAAAAACATACAAAGTATGTTTATACCCACAGTTCCTCTGCTTTCACAGAGACCCTGCATCCCTAACTCACACCCCAAGAAGGACTTTTGAAAGCAATACTCTCAGCATGTGTGTGCTCTGGATTTCATGTCCACTCTTTCACAGTTTCGGTGATCAGTCAGACAGAGAAAACATCACCATTTTGCCTTCCTGTTTCATTTTCCTTAGTTCCCTCTTTCTTCACGCCTTCTTATGTGGCAGTACATAATCAACAATCACATCACTCTTATTCCCTATGATCATACTGAGTGGCTTCACTACTCCTTCATGAGAATCTGCTTCATGAAAGCCTGGTGAAAAATGCACTTAATTTTTTGTCTGCCCAATGAAGTGGCTTTTTGCTTCCCTGTTGAAGATTCAGTCATTTGGCTTTGCTTCATTCTATTGAATTCTATTCTGTTCTATTTTACCAGCTTGGTTGTAACACCAAAGATTAAATCCAGTAAGGATTAATATAGCATAATATGTCCATATATGGACCTATGTTAGTCTGCTACATATACCATCCCAACTTATGAGCAGTCCCAGGAAGCATAGCCATTCCATGCTTTGTGAGGCACTAACAAGCGCACAAAGCTTCTCGCTATGTCCCTTTAAGAAGTCATGACATTGCAGTCGACAGGTGGTAATTTTGTCTGCAGCCAATTGTGTTTAAGTGCAGGCCAAGGTCTTTAGGCACTGCACCCAGTGTGCCGATCACTACTGGGACAAACTTTACTGGCTTGTGCCAGAGTCTTTGCATTATTAGTATTATTATTATTATTATTATTTCTTGCTCACCTCTCCTCACAGCTCGAGGCAAGTTACAACATTGCCAAAACAGATAATCAAAACACATAATCATATTTAAACACTCCATAGAATGTACACATTAAAACATATTTCTATAAAATACATATTAAAAATAGATATAGAAAGGAAGTTTAAAATTTGTCATTAACTATGGAGAGATGCAGGCAGTTTCAGAGTTTGAATGGTCAATGTGGTGGGGCAGGTTTGGGCACTGCAAAGAAAAAGGTTAGTAACCTCTGCAGCTTCCAGAAAGGACATACACGAGTGTAATAGAAACTCGTGTGTGTATGTGTGTGTGCTTGCATGCATGCCCATACTATTAGGAGGATGCCAGACCATTTCTCTGCTATAAAATTAAGATACTGAAATGAAATTTGAACCCACACTTACATTGCAATGCAATGCATTTCCATTCAAAATTAGATACTATAGAGCTCAACAGGACTTACACCTGGGTCCAGGGAGATGTGCTTAAATTTGTAGCCTTAGGGTGTAATACTTTGTGAGACCTGCAACCTCAGGGCAATGCAAACTCAACAACTGTTTAACAGGAAGAATGAAAGTGTAAACCACAAGGCAGAGTGGTGCCCTTTTTAAAAGACTGCAAAATCAGTATGAAAATTTATCTGTGATTTCCAGAACCTAGATTTTATCCAGATCTAGGAGTGTGTAACTCAGTGGGTTAGGCACCCCAAACCTCTGAAAAGGCTTCATAAAGGGAAAGAGCAAATGATAAGATTAGTTCCTATGTCATACAACTGGTGGAAAGGTTCTAGGTTTAAGGCAATCTTTAAAGGAGCTACTCAAGGTGCTGAACCTATTTTCAGCACAGGATTCAGCAGCATGGAGAATTCTTTTAAAGTTTAGACTACAACCTGTAGAAACTCCACTGATATGAGAGCACTAACTGTCACTGACACTGGGTTAGAAAAATCTGTTGAATTAGATGAACTGGGAGATATCACTGCAAACAACTCTTGTGAACTCCCTACCCATAAAAAGGAGATCATTTTATGTATTTAGCTGTGAATTGCCTGATTTCAAGGGGGTGAAGAAAATGTATAACACACCACAATGCATTATCAGACTTGAAGACACTAGAGCTCTAGCTGGTGTATATGGTGGAGAGTGATTCAATCAGGATATTCATGAAGTACAGAATAGTAACTATTATTATTATCGTCATTATTATATTGATTTATCTCCCACCTTTCTCTCTATAATGAGACTGAGTGGTGAACAACATATCTGAAAAATCGCAGAGATTCAAACTATGCAAATGTTTCACTAAAAGTATGAATATAAATGTTATTTAAAAACAATTTCTTTATAAATTTAAAATGCACAGCAATCTCTCCCATAGATATGTAGGAGAATCCCCCAGCATTATCCTCTGAAAGGTGATCTCTTTAACAGTACCTCCAAGCCCTCACTCAGTGAGCTCACCAAGAAAGTTGCCATGGTTAATGGGACTGAAAGCCATGAAGTCCAGCAGAACCAACAGAACCCACTCCTGCTGTCCAGTTCCCAGTATAGTTAATCAACGAAGATGAGAAAAAGTATCTCTATTCCATAAAAAGGACTGAAACAAACCAGTCTAAATTGGGTCAAAATAATCCAGCTCATCCAGGATCCCCTCAAGCTATGTAGCCACTATGTGCTCTAGGGCAGACATGGGCAAACTTTTTCCTTGGGGCTGTATTGTGGGCCCGGCCAAGAGGGTCAGGCCAGGAGAGAGGGCAGCTGGACATGTGCTGGGTGGGACAGGCCCAGGAGGGAAACAGCCTGGGAAAGGGTGGGGCCGGGAGGGGGCAGGGCAGGGCCTGAATCATTCTCAGGTTTGTCCTCCTAGCATAAAGACAGGCCTCTCACCCCTTCCTTATGTTGGGATGCAAATGAGACATGATGATCCTCCACCTCCAATCTTCGGGCTGTCCTCTTGGCATTATGCTGGGAGGAGGGCAAGGCAGGCGATGGCCAAGAGCACTCAAGAGAACTCTCAGTGACTACGTGCCTTCCTTGGGCCATCCTCTCAGCATAAGGACCATATTCTTGGGCTGCACAAATTTTATAGTATCCATCAGCCTTAGATAAGAACCCAGTTTGTGAAAAGTTCCCCTCTCTTCTATTGATATTTTCTTTCCTGCTCCTTCAGTACATCCACTGGGAAGTATATTTCATTGAACTCACCAGGGCAACTGTCCAATTAGACACACACAGGATTACAGTGTTAATCTCCGATTCATGCCTTCCTTGGCCCCCCTCTTCCCCCATATAGCCCGCATGTCGGCTTTCAAATAACATCTCTTTGGTTCTTTTCAAGATATTATGTATTTCTGCATTTTGCAAGAAACAGACAAAGAGAGAGAAAAGGGAGAGAGAACAAGTTGAAACAATCAATTTCAATGTGAATGAAATTACTTTGATGTAATAATTCATGTTTCAGGCCCACTGAAGCATATGCAGGGCACAAATCTGTGCATAATGTACAAGTTCCAGTGTAACTTGTGTATCTGTTTTCTGGAGGGACTGGAGAAGATGTACAATACCATATTATGTGACAGCATAGTTGAAAATGAGAAGATCAGAGGGGGAAATAATATGTATGTACACGACATTACCCTCTGAATGAAATTAAACAAGCAGACTACTAACTTTTTTCAAAAGATAAGGGAAGAAAATTGCAAAATATATTTACAATATGATATAGCCTTAGCTGGTGAGTTATAATGATAGGCCCCATGTGACTTCAAGACACAATTCATACATTTGTTATTGTTGCTAGCCTCCATCAAATTAACTTCAAGTTATGATGACCCTGTGAATGATAGACCTCCAAGTCCTCCAATCATATACTGTCCTGTTAAGATCCTGCACACTCAGATCTGTGGTTTCTTTGACTGAGTCAATTCATCTAGAATATGGGGTTTGTTTGTGTGGGGCTTTTTTTGCTACCTTCTACCCTACCAAGCATTAATTTTTTTAGTGAGTTGTGTTTTTTCATGATATAGCCATAATATGACAATCTCAATGTAGTCATGGCTTCTTGGGAGAGTACAGACTTGATTTGCTCTAGCACTCACTGGTTTGTCTTTATAGTAGTCCATGATATCTGCAGAGCTAGTACCACTTCTCAAATCAGTTTATTCTCTTTCTATTCACTTTCTTCATTGTCTAGCTTTCATAACCAGACGTCAAAATGGGAAACATGGTAGCATATATGTCCAGTTTCAAACAGAAAAATTCCCAGACATAGTATTTTATAGGTATAGCTACTGTCAGCTGATAAATAGATAGTAGGAGCAGGCCTTTTCATAATCCCAGATTTCCATATGTGTACCCTGTCCTGCCCAGCTTCTCTTGTCCATGTTGTGCTACAGAATGTTCCACGTTCTTCTTCGCAGCAGGTGAGAAGTCACTCAGCTTTCATTCTTCCTTTTCAGAATTCATCTACATTCACAAATTCTTCAATAATATATTGGAAGAAAAGAAGTTGAGGGGTTTTTGAAAACAAATGCAGGAGAAACTGAAGTGGTCGGTTTTATCCACCTTCATTCTGAAATGAAGGTGGATAAAATGTCTATATTTGTATTCCTGTATTGGTGTTCATTTTAATCCAATAGGATGGTGCTGAGTCAAAGCTTGTACCTCATTTTCTGGAGAATTCTTCATCTTTTGTGGAACATGGCCTTTCCCATGCTGAATGTCACAATAGATTTGGGCCAGAACAGATACCCGGGACTGTATTGTGATACACTGGTGTGGACTGCTCCATTTTAAAAATCCTGAAACAACGGATGAGGGCTGTAAACAGATGGAGCCATGGGACACACAGGTGGCTAAATGGAAGCACAAACAGCAAGCAATTCCCACGAGAACTTTCTGCAACCATTCCTTTTTTCTCATATTTATTACATTAAACAGAGCTTGAACTTACACAGTAGGCACCAGCAAGGCAAGAAAGTGGCCCCAAAGGGAAGTGGGGTTTAAGAGGACAAAAATAAAGGCAGCAGGAGGGTGAGGAGAGATCATGAGAAGAAATCTGCTTGTGTGCACATTTGTATATCTGCATGAACACCTATGAGGTCCAGCACATCTAAGAAAGTCAATTAAAAAAATACAAAAAACCTTCCGGTGGATGTCCCACATCTTTTTTGTGGATTTCTAAAATCCATTAAAAACAAACCTTTCAGGATACTGGAGGACTATGTATTTGCTGGGAGTGCAGCTCCATATTTGGACTTTCAGGTACTCCAATTTTTTTGCCCAACTTCTTTGTCCTGGATTATGAGGCTGTCTGTAAGTGCCCTGAGATGCCTGATGAGCATCAACTGTTCCATTGTTCCAATGTTCCATTCCAGAGCCAGATAATCCTGGTACTTTATTAAAGCCTTTGCAACCTAATTCATTTTGTTAAGATCTGCCCAGTTGCATAGTTTTAAATTACATATATTCAACAATTTTAACTCATTTTGAACAGTTATGTTTTAACTTGTTGACTTCTTTAATATGTTTCAGTTTGTTTAAATTAGTTTTCTTGTTTAAAATTGTTAACATTGATTTTATTTCATGTGACCCTGAGATTTTTGGATACAGATAGAAGAGAAATACAGTTTGCCTTCTATATCCAGTCCATGGATTCCGCACCCACAGATTTCATCGTCCATGATTTGAAAATATTTTTAAATCTAAAAAAAATCAAATATTGATTTCACCATTTTATTCAGAGTGGACCATTTTACTATATGCCATAGTATATAATGCGACTTGAGCATTCACATATTTTGGTATCTATGGGATCCTGGAACCAAACACCAGTAGATAGCAAAGGCAAAATGTACTTTTAAGAAAGAAAGACAGACAGACAGCTGGTGATTGCTCAAGACCATTTGATGTCAATCCACTGCCTTTTCAATATCCCGCTGTCTCCTACTTACCCAATGAATGGTTATGGTTGACAAGGGAAGGAAAGAAAACTCACAGTTCTTTATTTCTAAGGCAAAAAGATGTCACAAAAACACAGAACAATTTTCTTAACAGTTGGGAAGCCCTATTGGGAAGAATATATAGCAGTGAGACTTTAGCACCGTTTTCTCCTGGTATTTAAATATCACAAAATGTTACAAGGGAATTATTATGTGAAAAAATATATATGTGAGTACATCATACTCTCCATCAAATCTCAAATGAAAACTGAGGGATATGTGACCAAGCAATATTGGAGTGTGTTCAAGCTGGCAAAAGTTATTAATGAGTAAAAACTAAGAGACTGCAGCAGTTTGCTTCAACTTAAGATGAAGAGTTAGAAGGCATGATCATCAGGTTTGCAGACGACACCAAATTCGGAGGGATAGCTAATACCCCAGAAGACAGGAACAGAATTCAAAACAATCTTAACAGATTAGAGAGATGGGCCAAAACTAACAAAGTTCAGCAAATATAAATGAAAAATACTCCACTTAGGCAGAAAAAATGAAATGCAAAGATACAGAATGGGGGATGCATGGCTTGAGAGAAGTACATGTGAAAAAGATCTTGGAGTCCTTGTGGATAACAAGTTAAACATGAGCCAACAATGTCATGAGGCAGCTAAAAAGTCTGCATCAATAGGAATATAGTGTCTAGATCCAGGGAAGTCATGCTTCCCCTCTATTCTGCCTTAGTAAGACCACATCTGGAATCACAATTCTGGGCACCACAATTTAAGGGAGATGTTGACAAGCTGGACTGTGTTCAGAGGAGAGTGACTAAAATGATCAAGGGTCTGGAGAACAACTATGACGAGTGGCTTAAAGAGCTAAGCATGTTGAGCCTGCAGAAGAGAAGGCTGTGAGTGGACATGATGGCCATGTATAAATACATGAAGGGAAGTCATAGGGAGAAGGGAGCAGGCTTGTTTTCTGCTGTCCTGGATAGAGGCTAGGATGCAGAACAATGACTTCAAACTACAGGAAAGGAGATTCCACCTAAACATTAGGGAGAACTGTGAGAGCTATTCAGCAGTGGAACTCTCTGCCTCGGAGTGTGGTGGAGGCTCCTTCTTTGGAGGTTTTTAAACAGATGCTGGATGGCCATCTGTCAAGGATGCTTTGAATGCAATTTTCCTGCTTCTTGTTAGGGCATTGGACTGGATGTCCCATGAGATCTCTTCTAACTCTATGATTCTATAACACTACTGGGAAGGGCATATCTTTGCCCCTGCTCTCCCTTCCCTCCTGGTGAGTTAATTGAGAGCTCACCAGGTCCAGAAGTGTGAATTTGGCATACGTGGATTGGTATAGTGATATATATTGTATGTAGGATACAAAATTCATTTCTATTTCATGAGACGAAGCGGATTTTTAGTGTAGTTTTGTAATTGTGATGTAGTTTATATGTTGTTGTAACTGCCCTTTTGTAAATTGTCTTTTATATGTGTGTAAACCGCCATGAGTCGCCCTAAAGGGCTGAGAATGGCGGTTAATAAATGCATCAAATAAATAAATAAATAAATAATATACCTTATACACACAAAATGACCAATCTAATATTCATGGAACTCCCTCCCTAAGGATATTAGATCACTCCCTCCCTACTGACATTCCAAAAAAAATTAAAAACCTGGCTTTTTGAACAAGCCTTTGAAAATGCAGTGTAATGGATGAATATGGAACCCAGGAAAGAATGAACATGGAACGGCTTGACAATGTCTTTGGAAAATGAGGTAATAGGAAGTTACTGATGTTTTATGCTTTTAATGCTTTTTACAGGGTTTTTATAATGTGTGTTAAATGTTTTAAATTTAGTTTTAATTTTGTTATGTTCATCATGACATTGAATCGTGCCAGTGTGAACTGCCTTGAGTTGCCTTCGGGCTGAGAAAGGCGGCATAGAAATGCAGTGAATAAATAAATAATAAATATTTACACAATATTTTCTGCATGAAATGTGTACTTTAAACAATCAGAAAGTGAAGTGTCACTATCTCACCAGCCATGTGGACAATCTTTGATACATAAATATTTTGGTTTTTGGAATTCCAGATAAGGGATGCTCGTTTCTTCCTCTAGAAATGCTTCACAACCTTTTGGAATATTCAAATACTGGGAAATAACAGTAGAGAAGTATTCTTTTTCTCCTGCAGAAGAGGAAAAACCAAGTACAGTAATGATTTGTTCTTGCAGATGAGGACAAAATAGTACAGGATTTAGATGCCTACTGGTAACATGGAGGTTCTACAACACTTTACTATCTGTGAATAGGGACAGTATTTTTCCTGACTAAATGACACAGAGTGAACAGGTGTGATCCTCAAGATTTTAAAAAGAAGCCCGATGAGCGCCTGCCCCAAATGAATAGCAGATGTACATGTGTTGGCATAAACAATTACTAAGAATATATGTTTCACAGCATGAAGTTCTCTTGCCATTTTGGCCCCAGGAGGGATCAACACCAGAAGGCTGTGTTGTAGCAGTGACTTACAACCAAGACCACAGCAGTTTAGCCAGCATTAGTGCCTCTGTGTTACTTTGTTCTCAGTGTGGAGGAGACACCCGGCAGGTGCAGTGCCTGACACTTTTTGCTTCAGCTGCGTTGCATTCATCAAAATCAAAGTGAAGCGTCAGGCTAGTAATGGCTTGGCAACTTCCACGGCATTAGCAATTCCATGCTCATTAATGGGTAGCACCTGGTTGATGGCATCCCAAGAGCAACTTAAGTAATGCTTGCATACATTTTGTTGGGGAGGAACAATCAAAGCTTGGAAAAAAGAAGCAGCACACAACATAGTTACCTATAACTAGTTATTTAAAGCTACAGTCCAATGGCATCATGTAATATCCCATATGCATATAGTTTGAAGGTAATGTTAAATAATATTTTTACGTAATGTTTATGCATGAAACTCAGTTGGTGTACATTTAACCATCAGGAAGCAAAGGCATCACAGGGTTGTTGTAGGTTTTTTAGTGACCTCACTACCTCTGAGGATGCTTGCCAAAGTGCAGGCGAAACGTCAGGAGAGAATGCCTCTAGACCATGGCCATACAGCCCAAAAAAAACCTATAACAACCCAGTGATTCCGGCCATGAAAGCCTTCGACAATACAAAGGCATCACAATTTCAGATACCTATGAGGACAACTTTGGATTCTGGAGTGTTTTGGAAATCTGCATAAAGGGTGTTAAACATGTATTCACTTCCTTCCTCTGCAATGGCCAGCCTGGCCCACACTGCCAACTTACTGTCCCTCGCCTATGCATGCCTGGAGGAGACTCTGGGGATCACAGAAAAATCTGGTTATGTTACCACAGCCATATGCAAAATGTTTACATCAGCCACTGAGACTTCTAGGGTACTGGTTCTTAAACTGTGGATCCCAACCCCAAATGAAGTCTCCTTAGCTCAATGTCCTGATTGACATACTTGTTTCTTTCTGGAGATCAAGCAACTAAAACATTAGAAGATTAATCAGTGAGGGCCAATTTTAATTTGTGGAACTAAGGAAACATTGGGTCATATTTAGAGAATATTTGACTTTGAATCGTTTCTGGCAGAGAGAAAGACACAATTATTGATGGTGTTTTCTTCTAACAATGAAGTCACTGTTGTTTATATAATTGTAAATTATCTCAAAATGACAACTATATTGAGTTTTTGCATGTTTTGTGAATTTGGTTAAATTTATAGGATGGATCAAATGATTCCTTAAATAAAAAGGAAATGTTTCATCATTTGGCACCTGTAGCTTTACTTCATATGCAGTTTCTCTTTTAGCTTACAACCACATTGCCACTATATCAGAAGCAAGCTTTGGACATCGTACTTTGCTAGGCCTTTTAGGCAGGTCAGACCTTCCCCCCCCCCTCCCCCTCTAAAGCAGCATGTGTTCAAGTACATTTTCTGGAAACCTTGATGTTTCTTGAAAACTCACCAGGGGTTTTCTCAGAAGATCAATCAAGATAGAAACAAAATCCTAAAAGACAGTTTCCCACTAGTATGAATGATCTGCTCCTAAGACACATTCTCAATTGACACAGAACGATGGGGAAATTCAGCAAGGATAGCCAGTGAGCTGTATAAATGGAATGTATGGTCTAGAACAGAAATGAAGAATGTGTGGTCTTCCAGATGCTGTTGGACTACAGTCCCCATCAGCTCTGACCAGCACAGGCACAAGAGAGAGCCAATGGAATTTGCAGTCCCACTGTGCCCATTCCTCATGCCTGCTATAGAACACAGTTGGGCAAAAGAGGGTGCTATTGTGGCTCCTGAGCCACTTCTTGCTTTTTTTTTCTTTTCTTTTTTTGGTTTGGTGGCAAAAATGGAAGGAGGAAGTAGCTTCTTATGGAAGCCTCTAGAAGTGGAATTCACCTTTTAAATAATTTGCATTGTTTCTGAAGGAGTCCACCTTCAGAGGAGGAAACGTACAAAGTCAAAGCAACACTTCTTTCAGATCCAGACTGGACTTCCTACTTCCAATTCTGTCTTGTTTGATTTTGGCACAGTCCACATGGCCTTCAGAGAGGGACATGAAAACACCCCTCCTTGAGCAGGTGCCATTGAGTATACATCAGCGATATACCTAATTTTGAGGATACATGTACAAGGATCAGTTAGGAGACAAATTGATGCACATCTTGCTCATAGAAGCTAGCCACTATGCTAAAAAGAATGTCCCCCTGTCTGCTCCTCAGATGGGTCTTCCCCTTTCTCTCCTTCCCTTTCTTTTTCACATTTTAATCTTACCTTTCTGCCTCAGGTGCCCAGAACCTATGTCACTTGCCTGGATCTACTTAGGAAACTGGGGATGCCTTCACAACCTTATCTGAAGATGATATAGGCATCAAGTCCTCCATTATTTGATGTATTTACCTAAAACAAACAGCAAAATAGAAATTACATCTTATTATATTACCCATATTGTTTGCATTTTGACTTCCTTTCCTTTATTTTCCTTCCTTCCTTCCTGTCTGTCTTTTTTAAAATTCTATTTATTTACTTCTTTGCTAGGGGGTTCAATACAACCCATGTGGATTTTAACTTCAAAACATGCATATCAGAGGCTGAGAAACATTGACTTGAAGCTGAATATTTTCACTAGGCTGAGACTTCCCTAGTGAGAATCGAAGCTGCTTGGAGACTTGAACCCAATTTCCCCCTTTCCAAGCACATTCCTCTAGCCACTGGCACAATATCATACTGGCATTCTGACAAAGGAAAGGCAGTTGTGATCCTCTTTGCAAGCTCTTATAGTCCTTTCCATACTGTGCCTTGAATGGCTTCTGCACACTTATTCAGGATCACACCAGAGGCTTATAGGAACAGACGGAAGCCAGATTCTTGATAAGAAAAACAAGACTCTCCTTCACTTGAGAGGCTGAAGAAACCCGTTTGGATTCAGAGGTTTTTCATCAAAGCTTTGGCTTCTGTACCAGAACCTACTGCTGCTAATTCCACACCAGAGAAATAGGCAGAAACACCACGAAGGGAAAATAAAATAAAATAAAATCAGAAGCTTATTTCCCTTTCAGACTGGGATTAGGCAAACCATTGCTAAGATTCTTCTTAATCGCCTTAGCTCAAACCTAATTATGGTGGAACAAACCAGCCTGGGGAAAAACACAACCAATCTCTTTCCACGCTGGCATTAATGGACTGTTTGAATACAGCTCAGGGAAAAACAATGCCGTAAAGGGTGATAGCTAGCTAAAGTCTGAGAGGATGCACTTCGTTGGAACCAGGAAATTGAGTTAATGAAGACTATATCTCATCATACCCACAAATCCATGTAGCTACATTTCAAATTGGAAAGGCTTGACTGCACACAAGCCAGGTTCCTATCCTCCAACATTTCATGGATGAAACCAGGACATATGTGGCCAAGCAATATGAGAGTTTGGTTAAGATGACAAAAGCTATTAATGAGGAAGACACACACACACACACACACACACACAAGGAGTTTTGGAAGAGGAATATTTTGCTCTCTCCTTTTCAATCCTCTCATTGGATTAATTAAAGGCAAACTATTTTTGTACTTTGAACTCACCTGGCAGTAAGTTGAGAACAAAGAGGGAAATGAGAGAAGGAGAGAAAAACTGGGACATTTTAAAAGCACCTGAATAGTGGATCAAAGAAAAGGAATTGGGACTGTCCCAGGGCCCTTCCAGATAGGCCGTCTACCCAGGAGCATCCGAGTTTTAAAACCACAGATGTTCCTAGGGGCTCATCTTCAGACACCCCAGAAAAAGAGCCCTTCTGGGACTTCCTGGGAGAATACCCTGACACTCTAATCCCCTCCCCCAAAAATGATGCGCCAGGAGAAGTGGGGGGGGGGGCAGGAGCGATTTTCCTCCCCCCCCCCTTTCTCCTGGTGCATCATTTTTACACACCAGGAGAACTCCAGCAGCCCTATAATGAAGGCTGGGTAAGTTCTTTAACTTTTTACACTGGTTTTCAGTTCTTTTGGGGACAGGGTTTATATACTCACAGTTTTCTGGGCTCATTAAGCCCAGAAAACCATGGGAATACTGTCTGGACTGCAGTCCAGGCACCAGAAGTAGTGGGTTTAAACCACGCCTTCCAAGAAGCCATGGAAGAAACCCACTATCAAATGAATTTGCCACAAACCAGGGTTTTCCTGGTTTGTAGTGAATTAATAGTTTGTCCAGGATGTCATCTGGACAGCCCCCTTTTTTATTGTGGTAACTTCCACAATAAAGGGACTGTCTAGATGTGCCCCCAGTGAAATGGGGCTAGTTGCAGGATAGGCTGTCCCTGTTCAATACAGAAGTCCCTTTTATTTGACTCCCAGCAGTTGGCAACTTTATCCCTATGTTTGCCTTCTGTGGATTTTTTTCCCCCTTTAAAATGTGTTCACATTAATTGCTGGAGTTGTCATCCTTCAAGGTTCCTCTCCCTTTCTAAGGTCTCTAACATACACTAGAACTGGCAGGAGATGTGCCATCTAGCTTCCAATGCACATGGCTATTAATGCAAGTACATGGACACTGACACCAGTAAGTGTAATGAATACCAGAGCAGTATGCCCACTGCAATGGCACAAGCAGGATTTTCAATTACTGAGTTCAGACTGTAGGGTGGTTACTGGGTTTTTTCCTCATCCCCATATAGCTTTACTCAGAAGAGCAAATATTCTCCTAGCTTTTAAATCAGAATAGAATAAGCTATTGCAGAATGAAATAGTGGGAAAGGAGGCATCTGCCCATTTGAAACCTTCACAATATAATAGTGAAATAGAGAAGGAATGTTAAAGCATGATTCTTGGTGTGAAAATAGAATATGACAAGCATATCCCCAAAGACTGCAGCCAGAGTATTGATATTATTCTAATTACAATGTGTTCTGCTTTGTTTTTAACTTGCATTAAGATGTAATGTATCTCCTCCCTCAACTAATTCAATAATGTGTTATTTTAGAACAATGATGGTGAACCTTTTAGAGACTAAGTGCCCAAACTGGGTTGGAGTGGGGGGGGGGGGGCACTTGGTTTGTGGCAGCCAGGGTGGGCGATCAAGTGGGAAATGGGAAAAAGAAGCTGGTTTGAAGAGGAAGGCCAAAAGAAGGCAAGCTTCAATCAGAAAATTAAGTGATTTGGATATTTCCTTCCTGATGCTATTGCTGCTTCCAAACATCAAGTAAGAGGCTTAGGGGCCACCTTTATTCACTCCTGGCGTCAATAAGAAGATATCATAATTGGATGTCAATGGGAATATCATGTCCAGATATTTTCCTGGAGCTGAATGTGTTGCAAAGATACACATCCTAAGGATCACCAAAGATCCTTTCAGGTACCTGTTGTAACATATTCAGGACACATCCAGGACAATAGGTAGATGTGTCTCCATTAATCTCTCCACTTTCTGACAGCATGGAAATAGCCATGGGGTGAAGAGGTTGCACAGTGTGTACAAGGTGAGTTTGGAGGCTTTGCCATGAAAGAAGTAGTTATATGATATTAAAATGTTTCCCTATGCAAAATCTCAGCCAAATGTTTTAGTACTGTAATGAAATGTAAATCTAAAGGATTAACATAAATGTAATAATCAGCCCTGTTTCAATGTAAACATGCACAATACAAAACTTCCATATCCATATATTTATTATCTAATCTTTTAACCTAAATTTAACATACTAAGACTTTCCTGTCAATTTCTTATCTATACATATCTCCAGTTCCATTTATGAAAATATTAGAAATTATTTCACCACTATTACTCTCAACCCAAGCACAACCGTATGTATGTAGATCAGGTCCAATTCTGTCTCAGGCGGAAGAGCTGAGGTGTTCCAGGACAGCACATGGTTCATTGTTTATTTTATTGTGTTTTTGTTGCTGTTCTTGTTTTCTACTGCCAGGGGTAGGGAGAGGTGATTATGGAGTCTTCTGCTTCACATACCAATGAAACCTGGAAGCCTTTAGGTACTATGCACCTTGGATTTAGTGGTGATAGAAGGTAGTCATTTACCTTTCTGTTTCAGACAGCAAGATGTCTGCAGCCAGCCAAGCCAACTAAGGAAACAAAGCCTGGGAGTATCATTTGCCTCTCTGTCTCAGACAGCAACATGTCTTCAACCAGCCCTAGTGTTGACAGTTTGGATGACACTGGAAAAGGGTGTTGTGAGATGGCCTGATATGAAAGCAAAAAGCCAAACTCATCTGGTAGATGGGAGTTTGCAAGACTGGATTCACAAATCATTGTTGCTAGCAGGTTTCCTCCATTTGAGTGGATGGCTTACCTGGCAGTAGGCAGGGAGCTACCTCATTTCTGGCTGTACTCAACTCTAGGTTCAAAATTTAAAGCAGTCAAAAGGTGGTAGCTGTTAGCTTCCATATCATTTCCAGCTATTTTTAATCTGCATCAGATTTTAGCTAGGTGTTAAATGTTTTCCAGGATATATTTTCATCATCTGAGGGCCCTTCCACACAGCCCTATATCCCAGAATATAAAGGCAGAAAATTCCACATTATCCGAATGTGGACTCAGATAACCCAGTTCAAAGCAGATATTGTGAGATTTTCTGCCTTGATATTCTGGGATATAGGGCTGTGTGGAAGGGCCTTTAGTAGTGGATTCAGCACAGAACTGACATGGAAGTTACTAGTTATCAAGACAGTCAATTTTGTTAAATCAACTAATCTGTTTCCAATCTCTAGCCCAGATGGGTTTTATCTGTGTATGATTCCAGAATGTTTAGTAAAAAAAGAAATATCAAAATGCATGACTAAATCTTCTTTTACAATATTGGCAAACAGGCATTCTATATTTAGACTAAGTATGGAAGTTATTATTTGATATCATTTGTGTTGACCAGTGGTGGGCTCTAGATAAATTTCCAGCTATTGTTGAATTCCAGCTGTGATCAATCTCAGATACAACAACTCATGGGGTGATGGGTTCTGTAATCCAACAAAATCTGTCGGCCAAGAGCCTTCCCACCTCCACCTTAGCCTGATGGTGATTCTGTTGATGGATTATCTCTTTCTGAGGAAATTCAGGATCTGATTCAGGCCCGATGTACAATGGCTCATATAATGTAATTTGACTGCATTGAACTGCATTATATGGTAATGTAGATATGGCCTGTGTTCCAAAATAAACCTTCACAAAGACTTCTTGAAGAAACTGTAGAAACAAAAACTCTTGTAAAAGAATATATAAGATTTATATCTGGTGACCTGGTCTCTTTTCCAGAGATAAGCTAAAGAGTATATCATATCATCATTGGCTAAACTCTATGGTTCTATTGTTTTGCCAGACAGAGAAAACAATCTGAATACAGTTCTGTACACGAACAGAAATCCATGGAGGCAAAAAGTATCAGCTTTCCTTCTATTAAAAAAAAAGTATTGTGATATGACCCTACTTCAAAGGACAATACAGGTGTCATTTTTTCTGAGTTACATAATGGTTCCCTGCACACTAGGCCAAACTGCAACTAAAATTTACTTACATGTTGACTCATAATTTAATAATTTATTCAGTGGTTCTTGTCTTGTTGGAAATCTTGTCTCAATAGGATTCAGGTCTAGGTTTCAAGTCTCATATGCAGTCTAAAATACTACTTTGAAGAGGGATCATGCTATATGCTACAACTAGTCATGATTCTTTCCTGAAATCCTTCTAAATACATATAATGTGCATATTTACGTATATATTTGGTATAGTGGAGGTTTGGCTTTTACCTTTTCTACATTTCAGGGAAACCCGTTTATCCATTCTTACTGTGATGTGAAATGTAAGGTTAATTGCTTAAAGGGAGACTGTGCATGTAATAATGCAGGTGAATAGTCTTTTAATGACTATCAAATCATAGACTGTATGCAAGACTTCCAACAAACCTGAGTATAACATTAGTGTTCATTCTAATTAGAACAGTTGGGTTTCACTTATAAAAGTAAAACGTACATGTTCATATTTTGTTATAGCTTGAAGACAATGAGTAATTCTTTCCATCACAAGTCCAGATGTATGCATTAATAATACAGGGTAGGTAACTTGTAGCCTCTCAGATAGTGACCTAAATCCATTTTTAAATGAATAGGCACATTCAGCAAAGTTATGGCCTTGAGTATTGTAAGACCTGAGTAGAGCTGCTGAGGATAAGGTGACTAGGAGCCCTCTTATTCATTTATCAGGTTGCCATAAGTTGAAATTGACTTGAAAGCAGGAAACAATAAAAAGAGTAATCCCATTAAAACCATTAGATTGAGCTATGTCATGACACTATTCAACAATTGATGGAACAGATCTACTCTAGTTGGGACTAAGCAACAAGATGCAAACCATGGCTGGATTGCAGCTTCCATCATTCCTTCCCATTTGTAGCATTACCTGATGTGATTTACTGACCAACAACCTTTAGAGAATTACCAGCTGACTACCTCTGCACTAAGGCATACACAAATAAGATGACGCAAAACAAGAGTGGGAATCATGCCCCTCTCCATAGGCTTTTAGCTCTCAGCATTGCTCAACAGTGGCTGTGTTAGGCTGAGCTCATGCATGTTGCAATGCACAGCATTTGGGGAATTTCATCATTCCCCATCATAGAAGGTAAATGACCACAATGGGTTTAAAAAAAAACCAAAAAAAACCCCAGTGTTGCATCCCTATTGTATCCCTGTGGAAAGACTCACAAAAGAAACTCTTTTCAACATCTTATATTTAGAGTTTTACCTCCACTGTATAATTAATGAAATTTGACACCACTTTAACTTCCATGACTAAGGGCCCTTCCATGCAGCCCTATATCCCAAGATATCAAGGCAGAAAATCCCACATTATCTGCTTTGAACTGGGTTACCTGAGTCCACACTCAAATAATGTGGGATTTTCTGCCTTGGTATTCTGGGATACAGAGCTGTGTGGAAGGGCCCTTAGTGCTATGGCAACATGGGAGCTGTAGCTTTACAAAGTCTTTAGCATTTTCTGGCAAAGAGTGCTGGTGTCTCACCAAACTACTCCCATGATCGCATATCATTGACCCATTGCATTATTTATTATTTATTTATTTACTGCATTTTTATGCCGTCCTTCTCACCCCAAAGGGGAGTCAGAGCAGCTTACAATATATATTTTCATACAATATATTATATTATTAGCATAGTGCAATATCAGTATTATATATTACTATATTGCACTATACCATTATATTGTAATATTATTAGTAATATTACATGTAATGTAAATATATAATTATAATATTGTATTATTATTATTATTACTAGTATTATATTGTATTACATTATAATATTATAAATATTATATGTATATACAATATACTAATATTATTAGTAAAGACAAGATGGAAATGTCTTCTGCTCCCCTCTGTCTTCACTCTGGCCAGAGTAGCAGCTGGTGCCACTGGGGGGAGGGGCCTCTCAAATGATGATATAGGCCAGTGGTTCTCAACCTGGGGTCCCCAGATGTTTTTGGCCTTCAACTCCCAGAAATCCTAACAACTGGTATACTGACTGGGATTTCTGGGAGTTGTATGCCAAAACATCTGGGACCCCAGGTTGAGAACCACTGATACAGGCAGAAGACAAGATGGAAATGTCTTCTGCTCTCCTCTGTCTTCGCTCTGGCCAGACCACTTTGTACTCAAAGTGGTGCCAAATTGCATTAATTCCATGGTGCACCCTAAATCTACTAGGATGTGCAGTGTTCCAATACCTCTCTACTAAAAAGTAAACCCCACTAGAGTCAGAGAAACATGTATCCAGCTATGTGTATTGCATTTAGCAAAAATCCCATGCATCATCTTTACTTTGGTCTCCAGAATAAACACAGTTCCTTGTGGTAGGATGTTTCTGAAATCGCATCTTTGCTTCTGTTTTTTGAATTAGTTGCAGTTATTTCTGTTTTAGGAGTGCTACAGATAGAGTGCTTGGAAAGGTACCTCACTTGGGCATTTTATTAACTCATCCAGTGCTTTATTTTATTTAACTCTGCTTGTTATTCTGAAATACTTCAGCAATATAGCAAAGAGAAGCATAAACAGAAACATAACAAAGCGTTAAGATACAACCTCAAAGCAAAACAGTAGCTCTTAAAATATATAGATGACATACTACTGGAAAGCCTTCCATGAATTATACTTTTTAAAAACATGCAGTGAAAACCAGGCATCACCAATAGCTCATGAGCAGGAACAGAATTCCATAAAGTTGTCACGGAACAAAAGATCCCATCTCCAAGGGCTTCCCTGGGACAGAGAAGGCAATACTATTGGAAAGGGCTCCTATAGATGGTTGCAGGAAACAGGTGAGGAATTGTTGTTGAGTTGTTTGCCATCAAATCAACTTTGATTTATAGCAACTCTATGTATGAGACACCTCTAAAAGGTCCTGTTATTAACACCCTGGGTCCAGTCTTGCAAACTCAGGGCTTTAGCTTCCTTAATTGAATCAATTCTTCTGAAATGTGGTATTCCTGTTTTTCTTCTACTTTCAACTTTTACCAGCATTACTATCTTTTCCAATTAGATTGATGGTGTCATGCATGAGCCCTGAAACAAGGAATGGGAAAGTCTCAAAACCCCAAAGGTTAAACTAGGGGGCTGAGCCCCCCCTTCCAAAATGATCTGAAAAAACGGACCACTAAAACCTCTATTTAGCTGGACCATCTCTGGCAATAGCGCATTCTTAGGCATTATAAATTAGAAATGGTACTATACAATCAAGTACTAACAAACAATAAGAGTGATTGCCTTTGATAGTATCTATACATTTACTACACTAAACACATGAAGGTGTTTAACTACAGTGAACTCATAAAGGGCATTTTTACATATACATGGTACTTGCAAGCATCCTTGTGTTTAAGGATATTTGAATAATAATGGATGGGGAAAGTAATTTGCCCTCCTTTGGCAAGTACCTATGAGAAGGCAAAAACAATAACAACCGTTCCGCCTATATTCAACCCCATTCCAGGGTCCATGTTCTCATTATATATCCACATTATATTAGCCTTAGTTTAGTTATTTTAGATTCTTGTGAGATTTCAGTCTTGATTGACTTTAGAATTCAGTTATTGATCTTTTTGGCAGTTCCAGGGTAACCAAAGAACTCTCTTCTACCAACATATTTCAAATGAGTTGATCCTCCTCCTGTCTGTTTTCTTTGTGGTCATAGTAGAGGCCACAAGGTCCTTCAAACAATATGGTCCCCAGTTCTTTGACTCTTTGACAATTAACAATTTTTTTATCAGATTTATCGGGTGAAGATAGTTTCTCGGTGAGGTTCCTTCCACAAAAGCATTACATGCTAATTACTAGGACATTCTGTCAACAGCTGCAGCTTTCAGACTAAGGGCTCTTCCACACAGGCCCAAAACCTGTGATGGATTTTAAATCCCAGTTCCTTTTATCATTTTACCCTGTCTGGAAGGGCCTTAATTTAGTGACAGAATCCCAGCAATCCAGTTCAATGACTAGACCCTCATGAACAAGCTAATCATGACAAAGATGGTTGAAAGACACACACACAGAGACTGTCTAACTGTACGTTTAAAGGGAGTGCAACTCCATCTACAAAAGGCAGTCTACCAGTCCCTCATTTCACAAACAAAGCATGTATTTTGACAGGATTTAATTGTAGGGCCCATCCAGATGGGCCTTAAAACCAAGGCCTGCCTTGGTTTTACCAGAAGCATCCAAACAACAACTTTGGCAAAACTGAATTAATTTGGAACAAATAAATACCAAGTAAGACACCCACCCACCTCCTCCTTCCAAACCCCAAAATAAGCCATTGAGAGTAAAAACAAACAAACAAAAAAAAAACCTCTAGGCATGAAAAAAAAAATGATGTGCCAAGAGAAGGGGAGGCCCGAGGAGGGATGTTCTTCCCCTTCCTTTCCGGATGCATCATTTCCTAGCACCAGGGGGGCATGAGGAGGAAGATAATGGTGGCAGGGTAAGTTTTTTAAACTTTTAAGGACTTATTTTGGCGGGCTTTGGGGTGGCTGCATGCCATCCCGGTTGTTATTGGAATGTATTGTTGGAGGCTTTCATGGCGAGAATCACTGAGTTGTTGTGAGTTTTCCAGGCTGTATGACCATGTTCCAGAAGCATTCTCTCCTGACGTTTCACCTGCATCTATTGGCATGACACCTCTCCCCCGGAGAGCCCAGGGTTTGTTTGGGGGTTTTTTTTGGCATGGATTTGTGGGAAGCCTGGAAGTCCCTCATACAGGCAGAGTCCTAGAACCAATGCAAGCTCACCTGATTCTGATACTAGAGAAAAACTGAGGTTATAGGAACCATTGCTCTTAGCAACTCTTAAATTCAGCCAAGAGTGGGTGGCTCAGGCAATCTCCATAAACCCGTTGTAGTGGTAGGTGCATTTACATTGTAAAATTAAATGCAGTTTGACAGCACTTTAACTTCCATGGCTCAATGTTGCGGAATCCTGGGAGTTGTAATTTTGGTGAGGCACCAGCACTGTTTGGCAAAGCAGGCTAAAGGCCTTGTAAAACTACAACTCCCATGATTCCACAATATTGAGCTATGGCAGTTAAAGTAGTCTCAAACTGTGCTAATTCCGTCTTAACACATGGGCACATTGGGCTGTTGCCATGGGGACAAGAGCCCCATGCTTGTCTATGCGCAACTAGAATTTAACTCTAATTTTCCAGTCATCTATTTCAACATTCAAATCTCCTCCTAACTTTGTGGAAGGAGAAAAAAATAGGACTTGTAGTAGAGAGTCGGCATGTTTGTATTTGCAAGAGAAATGTTACTGTTTTTATTGCTTGCAATGTTATGGAAACAGAATATTGTAGCGGATTCATGGGAGGCAATGGGGACAATCATTGCTGATCGTGTGTATTTCCATTACCCTTCACTGTTTATATTCCAAGAATTCTATTTGTGTGGCAGAGGGCTAGAGGAAGTGTAAGAAAGGGAAATGAAGAAAAAGAAACTGTAGACTTGTTACGTGGTATCAGTAAATATAAGTTTATTTTACTGAAAAATTACATTTTTGTTCCTGTGAGTGGTTGTGTAGACAGGGACCAGTGGACTGCTTTGTCCAGGGGGCTATAATGCTGTTAAGACGGCCCTGACTCATTCTACAAGTTAGACATATACAATCAGAGAATGGGTATTCTCATTGGCTATACTATCTTTCTGTCATGAAACTGCTTCCCAGCTGGTTCCATTTCTACTCTTTATTAAATACAAGGCCTAAAGCAGGGGTCTCCAAACTAAGGCCCGTGGACCGGATGTGGCCCTCGAAGGTCATTTACCTACCCCACCCCCCGGCCTAAACTTTAGACTTAGGGTTGCCCTTATTCTGAATCAACTTGAAGGCACACAACAACAACAATCCCAATTAACTTGACTATCTCATTGGCCAAAAGCAGGCCCACACATCCCATTGAAATACTGAGAAGTATGTTGGTTGAAATTGTTCTTCATATTAAATATTGAACTGTTCTTTCATGTTTGTTTGTACTACAAATAATATGTGTGCAGTGTGCATAGGAATTTGCTCATTTTTTTTCCAAACTATAGTCTGACCCCCCCCCCCCCCCCCAACAGTCTGAGGGTCTGTGAGTCGGTCTTTGGCTTAAAAAGTTTGAGGACATCTGGCCTATTTATTTATTTATTTCCAATATTTCTATCCCACCCTTCTCAATCCCTAAAGTGTTATGAGTTTACATGAGCTTTTGCTGCACTTGTTCCTACGGTGTTTTAGCTAGAAGCAATAGCTGCTGGTGGAAATTGTGTGCTGGTTTGTGGCTATTGTCTGTTATGGCCTGCAGTGGACTATGGCACCACCTTGATTTGTTTTTATTGCTCCTTGGGGTTATTGATTTATTTTATCTGCCACCATTCAGTTTTTATAGTGATTATATTTTTGTTTTCATAGTTTTTACGTTCTTGTGAGACATTCTGAATGTGTATCAGATAAAAATACTGAGGATAAATAAAATGAAATAAAGCAGTGGTGTTGTTGTATTAGCCCCTTTTACCTGGCTTTTGCAATAATATGGCAAAAAGTGTGTGTGTGTGGGGGGGGGGGGGCTGAAAACACAAGTTCTGCTTTTTTAAAAGTAAGATTGCAATTTGTGTGGTATTATTGTTGATAACCCACAAGTACAGATTTATAGTAACTACAATTAGACCAGAATTATTGCAATTTAACACCATTTTAACTTCCATGGCCCTTTCCTATAGTGGTATTTTTAGTTTGCTGTGAAGTGTCTCACAAAACTACAAATCTCAGCAATCCATAGCATTCCGAGTTAGTGGTGTCAAACTCTATTCTGTGATATGAATATAGCCTATATCAAGGGTTTGCAATTGCAACCCTCCACATGTTTTGGGACTGCAATTCCTATTATTCCTTGTTGGTGGTGGTGGTGCTGGCTAGGGCTGATGAAAAATTTTGGCCAAAATCTTCTGAAGGGGGGCAGTTGCAGAATTTTTCATAAATTATTAAGACTTGTAGTTGAAATAAATCACAAACCATATTTGATGTATCTGTGGTCACGACATTCATCACTTCTCATTGGATAGAATAAGCTGTGCTTGGACAAAGTTTTGAAATGCATGCCCAGAACATCCATCATTTTCTGACATTACTGGAAGCTTGTTTTGTTTTTTTTAAAAAAAACAAAAACAAAAACAGGCAGACTACAAACTGTCCCATAATTAAAATGCCTTTTCCTTTTAAAGCATCCATTACATTTCACTTTTCTGTGACAGTATGTTGGGCTGAGATACTGATCTGGTGTAGTAGTTCTCCTATTCAGCTGTTTAAGCTATACTTGTGTACATACGTTCATATATGTATGTCTATATATCCCAATAACCAATAATTGTAGAACATGTTTCAACCAGCCCGTTGAACACACTGGAAGAAAGGAATTGATCCCTGCTGTTTCATTTATTAGATGGTGTAATACCACAGAAATCGTTTCCACAATATCCCAAACTAAATCATTTATTCTTGACAAAAATCCAATAAAGAGCTCAATCCTTCTCCATAGGCAGATAAAGCCCAGATTAATGGCACTGCCTAGATCAGAAAAAAAATTGTGGGGAAAATGAAAGTGAGATAGAGAGGCTGCTCCTTTCATTTCTCTTCCCTTTCCCAAGGCTGCCACAGCTTCAGTTTTTATTACAAAAAGCCGCCTAAGTATTACAAGCTAATCCGTAAATCCCAGCCTAGTAAAATATGTGACGGATTTTGTAAATTATGCCCTTTACAAATCTGATTGAACTCTTCCTCCCGCTGCCCCCGTTAGCTTTTCCTTCCCTGGCCTTCCGCCATCCCCACCTCTCTTCTGAGTTTGTTTGTTTCTCCCACCAAATTGCACATTTTCCTTCTGCACCAGTTTAAGGGTGTTAATGTTTTGATTCTGTTGTGGCTTGGAAGACTTCCTCTGTGGCTCTTCCGTAGGTACAACTAAAGATGCCAGTTGCCTGTGCCTTTTAGAAGCTGCTGAAGTCTTTTGTCTTGTGACATACCAGGCATGCTCAGATGCTCCAGAATTTCCTAGATGAAAATGGGGTGCGTGTAGCAGTGAAACAGCAGGCTGTGGGCAAGATGGTTGAAGTTGCATTGTCAAAGGCTTTCATGACCAGAATCACTAGGTTATCGTAGGTTTTTTCAGGCTATATGGCCATATAGCCTGAAAAAACCTACAACGACCCATGGTTGAAGTTATTGATGAGGAAGAAAATACAAGCTAGGAGAGGTCAATGGGGGAAAATGTAGGGAGGAATGAGAAACTGAGATCTTTTTAAAATATCTGAAAAAGAGGAATAATCAAGAGTGTGGGAGAGTATGCCCAATTGAGCAACGAGAGGGTCTTTAAGTTTACTTAGCAATAGAATCTTTCTTTCTAAAGCAGAGTTAGGGGTCTTCTGGCAGCCTACATATACTGGCCTACAACTTGCTTCAGCTCTATCAACCATAGTGTAGGATTTTAATCCAATTCATGTGGAGGGCCAAAAGGTTTCCCAGTGTTGTTCTCAGGGCTTATCTCTGTAATATTTTTATTCTGTGGCTATCATAGAAACTGAAAGGTATGGGGCCCATTTTTGGCCACTACTCCCCCATGGGCCACACAAACCCATCTCAGTCCTTTTGAAATGACATTACATTGCACTGGACATGATATTACATCACAGCTGGTAACCATTTTCAGGCAGTTTTAAATTATAATAAAGTGTTTTAGGAGGTCACAGGCATTTGGGAGATCTCGAACTTCTGTGCAACCATGTTTCTGGACTGTGTTTTGAATAATTTTAGGATAGACAATTGACCAGAACCCACCTCTGAGAATACCAATAGACTAAGAAAGCCTTCAGGAGTTTATTTGTGACATTTGTAGCCCGCCTTTCTCAGCCTTATGGCGACTTAAGGCAGCTTACAGAAATTGGCAGAATTTGATGACATACACTCATAAAGTATAATTAAAATAATTCATCCTAATATTTTAAAAACCATATCAACCATTAAAACCATTTATGAGCCAAGTGAGCCATTGTCTGCACTTTCCCCATCCTTTTGAAAGAAAGCTTCATTTAGTACAGGGGTCCTTAAACTTTTTAAACAGAGGGCCAGATTACAATCCTCCAAACTGTTGGGGGGCCAGATGATAATTTGAAACAAAACATGAATGAATTCCTATGCAAACTGTTCATATCTTATTTGTAGTGCAAAAACACTTAAAAACAATACAATAATTAAAATGCAGAACAATTTTAAAAACTTAGTAGTATTTCAATGGGAAGTGTGGGCCTGCTTTTGACTCATGAGATAGGATTGTTGTGTGTTTTCAAGTCATTTTGGACTTAGGTTGACCTTGAGTGAGGGCCGGGTAAATGACCTTGGAGGGCCGTATTCGGCCCTTGGGCCTTAGTTTGAGGACCCCTGATTTAGTAGAACAAAAGTACACCAAGATAACAAAATAATGATATATGAGGCCACCATCATTATAGGAAGTGTTAATGCACATCAGAAAGATGCATATATAGAGACATAACATCCTTCTACATCATAATGGACAAGTACTGAGGCTTCAGAGACTGTGTTGGTCCCAAATGGCCACAACCCCTTTCAAACTACCCTAGATAAAAAATAAATTTCTGTCTCCAAATGTCCCCATCTTTGTGGATTCTAGGGTGCAATTTTGCAACATGTTTATGTCCATTGACATATTTTGGAACATTCCCCCCAGCATCGTTTGCCACATTTCGACCAACCACAGCCTTCTAAGCCCAGGAGAAGCCTTTTCCTCCTAAATAACAGGTCATAGAAATCAACTGCCATCTCACACCATATTAGAAAAAAGCCTCTCCTGGGGCTAAAAGAACTGGGGCAAACAAAATGGAGCAAAACTGCCACCCACAGAGCAAAATATGCTTGAGGATATTTTGGAGCAAGAAACTGCAGGCAAAGAAATGACCCTAGGCTATATGCAGCAAGCTGGCCATATTTTCTTCATCTTTTCTGTACACATATTGCTGATGTAGAAGCACATCTGGACTGCAGATTAACATCTGCACTGAAGCCAATCATTTTAACTGACCAGATGCTTCTTTTGATGTAGATGATGAGGAACATCTTTGATTATGACTTTATATGGCAGGCACAGAGTGCAAGCAACCTGTGCATATAATTCTCTGCCTACCCTATCCCAGTGAGAAGCCAAGCCCTTTGGGGATGCTGCTCTGGCCATCAAATGCCATTAAAGAATCAGAGAAGGAGGGAGACTGGAGAGTTGGGTGGGTGGCTTCGTGAGCAGCTATGACCGTCTCTCATTTCCATTGACAAAAACCCTGGCTATTAGAAGGTTCCTTCTCAAAAGTCCTCCCGATCACTTTAATCATTAATAAACAAATTATTTTTCTTTTTGACTTGTCTCAGACTTGTCTTTTTTCTTCACAACAACATTCCAGTTTTCTGATCTTACAGATAGGAGGCGGTGGGTACATGGCAGTCGTTTTCCTCAGGATGACCCATTGACATATGACTGAGAAACTAGTTAAGACTACTTACAGTGCTGCATCTTCTGGATCCAACTACTTTTCAACATAATATGGATATTATGGAAGTAATATTATGGTTTTACTTTTTCTGGCCACTCCATTTTCTGCAACTTTGAATAGAAGAGTGACTGAAGCAGCAGCAATAGGAGTCGCAGAGATGAACTTTTACATCCCCTTGAAGGTTGGGTGGCTGCAGGTTATTTAATTTTCCACTTCCTAAAAAAGGGGGGAGACTTCTTTCCTTATTTTCTGTGGACATTCTCACAGTGGACCTTGATTCTTTTAAAATGACTCGCACCTTCTACTGACAAGTTTTTCAAACGCAAAAGCCTGGTACATTGGTAAGAGGTCTCCTAGAACATTTGTTCCCAGACCTTCTCCAGGAATAGCCTTTTGGTCTTCATTCGTGTACCACCCACTAAAACCATGTGCTTGTATTTCCTCTGCTCCTCACTACTTGAAGTCTTGTTAGCCCTGTTCTTTTTCTCTGCAAATTTTATTGGCTGCAAGTTATTCTGGCTCTCTAATGCGGGCTCTCAACTATGTCTTTCTAATCACTGTGTCTTATGCATGAACATGTCAGCTGAAAATTGCTTTTTAAAAAACAGCTGCAGTTTACTTTTTTTTCAGAAAGTAAACAACTTCCAAAGAGATAATGTATTGACTCACCTACCTTGTTCCTAAAGTGGAAAGGGATATGTGCATGCAACTATTATCCCAACATCAACTTCTGAGAGCATTTTCACATGTAATCATGAAGCCTTCATGAGTGGATGATATTACTGTGTAATAGGAGGTGGCAGAGAGCCACTTCGAAACACAATCAATCTAACTTTTGTATTTCTCTAGGTACAACTTCTACAGCACTATCTCATGCATATTTACTTGGCCCCAAGTCTCCATGTGATCAATGGAATTTAAATAAACACAGGATCACAGTCTCTTTTTGTTATTATAGCAAGATCAGTGAGAATTCAGAGTATGCTTGAATTCAACCCAATTATCAAATCAAGGGTATTTACTTTTTCTTTTTAAAACATTTTCTTTTTATGGCTCTATGGTTGTTTGCCCCTTGCTTTTTAATTATTTGGATAATTCTCAAGCATTCTATATTTGAGAAACATCTGCTCCCTATATAGGTATACATGTGAAAAACACCATGGGACCTTCCCTAGGTGAAGAATGCACTCTTCCCCTGGCAAAATCTGTGCTAATACTCAAAGAGGAGAAAGTAGCTTGCATCTTTTTCTGTAGTTTCATTTCCTTAGCTTCTTTCAAGCACAACAGCTCTACTACCTCCTCTTTTGACAGCTGTAGGAAGTACAAAATTAGGGTTATAAACTTCACAGCCCCTCCTGAGCCTGCCTTCCTCCATGCACAGACACAAACACCCTCCCACGTCTATGGCACCTTCTCCTCCAATAATTACTTAATTATGGGACAATTATTGCAATTACACAAGTGGGAGAGTTGCCGTAGCTCCAGCGCGGTAGCAGCATAAGATTCCCCGCTAAAGCAAATAGACCCTTCTCTCAGCTTAATAACACCCACTCAATTCCTGCTTCCCCTCCTTTTCCTTCTTCCTTAACATGTATATGCTTTTGGTATATATAGAGGCAAAGGTCTGTAATGCATCAATCTGTATGGAGAAGAGGCAAACTCATACACTTATAGTAGTGGGACAGAAAAAAACCATATCCAAATCAGAGCCCCTTGGATTCCAATAGAGAAGAGCTAATTGCATGATCAAAGATTCCCCAATTCAAAAACCAATTTACATAGGGGAAAAAACATGTTGAAGAAGTATATTATTTTTTCTGTAATATCAGAAATGACATGCCTGCTTTCTTTAGGAATGGTTTTTAATAAACACACAAAGAGTGTAGGCGAAGTAGTTAGTCATGCAATCTCTTACCTAAATTCTTGGAAAGATCAAATGTTTTACAGGAGTTTAATGTGTGCAGACAGTTTTCAGATGTAATGTTAAATAATAAATAACTGTATGAACAAGTTTTAGGTGCATTTCCCCTCCCTACACACCTGAGCGCAATGACAACTGTTGATTGTCATTGTGAACAATTATGGCTGTTTCGACTGTTGCTAGTTTAAGCAAGGCAATTTCAAACAAACCAGAGTTCCTAACAACAACACTACCACCACCACCACCAACAACAACAACAACAACATCTGTCAGCTGCAAAAGGCCACTCAGATCTTCATGCATTATTTGCTAATACATCACACTGTCCTAGACACTTGGGAAGTGTCCAACGTGTAATCAAATACAAAAGGCAGCATAATGATCTTGTTTGCTGTGGTCTCATCTTGTTATGTATCAGATGATGATGATGATAATGATGATGATGATGATATCAATTCAAGGGAAGGCTTAGAAAGTTTGTTTTGCTTGTTTATTGTTGGTCTGTAAGCTTGTGGAATCCTGCAGTCGGTATGACCATCATGAATATGAATGATTAGAGAAGCAAATAAATGGTCCAATTACATCTTGCCCGAGAGACCTTCAAATTCGAAGTTGATACTCTTTCATTTCACCCCATAAAGTCTATCCAGCCTACCGTGTTTTTTTTTCAGAATCAGATTATTCAGGGTTAAAGCTGAAAAGAGGACTTTAAAATATTTTAGTCTATTTTCAAGAGACCGCACTTTGTCACTAGAAGCTTAAATTGGGATGAAGGTTTCTTATCACATTACATATGTTAATTGGCTCTAGAGCCAAGATGTTTATGTTATCAGCAACAGCAATTTTGCAAATGACTAGTGTTAATAATGTAATTGTCGCTGTTGTACTTGTTGTGCTTAATTTCCTTCTGGCCTCACTTTCTAGAATGCCACCCGTAACCATATGTGCTCTGTTCTGGTTAAGAATGATGAAACTCTGGGTAGGAGTCCATGCCTTTGATGAAGTGCCATACAGTTCATGACAACAAATGCTTATAATACATTTATTAGATTTCCAAGGTGTCATAGTGCTCTTAGTTGCTCTTGCCGAAGCAGATTAACCTCTTCATACGTGCCGCCGGAATTGCCACAGATCATGGCACTTCCAGTGGTTCCCCTTCAGGGGGTGTGGAGAACCCGTTACTCCATGCCCCACATTGTTCAATTCACCAATGTCCACATCCCACAGGGATCCAAGGCAACAAGGGAAGCCTCCATGTGCTGGTTCGCTTTCTTCTTTAAGACAGTGCCCTGCTGGAACTTGCAGTTCTTCATGTAATGGGAGCTGGTGGGCTTCACCGGAAAGGAGAAGATGAATCTGCATATGCCACCAATTTTGCCCATGTCTGATGAAGTCACTTGTAACCCTTTGCAAACATTTGTGGAATGTAGGTATTCAATGATTTTTTAAAATAGCAGTAGCGTAATGCATCAAAATTCATTTTGTCACCTTTGAAAGTGGAATGTGCACCCTTGGTTTAAAGTTGGTGCATGCCACAGATACCATTACTGAAAATGTCCTAGAAAGTTAGAGGAGCAGGGAATAAAGAGACATAGGGAACAGGAAGAAACCATGATTGCATATAATGAATACGTCTAGAAATTTTAGTAAAAAAAATTGTTGCCTTATCCATAGGTTGATGTAAGTGCTGTAGCTTAACTACGAGCTTAACTCGTATTATCAAAAAATGGAGCAATCCCTTTTCTGAGTGGCAAAAGGCAACATTTTAGTTTGTTCCAGGAGTTCCTAAAAGAGACACTGATCCCCTCTACTCTTTCCATCATGTCACTGTGTCCTGCCTTTTTGAATGTGTGGACTTGAAAATGGCTGCAGTGGCAGCTTTTGGGTGCTTCCCATCAAAACAGTAGTAAGAGAATAGAGGGTGGCTTTTCACAATTCTACTCAGAGAAGGGAATAGTGATAGTAGCAGCTCCTCCTCCACCACCTGCACCCATCCTCGTCCTCCTCCAAATGAACTTTTAACTTTTGTCAAAAAAGGAACCACCCCCTTCTCTGATGGAACATGGTTTTATATGACTGAAGAGAAAAAATGGTGGCAACTAAGGGTGGCTGGCCCCGAGAGAAGGTGCTGGCACTTTCCTCTCTTTGTGGAATGATGCTCAACTATATCAAAATCCATTATTTATGAGTATATATGGTATACTAACAACTGTATATGGAGACCAAGGAATCTTGCTGATCCAGTGCACCAAAAATTGCTCCTGCCCCCCATCCCTCTGTTTATCTGTCTGCTTCTCTTTGTTTGTATTGTTGGACAGGTTTGTATGGATAGGTAAGAACAAATCATCACCAATTCAACCTATTTTTGCAAAATCTCCCTGTCAGTGGTTTAGGGAGACCACTTCAGATTTTAGTCTGAACTAAACCTGCTTCAAATTCCAGTTTTGATAGTTCTTTGAAGAATATGGCCATCATGCAAAATCATTGGGTTCAGAAACTTGGATAGTCCCTTTGAAGTTGAAGATTAAAACCAGGAACAGTTTCATCATCCCACTTTGTATACAAACCACCAACCATTTTAAATTCCTGGTAGACACAGAGATATCATAACTATAGCTACCAGGAATACCTGGCCGCCCTAAATGAGTTCAAGTCCCCAGGGCCAGATCAACTACACCCAAGAGTATTGAAGGAACTAGCGGAAGTCATTTTGGAACCATTGGCAATTATCTTTGAGAGTTCTTGGAGAACGGGAGAAGTTCCAGCAGATTGGAGGAGAGCCAATGTTGTCCCAATCTTCAAGAAGGGAAAAAAGGATGACCCAAACAATTATTGTCTGGTCAGCCTCACATCAATACTAGGCAAGATTCCGGAAAAAAATTAAGAAAGTGGTCTGCACACACTTAGAAACAAATGCAGTCATCGCTAATAGTCAATATGGATTTATCATAAACAAGTCATGCCAGACTAATCTGATCTCTTTTTTCGATAGAGTTACAAGCTGGGTAGATGTGGGGAATGCGGTGGATTTAGGCTACCTGGATTTCAGTAAAGCCTTAGACAAGGTCCCTCATATGACCTACTGGCAAACAAACTAGTCCAATGTGGGCTAGGCAAAACTACAGTTAGGTGGATCTGTAATTGGTTAAATGGACGAACCCAGAGGGTGATTCTCTCCAATGCTTCCTTTTCATCCTGGAAAGAAGTGACGAGCGGAGTGCCACAGGGTTCCGTCCTGGGCCCGGTCTTGTTCAACATCTTTATTAATGACTTAGATGAAGGGTTAGAAGGCATGATCATCAAGTTTTCAGATGACACCAAATTGGGAGGAATAGCCAATACTCCAGAGGAGAGGAGCAGAATTCAAAACGATCTTGACAGATTAGATACAGAATGGGGGATGTCTGGCTCGAGAGCAGTATGTGTGAAAAAGATCTTGGAGTCCTCATGGAAAATAAGTTAAACATGAGCCAACAATGTGATGTGGTGGCAAAAAAAACCAATGGGATATTGGCCTGCATCAATAGGAGCATAGTGCCTAGATCTAGGGAAGTAATTCTACCCCTCTATTCCGCCTTGGTTAGACCACACCTGGAATATTGTGTCCAATTCTGGGCACCACAATTGAAGAGTGATGTTGACAAGCTGGAATGTGTCCAGAGGAGGGCGACTAAAATGATCAAGGGTCTGGAGAACAAGCCCTATGAGGAGCGGCTTAAGGAGCTGGGCATGTTTAGCCTGAAGAAGAGAAGGCTGAGAGAAGATATGATAGCCATGTATAAATATGTGAGAGGAAGTCACAGGGAGGAGGGAGTAAGCTTGTTTTCTGCTTCCCTGGATGCGGAACAATGGCTTCAAACTACAAGAAAGGAGATTCCATCTGAACATGAGGAAGAACTTCCTGACTGTGAGAGCCGTTCAGCAGTGGAACTCTCTGCCCCGGAGTGTGGTGGAGGCTCCTTCTTTGGAGGTTTTTAAACAGAGGCTAGATGGCCATCTGTCAAGGGTGCTTTGAATGCAATATTCCTGCTTCTTAGCAGGCCCATGGATGTCTCTTCCAACTCTTCCGACTGGATGGCCCATGAAGTCTCTTCCAAACTCTAGGATTCTATGATTCTATTATTCTACCAGCATTTAGTTTTCAAATGAGTTTAGGTTTGCAGTACATCAAAACCCATTGTACAGTTGTGACCGATCCACTGCATATCACATAAGTCTGAAAGGTGGCAGATTTAATGCCAGCAGGTGTTGAGTCTGAAGTATTGCCATGCCCTTTGATTAAAAGGCAGAAGAAAACTGCGTTGTTTCTGAAATATTTTCATAGAAACGAGGCAAGACTAAGCCTCCTAACTTTGGTATCTTTCATGCTACCCACAAAAAGAAACACAAGGGAGGAATTAAGAATAAAAAAATTGGACATTAGCCGAAGACTTCCCAGTTAATGTGGAGTATATCCATTACCATAATAACTAGCCACTTAATAACTGACTTCCTTGCTAATTCTAATTGAAACGTATAATGATAATTCTGAGCTCGAGTGGCAGTCTCCCGTCAACACCAGCCTCTCCCTGGGACCTGATTGCATTGCGAAAGCCAATGGTCTCCTTGAGAATTCGGGACAGAATCTACAGAGCCAAACAGACAGCAGTTCTTGTATGCCTGCCAGAAACCACAGCTGACGATAAAAGCCATTAAAGGTCAGCAGGGAATAGAAAACTATTTATGTTAAATGTCACAGATTATACCGCAGAAATGGCCCAGGGAATCAGAAATCACACTTTAAGAGGCTTTGCAGGCACATGTCAACTTTAAGCAACAAATGGCTAGATGTGTCTTGCAAAGATACAGCAACACACTCCAGGTGGAGCTTGGTTTGGTCCCCAAAACATCTGTTAAGCATTGCTAAGCAATGGGAGGGTGCACAAGACTGGGCAAATCTTTTTTTTTCTGGCTACTATCCAGTTTGGGAATTGTGGCAACCACCCAGATTCATGGTCAGAAGTGCTGGGAGCAAGCACATAGGTTTTCATGATTTGATAAAGAAAACTGACGTATTCTTAAACTTAATCAGAAGTAAGCAAGTTACTTGATTTTTTTTCTAACTGCAATTGTGATTATATACAACTAGGGTGGGCAAAGTATGGCTCCAGGACTCCCTGAGATCTCAAAAGCTGTTCTTTTTGGCAACTTCATTCCTCCAGACTCCCCAGTCTGCCCTTTCATCTAGCTCAGTAGTTCCCAACCCGTGGTCCCCAAGAACTAAAATATGGCTCATGGCCTCACTGTTATGATACTGCTGTAATGAGAGCAACTGATCTCGCAAACCCTTTTATAGTGCCAAGGCAACAAGGGTGTTGGAAAGGGAGAGGCTGACTACCCACAAAATGCACATCAACAAGCCTCCTGACTGCTGCTTCTCTTCCTCTCCCCTCTCCCTGAGCAGAGATGTTCTATGAGGCACCTTGTAGCGGGGGTGCCTTGGTGTCTTCATGTTTAGGCCTGTTCCTGGGGTTATTTGGGGTGCTGATTGAGCAAATTGCATTGGAAAGACTACTTCAGGTATAGATTATTAAATATCTTTTTCTGTGGGTGAGCAGATGGCAACTACTGTATGACATCTGTTCTGTAACAGAAACTAGAGCTGATGTGGTCTATCCGATGCAATTTTCTCTATCAGCATTCAAAATAACCAAACTGAATCAAAGTTGACCTAAAACTGATTCATAACCATTTTGGTAATAATGTTGGAGAGGGGTCCCTGGTCAAGTGGTCCCTGATCAAAAAAAGGTTGGGAACCACTGATCTAACTGTACAAAGAGTGAATTGTCTATGCAGGAAGCCTCGGGGATAGCAACTAACATTTTAAATAGGGGTGCATTTACACTGTGGAATTAACTACCATGGCTCAATGCTATGGAATCTTTTAATTTGTAGTTTGGTGAGGAACTACAGCAGAGATGGCTAAAGAACTTGTAAAACTACAACTCCCATTACCTTAGTATTGAGCCATGGAAGTTAAAGTGGTGTTAAAACTGCATTAATTCTGCAATGTAGATGCATCTTACATTGCAAGGGACCCCCTGTCTTGTTTGATACCAACAAATGTCCGTTGTTCAGAAGTAGTCCAGTTTTTAGCTTGATTTTAGCAGTCTGTTTGAGCCCCCTCCCCACTCCACACACACACACACACAGACACCAGTACTGGGATGAAAACATGACTATCTGCAATCTCCTCCACACCATCCTTAGATGAAGTAAGCATCATTAAGGATGCCGTTAATTGTTTCCCCTGGGATTATAGGAAGCACAAAATAGGATTGTCATTTCCCAATGTAGAAAGGAAAACAAAGGTAAAAATAATCAGAAGGTTTGGAGTATATGGGTTATGGATCTCTTCCTTAACACACACCCCTCCCCCAACCTCCTGGGCAAACGTGAGGCAGGCTGCAATGAAGCTGAAAGAATGACAACTTTCAAATGGGCCCATGCATCTCGTAGAGAAGGTAATTAGCTTGTGTAATGTACTACAATAGGATATGTTTGAGGGTAATCATTATAATGAAATTTAGATGAAGGATCTTGCAACTCTTTGGCTGTGACAAGAAGCTTCTCAGCTGAATAAATTAATACTGTTAACTTGTAAAGAAAGTATGTACAAGCTTCTGCTTGTACATAATTGGACTAAAAGCTATTAGATCACCTTCTGTGGGGACACATTATCCTTTCTTTTGGTGTCTGGCACCTTCTTTCCTATTATTAATAACTGAATTTGTATCTCTCCACTCTGGGGCTCAAAGAACTGCAAATAAAGTATTCCAGTTTTCTTCTCACAATACGTTTGGAGACAAATTAGGCAGCTTCCACAATCTATTACCCTTCAGGTAAATCACACTATAACTCCCACCATTCTCTGGCAGTACCTCTGGGATTTTGCTTGCTGGGAAATGATGACACTGGTAGTCCAATACCTATGGGACAAAGCAGGTTGCATTTGATTAAGTTAGGAAAATACATATTTTAATTGGGACTCCACTTCTGAGTCTGTTCAGAGACTTCCACGTAGCTCATTCTTGGTTTGCCCCTGGAGGAAGACCCTTGTGGGGGGTCATCCAATTGGGATTTCCTGGTTTAGCTGCCAGAGTGATACTCTTGCTGTTGTTGGGGGAACGTTAAGAGGAATGGTGGTTCACACAAAGCTTTTCCTTGCTGTGAGTCTACAGGAGGAGGCTGGTAGCCATGCAGTGGGTGGCGTTCATTTTTTGATGCGGATGCTTCTGGGATATAGGCCTGTCTGCATCCAGCCTATGACGTTTGATGGGATCCGACGTGCTCCATCCCCGAACTGTGGTGAAAGTGTCATACGACATATTAATTTACCCATATGATGAACTCGGAAAACCTTATATCACGTTGCACATTGGGGGGCAGTGCCAGCTAGATTGTGGCACCTCTAGAGCTTCTAGAGATCGCATGGTTGGGCACATTGTTAAAAGTATTGTCACCAGCAAGACTCTGCTAGGGTGTTTTACTACTTCTGGCAACTGAAACAGTGGGGCTGGGGGCATAGTGCTCAAGATGTCAAGGAACATCTGCCAGTGCACTCCCAGCCGAGCTACCATCTTGGACTCAAAAAGGGCTTGGGGGTACTTACACTGCAGTAGATGTAGTCTCCCCACACTGCAAATACTGCAAATGTAGACAGATTAGGATTTTGGCTGGTTTAGATGGAGCCTTGGACACAAACCAATTGATTCAAACTGCAAGAAAATAGATTCCATTTAAATATTAGAACTGCTGCACCATAAGATCTGTTTGGCAGTGGAACAGAGAGGGAGCCTTCAAACAACGACTAGACTGATATCTTTCAGGAGTGCTGTAGTTGCTTGGGAGGAGATTGGAATAGATGACCTTTGTGACTCTTTCAAGCTCTAAGATTCATTTACTAGCATAGCTTGTGTGTCGAAGGCAAGATTTGTTCACAGAGAGACTTTAGCTTCCTTTCCTAGAGCGGGTTGAATGAAACTATTTTTCTCTCAGCCATCAATTTGAAACCACACTTGGATAGATTCATTCCAAGTTAAGTGCATAAAGTTTCCTATACTTCCTTTTCAAATTTACTCTCTTTCCTGTCTTGACTTTTGTAGTGCCTGTGGTGTCATATTTTTTGTAATACAAAATACTTTGCTTTATTATTTCTGAAGACTGCTTTGGGAGGTTTATTCCAGAGCCATCACCAAAGTTTGGCAAATTTGAGCACCTGCCAAAACCTATACCCCAGAAGAGGGACTAGATGTCATCAAAAGAGAGCCCAAGAGCTGCTTGCAGGGTCTCTTCCTATTGCTAACTGCTTGCTCTTTTTGTCCCTAAATCCATTCTTTCTTATACCAGGATTTTGACATTTTATCAGGAAGGGATGGAAATCAGAAATGAACATATACTATAGGGAAAGGGATTGTGTTGTCTTCTGCTGTTAATATATTGCCTTGACTTGCACACTTTCAAGCATTCATCGAACTGATATGAAGCTCATATGGAGTATTAACCCATCTTTAACGTGAACAATGTATCTGTAGCAGTTGAAATGTTAAAGAGTGTAAGTTATTCATGTAAATGAAAACATACTAGTGTATAAACAGTTACTAGCACACATCTCTGCAGTCACACTATGGTGCTGCTTTGGCAATACATAATTCCTGTAATGACTCTTCTACAGTACTCTGCATACATGCATTTACATTTTTAAAACTTACTTTTGCTGCAATAGTGCAATAATAGCAAAATGATTTAAAATTAATAGAAAATGAAGTACAAGTATGGGAATAGTGAAGGGAAGATGGGAAGAATCATGTCTACTTACACCACATGACTGCCAGAATATTGGAATTGCAACAGAAGGTTACTGATTGAATTCAAGGCAGTATTGAAGCAGCAGCAATATTGGGTAGCGATTGACAGGTTTCTCTGTCAGTTACAAGATGTGCTGCACAAACTATTGAAATACAAGCAGCAACAGGAGATCTACAACACCCTTTGATAAGGACTAGCAAAAAAAATAGCATTACCCTGCTATAATTTTCAGTTTCTTGTGATAAAGCCTAAGACCAGCCAAGGGACACGATGCAAATTCATGCTGGAAATGTTTGTGTTCTGATGCATTCACACATATTCAAGCTAATATGAAATACAGACTTTTTGGTCTTCCAAGATGGATGTCAGCCAGTATTGCAGCTACTTAGATATACTTAGCTAAATCTAATTAGCTAAACTTACTCATTTGTAACTCTTCCATATTCAAAATTGCTCCGTATTCATGAAAGTGACACTAATGCCATGATTGTAACTCCCTCAAATCTACTTTATGAGGAACCAAGAGAAAGAGATACATTTCAACAAAATGAATTTTAACAAGGACAAGTGTAAGGACCTCATCCCATTTGGTTGCCCAATGTGGGCAACAGCAGGGGGATTTGCCAGGCAGCTCGGCAAATTTGACAGACAGCAGGGGAATCCGGTGCCCTGCACCCCGCATCATCTACAGTGATGCCTTCCCCATTACATGGGTGAAAGCATCACTGCTCAGTCCCTCCCCCATGCTCACCCCATTGTAGGCAACGAGAACACAGGAAGCCTCCTATGTTCTTCTTGCTCCCTCTTACAGTGCTTTCACCACAGTTCCGAAGTAGCTCTAGGGGCACATCCAGGCAGGACCTTTATTGTGGTATCTACCGCAATAATGGAGGGACTGTCCAGACAACATTCTGGACAGTCCCGAATTAATTCGCTACAAACCAGGAAGACCCTGGTTTGTAGCGAATTAATTTGATAGTGGATTTATTTCACCCCTTCTTGGAAGGCACGGATCAATTCACTATTTCTGTAGTCCAGACACCATTCCCACAGTTTACTGGGCTAAATAAGCCTGGTAAACTGTGGGAATACCCAACCCCTCCCCCAAGCCCCCAGACATTAGAAAAATGTACTCATCCTCCATTCATATACTCATATACCCCCCCCCCCCCCCGTACTCTCCTGATGCATCCTTTCTATGTGCCAGGAGAGCCAGCCGAGGCTTGTAATGGAGGATGGGTATGTTTTTATTACTTTTCTAAAAGGTCTGGGGGCTTCGGGGTGGGTGGGGGCTCCAGACGTTCTCTCAGGCTAGTCCCAAGAGAATGTCTGGACACCCACCCCAGACAGCACGCCTGAGGTGGGTGTGGACAGGCCCCCAGAAACATCCACTTTTTTGATGCGGATGCTTCTGGGATATAGGCCTGTCTGCATCCAGCCTAGGACGTTTGATGGGATCCGACGTGCTCCATCCTCGAACTGTGGTGAAAGTGTCATATGACATATTAATTTACCCATATGATAAACTTGGAAAATACTACACCTAGGCAGAAAAAATGAAATGCAAAGAAATGGAATGGGTGATGTCTGGCTCATCATCAGTACATGGGGAAAAGATTTTGCAGTCTTCGTGGACAATAAGTTGAACATAAGCAAACAATGTGATGCTGCAGCTAAAAGAGCCAATGAACATTTGGGCTGTATCAGAAGCAATATATTGTGTAGATTGAGGGAAGTCATGGTGCCCCTCTGTTCCACTTCGGTCAGATCTCACCTGGAATACTGTGTCCAGTTCTGGGCACCACATTTTAAAAGAGATATTGACAAGCTGGAAGGTGTCCAGAGGAGGGTGATTGAAATGATCAAACATCTGGAGACTATGCCCTATGAGGAGAGACTGAAAAAGCTGGGTATATTTAGCCTGCAGAAGAGAAGGTTGAGAGGATACATGATAGAATATGTGAAAGGATGTCACAAGGCAGAGGGAGCAATTTTGATTTCTGCTGCCCTGGAGACTAGGACTCAAAACAATGGGTTCAAATTACAGGAAAGGTGAGCTTGATAGGGGGAGTGTGACCCTGTTGGTTCTCTTGGATATCTCAGTGGCTTTCGATACCATCGATCATGATATCCTTCTAGGATGACTCTCTGGGATGGGTCTTGGAGGCATGGTTTTGTAATGGCTCCGATCCTTCCTGGAGGGCCACTCCCAGATGGTGAAGCTGGGAGACGCCTGCTCCAACCCCTGGCCTTTGACCTGTGGTGTCCCGCAAGGTTCCATTCTGTCTCCCATGCTTTTTAACATCTACATGAAACCGTTGGGAGAGGTCATCCGGAGTTTTGGAGTTGGGTGCTATCTCTATGCAGATGACACGCAACTCTATTACTCTTTTCCACCGAATTCCAAGGAAGCCCCCCGAGTGCTGGACAAGTGTCTGGCTGCTGTGACTGTCTGGATGAGGAGGAACAAGCTGAGGATCAATCCCAACAAGACAGAGGTCCACTTGGTAGATCGCAAATCAGATCGGGGTATAGGGTGGCAACCTGTGCTGGATGGGGCTGCACTCCTCCTGAAGTCACAGGTCCGCAGTTTGGGTGTCCTCCTGGATTCATCACTTACGCTTGAAGCTCAGGCGTCAGTGGTGGCCGGGAGGGCCTTTGCACAATTAAGACTCATGCGCCAACTGCGACTATACCTCATGAAGGTGGATCTGGCCAGGGTGGTTGATGCCTTAGTCACCTCCAGATTGGACTACTGTAATGCACTCTACGTGTGGCTACCCTTGAAATTCCAACTGGTTCAACAAACGGTGGCCAGGTTGCTTACTAGAGCTCCTTACAGGGAGCGGTCAACCCTCCTGTTTAAGGAGCTCCATTGGCTGCCGTACATTTACAGGACCCAATTCAAGGTGCAGGTGCTTACCTACAAAGCCCTAAATGGTTTGGGACCCGCCTACCTGCATGACCGCATCTCTGTGTACGAACCCACACGATCTCTTTGATCATCTGGAGAGGCCCTGCTCATGCTCCCACCACCATCGCAAGCGCGATTGGTAGGGACGAGGGAGAGGGCCTTCTCTCCCTCCCCAGGGATATTAGACAAGCCCCAACTCTGGCAGTCTTTAGGAGGAGCTTGAAAACGTGGCTGTTTCAATGTGCCTTCCCAGAATAAGGAAACTCCCAGCAATATGTCCTCAAACGCACTTTAATAATGATTTTGGATTGTCTGCACATTTTTCTCTCTCCAAAATCTTTATTCCAATTATATGTTACCTGTTCATGCTCAGCATTATTTTTTTTAAATTTTAATTATTACATTTTGACCAGCCAATGGTTTTTAAATGTGTCGTGTTATTGTTATTGTTTTTGCTTATTTTGCTATGAGTTTTGTATTGTTTTTGTATTATTGTTGTTATTGTTATTGTTGTATTGTGGGCTCGGCCTCATGTAAGCTGCACCGAGTCCCTCGGGAGATGGTAGCGGGGTACAAATAAAGTATTATTATTATTATTATTATTATTATTATTATTATTTCACATGAACATAACAAAGAACTTCTTGACTGCAAGAACTGTTCAGCAGTGGAACTCTCTGCCTCAGAATGTGGCAGAAGCTCCTTTCCTGGAGCTTTTAAAAAGAGACCATCTATCATGGGTACTTTGAATGTGCTTTTCCTGCATAGGGGAGGGTTGGACTAGTTGGCCCATGTAGTCTCTTCCAACTTCTATGATTCTATGATTCTACAATTCTGTTATTCATTCTATCAGTAGCAGGAGCATGGGTGAATGATATTTCTGTCAGGTTCTGTCAGGTTTGGAATGATATTTCTGTCAGAGGAGTCAAGCAGAGGTAGTTTAGGGCTTATCTACACAGATTATATAGCCTGAATTCAATGAGAGGTCATTCCTGAATGTTTATATGCTATCCAAGAACTTCCAATTTATTTATGTATGTATTTACTTACTTACTATATTTGTATACTGCCCTTCTCAGCCCGCAGGTACTTCCAATGACCAGGAGCCCTCTTAGATCTCTATGACCTTCTAGGAGCAGTGACGGCAATAGAGAAGGTAAGGTGATGATCAACTGAACCAAATTGATTTCGGCTTTCCTGGAGCGTGTAGACTCTATCCCATCACCACAATGGGTTGGGGACAGAGTAAGCAGAAATCTCCAAAGCCTTGAGGCCAGTCTGGAGCATTTCTCCTCTGAACTGCCCACCAAATAACTGGCCAGTGTAAATGAACCTTAGTTGAGTGTTCTTAGTCAGATGTAGTTAATTAAATATCTGACAAAGAATACATGCCTTCAACCAAACACAAACACAGATTATCTGAGGAACAGATATTTATTATTATTATTATTATTAACTTTATTTGTACCCCGCTAGCATCTCCCGAAGGACTCGATGCGGCTTACACGGGCCGAAGCCTCAAATACAATACAATAGAAAACATAACACAACAATAAACAAAGCAAATCAAAACAATTAAGCAAAATAACCACAATGACAATACATCAAGACACTATTAAAACTGGTTCGGCCAGCGCAATGGGGTACAGGGTTAAAAGTGCTGAGATGGCAGGAGGAACGTAAGATTAAAAGTGCGGTGTGCAGCAACAATAGTTGTGCTAAAGTGCATCTAGGACTTGGGATGGGGATTCCTAATCTGCGAAGGCACATCGGAACAGCCAAGTTTTTAGGTTCCTTCTGAAAACTGCTAGAGTAGGGGCCTGACGAAGCTCTTTTGGAAGGGCATTCCAAAGTCGGGGGGCCGCCACAGAGAAGGCCCTGTCCCGTGTCCCCACCAAGCGCGCTTGCGACGTAGGTGGGATCACGAGCAGGGCCTCCCCAGATGACCGGAGTGAGCGTGTGGGTTCGTAGATGGAGATGCGGTCAACAGAACCCATTTTGTGGAAGCTTTTTAGTTTCTCTTTACTTTTTTCTTTTTTCTTTTAAAGAGTTTTATTTCATGTTCACACTTTTATGCCGTATGATGGGGCAGTGGGAAGCCAAGGAAAGTATAAGTTGATTAGTGTGTTTTGTCAGTAAGTTAGGTCTATCCATAAGTGTAATGTACATCCCAAAATGAGGAAGGGGAGGGTATTGTTAAACATACTCTATTTTTTAAAGCAGTTCCATTTACAATGTCTTTTGCTTAGGAAAAATAAAAAGAATTGGGTTTTTTCTTTATTTTTTTCTATTTGTCTTTCTTGTTGATCTTTCTTATATTGTTTTTCTTATCTTCTCCTCTAGGCCTATACAATTAGTATTTCTTCTAGTTATTTTATCACTTTACTTATACATTGCATTTTCTATTTTCCCTTACTTTTAATAATAATATTTCATTTATATTTCTTAGAGATGATTTTGTTTGTTAATGTGTTAGTAATGATTGTATAAATACTTGTTAACTTTGTCCATCATCTAGCCTTCTTCTATATCAATCCTTCTCTCTCACACACACATTTTCTCTATATATACACACATAAACACATTCATATATGTGTGTGTGTACTTCTGTGATCTCTATATAATCAATATCGTGCATTTTTCTATTATAGTTTCTTACCATTTGACTTATCAGATAGCATCCATCTCTTAAGTTTTAACATACAAAATACAGAAGATAATCATATATTATTTATCTTATTTTTAGTTATCAAATCCTGTCATGGTCATCTTCTTTAAGTTTTTCATAAAGTCTATCCAATCTTCTTGTGGATTCTGCAAATTAGTTTGCTTGTAGTGCTAAAGTTAATCTGTCAATCTCTGCGATTTCAAAGACTTTTGTAATCCAGTCTTCTGTCCTTGGTGTAGCTTGTTGTTTCCACAATTTTGCATATTCAATTCTTGTTGCTGTTGTCATGTAGAGAAAGATTATTGCTTGGTGCTTTGGTATTTGCTTATCTAACAATCCTAATAGAAAAGTTTCCGGTTTCAATGTTATTTTGTTTACAATATAATTCAATTTCATTATGCATTTTTATCCAGAACTCTTTAGTTTTTGAACAGGTCCACCACTTTTTCTTTACCTTTTTTCATTGTCATTTTAAGATCTTTTAAAAGAATTGAACCAAAATATTCATGTTCTTTTAATCTCTACTTGTGACTTTACTTTGTTTCATTAAGTCCAAATGCAACACAGGAAAGTGTCTAACCTAGAAAACACACCAACGTAAGGAATAACTCTCATACAAATTATAATCTGAAAAGCTGCATATATCTTCATTTACATACTACTTGAATGAAGGGGAATAATTTTGAAATGTCTTTAAAATCTGGAGAGCCTGTCTTCAAACACCTTGGTGCTTTTGGACTAAAACAGAATAGTGTGTACTATACTTTCCAATATTTATATTGTAATTTGTTTCCCTTATACCTAAATACACCTATATAGTCTCCTTGAGTTAATTGAAATATAATTTGGAGTTTACTGAACTTAAAATTGAATCACATATCTGTATAGAATACGTTTGCGTTACATTTTGGGATATTGTTGTTTTTTTTCCATAGTGTTCTGCTTAATCAGGTTGGTGTGTTATACTACAATCTCCCTGTATTTTAATTGTAGATTTTACCATAACTAAAGAAAAATTAAGCAAACAAATTACACACTGAATCAATAATTTCTGTGGTAGTTGGATTGTCATTGTGCTATGATTCTAGACATTTAAGAGAAGTTTCAGTGTGTAGAACTGTTACACAATCTCTTGCAGCAGGACCTAAAAAGTTTACTTTTTGAAACCAAATTCTACAGTTAGTAATCATACTCATGGGGAATTCATGAAATTGTAGTCAATTGTTCCATTTGCCAGAAGAACAGAACACAGATATGGGAAGAAGCAATATGTGGGAGGCAAAAAGTGGATGTGGAGACAGCAGCCACACCACAAAGGATTTTTGTGTTAATCTTTGCCATTCTGTTGTTGTTTTACTCACTGGGTGCCAATCAGTTGGAAAAGACTTATACAACTCCTTTCTCCTCTGATTACTGCAGTCTTTCCCTTCTCAGTTTAGATCTTCCAAATCTGCTGGACTGCAACTGCCATCATCCACAGCATTGTTATCAAAAAATCATATACCAAATTATGAATTATGAGCTGCTCTTCCATAGGGATGTATAGCACGCCCACTTGCCTTTCCCATTTCGCCCTGTAATAACCCTGCATAAATTCCTTTGGAATGTTGCCCAACACACCTTGGCCTCAAGAAAACATTCCCTCAAATTATCATAATTCCCTCACAACAAGTGGGAGATGTGTGTCAGAGCCCAGGGTCCCTTTTCCTGTTTTCACCTGATTTGATTGCTGGTTTAATTGCATGCTACAAGTTCCTTCTGGTGTGAGAGAATCAGCTGTCTAGGAAGACTTTGCCCAGGGGACACCCGGATATGTTACAATCCTGCAGGGAGGCTTCTCTCATGTCCCCCAAGGCATTGACGTCTTCAGCCCATCCTCTGTTCAGATATCAGCCAGTATGCCAATGCCATAAATCAAGAAAGAGCTTCCTAAGATCTACAGAGATACTTGCAGGAACACCTCAGCAAGCAAGAGCCCAAAAGTGGTAGGCTGAAACCCAGCACCTCAATCAGTGGCTGAGACCGGATGAGAAACTCCCTCCTGGGCACACAGAAGGCTGGACGACCTGGAAGGCACTGAACAGGCTGTGCTCTGACACCACAAGATGCAGAGCTAACCTTTAGAAATGGGGCTACAAAGTGGAGTCCACGATATGAGAGTGTGGAGAAGAGCAAACCATAGACCACCTACTACAATGCAACCGGAGTCCTGCCGCATGCACAATGGAGGACCTTCTCACAGCGATATCAGATGCACTCCATGTGGCCAGCTTCTGGTAGAAGAATATCTAGCATAATGCCAAGTTCTTTTTTAAACTTTGTGTTTTTAATTGTACCTTCAATCTCACTTCAGACACAATGCAATGACAGTTTATTTGAGTTTCCCACCACAATGAAGAGCAGTGATGAGGTCTGAGAGAATTCAAGACCAATTACAAAGCTGGTCCTAGCCAGACAGTTTCTTAGCTATTCAGGAGCTAATTCAGGTATCTTGAACAGCTGATAAATGAAATAAATACATTCTGTATTCGCAATTGTGACATGTCAACAGAATAAACCTCAGATTTTGCCTTCAACCCATCTGTGTTTCATTCGGTCTTCTGGGAAGCTAGATACGCAAGGCCCGCCCATCCATAGTTCTTGCAGTAACTAAAACCACAACAATATAGTTGCAATTCTGTTTGGGGTAGAAAAACCAAAGGTCTGAAAGGGGCCAAAAATCTTCCAAGGTCTCATTCTATTCTGCTTTTCTAAGCTAATGGTGGGACATAAGATGGAAAGAACCAAAAGACATACATTCAGCTTGTTTCCTCATTATTGCTATTTATTTGTATTTATTCAGCTTACTGAGCACAAAGTAAACCAAGCTGCAAAGGCAATGGGAGGGAAAATGTAGCCGCCCCAACACAGGCTACATGGAGAGAGTTGGCATCCACTAAACAATGCTAGGAGGGAGATGCGTCCCCTATTTCCTTGGTGCATTAATCGCTTTTGTTCAGCTTGGTGCATTTGTGCAGTGGGAGTGAAAGGCGTGGAGTAACTTAGTTTGAGTCCTTTAATCTTTTGACAATAGCTGTCACAAGAAGAATGTGTAATTATTGCATGCTGTACCTTCCTAGGCTGGCTGGTCCCCCTCCATCTCCCCCCCCCCCTCGAGATTTTGAGGGAAAGAGTGGCTGCATCTTGGAGAAATACAGGGCTGGGCTCATCTGATGTTTCTCTATAATTGGCTTATTTGCTTTTCTTTGTAGCTTGTCTTGTCAGAACACAGATCGCTTACTACAAGACATAGTGTATAATATCTTGGTACTCCTTGCGTTTTGCCTTGCTGCAGGAGTAGAACAAAACTGCACTGGGCAACCAATCCAAGGCCAATGAACAAGAGCACGGTAGCACTGAGGATTTGCCAAAGAGACCCCTATTTGTTGTGATGGATGCTGTGCTAGATTCATAAATGTGACCTGTGAATTAAAAAAAACAAGATAAATGCTTCCAGCTTCAAGACATCAAGGGAACAAAGCCCTTTCACACCAGTGGGCACGTGCTACCAAGACACTGGTTTTGGGGCATTGGGCTGAGAGCTGTGAGCTGTGGCAAGATTGTGGTGGCTTGCCCTGTTCTGAAGACAGAGAAGCATTTCCTTCTTTTAGACACATTAGAATGGGAGTGGTTTTCTTTGATATATTCAAATGAAAGTTTGGTCTTGCTAAGCAGCTGCAGATCCAGAGCAATTATGGCTGAATCTACACCTTCTGAAATACTGCAATTGTAGTATTTCAGCAGATAACACCCCCTCCCCTGGATAAAGCACAGGGCCACCTGAAAAGCCTTATGGATTTCAGATGGTTAGCCAGGCAAACAGCGCATTGGGGTTGCCACTGCCATTACTATTTTGCTGACTAAAATCTCTACTCTCTGGAAGAGCCTTGCTGATAACATCATTTCTGGTGACATTGCCAGAAGTGATGTGATCATCATCAAAGTTCTGCCAGGGAACTGCTTCTACTCCATGAACCTGGGTTAGCCTGAATCCATTCCAGCCCCAGTGTCCGCACCTCAAAGTGGCAGGGTCACTCTGGAGCTTCTTGGAATCTTCACAGTAACTTGCGGAGGATTAAATGGCTGTGAAACCCACTATGTTAGGTGGGCAGCTTGCACTGTTTACAATATGAGTTTATTTTATTTGGCTCACATGAACATAACCTATGTCCATGCATCCTGAGTCATACTGTAGTTTTAGTGAGTGAAGAATAGTATTGTCGAAGGCTTTCATGGCCAGAATCACTGAAGAATATAGATGGCTATGGACCAGGTAGGATGTTCTGAGGCCTCTGGATTTGACTTTTATCAGACCTAAATCAGAATAGCAAAATGCTGCAGAATTCTGAGAGTTGCAGTCTGACCTATGGAGAGTAGCGCAATTCCCATCCAAATTGTAGAACACTGTGACCCCCCCCCCCAGATGTTTAGGACTTCAGCTCCCAGAATTCCTTTCTATTGGACAAGCTGTCAAGGTTTTCTGGGAGTTCAAGTCTCAAACACCTGGAGGGCCACAGGTCAAATGTCAGCCAAGGCCACAGGTCAAATGTCAGTGCTTACTACCAGCTTTGGCTGATACACCAGCTGCGCCCTTTCCAAGAATCCAAGAACCTAAAAATGATAGTGCATGCACTGATAACCTCAAGGCTGGACTTCTGCAGTGTGCTTTACATTGGGCTACCTCTGTATCAAGTTTGGAATCGCTGATTACTTCAAAACACAGCAGCCAGATTGATAACAGGAACAACCAGGAGTGAGCATATAACCCCTATACTAAAGTAATTCCACTGGCTGACAATTTGTTTTCTGGGCAAAGTACAAAGTGCCAGTTTTGACCTACATGGTTTGGGTCCAGGTTACCTACAGAATCATCTTGTCCCACACACTTAGGTCTTCTGGGGGGCAGTTACTCGAGACTGCCAGAACCTGACTGGCAACCGTCAATAAGAGGACTTTTCATTTGCTGCCCCAAGACCATGGAATGACTTGTTGGAAGAGATTCAACAGCTAGATTAGCTGTTGGAATTTAAGAGACAAATGAAGACCAATTTCTTTCTCCAAAATCCTAATCTGACATCAATATTGGTGAAGGGAAATTGAGAAGCAGAATATTACTTTTCATGTTTGGACCAAACTGCTTGAGACTTGCTCTCTAGCTGTTCCTAGTGTATTGTGCACAACTTGCTAGTAATTGTACTTCAGTTTTACTCAGTGTACCCACTGCAGTGAATTCTAACCACTGCATTGAGTTCTATCCACTGCAAAGAAACAGTTAAGCTAATAAATAAATGAAGGAAAAGCAAACTGGCAGTTAATGGAATAATGACAAATGTGGAAAGAAACTGAAGGGAAAATGTGAGCAATTTAAGAAGCTTAATTATTTAGAGGGAGAAGCCTGTTCTTTCTGTTTGTGCATGTAACTGTGGCGGTTGAATGCAGTCACACCGGATTACGATTCCTGTCCCTAGAGATTGCCAGCTCTTCCTTCCATACTGAAGGAAGAGAATTCGGTGAGAATTTTGCACAGACTGAGTTGCATGGTGGAGTTTGGGAGGGTATCATTAGCCTGAGATCCATAAAAAGAGTCATTTTGATAATGGAGAAAAATGTCAGTTTAAGGCAATTACTATAGCAATTTGGACCTAATGTTTGACCCTGAAGGGAGGCATAGGAAAAAGAGAACTCCCATTCCTGGATTCAATCATCAAGAGCATAAGAGATAGTTTCCACTGTGTCTGCTGATATTTAGACCCCTGGATTCAAGCTTCATGAGTTATCTCTACCTAGTCCGGGTCTTTCCCTATATTAAAAATCTACAGAATATTGTTTTTCTTCGCCGGCATGTATGATAGCCATCCCACGCTGAGTGAGTGTGTTTGTTATGGAACTGACTAAATGTCAATATACAACTCCTTTGCAGATTTTCTGATGCAAGACTGCATGATTTCACCCAGGCATATCTAGGCACAAGACTAGGCCAAATGAGCAATACACTTTTAATTAATTATCCCTAAATATAATGCACAGTCTTGATTGTGTGTTTTTCCCTTTGCTTTTCTCTTATGCATTTCCATTGTTGGCTTTCACACCTGTTCCCATCTGGATCCATTATATGAATCAGCCACTTCAAAGAGCAGAGTCAGAGAAAAGACCTTTTTTTTCCTGCTTCCTTTTTTTCCTGCAACACCCATTTCTTCTTTTCAGGAGAGACTAATAACAACCTCATCATATCGGGCTAAGAACAGTGGCATACTCTTGGACCCAGCCAGCTCCCATCAAATGACATTGTGCTGGCTTCGTGGGTGAAGGAGGGCAGAATTGCCATGCTGCCCATCTAATCTATGGGGGAAACCGCATGCTTCATGTGCACTCATGCTTCTCCCCATGTGATCACCCTCCCAGTGATGTGGGCAATATGAAGCATGGGGCTCTGGACTCCCTGTCTCCTGCCACCAGTTATCCGATGTGTTGCTACTTAGTAATGGTCAAAGGCTGAACAGGGTAATGCCTACATAGGACAAATAAAACAAACTCACCTGGAAAACACTGCATGGTTGGTCCTGCAGTAGAAGTGCTGCTTCCTGCTCTATGGGTAGCCCATACGACTCTGTCTCCACAGCATGTAGAAATCGGTGGATTTGAAAAACAGACTAGAATCGGCTCCATTCATCTCCCTACACCTCGAAACATTTAGAAACTGGTATTTTTCTGTTGGATGGAAAATGGTGAATTTGCCCATTTTCAGTTCATTTTGTGACTTTTTAGTGTGGGTGTTCATGTGGGAGGTCTTTTCATGTCCCTTGATTCTCCTGTCACTGATGTCATTTTTTTGTTGCCTTCCATCAAGCAGAGAGAGTATAAACCATTATTTATGCAATCCCATTTTTTTATCCTGCCTTCCAACTTCAGTGCAAAGCACTCAAGGCAGTGAACATCATACACATAAAATTTAAAAACACAATTCAAAGAACATAGCAAAGCAACATCAGTAGATCAAAAAGATTTGAAGGATTTAGGGAAGCATAAGAGCTGGGAAGCATAAGAGCTGTGCTACAGTGGAATCAGACCCAAGGACTATTAATTCATGTACACTCCAACTGTCATAATATGGCAAGGCAGCCCCAATTAATTCTCTATCATTCCATTTTTTTTTAAAAGCCACAATTTCTCTCTTTGTCCTATTCTCTCTTAATTATGCATAGTTAGCTCAGTAGGAAGAGATGAGATGAGAAGGGTGGAATATTGTCCTTCCCTGTAGACTGACGCAAAAGCAAACTGTTGCGGCTGTTGTGACTCAGCTGGAATCACAGAGTGATGGTGTCAATGATTCTGATGGGGATGATGAGAGTCAGATGCAAAGCAAGGATGTGCCTGTGTTAGACGAGGAAGACCAGGATCAGGGGGCAGGAGTTCAGTTGTTTCCCACAGCAAGGGTTGACTATGGGGAAAGTGAAACTACTGAGACTGGATGCCAGGTGCCTGATGAAGGAATTAGGGAGCATAGTTCTCAGCCAGCTAACGAGGGATTTGACCTCGATGGGGCCGGTGAGTTAGATAGGGCTGATCGCTTGGAATTGAAAGTGCGAAGGAGTGTCAGGATCGCCGGGAGGTGAGAGAGAGAGGCCCGAGGCCATAGGAATGCCTTCCTGCTGGCCCAAGAGTATTAAACGGTCTGGTTGAATGTGCCTCAGTGTCAGAGCGACTTCACGCATAACCAAGAGACTTTGGGAATTATCTTATATCTTTTCATGTTTATGTTTTAAGGACTTTGTCATGCACTTAAGGGACTTTGCCTTGCCAGTGTCTTCATGGATCTTGTTTGCCCATGTTACCTTGGATTGATCTTTTGAAAATACTTTTGCTTTTTGAACTTTTTATCTTTTCTTTTAAATAAAACTACAAAGACAACTGCTGGTGTGTTCTTTGGTGTCTTAAGCAAGGTGGTTTTACTCTGAGGTGCGACAGCAGCCTTTCCTAACTTCTCTGTTCTTTCTCATTAAGAACTTTTGCCATTTGACCACACTCTCAAATTTTGCTTGGCCATACATGTGATTCCCATCTGTGAAATGATGAGGGATAGAAGTCCACTGTCTATTTTCCAAACTGGTCTTTAGGGAAAAAATGTCTCTAAGAGCACATCTAAATATCCCACATATGCCAAAACTGATCTGCAGTGGGATACTCCAAATCAGCCCTGTGGTAGTCTGCACATCCAGCCTCTGAGCCAGCTTGGTGGTAGGATGGTGTCTGCACAATTGTACTGAGCCAGCCCAGTGGTAGGAAGTGATGTGAAACTGATAGTGGCCATCACTCATCACAACACTAGAGTGACTTGGAAACAGGGGAGGAGGGATTGCTCTTCTCCTTTCTCTCCTCTCTTCGCTGTTCATTCTGGCACTTTGACTAATGTCACCACTTGTGATAAGCAATGACCATCAGCAATGTCATATCCTATAATTGCTGCTATGTTGAGGATGGGACAATGGAATCCAGTCTCCATGCTGCCCAAACCCAGAAAAATCAGTCCAGCCCAACTGACCTCATGCATCATATGGATGCCACAAAGGCCCACTCTGTCTCATTTAGCCCATGTAGATGGGTGCTTACGCTGGAGGAAGCACATATAGATATCATGATTACTGCAGTCATTGGCAGTTTTATCCTTCATAGATGTGCCTAAGCCACTTCATTTAGACTGAAACTTTGATGGAAAAAATAAATCTTTATTCAGCTGAAGAAAAGCAATAAATGAGGGCTACGTGAATTTTCCAGGAAAGAGATTTCTGCATTTTGGATACTGTAAGAGAAAAGGCCCTTTCTTTCATCCCCACTCTGATATTTCCGTTTCTGCTGGGATATCCAGAAGAATATCTTCCTTTGATTCAAATAGATGGGTACAATCATACAGAAAAAAAACAACAGTCCTTTATGTATTCTGGATATACTTATCAAGAAATAAACATACATTTTTTCCCCTATAGCACACAATAGGTATGCCCCAGAATGAAAAGCAGGACTTTTAAAAGAGATATCTCTTAAATATATCTGTTTATCTAACATCCATCTGCTAGACAGCAACTATTCTACACAGTCAAAATTTGGACCTCTTGTTCCAGTTTTATATTTTATGGCCAACATTCCATTTGGGCGGGCAAATATGCATCAAGCAGTTACAGTTCACAGGTGTTTGGCAAGATGAAGAGAGGCATTTCCTCCCTGGTTGGCAGAGCAACAAACAACTTCTCTCTGTCATCTGCATTTGTGAAATATTTTTGGTGGTGATGAAGTCTATTAGATGTGCCTCTGTGTGATGGACAGTCCAGAAGGAATTCATTTACACCTCTGCTAGCATGGTAGCTTGGTGAGCACAGTGCAAATGGCCTTGTCAAAAGTTTCATGGCACTTGGAGAAATGTTCAGTTCTCACTAGTCAGATGGTTCAAAGCCATATCATGAGTGAGGCTGAGTACAACAGGTAGAATGGGCATAACTCGGGGTGGCCGGGGGGGGGGGGGGGGAGGATGGGACCTCAGGATCTTCAAGGATGTAGCCGTTAAGAGAATTTTGTGACTGGTTATGGCCAATTTGAAATTGATTTCTCAGCAGCAAAATGACTACAGATGAAGAAAGCAAATACTGTGTTAAAATCATATAAGTGATTTTGAATTGTAGCTAGTGTTTATGTACACCAAAGACTCAAAATTCATTGTTGAACTTTATTAAAATGCAAAATGAATTGGATGACTTAAGGCTGAGCTACTCTGGTCAGCTCTGCGCTTACAATCAGCTATGCTCCTGAAAATATACTGTCCTGACACTATACCAACAGTGTGTTTATTGGGAGAGCTATCTGCTACCTTCTACTATTCTGTCATCCCAAAGAAATTTTCCATTGGTCCCAAATTGCTAATATTTCAAAGAGAGAGACTCCAAAAATTGTTCACACCTAGTACTCTTACATTTTCTGTCCTTTTAGTTCCTTGGAATCTTTACCTGCTCATTTTCTCTGACTGCCTAAATGTATTCCTGAATGCTCAGCTGAAGTTTTAATTTACCACAATATTAGAAATGTGATAAGCAAAGGAACATTTTGGGAAAATGCAGTTCTTATTTGGGACAATACCCTCACTTCCCTACACCCACAGCTACATCCATGTACTATGCTTCAGCTTTTGTTGATTTGTGGCCTCATCCTGACCTTTGTATGTTGAACTTCTCAATTGGGCCATGAGCTCAGAACAAAGATTGTATATTAACAGTAGGACTGGCCCTACTGTTAGGCAGAGTGAGAAGGCCAACTCCTGTAGTAGATCTTGAGTGACATGGAAACCAGCAAAATATTTCTGATTTGGTTGTTGCTATTGGTTTCATTTCCAGGGATGGGGAAATGTACTTGCAGGATGCTCATGGGCCAGGATAAGTTGGCTAGGTTTTGAGCAATATGTGTGAGGAGTGCTGTTTCTTTTTTCCACTACTAGCAGTTGAATATCTTGACCCTGTCTAGAAAGAAACATTCAAGGCTGCCACTCAAAATGTTGTGAAAAATATCCCACTCCCCTTCTGTAAAATGTAAATACAATTAATTCTGCATCCCAATATCACTGTGTAGCATTATGAAGTTTGACTATGAAATGCAGCAATTAATGACCTCAAGTAAGTTACCCATTATGGATTGGGTCAGGGAAATTTGCAAGGGGATGATGGATGTCAAGGTCCAAAGCATCATCTGCATGTTTTTCCATCCCTGATTTAATGAGTCAGGAGGAAAGATCGCTGCTCCCCCCCCCCCCCCCCCCCCCCCCCCAGTATAAAGATGCACTCAGAAACAGGGCCAAACTTAACATGACAAATGGTTCCTGCTTCGGCATGCCACCAACTTTTACCATCCTCTCCACTCTCTTTGCTATACAAAGTGCATTGAAGTGCAGTCCCCATCTGTTTCAATGCATACTCTTGAATATCTGCAATGGCACCTGGGAGAAAGAACCACTTAGTGGCGAGACACAATGCAGGAGTTGTCAGTGAAAGGATCCTGTCATCCCTTTATTGTCTTCTCACATTTAAAGCTTGTTACGACACCACTTCCCAGCTAAGGAGCATCAAGAATTCCTCTTACAAGACAGCACAAATGGCTTAGCTGTCTCTTTTGTGTTCCTGATGTTGTGCTACCAACCATAACTTCTACCTGTGCCAGTGGGCACTTGTGGAAGCCAGCTGCCTGAACAGTGAATCAGTGAAGTAAATGAGAACATAGTGCAGGTCTGCCAGGGCTCCCTGCAATGGTGGCACTTTTTTGGCTTATGAGCTATGTGTTAATATATGAGCCTTTCTTCAGTGACCAGGGCTGCCCAGAGCCCCAGTGGCTCTTTTTGTATTCTTTTCTGATGCCGTGATGCCATCATTTGATTCAAAGCAAACCTGTCTTGGATGAAGACATATCTCTTAGCCCATACTGACAGCCTCAGCTAGAAGTGAAAGGAAGTTAAGAGTAAGCACTAGAAGAAATACATAGCCCATAATTTCCCATTAAAAAGATGGCTGCCATCTTGGCCCAGAAAAGACAAAAATCAGACTACAAACTTGCCCACTTAAATCCTGGCTGTCCATAGCTCGACTTTGTATGGGCTCCTGCCAGTTCATTCATCATCTGCTAGAAAGGCTGACGATTTGTAATCCTCAAACCTGAAGAATTATTTCCTCAATTTTAAATCAGATCTAAGTATAGGAATAAAGCTATGATTCTTCTTCCAGGCAGTGGCAATGGCTTTGTGGCACCAAAGAAACCATATGTGGAAACATCTATGAAATCCTTGAAAATGGGTGGGAAGGGGATTGAAAAACTGTGGATAGACTGCCTTCTCCAAAATATAAATATTTTTTTCTCCTTTCATGCAATCAGAGATTTTAAAAATCATTGTGCCTCTTCATTATAGCCTTTGGTATTTGTGGCAGTTTGTTTCCAGGATCCACTATAAATACAAAAATCCATGGATGTTGAAGTCCCACGGTATAAAATGGTGCACTAAACTGGTGTCCTTTCTAGGAAATGAAAAAAAAATCAAGGTTTGTTTTAATTTTAAACATATTTTCAAGTCATGGATGGTGGAATCCATAGATGTAGAATCCATGGATATAGAGAGCCAAGTGTATTGCCCTTATTTGTTTCGTGTGTAATTGAAATCAAGGGTGTAATTCAATAGTGATTTAACATTACTTTTGCTTGTTTCATGTATCAAGTACCTTGGATCCTATTGCAGGAAAAAAGTGAGGTATCAACTAATCAATGGACCACTCAATCATAACAATACAAGAATATGCCTCTAGTCCAGTACCATCAGGTTTGATTGGGAGGAATGACTCTACAGGGTTTCAGGAAGGTTTCTTTATTAGCTGTGCTTGGAGATCCCTTGTGTCCCCTGAAAATCCCTCATCCAAGAACAAGTTGGGCCTGATCCTGCTTAGCCTCTGAAACTAGACAGAATCAAATATGTATTGAATGGTATGTTGGTTGACAATATAATAGACAATCAAATATAGACCGTTAAACATTTTTACTCCACGAGCCAAAGAAGAACTTGGTAGGGAACATAATATATTGTATTTTGCTAAGGTGTAATGGCAATTGATAATAGTGTTTATGACTATTAGAAGATATATAGATATGACTTGAATATATGCACTGCAGGCAAAACAGCAGAAAAAACGAAACAATAAATCTTTGAGTCACACAAATGGCATTCTGATTTCCATCCAGCCATCTCACTATCTATGATTAAATAGCAGGTTCTTCCTAGATTGTTCTATAGCAAAAAAAAAAAAAAAAGACTGGAAGGTAGGAAGGAATTTGCCAAACAAGTAAAGTGTGCATAGGGCACAAGAGGCACTAATATTTAAAGCTTGTGCCAAGTCAGTGAAATAAAAAGCAGAAGAAACCCTTCCTTCACCAGCATTCCAACATGAGAACAGAAATTATTGGAGCCTTCATAGACCAGGTTCATTGGACATTTCCTTGATGCCAGTTCAGTGCTTTTGGATAGTGCCAGACAAATTTAATGTGGCATGGCATAACTACAAAAAAGGAGCTGTTGCACAAACTAATTGCTACAATTGTTTATCAGTCTGAAGATCTATTGGGAAAGTTGCTCTCTGCCAAGATTCTATGAGATACATTTTAGCTCAGGTGGAGACCCATTGGTTTAACATTCATTGTCAAATTGTTCTATGCAATTATATATATATATATATTATATATATATATATATATATAGAGAGAGAGAGAGAGAGAGAGAGATACTTTATATGTGTACTGCTTTATCTCCCTGAGGAGACTCAGGGCGGTTTCCAGCATAGGTAAAGCATTCAATTACCAACACAAAATCATACAGAATAACCATTATAAAACATAAACATTAAAACAGTCACAGATATTTAAAATGTAAAAGCCAGTTCCAGTACTATTCCATTGGGCAAAATTCAACTACCAATGACCAGAATTTCAGCGTAGGCCTAGACAGTAGGCTTGGGTAACCATGGAAAAAATTGGTTCTAAACTCGTTTTGTTTTTAGGGGGCCCTTGCGTTTTGTTTTTTTTAATAATTCTGAAATTTTCCTTTTAAAAATTTCGAAAACTTGCACCAGACATGCGAAAATAATTACGAAATAATTACGAAATAATTACGAAATAAATTGAAAAAATTGTTTCGAATCTAATTTACTCCTCACACTATTCCTGCATGGCTCAATATTGGATCGTAAGCTAATTTAAATACGAATTAATAACGAATTACGAAATTAACGAACGAAACCACCCAAGCCTACTAGACAGCTATGAGAGAGCTGGGCTAGTGCAATAAAGTAGCATAGGGCTGGGGTAGCAGGGTCCTAACTAATGGTTAGGGTAGGATCTGGGGCTACTCATTTCCAAGGCCTGCTGAACAGCTAAAGAGGGCTGGGCTAATGGGGAAGCATTGGGCCGGAGAAGTTGGTAAAGTGCAGACCAGGGACCTAATGGATGGCCAGGGTAGGGCCTGGGGCTACTTATTATTATGTAATAGGGAGGGTGGATGAATAATCCTGGAATTAAGCATGATCTGTTTCCTTTTACTGGAGTAATAGGGCTTTCCAGGACCCTTTGCAAAATCTTTCTATCCCCTTTCGGCAGTTACTTCTTTCACATTCTCAGGGACAAATAGCTTGATGGAAGAGTAGAGGTATGATCAGAAATCATGAGTACCACACTGAATATGACTAGGGGCAAGTTCAAAGTCAAAACAATTCTTGGAGGCCAAATGCTATTGACAGCAGGCCAAAAAGTTTGGACAAAAATAGTGGCATGTATTTACTCAAAGCTCTTCTTCCTGGTAACAAATGCATCTGCACTATAGAAGTCTTGCATTTAGATGCCACCTTAACTTTCAAGGATCAATATTATGGAGTTTTGTAAGACACAAGCTCTCTTTGGCAGAGAAGGATAAAGACCTAAAAACTACAACTCCTGGGAATCCATAGCTTTGAGATATGGCAGTTAAAGTTATCTCAAATTAATTCTGTAGTGTAGATACACCCTAGGTCTTAGCATAGAAATTTCCATCTTGTACACATTAGGCTTGGGTAACCACGGAAAAATTTGGTTCTAAACTCGTTTTGTTTTTAGGGGGCCCTTGCGTTTTTTTTTTTTTAATAATTCTGAAATTTTCCTTTTAAAAATTTCGAAATATACGAAATTTCGTAAAATTACGAATCGATTCGTTAATGGAGGACGCAATTGCACAATATGCTAAAAAAACCTCCAAATGGGACAGGGGGAACTTCTGAAGCTTCCCTCTCCCTCTGTTGTTGACTGTTGGTGTGATAAAACAAAAAACAACTATAAAACTTGCACCAGACATGCGAATTACGAAATAATTACGAAATAATTACGAAATAAATTGAAAAAATTGTTTCGAATCTAATTTACTCCTCACACTATTCCTGCATGGCTCAATATTGGATCATAAGCTAATTTAAATACGAATTAATAACGAGTTACGAAATTAACGAACGAAACCGCCCAAGCCTAGTACACATATAAAAACAGCAAAAACACCAAACCATAGTGTGGTTGTGATGAATTCCCTACCTGTAAGGCTAGAAGTAAGCTCAAGTAATAGGCCCAGGAAGTTCAGCAGCCATTTTAGAAGGGTGCCTGGGGGCATCCATCTTAGATTCTCATTTACTGAAGGGGGCGGTGCTTAGGAACAGCTTGGAGGGAAATGAAGAGAGTTTGTGATTGTCTGGGAGAGAGTGGGCAGAGTTTAACTTGAGAAAAGAACAAAAAGACTTTAAGAGTGTGTTTTGAACCCTGACAGCTCAGGTTCAGTCTGGGTGTCAAAGAAGAAAGAGTTAGAGTTTGGGGTGCAGAGGAGAAGAGTTAGGGAAGCCTGAAGTTGGTCAGTTAGCCAGCAGAGATAGTGAGAAGCTTTACAGCTATTGGGAAGGATAGCTGGTGAAGTGGAGAGACAGATCCAGGAAAGGACTGTCTGTGGGGGAGTTTAGGATTACCGGGCAGAGAGGAATCCTGCCAGTAATTTCTGGAGGGAGAGAGGAGTGTTATGTGCAACTAAGTTTTGAACTGCTTAAAGAAACCATACATTTTATTCAACATTAAAACAGCTAAGCTTAATGCCTGTTTTGTTCAAGTTCTCTCAAATAAACAACATTGTTATCTGTTCACAACATCTGCCTCACATGTGCCTCTGTGTGTGAAGATTTAAAGCAGTTTACTGAAGAAATCAAAGGTTAAATGGTGGCAGCAAATATTTTAAAAAGTAATCTCTTCATTGTTACCTCAGAGCACAAAGCCTGAGTGTGAATCCAGCACATTCTAGCCTAACGATACATCCAGTAAGCCAAGGGCTTAACATTTCTTTTAAGTGTGGTGGTAGCCAGTGTTCTTGTTAAAGGTTTTTCAGCCAGAAGATTGTTCCATCTTATTACAGCTTTTGATTTTAATTAAAGAAGCCACAGTCCCTACCTTTTACACTTGGTGGCAAGCGCTGGGATTTACAATTAAATAATCCTCTATCCTTTACAGTGTCCTTCTAGTAAGTCCAGACATTCAGACTAGAATGAGAGGATGTAGAAGTTTCCACACAAGGAATAAAAGTGATGTGTTGCTGGCAGTTCATTTAGAGCCGATCTTGTGAGGCGGTACAAGGCAAGCTAAGTCTACTCCAGTCATTCCTTCATTTGATTGGAAGTGGTAGTTACTTATTAAGCCTAAAAAGTGAATCTATTCTAACTTCATTTTGGTGTGCTCAAGTTTCTCTGCAAAGCAACCAGATTGTAAGTAGACAACTCAGAAAATCAATGTAAAACCTTTCCTCATCTAGTGACTTGGTATATTACATGAGAAAAGCAGATTACAAAGAATGAAACAATAAACAAGTTAAAGTCAGAGTCTGTTGAGTAGACTTCAAGACTTGCTATTTGTATGGCACTGCCTGCTTCCCCCCTTGACGGACTGTCACCTTGCCGTGGTGAGGGGGCTTGCGTGTTCCGATGAACCTGTAGGCACAGCAACTGGAGTCGTGCACTCCCAGGAGTGGCTGCGGGGGAGGTCCCAGACCAAGAACAGTCTGAAGACCCAAAGACCTCAACGGCGGAGCAGGCGGAGGATAACATGGCCCATGTTACAACGGCTGCGAAGGCGGAAGAAGGCTGCAACAGACTGAGAAGCCACGGTCATTGTGTTAAACTACATCACCAGTGGAACCTCACTCTGTGAAGTCTGTGTGTTGATCAGTTGTGCACTGACCTCCACACATTAAAAAAACCCACGCACAGGCGTCTTCCAAAGAAAACAAAAAACAACCAACCAAAGTCCCATGGCGATCAGCGAGTGGCGACGGGGGCAGGACTGTGAAATCTGGAAGCCCCTAGTCACAGACTGGCACATGGGCGGTGGGTACGGACTCAGTCGTTCTACCTCAAGGACCGAGGCAGTTGAGTAGTTCGGCAGCTGTATCCGCGACTGAGCAGCCCTATTGAGGACCCACTCTGCTCACCCCACACGGGGAGGGGGCTAGAAAAGGTGCCCTAAACATAGTCTGCCTCTCTCATCCCTGACTGGACTGCCGCGTCCAGTGGGGTCACCACCCTGCGGCCAAAAAAGAAAAATGAACTTTGGTACGTGGAACGTACGGACTCTGATGGACAACAGTGGCAGTGAACGCCCCGAACGCAGAACTGCCATCATTGCAAGGGAGCTGGGACGCTTCAACATCGACATAGCAGCCCTTCAGGAGACCCGGAGAGCAGGAGAGGGACAGCTGAAGGAAGAAAAAGGAGGCTACACCTTCTTCTGGAAGGGACTGCCCGAAAAAGACCAAAGAATGCACGGAGTTGGCTTTGCCATCAGGAATGATCTGGTGAAACATCTGTCCGAAGCACCCACTGGCATCAACGAACGACTCTCAACCCTCCGAATCGATCTTGCCAAAAACCAACGGGCAACCATCATAAGTGCCTATGCACCAACACTAGATGCTGATGAAGACATCAAGGAGAAATTCTACTGTCAGCTGGACACCGTCCTATCGGGGATACCTAAGGAGGACAAAATCATCCTTCTGGGGGACTTCAATGCAAGAGTCGGGCGAGACTTCGACCTGTGGCCAGGGACCATCGGAAAAGACGGGGTTGGAAACAGCAACCCGAATGGCATCCTGCTTCTCACCAAATGTGCGGAACACAACCTTGTCATCACCAACACGCTCTTCCGCCAGAAAAACAAGTTCAAGACATCATGGAAGCACCCCCGGTCAAAGCATTGGCACCTCCTAGACTATGTAATCACACGTGCCAGAGACCGCCGTGACGTGCTCCTCACAAGAGCCATGACAGGTGCTGACGACTGCTGGACTGACCACAGGCTAATCCGATCCTCGATGGCTATCAAGATCGCCCCCAAGCGCAGACTCCAAGGAAGAAAGACAAGGCGCAAAATGAACACCCAAGCCCTTCAAGAGCCCTCCAGACGAGCCCATCTCCAAACAGCACTCAAGAACCATCTACCCACAGAACACCCCGAAAATGTTGAGGAACATTGGAACAAACTGAAGACCTCCATCATCCAAGCCTGCGAAGAAACTATTGGATACCAAGCCAAGAAACATCAAGACTGGTTTGATGAAAATGACATCGAGATCCAACAGCTAATCGACAAGAAAAGGAAAGCCTTCCAAACATGGCAGAGAGACATCAACTGTGCTGCTAAGAAAAAGATCTACGCCAGTGCAAAAGCTGAGGTCCAAAGAAGGACAAGAGAACTCAAGAACATCTGGTGGACAAAGAAGGCTGAAGAAATCCAACACCTGGCAGATACCCATAATGCTCAGGGATTTTTCAAAGCCACAAAGGTCATCTACGGACCAAGAAACCATGGCATACAGCCTCTACGCTCATCAGATGGAACCAAACTCCTGAAGGACCAAAACTCAATTGCACTACGTTGGAAAGAACATTACCAAAGCCTCCTGAACCGCAGCTCCAATGTGGCCGAAGAGGTCCTCTCACAAATCCCGCAACAACAAACCAGGGATGAGCTTGCAGCACCGCCTAGTTTGGAAGAAGTCAGCAATGCCATCAGCCAGCAGAAGAATAACAAAGCCAGCGGACCGGACGGGATCCCTGCTGAAATCTTCAAAGAGGGAGGACCTGAGCTGACACACCAACTCCACCAGCTCATAGAAAAAATGTGGGTGACCGAGAAAATCCCAGCAGACTTCAAGGACGCCACCATCATCACCCTCTTCAAAAAAGGGGAAAGAACAGACTGCGGAAACTATCGAGGTATCTCCCTTCTAACCTCCGCTGGGAAAATCCTCGCAAGAATCCTTGCAAACCGCCTTCTGCCCCTCTCAGAAGACACCCTCCCAGAATCCCAGAATGGCTTCCGCCCCTCCAGAGGAACTGTGGACATGATCTTCACTGCACGACAGCTCCAAGAAAAATGCAGAGAACAAAACCAACCTCTGTACATGGCATTCATCGACCTTGCAAAGGCATTCGACACAGTGAATCGCAGCGCTCTCTGGACCATCCTCCACAAAATCGGGTGCCCAAGCAAATTTGTGAACATCCTGCGGCTCCTCCACGATGACATGATGGCAACAGTCTTGGACAGCAGTGGCTCCCAAAGTGACCCATTTAAGGTGGAATCGGGTGTCAAACAGGGATGTGTTATTGCCCCAACTCTATTCTCCATCTTCATCGCAATGATACTTCACCTTGTTGATGGGAAGCTTCCCACCGGAGTGGAAATCATCTATCGGACAGATGGCAAGCTGTTTAACCTCAGCAGACTGAAAGCCAAAACCAAGGTTACAACAACCTCTGTTATAGAACTCCAGTATGCTGATGACAATGTCGTCTGTGCGCATACAGAAGAAGATCTACAAGCCACTCTCAACACCTTTGCAGAAGCATACACAAAGCTTGGCCTGTCACTGAACATCGAGAAAACCAAGGTGCTGTTCCAGCAGTCACCAGCCAACTCCTCCCCAATGCCAGAGATACAGCTTAATGGCGTAACATTAGAAAATGTGGACCATTTCCACTACCTTGGCAGCCACCTCTCCACCAAAGTCAACATCGACGCTGAAATACAACACCGCCTGAGCTCCGCAAGTGCAGCATTTTCCCGAATGAAGCAGAGAGTGTTTGAGGACCGGGACATCCGTAGGGAGACCAAGGTGCTTGTCTATAAAGCTATTGTCCTCCCAACCCTGCTATACGCCTGTGAGACGTGGACTGTCTACAGACGTCACATGCAACTCCTGGAACGATTCCATCAGCGCTGCCTCCGGAAAATCCTGCAAATCTCCTGGGAAGACAAGCGGACAAACGTCAGTGTGCTGGAAGAAGCAAAGACCACCAGCATTGAAGCGATGGTCCTCCAACATCAACTCCGCTGGGCCGGCCACGTTGTCCGGATGCCTGACCACCGTCTCCCAAAGCAGTTGCTCTATTCCGAACTTAACAACGGAAAACGGAATGTCGGTGGACAGGAAAAGAGATTTAAAGATGGGCTCAAAGCCAACCTTAAAAACTCTGGCATAGACACTGAGAACTGGGAAGCCCTGGCCCTTGAGCGCTCCAGCTGGAGGTCAGCTGTGACCAGCAGTGCTGCAGAATTCGAGGAGGCACGAGTGGAGGGTGAAAGAGAGAAACGTGCTAGGAGGAAGGCGCGTCAAGCCAACCCCGACCGGGACCGCCTTCCACCTGGAAACCAATGCCCTCACTGCGGAAGAAGATGCAGAGCAAGAATAGGGCTCCACAGCCACTTACGGACCCACAAGAACATTGGAGGACCATCATACTCGGAAAACGAGGGATCGCCTAAGTAAGTAAGTAAGTAAGTGCCTGCTTCCTTTCGAACACAAACTGAACCTAAGTAGTGAATTTTAGAAAATAAAATCCAAATCTTAGAAATGTTCTGAAGCTCAATAAATGTATACGGTTCTTTTATCCCCATCACATTCACTGGATGTATTCCAAGAACCATTTATTTTTGGATCCTTGTTTATCAGATGCGTAGGCAACTAATGGATGCAATTTAATCTGAGAGCAGTATCCTCTAATTTTAGTCCCCAGCAAATGTAGGTTTGTCCCTTACGTCAGAAACATTCTTTCTCAATTAAAATCAATGGGAGTGATGCTGAGTCTCCATGAGTTTCTTTATTTTTAATACCTTGATCTTGATAGGATGTGATCGATAGCACTAAACATGACTATGGACCCATGTCACCAGGACAAAGGAAATCACATTCCATCAAAGTGTCACTGGGGATCATTTCTCTCAATCTTCTAGAGATGTATCACCAATCCAGATTGCCAGGTAATAGATTGACCTCATAAAGTGGGATTAACTTTTATAACCTGTTCAAATCTTTTTGGCTGGAAGCAAGAGAGGGTAGAAGTAGAGTGAAAAAAATGACAAGTCCAGGAAAGAACTGGGATTTGTTATTAAGTTGCTGTCCTATGTGGAAGATAAAAAAAACTAAGAATGAACAATCAAAGGTCAAAATCTTTTTCTAGAGAAAGCCAAGAAAAGACCTACTATCATTGTCTGGTATACTTCTCTAATCCTCCTTATCTGAGCATAGCTTGTGCACTCATTGTACCAATGTATCGTAAAACACATGGGTGGTTCAAAGGGATTTTTTTCCATTTAAAAAAATCATCCAGATAAATCTAGAAACTTGAGATCCATGCTACATTGGTATTTTTCTCCCTAATCCGCTTCTAGAGGATTTTGTTACCATATCACCTGACCTACTATACAATGACACTTACTAATTATGCTAATCTCTTCAGTATGGTAATCCCTTCATTAGTTTAATTTACTTTTCAGAGTACTTTGAAAGTGTCAATCAAGACATGGATGGGAGAGATCCAGTAGGTATTGACCAGAATCCACTTGGTGCTTTATATTGGTTATGTTGGCCTAGGTAGAGGTAGCAAGAGGAGAAAGGCTATGGGTCCAGGGGCATAAAGTAAGACATTAGAAAAATAGGGTACTTATCAGCAACATTTTGTCCCTTGTTTTTTTTTCACCACTAATGTACAGACTTGAAAAGTGTACCTAATGTAAATTGGAATGGTTTTCAGTGCCAAGCTTCTCCAAGAGATTCATGTGACACTGTGAGAGATGTCACAGAAGCATTTATTGTTGGCTAAGGTGTAGATGACTGTTTCATAGTAGTGAAGAACATACACATCACTGATGAGATCCCACTTCCCTAACATATAAGTGTGGAAGTTCTCAAAACACACAAAAGTCACCACCAATGCAGTCCCCCGTGTTGGTGTTAGTCTTATTCTTATTTATTTATTTATTTATTGCAGTTACTTATACCCCGCCCTTCTCACCCCCGAGGGGGGACTCAGGGCGGCTTACAAACAAAGGCACAAATTTGATGCCTGTCATATATAAAACAGTATATATAAAACAGTATAAACATTTAGCAGCATTAAAACATATCACTACATAATATAATAAAAACAATTTCATGCACAGTGAAATTCAGAGTTCCGAAATGTCCATTCATTCCAACAATTCCTGCTCATCAATGGGTCCTTATTTTAGCTGCCAGAATGTCCAAAAGCTTGGTCCCAGATCCAGGTATTCAGTTTTTTTCTGAACGACAGAAGGGAGGTCGCTAATCTGATCTCCCCGGGGAGTGAGTTCCATAGGTGAGGGGCCACCACCGAGAAGGCCCTGCTCCTCGTCCCCGCCAGCCTCGCTTGAGATAGAGGCGGGGTCGAGAGCAGGGCCTCCCCAGATGATCTTAAACTCCGAGGTGGGACGTAGAGGGAGATCCGTTCGGACAAATACACTGGGCCGGAACCGTATAGGGTTTTGTAGGTTAAAACCAGCACTTTGAATTGTGCTCGGAATTGGATCGGCAGCCAGTGGAGCTGGCATAACAGGGGGGTGGTATGCTCCCTGTATGACGCCCCGGTGAGCAATCTGGCTGCTTCTCGCTGGACTAATTGTAGTTTCCGAGCAGTCTTCAAAGGCAACCCCACGTAGAGTGCGTTGCAGTAATCCAACCGGGATGTGACAAGAGCGTGGACCACCGTGGCCAGATCTGACTTCCCAAGGTACGGGCGCAGCTGGCGCACAAGTTTTAATTGTGCGAAAGCTCTCCCGGCCACCGCTGAGACCTGGGGTTCCAGGCTCAGCGATGAGTCCAGGATCACTCCCAAGCTGCGAACCTGCGTCTTCAGGGGGAGTGTAACCCCGTCTAACACAGGCTGTAACCCTATACCCTGTTCGGCCTTACGACTGACCAGTAGGACCTCTGTCTTGTCTGGATTCAATTTCAATTTGTTAGCTCTCATCCAGTCCGATACAGCAGCTAAACACCGGTTCAAGGTCTGGACAGCCTCCTTGGTGACAGGTGGAAAGGAGTGACAGATTTGGACATCATCTGCGTAGAGATAACATCTCATTCCGAAACTCTGAATGATCTCTCCCAACGGCTTCATGTAGATGTTAAATAACATCGGGGACAGAATTGAACCCTGTGGGACTCCACACAACAACGGTTGTGGGGTCGAACAGGTGTCACTCAGTAACACCTTCTGGGTCCGTCCCTCAAGGAAGGATCGGAGCCACTGCAAAGCAGTGCCCCCGAGCCCCATGTCCATGAGGCGACCCAGAAGGATACCGTGATCGACGGTATCGAAAGCCGCTGAGAGGTCCAGCAGAACTAACAGGGACACACTCCCCCTGTCCAGTTCCCTGCGAAGATCATCTACCAAGGCGACCAAGGCTGTCTCAGTTCCATGTCCCGGCCTAAAGCCAGACTGTGCCGGATCCAGATAATCAGTGTCTACCAGAAACCCCTGGAGTTGTGTTGCCACCACACGTTCCATGACTTTGCCCAAGTAGGGGAGATTGGAGACTGGCCGATAGTTGTCGAATTGAGTGGGATCCAGTGATGGTTTCTTCAACAGCGGTTTTATAATAGCTTGCTTTAAGCTCGCTGGAAATTTTCCTTCCTGTAAGGAGGCATTAACCATCACCTTCACCCACTCCGCCAAACCCCCTCTGGCTTCCTTGATCAGCCAGGAAGGGCAGGGGTCTAGGATGCATGTGGTGGGTCGCACCTCTCCAAGGATCCTGTCCACATCCTCAAGCTGAACCAATTGAAAAGAATCCAATAAAACTGGACAAGCAGATGCTCTCGTTACATCCCCAGAGACTGCCGTTAACATGACGTCAAAGCCTGACCGGATCCGCTCAATTTTATCCGCGAAAGATCGAGCAAATGCTTCACAGCGAGCCACCGAGTTATCCGAAGCCTCGCTTTTTGGCGGATTTAACAGGACCCTGACAACTCGGAAAAGCTCAGCTGGACGATTCTTCGCGGATGCAATATTGGCTGTGATGAATGTTTTCTGAGCCGCCGCAATTGCCACACCGTAGGACCTTAAAAAGGCATTCAGGTGTGTTTGAGCTGGATTGGTGGGATTCTGGCGCCACACGCACTCTAGCCTCCTCTTCTTTCGCTTCATCGCTGCCAGTTCCTCGGTAAACCAAGAAGCTGGTTTAGCTCGGTTACTCGAGAGGGGGCGTTCCGGAGCGATTGTGTCAATTGCCCTGGTCAACTCACTATTCCAGTGAAGGACCAGAGCATCGACAGAGTCGCCAGCCAAGGAGGTGGAAAAATCCCCAAGAGCCGTCAGAAAACCATTTGGATCCATCAGTCTCCTGGGGCGGACCATTCTAATGGGTCCACCACCCCTGCGGAGGTTAGAAGGCACAGTTAGTCTAAAACTGATCAGATGGTGATCGGTCCATGGCAATGGAGCGATGGTCGGCTCCTCCATCCCGTCACCTTCATCCCATCCCTGGGAGAAGACCAAATCCAAGGTGTGCCCGGCGCTATGGGTGGGACCAGATATTAGCTGGGACAGGCCCATGGTTGCCATGGCGGCCATGAAGTCCTGAGCCGCGCCAGAAAGAGAGGCCTCAGCATGGACGTTGAAATCACCCAAGACCAAAAGCCGTTGGAAGCTCAACGCCATGTCTGAGATCACTCCCGCTAGCTCAGGTAGGGAGACTGTAGTGCAGCTGGGTGGTCGGTACACTACCAGAATCCCTATCCTGTCCCGGTCACCTATCCTAAAGCCGGCACATTCAAACGAAGATGATTGTGGGATGGGACACCTGATCAGGGGAATAAACTCCTTGTAGACCACTGCGACTCCGCCTCCCCGCCCTCCAAGCCTTGGTTGGTGCTGAACAGAATAACCTGGTGGACAGAGTTGGGAGAGATTGACCCCTCCCCCCTCGTCCAACCAGGTCTCCGTTATACAAGCCAGGTCTGCTCGTTCTTCTTGGATTAGATCTTGGATAATGGCAGTTTTTCCATTTACCGACCTGGCATTGAACAGCACCACCTTCAGCTTGGAGGGGCCACCATCCTGGCACCTCGGTTGTATTTTGTCAGGAGAAAGTTTTGGAATTGCCAATCTATCTTTGTTAATTTCGGGCCAAATAGTAGCATTAATTTTTGGAATTGCCAATGTCCTATTGAGAATTTTGGGCCGAATTTGATTTTGTCTTTGATTCTTAACATCTTTAGAAGTTTCCAATTTATTATTGCAAGTTTTGGGCCAAAATAGATGTTTTGTTCTCCTTTTCCCGTATCTCCCTCTACCTGTCACCACCTCTATGGCCCCCCCACCCGTGGACCCACCTCCCCCGGGGACTCTCCCTCCGTTTCCAGCAGTTGTTATCTCAGTAATAAACACTTGTTTATAATTATGATTATCTGTCCCTGGCTCCCAATGTTCCCGCCCCTTACTATTACCTGCTCCTTCCAGTATGGCGACAACTGTAAAGTGCCCTTGTGCTGAGGTTGTTCTAAGGTGCACTTGTGCTGGAGAATGGGAGAGTATCAGTAGCAGCAGGGGTAGTATAACCATTGATATGGGAGTAAAATGCTGATGTCAACAATATGTATAGCTCAAAGTGGCGGTGCAGGGACTTCGAGCTCAGAATATAAAGTGCGACAGTTGTAACCACTTGACCTGGTAATTTTGGACCTCTTGGTAATAATATGGGTTCTGGCCGGAAGATTTAAAGTGCTTAGGTTAAATTGCTTTAGTGCTAAAGTAGTTCTTAGTGCAAAATAGTGCAAAATTATTGCTTCCTTGGGTAGACAGCTTTCAACCATTCAATCAGACAGACAATTCAAGCCAAAGAAACCTGGCCCCTTGGGCCCGTGGAGAAAACAAGCCGGCACCCAGGGGCCCGGTCCGCGGCTCTTCTCGACTGCCTTGATAGAAGATGACACAAAACAGAATAGTTAGTGGCCAGCACAATGAAGACAACAATTGCAGGTATTGCTACTTAGCAGCACAGATTTGCGGTTTGCACACTGTATGGAAAGATGTTATTTACACTATTTATCTTGACCACAGAGGGCAGTATAGAATGAATGATTGTTCAGTTCTTTAGCATAGGACTCTGAAGATTGCATTAAAACCACTGAGTCATGAGCGGACAGACTTCCGGATTTTTCAATTAGGCTCACTGTCCGTAATGCTGTTAATACTATTTTGCGCCCAATGACCACACTATGATGTTAGTTGGTGTTATTGTTATTCCTACACAGTTATCAACAGTCTACACAGCACTATTACCAAAGGTTCTCCCTTCTGTCCCTTCTGTCGCCCGGAGGGCCTGCAACACAGGCCGCGAGGCAGCAGGCAGCACAGACCGCGAGGAGAAGCCCCCCCCCCGGGGGGCCGACAGTAGAAAACCCCCGCAGGGGTAGGTGATAGAGGGCCCAGCGGCCTCAGCAGCCCAGGTGACCGGATGGCTGCCCCGGTGGAAACGCTAGCTCTCCTCCTCCAATGGTGTCTGGCATCTGGGGAAGGCAAGGGAGAGCGAGGCAGGGCTGGGATGAGTGGAGGGGGCCAGGAAGAGAGGGAGGGAGGAGGCAGTGTGGGCCCGACAACAGCGGCCCAGGGAGCAGCATCCAGATAACAGCAGCCCGTCTCCACTCTCCCCTTTCCTGTCGATCCGGCTGATTGATGTTGCAGCCGTCGCTCCTCACAGTCTTTGCCACTCGCCGCCAGGGACTCCAATGGCGTCTAGCAGCCTCAAGGAGAGGGGACGCCAGCAGCGCCTCTCGGCTCCTCCACACGCAGCCCCCAACTCCTTCCAGGCAAGATTAGGTCGCGGCGGCAGCTCTTAGTAGGGAGATCTCTGCAGCTATCTTCTCCAAACTTGATAAAAGCGACTGGAAGGGAGCAGCTACGAGGCCTTAGAATGGCGGTGCCTCGGTGCTCTACCTCCCCGCTCCCAACCTCCTTTTTTTCCTCTTTCTGGTTGATCTCCGCCGCCAAGCTCACCTTCTGAGGGCTCCTCCGAGTCCCCAAAGGGTCAGGATGGCGCTTCTGAGGAGGGATGGTATCGGGTTGGGAGGATGCAATCAGGATTGTAGGTTGTTTTCCAGCGGCTGTGTGGTTTGATGTTCTCTCGCCGCCATCATACCGGAAGTTCTTCCCCTAAGCATTATTTCAAAGTCACTGGCATTTCTATGGGCTGCAGGAAATGCAAACCACACAGGTGACACCATTAGAGGGGATGAAATCAAATTGACTATCCCATTTTTGTGCAGAGTTTCAGCAGAAATTTGTTATAAAAATATTCGCATAGTTTTACAAGGCCTTTAGCTTTCTCTGCCAAAGAGTCCTGAGCCTCACCAAATGATTCCATAGCATTGAGCCATGGCAGTTAGTGGTGTCAAACTGCGTCATTTCTACAGTAGAGATGCACCATGGGTGACTCCCTCCAAAATCTCCAATTTGTTAGTAAATGCTATGCCGGCCACATGGCTATTGTCTACTTGGGTTTTCAAAAGAAATGACAGATTCACACATGAAATACCCATGAGCAAAATTAGCAGAAATGGGATAAGTAGACCTCGAAAGAACATGAATCAGAGAATGGGAATAAACATTTCTCTCAGTGGAGGAATGTGAGCAGTGGAGTTCATCAGAGATCTTTATTGGCATGAGAGTTCTTTTTTTTTATTCAGAAACCATCTGGCGACAGGGCTGATTGGGGAGATAGCCAAATTTGCTGCAGACATTGAATTATTTAGGGTGGCAAGAAAAATCAGATTGTGACAAAGTCCTTTCAGGCACTAGGATAGCTGTTCTGATTGGAGATCCCAAATCACAGCAGGAGCAAGTCTATTGTCCTGCTCTCAGTGACATCCAGAAACAACTATGTTGATTGTTTCCTTCAGTCAAAGGTGGGTTTATTACCATGAAGAGGAGAACTGAGCAAGGGCACTTGCTGCAGCTATTTTTACTTAGTGTTCTAAATACCTATAAACAAAAGACCTATGACATTACTGTGACTCAGAGTTATCTTTCTAAGTAAAAGTCTTAATGTATGTTTGCTTCCTATATTTTTGTACTGATATACTATGGCTCTAATTTTCTTTTTGTCAATGCAGTTGCATCACAATAATGCATAACATCATGCATCGTTGGCAACATCAAATATTACTACACAAATGGGATGGCCAATGGTGTCACATCTGTCTTACAGACCTGATCTGGTGTCCTTAGACTTTCACTTGTTCAGTTGGATGAAGAAAGTCTTTGGAGAAAGTGCTTCAATGATGCATCCAAAATGGAAGATGCGATCAGACACTGGGTCAAGGAATGGCAAAAGTGGATTTGATGAATGGGTTCCAAAGTGAAGCATATGCATTGCTGGTGGGGATTAAAATCATTCAAAGGTAATGCAAATGCATTGTTAGTGGTGGGAACTATTTTTGAATAATATCATGTTGTAGATGCAGAGCTAATTCACATATATATAGTTGCATATGTCTTCCATTGTTAATGCAGGACTTATAACCTGACACAAATTACTTTCTGTATGACTCTTGTATATATATTACATCATTATTGAATCAAAATGCTTTTATCACACCATGCTCAAAATAGCAGCTTTCTCTTAAATACATAGTTACTACATGAGTTCACATACATTCACTCTGCCTCATAATGTGTGTTATATATCAGGTCAAAGTCCAACTTTCCTATAATGTTCATGAGCCAATCATAGCCTTTCAGCTGAAATCCCTTCACAGGGTTGTTAAATGGGAGAGAAAAGCATGTGGAGAAAAAAATATACAGCTCTTTAAACTCCGGGAGATAAATGGAATGAACCCAGTTTTTTAAAAAAGATAACTGGAACACTCAAGTCCTACTTATGGAGTTTCCATGGGCAACTAATTGGCCTTAGAATTTTGTGCTAGATAGGACTGTGCTCTGATTTGACATCATACTCCCTATGTCCTTATTAATCTATAGAGAAATGGGCATTGTTCCCTATTGTTTCCTTGTTCATGCCAGCTGATTCTTTTTCAGCAAAGCAGAAAAGAAAGATGGCGAATGGTAAATGATGTCAAATTCAAGGACACTTCTTAAGTGCATACAGTCATAGTTGTGGAACACATTGCTTTCCAGATGCTGTTAGGACTCCAAAATCCAGAACTCTCAATGGTCAAGGATAATTAGAGTTGCTGTTCAACAACATTTGGTGAGTCATGTGTTATTCAACCTTACCCAACTGCCCAGGGAACTGAAAATATTAGGGCTCTTCCTGCTGATTATTACCAATTCAGGTGGATATAGATTGCAGTGAAGATATCTCAGCATTTGGTTGGTCAAGACAGAAAGTATCTGGGGCTTTTTCTGAACTGTAGGCTGGCTTTTCTTACGGAGACTTTCTGCCTTGGAGCTAAAACAGTAGAAAAACAGAGTGAGAAAGGGGATGTTCTTGTAAACCGCTCCAAGCCCCAGTGGAGTGGCGGCATATAAGTTTGAATAATAAATAAATAAATAAATAAAAATAATAAGACATGAAGGCTGGTCATGCTGAAAGCAAAGCAACTATCAAAGTAATATGAAAACAGCAGCCTGGTTCTCAACAGAGTTGAAGGAAGTTCAGGTTTCCTGGAAAGCTGAAAGAAACTGAATGGCTCCACAAAGAACATGGTATGTATTCAATAAATGTCTGCCAAAGTACACAACTAATATGGCCTGTAGTGGAAGTAGGGACTTATCTACACTGTAGTCAGTTTGACACTGTTTTAACTACTATGACTTATGCTATGAAATCCTGGGAGTTGTAGTTTTACACAGTCTTTAGCATTCTTTCCCAAAGAATACTGGTGCCTCATCAAACTATACATTCCAGTGTTCCATAGATTTAAGCCACATTGATTAAAGTGGTGTCAAACAGCATTAATTCTACAGTGTAGATGCTGCATAAGTATTACAGTGCTGAGGCATCAGGACCTCTTTAATTAGCAAGGATGGTGACATTGTCTGCCATTTTCAGACTTCCCTGTTCCCTCTGGACTTTTTAATATGCTCAGTTTATATGCTTAGCTAAACAGAAAATGATTTCTCCAGCAAAAATATATTGTTGTGAACGTTTCCAATCCCAATATCAAATATTTTGGGTTGCCATCATGTTGATAGCAGGCCTGTAGTGAGGGGGGGGGTTAGGGGTTCAACCCCCCCCCCGAAATGTTCGAATCGATAGAGTGGGGTGAGCTTCCATCTGTCAGCTTCAGCTTTCCATGCGGGGACATGAGAGAAGCCTCCTACAAGATGGTAACACATCTGGGTGTCCCCTGGGCAACGTCCTTGCAGGCGGCAAATTCTCTTACACCAGAAGTGACTTGCAGTTTCTCAATTTGCTCCTGACACAAAAAAAGGGTTTCACTAGCCCCAATGAGAAAATACAAAGTGCTCCCAAATCACATATTGTCCACATCAGTGGCTGAGATAATAATAACTTTGCTTTCCGATGGTTCAAAGAATACTAACTTGGTTTCACACGCAAAATGATTAAAAAGATTGTTTAAACCTCAGGCTGTGTGTATAAGGTTTATATGATACACAAATATTATGGTTAGACTCAGGCCTGTAGCGAGGGGGTGGTTTTAGGGGTTCAACCCCCCCCCCCCCTGAAATGTTTCAGATTTTTTTTTTAAAAAAACTGGTTTATTCATGAATTTTAACTGGTTAACCAAATCCTCATGCTAAATCTATGAGATGCAAAAAATTAAGAGTCCCTCCAGAACTGCAAGCACTATCTCAAATATTGACAATTTATTCACACTGTCATTACTTGCAGCAATAGCCGATGTAGCGAAGCAACCAAGTTGGTTGTGTGTGTGTTGAATGCTCTCATTAAGGAGGCCAGACTTGGTGGAGGTGGTTGACAGGGGCAGAGCTGCATGCTATGGAAGGCTCCTCTGCCCCTGCTATGCTCTTTGCGGGGATTGTGGCACAGCTGGCTGAGTGTCAGCTGCATTAAGATCACTCTGACCAAAAGGTCATGAGTTCGAAGCCAGCCCGGGTTGGAGTGGGTTTCCAACCAATTGTGTGTAGCCTGTTGTCGACCTTTGCAACCCAAAAGACAGTTGCATCTGTCAAGTAGGAAAATTAGGTACCACCTTAAAGTGTGAGAAGGCTAAATTAACTGATTTATGAGGCCATAAAAAAGACTCTGACAAAGCACTCCAGGAAAAAGGCACGTGGGGAATGCGGAAGTACTTCATCAGTGTCGCAGATGGACGAGGAAAGCAACAGCTCCCCTGGTGGCCAGAAAAATTTAAATAGCCTCTGTGTATGTCTGTATATGTTTGTATGTCAAAAATTGGCATTGAATGTAGCCATATATGTGTACACTGTAATCCGCCCTGAGTCCCCTGCGGGGTGAGAAGAAGGGCAGAATATAAAAGCTGTAAATAAATAAAAAAATAAAATAGGAGGCAGGTTTCAACCCACCACCACCCCCCCCCCCACCCCCCGCAAAATTTTCAACCCCCCCCCCCCCCCAAATTCAACGCCTCCCGATTTTTTTTTCTGGCTACGGCCCTGGTTGATAGCAATACTAAAAGACTCATTGGCTATACAATGATAGCACTACTAAAAGACTCATTGGCTATACCTAAGAAAAAACATCCACCACTATCTGGTAGAAATGTAGCTCCAGGTACTGGAAGTTGTTTGATTTGAATCAGAAACATTCGCCCCTATCTTTGTCCTTCCCTTGATGGGATTTGGCTGTGATGAGTGCCTGTCCATCTGTCAGTGACCATTCATTTACTACCTGTCTGAAACAAATGTAATTGATGGTGCCAGCATACGTGTGAAAGGCATACTAACTGTACCCCATGCACTGCCTCCAATGGTACTTGACGCCAAGTGAGTAGAAAGAGAATTGTAGACAACAGGATGCCAAGACAATAGTTGCTATCACAACTGGTAAGAAACAGACTCCTATGACTTCATCCCATGGATCTTCGCAAGCATCCTAGGACACTTGTAGCACTCTTCATCTCATCACAGCTCACTCATCACATGACACACACGCACACGCTCACTTCCGGCAAAGTTTCATAGATGAATTGTGCCATAAATATCCTAGGGTTCTCTGCCCAGGACATGGAAAGCTTCCCATGTTCTATAGGGCACAACAGGGTAAATTGTATTGTGATGTTTCTCCACATGCAATGGGGAAGTGTCGTTGTGGGCAATGCAGGGCGAGGGGTACCAGGATGTCCCTGTTGCCCAATGGATTCGCCACAGAGGCTGGCAAATCCCCATGGATCCAACAGTAAGTGATGAAGTCCTACTAATCTGATGATGAAGCAAAAGTTCTTTGTCAATCTGGAAAATGTCATGATGAGAAAATTTTGCCTTCTGTTAAAGAGATGGATCAAGATTATCTCACAATCCAGTCTTTACACTCAGTCAGCTTTCATCAATCAATGGGGTTTTGCTGAATGATAAAACCTGTGGAGATCCCTTACAGGACAGCAGGGCTATATATGCCAAATGCATTCCAGTTCTTCACCAATAAATTTTCTCTTCTGCTTCTAGCAGACATCATTTCTAGATAAAGGATAACTATTTGAAACCTGTGCTTAGTTGTGTGCAAAGGTGGATTTGTGTCTTCTACATTCCTTCCCCCAACATTTCAGCTGCTCCTCAATATCTGAAACAAGATGAGCTATGTTGCAAAGAACTGCAATAGATAGAGATTACTTGTGATGCTAGGGCAAAGCAACCATTGCTCATACTTCACTGTAGTGGTGGATGTTTTTTCTTAGGTTCAATGCCAGGGGCATTACCTCATACTGGTTACATCCTAAACTGTCCCAGTGATGCCTGAAATCATGGTTAATATGTCCTATGGAGGATTAGGGTCCAAAAAATAATTGCAGGTGTCTCTAGGCCCCCTCAAACCTCCCACAGTTTCCCACTTTCTTTCAAAGGATTCACATAGAAATGATTGCAGAGGGCAAGAAAAGCAACAATGAAGTGAAAGTGGCATAATTGTGAATCTGAGTAGAAGGGAACATGGGAATATAGGGTTCTGCCTTGTACTATTAGCCTGGGATTTGGCTGATAGTGTTTCACTAGGGTGCGAATAAGCATTCTGTTTAGCTCCACCTGGAAATCTTAGTTAGTTCCGGTGGTCTCAGCCTGACCCTGTTTAGCTTTTGAAACCAGATGAGATTGGCCATGTGCAAAGGTGATATCACTAAGGAGGTTGCAAGGTGGGACAGGGCATGGTCCAGCATGCAAAGCTGTCCTAAAACATTTTTCTCTCTATGGCAAAGATGCCTGCCCCATTGCATATAAAATGCAAAACGGATACACAGTTGAACAACAGTGCCAATGGGGAAGTGCGCTGCACCATTTTTGGGATAATACCATGGTTTGCAGTGTGGGATGTCATGTATGTTATGTATCAGAGGCTGGATTTACACTGTCCTATAACTCTGGATCTGATCCTAGATTATCTGCTTTGAACTGGATATGAGTCTACACTCCCAAATAATCTAGGATATGCAGATAATCTTGGATCAGATCCTGGGATATAGGGAAGTGTAGATCCGGCTGGAGTGTCACAGCTCTGAGTCACACAGATCTGGCATTCAATAGAGGAGAATGGCCAAGGGATTCAGCTATGGTGTCAGACACTGATCCTCCAGCATCTGACCTCTAAGCAGTTGCCTCAGTTTTTCTGCTGGTAGGCTTTGTAACCATAGGGAATGCCTTTCAAGCTATGATTCATTGTTCTACTGCAAAAATGGCCACCATAATTTCATCATTCTGTCAACATCCATAAAAGCTGAGACAAAAATATCTTACTTTCTCAAATATGAGAAACGGATATTGCCAGGATTCTATATGTTGCACTCTGTGCTTAGGTGCACCAGCTGCATGCAGTGTTCAGGATAATGGTAGAAGCATTTTAACAGATGAAGCCTGATGCACTCAAACAGATTTGGAGAACATTTTCAAACTGAAAGTGCTCTATGAAGCTGACGCATGAGCCGTATAGATTGGCACTCTTGCCCAAGATGATCCTGTTGTTACTGCTCATAATGGTTGCAGGAGTAGCATATACTTAGGATGGGTCACACCTGAGCAAGATTCACCACCTTTCTCTTTCTTGTCCCTTGAGCGGTTGCAATTGCGTCACAACTGCAGGTGAAGCACGCAAACCGTCTCTGCCGCACAGTCAGAGCTCTTTTCCCTGCCTCGTCTTTGCTGTACTTCAATCTTATTTAGTTCTCATTTGTAAATGGGCTACAACGAAACAGGGAGAATGTAAAGCTGCTCCCCCATCAGCGTTAATTGGTGCTGGGTTCTTCATTACCTGCACACCTGTTTCCCGTGTACCATATGGTCAGAGGTAAATAGTCTGTAATTGTTTATCCAAAGCTGGATTTTCTCCCCACAGTTCAGTGCATCTTGCCACTTGGAGAGAGTCACCTTCCTGAAAAGATTCTGGTCTTAAAGAACATTGAGGATCTCAAGGTCAGAGGCAAGGAGAGAGCAATTTGCATTCTCCGACCCCCCACACATTTCCATTTTCCCTCTAATCTCTTTGTTTTGCCCCTCTGCTGCTGATCCCCTTAGAAATATAAAGACAGCATTCCTCCTCTTTGCCAAGGCTTTGCTTGGCAGACTCTGTGCCTCTTGTGTGAGGCACAGTGAGTTAACATGACAGCATCTTTCTCTCTCTCTTTTAAAATCTGTTTTATTTTCTGGGCTTGGTAACAAAAGACAAGGGGGATGGCTCATTTTCCTTACCTGCTTCTAGGGCAAGGAGAGAGAGAGCCAGCACGTGGATGAGACTTTTCTAATTAGAGAATTGCAGGAACAGGAGGCATCTCGAAAAGCAATCTTGCCCATCACTCTGCCATGTTGACAGGAGGTTATATTGGTTAAAAAATAGCATCACAGCACTGAACATGTAAAAAGGGACCTGAAGGTCATTGCCCGTTTCTCTTGGCATTGAGACAAGACCTTCTACTCCTCAACCTGGAGTGAACTAAAGTGAGCGTGCTCTTCTACGTTGTGGAAAAGGAGTGAATGTTGAAGGGTCATGCTCACTGTGATAGCCCCCACAGACCATCCCCCCACAGAGAATCCAAAACCTCAGGCAGCTGTGTTGTGCAGATCCATTCTAGCTGTTTTCCACTCTAATTGCCCCCCTCAAGTCTGAACTGGACCACCCTAAATAGGAGCAGCTCCCTATTTTCTATGATTCTTTTAATCCTTATAGATGAGATAATGTCCCTTCTAGAAGTTTCAGCATTTTGAACCTGTAAGTCTTAGTGTCACTTCCTTACTGTGCCACAAGATCAGCATTAGATTACTAACTTTTTAACTGGTAGTTACTGCTGTATCCCTAACAGCAATCTGATTTTCTGAGAGTGTCCAGTCAAAAGGAAAGATCAGGGGAGAATATCGGTTCAGCTCCAGGATAAAAAAGAAGCAAATAATTAAAATTACACTTCAGGGAAACTCTTGGGGAACCATAAAAGAGCACAGTCTATCTGGCCTCATCTACACTGACCCGAAAATTCAGTTTAAGTGCATTGAACTGCATTATATGAGGCCACACAGCCATATAATGCAGTTCAATGCTGTTAAACTGTGTTATGAAATGACATTATATGGCAGTGTGGATGGGACCTAAGTCTCCACTAGGTCATTAAAAGCTTGGGCTCTAGGGAAGATATAGGGTGCAGAAAAATGCACAAAGAAGTTTATTATGATAATTATGCTTTGTTTGAGCATGTGAGGCAACAAGGCAATCAGACTAAAGCAAAGAGCCAGGACGCATCCGAGCAATGGAGGCACTTGCCCCATTAAATAAATACAGTTTGCATTAGACGTGTCATGGTTGTTTCTTCTACTCTGATTGGCCCAACAGGCAGGGCTCACAGGGAAACCCCATGCGAGCAGGTGGTAGCCTCTCCACACACTACATGATACCAAATAGAGCAGAAGGAGCCACAACTGGCAGCAACGTGGTCCAGCTCTGTCGGGAAAAAAAAACATGACAGCGGAGATCTTACCATTATGGGCATCTGAACAAGTTGAAGGAAAATGGTCAAAATGAATCTGTGCACCAGTCTAGTATCCACAGGGGTCCTCGAACCAAATCCCAACAGATACCAAGGGCCCATTTCACTCTTATTGGTGTAGCTCAAAATTGCATTGGCTTTTTAAGCTGCTGCTTCATGCTGTTGACTCATCTTTAGCTTCTGGTAGACTAAGAGCCTCTAGATATTTTTCACATATACTGCTTTCAGACCAGCTGTTGCCCATATAGTTGTGCATTTCAGATTTTCTTTCTTAATGTAGTTCCTTACATTTATCCCTATTGAAATTCATTATATTAGTTTTGATCTGCTGTACAATCTGCCAAGATAATTTTGAATTCTGTTATTGTCCTCTGGGGCATTAGCTATTCCTAACCAAAGTTTCCTCTATTTCCACTCCATGAAGCAGTTTATCTCTGTTGGTTAGGATCAAATCCAAAATAACGGTATCTCCATGTTGCCTCCTCAACCTCTTATACAATGAAATCATCTACAAGACTAATGAGGAATATATTGGATCTTACACTCTTGGCTGAGCATGACTTCCAACAAATATCAGGGTGACTGAAGTCCTTTTCTAATTACTATCCCCTTTTAATCATTTGTAAGGCATCATCCAAATTTTCAGGCTGGCTGGGGAGCTATACCAAATGTTGCAACAAGATCACACTGGTTTCTTTCCCTTTTAATTTTTACCCAAATGTTTTCAACCTGTTCTCCATGCTCCAAATCATGGATCTCTTCACAGGTGGATAGACCAGTGTTTCTTAACCTGTGGGTCATGGACCACCAGTGGGCAGTGAGGACCAAAATCTGGTCTGTGGGCCTCCTTCCTCTTTATTTTATTTTATTTCTGCTCCTTTCCTGTCACTGACAAACCCCACCCCCTTGGATAGCCCGCATCAGCTCTAGATTATTAAATATGGTTTTCTGTGAGTGAGCAGATAGCGACTTCTAGATGGCATATGTTCTGTATCAGAAACTAGAGTTGATGTGGTCTATCCAATGCAACTTTCTGAATCAGCACCCCAAATAACCAAACCAAATCTAAAGTTGACAAAAACTGATTTGTAACCCTTTTGGTATTAATGTTGGAGAGTGGTCCCTGGGCAAAGTGGTTCCTGGTCAAGTGATCCCTGGTTTTAAAAAAAAGGTTGACTCTTCATATACAATGTTGCCCCTCCTCCTTATATGTGGCATAATCAGTCTAAAGATAACATTATGCACACATGTAAATATGTATAGAACTTCTTCTACAGTTATGATAATCTAATTGACCAGGGGTTTCTTTTCTGTACTTCAAGACTTCTGCACATACATTCATATGTATCTGAGTTAACCTCCAGGGGGAAGCCAGTCATACTGAAGCTTGGGAGCATAACCAACACAAATGTCTAAGTGTGTGGGGTTAGGCTTAGGCAATGTATTACCCTGTGCTTCCTTCATGTGTTCATTACTGTGAATACTTGAAGACAACTGGGATTTCCATGAAATCAAGCCGGTTGGAAGAACTACTTTCATTCAGTTCAGAGATGTAGTGGTAGTAACACTAGGGATTTAAATATTCAACAAATACAGATTTTCTTTTCAGTTTTCTCCCTACTATAGAAAAAACAAATACATCTGCACAGCTCTCTCCTAGAATTCAAAAAAATACACATAGGATTCTGTGCAAAAACAAAAACCACTGTCTTCAGATAGTAACATATATTTGTGCATGATTGTTGTTTGTACAAAAAAAATGCAGATTTTTTTTGTATGGCCATATTTTATTGTCATGTTCTAGCAGCATTTTCTCTTGTTGTTGCACCTGCATCTGTGGCTGGAATCTTCAGGAGATCCATGAATAAAGGCAAAACGCCAGGAGAAAATGCTGCTAGACTACGGCCATACAGCCGGGAAACCACACAACACCCCAGTGATTCCATCTGTAGAAGCCTTTGACAAAACAATTCTCATTGCTGTGCTATTCTTTCTGACCAGGTTTGCCAAGTGCCGTGTGTGTGGATTGGGGTGTGGGGGTGGGTATAAACAATTTTCAACAAGGAAACAAATTACAGGAAATACTATTTCCATTGCTAAATCACACACATTCACCTCCAGATTCTTCTCAGCTTACTCCTTCTTACCTGGTGTCGAGGCCTCTGCCTTCCAGAACAGAAATAGTTGGCTCTGTCAGAAGGAAAGATTAACCAACTATTGATCTCTACAGAATATCTCACCACCAGTCCGTAAATCTCTGGAGTACTGCTCAGAGTCTGGTTCACACATCAGAATCTTGGAGGTCTCCAAGACATTGGTTTCTACTTTTATTTTTCATTGCTGCTTTTGTGAGTGGAATACTGTGAGCATGTCCATGGGGAGGGAAGAACAAAAATGTAGCTCTTTTTCAAACCTCTCATTCTAGAGACTGATTGAGCAACATCCTGGCAGTAGGAAAGCATCTTCTTCCACCTTAATCTACAAGCAATTGGTCTTTAGTGTGACAGAGATGTCTGTTACACTCAGAGATGATTAATCATTGGTCAAATGAAAGCATTAATTTTAGCCCAAGGTGTTGTGGGATAAGACAAAAGCATTATGTAGCACAATTTGAATGATGTCTCCATGCTGTCATCACACACATGCTATCGTGACTTGGTGTTTGCCTTCTCAGACATTCTCAGCACATATCATTTGTGAGTCTTGTTCTTTTTTTGTTAAAATGCACATATTCCTCCTTCACTTCTTCTTCCATGCCCCCTCCCTTCTGCCTCATCTATCCCTCAAGCTTACATACCTGGATGATCAGTGGTTTACGTAAAAATGATATATAACCTGCTTGTTCATCGATGTTTGCAACACATATTGGTGCTGGAATTTCTCTGCATGAAAAATAAAATAAGGGAGCTTTTCCTCCCTGGTTCTATCTATCAGCACAATGCTAGCCTTTGATTGCATGCTCTTCAAAAGAAAAGATGCAGTAATGATAAACTCTGGCATTGCTTGAAAGCTGGAGTAAGGTTTTTATATATATAAGAGGGATTTTTATACAGGCTGGGAAAGCGATCCCCAGTGGCCCATCTTCTAGCTGTAGCCTCAGGTTTGCAACAAACAAAAAGATTCTCTCATGTTGTCAGACCTCTCTAGGCTCTTCCCTTGGGCTGATGTTAGCAAGAGGGATAGAGGTTATTCCCATGTCTGCAAACTTTCTACTGATGGGATTCTGAGAGTTCACAGCTGCTGTCAGTGGAAGTTTTGACAAGGGAATCCTCTTGTAGACCCATCATCTGCTGCCACCAAGTCCCATGGCATACTCCGTGTCCTTGAACAAATTAGGTCAATACTTGTTTGGAAATATGTGGATGAGCAGCATGATTTATTCTTCTTTCATATCCTGCCTGAAAAAGTGAGCAATGTAAGCATGGAAAGAGGCCCTGATGGAAATAGCAAACTGTTCAAACTGTTCAAGCTGTTCAAGAATTTTGTGCAAGATGGTCGTCCATCTTGACAATTGACTCAAGAGGCAAAACATAGTGTGAATCTGGTACAGGTGATTCTCATTGCTGACAGGGTGGACAGCTTCAAGATCCCTGTTTTCCCTTCTAGATTTTTTATTTCTAAATTTGACTTCTAGTGGACCTTCTTTCCTTTGGAGAACATCTTAAGAGGACAAAGTTGTGATAACATTTAAAATTATTATCTTTATAAAAGAGGTTACATGACTATCCCAATTTGAAGAGGAGAGAGAATAGCAGAATATTATTACCTCAGATTACACTTTTTTTACCAACTATAACCAACAATAGAAGCCAGAGACTCCTACATCTAAAGGTTCTTACATCCACCCTTGTCTTTAATTCATGGTTTAAAGGAGATAGCCAAAATGCCGAAGAGGGTTCCACTCCTTTGTTAGCTTTTTAAGAAGTTGTATGACGTTCAGACTAAAACCCAGGATGAATAAGAAAGCCATCAGCCACCTCCATTTCCAGGGGAGGCATATGTTAGTGTTTAGTTAGACTGCCAGGAACACACAATGAAATAATGCAATATGGCTATGAAAACCTTGAGTATATTGCTATCTGAACTAACTTGGGTCAATAATGTTAATAGTCAACAGCACTGTAGGTTAAGAAGTCCATTTGAAGTTTAGATACAGCACAGAATATACATTTTAAAGTCTCAGCCAGATTTCCAGCCTTCACACAACAAAGGCCAGGCTATCTCTATGCAAAGTTGACTTTGCAAACTTCATGGCTATTCAAATGTTAATTCAAGCTTGCTAACTGCAACAGTCACACTTGCTTTAAACAGGCAAAGGTTCTTTCTCCTGCCCTGGACATTCCACAGATAGATAGATAGATAGATAGATAGATAGATAGATAGATAGATAGATAGAGACTCCACTTGCTACACTACCAACAGAACCTCTGAAGATGCTTACCACAGATGCAGGAAAAATGTTAGGAGAAAATGTTGCTGGAACATGGTCATGCGGCTCGAAAAACTCACAGCAAACCAGATTTCCAACTGTTGCAAAATGTGCCTTGGACAATATATGCTTGCTTAAATGCAATTCAGAAGAACCATGTGGAGACGCATGCATGCATTTGATGTATAAACTAACTCCAAATCTACAGTGCATTACAGAGTGATATAAGAAGGAAAACACTGGATTGAGTGGGAGACAACTGTGCTCACACCCTGACCAGCCTTTAAGCCAGCATATTACACTGCATAGTGAAGGGGAACTGCTTACATAAGAGAGTACTGGATATCTCCTTTTTAAAAAGTCTGTTTTAAAAGTACAAGGCTTGGCATAACCCAAACGTAACACCCCAATGCGACTCTGGACCCAGTTTTCTTTATCTTTACAGTGAAGTTGGTCCTGAACAGCTTGTCCCAATTATCTCAAGGAGATGGAACTCTATCTGAAGATCAAGGTCCATGTTTGTAAGTATATGCCAATTTTATCACATGTGTACTTGAGTGTATACATATTACATAACTAACACCTTGCATGAACAATGTAGGAAGGAACAAATTTGTATAAACAGATTACATGTACTTAGTGATATACCTTGACTATGTGTTTGCTTCTTTGTTAAGCTACCCTGTAACGCAAGTTCTCCAGGGAACTAATCGAAAACTGCTATAATATGAAAATTATGAAGTAAAAAATACAAAAACCTAAAACACAATTAAAGTTTAGGTCTATGCCACTAAAACGAAACTAAATGGACTAAACTGTGAGTCATTTAAAGGAAATTAGTGTTTTTAAAAAGACCATAGAGATAATATGAGGCAAAGATAGGGTATTCCATAAATGGCATGTTTCTACTAAAATTCATCTTTCCCTGATGGTCATCTCCTCATTTGATTTGGTGGGAGCCTCTTAGACAGTATGCTGAGGGCTTTCTGTGCTGGGAGAGGATAGACTTTCAGGTTTCTGAATCTGTGTTTATATACAAATACATATATACATAAATAGACCCACACAGAGAAGCACTAAAATAAAAATGGCAATCGGTTGTCAACCAACATTTTAGTAACACATTTATACCCACAAACTTTTACAGAATCCCACTGATTGATTCCGAGCTCACATAAAATTTCTCCCAGCAGTGTGCCCATCTTTCCACCCTTCTCCCTGTCTCCCACAACGAATACTCTATTGAATGCAAACTTGATTGACTCTTCTGTCTATAATGGAATTTGATCTTGGATTTCAGTTATGAAGCCCTTATTTTCAGCATTCTGTCAGACACTCATTCCAGATAAAGCATGCAGAAGGTGTGCTGGGCTGCTGGAAAATATATGCCGATCCCATCCATCACACTGTCAAAGTATCAATCAGGAGAGATGCAGCATAAATAGTTGAGTTCTTGGGATTCTTTGTATTTTTCCTTAACTTCTGTTTGGTAGTAGGAAGGCAAACTTTTTCATCTGGAAACCTTCCCTCTTTGACCTGATATGTTTCTGTCTATCTGTCTGTTTTCTCTGTGTAAGAAAAACAGTTTCAAATCACTTCAGTACAGAAAGATCCAACCCAGATTTATAAACTCCTGCATTCCCTGATTTTCAAAATATTCTAGTGTAGTCATAGAGGAAAGGGTATCACCTTCCTTCATATTGAAATTACAGATTGTTGTTTTTTCTGGAATTACTGATAATACTAATATTCAGGGGAGCTGGGACCATTGTCTTCTCTCCCTCTTCACCTCCCTTTCTCTCAGTCTGAAATATTACAGGCTTTGACTAGTCATTTTTACTGTAAAATAACATGGTAATTGTGATAGTGTGTGTAGACTGCCTCCATCCCACAACTGCAATTGAATAAATTACTCCTATTAATGATGCTCAGGACTAGCTGTATTAAAATCCATACTGAGACCAAGATTTGAATGAATTTAGGCTAGAGAAGATGTTAGCGTTATGCTCCAGACTTTGATAGTAGCCACATATGCTGGGTCAAATTCTCCACAATGTGATGTTGGTGTCCAAACGATGCAGCTAGGCCAAGACTTCACCTGCCCACTGACCAATCCCCTTGTTCTCATGTCATTACCCCAACTCCTCACCAGCCATGGAGCTCTACTGCAACAGCTTGGACACTGCAGTTGCATCTACTCAGGTCATAAAGAGGTACCTGTGCGATGAAGAAGAAAGAGTGGTTATTCTACTGCTGTGATGCTGTCCAGATGGCTGCAACCCCAGTAAACCCCAATTCTCCAGAATTTTCTGCAAACTCAATTCACATTGTTTTAGGCAACATTTTGCCTTCCTGTCTTTGACCCCCAACAACTATCTTTAAAACTGAACTTGTCACTCCATCACCATGCCTACAGAGTCTGCACTTCTACAGCTATGTCTGTAAAAGTCTGGTCCTAGGAACTTGACTCCATGCATCTACAGAACTTGCCTTAGCCTATAAAAGTTATGCTACTTCAATCTCTCAGTCTCTTGGGTACTACAAGATTCCTTTGTACGCAGTCTTCGAAGCAGAAGAGACTTAACAGAATACTGTCCATAGCCTACTCTCCCTACACTACTTACAGTTGCCTTCTGGAATACCGTCTCCTATCAACAGCTTGTTGTCTGTCGAACTAGAAGTCTGCCCAGTCACCCTTAGACCTGAAATTCCACTATAGCCTTAACATTTGTCTATGGATTGAGGCACATCTGCAGCTTTTGTTTCCAATGAGAACAGGACTGCTAGATGCCCAAATTTAAGCATGAATGTGCTGGCAATGGGCAAACATTTAAAGAGTCAGGGTCCTGTCATGGGTCTAAGCTATCTGGCCTTCCAAGCTGGCATCCCAGTATATTCTATGATATCCACTAGGGGTATGCAAGAATGTTATAACTCTCAACATTTTAATATGGTGGTGGCTTTATGCTTCAAAAAGTGGTTCAAAAAATACCCTTTTCCCATTTTCTAGGAAGCTGTGGGAAATTTCACATTCAAAATGCATATCCAGTCAAGAAGCATGCTCATTTTGGGGGCGATGGATTAAGTCAATGTCACTCAGACTAACCTATGTTAGAGGTTGGTTGTTAAGCCAAAATGATGGCCTCCTTGAAGGAAAGATGCAATTAAGTGTAATAGAAGTGGGTTTTGCTCTCTACCATTCCATCCTATTCAAGAGGACAACGAGCAACAGGCCAGTGAAGTTATCACTGTACAGCTCTGGCAATGTGTCAGCCCTGATCATTTCAGCTGTCATCTTCCAAAAGCTGTTTGGAAAAGGCATTAAATCTGCTCGTCAATGTAATTAATTATTGTCACTGTAGTTCAAGGTAGCTTTAAGCCACCTCCCCTGGAACAAGAGAAATGCATGCCTTGCCCCAAACCACCATTTAATGTGACAGTGGGATAGCTGTTTTAGTCTGCTTCAGCAAAAAACATGAAAAGTCTTGTCGCAGCTCAAGGACTACCCTATTTATTACGGCATCTGATGAAGTGGGCTATAGTCCATTAAGATACAATAAATGTGTTTTCATATGCCACAGGTCTCTTCATCATTTTTATACAGCATGAACTTTCAGAGAGTCCACTTCACCAGATGCAGGAAATATTATTTTGGATTATAAATGTTTGCATACACACACACTCGCTGCTGAGAGAGTGTAGATAGTGGGGATTTTAAAGGGAAAAGAAATATCAATTTCACAGGCCATAATAAGACATCACCTTTTTAACAGAAGCCATTCACAAAGCTATTGAATTATAATACAAGCTCACTGAGGGTGCTAAACTGTAATTTGTTAATGTATTAATAGAAATGTTGTAAAAGGGTTTCTTCCTTTCAGCTGAATCTCCTGATGAACTGTAGTTATGTCATATTCTAATCTTCCTTGTGAAGATCATTTATCCAAAGTCAGTGACAGACTGCAAAGTAAAAAAAACTGGACTACAACTCATCAAGAGACTCAACCCTATCTCCTCTGCCTTCAGCAAGGGCAAAGGCAGAGTTTGCACTATTCATACAGGCATGTGGCCGGGGGGGGGGGGGGGGGGAGCTTGAGGGGCTTCAGCCCCCCTCCCCCCGAAATTCTCAGGCATGTCGTGGGCTCCACTGTGTGGCCCCATTTCTTAAGATTGGTTCTGCATCTCATGGTGCCAGAGCGCAGTCTGTTTAATTCCAACTCACACAGTCTTCTGAATGCCCGGGGGGGGGGGGGGGGGGGACGGGGACGACGACGACTCTTTCATTTGTTATCAGCCATTGATTGAGGTTCTAGGTTTTAGCCTACCACTTTTGGTATCCGAACACAGGATGGGCTGGAGATGTCACTGCCTTGGTCCTTTCATTGTTGGCTGCTACTTCCTGGTGGATGTCAGGTGGTGCAATAGCTTCTAAACAGTATAATTTCTCCAGTGGTATAGGGTGGAGACATTCTGTGATAATGCAGCATGTCTCATTAAGAGCCACATCCACTGTTTTCATGTGGTGAGATGTGTTCCACGCTGGGCATGTGTACTCAGCAGCAGAGTAGCAATGCAGTTGCAGAGTAGCATGAGAGAAGCCTCCCCGTACGATTGTAACACATCCAGGCATCCCCTGGTCTATGTCTTTGTAGACGGCTGATTCTCTCACACCAGAAGTGACCAGAAGCTACTTGCAACATAAATACCCTCTGTGGTAGCTTAAATACTGGATGCAACCCCATACTCAAAAGTGAAGTCATAGAATCAGAGAATCAGAGAATCAATGAGTTGGAGGAGACCTCATGGGCCATCCAGTCCAACCCCCTGCCAAGAAGCAGGAATATTGCATTCAAATCACCCCTGACAGATGGCCGTCCAGCCTCTGTTTAAAAGCTTCCAAAGAAGGAGGCTCCACCACGCTCCGGGGCAGAGAGTTCCACTGCTGAACGGCTCTCACAGTTAGGAAGTTCTTCCTACTGTTCAGATGGAATCTCCTTTCTTGTAGTTTGAAGCTATTGTTCTGTGTCCTAGTCTCCAGGGAAGCAGAAAACAAGCTTGCTCCCTCCTCCCTGTGGCTTCCTCTCACATATTTATACATGGCTATCATATCTCCTCTCAGCCTTCTCTTCTTCAGGCTAAACATGCCCAGCTCCTTAAGCCGCTCCTCATAGGGCTTGTTCTCCAGACCCTTGATCATTTTAGTCGCCCTCCTCTGGACACATTCCTGCTTGTCAATATCTCTCTTGAATTGTGGTGCCCAGAATTGGACACAATATTCCAGGTGTGGTCTAATCAAAGCAGAATAGAGGGATAGCATTATTTCCCTAGATCTAGACATTATGCTCCTATTGATGCAGGCCAAAATCCCATTGGCTTTTTTTTTTTTTTTTGCTGCCACATCACATTGTTGGCTCATGTTTAACTTGTTGTCCACAAGGACTCCAAGATCTTTTTCACACATACTGCTCTTGAGCCAGGCATTGACCCCATTCTGTATCTTTGCATTTTGTTTTTTCTGTCTAAGTGGAGTATCTTGCATTTGTCCCCGTTGAACTTCATTTTGTTAGTTTTGGTCCATCTCTCTAATCTGTCATCAGTCCTAGCCAGAAGTTCACCTAGGCCAGATTTAGCAGCATATGCAAGAAACTTGTAAAGCTTATCTCAGAACTGAAATCCTTCAAATCTGCCCCTATATTAGATAAAAATGAGCTAGAGAAGAACTTCCAGTCCCAATCCCCCCATCGTCCATCCCCACTGGAACTATGTCTGTCACCAGCACTCCAAATATAGTCCATCTTTCCTTCCTCATAAATAGGGGGTGGCGGGGTCTCTATGGGGATGTTATATCTGTTCCACAGCTATGTTGGCTATCAACTTGCTGAAACATAAAAACCCAAGGAAGGTGCAATTTTTGCAAGGACTTCCTCCACTGGAAAAAATGCTGGTGTTACTCATAAGGATGGCAAGAAAGAGGACTAGTTAGAAAGCGCAGATATCACTTTGGCTACAAGTCTCTCTGCCCTTGCTTTAATAAAGAAATCCGTCCATGATGAGAAGCAGCTATTAATAAGGCTGATGTGAGAAAGTATTATCCAAGTTAGTATGACTGTTGACAGGCTGTGACATGAACACCATGGATAATGAGAGTGTCTCTCTCCCCTCCCTCTCTCTCCCCCAATCTCTTCCTTTATTTAGCAGATTAATCTTTACCTTCATCAAAAGAATCTTGTGCACATTTTTGCTTCTGTTCAATCTTCGTTCTGCTCCATACAAACAGCTCTATCACTCTTCTTGACTGTCACCACCTCTGCTGAGAAGGCAGGGTGGGGAAGTGATTCTTCTTCTTTTAAGGCTCAGAGTTCCCTGTCTCTCTCGCTCTCTCTATCACTCTCACACACATTCACAAAGACACACTTCCTATCTCTGCAACCCTGCTTTTCCCACTTACGTCTGGCATGATTAATATTTATAACTAGAGATACCAACTGTAGCACATACTCCGACACAATCAGGCCACTTAAATTATTACACAGGGACCATGAGCTGTGAGCCCCATGCACCATATCTGCCTCTGGATTGTGATGACACATGGACAAAGGAAGCTGTTGAGTAGTGCTGGATTTACCATTATGATTAGGTATGCTTAAGGAAAGGGTCCCCATTGGCCCGGGGGGGGGGGGGCATGTTCTTGGCAAAACTTTTTTTTTTACAATAGATTTATTGTAAAATTGTTATGCAGTTCTACATTTGTAGGTGTTTTGTTTCATAGCGATTCCAGACATAATGATAGAGTTGATAGTGTATGCGAGTGTGCCACAAAGCAGGCAGTGTAGATCTAACAGGTCTAACTTCTTCAGGTCCCATGTAAGGGCCTTCATAACATAACTAGCACAGGGCCTAATTTGTCTTAAATTTGGCACTGCTGTTGAGTGAATGCAAAAGAAAGTGTACTGTCAGGCTCGGGAATATGCAAGACTGTGGTGAACTGCATCTCCCAGTGCCCCCATCAGACTTGGGCAATGGTGACAGATGATGGGCCTGCTCATTATGTTGTCGAAGGCTTTCATGAATCACTGGACTGCTGATGTTTTGGCTGTATCTGTGGCTGGCATCTTCAGAGGTCTGTTGGAGGTGAGGTAAATGGAGTCTATATATAGGAGAAAGAACCCTTGTCTATGTAAAGAAAGTATGCATGTTGCAATTAGCAAGCTTGAATAGCATTGAGTAGCCATGAAGCTGCAAAGTCAATCAGTGAGGGTATTTGCATAGAGGTAGCCTGGCTGTTGTTGCCTGAAGGCATCCTCTGTTTGGGAGGTGTTTACTAGCAATTTGATTGCTTGCTGTGGAGTTGGCCTGTTTTTGAGTAGTGTTCTTTATTTACTGTCCTGATTCTGGTGGGTTTTTTTTTTTAATATTGGCAACCATACTAGAGCCTCTGGTGGTGCAGTGGGTTAAACCGCTGACCAAAAGGTAAGGGGTTTGAATGCGGTAAGTGGTGTGAGCTCCTGCTGTTAGCCCCAGGTTCTGCCAACCTAGCAGTTCGAAAAAATGCAAATGTGAGTAGATCAATAGGTACCTCTTTGGCGGAAAGGTAACGGTGCTCTATGCAGTCATATCAGCCACATGAACTTGGAGGTGTGTATGGACTATGCCGGCTCTTCGGCTTAGAAATGGAAATTAGCACCACCCTCCATAGTCAGACATGACTAGACTTAACGTCAAGGGGAAACCTTTACCTTTACCATTAACCATATTGTGTTCATTTTTATAGTTTCCTCCTTTCTGTTAAAATTGTTCACGTGCTTGGTTTTATTGTATGATTTTATAATCTTGTTATTAAATGTTTAAATTGTACACTGTATATTGTTCATGGCATCAAATGGCTGCCAGTTGTAAGCTACCTTGAGTCACCTCCGGGTTTGAGAAAGACGGGATAGAAATAGCGTAAATAAATAAACAAACACATAAATGTGGATTTCAATGGCTTCTCTGTGTGGTCTGATATGATGATTGTCAGATTGGTCTAGAATGTCTGTGTTCTCAAATAATGTTCTATGTTCAGGTTGGTTCATCAAGTGCCCTGCTTTATCTGACTTCTTGGGTTGGCTTAGTCTGCAGTGCCTTTCATGTTCCTTGATTCATATCTGGGTGCTGCATTTGGTGGTCCCTATGTAGACTTGTCCACAGCTGCACGGTATACAGTAGACTCCTGCAGAAGTGAGAGGATCCCTCTTGTCCTTTGCTGAACATCGGAGGATAAGAAGGATGTAGATTATGTTGTTTTACTGACCCAGATAGGGAAACCTACTGCTGAATTTCAATGTGGTCAGAATTGTGAGTTCATTCTGTACAGCTTGAATATATCTTTATTCAAAATACTGGGGACAAGAAGTATTTTGGATTTTTTTGGAATTTGGAACATATTTACTTCCTTATGCATAAATAATGAGATAGCTGGGATATGGAACCCAAATGTAAACACAAAATGTATTTATGTTCCATTTCTACCTTAAACACAAAACCTCAAGATAATTTTATTCATAATGTTTTGAATAATGCTGTATATGATACAAAGCTCATGTACACTCAACACATTTGAAAGCAAAGGTGTCACTATCTCAGGAACCCAAGTGGACAATTTCAGATTTTATAGTATGTTCGATTTCAAAATTCTGGATAAACTAGTAATGTGCTTATTTGTAGAAGCAGTGACTATGGGATGCTTTCCCTATCTTTAGGTGCAGTAAAACAACTTCAACTATATCCCTACAACTTTTCAAGTAACATAGGCATAATCAAAGTGTTGGAAAAAATGAGAAAGTGGCTAAGGAAGTCCCCATCCTTGCAGGGAAAGCAAGGATGTGACTAGGGGAGAATACTAAATCAGTGGATCCTTTCTAAACTATCTAGAAAGGAGGACTGCAGTAGAACAGTTTTCATTCCTGCAGCCTAGAGAACAGTACAGGGATATCTCTGGGAAATTCTAGTTACTTTGTTTGTGGGAAGAGAATAATGAGGAGGAATCAGTGATGATGCGGAGGCTGGCATGGCTCAGGAGCAAGTAACGAGTAAGAAAGCTGGGGACAATTCATAGAATTAGAAGCTGCTCTTTCTTCATCATTTTCAGTCTGAGGCATCATCAGAGCATGTAACAACAACTGGGGAAACTAAAGGTTCAAGGCACTGTGACGCGATCACTTCTGCTTGTGGGCTGTACCCACGCTTACATGCATACACAATTATCTTTCTTCATGTACACATTGCCGGTCTTTATAGAACCTCAAAAACACATCAACCGGTTTGCTTAAAATAGGTCAAAGAGAGTAAAACAAAATTAAACAAAACATATTTACTTAAGACAAGAGGGAACACACCTGTTATTATTAACATTTTCTTGTCTTTCGAAGGAGGGAAACAAGAAAACAAATCCAGTCCATAAGAAGAAGAACTACTTTAGCATCTTTCCACCTATGATTCATATCCTAAGAGTGTTATTTATCCCTCAACTACAATTTTTCCAGAAAGGCAACCTTCTCCTTCACTATAGAGAGGAGCTTCTAATGCATATATCTACAGAGGGTGTCAAAACTGTATACACATTTAAGAAAGGACAACAGTGTATTGAAATTGCAATGCCAATATATGCTGATAACAAAAGATGAATACAAGTCATGTTTGACTTTTGCAATTACAAGAGTTGCTGAAAGTGGTTGCCATCAGCATTCAGACATTTCTGATTACAATGAACTACTGTGTCCACTTTTATTGCTGTGCATGCCATTTTGATTTCTTCCCGAAGTACAGCTTGTGTAACTTCCTTTTATGAATTTCAGGTAAAATGAAAACTTTCTACTTTTGATGTTTTAAGACTGTGTCAGATGCTTGTTCTGCTAATTCCTGTCTCATGTGCCCATTATTTAGTAGACTTTGCTGGCGAGTGTGTATACTGTTCCAACACCATAGATGAGGAAACAGGACTTGTTCCTGTGTGAGGGCCCCCACATTTTTCCTTGTGCACATCACACATAGTAACATGTGTCCCAATCTCTGTCATCAGGCCTGTAGCGAGGGGGTGGTTTTAGGGGTTCAAACCCCTCCCGAAATGTTTCAGATTTTTTTTAAAAAAACCTGGTTTACTCATGAATTTTAACTGGTTAACCAAATCCCCATGCTAAGTCTATGAGATGCAAAAAATTAAGAGTCCCTCCAGAACTTTAAGCACTATCTCAAGCAAATATTGACAATTTATTCACACTGTCATTACTTGCAGCAATAGCCGATGTACCAAAGCAACCAAGTTGGGGGGGGGGGGTGTGAATGCTCTCATTAAGGAGGCCAGACTTGGTGGAGGTGGTTGACAGGGGCGGAGCTGCAGGGTATTGAAGGCTGCTCTGCCCCCTGCTGTGCTCTTTGCTTCAGCGTGAGCTAGGAGGCAGGGTTCAACCTCCCCCCCCATAAATTTTCACCCCCCCCCGAAATTTTCAACCCCCCCCCCAAATTATCAACCCTCCCCGAATTTTTTTTCTGGCTACAGCCCTGTCTGTCATCAGGGTCCAGACTTGGATGTATATTGTGAGTCCTTGACTTTTTGGTTGGCTATCTCTTAGCACAAGTGAGACATTTTGTTGAACAAATATTGGCTGGTGCTTATCGGATAGGGAGCAGAAACCGGTGTCACAAGTGAGGTTGGCGGGGACGAGGAGCAGGGCCTTCTCGGTGGTGGCCCCCTGCCTGTGGAACTCGCTTCCCGGGGAAATCAGAACAGCGACCTCACTCCTCTCCTTTAGGAGAAAACTCAAAACATGGATGTGGGACCAAGCGTTTGGTCAAACGAGCAGGTAAAGAATTGACACTATCTAGGAAAGGTATAATGGAATGGGATCTGGAACCCGGAAAGTCAAATGCTGAACACGTGAATTGTTCTATATGTTGTGATATATATTGTGTCATTGATTGTTAATTGAATTGTGGTTTTATCTTTAACTGTTTTAATTGTCTTAATTATGATTGTCATTTTGTATAACTGTAATTGTATGGGCGCGGAATGGTGCCTCGTTGTGTAAGCCGCCCTGAGTCCCCCCCTTGGGGGTGAGAAGGGCGGGGTATAAGTGCCGGTAATAATAAATAAATAAATAAATAAACCATCTGTTGATTCACATGTGTACACAACGGGTCCCTGTTGTCACCTTTGTCTGGGGCAACCAGGGGATGTGCCACCCCCGTCTGTGAAGACCCCTGTGACTTGCTTTGCCAGAAATCATACACACACACACACACACACTTAGGTGAGTAGGATAGTCTTCCAAGATCAGTGTTCTGGTGGGTCCGTAGGTGACTGTGTTCTTGAGTTCGGAGTAGAGCAACTGCTTTGGGAGACGGTGGTTGGGCATCCGGACAACGTGGCCCGTCCAGCGGAGCTGATGGCGGAGGACCATCACTTCAATGCTGGTGGTCTTTGCTTCTTCCAGTACACTGACGTTTGTCCGCTTGTCTTCCCAAGAGATTTGCAGGATTTTCCAGAGACAGCACTGATGGAATCGTTCCAGGAGTTGCATGTGACGTCTGTAGACTGTCTGTAGGGTTGGGAGGACAATAGCTTTATAAACAAGCACCTTGGTATCCCTATGGACGTACCGGTCCTCAAACACTCTCTGCTTCATTGGGAAAAATGCTGCACTTGCAGAACTCAGGTGGTGTTGTATTTTGGTGTCGATGTTGATTTTGGTGGAGAGGTGGCTGCCAAGGTAGCGGAAATGGTCAACGTTTTCTAATGTTACACCATTAAGCTGTATCTCTTGCACTGGAAAGGGATTGGCTGGTGACTGCTGGCAGAGCACTTTGGTTTTCTCGATGTTCAATGAAAAACTGAGCTTCTCTGATGTTTCTGTGAAGGTGTTTGGAGTAGCTTATAGATCTTCTGAATGCACACAGATGACATTGTCATCAGCATACTGGAGTTCTATAACAGATGTTTTTGTAACCTTGGTTTTTGCTTTCAGTCTGCTGAGGTTAAACAGCTTGCCATCTGTCCAATAGATGATTTCCACTCCGGTGGGAAGCTTCACGTCAACAAGATGATGTATCATAGCGATGAAGATGGAAAATAAGGTTGGGGCAATAACACATCCCTGTTTGACACCTGATTCCACCTTAAATGGGTCACTTTGGGAGCCATTGCTGTCCAAGACTGTTGCCATCATGTCATCATGGAGGAGCCGCAGGATGTTCACAAATTTGTTAGGGCACCCAATTTTTTGGAGGATGGTCCAGAGAGCGCTGCGATTCACTGTGTCAAATGCCTTTTGCAAGTTCAATGAATGCCATGTACAGAGGTTGGTTTTGTTCCCTGCATGTTTCTTGGAGCTGTCGTGCAGTGAAGATTATGTCCATGGTTCCTCTGGAGGGGCAGAAGCCATTCTGGGATTCTGGGAGGGTGTCTTCTGAGAGGGGTAGAAGGCAGTTTGCAAGGATTCTTGCGAGGGTTTTCCCAGCAGAAGTTAGGAGGGAGATACCTTGATAATTTCCGCAGTCTGTTCTTTCCCCTTTTTTGAAGGGGGTGATGATGGAGGCATCCTTGAAATCTGATGGGATTTTCTCAATAAGCCACATTTTTTCTATGAGCTGGTGGAGTTGTTGAAGGAATCTCTAGGTCTTCCGCTGTGAAACTATGGTCCACTTCCACTGAAAATGGACTGGAAGATCTGGAAATTCCTAAAGAGAACGTTTTTAAAAACATTTAAATAAAATCTGTGAAGAATCAAATCTACAAAAGTCATACTCGTAAATATGGAAGGCCAACCGTAATGGTTATGCAAATAGTAATAAAATGCATTTTTGTTTTGTTTTGTTTATGCACATCATGCACTTTCATTCAGCAGCTTTCTCATGGTGGCAGAGTAAATGTGGGTTGAGTTGAGTGCTGATTTAGGGTGAAGTAATTCATTTTGACCACATGCTGCATACCCCATGAGGCCACTCAATCCATGAGGAAGCCAGGGGGGCATGGGGGAAAGAGTCAGTCTATTGTCATGGAAAAGCTTTGAAACCTGATTAAGCCAGGACTTATTGTATGACATAACAATTAGACCTAAGAGCTCAGCATGGTCCCTTCTGCAACTGATTTTGCCCTGTGTGAAATTACTCAAAATCTCTGTGGAACGGGAATGGGCTGCATACAGGTTCCCTGCAAGCTGCCACCACCCTGAGAGCAAATAGCCATTTCCTTCCCAGGGAGCTCAAATTTGAAGGAGTTTTAAAGGGGCAACATAAAAGAGCGGCAAAAAGCATTATCATTTCAGGCACTTACTCACCATCGCTGTGCTAGCAGAGCAACAACTCACAGGAAATGGAACTGTGTCATTACTCACAGCTTGGCGTCTGTCATTCATCTCCTGTCAGCCACAGAATCCCACCCATACAATCATGTAGCAGCGGAAGAAATTTTTTAAAGATACTGGGCATGATCCAACCCCTCCCACTGATATCAAAGGGATTTCAATGTGCTTAACTTTCCCTGGATTGTGCCAACTAAATCATCCACAGCTTTGAAGAAGAATTATTACTCTTGATTAAAGCTTGTGTAATCTTTGGGGGTGAGTGAGAGGGGAGCGGAAAATTCGAAACCTTTTCTCACAAGATATTTCTCTTGTAGGTTAATTGTAGATTGCATTTTGTCAGTTGAGTCCCCTTCCTCCATTCCTGGGCTTACATTTCTAGGTGCAGTTTTTTCATGTAATGCTAAAACAGAGATGGAAGATTTGTTGTCCATGTTTTTCACTCCACTCTGCTGTATCACAATTCCAATATTTAGTTATACCAGCTAAAACTCATGGTTGCATTGAACAACATCCAGGAAGTTGTGCCTATCTGCTTAAAGCTAGAGCTTAGAAACTTTGCTGGTTTGACTATAACTCCCAGACTTCTCCAGCTAGTATCAGCTGTGGAGGATTAGGGAGTTATCCTAAAATCTCTGCTTAAGAATGTATATAACTTTAGGCATTATTTATGCTATTTATTTAACATGTCAGGAATGAACAAAACAGTTGTATTGTATTTAAAACACACACACACAAAGTTTGCAAACTTGGCATTCTATTATATGGCCTTTGACCAGTAGCTGGCCACTTGGAGTGCCTCTGGTGTTGCTATAAGAAGGTCCTCCATTGTGTATGTGGCAGGGCTCAGGTTGCAATGTAGTCGGGGACATGAGAGAAGCCTCCCCACAGGATTGCAAGGCATCCAGGCATCCCCTGGGCAATGTCTTCATAGATGGCTGATTCTCTCACTCCAGAAGCGATCAGAATAATTTATGCTAAATAATGAATTGTGATAACTTTTCATACAATGTAATAATAGCACCATGATTCCATTTTGACTTTGCCATGGCTGGATCCTCTGGATTCCTGGGATTTGTAGTTGAGTTAGTGGCACAAGATAAACTTTCAGAACTTTTTAATCTTTTCCCATTTGCAACCACTTTCCACCCAAGAAATCTTTATGTCACCCTGTGTATATAGGTATAGAAAATAGGTATAAAATCAAACATTTGGAGCTTGCTAAAAAGATGATTTTTTCCATTTTATGAAGTACAGATTAAGCATTTTCTGCAAAGTTCACTGTAAACACTGCACATTGTTGCTATCAGATGTACTGATGCTGAACCTTTGGGACCCCATTTAGGGCCAGACCCACAGTTTAAGAAGCAGTGCTCTAAATGACAAGCCTTGGGATTCTAGTGGATGGAATCACAAAAGTTAAAGTGGAATTATAATTATGAGATGTGAGAAGGCCCATTGTCTGAATGGGAGCAGTAGAGCATTATTTTTTAATTGCAAGATCCTATTTTCAGAGATGATGTAAAGTTTTTCTGGTATGACGGCTGAAATAAATCCTAGCAACCCATATCCGTATTGGTGATTTTCTAAAAGAGTGTCAACAGAAAACAAAGATGGGATTTGAAGCAAATGTATTCTAAAGGCATTATGGTTTAAACAACAAACAATAACAACCTGTGCTTATTGCTGTAATGCCCAGAAATAAAGGCTTGTTTAGGGAATTGACATGACTTGGGAATCTCGCCGCCTGGTGTGAACCTGCAGAGACAAAACAAACTGCAATTGAAGGAAGCTAGCTGAATCACAACTAAAAGAAGCTGGCTGAAAGAATAGTCAGACTCACATCCCAAGTGGTAGCTGTCTTTGAAGTTTTCACCAAAGCATGTCAGTGGACCAAGAGGCAAGCTGCTGTTCAGCTGAAAAATAGATTGCTTTTTTGACAGTTACGACGACGGCTACAGCTAAAGAGTCGAGGAAACTTTTGGCTATGTGGATGATTCCCTCCCACATATACATATGGTTTCTCTGGGTTGCAGCCAAAATCTAGTTTCATAGCATCAATATCCCTCTTCTTATATGTCTGTGGCACTTAGGGTGCCAGTCACTTTTTATTAATCATGTTTGTATACAGCTTCCAGATAATTTCCTATCCAGGCAATACTGAAGATCAAAACCCTGTCGCTCAGGGGGCAGAACTGCAGGGCACACTTTCAGTTTATTCTTTGAATGCTTTACTAATCTTTATTATACCAAGGGAGTCAGTGGCTGAATGCATTTCTTTGTATTCAGACAAAATTGAAACCTGAGTATCAACATTTAGATGAACTAATGTGACAGTGAGAATCAGTTTGGTGTTGGGCAGGAACTTGGGAAATCCATGTTATAAGCCTCACTGAGCTGTGAAACTCATGGACTATTAATCTCTTTGAGTCTGATCAATATCACTTAGGTGCATCTACACTGTAGAATTAATGCAATTTAACACCACTTTAGCTGTTTTGGTTCAGTGCTGTGGACTCACGGGAGTGTAGTTTTGCAAGGGCTTTGGTGCTTTCTGCCAAAGAGTGCTGGTGCTTCACCAATTTAAAGGAGCTCCCAGTGGCGCAATGGGTTAAACCCTTGTACCAGCAGGACTGAAGACCAACAGGTCATAGCTTTGAATCCAGGGAGAGCGCGCGGATGATCTTCCTCTGTCAGCTCCGGCTCCCCATGCAGGGACACGAGAGAAGCCTCTGACAAGGATGCTAAAAACACCAAACATCCGGGCAACCCCTGGGCAATGCCCTTGCAGACGGCTAATTCTCTCACACTTGAAGTGACTTGCAGTTTCTGAAGTGAAAAAAAAAACCAATTTACAAATTCCATGATTCCAAAGCGTGAGCTAAAATGCTGTCAAACGTTTTTAATTCTATTGTATAGATGTACCCATAATGTTGATAAAGTAGGGAGGTCACATATATCGACCTGAAATACTAATTGAAAATGCGGAATATACAAAAGAAGAATATAAACATCTGGATATCCCTCAGGCAACATCCTTGCAGACGGCCAATTCATACCATACATGACTTGCAGTTTCTCAAGTCACTCCTGACATGAAAAAACACCCAATTTACAAATCCCATGATTCCAAAAACTTTGCGCTGTGACAGTTAAAATGGTATCAAACTTTGTTAATTCTATAGTATAGATGTACCCATAATATTGATAAAGTAGGGAGGTCACATATATTGCCCTGAAATCCTAAGTGAAAATGCAGAATATACAAAAGAAGAATATAAATATATAAGTAGAAGATGAAGTGTTTCATATTATACATATCAGTGGTGAATAGACCTCCTGTTTCAGTGTAGAAGAACCATATCCATCCTGATCCCAAGCAGGTATCAAAAGAGAAGATAAAGCCATTCCTTGGGCAGGAATTGGCCTTTCAGATGTTGTTGGATTGCAATTCCCAGAAGACCATGATAGCATTACCAATAGTGGGGAATAATGTCATTACAGTCCAAAATAATTAGTAGGGCCACATTTGGCCAACCCTGAACTAGGAGGTATTTAGTTTCACAACATCTGAGAGGGCATATGATACCTCCTCTTTCCATTGGCCCTTAAGTATAAGGTTGATTAGTAAATCCTTGGATGCCTCAAAGAAAGAAACCAAGCAATAAAATCTGGGGGACAATTCACCCCATACTTTTTTTTATTTAAAGCAACATTTTATACCATTTTTTCAGTGGCTAATGGCTTAAGACGTTGATGCCATATTCCCTTTTCTCCAGGAGGTATTATTACTGATCTCCAAACCTGGACTTTGGTGCTGTACATAAGAATACCTCTAACTAAATACTTCAGAATGTGATATTTTGCTACATGTCAATACACTATTTATTCACCAGAAGTATATAACCTATGATAACCTCTCAGTCTTTTATTGCACAAATGTTACTTTTGTTACTTTTGTTCCAAGAAGAGTTGATGGTCTTGTTACCTTTCTTGGAAAGCTGGCAGAATCTTGGTAACCGAAAGTAATTTAAGGTCCATTTGAAAAATAATTAGGAAGGATCCGTCTTCAAATCCATTTGACCCCAAAGGAGCTGCCATTCTCACCACTGTAGATTATATCCTGCCAAACAGATGAGAAAGTTTCCAAATAATTTCTAGCAAATCCGCTGTCAAAACTATATCAAAATTTTAAATGTTCAGTCTTCAAGAAAGTACTATGGGGAAGAAAATTCAATGAATATGTTTTTCTGCAAGTAAAATAAAATAAACCCCCATTTTAAACATGTATCATTTCACAAAAATGGCCATAACAAGGAATGGTACAAATGGAATGGAATGAAAATGAACAAAATCTGGCTGCCAGCATTAAAAAAAACTCTAAAATCATTACAGTAAATAAAGAGCAACACTCAAAAAACAGGGGAATTCCAGAAAGGAAACAATCAGGACCAGCTAACACCTCCCAACAAAGGATTCCCTCAGGTAGGAATCAGCCAGTCTTTAAAGCTGCAGGACCATTCAATGCTAATTAAGGTGGCCAATTGCAACATCCACACGTGCTTCCAACAGACAAGAGTTCTTTCTCCAACCCTATAAATTCCGCATAAACCTCACTTGCCTAGTTTCCAACAGATCTCACAACCTCTGAGGATGCCTGTCATAGATGTGGGCAAAATGTCAGGAGAGAATGCTTCTGGAACATGGCCATACAGCCCGGAAAACTCACAGCAACCCAGTGATTCCAGCCATGAAAGCCTTGGGCAACACATTAAATGATTGACAGGTTCAACTCCCCACACACAAATATACAGAACCCTGTGTTTTCTGTCTTTGTACCTGCTCCCCTTTCTTAAGCATACACAAAGAGAATTTGTAAACTGAGGGAATATCATCAGGGGAAATGTAAATTAAAACTAAAAATAATGTAATCAAAGGATGATAAATCAGACGCAACCTGAATTGGTGTATTGGAAATTGTATCAATGCAACATTGAGGGGTAAGATGCATCACTGCCTCTGAAACAGTTTTGAATCGAGGATCCTGGAGCTAGATAGAATTTGTCTTAATTACAGAATATAGTTAAAACATATTTGTGGTCTCAACATAATCCAACAAACAATAATAATAATAATAATAATAATAATAATAATAATCCCATTCAGTGCACATTATTCTCCAGAATGACTTCCTGGCAGTTGAATTATATTGTTTCATACTGTTGATGGGATGCTTGCAAGGTCTGTTTATGCTACAGGACTACCATCAAATATAGCCATGGTACCATAAAAAAATCTACATACAGTAATAGAGTTCTAGGGCATTCTGCATGTTTTCTGCATGAAATGCTGTCACAACAAGGGTTTGCTTGGCACACCTTCCTCTTGGCATGTTTCTCACTTTCGCCTGCTATTTGCTCCTCTTCAAAATCTACAGCATTATTGGTAACATGCTCAAGGCCCAGGGCTTTCCAGTTCTCAATGTTTGTGCCACTTTTAAAGGTTAGCTTTAAGTGCATCTTGAAATCTCTTTCGCTGTCCACTGACATTCCATTTTCTGTTCTTGAGCTGAGAGCAAAGTAACTGCTCTGAGAGACAGTGAACAGGCATTTGACAATGTGCCCGATCCAGCAAACATGATGATAAAGATATATTTACAATATAAGTGTTTCTCAACCTGGGCATTGGGACCTCCTGGGGGGTGTCAAAAGGGGGTTTCAGAGGGGTTGCCAAAGACCATCAGAAAACACATATTTCTGATGGTCTTAGGAACCCCTTTGGCAGAGAACGCTGAAGATCTCTCCGCCTGTCCTTCTCTTCCTTTTTGGAAACAGTCGGTGAATCCCAGATACCTCCAGTACTTTTTATTATTCATGGGGGTTCTGTGTGGGAAGTTTGACCCAATTTTATGGCTGGTGGGATTCAAGGAACTCTTTGATTGTAAGTGAACTATAAATCCCAGCAATTACGACTCCCAAATGTCAAGATCTATTTTCCCCAAACTCCCCCAGTATTCACATTTGAACATATTGAGTATTTGTGCCAAGTTTGGTCCAGATCCATCATTGTTTGAGTCCACAGTGCTCTCTGGATGTAGGTGAACTACAACTCCAACATTCAAGGTCAATGACAACCAAACTCTTCCAGTATTTTCTGTTGGCCGTGGGAGTTCTGTGTGTCATGTTTGGTTCAACTCCATCATTGGTGGAGTTCAGAATGTTCTTTGATTGTAGGTGAACTATAAATCCCAGCAACTACAGCACCCAAATGATAAACAAATCCCCCCCCCACCACCACCACCAGTATTCAAATTTGGGAGTATCAGGTATTGGTGCCACATTTGTTCCAGTTCATGAAAATATATCCTGTATATGATATATTTACATTCATAACAGTAGGAAAATTACAGTTATGAAGTAGCAACAAAAATAATTTTATGGTTGGGGGTCACCACAACATGAGGAAATGTATTAAGGGGTCATGGCATTAGGAAGGTTGAGAACCGCTACAATATAAGATGCATAATAGTCCCACTCGTGAGAGAAAAGCGGGATAAAAATAAATAATAATTAATAATAATATTTGTAAACCTCTACTTTTTGAATGTTTTATAGAATCACGCCTCTGCTGTTTTTATAGGTGTTGTTTATGCATTTAGTTAATTTGTACATTATTTTTAGAAGGCGTGAGAAGAGAACATAATTGCTTTTTATTATCTATCTATCTATCCTGACTACTTTATGTTGAGCATTCATTCTTGTATAGCTGCAGTTAAGACCTGAGGTAATATCTGCAGAAAACAAAAACATTGAAAAGCTAGTTGTGATATTTCACCTAATCCAATAAATGTGATATCTTAAGATACAGAATACATTAATGACATTGTAATTAAGGAAGATCAATCATTGCTAAAATGTTATGAAAAGCTTCAACAAAAGTCACTGAGAAGAGTTAGAATACACAAATAACTAAGGATTTCTCAACAAAGGGACCAAGACAAATGTGCTGTGTGTGACAATATTTTTACATTAAATGAAATACACAGGAGAAAAGTCTTGCAGTAATATATTTGTAGGAAGGAATAAGTTATAAATGCTAACAAGAATATGCCTGGCATGTTAATATAACAATAAATATTGTTACAGAGTAATGGTTGTGTTAATCTATTAGTATGTTAATTGACTTGCAAGACCCTTTTGCACTGCACCATTATAATGCTGTGATTTCTCTTTAACTGCCATAGTCCCATTCTATGAAATCCTGGGATTTGCAGTGAGAGGAGGGGCCTTTTGAATCACACCCTCATCAGGTGTCTCAAACCAAAGGACAAAGCCCAGGATTCCATAGGACGAAACCGTAGCAGTTAAAATGGAATCAAACTGCTGGAACTGTGTAGTTTGAAAGCACTCGCAATGTAAATCTATGCACATTTATTCAGAACATAGTCCCAAGGAGTTCAATAGGACTTAGCTGATGAGTATGGTACATGACATCACAAATTCATGGACACACACGGACATACTTCCAAAATTATGAGTCTATCCAGCTGCTTCTTTTGCAGAACCTGCTATCATGAAGGAGGCTCACTTGTCCTCAATAACTGACAGATGCATTGCTCTCTTCCGTCAGCCACAATGTTCCAATGTCCCAGCAGGTATGGGCTTGCATGTTTGAGAGAAAAGGAGGCACTTCAAATGTGGAGACACACTATGTATTTATTATTGATTTGCCATATTTATATCCCACCCTTCTCACCCTGAATGTGACTCAGAGCGGCGCACATAAAGGCACAATTCAATGCCATACAATACATATCCAGCATATAAAAACATATACATTAAAACATCTACTAAAAACATTTCAACGTTAAAATTATTTAAATCACATAATCCAATATTGCAGTCCAGGTCATTCCAGTTATCATTGCATCATTCCATATTCACATATTGCACTCATCAATTATCCAAAAGCTTGGCCCCATATCTAAGTTTTGAGTTTTTTTCCTAAATGTCAGGAGGGAGAGGGCTAATCTGATGTCACTCCCTCATAGGGAGGGAGTTCCATAGACAAGGGGGCCCCATCTCTCATCCCCACCAATCACTCCCGTGAAGGAGGTGGGATCTGACTGCACAAGTCTCCAGCTCTCAATGATTAATTACCCTAGATAGAGTGGGGGATTCCTTCCCCAATTTCCTCTAGGAAGCTTATCTTAAGAAGGGGTTTAGAAGCGGGTTGTCTTACTCATCTTTGCATGCCACTATCTCCTCCCCCTTTGAATACTTAAGAATGTGATCTCCTTCAGGGAAAAACATAACTTCTTCTTTAAAGGTATTTTTATTGCCTTGGCAAAGCCATGTGGTCAGAGTTCACCATACTGGCTCTCTTCTCCTTTTGTCTTCTCTAGAGTGAGGAGGCATCTTGCCATTGTCCAAGCAAGATGTAATAGACATAGCTACTTTTATTATTTTTCCTTTTCTTTTTCCTTAGAAGATAGCTCAGTGAAGCTAGTTGGCTCCAAAAACCTTTCCTATCTAGAAAGGATTTCTATTGTCTTTAATAAACATGTTATTTTTGATCCCATGAAGTTGTGGATCTGCAATCCTGTTCCATCCTGTTGAATGGAAGCTAATCCTTGCTCACTACATGTAATTTTCTGCTGCTTATGAACTGTGCATCTAGCACTCTGCTATATTTTTGGTAGAATCACCCCCAGAGAGGGTTATTTTGAACCTAACACCTCCTAATTCCCAACAGGACTGAGAGCAGGGCCTCCCCGGAAGATCTTAATCTCTGGGATGGTTCATAGAGGGAGATCCGTTCAGATAGGTAAGATGGGCTGGAACCATTTAGGGTTTTATAGGTTAAAGCCAGCACTTTGAATTGTGCTCAGTAGCAGACTGTTAGCCAGTGGAGCTGATGTAACAGAGGGGTATATGCTCCCTGTACATTGCTCCAGTGAGAAATCTGGCTGCCACACGTTGGACTACTTGAAGCTTCTAAACAGTCTTGAAACCCCACATAGAGTGTGCTGCAGTAATCTATTCGGGATGTAACAAGAACATGGAGTACTGTGACCAAGTGTGACTTCTCAAGGTACAGGTGCAACTGACGCACAAGTTTAATTGTGTGAAATCTTCCCTGGTCACTGCCAAGGCCTGAGTCTAGGAGAACTCCCAAGCTGTGTACCTGTGTCTTCAAGGGGAGTATTACCCTATCCAGCACATGCTGTAACCCTATAACCTGTTTGGCCTTCTAACTGACCAGGAGTACCTCTGTCGTATCTAGATTCAATTTAATTTGTTCATCCTCATCCAAATTGTCACAGTTGCCAGGCACCAGATCAGGATCTGAACAGCCTCCTTAGCAACAGGTGGAAAGGAGTGATAAAGTTGGATGCCATCTGCATACAGATGACATTGGAGTCCAAAATTCTGGATGATCTCTCCCAGCGCTTCATGTAGATGTTACACAACTTGGGGGACAATACTTGTTGTTGCAGGACCCCACAGGACAAAGTGGGACCGAGCAGGTGTCCGCCTAAAACACCTTCTGAGATTGACCCTCCAGGAAGGACCGGAGCCACTGTAAATCAAAGCTCCCAAGCCCCATTCCTTCAAGGCATCTTAAAAGGATACCATGGTCTACAGTATCAAAGGCCACTGAGAGGTCCAAGAGAACCAACAGGGACACACTATGCATTGCACAAGTGAGCTTGGATTCTTTAATTTATGGGCAGTGTTGGAATATCATGTTTTTAACTCATTCTTTGGGTGAGAAAAGCGTGGTAGAAATGAAGTAAATAAATAAATGCTACTATTCTGTTATCTCATAAACTGCATTGTACCCCACCTCAAGCCATGAGGAGAGATGGATAACAAATAAAATTTATCATCAACATCAGCCTTTCATAAAATATCTCATGCAACTGAAGAGTGCTTGTCTGTATGCCTCTTTCCTTTTTTCTGGATTAAGATGTGTGGTAAATTTGAATTTTGTAAACATATTCTAACTCAATAAAACCACATGGGATTTTTTTTAAAAAAAATAAAACAAATTCATTTAAGCTCTAACAAAAATGAATGAAATCCCTAGATAGCTCATTAAGAAGGCTTGAGAATGAAGAAGTCAGAAGAATCTGGCCTAGTTCTCTTGGAGGTAACTGGGGGATAAAATACTGGGATGTGTGGTGCTTCAGATTGTAGAGAGAGACTCACATTTAACCTCATGTGGTACAGTCCAAAACTTGATCTATTTCCTATCTGCAGCCTAGGGAAGTACAAGCCAAAAATGCTTTGCTTCTAGTAAGACTCATGAGACGTGGATTTAGTAAGTGCCATCTAGTTTTTCTATGAGGTTGTGTATTTTGTTGCTTCATTTTAACAGGGGTGGCAATCTGCAAGGGGGAAAAGACCAGAGGGGAAAGGAGAGGCTTCTAACCCTTCTCTCTCCTGTGATTTTTTTTAAAAGATAGAAATCAATACGCCCCTGCTTACTGGGACCAAATACAACTCCTGTGGGGAGAAAATAAAGAATTTGAGGGATCACATAAAATTCTAAAAAATTCAAGACAAATTTAACTAAAGCCTGGGAAAAAAACAGAAACTGAAGGAAACAAAGTAATTAATTTAGCCATCTCTTGTAATCCAACATCTGGAAGACTTAAAGTATGCTAAAATAGAGTATTCTTTGTCCGGGCTTTAGATCAAAGGGAAGCAGCCCTATGTTATGGGATACTCTCGACACTTGACTGACATTGATTTCCTTATGTTTGAGTCATAGCCTTATTCCAAACCCTACTTGCTTCACAGACTTTCCCCTGTGACAGAAGCATGCATTTCTCTGCCCCAGCTTTCCAATTCAAAAGGGATGAAACAGGTATTTCAATGTGTGTGTAGGGAGCAAATTCCTCAGAGATAACAGATCTGAGAGAAAAGCTTGGGGATGGACTCACAAGAGTGATCTTTCTCAAAAAGCTATTGACAAGACAAGCATAGTAAGAAGGAAAAGCTTTCTGCTGGTTAATATAAAAGTTATATAGCTTAGAGTGGCAGTACATTCCTCCACTAGTGTTATGTTTCACTGCAACTGTTAATCCATAGGTTGCATGTGAACATGATAATTGACCCTGCCTCAACAAAAAGCTTTGTATTAAATGCCATGAAATCATTACCATGCCAGCAGACAGGATATAGATGAAATTCTATATAGGCATAGGAGAACCTAGTAAATTTGGAGGTCAGGCATGATGGCAGCTTGTAATGACATTTTCACAGCTGAAATGTAGCCCTTAAAAGGAAGATTTGCCTTATCCTCATCACCTGGGGCTATAATTATGTCTACACAGTCCACAAACCTTGAATCAGACCCAAGGTCATTCCTTGTCTAAGAACTTCCACCCTCTAACCCATTTTATCCCACATAATCAGAAGTTGGTGGATGCTCTGGCAAGTTCCAGAAGCTTCACGGCAGCTCTCAATTTCAAGGTTAGTGTGAACAGCTGGGTTGGTCCCAACTTGAAATCAGTCCTACTGTTCACATAGTCCAGTACTGCCATTCTCATTTTCTCTGCACTTTGCATTGTGGGGGTAAATGGAGGGCACTTATCTTTGTCACTACAGTGGCAGCCATGGAGTTCCATTTTGCCTGTGTGATTTGGAGAGAGGAGCCCTCCAAAGACACAGCAAGTAAGGGTGACCATCGAGCAGAGCTTGTATTTGGGCTGATGGGACATTCAGGACTCTGTGGTTTGGGATCCAACAGATGTAAACAGCTCAGCAGAATTCAAGGCTGGTGCCCACATAGATGGGCCCTAAGGCTGCAAAAAACTTCTAATCCTGCTTTAAAGCCAGGAAGTAAATTAACAGGTGTTTCTGAAAGGGCTTCCTTTGCCCATGGCACAGACATTATAGTTTTTGCCAAAGAAGGAGCCAATCACTTTGTTCTTGTTTCTATACAAAATGCTTCATTCTTACATTGGTAAAGGATAGTGTTTTTCCCCCTCTGTAATGGCTTGTTTTTCCTTTTTTATTTTCAGCTCTTGACAATGTCAAGAGAAAGGGCAGCGTGGTATTGATTTAGCATTTGGGTGGGGAAAGGAAGGGCGTTTGGTAGGTGTGCCAAACATCAGATCAATATGGCAGCTCCACCTTCATTTCGAGCCCAGCAAATGCTGGAACTAATCTGCAGCAAACACCCATAGGTCTGGAGGTTACTCTTCCAAAAATGAACACCACTCTGAGGTGGGCGGAGGCAGAGCAAGAGGAAGAGGAAGAGGAGGGAGAGGTAAATGCATTGTGTTTGAGACATGAAGCTGCTGGAAAAAAAACACAAAGTCAACAAGAACTGTGGTCTTATCTTCAGAATGTGTAGCATCAGCTTTTTCTAAAAATGTGATTTCAATGGTAGAAAGAGCAAGGAGGTTGAACTGGCAGCTCCCATCGGCCCCCTTTCATTTCAGATTCTCCACTGAACCATACCAAACGAGGCATGGCTCCACTGGAGCACACTCCACTTTTCTGACTTTCAATTTCAACAAAAAAATGTGGGGAAATGGGCAAGTGAGGCATGACCCTTCAGGAATAAATGATGCACCAGAGGGATCTAGAGAAATGTGAACTGACCCCATCCAGTGGCAGCAGAGATTAAAACCAGAGTCCTGGAACGGCAGTGGTGCAAAGCATGTGGCTGGTTTTCCTGTTCACTGGCCAAGCCAAAGGTTCATTTCACACAGACGCTGAGCCAGATAGGTTTCCAAATAGCACCCATGAATGATGCCAACAACAGCGCTGGACATGAGGTGACAGGAAAGGTGACAGGAGAGCAACACCGTCCAAAAGAGCATTCTAGGCATAGAAAAATTAATCTCTTGAATGGTTATTTGAAGATATCAGGATATAAAAAAGGATGTTGAACTTACAGAAAGAATGGTACCTAGGGAAAGCTATTAAGGCAAGGGTAGATGACTTTTTGGGGTCAGGAGAACACATTAAACTCCCCTACAAAACCCTATTGGGAGATGCTCTCTACAGCTGCTATTGCAATGCTTCGGCAGCAGTGACAAAATGTACTTTTAAAAAGAAGAAAAGCCTGTTCTTCATTTTAAAGCTTTAAAAAGAGGGACAATTATGTTTAAACATGATGCACACTTCAATCATGGCTTACTTTTAAAGAAACAGAGTTTATTTTGGTGCTGTTGCACCACTAAAATGTAACAACATAGCAGCGAATGCGGTAAGTGTTTAAGAGATTGCAGGAAGAAGAGAGCTCTCAAAGCTTACGTATTGCTCACTTCTATTACAAAGGCCTAAGTCTTAGTGAATATGGAAGCAGGGGGGATAATGTTTTGTTCTCTGGGTCTCATCCACTTGTAAAGTTGGAAAAACACCCCATTGCTGTTTAACCTTTATAGCATAGGGAATAAAGACTGCGTTATAAATCCAGACATGCTGGCTTCAAATGTTACTCTCGCCCTGAACACATCAGGTAGCCTCAGGCAAGCAGCTCAAGGGATCTTCAGACAAAAGTCATCATGTATTCGGTGAGAGAAGGAAGTGTGCCTAGACTTTCTGTGCCACATAACCCTGAGACAAATTTATTTATTTATTTACAGTATTTATACCACACCCTTCTCACCCCAAAGGGGACTCAGAGCGGCTTTTACAGAACACACATACAGCAAACATTCAATGCCGATTATACAATAACAAGGACAAACAACACAACAGAAGTAAAAGCATTTTTCCCCATTTTATTTCCAGCATCTTGAAGGCTGTGCTCGACTTCAGCCATGGGGTGGGAGGGTTCTGTTGTTCCATCTTCCATGCCAAGGAGCTTTCTTCTGATCGATGTCCTTAAAGATGCCTTTTTTACCTCCATGCTAAAAGAGGTACCTTTTTTATCTACTCACATTTCAGCTTTCAACCTGCTAGGTGGGCATGTGAGCTGTGGAGGTCAGCTGTGACCAGCAGTGCTGCAGAATTTGAAGAGGCACGAATGGAGGGTGAAAGAGAAAAACGTGCCAAGAGGAAGGTGCGTCAAGCCAACCCCGACCAAGACCGCCTTCCACCTGGAAACCAATGCCCTCACTGTGGAAGAAGATGCAGATCAAGAATAGGGCTCCACAGCCACCTACAGACTCACAAGAATTTTGATCCTGGAAGACTATCCTATTCAGCCGACGAGGGATCACAGAAGGAGGAGGAAGAGGAGGAGGAGGAGGAGGAGGGGAGGAGGAGGAGGAGGTAAGAAGAATGGTGGGTGCTCAACCCCAACCCGGGCTTGAACTGTTGACCTTCCGATTGGCTAAGCCCAGCCTTGGCACTACCCCGAATGGGGGATTGATCAGCCAGAGTTCAAAGTCAACCAAAGAGATTTTGCTGTCTGAGGCAAACTACAACCTGTTACTCTTTTCCCTGTTGCATATATGTAAATGCCTTTTAGCTTTTTATATAGCTTCAATTGTCAAATGGTTTAATTTCTTTTGGTCTGTCATTATTTTACATTTTAAATTGTTTCATACTGTTTCAATTGATTTCATGTTTATGCTATCTTGAGTTCCCATCATATGACATGAGATACACATATTTGAATTAATAAATACAGCTATGATTGGCTTTGCAAAGGTTTTGGTCATGGAGAAGAGACCTGTGTGTGTGCATCTTTCCAATTATAGCTGCCTTATAAATTGAACACAGAATGGGGTTGGGGCACATCTTCCAAGTGTCTCAATGCAGCAGGGAGAACCCCAGTTCATTCCTTGCCATCACACTTTTTCAGTTGCATTTAACATACTCCAGTTTCCTTTTCCTCCTCCTCTTTTCCCCTTTAACTTTCTTCAATTGCTGCAAACATAGTTCAAAGTTCTAATGTAGTTTATGCCTCAGCAGGAGGAGAGGAGAGGAGATGAGGGGGAAAATGCCACCTTTTTCAGAGGCTCAAGAAAAAGCAAGCTGCTGCTGCTTTTCTTTTTTTGTGTATTTTACCTCATTAACAACTTTTATCATCTTGACTACACTCTGATATTACTTGATACATCCTGGCTTCAGTCTGTCGATGGTTGAAGCGTATGGTATGCAAAGAGGAGCCCCCAGTGGTGCAGTGGGTTAAACCCTTGTGCCAGCAGGACTGAAGACCGACAGGTCGCAGGTTCGAATTCCAGGGAGAGCACAGATGAGCTCCCTCTGTCAGCTCCCGCTCCCATGCAGGGATATGAGAGAAGCCTCCCACAAGGAAGATAAAACATCAAAAACCTCTGAGCATCCCCTGGGCAACATCCTTGCAGACAGTCAATTCTCTCACACCAGAAACAACTTGCAGTTTCTCAAGTCGCTCCTGACAGGAAAAAGAAATTGGTATGCAGAGGATATCTTGCCACTTTTTCACACATTTCATTAAACACATAAAAGGCCTTTTGTCTGAAGAGACTTTGTTTTCTGAGGCAATCTACTTGTTACATAGACGTAGTAATACTGAGCCCCTTACATGGCTTCCTGAGCTCATGCGTATGTAAAAAGCACTGTATGCCTGTTTCACTGCTGTTATTGTTGTGTTTGTTTTTCACTTCAGATAACAGCTATTTCATGAGATTGTGGCCAAATATCCCTGTCAGTACTGCATTCTGATAACTACAGTAGACCCACTTAATAGGATCTACCTATGTATTGACTCATTGTCCAACAATTGATTCAGTGGTCTTCTGTAGTTGGAACAAACAGGTGGATTTAGACTGCAGTGTCCTGAATCCATGTAGTAAAGCAAAGAGAGAGAACAATAGCCAAGTATTTAAGAACATGTCCATTTTGTAGCCCTACAGGCAGCTTACTATCTGTTCATAAGCAATTGCAAATCGAAAATGCATATCCCACTGTGAATCTGACAAGTACTCTTCTATACTGTAAGGTGGTGGAAACGAGTTGGTTCTCACTGGCAAATCTCACTTAGTCCCTGGAGCTGCTTATTGTTACAAGCACCTCTCACAAGTGTATGCTTCTTCAAACAATAAAATCCATTCTGTTTTGGATGGCTGCATTTTGAAGTGGCCTGTATTACATTTGGAAGTAAAGGAAAAGTTCATTGTTGAGTTACAGAGAAGACACACTACCTATAAAGGCCCATCAAGTTGCTCCTTACCCTGCAGGTTTTGAACATGCTACTACTGGGACTGTTCCACTTCAAGAGTATAACACCAATTAGGTATTATGGTTCTGAGTTCTCAGCCTACTGTGGAAGAGGAGATCAAGCTATGTCAGATTGAGACCCCTTCTACATTGCCTCTATATCCCAGGATCTGATTCCAGATTATCTGCTTATACCAGATTATCTGGCAGTGGGGACTCATATAATTTGGTTTAAAGCAGATTATCTGGGATCAGATCCTGGGATAAAGGGCAATGTAGAAGGGGCCTGAGAAATCTTGCAAGGACACCCTAAACCATGAGTTAAATGATAGATTCGGCAATAGCCAAAGCAACCATGAAAATCTGAGAGCAACTTATCAAATATATTATCCTGTCAGGACTGGGAATCGTGAGGCTGAGGCACTTTGGATGTTGGACTGCACATTCATCACCATTGGTTACATTGGCAAGGGCTGTTGCAAGCTGCAGTCCAACCACATCTGGAGGACCACATGATTTCTCCACTTTTCACTTATGATCACAATTCATGCCCTAAATAAATGCATGATTTTGGGTCACTTTGGCTCAAAGGCCCTGAAGTCTTTCACAGAAGAATTTGATCTCCGTCTTCCCTCTACCTAACTCTCCTTCAAATTGCACCTCAGTTTTACTTCTGAGATCAATAGATAACTATCGCAGGAATGGAGAGAAGCATTAAACAAAGGGAAGAATTGAGTGAACAATGCTTCAGGGGAAGGAATACTAACTAGAAAGAAAAAGAGAAATGGCAAAATGAAGACAGCAGGGTTTATAGCCACTTTGTCCAAGACGTCTCAATGCTGTCCCCTGTCCTTGTGCAGCCACACAGACATAGAAGAGTATCAGATGGCAAGGACTAGCAGGATACTGCTGCCCATCTACTAACTAGTAGCAAATTGCCCAGATCACTTTAAAGCTGGCAGTAACCCTATTTTATACTTGGGTTCTGTGAGCTATTCTTAGAATCACAGCACTGGAAGAGACCACAAGGGACATCCAGCCCTAATCCATGTGGATACACAATTGAAGCACTTCCAGTAGATGAATATCCAGATTCTGTTTTAAAACCTCCAGGGAAAGAGAGCCTACTGGATTCCAAGGCAGCATATTCCACCATCAAATAGCTCTTACTACCAGGAGGTTTTTCCTAATATTATTTTCAACATTTCTACCCCGCCCTTCTCAACCCCTGAGGGGGGACTCAGATGGAAGTTCTTTTTACTGCCATTTGAACCATTTGCTCCACTGTGCCCTAACTTTTAGAGCAGCAGAAAACAAACTTGTTTCGTCTTCAACATGGTATCTTCTCAACTATTTAAATGGCTATCATATCACCACTTAGCTTTCTCTTCTTCAGGATAAATATAGCCAGCTCCTCTGTAGGGTGTGGCAACTACTCAAACTCCTTAGGTTAAACTTTAGTGTGGTCCTTCAAATCCCTCCACCACACTTAAGCGCTAAATATTGACCAAAAAAAGGTCAAGAGAAAATTAGGATGTTATGCCACCAGTTTTCCTGCTCCTTTTCCTCTCAGTTTAAATCCTGGTTCATTACTTGATGCTGGGTCCCTTCTTTCTTGAGTAAATATTTTCTCCTCAGTAAACTTCCCTACTTGGTTAGACACCTAGAAATATTGTCTCCTTTGCTCTGGAGCCAAAAGAGAAGCATTGGAGTGGCAAGGGGAGGCGAGGTGAAGCACAAGATTAGGGAGACTCAGAAAGGCACCTTTGAACCCTTCTACACTGAACAGTAATGTGGACCCAGTTCAGCATCCTGGACACCACATCAGACCCACTTGACCTTGAGACAGGGACTCTCTCACCACCTTGGGGGTGGAAGGAGTCCCTACTGCCCAGCCATGCTGAACATGGTTCGATGTCACTGAGAAACACCCTAGCCCACTCCTCATGTGTTAGCTGGGGGCAGCCATACATGGGGCAGTGGGTGTTTGACAAGGGGCTACTTTGCAAAATGTGGGATGTCCGTAAGACAGCTGTAGACAATTCTGATCAGAAACTGGCTTAGCTGTTTTGGCAACCTTAATGTTGGGTGTATAGCTTACCCCAGTAGTTCTCAAGCTAGTTTACCAGCTGTTAGGATTTCTGGGAGTTGAAGACCAAACATCTGGGGACCCACATGTTGAGAACCACTGATTTACCCTGGGGCAAGGCCACCTTTGTCCCAGTTAAGATGGATCAGCCCAGGCCCATAGCCAGGATTTTGTTTCGGGGGGGGGGGGGGGGCTGAGTTTGTTTCGGGGGGGCTGAGTCTGAGTGAAAGAGGGTCTACCCTAGAAAACCTTTTGTATCGTTACCCCAATACCCCCATGCATATGGGATATATTGAGTATGGTGATCAGATCATGATATGAATAAACATAACAGTTTAAATAATGCACCAGTAAGGCCTTTTCGCGAACCACCATGAGAATTTCGGGGAGGGGGGCTGAAGCCCCTCAACCCCCCCCCCCCCCCGGCTACATGCCTGGATCAGCCTCATGCAGCATTTAGCTGCCACAGATCTGATCTGATCACTTACTGATCTAGTCAGTGTAGATGAGTCCCTTGTGACCGGACATTTCAGTTTGCTTGTAGGCAGCTAGGTCTATTTCACCAGGCTTTCTAGGGGACTAGGATTTTCTGCAGTATCCCAGTCTTTTCCTGGGTTCTAAGGGTTCATGTAATGGAAGCATCTAAATTATATGGTACCATGGGAGTTGTAGTTTTATGAAACCTTTAGCCTTCTCTGCCAAATAGTGCTGATGCCTCACCAAACTGCAGTTCTCAGGATTCTATAGCTTTGAGCCGTGACAGTAAAAGTTGAGACAAAATGCATTAATTTTACAGAGTAGATGCACCCTAAACCAGATGGGATTCTAAATATTCCAAGACAAGACTGTAGACTAGAACAGTGGTTCTCAACCTTAGGTCCTCCAGGTGTCTGGGAGCTGAATTCCAAAATCTAGAAGACTAAAGGTTGGGAACCACTGGACTAGAAGACTCTGACCATTATAACAAATGTTGACAGTGGCCTTAGTAATGGTATAGGGGATTTCTGCCCTATTTCCACAGAGACCGAAGAATGGCAGTGTTTGTGTGACCTCCTCCTCAGATTCCACTGATAAAGACATTTCTTGCTCAATCGTTTGTATATATAAATAATAAATTTATATAATATGTGAAAGCAACTTTCTGGTAATAAAGGATTTAATAACCCACTGTTCTATGTAGAAAGAAAGCTCATTTGTTTAATAGGCTGCTGTTTGGCTTTGTCGTGTTCATTTAGTTTTTAATGACGCACAGTTGTGCCAATATTGATTTTAGCTTATAGGGAATTTACTATCTGGAATTATCTGAAATTTAACCATTTTATCTTCTAGTCAGGAAGATGGATTGCCTCCTGCTCGTACTCTTGAGTTACAGGCTGCGTACCATGGTTTATGATGGAGTTCAAATAATCCCCTTCCTCTGCTCACCTAATTCGTTAAATATCACCCCGTCAGGTACTGCTGAGGTTGCTGGAGGGGAGGGGCAATAGTAGTTGATGTGTTTTTCATCTGGCAAAGAATAATGGAATTCTGTCAAGAATAGAAGAAAGGAAAGTGAATTTCCTCTGTTCTCTCCCCTCCACTGCGTGTGCCGTTTTAATCTCTCTCCCTATATATAATTCTCTTCACTTCTGTCTCTCAACGGGATGCTCCTTTCCCTTTATTGCTTTCTTGGTGTGTACACAGAACTCAGCTGCACCTGATGTTTTGGCTCTGAAGCCCCTAGCAACCCTCCGGCATGACTCAAATTCTCCACTCTGTGTAAGGAGATACTCCTTTGAGTGAAGGATCTAAAATATACATAGGAACCAGGAGTCACCCTTAAGGCTATTCTGGCCTCTGATTCAGACAGAGTCAGAAAAAAACAAAACAAAATGTGCTAATAACAATAACCTTCACCCAGATTTATTATTTTATTTTATTTTATTGCAGGATCAAAGCCCCATTGTTAAGAAAAGGAGGTTAGTGAGTTTCAACTTAAAGAGTTTCCTGCTTTGCAGCAGACTGTGAATAAGATTGGCAAGAAGCGGCTGGAGAAGGTATGTACATCAATACAGACACAGCAGGATGGAGAGCCCTGCTTTGTGCATGCAGTCCTATCCAGGCAGCAGGTGATTGTGCATTCAGTCTAGGCCATATGGGCAGATCAATTTATTCCTATTTACATTACAGGAGTTATTTCAAAATATGTATCTATAGAGATCAATTAGCACAAGTAAAACTTGACCCTATTTTATCCTCCCCCCCCCCCCCATTAAATGCTGTGACAGATCTCTTTTCCAGGTTGGCCCCATTGTCGCTACCACTGGACCCCTTTCATTCACCTTGTCTCTTTACCCTTAAGGTCCTTCATTGGATCTGGTATGTGACTTCATAATGAGTATGTTATTGGACCAAGTGTCTTGCACAGATCCATGGCCTTGGTGTGGTAATGTATGACCAAATCTTTCCTGTTAATTCTTAAATGAAAACATTAGGACAGAAGGCACATCCCAGTTGACTGAAAAATCCTTTCCAATTTAATTGTTGCCATTGCTAATTGCCATCAAGCTGACTTCAATTTATGGCAGCTCTGTGAATGTGGTTGGTGTGTGTTTCCAATATATTTCCCAATTCTACCAGGGATTTTCTTTGCAAGATTTGTACAGAGGAGGCATGGTTTCTACTTCTTATAGTGTGTGATTGTGCACACATATTTTGTGGTGCTTAGCTAAGCAGTATACTGTGCAATAGTAAAAGTGGCAGAATGACCAATCAATTTTCATAATCACTCTCTTCACTTTTTAGTTTTTAGGAAGGATTTAATTACTAATTTTAGTAGAGTTCCACAAAATCCCAATTTGTAGAACAAATCTAAATGGAACAGAAGTGGGGTTCTGCTATGAAGCCACTACAGCAGCTCAGACACAACAGTCGGGTCAAGAGACAAGAAGAAATAGTACTCTGTCCGTTTTTAATTTAAATGGATCAATTTTTATTATATATATATATATATATATATATATATATATATATATATATTCTTTTCACCGAATGCTTTACCATGAAACTGGCAGGAGCAAAGGTCATGTCCCCAAGGCCTTACAGGAAAACAGAGATATTTAGATCCAGGAGATGCAAAACTTCCACTGTGTATTGTTGCATCCACAAGAGAAAAAAAACTTTCTTCTGTTTTTATTTCTATCTTACCAGGACAAGTGAGAATTATCACAGTTCAGGACTAAGTCTGCACAAAATTTACACATTTGTTTTTCTGCTTTGAAAAAAAGCAGTATTTCTATGCCAAAAATAATATTTTGGTACACAGAAAAATGCTGTTTCCTATGCAAAAAACGCAGTTTTTGGGAAACACAAACAAAAATACACATACATTCTGCAATATGGAAATCCCTAACTGCAAATAGTTCTTTAAAATTTTACTGCATTTGTCTTAGACATTTTAACAAACCTTATTTACAGCAGTATGAAAACAGATAAAATTATTTGTTTATTTTGGGAATGAGAGTCATAAATTACATTGCTATTCCAGGAGAGATCTGTCTCTCACTGCCAGAGTTTGCCTTCTCAATGAAGGTGCATCTACAACCCCATTTTGGCCATTCTCAGATAGCCACCAGAATCCAAAATAGCTGCTCCCCTCTAATACTCTTTTCCACACGTTTGCCATGGGTAGCTTGGTACACCTTCCACTTTTCTTGGTCCCTTTCACACAGCTGTATAAAATCCATACTGAACTGGAATATATGGCAGTGTGGACTCAGATAACCTAGTTCAAAGCAGATATTGTGGATTATCTGCCTTGATATTCTGGGTTATATGGCTGTGTGGAAGGGTCCCAAGTGTCCCCCTCCTTGGAGCAAATTGACCAGCTCTGGCTGTCTTTGTCTATTAATGCTTTGTGAGTAACTCCAAACAATGAAATTCGAAAGAACAAAAAAAGACTAGTCTGACAATTGGTTTTCAAACAGAATCTGTCATTTATTGAAGGGGAGGGGGATGCCTAAGACAATAAGACTGGAATAAAAGACGTTGTGTCTATTTCCATACTAAAGCTTTCAAAACATCCACAGCTTTCTGCAATTTTAAAGCTGAAGGCTGTTGTGACATTTTACGAGCCGAGGGAAGCTGGTTGATAGAGCTACTGCTGCCCACAGTACAATCATACATATTCCAGCCTGGTGACACAAGTTCTTTATGAACGTCACCCTGAACTAAAGAAAGTTGGCCTCATTCTGCCTCTTGGAAGACTGAATAAACAATGGTATGGAGACGGGGAGGGAATCTAATTGACAGAGGTATATATATATATATATATATATATACACCTAGCAGGGAGATATCATGGATAGAGGTTTACAAAATTATTCACGGTGGAATAAAACATATGAAGAGCTGTTTTTTCTCCATAATACTGAAACTCAAGCTTGTCCAGTGACATTTATTGACAATATTGGATTCTGATGAACTATCTTGCCTAAGGGAAACAGAAGAAGAAACACAACAACTCACTAAGCTGCTACACATAAACACCCCACTCTCAAGCTCCTTCCACACAGCTGTATAAAATCCACATTGAACTGGATTATTTAGCAGTGTGGACTATCTGTCTTGTGGAGTATCTGTCTTGATATTCTGGGTTACAGTGCTGTGTGGAAGGGCCCTCAGTGATGGTTCTTCTCTCACAGACCTTCCACTAGAATCTCTGATGAACTAATTTTTCCTTAGGGATGGAAGGAGAGAAAATTGAGCTCCAGAACAGTCCAGAACAGAATGCAAAACACAGAAAAAGAAAATGCATAAGAGAAGAAGAGCATAACAGGTCAGAAAAGGATATCTAAGGAGTCAAATAGATGCAATTCAACCCTGATAATTATCCCCACCTACATAGTCAAATGAGACAACAAACACCACCATGCTTTCTTTTTTCTCCATCCCAATCCCTGGCCTTTCATCACATCTCTTCAATTACAGTCTGGAAGTGATAGATGTCCCCACCCCAAAAATCGCGTTATTCCAAAAGAAACTTACTAGAACAGCTCCTTTTGTGAGGATTTGTCTCACTTCTCCGGGACTTGTGGGATGGCATCAGTGGTCCTGAAAAGCAATACTGCTGGCCTCTAAGTAGACCTAGGAACTACAGTTTTACTGAATCTTACTGCAGTTCATATGCCTTACTTCAACAAACCTGCCCTATTATCTCACTGGACTTTGGATAATCCTACCAGAATTGAGGGTAAGTGATTCTAGTGAGATCCACCTTGAAACAAGAGAAGAACTTATCTAGTTTTTGCTACTAGATTATGTGGGATATTTGAAATGCAGGATTAGCATTCTTAAATAAATACATAAGTAAATTCAAAAGAACCAAAAGGGGAATTACCTACAGTAGCAGGGTAGAAGAGAGATTAGATAAATTCAGTTAGCAGTTACACATAATGAATGCTATATGGACTTTTAAATTCAGGCCCCTTCCACACAGCTGTATAAAATCCACATTGGATTAGATTATAAGGCAGTGTGGACTCAGATAATACAGTTCAAAGCAGATATTGTGGATTATCTGCCTTGATATTCTGGTTTATATGGCTGTGTGTAAGGGCCCTCAGAGACATTTTGCTTTCAAGTGCTATTTGGTTGAGTGAGGGATGTTCCCTTCACTCTGAGGCTCCTTCCAATGCATTTGGTGGGTTATTGTTGAGAACCGAACTGATAGATGGATTGGCATTGATTCTGATCTTTCGGGGCCCTTTCTTGCCCTTTAACACCACAGAAATCACATCTTGTAATTCACATCCTCCTTGTCAAAGTGGTCTTGCAAATCTTGCAAAATAATGCTCATATACAAAAGAAGATGAACACATATGAACCTTAAAACATATGTGGAATTTGCATATGCAAAACTAATTATGGAAATTATATTATTTTTTCCTCACATAACTATATCAAGATAATTTTATTTCCCGATGAATACAGCACATTTTCCTTTGTCAGCACTACAGGTGGCATCTGGTATCTAAATGAATTTCTAAAAGAGTTAAATGGTTTTTTTACTTGCAGTGAGCCTACAACTTAGCCTGTCCCATAGCCAAGGCTTGAATTCTACTCTTATCTATTACATTTATGAGGCATCCATTTTTAAAACCAGACTGAAGGCTAAGACAGCAGACCACTAAAAGAGAAATCAGTCATATATATATATATATATAGAGAGAGAGAGAGAGAGAGAGAGAGAACCTTAAGTCATGAATATTTTTATTACCCTCTGAAGTTTGGGAGTTTTGCTTCTAATATGACTTTTCTCTCAAATCAAGTGACAGTAATGGGCCAATTGCTGAAAGAAATGCTCTTTGCCTCCTAAGACCAAAATGTTGTGGCCCTTTAGTCACATATGTTTTAAGGTGCATAAGAGACCCTTGTGAAACAGTTAGAAAACAAAAGGAACATTTGCCCACTGCGACATGTCCTTGCAGTGCTTCCTCAGTGATCCCACTCAATTTCCATCTGTTTTTTTTAAAAAAAAACTTTCAGTTGCTGCATTACTGAATATGACAGAAATAAGTAAGACATGAAGAAGCTTCTTGAGAAACCTGTAGCATCCCCATCATGCTACATTTTTAACACTCAGATTGTAGGGGAATTAAGAAGCTCAACTCTGTTCCTTACATCATCTACACTGGAGTCCCTGGTGGTGCAATGGGTTAAGCCCTTGTGCTGGCAGGACTGAAGACCGACAGGTCAGAGGTTCAAATTCAGGGGAGGGGGCAGGTTGAGCTCCCTCTGTCAGCTCTCCATGTGGGGACATGAGAGAAGCCTCCCACAAGGATGGTAAAACATCAAAACATCAGGGCATCCCCTGGGCAACATCCTTGCAAATGGCCAATTCTCTCACACTAGAAGTGACTTGCAGTTTCTCAAGTCACTCCTGACATGGAAAAAAATCATCTACACTGGACACATTCTGGCGGACTATCTTCTACTTTTCTTTCCATCTTTTATATAAAATAAAAAGGTCAGTTTAGATAACATTCTTGAAGTTATCTATTATCTTAGGGAGCTTTTCTACTTCTATAAACACATTTGTGATAAAAACATATTTTTCACAACTCCCTGCACTAAGCTTTTTGCAATTAGCATGACTCAATGTTTCAGAATTAAACCATTTTTGCTGTTGAAGTTTAGCTCTGGGCCACATTCACATGTGCATTTAGGAATGATGTACACTTAAATCATAATATGCTTCTACTTATCCTGGAGAGTCTTCAACATACCCACAGGGCAGTTGTTGGAAACAGAAGACTATATGATTGATCCCCAAAAAGGTCAGTGCAGAGTTATTAACACACTTGTTTCATTAGTGAAGATACTTCTACTCTTTCTCTCAATGGAAACAAAGACATAAGAGCTGGACTGGGACACAAGTGAGTAAAATAAATATTCTGTGTTCTACACTGTTTAACCAGGCGCCCTTTGACATGGTAAAATTACTGTACTATAATTCCTCTTTAACTGCAACAGTTGTATCCTACAAAATCCCAGTGTGTCTAGTTTGTTCAGTGCATCTAATGCAGTGGTTCCCCAATGTTGATCCTCCAAATGTTTTTGACTTTAGCTTTCAGAAGCCCTACCCTGCTTGGCCAACAGTCAAGATTTCTGGGAGATAACATCCATAATACAGAGAGTCAAGAAACCACTGTTCTAAAGGAGTTCTTTCTTCTCTGCCCATTAGAAGAAAGTGAGTTTGCAAAAAAACCAAAAAACAAAACTAAACTAAACTTAATAGCCTTGACGTTTACTCTATTTTACCATTGGTGGTTGCTAGCCCTCTTTCCTAAGTGAAGGAAGGTAGATATGTTTGAACTGTGGTGCTGGAGGAAACTTTTGAGAGTACCTTGGACCACAAGAAGCTCAAACCAGTCCATACTCCAGGAAATAAAGCCCGACTGCTCACTGGAGGGAAGGATATTAGACCCAAAGATGAAGTACTTTGGCCACATCATGAGAAGACAGGAAAGCTTAGAGAAGACAATGATGTTTAGGAAAATGGAAGGAAACAGGAAGAGGGGCCGACCAAGGGCAAGATGGATGGATGGTATCCTTGAAGTGATTGGCTTGACTTTGAAGGAGCTGGGGGTGGCCACAGCTGACAGGGAGCTCTGGCGTGGGCTGGTCCATGAGGTCACAAAGAGTCAGAATCGACTGAATGAATAAACAACAAAAAGCCCTCTTTCTTCAGAGCCAAGCTGCCAATGTAGATGGTATTGCTGCCACTTGTTCTAACATCCCAAAATAATAACAATGTAGGGAAATTTAGAGAAATAAGAAAAACATGTATCGAGGAAATGAACTTCTTAACTGAACCAAGACCTCTTTTCCTCATCTATATCCAGTGAAGCTTGCAGCTTTTGAATATGGAGGTGCAATTTTAAAGTGGCCATGGCTGAGAGCTATGGAATGACCTTTCTGCTGTAGTTTTTGTTCCCACTGTAACATTCAATTTAAATCCACATTAAAGTCACCTATTCAAGTGGCTATCACAAGGTCTGGTGGCAATCAATTTTATAAGTTGATTATGTATTGCATGAAGTGCTTCATTCTGTGTCTCTTGAACATGTTCCCTTACAATGAATACAATTCTCTTATCTTCTGGGTGACCTTGAGTCCTAGAGTTGCTTCCAGGAAAAAAAGTCCATTCCTTTCTATTTCCTCCTAATACTTTATAATTTTATAAATAGTTACCACTGCTCCCTTCCAGACAATTCCAAGGGTTTTTTTTATTTTATTTCCATGTGATTTGCTTCCATGTAATAAAAATGTAACATTTCATTTCAGTTTTTTAAACAACCAATAAAAGTCTGAACCATTTTGGCACAATGTTAATAGGACCTTATTGTGAACAATGCTCCTTTCAGTATCTGGTTTGCTCCCCAAATATAAAGATGCCAGTGGTGAAAAGACACAGGCATCTTTAGATGTAAAAATACCCAAGATTGTTTGCCCCTCAGAGTAATATATCAATGAGTTCACCTGCCACACTAGATTTTTGCATGGGAAGGGAATAGACACAAAATTTACCATATAAACAAGTCATTTGTTGTAACCTAAACCCCAGTGTTGATATCCCACGATAACAATATATTTGATCTTAACTTTTCAGTTTTCATCAGATTCATTTTGTGTCCAGAGGTCTTCTGATGCCTATAAGACTCTGCCTTTTGTACCTCCCTGCTCCACCACATGCCTGGACTTCTCTTTATGTGACCCCTCCTCCTCTCTAAACCACTTCTCAAAACCCATGCTTCCCTTGAAGGTTTTGGGACAGCCCCCTAGTTCCTACTGTACCTTACTGTGACCCAGCCCCTATATTTAGCCAGCATAAGCATGAGCAATTCAAACAACCATGCTATCATTAGTATGAGTATTAGTATTTCTATGCCACTTTTCCTCCAGATTAGGACTCAAAGTGGTGTACAGGTAAAAAGACATTTAAAACCTGCAGAATAGAAAAAGTTAAAATGTAATTAAACAATTGAAAAGCATTCAAACTAGTTTTTCCTCTTGTGACAAATAATATAAAGGGCAAGAATTTGTTTGGTTCACATTCCAATTGGAATTTTCCAAATTTGCACTTTCCCAAACCTAAAGACAAATCAAATTATATTTAGCTATCCATAACTAACAGTCCCCTGGTGGCACAGTGCATTAAACCGCTGAGCTGCTGAACTTGCTGACCGAAAGGTTGGCGGTTTGAATCCAGAGAAAGAGGTGAGCTCCCACTGTCAGGCCCAGCTTCTGTCAACCTAGCAATATGAAAACATGCAAATGTGAGTAGATCCATAGGTATCACCTCACAGTGCTCCATGGAGTCATTCTGGTCACATGACCTTGGAGGCATCTACGGACAATGCCGGATGTCTGGCTTAGAAATGGAGATGAGCACCACCCCCAAGGGTCAGATCCAACGAGACTTAAGCTCAGGGGAAACCTTTATCTTTATCTTAACTATAACTAAATTCAGCTATTGGCAAAATAGTTAAAAGAATGGGGGGGGGGGGGGGAAAGTGTACAAAATGTCATGCATGCCACCCTATGCCAACATTGCCCTGGTATGTTCTACAAACAGGACAGTCTCTATGTTGTTCATTCGTTCAGTCGTCTCCGACTCTTCGTGACCTCATGGACCAGCCTACGCCAGAGCTCCCTGTCGGCCGTTACCACCCCCAGCTCCCTCAAGGTCAGTCCAGTCACTTCAAGGATGCCATCCATCCATCTTGCCCTTGGTCGGCCCCTCTTCCTTTTGCCTTCCACTTTCCCCAGCATAATTGTCTTCTCTAGGTTTTCCTGTCTCCTCATGATGTGGCCAAAGTACTTCAACTTTGTCTCTAGTATCTTTCCCTCCAGTGAGCAGTCGGGCTTTATTTCCTGGAGGATGGACTGGTTGGATCTTCTCGCAGTCCAAGGCACTCTCAGCACTTTCCTCCAACACCACAGTTGAAAAGCATCAATCTTCCTTCGCTCAGCCTTCCCTAAGGTCCAGCTCTCACATCCGTAGGTGACTACAGGGAATACCATGGCTTTGACTAGGCGGATCTTTGTTGCCAGTCTGATGTCTCTACTCTTCACTATTTTATCGAGACTGGACATTGCTCTCCTCCCAAGAAGTAAGCGTCTTCTGATTTCCTGGCTACAGTCTGCATCTGCAGTAATCTTTGCACCTAGAAATACAAAGTCTGTCATGGCCTCCACGGTTTCTCCCTCTATTTTCCAGTTGTCAATCATTCTTGTTGCCATAATCTTGGTTTTTTTGACGTTTAGCTGCAACCCGGCTTTTGCGCCAGTCTCTATGTAACTGGATAAATGGACACAATTCTGGCATTAGAAACTCAAAATCCACTTAAAATGGTATGAATGGAGTCTCAAGAAATTCAGGATATGTTTAAAATTTGATTAAAATGTTCAGTATGAAATCCATATTTAAAATACAGATATCATATGCACCTGTGCTTTATCTGTTTACAACTTTTCCAAATTAACTTTGTCCCTCCTCAGTATTGTTATTATATGATTTGTAATCCACACAGGCTTTATTGTGTAAAAAAAGAGATTATATAGCTTAAACAGGATTGCTATAATACTCGATTTTAAGTTACATTTAATGAAAGCAGCCTAACTCTTTCTCAGGGTGAATTTTTTTATGCGTGCAAGTACAGTCTCCAATGTATCTATCTAAAGCAGTGGTTTCCAACCTGTGGTCCATGGAGCACCAGTGGTCCGCAAGAACTAAAATATGGTCCGTGACCTCATTGTTATTATACTGTTGCAACAAGAGTGATTGGTTTCACGAAATCTTCTTATAGAGCCGAGGCTTATTAAATATGGTTTTCTGTGGGCGAGCAGATGGTGATTATTGGATGGCATATGTTCTGTATCAGAAACTAGAGATGACATGGTTTATCCAATGCAATTTTCTGAATCAGCACCCCCAATAACCAAACCAAATCTAAAGTTGACCAAAAACTGATTCGTAACCCTTTTGGTACTAATGTGGAAGAGTGGTCCCTGGTCAAGTGGTCCCTGTTCCAAAAAAAAAGGTTGGGAACCACTGATCTAAAGGGATCACAGGTAGCAGCAAGTCTGTGAGTGAGCGCAGCTCAAAATAATCTCTTCTTAGGCCAGAATTACTGGTAGACTACCCTCCACACAAAGCACAAAAGTTCCCAAAGCCTGGAAAAGTTCCTTTTTTAAGACTACAGTACTCATAATGTCTGTGATGGGTAGTTATAGGGGCTACAAAGAAGAGGATAAATAGAGAAACTTCCATTGATGTTGACTTGCATAATTTGAATTTAGTCCAGTGTGTTAGTAATTCCATCCCTCCATTTTACCTTGCTTGCAGAATGAAAAAGAAGTTTTTCAGGTAATGATAGTGACTTTGTATAGTCTCTCAGACTCAGCTGTCAGGAGGCAAGGTAAAATCAGTGGTAGCACAACATCTTTTAGATACATTTTTGGTAAAAAAAAATGTTATTCTGATTTGCACTCTACACTCCTTTCTCAATAGCATCAACAATAAGAACTGGCCTTTTGCACATCTCATAAATTACACTAATAACTTAATTTACCATGAAAATCAATTTTCATCTAAGGCAAACTACTTTTATTGATGATTGCATTTTTTTCCTGCTAATACATTTATTGTGTTAAAAATGTGAAGAGAAACCAACCACCTCTGATGTTGTGTGACAATTTTAGTTTCTTGGAACCTGCTGTGTAACATTCAATTAAATTATGTTAAACACAACTTCCCAGAATCAAATTGGGTGATAAACAGTTCTTCTGCTCCGTTCTCTCTCTTTCTTCCCTGACTCTCTTTTTAATAAATCAGCAGTTTCCACATCTTTCCACTCCCAACACCTGAACCCATTAGGGTTGATATTGTGCAAAGTGACAGTTGACAACAAATTTTATTGACAAGAGTCTCATTGAACATAATTACTGAACAAGAAACATCCTGAATCCATTAGCCAGAGTTTAAGTCAGCAGTAATTTTGTGACACACTTGATGTGCAGACAATAGGCAGAGGGTCATTGGGCTTTTCATTATGGTCCCTGCCCACTAAACTCAGAAGGACGTTGGTCAGAAGTCACCCCTGCTGAATAGATTGGCTTATCCTGCCTACCATTTCATCGGCATTTAGAAATGAATTCTTTTTATGGACAAAGCCATATATACTATATATCTTTGAATGCATTACACTCTGTATTGCATCCAAAGAAGTGAGTTTATACCTACAAAAATTCGTGCAAATATAAAAACTAGTCTTAAAGGTGCTGACACATTTCCTTTTCTTCTCCTCCCCTTCCTTTCTTCTCTTTATACACCATTAGTCATTGTTTTCTTCTTGTCTTTGATAATGTTCTGTGATGCTGCCTTGGATTTCTAGGAATAGAATTATAGATCCTCTGTGCCGAAAGTCTCCTGAGAGATTACTTCCCAGCTTTCATGTTGAAGTACCATATAAACAAGGAGAAGAAGAAGAGTGAGCCATGCACAAGCTGTTTTACAAAATCTTCAGACATTACGTAAGTGCCAATGATGCTTTGTTCAAGTGTTTGCTGGTATACCAGTTGCACCCATTCCTGAAACTTAGCCATAGTTTTAGATCCATCACTTACACCTTGTTTGGGCTACTTGTACTAAACAACAAAGTGTACTCAAATTATAACAATACAGTTTGGCAAAATGAAGTCATCACAAAATATTAACCTTTTGAAGTTTGTGCGGAGGGGAACCCAGCAACCAACGGGGACATGGATTCACACTACCAAGACTCTAGAATGCCAAAGTCCCATGCTGCTGCCTATGGGAAGGGTAGTCATTCTGCCACAAAATATTCTGTAGGGAGGAAGGCAGGATTTCATGCACCATGTCTACCTCTGAGACAAAATACCATCAGAAGATGGTAATGAGGTAGTCAAAGTATCTTTGAAGTAGATTTAGTAATAATAAAAAAGGGTTCTAGAACAGTAAACCAAATTTTACATCACAAACAGCCTTCACTTCCCAGATTGTGGAAAGCAAGCAGATACGTACTAATCTAAATTACCTCAGTAGGCCCTGTTAAAAACACAAGCTATCAAAGCAGGAAAGGTTTCTGTGTACCGGGGTGTTTGTCACCATTTTCTGTCCTGGATGTCACTGTTATTGCTGTCTTGTAATGACTGCTCCCACTGAAATAAATAGCAGGTGAACCATCAAAGCACAAGGTGAGTCCTGAGGTGAACAGTCAGACTTTGGATCCAAACTGCAATTAAAGATAGGACTTTAGATCCTGGCCATTCAATTTCACCTCATCTCACCTCTACTCTAGAATGACCCGTTTGTCTGCTAAGGGGCGAATGCTTCTTGTGGACATTTCAATGGGCAAAATGAAGCAGACCCACCAACAACAACAGGAGGAGATCTCTTCACTGTTGCAGATCTTATGAAAACTGAACTGAACTGAAATTTTCATCCATTAGAATGATGTTTTTAAAGAAAAACATTGGGAAAATTAAGCATAAATGCAGCAAAAATCATCCATAAACAAAAGAGCTGGCTTCAGCTTTCAGTTGACAAAAGAGCTATGAGATTAGCAGTCTTCTTGTTGATGACCGGATTTGTTGCTCTGTAACAAGCAGGAATCGTGCTGCCCTCCACATGTTTTTGGACTGAAATTCTCAGCAGTCCTAGCCAGCTTAGCCAATGATGAAAAATACTGGCAGTTGCCATTTTAACACCATCTGAAAGACTGTAAGACTCCCACCCCTGCTCTATTAATTGCAAAAATGCACTAGAGACTGAAAATAGAATGCACATTACTTCTGGAATGCCCAAGTTCTAAATACTAAACTGAATGAAGAGCAGAAGACAGATGTTTTAAATCTGAATATATAGGACCTCCTCACATGTCCTGCAGCATGTGGTGGAGGTACTCCGCTTCGCCACAAGACATGGGGAGTCCCATTCCTTGCCTGCTGGCATGGTGATCACATGGAGGGAAGCATAATGCATGCAGCTTCCCCCCATACATTGAACAACATGAGAAGCTTTCCATGTTCCTGGGCAGTGGCAATGGCACACCACTTCCACTCCTCTGCACCCATCGAGGTGGCAAAATGCCGTGTGAACAAAGCCAGCCAGCTTTGTGGGTGACCAGGGCTAGATCAGCCTTTGCCACTGAATCTAGCCCCAAAAGATGATGTTGTAAGTCTATTTGTGTGATTTCTCCACTTCCCGCCCATTAGATATAGTTTGCTTGTCTTGGTTGTGGTTTTTCTCACATCATCATACATTGTGAGTCAGTAAATATAGTTCTCATTGCACATTTGTGGGTTTAACCATTGCGGATTTGATGATTCAAGGATTATTTCTTTTCACCTTTGCTGCTTCCTTACACAATTTTCAATGGGAACTTCAATAAAACCATGGTCCATCTTGAGCTATTTTCAGTAAGTTAGGTTTTGTCTGTAGGTGGAGGGCAAGGATGGTGAGAAGGGGCTGTGGCAATTATGCGGGAAGCACTTCCTCTGTCCACCCCGTACCTATGCAACTCCTCTCTTCCTTTTCCCATCCAAAAGAGTGTGTTCAGAAGGGAATGCCCAGCCACAATATTAGTAAAGGTATGTGTGTGTGTGTGTGTGTGTTCAATACAGGCCCCATCTAGGCCTGTTTGATCAAGAAAAAATTTGTTTCTAAATTCGATTCTTAATTGGGGTGTTTTTTTGTTTCGATATTTAAAATATTTACAAAACTTTCCAAAAAAATGTTTTGTTATTTACGAAATTTCGTAAATATTTACAAAACATTTTAGAAACAAATTTTTTCTTGATCAAACAGGCCTATGTAGGGCAAATAGACATATGTTTGTGTGCTGGGGAGGGACTGGGCTGGCATGGCTGCAAATCCTGTTTCTTGCCATGGGAAAGGCAAATTGCTTCTGCTGCAGTGGCCCATCCAAGGCCCAGAGAAGAGGCCTGCCTTCCTGGCTCTCTCCCTGTGAGGCCCGGCCAGCCTTGCTTCCCCTCCCATTTGCGCCAAGCCCTTCCCTGCTGGGGAGAGGGGCCCCTCCTCACCTTCTCCTTCTTCAGCTTGTAGGGCATCCCGGACCGTGAAGGGCTGCCTGTGGCCCCGCGCTCGGCCTTTCTCTCGTCTCTCGCCCGCTTCTCCTCCTCCTCCTCGCCGCCGCCTCCCTCCTCCTCCTCCTCCTCCTCCCAGCTGTGTTGCAGGAAGTGCGGGGAGGAGGAGGAGGAGGAGGAGGGCGCAGGAGCGCGCGCGCCATCCGATCGGCTCCGGCTGCTGCGCCCTCTTCCTCCTCCTCCTCCTCCCGGCACTTCCTGCAACACAGCTGGGAGGAGGAGGAGGAGGAGGAGGAGGGCGCAGCAGCCGGAGCCGATCGGATGGCGCGCGCGCTCCTGCGCCCTCCTCCTCCTCCTCCTCCTCCTCCCAGCTGTGTTGCAGGAAGTGCGGGGAGGAGGAGGAGGAGGAAGAGGGCGCAGGAGCGCGCGCGCCATCCGATCGGCTCCGGCTGCTGCGCCCTCCTCCTCCTCCTCCTCCTCCCCGCACTTCCTGCAACACAGCTGGGAGGAGGAGGAGGAGGAGGAGGAGGAGGGCTCAGCAGCCGGAGCCGATTGGATGGCGTGCGCGCTCCTGCGCCCTCCTCCTCCTCGCGCCGCCCCTTCGCCCCGCCCGCCCCATTTACTGCTGGGGTGCTTGGGAGCGCCGGATTGGCTCCCAGGCACCAGCACTGCAGCACAGCAGCCTCCATCCCATTAACGAGCGGAGCTTCAGCTCGTAAAAAAAATGGGGCTGCTGCTTCGATATTTTCAAACCCTTCCGGGTTTGAAAATATGTTTTGATATCGCTTCGGATATGCAAAAAATAACGATTTTAATACGAAATAACGAATTAACGAAACGAAACCGACAGGCCTAGCCCCATCTACACTGCCATACAATGCAGTCTAAACTGCATTATATGGCCAAAGTAGACTCATATAATTAAATTTAACTGTATTGAACAGCATTATATGGCAGTCTAGATGGAACTACAGTTTGAAGATGGTGTTCACGTTTTCACATTTTCCCCACTTTTCTGAGGTCTTTTGTGCACAAATGTGGAGGGATGCCTATATATTATTATTATTATTATTATTATTATTATTATTATTTAATTATTTTATTTATTTCATATCAAAAGCATTACATAACTCAGTATAAAACTTAGTATAAAACTGATAAAAATAGAAGGTGCACAAGCGGCTAAATATCTTTTGACCAAAAACGGGCAACAGCAATGGCATTGTCTGTAGGCTCCAACAATTCCTCCTCTGTATTTGAGGCAGAGCACAATGGACAAGCATACAGATGCAGAGTTGTCAGTTCTGCTCCACAGTCACAACAGGGTTTGGGATCCTTTTAGGTAGTGCCATTTTGCCAGGTTGCCTTTTGATCTGCCCACTCCGCTTCTGAGTCTATTCAGGGACTTCCAAGTTGCCCATTCTTGGCTTGCTCCTGGAGGAAGACCCTCGTGGGGGACCATCCAGTTGGGATTTCCTGGTTTAGCTGCCCAGAGGGATACCCTTGTTGTTGCTGGGGGGGACGCCAAGAGGAGTGGTAGTTCCCGTAAAGCTTTTCTTTGATTTGAGTCTGCTGGGAGGAGGCTGGTAGCCGGGGGGGGGGGGGGGGGGGCAATGCCTGCTAGCTTGTAGAGTTTATCAACAGGTGTAGGTTTAAGACATTCTGTGATTAATCTGCATGTTTTGTTCAATGCTACGCTCACCTGTTTTGTGTGGGCAGACTTGTGCCAAACAGGGCAGGCATACTCGGCAGTTGAGTAAGACAAGGCCAGGGCTGATGTTCTTATTAATTTTGGGTCTGCACCCTATGTGCTGCCAGTAAGTTTTCACAGGATATTATTGTGTGCAGCTACTTTGTGCTTGGTGTTCAAGCAGTGTTTCCTATATGCTAGTGTTCGATCTAAGGTGACACCGAGATATTTAGGATAGAAACAATGTTCAAGCTCTTGACCTTCCCAGGTGATTTTCAATTTCCTGTTGGCTTCACGGTTGCATAGGGGGAAAGCACACACTTGTGTCATTATTAATAATTAATTATTGCATAATTCTGACCAGAAAAATCTGGCTGGCAAAAAATAGATAGGATGGGACAATAAATAAATAATTAAATATCAATAATGTTTATTATTATAAATGCTGGCCATGAATGGCATTTAACAAAAGAGATGCACCTATTTTAGACCACTGTATATCTCCAACGATTGCCCTGATCTTTCACCTTCTCCATTTCACTGTGTTCTTATTGTTTGTTTTACAGCAGTGACTGAAGGCCACAGGCCACACAGGGCAGACTAAGCAAACAGTAGAGCAACTTGGTTTATAGCTGCGATTCACTCAGCACTCCAGACAAGACCAGAGGAGCTGTTTTGCCAGGTGCCTGGGTTCACTTGGAGGAGAGCGTCTCTTTCAGACAAAAGTCTTAATTTGCAGTATCCCTCTTTTGCTAGCATTACTGTACAGTGCTCTTTTTCATGCAAGACTCTTTTTTTCCTCCTTTGCTGCAGAGCAAAGTAAACTGGCTGTACTGTGTATCTTTTTTTTTTAAGAGTAAGTAAAATAACTGTAACAGAGAAAGACATTTCTCCACTGTCTTCTAGTTGGTCCAGCACCAGAGATACTCAATGGTTGCAGGCAAATGGGGTTGTGCATCACAAGAGAATGCTGGTCAGACACAATGGCTTCCCTCAGACTGGTGTCACTCAGTGTGGTAACTCTTAGTATCTCCCCAATGCACCCAAAACTCAACAAAAGCAACAACTTTTTTTTAAAAAAACCAGCAACAACAAAAACAACAGTGTGCTTGTAGCACCTGCAGATTTAACTATGTGATTTGTGAGTAATAATGACAATTTCAGCTGCAATGCATATGCATGAGAAGGTTCAAAAAGTAGCCTTCTGGGTTTATTGATACAGTACACATAAGCTGCACTATGAAAAATGTTTTTGTCTGGAGCATATGCACATGAGAAGGTTCAATAAGTAAATTAGCATTGAGTTTTAGCCTTGGAGTTTTAACCTATTGATACAATACATGTAAGCTGGGTTGATGAAAAATGTTTTTCTTGTTATAGCTAAAAGCAGGGATTGTTATTATGAAAACGAATCCCTTCCTGCTAAAAGGCTGAAGGTTTGACCTACTGGGGTTTGTACCTTTCCCGGCACACACACTTTGGGACACAAATGCGCACATGATTTGGCCAGCCATATTTTGTCTCTGCACCCCAGAGATGCTAGCGCTCAAAATAATTTCTCTCAAAGTTCCTTTCTGCAAATCCCCTCTAATAGAACCAAAATTGAAGAGAAAGTTCCTAAAACAATCTAAATTGCAGGGAGAGGAAGAAAACAGAAAAAGTAGGAGTAACAGCAAATGACAAGCAGTCCCCAAGTTATGAACGTGATAGGTTCTGAAGGATTGTTCTTAAGTTGAATTTGTTTGTAAGTCAGAACAAACACATTTTGTAATTGTTACTCCAGCCACATACACGCGCACACACACACACATGCTTTGAATAGTATAGGGAAGGATTAACACCCCTGTGGTGTTTATTTTGCTGTCTGTGCCCCTGTTCAGAAGATTACATCTCACTTTCTATTCCTGTGATAACTGATTTTAAAAAAAACTGGCTTGTGGAAACAAGGATTGGCAAAAAGGTTTTAGTGGAGAAACCTTTTTCCCATGACAACTCTTTCAATAGTGATTTCCCCTTCTTAGGGGTAGAATTCTCTCACTTCTTCTTATCTCACCCCCATTCTTAGGGAGCCGCGGTGGCGCAGTGAGTTAAACCCTTGTGCTGGCTGGACTGCTGACCTGAAGATTGGGTTGCGGACCTGAAGGTTGCTGGTTAAAATCCACAAGACGGGGTGAACTCCCATCTGTCAGTTCTAGCTTGCGGGGACATGAGAGAAGCCTCCTAGCAGGATGGTAACATATCCGGGCATCCCCTGGGCAATGTCTCTGTAGATGGCCAATTATCTCACACCAAAAGCAACATGCAACATGTTCTCAAGTCGCTTCTGGTCCAATTAAAAAAAACAACCTGTTCTTAACTATGAGTCATTTGTAAGTTGGATGACTGCCTGTATTTGACCCAAAATACACAGGGACAACTGATGGATTCCATATCAGTGGAGCAGGGAATATTCTCTGGGATTTAATCAGAACTTTAAAAGAATTACCCAAGGTACTATTTTGGGAATAGCTTTCAGGACCATAGATAGTCCCTGTTCCATTCCAATTATACCTCAGAGCAAATTTGCCAAGCCATTAAGTGGGAGTCACCACCTGCTACTGGAAATCCCAGTCACACAAATGCCAATTGCTAATAATGTCATTCAGAATTATACACTCTAAGCCTAATTCTCATAAACAACAACCCATGCTATATAACAAAAGACTATGACCGGGGGGGGGGGGGGGGGGGGTCGACTTTCCTAGGCTTTCCTAGGGCTAGAAAAAACACATTCCTAATTTCTCACACATGGAAAACTGGCAGGTCAGTAAATAAGTAGCATGCTTTCTCTCCCTGGCAGCAGGCCATCTAGGGATATTTGAGGAGGGGATTCTGTATTGCCATTCCTCTTTTTCAGTGGGCATGTCAGTGCAGGTTTCTGGCCTCATTGGCTTACTGTGAGAACTAGGGCAGAAATGCCAACGAGTTCTTGCTATTATCCCATTCTTCTAATTACATCTTGTTTTTATTTGTATGGCCTGCATCGCTGGGATTCCACAGGGCTTCCTAACTAAAATCCTTTCAGCCTAACAGCAGCTTTCCAATACATTAGTGCTATTGTCGCTGCTGGAAGGGATGATGGTGGTGATGATGACGGAGAAATAGCAATAAGACACTGTAATTCAGAAGATTTATTTTTCTAACAGAGAGCAAAAGCAAAGCCATGTCAGGATAAACAGCAGCTCAGTAAGCAAAGCTTTTGTTTCTCATCCATCCTCCCTGCATCCAATATTTCAGATGATATCAAATGCATTTTTAAAACTGAGAATATTCTGTTGCTACTCAAATCACCACTGATGTTAGCAATGACGACAGAAGATGTATGCTTCATCTTCTAAATGTCCCCCAGTCTCACGCCTGAAGTCTCCCACAAATCTTGAAGTTACTCATTTATTGCAATTAATTCCTTTCACCAGTGGATTCCAAGTGGGTAGCCATGTTAGTCAATTAATTAATTAATTAATTAATGTACTGTAAAGGTGAAGAAAGTTATAAGCATTTGTGGACTACAGTCCCCTTCACCAGATGTATAATGCAGTCCACTAGAAACTGCCAAAGTCTATGCCATATCTATGGCAGGCATCCTCAGAGGTTGTGAGGTCTGTTGGAAACTAGGCAAGTGAGGTTTATATATCTGTGGAATGTCCAGGGTGGGAGAAAAAACTCTTGTCTGCTTGAGGCAAGTGTGAATGTTGTAATTGGCCACCTTGATTAGCACTGAATGGCTTTGGAGCTTCAAAGCCTGGCTGGTTGCTGCCTAGGGGAATCCTTTGTTGGGAGGTGTTAGCTGGCCCTGATTGATTCTTGTCTGGAATTCCCCTGTTTTTTTATTGTCCTGTTTTTAGAGGGTTTTTTTAGTACTGGTAGCCAGATTTTGTTCATTTTCACGGTTTCTTCCTTTCTGTTGAAATTGTCCACATGCTTGTAGATTTCAGTGGCTTCTCTGTGTAGTCTGACAAATATATATTTGTTCTTAAGGGGCCCAAATGCTCTTTAATTGGTGCGTGTGTGTGTGCGTGTGTGTGTACGCCCACCTTCAAATAATTTCTGATGTATTATGGAACTAAAGTGAACTTATCATGGCGTTTTCTTGCCAAGATTTCTTCAGAGGAGGTTTGCCCTTGCTTTCCTTTGAGGCTGAGAGATTGTGATCTACCCAAGGTCACCCAGTATGTTTCTGTTGCCAAACAAGGATTTGAACATCAGTTTCTAGCATTCTAGTTCAATACCGAAACCACACTGGCTCAATTAGTAACATATAGAACACAACATAATCACCTTTTTGGCAGTATATCGATAGCTTCTAGTAAATGAAAAGTTAGACTAACAGTTATTTTTGGGAAACTGAAAATTCATTTTATTTGATTTATATCCCAGTATGCTCTTTACATAGGACTTGAAACCACAGATTCAAGAAAATTACTTTCTTTAAAAAAAAACACAATGTCAACAGATTGTTCTGGAAGCCCTTGAATTGTATCTCTATGCTTTTCTATCCACTTTTGAACCTCTGGTTTTCTTAGTGAATTATTTGAATATTTGATTTGTGTCATTGCCTCTTCAAAATGTGGATGGGATTAATGTGATCTGAAAGCAACAGTGCTCTCAACTGGGTTGTTGTAGATTTTTTGGGGTTGAATGGCCATGTTCTAGAAGCATTCTCTCCTGACATTTCGCCTTCATCTATGGCAGGCATCCTCAGAGGTTGTGAGTGCTCTCAACTCTCCCCAAGGAAATTTCAGACATTCACCGCCTGCATTTTCATTCAAAAATGCACTTTGGGGGTGCAACATTCCCAAACAGCTGAAAATTGCCCCCAAACTGTCCAGAATTTATTGGAACATCTTATCTAATTCCCCCAAATGGCAGTGCTGCAGCCCATGTGATGATGGGAGAAACTAAAAACGTCCCTTAGCCTTCCACAAATTCTCATTCTTGCATCATCGTCATCATGTTTATTTATTACCTACCTTGATTCAATTCTTGAGGCGGGGTACAACATAATTAAAATACATGTATAAAAACATAAGACCCTTATAACACATATATTAAAATGCATAGACCTAAGAACTTGAGCTGATATGAACAAGCCTCTGGATACTTTCTCCATTTGTATAATTCAACTCACATGCACCTTTTATTCAGGAACTATTTTCCTACATTAAACATGCTGCAATACAATTAAGGATTTGTTTACATATGTATTGATTTTTTTTTTGTTTTGTTCTCTTCAGCCTGACACATCCTCAAGGAGGCCTTCATCCACATTAAGCTGCAAAGGAGCCGATTGGTTGTGAACATCTAACCCACTAGATGATGCTCCACAAAATGGATTTCATCACAACTGTTCATGAGTGGGTAGCTTCAAAGTAATAAGATTACTGTTGATAATGTACACCTAGGAATAAGGAAGCATTCGTTTAAAAAGTTTGTGACAGCAACTTCTTAGGTGCCTTTCAAGTTGACTCCAATTTATTGCAAACCTTTCACAGTTTTGGAGGATTTATTTCAGAGGAAATATGCCATTGTCTTCTTTATAGGGGGAAAGAGTGTGGTTTGCCCAAGGTCGCTCCATGGGTTTCCATGGCTGAGTAGAGATTTGAATCCTGGTCCAACCACTATACCATGTTGACTCCTTTTAGACCATATAAGTATTATTTTTTAAACTAAAATTTAAATAACATTTGAAAACCAGAGAAAATGACACTATCTCACACAACTTTTGTCCCTGGGTTAAAAATGTCATTTCCTAATTGGTTCTATTGTAATAACATGGAAAAGGTTTTTTAAACTGCCAAAACTTTGTTCTTGCAGAACATCCTGCAGTATATTTTACTATAGTTTTTCAATGAATATCTGATTGATTCTCAACCAATTCAACATAGTTTGTGGCAGCCACAAAAACAAAGTTTCTGGAGTACAACAACTGCTTTCAAAGTACCACAGAACTGAATGGGAAATAACAGTTCAAAACCAGGAACAGAAAAAAAAATTCAAATTTTGTTACATAGTGTTATCAGTGTAAAATTACCAGACAAGATTTAAGGATGTTAATTCTAATGAAGAGGAAAATCAGATAGAATATAACAGCTCTCAAATTGTGAAGCACTTGTGATAAAACATTAGAGAACACATAGTCTCTTTGATCACTGTGGAGAATAATGTGCTTCAATTTGTGCAAATGTAGTTCCATTGAGAAGCAGGTAAGATAATTTTAGACTTAGGCTTAAACCATCTTATGGAGTCCAGTGGGAAATGGCATGACAGGTTACATGACAAACTTAACAATGAGAATAATCAGACATGGCAATGCATTTTCTAGGGGCACTGAATCTTCCATAAGTGGGCCATTGTGAACTACTTCAAAAATTGGATTGTGGTTTAAAGAAACCACACCTCCACTTTGAGGAAGAGAATAAATGAACCCTAATAAATCCAATTGATGATATTCTTCTTCTGTGGCTGTTTTTAGATAAGTAGGTCTTTGGGATTTGGTTCCAGGGTGCCCTGTGGGTATCCAAATCTCTAAATGGTTATGCCCCATTATGTACAATGATGCAGTAAAGTGCTGTCCCTTATATAAAAAAGCAAAACCAAAGATTTCCTTTTTTATGTGGATGGTTGAATTTGTGGATTGGAGATAGAGGACCTATAGTACTGTTGTCTTCCACTTTTTAACCACCTTTTTGGTTTAGGAGAAGGAATTTAGCCTTTGAAATAGAAAGAGTTAATATGCAAATTCCTGACCTAAATGTAAGAAGAGAAAAGATGAGAGTAGTTATAAAAGCTGTCAAGGTGAATTAGTAGAGTAAGTCTTGAACTGATCACTTGGTGGGCAGCAGGTAAGCAGAGGCTCATTTTTGAATGAGAGGAAATACATCATTTTCAGCTCCTTGTGATGTAAACTGCCGAGGTAGGTAGAAAAGCCAAAGGGAGATAAAGCTTTGATTATTATTTGATTATTATCTTTATTTCTATACCGCCCTCTCCAGGGCTTTAGCCAAGGTTAGGGGTTCAACCTGCCCTGCCCCCCTCAAAATTTTTCAGGTTAAAAAAAACCTGGTTTACTCGTGAATTTTAACTGGTTAGCCAAATCCTCCTGCTAAGTCTATGAGAAGAAAAAATTAAGCAATCAAGCAAATTAAGACAATTTATTCACAGTAATTACTTGCAGCAATAGCTGATATAGTGGCAAGCAACCAAGTTGGCCCACCCACAACTGGTAGGCAAAGCCTAAGGCATGGGAGGGATTTGAAGCCCCTCATGAAGATGAGAAAATTGATTTAATTAAGTCTATATAAAATATAGAATGAATCATACTATTTAAATTATTTTGTGTTATGGAATTACTTCACATGATTAGCTTTAAAAAAAACCATTCAACTCCCACCCCATCCCCACAAAAAAGAAAAAAAGAAATTCTGACTAGAGTCCTGGCCCTCTCTCCCAGAAGGGACTCAGGGTGGTTTACACATAAGAAGAGTCAAACATTCAATACCTCAAGTGCATACAAATACATCAAAATAATACACAATAAAACACAATAATAACCTTAAACTTGCAACAAAGAATTAAGCACTGAAATAAAAAGTGAACAAGAACAATACAATAAGACATAATTAAATAAAACATAAGTAAACGATTAAGACATATACCCTAAAAACAATTTAAAATACAGTAACATTAAAAATGTTGCCTTGATGGCTACCTCCATCAGCGCAACATTGAAAACCTACATTTCATCCTTGGGGCTCCATGAGCTTTCCTCTTTAATCCCTCTCACCCCTGTTAGCTGGGACTTTGAAGAGGCAGTGTCTGTGTTTACCATTTTTATTTTTATTTTTTGCAGGTGGCAGTACCAGAAACTCTGGTGGGACAATTTACGAGAAACTCTGGATAAGAGAGGACTAGAAAAATTTATATGTTGAGTATTCCCTATCTGAAATGTTTGGAATTTGGGGGTTTTTTATTAGGAGCTTGGAATACCTGTATATGATGCATATACGTACATAATGAGATATCTTAGAGATGGGATACAAGTCTGAACACAAATTTAATTGATGCTTCATGTATACCTTATACATATGTATACAAATATATACAATATTTTAAACAATTTTGTGCATGAAAAATGTTTGTGTTGACTGCATTATCAGAAAGCAAAGGTATCACTACCTCAGCCACCCATGTGAACAACTTTAGATTTTGGAATATTTTGGATTTCAGAGATCCAGATACAGAATGACCCACCTGTAGCATATTTGCATTTAAAAATGGTCATGGATAAATAGAGGAATTATTATCAACTAAAGACAGAACAAACATCAAATGATGTTCCCAGGACAGCTTTAGTATAGTTTTTAGACCTCCTCACATAGAATATACCAGGTGAAACCAAAACAAACACTTTTAACACCCTCCTCTAAAAATACAGCGTAATATAGCTCAAGGTGCATTTCAGTATGGTTTTAGATAAAGAGTCACTAAATTGCTCATTAATTGTTTCTCATCAGTTACCACTGAAGGCCCTTTGCACAGCAGAAGGGTATCGCTATCAGTATTCAGGATCTGACTTTCAAGTTCAAAGGCTATTTCAAAGCTTAGTTCTACCCTTCTAGAATTTTTTTGAAGTTATATCTGAGTGCCAGAATATAACATGTATGATCGAAGAGAATGAAGACTAAAGACATGACTCTAGAGACAGCTCCAGCTTTTCCAGATGATTAGTTTTTAAAACAGTAACTCACATACATTTAGTATTCCTTCGGTGCTCGTGTTAGTGCATTTCGCCAAACCTGGTTGTGATTTATTTTGTTCTCAGAGAAGCTGTGATTCTTAAACTACCGCCATCACACCTCCAAAATAGCATAATCCTGGATATTGCTATGTAGAATATGAGGTCACGCAAAACTTAAACCCTCCCATTGGGTGCTGCCATAAAGGTTTGTTGAAACAAGATACGTACATTATAGTCCCCATGTCCATGGGGGATACATTCCCACATTTTGAAACTGTGAATAATGGTGAATCCTATTGGTTTTTTACAAGATGAATGGCAGAGGCATTGAGAAGGGGTATCGTTTGTACAGGAGGCCCTAAATGGATTAGTGAAACTGCGTACATCAATTCTACAGATATGGGAATTGTATTGTTTACTAGATACGCCAGTCATGAGTTTGCTTCTGACTTCTTTAGAGGTTTGGAAAAGTTAACTACTTCCTCACTATTCGAGCATAAGCAAGAAGACTTTCTAGATTTCAAAATAGCCCTTTCCTTTTTCTTTGTAGTGTTTGTTTTGAAAGCTATGGGACTTCCCTTAATCCATGAACCATTGCACTTATTTTCCTACATTTGATTGAATTCTTTGAAGGCTGCACATTGGTCCTCTCCAAGGCTGAATGAAACAATATTTGTTTAGTTTTTGATAGTACTATTTCCCTTCTCCACCTCCCCTTCCACCTCCATTATATGTAGCCTGGGTATTCTGTTGTTTTTTGAATGGATTTAATAGGGCTGTCACATATATTGGCTGAAAGGCATTTGAGGTTTGCATTCACTGATAATCAGGATAAGCCAGTCAGAGAGCGTAGTTGAGTACACTGTAATTTTCACATGACATGTGCATATAGAAATGAGTATAATTCATATGCTTACCCTGCCTTTTTAAAAAAAATAGAAGATGAAATGCATCATAAAGAAGTGATCATAATGATACATTCTGGCATCCTTTCTAGCACATTTCAACACTTTCGGCTCTTACAACCTCAGACTCACTCTTAGGGTATATTCAGGCGATCAGATTAAGTGATCGTACATTACAGTTTTGCCATGATAATTGGAACTCAATTAGAATGGAATTGCCTCAATGCATGAAAGGTCTCCTCTCTTTTATTAAGTCAGCTTACTACATAACTATAGAAGGTAATGCTGAATGCGATAAGAGAGAAAGCACACAGCTGATGGCTTTTAGCAAGCGTTTCTCCACTAGCTACAATATAATATTATCTGGTGATTCTGCTGTGGTCTTCACAACTGGGTTGTCAACATTTTACAGTCCCCTCTCTGGCTCTTGATACACCTTAATCTGCAGACATTAACAGGTGAAAGCAACCATTTTCAGACTAAGAAAATGGTCACTTTGGTAATATTTTGCTTTATAAATAGTGTCTAAATTTAAAATTCTTCCTGACTGCTGTAATATAATTTAGGAGATTGTATGGCTGTTTTGCAGAGATGACGTGCTCCAGTAAAAACATCAGCACTCCAGTGTTTCCTGAAACTTTCTCTGAAATAAGACAGTGCTCACTTTCTTCTCTAGGCAGGGGAACACCCTCTTCTTTCATTCCAGTGGGCATTTGATGAAGACCTGCCTTAGCTGAAATACAGGAAAGGGTGTGATGTGTTTTGCCCCCTTCATTTATAAAATTGGAAATAAAATGCCAGTTCCCTGAGAGTGTGCTCTTCCTTGTTCCACACCTAGGTGTGCCAGTTCCTTGGCTGCCACCCAGTCCCTTTTCCACTTTATACACTTACGTAATCACTACTGGAGAGGAGAAGAGACTGTTTTTGGAACAATCAAGTGGTTATAAACAGCCCAGGAAGAGAGTGGCTAAAGCTTTTTTTGGTTCTCTGGGTGACTAAGTAACACAAAAGTGACATGGAAAGAAAACATTCAGCAGTGAGTAGTTTCTATGATTCTCCAACAATTTTCAGGGAAGTCTGGGTCATGAGCTTCATGCAGTCCCTAGGGCCATTTTTGGGGATCCTGGTAAACCCAGGCTCCACATTGTTTTGACCCTAGATACTCTTCAATTCAAGTATTGTGGAATTGCAGATATTTTTTTCTAATAGAAAGTGAACTGGGAGCTGGTTTTCAGGTAACTTCATTTTCTTCTCCTAGGCCCCAACACAATTTTTTTCTCCCCAAAACATTGGGAAAATGCCCTAGGGGTCATTTTGTGATTCGTTCAACCTTCCAACAGTTGCCTGCCCCAGAACTCATTGATGTGACCACACATTCTCCTCTACTACATCAAGTAGTATAAATTCTTACATGCCTTATGCCACCCCGTGTGTGCTTTAAGATGGTTGCTTGCACTCACAAGCCTTGGCTCCTGTCTTTAATGGAGGAATGTAGGAGATCTGCCACCTTTCACCTATTCTGATGGCACTGTCCATATGTTTCTTTACAGAAAGATCTTCAGCTACTTCCTAAACCAGCAGTGGATTCAGAGCATTGGGATTCACTATCTGACCCATGTCACTTCTGATAAAGTTCTTGAAGAAACAGAAAAATGCATGCCAGGCAACATTAGTAGCCATAGCACCGAGGAAGATATTTCTTTTGCCAATCTCTATTAATAGGGAGAAGGGACTCCCATTTTCGAATGCACATAGAATAGAAAGCACAGCAACCCTGTGAAGCCCCATAGAGCAATTCACTTTTCCCATCAACTTTCTCTTGCTAACTTACATGGGTGGTGTGAATGTTTGTGTGGTTGGATGGAGTGTGTAAGAAGGTGAGGAAAAAGATGGAGGAATGGTAAATCTTCTTTGAATTCTGGTTTTATGCACTCCCTCAAAAATATAGCCCTTGGGACAACAAAGCCACCATGACCACTATCCTTCCAGTTATCAGCTTCCATTGAGAATCATGAGTAGCTCAGTCCTAAGAGGAATCAAGAGGAATGAAGTAGAAGATCTGCCATTGCTTTAAAGGTATTTCCAGTTCATACTGTTTTTCTTCATAGCAGTCCTATTCACTTCTTTTGTTTCCACAGGAGAAATACTATCAGTACAAGCTGTTGGCTTGCAAAAGGGGCAGGATCTATAATCAGGCATCTTTAGGAAAATGAATAGAATTAAGACCCTTGTTTTGGGGTCTTACAACTGTTGGAAATATCACAAAAAGTAATATTCTTTTGTAGACCTTTCTACAGATAGACTGGAACCACTTGGACAGATTTAGCCCGACCAGAGAAGAGACTCACCAGCCCAATGTGAGCCAGAACTGGCCCTACCAGTGGGAAGCATGAGGCAGTTGCCTGTGGGCAGGCCCGTAGCCAGGATTTTGTTTCGGGGGAACTGAGTTTGATTCGGAGGGGGGGGGCTGAGTCTGAGTGAAAGAGGGTCTACCTTAGCAAACCTTTTGTATCGTTACCCCAATACCCCTATGCATATGAGATATATTGAGCATGGTGATCAGATCATGATATGAATAAACATAACAGTTTAAATAATGTACCAGTAAGGCCTTCTTGCGGACCACCATGAGAATTTCGGGGGGGAGGCTGAAGCCCCCCAAGCCCACCCCCCCCCAACTACGTGCCTGCCTGTGGGTAAGGCAATAAGGCAACAAGTGGTTAGTGACTTAACTAGTTCTTCTGTTTTTCCTTTTTTAATCCCAGAAGTAATGAGATATGCTCATAGTATTTTCTGCCTCTTTTACTCAAACCACTTGCCCCATTATGCATATTTGTTGGGTTTCATCCCTGACTGCACAAGTCTCCAGCTCTCAATGAGTAGCTAGCCTAGATAGACTTAGGGATTCCTCCCCAATTTCCTTTAGCTAGGTTGTTTAAGAAGGGGTTAAAAGGGAGATTGTCTTACTGATCTTTGCATGGCACCATCTCCTCTCCATTTGAATACCTAGGAATGTAATCCTATAGGGAAATGTAACTTCCTCTTTTAAGGGTATTTTTATTGTCCTGGGCTGGCCATGTGGCCTGTCTCCATTTTCTGGTCTCTTCTCCTTTTGTCTTCTCTCAAGTGAGGAAGCATCTTGCCATTGTCCAAGCAAAGATGTAGCAGATATAGTTACTTTTATTATTTTCCTTTTTCCTTTTCCCAGAAGATAGCCCAGTGAAGCTTGTCAGCTCCAAGAACCTTTCCTATTTAGAATGGATTTCTTTTATCTTTAATAAACATATTGTTTTTGATCCTATGAATTGTGGATCTGCAATCCTGTTCCATCCTGCTGAATGGAAGTCAATCCTTGCTCCCTACATGTAAGTTTCTGCTGCTTATTTACTGTGCATCCTGCACTCTGCTATATTTTTGGTGGAATCACCCCCAGAGAGGGTTATTTTTGAGCCTAATAGCTCTTGATTCCCAACAATATTATATTCCACTTTACTGGTGGCTAGGGAAAGGAGGCCATATACATTATTGCGAGATGCAAGTAAATGTCTTAAGCAAGCCCTGATCACTTCCATCCAGTGCCTCTGTAGCTCAAAACTGGCATTCTTATGTCAAACTTAGGGCAAAACCAGAGTAATCATCTCAAACACAGACAGTAATCTCCAATGGATGTTTCTATCTGTTCCAGCTAATCACCCCCAGAGTAAGCTGTCATGCTGTTACAAGTACACAAAGTTAAATGCCCTTTTGGAAATGTGATAACTCCCAGCATGAGAGAACCTTTGCTTTCTTACTATGAGGTGATATGAAGTTTGGGTTCTGACCTTAATAGAATCAAAAAATTACATTCCTGGCCAAATTCCCCAGCCAGCAATCTCAGGCTAATTCCTCCAATGTCCTCTGACCTCTACCACAACAAGCTCACTTTCTCTTCCGCACCTTAGGTCAGCTTCCATTTTCAAAGCGAGCGTCTATAAAAATTGTGTTGATTTTTTAAAAAAAGATTCTCCTTAAAGGTATAATATGGAGGTGGCAATGGGGGCTTGTGTAAGATCAAGATTTGATCACCCAAGTGGAAACAATTCATAAATGGAAACAAGTTTTCCCTTCCCTCTTTTCTGCCACATTGGAGGTTATCAGTTTTCAAAGGATTTTCAGCCCCATACTCAATATAGACCGAAAAGCTCTACAATCAGGTGGAGAGGGAATCCAATCTAGAGCCTTCTGTGAAAACAGTCATTGGAAAACTCACAAAACCAGAAATCAAATTGTCCCTGTGTGCTCAAAACCTTTTTGTATTTCTTGCCTGATGCCTGTCACCTTCTTGGTGAATCAAAAGCAGAGTTTGGAAAGATGCTTTTGAGCCACATTTTTATTCATTCCTCTTAAAGTAGTTTTAAAGCCTGCAAAGTGTTATAGGGAGGGACTGTGGTTCAATGAGTAAAACATATGTTTGTCTACAGGAGGTCGCATATTCAATTTTCAGCATCATCCGATAGGGCTGGGAAGGTTTCATCTACTTGCATCTGACAAAATATGTATACTATCTTACATAAGTCCTTCATGTCAATAAAATTTATTATCTATGGTTGTCTATATTCACACAATGTCCAATACCATTTTCCCCATGGATACAGAGGTTAAACTATATGGTGCCTGGAACTCAGGGGAGAGTAGTTGCCAGTCAGTGTAAACAATACTGGATTAAATTGAGGTATGTTATAAGTGCCCAAAGTCCATCTGTACATGAAACATAGTAGCGAGGGGGAGAAAGGTCATTGAGCCCTGACAGTTTTCACAGACACCTGTGCTTTACCCATCTTCAGCCCCAGAGTCCAACAACTCTGGATGTTCCAGTATTGGTATTTATGTAGCCACCAGTCCCCTCACTGGTAATAGCAGTCTCTTGCAGGGCCTACCACCTAATACACCCAGGAGACTGGCAACTCTACCAGCCATCCCTTCATTATGTGTTAGCAGTATGGCTCATTTAATGGGCTCCTACCAATACTGTTAACCCATTCATTTATTTCTGGGGAGGAAATGTTGGTGTGACTCCTAAAAATGTTGCAGGGGGTGAAATTATCTCCTGTCCCCTCTGCAGTTGCTCTGCCCTTCTTTAGAAAGAATGGGTCAATTATTTAAGGGTTGTTTTGTTTTTGTTTTTTAAAAAGGATGCTTTGTGAAGAGCTTTTGAAAACAACAATGAGAGGGTAATGCATTATCCTAAAGATACATTCCTTCTTGTTTATAAATGTCCACATTATAACAAAATAGGTTGATTTAACCAGTTGTCACAAAGAAGGCATTGAATGCAAGGGCTCCCAGCCCTTTGGTTGCCTGGTTAACAACACAACTTCATTTAAATAATTTACAATTGGGCCTATGTATATTTCCATTTAGTTAGGATTTTGGTTCTGAGAAGAACTTCTGTTCAGTCTAAGAAACATTCCCTTCCTCCACTTTAACTTCACGCCACTCTTTTAATCCCGCACAGTTGTGTGCTTTGGGCTGTTTGTCTTAATGATGGCAATTCTTTTCTCCTCTCCATTGCTTTTCATAGGGAGGGTGACTGTGTGAAAAAAAGGTGTTCTGACAAAGATTTCTGATGGGAAGAGTTCCCCTAATTGGAAAAAGACTGCACCAGCTGAACGGAGTAATAGAATTGCATTTGAACAGATAATGTTTTCCCTGTCTTGAGCACCTTTCATCTGCCAGTCTCAAAGTGCCTCAAATACACTAATTCTCTGTGCTGTTGTGCTGCTGGTGCACCGAACTGTGGGTTGCTACAAATTTCCCAGCCCAGTCCTTTCAATCTACAATATAATCTTGCATGTATTTTCTGGAGACATTTACAAGAAAGTCAGGCCGGACAGCAGTTGGCAAGCAGGAAACTTTGGAGACTGGAAGGAGGCAGACATAACTTTAAGTCACCTTTTCCAATCCAGATCACTGCACTAATATAACAACACTTCATGGCTGGAGTTATTTTCATCCTTTTTCTCTATCCTGAATGTCTGCAATGAGCCTAAAACTCTCCTGAAGGAAACTATTTGTCCTACTTTTAGATTTGAAGGGCTGTCTAGGAAAGTCCTATTTTTAAAGGAAATTGTATTTGAAGAGCTATCCGTAAGAAGAGAGAGCATAGACCTTATTTTGTTCATAAACCATTAGCACAGGGGTCGATTAGATGCCTATAGCCTAAAACATTCATCAGCCACAAGCAACATAGCCTATGGTGAGGAGTGCTGGAATGTCGAGTCCGTCAAGTCTGAAAGGCCATAAGTCTCTGACCCTGCTGGGCACCTGAATAGTAGATTAAGAAAGCTCATCAGGTCACAGGCCTCTTCACTGTCATTTTTCTTTGAGAAATAATGACCATTTCTAAATTTGAATCTAGGCAAATACACAGAATGGAGGCTGTTGTCTGCCAATCGTCTGCATTGCTTCTGCAGATTTCTGGGAAATATAGTTCAGGTTGGAGCCTTTGAAATTCTCAGCTAGAGATGTCTTTGGGTTCCCCAAACTACATTTCCCAAAATTCTGCAGGCGTAATGCAGATGATTGGCATATGTTAGCCTCTGTTCTATAATGCTGGTGGGAAAAAGTCCTCAATTTATTCAAACCTGTGTTCTCTTTTTGGAGATGGATACATTGCTCTCAGCTTCCAGGGGAGTGGGAAATACATATAGGAAAAATTGTTGAGAGAAGTATAATGCTCCTTAAACAATGTCTCTTGGTGACAAAATGTGAATGGAGGAGATGCCAAATTCTTTGAAAAACAGAGAGGCTTCTCTTTGACATTGTGGTAGTCTTCCCTAGTTTTTCTTTTTCACTGAGAGCACTTCTCCCCACAACAAATCTGAGAAGCAGGCCAGTTAAGTGGATTGAGAGCCAATGGACTTCATAGCCAACCAGAAGGTTCTGATCAATTTTCTAACCCAATAAAACTTCATTGAAATTCTTGACAGATCTCCTTTTGAGATCTTTCCACATCACTTGCTGTTATGTAGAACATGTAAATATTACTTTATAAAAATAAACAACTTTGTTCCCCCAAAAAAGAAACTTTAAGAGTTTATATGATGTATTTTATGCTTTGGAGCTGTCCCAACAAAGGTAATGCTTCATTGTAGATGTTGGAGCCCCTAGTGGTGCAATGGGTTAAACCCTTGTGCCAGCAGGACTGCTGACTGACAGATCAGCAGTTCAAATCTGGGGAGAGAGGGTTGAGCTTCCTCTGTCAACTCCAGCTCCCCATTTGGGTACATGAGAGAAGCCTCCCAGAAAGATGGTAAAACATCAAACATCCGGGTGTCCCCTGGGCAACGTCCTTGCAGACAGCCAATTCTCTCACACCAGAATCGACTTGCAGTTTCTCAAGTTGCTCCTGACATGAAAAAAAGTAGATGTTAGAGTTTGTTATTGAAAACACTCCATGTTTTAGTGCTTGCCACAACATCACTGTTTACTTACCAGAAAATCTAGAGAAATAATTTGTTATATTGCTTGTTCCTTTTAAATATTTTACTTCACTTTTGAACAAAACTGTAGGATTTATAACAGAATGGCATGAAAGTTATCTCTAAAATGCTTCAAATGTCCTTAAAAATGAACTTTTGCAAGAAATGAGAAAATAAGTGTTGTAATCCTAATATATTGACTGCAATCGTAATATAATATTTTATTTTTCAAACTTCATTATGTCTTTATTTGTTAAAAGGTAGGTAGTAACTTGTTAGTGTTGGAAAATTCCTCCATCTCTTGCTGTTAGAGTAATAGATATTTTAGCAATATTGGGGCATTTGGTTATATGAACTCCTCCCAATTCTCAGTTTTGTTACTCTTGTAGTTTTTCTCTTTTCCTGCAATTTCCAGCCATATTTTGTTTGCTCAGCAAAAGGTGGTGAGTTAAGAATAAAGACTTTACCTAATCTTTTCATTAGTTAGAATATAGGTTCTCCAGCACAGGTACATGTAAAGTTGTTGGTGAACTTGTAAGTTTACCTACAACTGGCTACATTGTTTTTCTGCACAGCAAGAGAACTCATGAAAGCAAGACAGAGAAATAGAGAAGTAGATAATGCTTTATCTACTACTTTGCTAAACAAAGGCTAATTTCTAACATACTTTTAAGTTTCATACTTTTCCCAAAAAGGGCTAACACCCTGAGAAACATGTATTCCCAACAGTTAGAGGTGGGTCTGTAGTGTACTAAGGCAGCTGATTAAATATTATCAACACATCAAATATAACAACAACAACAACAACAACAACAACTTTATTCTTGTATCCCACCACCATCTCTCCAAATGGACTCGGGGTGGCTTACACACGGCACAAAGTACCTAAAAACAGAACATAAAATGAAGACAATTTAAAAATACAAATAAATACATATAAAACAACAATTTTGTAATAAATGTGTACATAAATGTGTACTCAATTAATTTGTAATAAATGTTTACTCAATTTAAAACAGCTCTCATCAACCAATGGCAATAAGCTACTAGAAACGTTGGCCTAGAGGCACCAACTTTTGTGATGATCAAGCACAAGACATGATCAAGGATCACGATTTAGGGCACTTCCAGGCAGCATCATAATCCTGGTCAAAGAAGAGGGCAAAAAAATGCAGGACTCAACAGCAAGTCCAAACATGGAGCTGTCAGTCCTGGTACATGCTCTCCTGCCATCCTATCACCTTTGTTTGTACCAGATTTTAGAAATCCACAAGATGGACATCCACAAGAGCACACCCGGCACAAGTTTTCTTTTAATTGACTCTCCGAGATGCACAGATATGGGCTGATTCGGATATCTAAATGTGCACACAACCAGATTTCTTATCTCTCGTCACCCTCCTGTAAATTTAAGCTTTGTTTAATTTAATAAACATCAGAACAAGGGAATGGTTGCAGAGTATTCTCATTGTAATTGTTTTCCAATTGTGGTTCCATTTAGTCACCTTTGTGTCCGTGACTCCATTTGTTTTCAGCCCTCATAATCTGTTTCAGGACTTTAACATGTGCACATGTGCTGGAGCAGTCCACACCAGCATATAGGAATGAAGTCATGTGTTTTCCTTGACCGCAAGCATATGCAGTCATGCAAATATGCACTTTTTGGTCCAAAATCAGATTTTAAACACACCTGTTCAACACGTGCTTTTCAACTGTTAATGTGAATCAGTGTACATTTTCCTTATATATTATTTGACCCTTTATCCTGGTTTCTTCTGTGTTTTAGGGCCTGTGTAGAAGGGCCATTGGACCTCCAGGAAAGAAGACCAACTATCCTGGTTTGGCATAGATAGCCTCAATTAAGTCTGCCATCTGATTTTTTTAGCAGCTTTTAAAATATACTGGTTTGTTTCTCCCACTTTCTCCCTTCATCCTCAGTTTACAGGTATTTCAGTTGCTGCAAATAGAGTCCAACGTGCAAAAGTACTCTGCACTCATTAAACTCAGGTTACATCTACACTGCCATATAATGCCTTTTCAGAATGCAGAATGCATTGTAGACTTATATAATGTTCAATGCAGTTAAACTGCATTCTGAAACTGCATTATGTGCAGTGTACATGGGGCTTAGCAAGATGAAACAGAGAGGAGGAGCAGAAGATTTTGACTTCCCAGGAGACTCAAGCAAGAACACACTGTTGCAGCCCAACTTCGCACAGGAAAGTAACATCTTGTGCTATGTAGTTTGGAACTGGATTGGAGAGGTTAGATTAGGCATAGGCAAACTTTGGCTCTCCAGGTATTTTGGACCAACTCCCTACTGGCTGTTAGGAATTGTGGGAGTTAAAGTCCAAAACGCCTGGAGGGACAAAGTTTGCCCATGCCTGGGTTAGACGTTTCTAGGAGGAGAGAGAGCCATACCACTATGTGTGTGTGCTATTTTCTTGTGCTTGGGACCAGTTGGAGGTAATAAATCACCCCAAATATGCCTGAATTACTTAAATTGAAATTTAAAAGGTGTGTGTATGGCCGGGGAGGGGGGGGGGTGATTAGACATTCTGTTTGACTGGAGAAGTCCACAGAGAGCATATTTGACCAGACATCTTGGGATTGCACTTCCCAGTGAACTGAATGTATGGAAGTTCATTATTCGGGAGAGCTTCCCAAGGGATTTTTGAAGGAAACAAAATAAAAATACATGTTGAATTTTTTTCAAGAGTGAGGGCATTGGGATTATTATTATTATTATTATTATTAACAACTTTATTTATACCCTGCTAACATCTCCCGAAGGACTCGATACGTCTTACAAAGGCCAAGGCCGCCAACAAAACAACAACATAACAATACAGCAATAAAACTCATAAAGCAAACAATAAACATCAAGCAAAATATAAAACACTAAAAAAAATGACACATGACGCATTTAAAACCTAAGACCGGGCCAATGTAATGAACAAAATTTAAAAGTGCTGGACATGATAGGTGACATGTAGAGGTTTTGGAGGTAGATGCAATGTGCAGACAATCCTAACTCTCTAACAAAGTGCATTTGGGACATGATGCTAGGAGTTTCCTATTCTGGAAAGGCACACTGGATCCTTCAATTAGGAGGACAAAATGGATCACTGGCCCATTTTCTTTCCCTTATTTTTTGAATACATTACTGGCACCCTTACTGAAATGAATCCAGAAGCTTGGAGTGAACTTTTAATAGAAAGCTCTGTTAGGAAGAGGTGTAAGGATTATCTATGTACAAAATTAAGTCTTCCATTGAAGAATAGAGACTAATCATTCTCTCCTGATGCATTTGATTGAAATCTCCATTCTCCTCAGACAGCCAAAAGTCCATGAGTTCTAGGACAATGGGAATTGTAATCTAACTAGAATACAACACACCCTAGGAGGGACCAAGTTAGGGAAAGCTGGTTTAGAAGATGTTCCCTATTCCTCCTCTAATCTTTAGAACCCTAAAAACCTGGAACAGAAGGTTCTTTTATTAGCAGGTAAGAGGAAAGAGATTCTGTTTTATTGCTAAGTGACTGTGCTAGAAAAGTTAGGCCTCATATAGCACACTGCTGGAAATGTGCAAACCTACAATTAACGTGGCAACTGCAGATACCTGGCTGAAGGCCTGACTCAATACATTCCCAGTTTTTAAGCACCGTCTCCTTCAGTGATTGCAAACCTCCTCCTTTCTTCTGCCCTATTAAAAGACCTGTTGTTTGTTAACCAAATGTCAGTGTGAATGTTGGAATCCAACAGTTTGAATGACACCTTGGATAGCATACACTGGCAGTTAATGAAGTTGTCTTAAGACTGGTTTAATGTATTGACTTCAACCTGTTCAAATCGAAATGTGATTGGTGGGTGAGAGCAATGTCCTAGTTGGAATTTTCAGATAAGCCTTCTGGAGAAACTTCACAATGAAAAACGAGCCAGGCTAGCTAGTAGTCTCACCTGGGGAATACCAGGACATAACTGTCAGTGGCTGAAAGCCAAACAATATGTGAAGTGATTTTTTTCCCAAAGAGTTAGTGAGAGAGGTCATCAAAGGATATGGAGGAGGAGGAGGTGGTAGTAGTGGTGGTAGTGGTGGTGGTGGTGGTTGTTAACCCTTTCTTGCAAAGTTGCAGGTCCAATCATTTTTTTTCCAAAACTGAAATTCTCCCTAGAATTGGCTGCTTGGGGACATTTGCTTTTGGAGAAGGTGTATGTGTTTCACTGCAACCATGGTAATGTCTAGTTTAGTTCCTATACAACAACTGTGCTAACATGCACATTTTGCAATTGGAGGTTTACATTCAAAGTACCCTAGGGAGAGAACACCTACATATATAGTGGTAAAAAGTTCCCATAATATCAGGTTACACAGCCTATGGAAAGCCTTCTCTGTCCAGGAATTCTGTATGATCCTTCCCCAAGAAGGTGCCCTGCAGATGTCTTGATCTACAAATACTGCACATACACAGATAGTATGATCCATGTTGATATATCTAGAAGGCACCATATTGAGCAATGTTATTGCAGGATATTCTTTCCACAGACGGCTATCAAACAGCCGTGTGTGTGTGTGTGTGTGTGTGTGTGCATGTGCTCTCAATCTCTCTCAAGGGACTGAGTGCTTAAAGCGCCACAGGGAGTGTTTGTTGCACTGCTAATACTCTTATTGTCTCCTGCATCCCCAGGGAAGGGATCACCATGCGACTTAATGTGTCTTCCATTTCATTCTGTTCTTTCAGTCAGTGACTGCCTGAGCAATTTGCAGCCTGTTTTGCTGGAGTCTGGAACATCATTGCCTGTGTGTGGTCTGATTAAAGGTATTTGGTTTGTGAGGCATGGAGGATATCATCCACGTGACGAAAAATGTACATGCAGAAGATTAATTTCTGCCTAAACACTAGGATAAAATCTAGGGTAATAGTTCCCCACACATAATTGCCAAGCCTGTCCATTGCCCTTTCCCAACTAAGAGCTTTGTAACCAAACTTATCTACCTTCTGCCAGGTAGACCCCATGAACATAAAACATGCTGCTACTGTTCCAGAAATAGCCTACTACTACTTTCAGGGCTGAACCAGACACTATACTAGAACTGTGTATGTTTATCTCTATTGCCTCCCCTGCCACTTTTATATATTAAAGAAAGATTCTCCCTTTTTCTACCTTACTCTCTCTTTCTCTCTATACATATATGGTGGGCAGGGAAGGAAAAAGACACACTTTCCTCTTTCACTTTTATTTTGTAATACAAATCTGGGTGCATTGTTATCCACAATGAGGAGGCAAATCTTCTCTCTCTCTCTCTCTCTCTCTCTCTATATATATATATATATATATGAGGGTGGGAGGGGGATGACAAACAACCAAACACATGTTGTGCATGTGTGCTTTTCTCTCCTCAAGAGGGAAATACAGAGTTTGGAAGATGTCATTTTTGGATCAAGTCCACAGCAAGGGGTGGGGAGAGGTAATTTTATAAAATCAAGAAGCAATTCTCACCTCAACATAAATGGTGTGTTTTATTAAGTGGACTGGGACTTTCTAACTTCTCCACTCATTTTCATTCTTTTTCTTTGCTCATTATCTACTCCCAAAGAGGCATCATCATCCTTAACAAGTATATTCTGATTTCTTCCAGGGCCCTTCTACACAGGCCCTAAAATCCAAGAAAAACCAGGATAAAAAGGAGGGGTGGCAGCTAGATGACACTTGCCAAAAATGCATGCTGAATTGCATCATTGGCTGAGAAACACGGGTTTAAAAGGTGTGTTTAAAATAAGAGATCAGCCGAAAAATATACATACTTGCATCATTGCACTCAAGAAATACACAGGACTTATTTGCGATATACTGATGTGGAGTGTTTCAGTGCAGATGCACATGATGAAGGCTGTAAACAGATGAAACCACAACATACAGGTGCTAAATGGAAGCACAAAGGGAAAGCAATTCCCATGAGAAATCTCTTCAACCATTCCTTTGTTCTCATATTTATGAAATTAAACAGAGCTTGAATTTATACAGTGGGCACCAGCATGGCAGGCAAGTGACCCCAAAGGGAAGTGAGGTTCAAGAGGGCAACATAAAGACAGTAGCAATGTGAGGAGAGAAAATGACAAGAACTCTGGTTGTGTGTGCATTAGTATATCCAGATAGGTGCATATGAAGTCCAGTGCATTTCGGAGTGTCAATAAAAAACATTTTTTTAAAAAAAAAAACTTCCAGCAGATGTCTTGTAGGGGTGTGTAAAAATCTGGATGTCATTTCTTCACCTATTTGGAGAGACAAACCGCTGAAATAAAATGTAGTACGGAGCCCTCCAAAGCTTTAACCAATTGAAACATAAGGCCCTGAAACTTTTGGATAAATTTGTAAAAGATTTGTTGATTCAGATGATTATTTTTTTTTCATTGTAACATACTCCTATGAGACTACTGGGTGAAAAGTCTTCACTAGTCTCTGCATCTCCCTGTCTGCTGGACTCCGAGGCAGTTTCACTTTCAAGCCCATTCTCATAGACAAGATCTAAATTCCCCTCATTTCTTTCATTGAAAAACGTATCCACTCTCCCAGACTCTGGAAAAACAATCCCCTCATTCTCATCAGCTGGCTGAACCACAACAGACAGCTCTGTGTTTGGACTTGTTTTCAGGTATTGTGTTTTAAAAACCTACTTCTTTGTCCTGCATTTTGAGGCTGTCTGGAAGGGCCCTCAGTTTTCTACAGAAATGAGATGCAGCATAGACATGTATGATTTCAGTAGTCACAAGTCTACCTTACTACCACTTTAGGTGGCTCTATCGATCCCCAGTTTGTTTCTGCAGCCATCTAAAGGATTTTCCAGTGCAAACCCCAGCCACACTCTAGCCATAGTCCACCTTCAAGCTTCTATGCAGAGGTGACATTACTAAATCCAATTGCCACATAATGAGGTGGAAATTGCATTTTCCAGGAGTGGTATTGGTAACTGCTAAACTTTCAAACAACTCTTTTTTATATAAATTTAAAAAGATTGAGCATTATTTTGACAGGAAAAAAACCAACCTAGTACATATCCACATCTGTAAAAAGAAAGAAAGAGGTGAGTGCTAGAATAATAATAATACTAGGACCAAGGGAGAGACACATTTGCAAAAAATTGGATACCATCCTACCAGGAATCTTTCCCTTTTCTACTTTAGATGTCCAGGAAACCTGGAACCATGTCCTGTACAAAGGATATCATATGAAATGTGTAGGGCATTTCCTTGCTATTAGTCCAAATACAACTACTTGCCACTGATAGTACTGATGGAATCGTGCCAGGATATGAGATAATGTGATGACGACTTTCTGAGAAGATCTTAAAACAGAACCACTAATTTCAGTGTCTTCATTCTAGTAGCCAATGCATACATGACATTCATGCTAATACATTTACAGTGATCACAGACAGACAAATAAACAAAAATGTATCTGTGATACATATGGATGTTTTTTCTCTCCTTCAGGCACAAAACACTGTGCATCCAGTACTAGGGAAATGCAGTATTGTATGAATAGAGAGGTGTCTGTTGTGTATACCAAATTGAGGGTGGTGGGTGGGGTTGTGCTGAAAACAAATGGGCTTGGAGGTCATTTTCTCATGTCCTGGAGTCCTTCTAAATATACCTCTCGTTGGCTCATCCTTTTGCTATTTTTGGAGGAGGAAGCAGCAGTGAGGTCAGTGAAACATACATTCCTACAAATACACTTGTCCTCTGAGAAACCAATCAGGTTTCGGCAACAACACAGCCCATCGATTTCCATTTTCAGTTCTTATCAAGATTTATTTATCATTCCCACAGGTAAAATAGTGACCTTGGGCTAGCTTCATTTGATATTCACAGTGTGGGTCAGTGCATCTCTGTACATACCACAGTGTTTGTCAATACCAGCTTTTGGCTGATCTCTCAAAATCAATCAGAGATCCTCCTATTTGTGGGAAGGAATGGGGTGGAGACTGGAGAGGAGAGGGCCTGTTTATCTGCAAAAGATCCCCTTCTGCTGCGAAAAGAAAGAGACAATCCCTTCCTCAAACAAAGGTTTAGCCTGAAAAATCACAATTTAAAGCCACCTAAGCTCCCAACAAACAGGGAATGATAACTCTAAAACATAGTGAATTATATCCAGGTAGCAGTTGCTTGAGTCAGCATTGTATAGTGGTTTGTGTGTTCAACGGTGGTTTAAATACTAGGGTTCAAAACCCTCCATGGAAACCTCTGGATGACCATGGGCAAGCAAACCCACTCCGAACAAATTCTCCCAAAAAAAATCCATGATACATTTGCTGGGATACACAATTAGACATGAGTCAGAGATGTTTTGAAAGCATACAATAACATTAGTAACGAGAGGTGTTCAGGCACATTTCCTTGTTCTTACCAGTCCTCCAGGATAGATATTGGCAGACAAAACTGGGGCAGTTCCAATTTGCTGTCCTGGGACTCCCAGGAGACTACATAGACTGGCCTAAAGGAAAAGGGAGAGAGAGAAAACAGAAATGTTTGGAAAATTTCGAGATTATTTTTTAAAAAAATAAAATGTAAAATATCCTACAACTTATTAGATTCTTTTGTTCTTAGACACTCCCAGGAAAAGGAACACTATATTTCTCATCAGTAAAAAGGGCAGTTTGGGGAACTCTAGAAGGGCAATGGGGCATATTTTGTTCAACCCAATATATAGCCTATTGATGTTTGCTTTCAGGTCATTTCTGATATATGGTGGCCCTAAGGCAAATGTATCATGGAGATTTCTGGGAATCCTGGTCTCCAGAGCCACCATCCAGTGCCCCACACTGGCCCTCTGTATACCATATATAAGCAATGCTAATTAAAATGGCTAATCCAGTGCCAGCCCATAAGTTACCAGGAAAGAAAGAAACAAATGGGCCCAAATAGAGTAATGGTCTCTAGGAATCTGAGAAGTGTTTTATGGGAGGGGGGGTCAACACTACCAGGCAAGTTGTTATTGGAGCTCCCTATTTACAAACACTGGCAGAGATATGGTAAATTACTTCCCCTATCTATTATTATTCAAACACCTTAAAAAGAAAGCCTCTGATATGCACAATGTGTGCGTAGAAATATCTTCTGTGTGTTCAGTGTAGTAGATTCCCAAGTAGGATAGATTGCAGGCAGCCTTTATGACTCCTACGAGGGCTCAATGATAACAGCTATATTAATATTTCTTAGTGATTGATCATTTAGTACACACACATCTGACTGATAATTCCAGTGGAAGCTCAACTACATAGGAGTCTTGGTGAATCAATTCTGCTAAGCATAAAGGGGTGTGTGTGTGGGGGGGGGGGGGATCTCCCTACCCAGTCTTAATAGAAGCTTGAACCCCACCCCAATCCTCTGTTTAGAGTTTGTGGCGCTCTCTGAAACACTTGAGGGGGCACTGCTGTTCCCCTACATCAAATAGTTTAATAAACTGCCCCACAGAACAGAACACCATCTTTTCAAGGTTTGTCTACAATGGCAGACAGAGGTTTCCAAGATTCTTTGATCGCCAAATAAACTCATATCTAAATTGAGGGAAGATTTTGGGACCAAATTATGGAGTCTGATATGACCTGTGGATAAGGCAAAGGTCAATTTACAGAATGGGTTTGTTTGTTTTTGGGGTTTGTGTGTGTGTGTGTGTGTGTGTCAGGAGCAATTTGAGAAATTGCAAGTTGCTTCTGGTGTGAGAGAATTGGGCATCTGTGAGGACGTTGTTCAAGAAATGCCATCCTATGGGAGGCTTCTCTAATGTCCCCGAATGCTAAGCTGGAGCTGACAGACAGGAACTCACCTCACTCACCAGATTCGAACTGCCAACCTTTTGGTCAGCAGTCCTGCTGGCACAATGGTTTAACCCATTGCACCACTGGGGGCTCCTCTCACACAATGGTGAGAGCACTATTGCCACCTCAGGGGGGCAGCCATCTCTGGCCACTACTTCCTCACCCAGGCATTCATAAAGGCAGAAGCAGTGCTCTGGATGAGAAAGCAAAGGTGATTTTATTATCCATTAATAACCGATGGGTGTTACTAATTGATAATAAATATTGAGCCAAAATATGTTGACCTCGGCAGCTGTCCTGAACTGTTTAAAGTTCTGTATACAATATTTATTAAGTCTTAAATCCCTTCCTATTTTATTTTCACAACAAACATGTAAAGTAGGGCAAATTAAGACAGAGTGACTCATCCTGACTCACAATAAAACATTTTAAAAATTGCAATAAAACATTTTAAAAGTTCTGCCTTTTACTCACAATTTTACAGAAAATCTACGAGTTCATAGCTTTGGGGGCATGTGGAAGGTTTTTGAGATAGCATTGTTGCACTGTGACATTTGGGGAAGAACTTAGTGGTAGGCAAAACTGATTGGTGGCAGGAAAGTATTCCCACCAAGAAGTGCTTCTTTCCTGGATTTTTTTTTCTAAAAAATTATGAAAGTGCATGTGTGTAGATGTCAGTATATCTTCTATATCAGTATATCTGTATTAGTGCACCGCCTTAACAGAATCTATCTGTCTGTCTGTCTGTCTATCTATCTATCTATCTATCTATCTTACATAAGCATGATGTAAAAACCAAGCAGCAGTGACCATGGCCGTGTTGCCAAAAGTAATAGGAAAGATAGGAAATGTATACTATTTCCTAACAGTGACATGAGTTTGTCAAAAGGAAATGTGTGGCCGGTTATAGTGAGCTCACTACAGCGTGTGTGGCATTAATGGGGTCATTGCAGAGTTAATGCAGACTGGGGAAATGCAGTGCCAAACAGATTTTATTAATACTCTGGTTTCTCTTTAGATCAGATAAATCTTTCCGTCTTTTACATCCATGTAGGCAAGCCTTGAGTCCAGTATTTTAACCAGTATGCTACCACTACAGATTTTTAAAGGATAAAAATACTTCGGATAGAAAAAAAAAACAGAGCTAAAATTATACTTGGACAACAACACTCAGAATCCCTTGTGCTGGGCAGGAGATTCTGGGAGATGTAGTCCAAAATGTAACACTTCCAAACTCTGATAATGTTGGCACCAAATTTAGGAAACATTTGGCTATAAACAGTGGCAAAGCTGTGTCTTTTTTGAAGCCCAGTTAGCCCAGAGGTTTGAGGGGAAGTCAGAGATTAATGCTTTGCTGCTTTCCATTCAAACCAGCTCTTCTTCCTTGCTGTGATAAATGCATGGTCAGATTAATATTGGCCAAACAGCACAAATCATTTGAAATGGAAGCTAGCTAGCTTGCTACTTTTCATTTGCTTTTCAGTCATGATCATAACGTCGTTTCCTAATCATATCATAAAGGCAATAGGCCTTTGGGTTATTTTCTCACTTGCTTTATTTGCTCATGTTGACGAGCATTGGTACAATGTGAGATTGATAATAACAGAGCTTGAATAAATTAGTATGCAAATTCTGAATGATCGCAGATTCCCTGGGATCTGGGAATCTAACACACTCAAACTTTGTTTGGTGTGCAGGTGATTCTATCGAGCCTCACTTTGGTTTTCCATGGGGCCATCCCATCCATCTGTTTTGTCCTATATGTGATTTATTGGCCTTCAGCATTTTCTCAAAAATGATTCAATATCTATTTTCTAAATGTTAACTATAATAACATGTACTGTGACAAAATTGGATGGTGGTGATTTTCATGCAGTCAAGCTGTTCTGATAAAACTCTACAGCTTTTATGAAAAAAATCATTTGAAAATATCAATATCCCCATGCAATGATTACAGTGTATATTCAGGCATTCTATAGTATAAAAGTCTTGGTCAAGGTAAATCAGATTTTGCACCAAGAATATCAGAAAGCTGCTACTCATATTAGTTAGGTAAATTATACTAAAGTGCATACATTTCCACCCTTTGCCTTACCTCTACTACTTTTGCTAATGATAGGGACAGGCAAAGCAGATGAAGTCCACCTTCCAGCCACTGAAAATCATATTCACCTACCATGCTCTGACTTCTAGGATTTCATCAGCTTTTACTCCCAATGGTAAGGGTAGAAGCAGTCATGTTTTTGAAATGGAAGCAAGGGTCTTAATAGCACAGAGTCTGTGGCTGATATTGCATTCTGCACTTTTATAGAGCCACAGCCTATTCACAGTTCACTTTATGGCAGGGCGGCTGCCACAACCAATAGAGGGCATGCCTCCTAGCATTTTTCTCATTTGTACCATGCTATGGACATTACAACATCAGATCCCATCTAACCTTGTGAGGTAAGCAGAGTCACCTCTGGTTCATACTTCGATGGAAGACCACCAATGAATACCAGGTGCTGCATGCTATATTTCAGAGGAAAAAGTCTGGAAAAACCACCTCTGAATATTCTAAGAAAAACAAAATTAATGGGGGCACCATAAATTGATGTGCAACTTGAAGGCACCCAGCTGCACACATGCAAAATGTTCCTTACTGGACTTTCTAAGATTCCTGGACAAAATTACTGAACATCTAGTAGCCCTGCTTTCTTTGTGTGTCCTCCTTGCTGTGTGCTCCAATCTAAATAAAGCTGCGACACTGTTGTTATCACCATATGACACCAAGGTGAGAGCTATTAAACAGCCATCTGTAGAGTTCATTGGGTTGCAGAACTGGCCTTATTTCAGAGCTGAAGGGTAAATCTTAATTGGCGTAGAAGCAAGCAGGGATGGGAGGCTCTGAACTGAGAGGTGAGGAGGACAGAGGGGAAAGAGACTGCTCAGAGCTTTGCTTACTACGCTCATCCTTTAAAACATGTTGCTGCCTCCTTTTCCTTCTCCCTTTCCTCCCCTCCTGTCAATATACATATATATTTATATATTTGAAGCCATCAATTATTTAGCACAAGCCTCAGTTTTGAAACAATTAGTTCAGAGGGTTGCCTTCAGGTGGAGTAGGGCAGCAGTCAAATGCAATTCTCCATCTGATGGGAGACGGGGAAATCTGTCAGCCTGGTTTTCATTTTTCAGAATGCCTCCAGCGTTCTTGTCTTGTCCAACTTCTGGCTCTCCATCGGATTGCAAGGCTTCATCTTCCAGTTTCCATATACACATTTGGGTGCACGCTTTCCTCAAAATACACATTTTATTTCAGTGTTTTTCTTAACATTGTAAATGTTTCTTGCAAAAAACATGGGTCTATTTTTCCTATTGACTGAAGCATGTTTGCATGCCTTGAATAATCCACACCTTTTTAGCCAAGTGCATTAAATTAGCATATAATTCAAAAAAAGAAAAGAAACCCGATGTTAGCATTTTCCTCATGATGATGGGAAAACAAAACATTGCATAGAACTTTTGTTAATAACCTCACAAAGCACAAATTTGAGAAATCTTCCTTATAAAATGCTATTATAGTGAATTTCTTTTCCATCCCTACATCTGATACAGCAATTTTCCTAGCCAGCAGCCATGATGACTGTGTATGCTTCTGGTGCCACTACAACAAGAATCACTGAAGCTTGCATTTACTCTCATAAGATAGGTTTTCTTTTTCCCTTTTAATACAGGATGGGGCTTTACATTTGTTTATTATTTTTATCTCCCTTCTGGTTTAGATTCCCTGTTCTCAGATGTAATTTGAAATTGTTGCCACAGGGATGAGCACCAACATGTCCCTCATGGAGAATTCAGGCTGAAATAGCATCTTGGTTAAAATCAGTTTTAACCAAGACTGTAAACTCACATTTCAAAATGCTTCTTTCAATAGAAAACCTTCCAACTGTCCCAATCTGAAAAGGACAGTCCCAATTAATCCTCTATCATCTCACTTTTTTCACCTGCTGTTAAAATGTTCCAGTTTCTCTCTCCTTCTACTGCAGTACTTTCCCCCTTTACCCTCTACTTATTTTAGTTGCTGCAAACTAAGTCCAAAGTGTAAAAGTAATTCATACTCATTTAAATCAACAGGTTAAATCTTGTTCTTTGTTGTCTATTCTTCCCCATTCATACTTTTTATCATCTTGAACTAGGAGCACCTTTGAAACCAACTGGGAAAAAGACATTTCTAGCATAAGCTTTCATGGGTTATATTCCACTTAATTAGGCACAAAGACAAATTGCAATCGACAAAAAATGTATACTAGAAACTTATTTTCCCATTCATTCTCAAAAAAGGCACCAGATTCCTCTAAGGGTCCATCTGGATTCCTTTATGCCTTTGATGCTAAACAGATTAATAAAGCTGTTTGAATTTTACATAAATGACTCAAACATTTTAGAAAGCAAAGAAACAATGTGAAGACCATAATATGTTTCAGCAAAACTGCAGAGGAGGCAGGCAGAACTTGTGTATTGATCATGATATCATTTCTTCAGGAGAATGCCTGAGGAGCAAAACACCAATTCTGTTTCTTTTGCTTGCAATCACTTTGGCTTCTGGTTTAAGATGACACTATTTTCACTTTTCAATCTGTGAGAAAGGGCTGGAACCAGTATTGAAAACCAATTTTGGCTCATGTTATGATCCAGCAGAGGCCATCTTGGCAGCAGGATGGCATCCCTATTGCCCAACCATGCTAAAGTCATTCTGGCACTGCTGTACAGGGGACCAGCTACCACCCCTTTCCATCCCTGTCATTGTCAGCTACAGCACAAGGGAACCTACCTGCTGCTGGTCAGCAAGTACATAGCCCTGCTGCCACTATAACAAGAAGGGACAGGGAAGATTGGAAGGATAGTGTTCCCATGTACCCTGGCTGACTGAGCTGTCAGGACACCTGCAAGCAGTTCTGCACAGGGACCTACTACAGGTGTCTGCACAGCTAGAACAAAGAGGAAAGCCCAAATCCTGGTGCTTTCCCCTGTGTTTATTTACTCCAAAGTGCAGTCACATTAAGCAAGTTTCCCCAAGTTAATCTGAATCAGTTTGTCATCACCTTCAAGCTGATCAAACCACACATCAATCTAAATCAGGGGTCCTCAAACTAAGGCCCGGGGGCCGGATGCAGCCCTCCAAGGTCATTTACCTGGCCCTCGCTCAGGGTCAACCTGTCTGAAACGGCTTAAAAACACATAAAAACAACAACAATTCTATCTCATCAGCCAAAAGCAGGCCCACATTTCCCATTGAAATACTAATAAGTTTATATTTGTTAACATTGTTCCTCATTTTAATTATTTTATTGTTTTTAAGTGTTTTTTACACTACAAATAAGATATGTGCAGTGTGCACAGGAATTCATGTTTTATTTTTCAAATTATAATCCAGCCCTCCAACAGTTTGAGGGACTGTGACCTGGCCCTCTGCTTAAAAAGTTTGTGGACCCCTGATCTAAATGATCAGTGTAGATGGGGACAGAGATGTAAATACATTTACAGAGAAAGGTGACACTAGTATGTTATGAAACTGGTGGATGGAAAAAGCAATGTGGCTTGTCTGGTAACTAATACAGAATCTGATTACTGGGGCTGGGGTTAAAATAACTTGCTTATGTCAAAAAACGGTAACAAGTTCAGCTGACATATTTATTACAGTACAATCCTATACATCCAATGTGTCAGGAGTTATGGCCACAGCCTAGTGCCTAACCAAAAACACCTTGCCACAGGGGCATCCTTGCCACAGGAGCCCCCAATTGGGCCCTGAACCATATACATTTGCACTCTCTCTGTTTGTGTACTTCACTGGTGTACCTTCTCTTACGCTCAAACTAAAACAAGAGGGCTGCCAGCAGAGCCATCTGCCTTTACTGCTGGGAATGCTCCAGTTTTATTTTATGTTACGTTATGTTATTTGGGAGTCTTGCTGTGATGAAGCCTAAGCATTCCTTTTTTAAAGTATTTAATTTATTAGAAGAGTAACTAAAAGAAGGAGAGACTTTATAACCTCCAATAACTTAAGCAGTAATGCCTAATTATAGACAGGAATTATTAACTATGCTGGAAATAATTCAAAGTAATAAAGTGAAATGAAATTCTTAAAAGAGACACACAGAGAGAGAATGAACATCAACTTTTAAAGCAACATTTGATGAGTATGCAAATGAGAATACTACGCAAAGTAGCCCTCTTCCTACAGAAGTTGTACTGGATTTACTTGAATGTGAGATTGATTGTGTGCAGGAGGAGGGTAGACACATTGGACCTTGAATCCTAAAGATGAGATGCTTAGTTGTCCCTCTTGATTACAAGGTCTATTGCTTGCAATTTCAGGAGAGGGCCAGCTGGGGCAGTAGAGCAACAGAGCTTCTCCAGACATTGTACGTCCTGGAAGAAAAACTGCAAAATGTAGTGTTGCTTCTGGTTTCCAGTGGTCCACCTATTACTTCCCGGCAGCTACAATTCTTGTAAAAAATCTTATCGCATTCAACCAGAAAGTCACTTTTGTGCTTATATCTGTGTGCAAATGCAAACTCGGGATAATCTAGCATACCTGGGATATGCCTAACTCAAAAGATGGGGAACATCTCATTTTCCAGCTATTGTTAGATTGCAGTTCCTGTCACTCCTCACCATAGGGTTTTTTGGGGGGGTTTTTTGGCTTGAGCTGATGGGAGCTGTTGTCAAACAAATGTTGAAGATCACATGATCCTAAGGGTCTTTATTCTCTGGTCAGAATTCCCTCATGCCCTCATGAAATGTTTCTTTAGTCCTGACATTTCTGTCATTGCAATCATTTAAAATTTCAGTTGAGCACTTAGAAATACAGTTTAGGCATCCAAAGAAAAGGAATGTGGCAGAATCCTACAAAACCCCAACACTAAAACTTCGCCAAGTTACCAAAAGTATTGTACATATACAAGGAAGCATCTCAATTGAAGTACATTTTGTGTACTGACAGACCCGCTTTTGGTGTGTCTGCAGCTGTGTGTGAAAATTCATTCTCAGCTTTGACACACAAACTGCCTGACACCATACAGGCATATAATGCTTCATCAGAGAAAAGCAAATATAATACTCCAAGATTTTGACAGTAACATATTCGAAGGATTTTCAAGTGGAAAGTTTCTCTGAAAGACTTCATTAACAGATCTGATCATTGACATTGACAATTGTATTAACTGTGTCAGACGAGAGCTGAAGTTTCTCTATTCACTCAAAATTTTGCATAAAAAGTTTCACAGAATGATTACACACACACACATACACACACACATTGAGTGCAGAGGAAGAGACTGATTGGGTATCCCCAACAGCTGCCACCTGTGAGAAAAGAACAGCCACATCCATTGAAGAATCCATAACAATAATAGTTTCCCCTGCTACCTTAATATACAAAGTAAGTGTGGAGTGGAAACGGATACATACAAATACAAAGAAGATTGGGGCAGGGGGTGGGGTGGACAGAGTATCTGCTTCATTGCTTGTACACTGTAGAATTAATGCAGTTTGTAAGCATTTTAACTGCCATGACTCAATGCTGTGGAATTGAAGGAATCTTTGCAGATGTCATTCACCAAGGTCTTTGGCAGGCTCTACCAAAGAGTACTGGTGACTCACCAAACTATAGCTCCCAGGACTCCATAGCACTTTACCCATGACAGTTAAGTAGTGTCAAACTGCCTTAATTCTAGATGCATCCTTAGGGTAAGATGATAAGACTTATCTGATCTTCAGGGTTCAACTAATGAAAATCAGGTGTAGAACAAGTTGTGACCAGAGAAATAACACCAAAGAGATGAAAAAGAAGAGCAAGAGCAGCATCAAAATATCAATGGCCTTATATGTTTCAGTGGAAACTTTTCTCATGGACATAAGATTATTATTTGCAAGAATACTCTAGCAGGGCCACATATCTCAGGCAACTGTGGCCAACAAAGGCAAACACAGCCCAGAGCCATGTATTGTGGTGGCCTGCCAAGTGCTTGGCAACCCTCTTGTTTCTATTGCAAAAACAAGGTTCCTCGAGTCCCTGGTAAGCTGCCACTCATATCCAGTGGATTATGTTTGGTTTGGTGATTTCTGCAGGCCCTGGAATAGAGTAAGATATCCAGATGTACTTGCTGTTATTGGATCATGCATCTTCTAGAGGGAATAGTTGTTTGCATTCATTAATAAACAGACTTTACCAATATTAAGGCAACAGCACAGATGACATTTCAATCCTTGTGAGACATTGGGCAACGGTAGTTGTTTTCTATTCTGTATGGCAGTCCTGTAGTCAGGCTGCAAAGCTTCTCCACTCCACCCGCTTATCACACATACACATAGTTTTCTGAAACATCCAACATGAGTTTTGTATGACTTAGAGTGGCATCTTCTGTTTTAAAGACTAGCTGTTACAAATGAAAGGTATTGCCTCAGTTGCCTGGGATTTTTTTCTTATTCTGTTCTGTTGGACTTTGATCTATGTGAAGGACAACAAAATCCTGAAAGTTTTGACTTTCATATATAAAATAAGCTTTCCTCTGTCATGGTTTTAGATAAAAGCTTAAGATGTGAACGTGTTAGTTGTAAATAACAGAAGCTAGTGAGTACCTGAGCACAGTATTCGGGGAAAAACATTGTCTATAATTTGTTGTCCATCACCATGAATTCTAGACACAGCTTCACATCTATCTGTTTTATTGCCATACTTATTGTGATTGTAGCTTCCCCACTCAACCAAATTCCAAATTCTGCAAAATACACTAAACTCAAACTGGATTAAAGCTTTGGCTCAATTTAGCATATGTATCTGCCAATATCCCACCCCAGGAGAAAGATGGGGTATAAATCTAAGATATAAAAATAAATCCAAATACTGTAAATGGAGGAATTATCGGCAAAGAAAATATTTATATTTTAAGACTGAATCTTGAGCTTTTAGTTTGATACTTCCAGAACATCTACATAGATTTTTTGATATATAAAATGGGTATACATGTATGCATGTTAGCTGTTAATATAAATTCCTTGCTATCTAGAATGTATTAGGGTGGACTACATAGTAGTTGTAATTGTGGCTAATAATTGTAGTTTATCACACTTAAAGAAGTTACAGAATCAGAAACAGCTGTAGGAAATCTCAAATGTTATTGTTCGCCTTAAGATTAATGTGAAACAGTCACCCACATTCAAATCCTCTTTCAGCTTTAGTTTTTCAAGTGCTGATGGGTCATCTAAAGCTAAGGAAAATTTCAGTTCTTGGTTGCCAAGTGCCTAGACACGGGATGAGCCCCCCCCCCCCCCCCCCCCGAGATATGTATTCATCTCTGAGTTGGACTGGCATCTACACATTCAGTGGTGGTTCCCTATTCTAAAATAAATAATAAAATAGATATCTCTTTGACTTTCTGTTCCAGACTAATTCTCCCAACCCTCTTAATGTTGCAATAAAAGAGGAGGATTGATAAGATGTTACCCACATTTGCCACTGTATAATCACACTCACTGCTTTTCTCTGACTTGCTGATGGCAATAGTAAGAGAGTGAATTAAAAAGCCTGTGATGTAGCAGCACACAAGTTCTTCCTCCCAAATGCAATTGCCCTGTGTGTACCATGCTTACCTCTGTGTGTGTATCTGTGTGTCACACAAAGCCTCATTATCCCTATAGCATCTTCTCAGCCATTTAATTGCCTGCTGACTGTAAAAGAAGATTGAACTCTGAAAGGGTTTTTAAAAGAAAATTAAAAAATGTACTAGAGGGGGAGGAATGAGACGTTGATCTACCAAAGTCTTGGCTAAATGTAGTTCATCCTGATTTAAACTGCCTGGCAATGCAGGGGAGTGGTACTACTTTTTTGATCCCAGCTCTCAGAATCTTAAGTCAGCATGTGTAAACAAAGGAACAGAGTACAAGTAACAGTAACAGTGTGAATTGGAGGCAGCTTCAACAGAAGTGAATATGGTGTTCACTATTCGCTGCTTTGTCAAGAAAGAAAATGCAAGCCAAAGAGAAAAGGGGTGGGCCTCAAATGACTTTGATATGTGACACAAAAAATGCATTATAGATCAAACAGAATAATATTGCATAAGACACTTGTAATGAAAACTGTATTAAAAGATACAGAATGTTGGCACAATAATAAAATCAATAGCCATGCATATCACAAAAGGTGAAACCGTCTGTGTCAATATAGTGATTCAGCAGTAAGTGGAATTTAAATCTACAGAAAAGCACTTCAACATCTGGCTTGTATTGAGTCAAATGATTAGTCCATTGAACTCTGTACTCTTTACACCAGGCATAGGCAGATGAAGGCCCATGGCTGGATGCAGCCCTGCGGGCTCACTTCTCCAGACCCACACCCTCCTCTCGGGAGGAGGATGTGGTGACCCACTGGATGGATTCAGGGGTGGAGGCAATGGGGAGAGCAGTACTTTGCCTTGGCTATGCCAGGCAGCCTGCTGTACACTGCAAATGAAGGAGACAGTGGTGGCAGAGAGGTGGCTGACAATGGGGGTGGGGTTGCCCTGGAGCTCCTCCTCAGTGTCCAGAACCTGCCACCTCCCTTCCAGAGGGAAAAGGGGCAGGAAAAGCAGAGTGCAACTACTGGAAGGAGGAGGGGACAGAGTTTGTCCATACCTGATCTATACTGACTATCAGTGGTTATCTAAGGCTTCATTTGGGGGTCTTTCCCAGCGCTACTCAGTACTGCTGGGAGAAGAACCCAAGATATCCTACATGCAGTTTGTATGCTGAACTATGGTCCAGCTTCCCTTGCTCTAGAATTATAGAGACATGAAGCTGGTGGGTAGTTGAAATAAAAGTAGGCGCATATTTGAGAAAACACATAATAGTTCAGGGCATACAATTCAGGATTAGATTAACTGATTCCCAGGCTCCATTTAGATTCAGTTTATATATTGTCTTGATTAGCTCACTCTTAATCTGGTGATGGTACCAAATGCTGAAGTTTTGTCCACAGTTCCAGGAACTCTTCGGGTCAGGACTCTGTGAAAAGCTGAGTCAACCTACAATCAACATTGCAGCAGGATTCGGGAGTTCAGTTCCATTTATTACTGAATTACTGTATTGACATATACTGTCTGCTTATTGTGATAAGCATGAGTGACAGTTTTGTTATTGGGCTGACACTCTGAATTGTCTAATAGGCAGCTTTCAAAACTATCAATAGTAGTTGCAACAGTAGTTGTATTCTTTCATGCAGTTTGATATCTCTGTATTGCATGCATTGCATACTGGAAAAGTGACTGATAAAGGGAATATCCCGAGGGGACCTTGTTGAACTTCAAGAAGAAACTTCCTTGGGCTCCTTCCCATCCATTTCTGTTACAACATTTGTTTCTTTTTAACCCATTTCTCAGGCAGTGTTTATGAGTATGAGGATTGCTTCCAGTGTCTCCCCCCACTCCCCATGACCTGACACAGTTTCTGAAATCAATGGGTCTATTGAATCAAGTGATTTCTTCTATCTAAACCTCCCACTGCCCCAATTTTGATTAAAGAAATGATAGTACTTGGGATTGCTTCTGACTCTTGTTATCCAACCAGCCTTCATGTGTGGATGGGGTCCATTTAGATTCAGTTTATATATTGTGACATTTAAAGTTCCCTCCACACACCTATCTTCCCTCAAGATTAACAGGATTTATCATTATGAAGATGCAGGAAGTGATTGCTCAATCAAAAAGGCTCTGAATCTCCTCTGTTTGGTATGCTCTGGACAGTGATTTCTTCACTGCTACAGGCCTCATCATTTTCCTTGGCAGATTCTTGTATGATCAAATCCCCCTGTGTTCTGTCCAGAAAGAGTTCCTGTCCTCTGATAAATTCAAGAGACATAACACTGTATGCACTGACCTTCTCTTCCAAGAGCGTTATCAATTTGCGCTTGCTGCAGACATAGTTGGTGATGTTTTCTGGCAAGAAGACAGACTTTGCACATACATTGTAGCAGAAAATCCTTCTACCTTCTCTGAAGTTATGTCTCTCCCCTTGCCTCCTTCTCTGCAGAGTTGCACTGCTTCTCATGCTTTTCTATATTTCTTGAAATTTTCTTCCAACTCATTTCTGTCAAGTTGAGAAAAAGCTGTTGGCCTTGACTGTCAGTTCCATAAAATAGTCATCAACCTCCTACCACCACCACCGGGCTTGTTGGCCCTGAATTCTTCTTCTTTCTCCCTCTGTGCTGCTCACCATCTTCACATCACCATGACGAGAATGTCTTCTTCCACCATTCCAAGCTCATGTTTCAATTCAAGGTTGAGGATCTCTTGACCAGTCACTCAACTTAAATGTGCATGAAAACAATAGCCAGCTGCACTTGACTCTGAAAAAAGGTTGTGGTCGAGCAAGGGCTAATTTCCTTGAGTTAATGTTTCTTTGTCCAAACAAGAGTTGTTGATTTCTTGGTTTCTCATTACTCTCAAGAAAAAAGGCAGTGAAGCTGAAGCTTCTGGTGCTTTTAGCTGACTGAAAGGTGTCTGTGATGTGTGAGAGATAATGTCTGGTAGTTGGAAACATCAATGGGTCAAAGTTGCTTTGGCAAGCTTTGAAGGCAGGCAGCAGCTTTTGGCATTGAAGAAGTGTTATGTTTAGGAGCAGGCAGCCATGGGGCTTTTGTAATGGCAGGCATTTCGCTGGAACTAGTGATAGGATCTGTCTTTTTTCAGGCTCCCAATAAAAATGCCATTCTACCAAGTCTATTTCCATTGGCTATATGTTATAAATACTGTTTTAATTTGTCTGTATTTTCTTATGCAAAAGTGATGAACGTTACAGTACTTTATACTTGATTACTTGGCTGCCTCCCCCTTCTTCTCATCTTCTTCCAGGGTGATGGTGTGCGTAAAGATTCCCATGCTATTTTAGACTCAGAGTTCCAAGAATTGTTACCTTATGTCCTAAAGAACTGTTCTGAAACATATCATTAGTGGTAAAGTGACGTTCTCTTAAGCCAATTGTGGACGTTCAAAAGGAACATTGAAGAATACAAGTGCCTAAATTCTCATCCTTCTCAGATTAAAATGTGAAACAAAACAGAGTTTCTGTCTTCTCCCTTTGTTTCCATCAGCAGTTTTTAATGTCTGTATACCCAAAAGACAACTCGCCCCCACTCCCCTTCTCACCTATGCTGATATCAAAAGCTGAAACAGCATACAGACAGTAAGAATGGGGAGAGAGGATTTCTCTTTTCTTTTCCCCATGAGCAATGGAAATAATATGTATTTGTGTTCATTCTTAGCTTGAAAAACCGGGTTCCCAACATGCAAGAAATCCATTCAAGAAGAATATTAGACCAGTGAGAGAATCTTGCACAATTTCATCCTTGTATTTGTACCCCCCCCCCCCCCAAAAAAGTTGCAGATGAATTATTTTGTGTATAAAAGCATTTAGGTGTTTTTTGTCCACATACTAAACATGTTTTCTGCATACACACACACACACACACACGCGATTTTCTACACCACATAATTCATCCACAACAATTTACGGCATTCAAATACAGAAGAAATGCTGTGGCAGAATATTGTTTTCTCTTGCAGTCAAGAGAAAAGTGCTATAATTATTTGTCAGTGCATCCAAAGATGAAATATACAGGGATTTATACTTCTCTTGGAAAAATATCAACACACTGGCCTGGATACAGTTAGTTGTCCCAACAAGGAATCAGTAGGATTAACATAGGTATTGACTCCCCATTCAACAGTTGACTAAATGGATCTGCTCTACTTGAGGACTAAGGCCCCTTATACACTGTCACATAATCCAGATTTTCAAAGCAGATAATCCACATTATTTGCTTTGAACTGGATTATCAGAGTCTACATTGCCATATAATCCAGTTTAAAACAGCTAATATGGATTTTATATGGCTGTGAAGAAGGGGCCAAAGTAATGAGAGGTTTCAGAATTCTGCAGGAAGATTACTGACTAACGCCTAAAGAGCTTTGTAGCTCTTCGAGCATTTCCAGGCACAATTCAAAATGTTTGCTATGAGTAAACCACTTAAAATATTATATTAATATTTACCCTCTGCCACACAAGGATAGACATGTTTAAGGTACTCAGAGGACAGACAGAGATTCAAACCAACCACTGCAATGCTTTCACCTAGAAGTTGAGCGAAAACATCCCTGGTCTTAATTTCCAGACTAATTCTTTGCTGAAGGGGGCTTGGATCTCTTTTCAGCAAACTGTAATTTGTTGTTGTTGTTGAAAAAAAATAGATGGGTATATAAGATGACTTGTAAATATGCTGAAGTTGTTTTTAAGTGGCCCTACATATTGATACTTTACCTGTCTTGATTATGCTGTGTTTTTATTGGTGCTTTACTGCACATTCTTGAACACTCATTGCACTTCCATCATCACCTTTATCCACCCAAACACCATTTGATGGAAAGGTAGGGTAGAAGTTTCACAAAGAAATACTTAAGAAATAATACCTTTAAGGCTGATTTTAAACAGCTGTCTCTTCACCTTTTGCACATCTGCCCTAGACTTTGCATATCCCTCATATGCGGCCTGTTTCTTAATTAAGTAGACATCTCTTGAGGATGTCCTCCACCCTGCCCTTCTCTTGGAGATATTATGTATGAGTACATGGCTGTCCCACTTTTCTCTTAAGCTGTGTCCATAAATAGAACCTTTGGTACTGAGTTGACTGTGCTCTGGTGGTAAATATTTTTCTCCTGCTTCTTGCTTGAGCTGCAATTACTCCTGTTGATCTGTTCCCAGTTATTCATGTTTCCTTTGTTCCTCCTGCTCTCCCTTTTTCTTTCAGAGTTTTAGTGAATATAAAAGTATAACAAGACCAGGCGGGTCTATTGGGATTCTGTCCCTAGTCCCCCTGCATAGACCAAAAGCAAGGGCATAGAATCTATTACATGAATACAAAGTTCTTAATACACAGCATAAATAACACTGCGTAGAAAAGACTCTGTAAACAACTATATGATTCATGTACTTTATTAATAAACAGATATAAATAAAAGCTGTCCCAAGATATTAAATCATTCCTGAATTGCTGGATTCATTTCTAACTGGATTGTCTTCCTCAGCAGCTTCTATATTCAAATAAATAATTTGCCTTGTAACAAAGTTTTGTGGATTCTCTAGGCAGGGTTTGAATCATAGCCATATGGTGGAAATATGTTCAGCACCAGGATCTGGAAATAGAATGGGACAATATAACTCCATAATCCTTTATTCAAGATACTTCCATGGTTGTGGGAGGAAGAAAATGTCAATTCCTACAATTTTAGGTCAAATTCTAGGATGGGACCAGTGGGATTTTGAGGGAAAAAACAATTGTGGTTTCTTGGGTCTAGCTAAAGTTTCCTACATCTTCAGAATCAACTTGAATAGGAAATAGACATAAAGCACATAGTGGCTTCTAACCAGCAAAACAGTGGCTAAAATCTGAAGAGTGTCTAAATGGACAAAAAAAGCAATTAATTACATCTAAGAAGGGACTTGACCAGTGGAGCTCGCCAGCTCCTGGCTCCTGGAAATCTACCTTTTCACAGCTTTGGTATCAATGCTTCTTGGAGAACAGACTATAGGGAACATAATGACTTATTTATTTGTCTACTTTGGAATTTATCCCAATCTGCTTTCTTTATTAGTAACAGAAATAAGTTATTTCAGGTTGAGTAACCTTTATCCAGAATTCCAAAATCCAAAATATTCCAGAATCTTCAAATTGTCCAGATATAATGACATCTTTGCTTTCTGATGGTTTAATGTGTACAAACTTTGTTTCAAGCACAATCTTATTAAAAATGTTGCATAGAATGAACTTTAGGCTGTGTGTATAAGGTGTTTAAAGGGATTTTGTTTAGACTTGGGTCTCATCTCCAGATATTTCATTATGTAAGTAATGCAAAAACAGGTATTCCAAAAATCTATTTAAAAAAATCCATTTCCCTAAACACTTCTGTTCCCAAGATAAAAGATTCCCAGCCTGTGATAATATTATAGACAAAAACCCACCTCTGTCACAAGAGGGTGTTAGGAGGATACAGTAGCCAATAACTACTGTATTTCTCTTTAGCTTGGCAGAAGGTATTTTTCCTTTCTACAGCCTCCCCGGCACAGATCCTCCTGAGATATTTGGAACTTCCTGGGGTAATTGAATCAGACAAAACACTTGGTTATTAGCACCATGGGAAGGTTGCAGTTCCTTCTCATCTATCATCTGTTGGTAGCATGGAAGTCTCAACATTCAAAGAGAATGCTTTCCAGAGCAGAGGAGTGTGGGTTTAATGGGGGCGAGGGTGGAAAAGCATTCTTGTTTGAAAACTCTGTTGCCTTCAAGTACATCCAGGCTGCCCAGAGGAAGAGCGTGTGGGTTTTGAGGGAAAAAATGGCTGTTCAAATATATGCCTTTCCTCTATCATGTGTGTGGGTTATGAGCCAAAAATAAACTCAAACTAAACCAAGTATTTTGGGGGCTGCCCTTTGACACACCCACAGAACAAAGCTGCAAAATAAAAGATGAAGACATCAGCAAATAGCTCTGACTCAGCTTCATTCACACACATGAGATGGAAGAAGACTGTAGAATGGCTGGATGGAAAATTAAATACTCAATATGAAAATCATGGTATTCACCCCCACCCCCATATGCACACACTTTGGTGTTGCTCTATGCCTTTAAGACATTTTCAGTGTATGGCAATTATATCATGGGCTTTCTGAGGCTAAGAGTGTGTGACTTGTCCAAGGTCGCCCAATGGGTTTTCATCACCAAATAAGGATTCAAACCATGTTCTTCAGTTATAGTTCTATGCTCAAACATGCTGGCTTCTTGCTTCATCTTTTTCTCTCATTTTCCAAAGACTTGTGACAAGACCGTCTGGATGCTGTGTACAGAACCCTTAAAAGATCAACATGAAAAATCAGATTAAAATGACCCAATCTCTTGGGGCTGTGAGTTTTACATATAGGATATTTCTCTAAGAAGGTCCTCTTGCAGATTGCCAACCACTCTGCATCTAAAGGCAATTGTGGCACATCAATAAATGGGTAGGATGGGTTAGTTTATCAAATTATACTCCACTAGTGTTTCCTTAGACTTTATGCCAACACCATAATTGGCATACATGATCATGTAGAAGCTGAATATATACACCACCTTTGGTACAAAGTAAACAAACAGAGATCTGTATAGAAGAAGAAGAGGCTAATATCAGCATGGCCTTTGGAAACCAGTAAATCCCAGTTTACAAACAAGCTTTCTTTACTTCACCCTTTCTTTCCCCTGCCATTTGAATCAGTATTACCTCTATATTTTGGCATTCTGCACAGTTGGTGATTTGATAGAGGAGTGCGAAAAAAATGAGATGCAAGCTCAGGGTATGTTGTTGTTTGGCAGGAGAATGAATGTGAAATGTTGAAAACCATTGTTTTAACAATTGTAAAGTGTGCAAAGGCTCTCAAAACTCTTAATGAGCTGCTGAAAATCTCCCAGACATCTAAACATAGATCAACATATGCTATCACCAATTGTCTTGTGATTAAATTAAGAAATGTTCTTGTAAGCAAATTAAATCAATACCTTTTGAAACCATCTCAGATATAAATAAAATATTGGTTGTACCGTATTAATAATACAGCTGATCTGGAATAAGGTTTTTCTTAACATTTCGTTTTTCATTCATCTTCAGCCAATGGATTGGAATTCACAGCTGGATTGCATCCCACTTTAGCTGGTTAGCTGTAGATGTAATACAATCGTTTTGTTTTCCTGTTATTGATTTGGAGGGGGGGGGGATGAAAGAAGGAAAAGGTAGCAAACCACAGGATGGAGAATAAACAGAGGTGAAGATGGGCTAGACTCCCTTACTATTTATTCGCTATATAGAAAAGAGGATTTTTAGGTCTCAACATGATAAACTGCACTTGCCAAAAATGCCTTCCTTGTTTCTGGTCTTTCTAAATTTGAGGGCCTCAAAGGAGGAGAGATTGACCTATACGGAGAAAAATTCAAAGCAGATCTCTTGTCTTATGTCTGAAAATACTAAATGTGTGTGTGTGTTTTTTTTAAAACAGTTCTGGTATAACATGGCCCACTTTCCAGCTTTGCATAAACAGCTTGATTTGATTAGGTTATAACAGATAGGTCTGCAGTTTCCTATTGAGTTAAGAATTTTCAAGTGAATGCCATATGGCCCTGGCGATTTGTTACTATTTAGCTTGCAGATTAGTTCTAAAACTACTTTGTCATCTCTCTTTGACACAGTTCTGATTTATTGCCTGAAAAAAGTTCAGGTGGGGATATATCGCACCAACATCTTCTGCAGGAAAGGCAGACATAACGAATTCACTGATGTGCCCTAGCAATATTCCTGTCTTCCCTGAGTGCTCCTGTTACATCTTTGTCATCTCAGAGCCCACTGCCTGCCTGCCTGGCTTCCTGCTCTTGATGTATTTAAAGAATTTTCATATGATGAGTTTTTTTACATCTAGCAATTTGTTCTTCAACAGCCTCTCTGATTGTCGACTTGCATATAATTTATCTGAGTTTGTGTTCTCTTCCCTTTCTTTCATTTGGGCTAAACTTTGTCTTTTTTAAAAGGAGTTTGTTTTGATTCCCACTCTCAGCTATTTTATCATCTTAATCATCCTTTGTACTCTGGTTGTGATAGGACATTTTATTTTATCTCTATTTATAGCATTTTCAAGATACTTTCCATGCTACTTTAATAACATTCTTCACTCTCATATAATATAGATTTTATATTTTTTTTCCTCTTTCTGTGGATTTGTTTTACCTTGCCTCTCACTTTATCTTCTTTTACCGAAATGAAGAGCCTATGCTTTTTCAAATGCTGAACCCCAACTCCTAACAGCTTCAACCAGCTGACAAGGGATTTTGGAAGGTGTAGTTCATGATGGCCCCATTTCTAAAATCATTTTAAAACTTTGGTGATCACTATGAACAAGATCAACAAAAGTAATTCCATCTAGAAAAAGAAAAAGAGAAACAAGAGGACAAAAGAAAAATCAGCAAACTTAAGTTTAATTCTATGTACAGTTTACAAGCGCTTGTAGTTCTTTTGAGGACAGTGGTATTTTCTATGGGAGTGATGTTGGCAAATGCATGGCAGATTTTGGCCAAAACTTTAAAGGAGCTATCCAAGGTAAAGATGTAATTTATTCAGGTTCAACATCTTTGGTAGCTCCTTTAAAAGTCAAGCTAAAATCTGTTCAAGTAGAGGCTGACCACCACTGTCATGGAAGCCACCAGCTAGCAGTCATCCATCTCTCTCCACCTCCCATTCAGGTTAACATACTAAAATATCTCCCTGTCTTAATGAAAGTGTAAAAGGGGACTTTGATATAAAGGGAAAGGGAAAGGTTTTCCTGACATTAACTCTATTCGTGTCCAACTCTGGGTATTGGTGCTCATCTCCATTTCTAAGCCAAAGAGCCAGCGTTGTCCATAGACACCTCCAAGGTCATGTGGCCAGCATGACTGCATGGAATTCTGTTACCTTCCCACAGATGCAGTATCTATTGATCTACTCACATCTGCATGTTTTTGAACTGCTAGGTTGGCAGAAGCTGGAGCTAACAGTGGGAGCTCATCCCACTCCACCTTTCAGTCAGCAAGTTCAGCAGCTCAGCAGTTTAACCCATTGCACCACCAGGGGTCCTGAACTTTGATATATGTGTGCCTTTTTGTGGTCTTTTTGTGCTCTCTTTTGTGCAGAAACACATATCAGAAGAAAAACAAATGTGATTGGAACAGAAAATTGTGGCAAGCAACAGCTGAACCAATCACTCCATAAAGTGCAGAACTCCAAAATGGGAGTGGATTGTTAATGAATTGCTCGTGGGAAGAAGATTAGATGTAGAACATTAGTAAAATTATAATGATGTACTTTGCCCCCTTGCCTGGAATACAGCAATTTGGAACTTGTTCTTACAGTGTGAAGCTCTAGGCAGTCTGAAATACTGTGCTCCTCTCTGACCCCGTTTACACTGCCAGATAATCCAGGTTATCAATCAGATATAATCTTTACTTTCTGCTTTGAACTGAATTATATGTGTCTACACTGCCATATAATCCAGTTCAATGCAAATAATCTGGGTTTTCCATGACAGTGTAGAAAGGGCCTCAATGTGCTTTTGCCGATGGACATCTGAGTTGGCTATGGCATCTCATTAGCATCTTCTGTGTGCATTCTGCTGAAGGAGAAATGCTTCTTGCAGTTATTGCTGAATAAATTATATTGGAATTGAAGAGTAAGGGGAGTTAAATCTTTTATAAGAGAAATTAATAATAGGAACAACATGTTTTACGAAGGATGAGAATGTGGTTGTTTACTTCTGAATCAGGATTGCAGTAAGGACAGGATGTTTTAGCTGCAGCTATTGTACTGACACAAATATAAGTGAATCTACATTTAGGACCTTACAAAAGAATCCATCTGATAATAAAGATTTAGAAGTCTGAAGAAAATCAGAAATGTGTGGAAGGAGATGTAGAGTGCCTGGATATCAAGCAATTTGGAATGAAATATTTTTATGTAAAATTGGTAAGAGAGGATTTAAATCAGAGGATGATGATTTGGAGAGGAATCCTAAGAACAACTGAGATTTATATGGCCAAAGATAATCAGGACGGCAAAGACTGCAGTCCTCCCTCTCCAAAGAAGAAAAGGGTGAAGATCAAACTGGAAAGAAAAATATGGAGAAAGATCGAGATCACTCAGAGAAAAATGAAGAATTGTTTGTCCAGGAGGAACCTGCTAAGAGCATGGAATTTTATAGCAGAGATTTTGGAGGGTTTTATTGACAATAAAGGTTGATTTGCCCAGAGCACTGATGGGGAAGTAAACAAAGTGTTTAAAATTAAAATGAACTATGTGTTTGAGATTATGTACTCATTGCAGGTTTATTTACTTTGGATGAGTTATGCTCAATTTTTTAAAGTCCCTGAGATTTGGTAGAAAACCCCAACTCAAATATAAATGTTTGTAGGTAATAAAAGGTTTGGTTTTATTTGGCTTAGAAATAATAGGCATATCAGTTGCTTGCTTGAGGTGGTTCATTTAAGGACATTTCTGAGTTACATGAAGTTTAAATAGAATGTTTAATAAATGCTATAATCTGTAAATTATATGGGGCATAAATTAAATATAAGTTAAGACATATGTGGCTGAAGATTACTGGTTTTATTATACATGTGGTGACTATTTAGGTTGAAGAAGCAACATGTAAACAAGATGTTGTTTATATGATGCTGTTTTGGGGAAAAGATGGTTAGGCTGCCATATTCTAAAGCAATAAGAACTTATTATTCAATATATTTTATTTTTTGTTAGATTAAGAACTCTTGATTTTCATTTCTTTTTGTAGTGAAAAAGAAAGCAAAATAGAAAACACAGGCTTGGTTAAGCTGAAGAAGTTTTTGAAGTGAAGTAACATTGAAGAACAAACCTTACAACCTTTGAGGATGCGTGCCATAGATGCAGGTGAAACATCAGGAGAGAATGCTTCTAGAACATGGCCATATAGCCCGAAAAACCTACAACAACCCAACATTGAAGAAGATACTATATATAGTAAGATCATAACCATTGTTAGGAAAGTCAGAAGTCAAATGTACAGTAAATCCCTATTCATTGCTGCTTCTCTCTCTCTCTCTTGTCTTTTCCCTTGTGTCTAATAAATGTCTAATAAAATATTTAAAATGAAAATAATTAGGTTTTGCCAACAACTTCCATCAGCCCTAACCCAGCATAACCAATAGTAAGAAGACAAAACATCCAAATGTTCCATGAGCCTATGCTCATTTCAATGTTTACCTTCCCTTCTAAGACTATAGTATATTAATGACATATGACTGGCAGAGCATTAACTGATACTTGCCTTTCTGGTGAGAAGATCAGGAATGCTTATTCTCTTAGACAGGTAAGAACCCAATCTTGCAAAACATATAAGCAGCCTTACTCAACCTCCAGACGGTTTAGACTAGACTTCCATCCATATCACCTGGGTACTGAATAGGTTTCATGCCTAAATATCAATAGAACTATCCAAGGTGCTGTTTCTTGGAGATAGTGCTCTTAGTTCTTTAAGGTTAGGACTAAAACCTGGAATTTAAGATCTTGCCATCATCAGGTTTTCTAACTTGCTTGCTAACAAGAAAACTAACAAAATTATTGACATTCAGTTACATGATAAAACAATTCATAAGAGCATAGTAAAGTCTCTTTTTCTAGAGGTTTTAAATCAGAGACTGGATGGTAATCTGTCAGGACTGCATGGATCGTGTTTTCCTGCATGGCAGGGGATTGGACTGGATGGCCCTTGGGAATCTTCCAACTCTGTAATTCTGTGGGTGCCTCTGCACTGTAGAAATCATGCACACTACTTTAACTGCCATGGTTCAGTGTTATGGAATCATGGGAGTTTTACATGGCCTTCTCTGCCAAGTCATGCTGCTGCCTCACCAAGCTACAACTGACATGATTCTATCATATTGGGCCATGGCAGTTAAAGTAGTGTCCAAGTGTCTTATTTCTATGATGCAGAGGAGGGTTTTTCCAAACTGTGTGCCACAACACATTAGTGTGTTGATTGTAGTGTGCAGATGTGCAAAATTCCCTGCAAAATGTCCTCAGAAGCACTTTAACTAACTACCCGTTGGGTTGCTCTCCCTACATTTCTTTTAAACCCTCCTACTAGATACATCCTACCTCTGTTCATGCCCAGTGTTTATTTTAAAAATTTTAACTATTACATCTGGCCTGGCCATAAGTTATTAAATCGCTGTGTGTTATTGTTTATATCTAAGTTATATTAATTGTATTGTTTTGGTTGCTTATTGCTTTGTTGTTTTTACTGATGTGTTGTTGGGCTTGGCCCAACATCCGAGTCCCTTTGGGGAGATGGTGGTGGGGTATAAATAAAGTATTATTATTATTAATGTGCATATATTTTATTTAATATTCCACCAAATACCCCAAAACTGTGTTCATCCCATCAACCTCATACAACTCATTAAATTAGTAAATATTATTTTATTAGTTATAGATTATTTAAAACATTCTTGCACATCATCATCATTATAGGCAACCATTCACTCTTGGCACATTTCTTCCTTTAGAAGAATCACAGAATCGTAGAATCACAGAGTTGGAAGAGACCACACTGGCCATCTCGTCCAACCCCCTGCCATGCAGGACTATCCATGGCTCTTCAAAATCCATAGCACCAACAACAGCTGGCTTCCACTTACAGCACTCAAGTGCCAGGGATTCCCAGTACTCTGTGTTTATGCCACAGTTTTTAAGGTTACCTTTAAGCCCACTTTAAATCTCTTTTGCTCTCCACCGATATTCCATTTTCTGTTCTTGAGCTGAGAGTAAAGTAACTGCTCTGGGAGACAGTGATAAGGCATTCAGACAACATGGCCAGTCCAGCAGAGATGATGGAGGAGAATCATTGCTTCCATGCTGGTGGTATTTACAAATGACAAAAAAGTTGGAAATGTATGTTGTTATCATCTTACAAATCATATACTTCTAAATATATAAATGAAAATTTTTATGAGATACATTGTGTCCCTGTATGCTTTGTTATTACAATTTGTGTATGTGTCTGTAATTTTTAAGGGGTTGTTTTAACCTCATGTTTCATATTGACACTGAATTACTGTGTTGTCTAATTTATTTATTTATCATGCCAGAAGAGTACTGGGGGTGCAGCAGAAGCTGGCCACTTAGGAGTGCCTCAGGTGTTGCTAAAAGAAGGTCCTCCATTGTGCATGTGGCAGGGCTCAGGGTGCATTGTAATAGGTGGTCTGGAAATGTTAGTGTCTTGGTCATAGAATCATAGAATCATAGAATCAAAGAGTTGGAAGAGACCTCATGGGCCATCCAGTCCAACCCCCTGCCAAGAAGCAGGAATATTGCATTCAAATCACCCTCGACAGATGGCCATCCAGCCTCTGTTTAAAAGCTTCCAAAGAAGGAGGCTCCACCACACTCCGGGACAGAGAGTTCCACTGCTGAACAGCTCTCACAGTCAGGAAGTACTTCCTCATGTTCAGATGGAATCTCCTCTCTTGTAGTTTGAAGCCACTGTTCCACGTCCTAGTCTCCAAGGAAGCAGAAAACAAGCTTGCTCTCTTCTCCCTGTGGCTTCCTCTCACATATTTATACATGGCTATCATATCTCCTCTCAGCCTTCTCTTCTTCAGGCTAAATATGCCCAGCTCCTTAAGCTGCTCCTCATAGGGCTTGTTCTCCAGACCCTTGATCATTTTAGTCGCCCTCCTCTGGACACATTCCACCTTGTCGATATCTCTCTTGAATTGTGGTGCCCAGAATTGGACACAATATTCCAGGTGTGGTCTAACCAAAGCAGAATAGAGGGGTAGCATTACTTTCCTGGACCTAGACACTATGCTCCTATTGATGCAGGCCAAAATCCCATCAGGTCCTCCGCATTTGTTATGATGAGATCAAGAATAGTCAACCCCCTTGTTGCCTCTTCTGTGCCTGTTTTGTCAACTGTTGGCAGAAGACTTCATCAAGTTCTTCCTCCTGGCTTGGACGTCTGTAGTGGACGCCTACAATGACCTCTTTTTGAGTCCCAGTTCCCTTGATTCTTATCCAGATGCTTTCAAGCTGGTTTCCCAGATTGCTCTCTTGCATCTCTTCTGCAGCATAACAGTTTTTGACATATACTCCACCTCCTCTCCCCTTTGTTCGATTTCTTTCATTGCTGACTGCTACTTCCTGATGGTTGTCAGATGGTGTAATACCGGCTAAGCAGTATAATTTCTCCACCGGTGTGGGGTGTAGACATCCTGTGATAATGTGGCATGTCTCATTATGACCAATATCCATGGTTTTAACATGGTGAGATGTGTTCCACACTGAGCATGCGTACTACTCAGCAGCAGAGTAGCAAAGCACAAGGACAGATGTCTTCATTGTGTCTGTGTTGTCTAATGATGCATCTCTAAAAAGGCAGCAATATGAAATGTTTGGAAAGCTCTGATGTAGTGGCATCCTAGAATCCTAGAATTGGAAGAGACCACAGGGGTCATCCAGTCCAATCCCCTGCCAGATACAGAGCAGTCCCGACAGATGGACATCCTTCCAAATATAGATGTAAGGGTCAGTCTCTCAGCCAAGAAAACCCAGTGACAGCATCACTGTAAGTTGAAAAAGTCACAAAACTATTTTTCAAAGCACCACCATATTCAATAACCTTTAGCTTAAATATTCCTTTTGAAAGCTGATTCCACATACTTTTGGCCATTTTTTTCTAGCTGAATACTGTTATTGAAGCTACCATAATTGTACTACCATTCCTCTATCCACCGCTCCTTTCCTTTAATTTTTTTAATATATTTTATTGAGATTTTTTCATAAATGAATAAAATAAATAGTTAAATGAGGGGGGAAAGTGATATAGGATAGAATGGTGTGGGGAAAGAGGGAGAAAGAAAAATAATAAAATAAAATAAAATAATAAAGGGGGGAAAAGGGAGGAAAATTTCAGCTTCCATTCTTCATTTTTGTGTTGTGTCTTCTCCTTCTCCTTCTCCTTCTAACCAGTATCCTGTCCCCTCTTCATCTATTTTCAGGACCTTTCTTTTAATTTGATAAGGTAAAGTTCCCCCCTGACATTAAGTCTAGTCGAATCTGACTCTGGAAGTTGGTGTTCATCTCTATTTCTACGTCAAAGAGCCAGCATTGTCCATAAATACCTCCAAGGTCATGTGGCTGGCATGACTGCATGGAGCGCCATTACCTTCCTGCCAGAGCAGTACCTCTGGACTTGGTTTGACCGAACTTGGTTCCCATGTAAGCCACCTGAAGTCCCTTCAGGGAGATGGTAGTGGGATACAAAAATAAAGTTATTATTATAGAATAATAACTTTATTTTTGTATCCCATCACCATCTCCCTGAAGAGACTTCAGGTGGCTTACATGGGGCCCAAGTCCAGACAAACAGAGTTAAAATATAACACAATAAAAATACATATTAAAAACATCATAAAACATACATCATCATACAACAACCAGTAGCTGAGGATAGTGGACATTTCAGAAATAAGGGGTGAGGCAAGGGCTTGTGCAATACAACTGCAAGGACAAGTCTGATAGAAAAGTGCAAGAGCCAGATGATAAGTAAGGGCTGACACATTTTCATTTTTTCGAACTGCTAGATTGGCATAAGCTGAGGCTAACAGCAAGAGCTCACCCTGCTCCTCAGATTTGAACCACAAACCTTTCGGCCAGCAAGTTCAGCTGCTCAGTGGTTTAACTCGCTGTGCCAGCAGGTTAGGAATTGTGGGAGCTGAAAGTCCAAAACACCTGGAGGGTCGAAGTTTGCCCATGCCTGTGCTATTGGATATGCTTCTCTCTTTTTTTCACAATAGAGTCTCGCTTATCCAACCTTCTGTATTATCCAACAGTCTGCCTCCTGCCCGGATCCACAGCTGTTTCAATGCATTACGATGTTTTGGAGCTACATTGGTAAATAAAGTAATTACTACATATGGTTCCTTTGTACTGAACTGCTTTTTCTGTAGATTTGTTTTAAAACATGTTTTGGTGCTTAATTTTGTAAAATCATAACGTAATTTGACGTTTAATAGGCCTTTTCTTAATCCCCAACATTTTCGCTGAGCCAATATTCTGCCAGCCCGTTGATGTTGGATAAGCGAGACTCTACCTTATTTGTGACTTCTCTGTATTACTAGCCAACGCTACGGTTAGAGTGGGAAGAGACGCCAAGGCCAGCCCCATTCTGTTTTGCAGGAAGGGCAACCCAAGCTCTCCCGACAGATGGGCATCTGACCTGTCTCTTCTGTAGTAAAGCTGCTGCTGCTGTTACTGCTGCTCCTTCCTCCCTCCCTCCCTCCTTCCCTTCCGCCAAGGGCGCGCGAGGCGCTTCCTGCGGCGCGGGCCACCAGGTGGCGCTGCGGGCCCCTCTCTTTCTCCGCCTCCTGGGCTCCGGTCTCGGGCTCACTCACTCCGCTGCCAGCCGAAGCACGGAGCGGGAGGGAGGGGAGGGGAAGGAGGAGGAGGAGGAGGCCGCGCGGACCGTGCCGCCGAGACAGAGGCAGGGAGAGACGAGCGCCTTCTCCGCAGCCGAAGAGAGCCTTCCCCGCGTCGCCCTTTTGGATTTGGGGGAAGAGCAACCACCCGCCCACGAAGGCTGCCGCCGGCTCTGAGCATGCCTCGCCGGCTGGGCTAAGACCCGGAGGAAGAGGAAAGGGAGGAAGAAGAAGGAGGAACGGGCAGGCAGGAGCGGACCCCGTCTTGCCCTCCCCAAAACTTTTCCCGAGGAAACAACTTCGCTCCGCCTGCGATGCGGGGGGTTCGTGGTGCTCCTTTTCCCCGCTTCTCCCGCGCCTCCACCCCCCTCCGGAGCCTCGGGTGAGGTTCCTCCCGACCGCCGCGCTCCCTCTCCTCGCCCTGTTGAGCCTCCGCAGCTCGCAGCACAAGCCCCGGCTGCTCCGAAGCCTCCCCCCTCCATCCCACCCGCGGATCTGCTCCGGAGGCGCCGAGCGAAGCCCTCCCTCCGGAGGATGAAGCGGCCGCTTCGGGGAGCAGCCGCCCTTGCCCGCCCCTCCTTGGACTGCTTCCCCTGAAAGCGGGGCCTTCCTTGAAGCGGACCCCGCTCTCCTCCTTGCTTCGGATCCTGGGAAGGACTCCCAGGAGGGGGATCTATCTGTCTTCTCTCCATCCATCCACTTCTCCGGCGAAGTTCTTCCTCTCCTCCCAGCCTGGAAGGAATGGGCAACTCCTGGGAGCTCGTGGGCTGGGCGCTCTTCCTGGCTCTGGTGGGCATCCTCGCCGCCTCGGCTCAAGGTACGGAAGGGGGTCCCGGGAAGAGGGGGGGCTCTCTTCAGGAGGTCGGGGTGGCAGTCTTCGCGGGTGGAAATCTTGGACGCCTTTGGAAAGGGGGAAACTCCTCGAACAGGAGCAGGGGAAGACGAGAGGGAGGAGGAGGGAATCCTCAACTTTCTTCTCCGGTTTCCCCGGGGTTGTCTTCGGGGATGTCTTCGCTAAGGCGTTTGGAAGGAGGGCACGGAGGCTGGGGATCCAGAATGAATGCACTTGGACAGCGCTTGAACCGCCACCTCTCGGTGCAAGGAGAACCTGGGAATTGGAGTTTGGGGAGGGCCCAACACTCTTGGGCAGGGCAAGGGAGGGAAGGCTGCAAAGCTACAGCTGCCAGCACCTCAGAGCGTGGAGAAGTAGCGGTTCAAAGGGTGTCACGACGAGTCCGGTGTAGACATCGCCCGGGAGAGAGAGCCCAGAGCCATAGGGAAGGAAAGAGGGAAGGAAGGGAGAAGGTTTTGGAGACTGAGGGCGGAGGGGGAAGCCGCCGACTGGGTGTGCTTTTGCCCCGGTTGTAGCGAGTTTTAGCCCAGAGGAGAGCTACGGCTGGAAAGGACAGGGCTCGAATCCCCGCTTGGTCCCCATTTGGGCAAGCCACACTCTCTCAGCCTCACAGGGAGGCAAGGGAAGACCCTTACTCTTCTGAACCAGGGTGGGTTTTGCCTCGGAGTCGACCGGAGTCGGGATGGGCTTCAAGACAGGCATCAAAAAGCCTTCTTTGGAGGCTTTTCAGCAGAGGCTGGATGGCCATCTGTCGGGGGTGCTTTGAAGGCGATTTTCCTGCATCTTGGCATGGGGTTGGACTGGATGGCCCACGGGGTTCTCTTATATAATGCTGTGTGGAAGGGCTCTGTGTGGAAGAACATCAAAGCAGAAAATCCCACAATATCTGCTTTGAAGTGAGTTATCCGAGTCCATACTCAGATAATGTGGGATTTCCTGCCTTGATATTCTGGGATATCGGGCTGTGTGGAAGGGCCCTCAGTGGTTCTATGAACAGTTCGGTATGAGAGGCTTGACTCCCGAGGAAAGGGACGGCGCCCAGCCCGAGGCGAAAGGGACCCCCACTGGCCCGAGCGAGGCTTTGTGGAGGGAGGGGCCGGCCTCCCAGGAGCGCCGCCTCCCTCCTTCCTTCCCTCCTTCCTTCCTTCCTTCCCTCCCTGCCTGGCGCGAGGGCTTTTGTGTGCCGCGCGCGTGTGCCACGCTGGTTCCCAGGAGACGGTGTCCTTCCCGGGCGTGCAGAAGCATGCAACACGGCCTCTGAATCGGAAGGCTTGGGGCAAGGCTGGGAAAGAGGCGCCTTCCAAGCCCCGCTCCTTTCCCTCCCTTCCTCTTTCCCGCGCAAAAAGCAGGCGCCTGAGGAGAAAGTCGCGCGGGGAAGGAAGAGGCTCAAAAGAAGGCACCGGGCGACACCTCCAGGCGCCCGCTCGCTCTTCCCAAAGGAAACAAGAAAGCAGGCCCCCACCTAGCCCGCCACGGAATGGCCTTTGAAACGGCAATCTGTGGTCAGCGTAGACCGCAATGTGTTGCAATATAGTGGCAGTGTAGATGAGCCCTTCTCTCCCGACCTCGCTCCTCTGGCGGGAAGAGGCGCCTTTGCAACAGGTGCCCAGGCGCTTCCAAGGAAGCGGACCCAAGGAAAGCCCCCGCCCTAGCCTCAGAATCACGCTCATTCTCCCTCCCACAGAGACACATCCTCGCTCCGTTTATTTCCATCTTGTCAGTCTCTCACGCACATAGAGTTGGAAGCGACCTCGTGGGCCATCCAGTCCAACCCCTTGCCAAGAAGCTGGGCGATTGCCTTCAAAGCACCCCTGACCGGTGGCAGGCATACTCTATTAATCGCTGTCAGTCTTTCACACACAACACACTCTCTCCATCTTTTGCTGTCTCTCACTCTCTCAAACTCTCTTTCTTGGTCCCAGTCTCTCTCTCTTTTGCAGTGTTTATTTATTTAGTTACCACATTTATATGCCACCCTTCTCACCTAGAAGGGGACTCAGAGCAGCTTACAAGATATATACACATGCAATATATTATATTATTAGCATAGCACAATATCAGTGTTGTATATTACTATATTGTACTATACCATACAGGGACAAATATACTTTCTCAGTCTCTTTCTCTCATGTCTGTCTCTCACAGGTACGCACATACTAGCTCAAACTCTTTCTCTCTTTTTCTGTTTCTCTCACACACATACATCCTCTATCTCAGACATGGGCAAACTTCAGCCTTCCAGGTATTTTGGAGTTCAACTCCCACAATTCCTGGCCTCAGGCCCCTTCCTTTTCCCCCTCAGGAAGAAAAGGAAAGGGCCTGAGTCCAGGAATTGTGGGAGTTGAACTCCAAAACACCTGGAAGACTGAAGTTCGCCCATGCCTGCTCTATCTCGAATTCTTTCTCCCTTCCCCAGTCTCTCTCACACTAATACACTCTCAAAACTCTCTTTTGTTTTGTATCTCTCTCACACACTTACTCAAATAATCCATTTATTTGTCTGTCACCTACACGCATACTTTATCCATCTTTTTCTGTCTCTGTCATGCACTCACATGCTCTCTTAATGTCTCACTCTCACACACAAATACATAGCCTCCTTTGAAGCGCCAAAGGACATTGTTCTCCCTCACAGCCTCCTTTGAAACGCCTGCCTCCATTGGCTGGAGCGGGGAATGGCTGAAGAGCTCCAGGATTTCAGGGGAGGGGAGAGGAAAAGGGAGGGAGGCGGCATACCATGACCTCCCTACCCTCCACTCTCGGAAAGCGGTAACAGGTTGACTTGAGAGTCCCTTATCCAAAATGCTTGGCATCAAACGTGTTTGGGATTCTCTCCCCCCCCCCCCCCGGGGGAGGGGATTTCGGAATTCCTGTATTGAAATATACATGCATTATCTTGGAGATGAGACCCAAGTCTCAACCGAAAATTTATTTATGTTTCATCTGCGTCTTACATGCAGAGCCCAGAGGTCATTTGATACAATAGTTTAATCATTTTGTGCATGAAGCAAAGTTTGTGTGCATTGAACCACCATAGGAAAGGCATGTTGTCACTATTCCAGCCACCCACGTGGAGGGAGTGCAATCCATCCTTCTCACATTCCCAGGGCAGATTGGAGCAGAGATCCCTCTTGTCCTCAGGGCTGACTTTTCATGCTCCATCTTTCAAAAGCACCTCAGGGTTTTAGTAGGAGCACCCGGTGGTGCAATGGGTTAAACCCTTGTGCCAGCAGTACTGCTGGACTGAAAGGTTCGCTGGTTCGAATCGATAGAGCGGGGTGAGCTTCCATCTGTCAGCTTCAGCTTTCCATGCGGGGACATGAGAGAAGCCTCCTACAGGATGGTAACACATCTGGGTGTCCCCTGGGCAACGTCCTTGCAGGCGGCAAATTCTCTTACACTAGAAGCGACTTGCAGTTTCTCAATTTGCTCCTGACACAAAAAAGGGTTTCAGTAGCCCCAATGTGAAAATACAAAGTGCTCCCAAATCACATATTGTCCACATCAGTGGCTGAGATAATAATAACTTTGCTTTCCGATGGTTCAAAGAATACTAACTTGGTTTCACACGCAAAATGATTAAAAAGATTGTTTAAACCTCAGGCTGTGTGTATAAGGTCTATATGATACACAAATATTATGGTTAGACTCAGGCCTGTAGCGAGGGGGTGGTTTTAGGGGTTCAACCCCCCCCCCCCGAAATGTTTCAGATATTTTTAAAAAACCTGGTTTACTCATGAATTTTAACTGGTTAACCAAATCCCCATGCTAAGTCTATGAGATGTAAAAAATTAAGAGTCCCTCCAGAACTGTAAGCACTATCTCAAGCAAATATTGACAATTTATTCACACTGTCATTACTTGCAGCAATAGCCGATGTAGTGAAGCAACCAAGTTGGGTGTGTGTGTGTTGAATGCTCTCATTAAGGAGGCCAGACTTGGTGGAGGTGGTTGACAGGGGTGGAGCTGCAGGCTATGGAAGGTTGCTCTGCCCCCTGCTGTGCTCTTGGCTTCAGTGTGAGCTAGGAGGCAGGTTTCAACCCCACCCCACCGAAATTTTCAACCCTCCCCGAAATTTTCAACCACCCCCCCCTGAAATTTTCAACCCCCCCCCCCCCCCCGCCGAAATTGTCAACCCTCCCTGAATTTTTTTTCTGGCTACGGTCCTGGTTAGACTTGAGTCCCATCTTCATGATCTCTCATGATGTATATTCAATATTACAAAATCCAGTATCCAAAACACTATCGGCACCAACCATATTGAGTAAGTGATGCTCAACCTGGTGATTTTAAAAAAATGGCTGACCAGAAATAAGAAAGGAGGCAATCTAGTTCACAAATGTCCTGTGGGGATGAGAGAAAAAAATGGGGGAGGGGCATGGAAAGTGTCCCAAGTTACAATTTCTTATTATTGGCTGTGCAATTCAGTTGTGGTACCTTTCATTAAGCTGATTTGTTCCTATGACTGATCCCTGGCATTTGTATTTCTTTTCCCTCCTTCTGTTTCTTCTTCTACCTTGTCTCGGGGTCATTAAAAGTTTCAACACTTTTCTTCTGAAGACTGAACCAATATTTGCTTAGTTATCCAAACAGCCACTTTAAATGACAGTAGCAGGTTCTTTTTTCTTTTTACGATGTGCATATTTATCACCCAGGCACTTTTCACTGGTTTATAGTACAGAACTACTGGCTGGCTGAGCCCACAAAGGCTTACAATGGCAGTTCTTGGGTGGGCGAGGGGACTGCAAGTGTTAGCAGAGAAAGCATGGGATTTGAAAAATGAAGGGCAGACAGAGGAAGGGACATGGAGGCAGTTTCATTTTCTCTCAAGGTTGCCAGCTGTGTGATAGCAAAGCCCAGTTCACAATTCAGAAGTTTGCAAAGCCATAGAGTTTAGTAAGAGGTAATGCAAAGGGTATCAGCCATTTAGGCTGTGCTTCCACTTGAGCAAACCACTGTGGATAAGGGCAAAGTGGCAGCAGAACTCTGAATTCATCTAATGGGATGGTGGCATTTGAAAGTCAATTGCAAATCAATCACCTCTGCATAGCTTGAAGGCAACACCTCTGCATTTATTCCCTTGAAACACTGTGTTTTGATGTTTCGACTCTGAGATTCACTATCTTTATAATGAACTGGAATATTTCCTCTAGCTAAACTCCTTTTGAGAGCTTTGTGGGTTAGGTTGTTGCTCGAATCTGAAGATTTCCTCTCTTCCGCTGCATGTAATACTCTCCCATCTGTTCTCCTCGCATACACAGACTTGGTGGGACCTAGCTATGTAAAACATAGTAATGTGAGTCAAATGAAGAGTTTGCCATTGAAAAAAAGGTCATTGGAAAGTACCCTTTCGTGACAGCCCATGGTCAGCAAGTGCCACAAGCCAGTGCAGGACCCTGCGATAAGCTAATTGCCTCCGGAATGCTTATGTGCTGCGCAGACTATTTTCAGCCACTTCTATTATCTGAACAAGTTACATAAATAGACTCCCTCTTTAGGCAGAGCGCATTGATTTGGTTGCTCTGGCCAATGTCAGCTCCAGGAAACTCTACACTGTGTGAAAAGGCCAGAGGAGGGATTTGTTACAAAGAGAAGGAAAGGATAGGTGGGTGGAAGGCTTTATTTTTATAGTAGACATCCACTGGATCAAAAGGTTTTGGTTTCTCTTGAGCTTTCATTTGCAGACCTCACAGTACCCTTGTGATTGCTCTCTGTGCAATAACAATTCTACATGATTATTACTAAACTTTTTGCTAAACTCTGCTTAAGGACATGTTGTGCATTCATGGGGAGAATTTCTAAGTGCCTTGTGTGTGTGTTTTCCCATTTCCTCCTATATTCCTTGCATACTGCAAATTTTGTGGGAGTGAAAGTCAGCTTTCCAAATGCTATGGTGAAATCGGTAGAACTATCCAAATGCCACTACCATTTGGAAGGTTTAGGGCACTTTCTGAAAATGTGAACTAATGCAAGCATTAAAAGGAAATTTAATAGCTATGATATTTCTATGTATGGCGACTCTGAAAACCTACAGGATGACTTATTACATGGCAACAAAGCTGCCAGCATTTGCAAAAACACACCCAAACACTGGTCCTTCTTTGGACTTTCATCTTTTTTTCTCAAAATTTATGTGATAAAAAATAGCACAGGAGCCATTGATTTTGACTAATTAGCAAGTCTACACATTACATACAGATTCATTTTCAAAGGGATCTTGTAGCTGGCTATGGTAAAACTCTAAATTATGGGAAATGACAGCAGAGACTACAGTGGACTAGCTGGATAACCAGCTGCTTTTAGATACTCCCCATGCTTCCCAAGCACCGCCCCAAATCCAGCAGATTATCATTATGGTCTATCTACCATTGTCCAGTTACTCATGGGGCAAGACTGGTTTTGCGAACACATGGTTTGTCAACAGACTATCCCAGTTTTACTGCTAGGTATATCTGAGAAAGATCTCTTTAAAGCCACTGTTGGCATTGATGGGCTGGATGTATCAATGGTCTGGCATTTGACAGGGTAATTTCCTATATACTGCAAACCATTCATTATTGTTCTTCTTTAGAACAAATGTTACAAAGCTATTCTTTAAAAAATTGTATAGCAATATTTTTGTTTGCCTCATTTCCACAAATAATAGCCTGACAAGGTATGTACAATTGCCCATCCACAGCTTGAAAATATTCCAAAAATATATACGGGATCATGCCACTGCATATAAAGAAACTTGAGTGATGAGATTTTTGTGTCCATGTGTGTGTGTGTGTGTGGGTGTGGGTGTGGGTGTGTGTGTGTGTGTGTGGGGGGGTGTCTTATAATTAAATCCCAGTGGATGCCAATTACTTTGTGCAAGCATTTAGGATATAGACCAGCCACCTACCCACACACACATACACATGATTGTGAATTTAAAAGATATAAGTCTTTGGGAGGTTCCTTTTTGTCATATTCAAGTATCACAATAAACTATGATAACTGCTATAATTACAAAACTGTGGTTTAATAAACTCTGTCTTCATGCTTCCCTCTGAAAACGAGTTCAAAACTACTTTTTAATAGCCATTGCCCTTTGTGATATGAAAACCTGGAAAACTCTGGTTAGTTTAACTGACAGCGCTTCCAGACAGCACCAAATCATGGGTTTTAATCAGGGGCAAAAAAAACCCCAAAACCCTGGGACTTTAGAAGAGGTCTACATACAGACCTGTTGGTCCCGGGATTTCTGCCTCCATTGTCCATATTTGCTGCTTTGTCCTAGGATTTTGCTGCCCCCAAGATGGCTGCCATGGGACGTCTGCTAAATATTCGAAGGTTTTTTAAAAAAACTTATGGTGTGAATATGCAAATATGCAAATCATTGTATAAGTTCTATTCCTGGGTTATAGAGGTGGCGTAGCCATCTGTGCAGACAAGTTTGGCTGTGCACTTGTGCCTGGGAACTGCAGGGTGCTGTTCCTGGGTTATACATGTCTGTTCCTGGTTGCTTTTATCATAAAAATTTAGGGAATTTCATTATATGGCAAACTTTTGTTTGTGTGTCACAAACTTTGTTAAATATGTAGAGGATGAAGTTTCTTTTGCCAGGATAATGTTTTCACCCACTAGTCAACTGTTGCCCTGTTTTTAAGATACAACCAATCAGTTACCAACATATATAACCCAGGAACAAGCCAACATTAAAAAATCCTATATTTTCTGAGTACTTCTGGTTTCTCATGGTGTCCAAATGCACAAGTCAGTCTGTGTAACCTGAATCTCTTACGGGATTAAGCATCCTTATGTTCAAAGTTTACTTTAGATACACCCCAATCCTATGCACAGAAAGAAAAGAATACAATCAAATCTATTAGATTTTACTCACTGTTAAGTTTTCACAGGATTGCAACCTAATTTATGCATTCCACCTTTACTGTGGCACAGACTTTTGATCCCCTGGGTTGAAACATGAGAATCATTCTGTAGTTCCTTCTGAATGAATCTATCAAACTTGTAGTTATGTTAGAAGTTAACAGCTTTAGCCATCTACCTTTCGGGAATTGGAAAGCTCACCTATACATCTTATGCTTGGAATTACATAAACCCAGTTAGGAACTTCCTTCCACATGAAAATAACCTAGAAGTTCCCTTTAGCTATCAAAAACATCACATGAGAATAAGGAGTGCTGTTTTGGGGGGCAGGAAGAAGATTTGAGGATGAATATAAGGAGAGATTTAATGGGTGTATCTGAGGATAATTTTGGACCAGTGCATACATAGAGTACATCTACACTGTTAAATTAATGCAGTTTGACACCACTTTAAGCTCTTCTAGATTGGCCAATTGAATGTTTGTCACTTTTGTTTTTATGTAAGACGCCCCGAGTCCCTCTAAGGAAAGAGGGCAAATTAGAAATAAAGTGTGCAAAGATAGGTCAACTGAAGATTGAGTCCTCGTGGTGTTCTTGGTATTGCTGGGTTTTGTCAATCATAGCCTCTGCATCCACCACTCACTCCATTAATATTTTTTGGAAGGGAGGGACTGTTCATAGCAAAATCTTGGACTGGTACTAGGACTCTTTTAGAGCCCCCCCCCCCCCCTCATTTTTAAATAGGATGTGGTTTACAATGAGGGTCCAATAGTTTAAAGGGGGAATCTCTCTGATTTTTAAAGATTTTTTTTACACTGTAATTTTATAATGCCAAGTTGCTATTTCATTGATACACTGTAGCACTTGAAGAATACTTTTTTGGCCTGAATGTTTTGGAATGAAAAGGAAACCCACTTGTGGGCAAAAATAAAATTTAACTTGTACTGGGAATGGGCAGAAGACAGTCTGGGAAAAGAGAAACCTCATTTGGATATTTTATGAAAAAATGCAAACATTACAGGAACAAATACACAGCCTGCTTTGTGGAAACTAAATTTTCAAAAATAATAATCCGGTACCCAGTATTTGTTCATACTTTCCCCTGCAAGAGGCTTGTAAAGCCTCTCAAAGTTTTGTGTTAATAGCAAGTGTTTGAAATATAGTTCAACCTACTTATCTGCAGGAATTGTGCTCCTGAACTTACCATAGAATCAGAAAACTATAGATAATCATGAACCCTATTGAAATGAACACATTCCGACTGAAGTTATCCTAGTCACACTGGATGACATAGAAAAACCTAGAGAGTCATCCTTCCTAGGAATTTCTTAGATCCTGCAGTTCAGCTCTGAGTTAACCTCTACCAAAAGCATGCCATAGAATTGCCTGGAAGACCTAAAAAATTCATAGAGAGGGTCAGGTACAGGTAGGTAAAACCACGGCTACCATGGTTGTGGAGGCCATACTTTACAGTCACTTTTAATGACTTGGATACTGCTAAAGCTAGGACAGCTTTTGACTACAAGTGTCACTGATACAGTGTGAGAGAAGGTCTTTCTTTAAAGTGGTAGGTAGGGAAAATATGAGAAGAACAATAGAGATATTTGCCCCAGATTGCAAAGCAAATCAGGGGAAATATGGGAGTATAGTTCAGCAGTGGGAGCTAGAAGGCATGTTTTCACAACTGAACCATGTTGCTTTTTAGAACAAGGGGTAGCAAAAGCTCTAGATATCCATGACCTATATATTCCTGCATCCGAATTGTTGTGTTTCAAGCTGTGTTGCCGCACTGTCCCTTAGGATCTGACCTTTATTTCTGGGTGAAGAAGAGCATCCCACGTGTGGGAAGACTGCACATTCAAGCTGTTTTTGTGGCAGTGAGGGAGCCTATGGCTTTCCCCCTAGGGTTTATAATACCCAGGGCATATACCACAATCTTCTCTCTCAGCTCAGAATTTATAGCCATTGTTTCCAGCCGCTGACAAAGCCAAAGCCTTCACAGTGCCCCTGGCTCTTAATGCTGCCTCTTCTTTGCACCTAGGCTATAATTTCTCAGTAATTAAGTCCAGAACATAACAGATAAACTTGCAGTATATTATCCAGAAGGGGCCTTGTGTCAGAAACTGTGCCGGTCTCTTTGATTGATTCACTTGCGCTTGCTGAGTCCTTCTTCTCCTTGTCTCTGAATTTCTGTCTCCTGGGCTTCCTAGCGTTGTGCTTGCTCTCAGGCATCAGAAGCTATTACGCCTGTGTTCTTACCTTTTTGGGGTTGATTTTTCAAGCTTCCACCTCTCTCATCTTGTTTTTAAAGACTGCAAAGTTTCTTTCACTGAAATATGTGTGTGTTGGCCAATAGATGAATTGGCATAAGGTGTTTAATTTGATTTTTTCATAGAATGGTGAATGAATAATTGTGCGTTGTTACTATAATGTTTTACGTTACCTTCCTTACCTCTATAATATAACAAAATATGTGAAAAACTCTCAAGGATAGCTCCTGCTTAAAGTTCTCTGCTGTAATTATCACAATTTTCCTATTATGTTCTTGCATTTCAGACCTTTATTAGGGATTATGCAAGAGACATAGATACTGCCAACCCATGCCTCCCATTGTATTTCCCCTAGTACCTCTAGTAAAGCACATTTCACAATACCATCATATTCAGTATTTTCCTGCCTCTCTCCAATTCATTGGTTATTACTTACATTAGTGCTTCTTTTATGGCAGTGCTATTCAAAGCAGTGGTCCTTGATAGTGGCCCACGAGCCATTGGCTGTTAATCCAAGGACAATTTCCAAGAAAAAAAGAAACACTTGTAGATAATTGGCGCAAACATATTGCTGATCCCTAGCATATTAAAAAAATGCTAGTTGCTCACATCAAACCGGCTGAGAAGCACAGCTTTAGGGACCAAATTTATTCATACCATTTTGGCAGACAACAATCGGAGGCAATTTACAGGGAACCAATTGAATTATCTCTTACCTTCATTGGCTTGTTGTGTTGATATACAATAAGAAGTTACTCTGAGGACAAAGGAATTGGTGAAAGTATTCTGTGCTAGTATTTTTAGACTGACTTGTAAAGTGAAAGTTGACATCAGGAAGTAAAGGGTAGATGTGAGTTAGTGACAGTTTTTGAGTTTCTCATAATATCATTTCTACATTATTTTTTCCAAATTAGGAGTGAAATGTACCATCTTTCAAACAGTACCTGCTTCTTTTACAAACATCAGAGCTTACACACCAGAATTTCTTCTTATTGTAGGGATTACTATGGTTCTGACTGGTTCAGTAGTGCAAATCCTACATACTTATCCATTTATGGATGAGGAACTATGCATGTCAATTGGTGTTTGATGTGTAATTCTACTTGCAAGAGGCTAGAAAATCAATTATGGTATTGTTGAATTGGAGTGGGGAGACAGAGATTTACCCTTAGCCGGACAGCGGGCTTCTCTCTTGAACAGGCAGTTTGATCTGTAAGCGGGAGTCAGAATTAGGTAATGAATACCCAGACAGTTCGTAGCAACTGAATCTGAATTTATTTTAGAGTAACTAAGTTTTCAGCCTTATGAAATGCCAGTGAACAACATATTTTTATGTGATCAAGAGAGACTGAAAAGTGAAGAGCCACTTTTGATTGTAGCAAAGAAAAACCAGGTAGGCCCTTCCTTGAAGAGAACAATTAAACAGTAGTTTACTCTTCTGTAAACTTTGAACATCCTATTTTACTGAACAGTTTTTCTCCAGAACTGTTTTTGTGGCATCACTCCAACTGTTTCACTGAATTCGCTCATTCTTCAAAGTAAGCCTGTTGGTGGCCAAGCACTTTGTAATGCTCCTGTCTCCATACACATGTTCTGGTGTTGTGTCTTTGATTCATTTTCCTCTAGGAAGAACAGCTTGGGTGTCAATGTTGCACAATTCTTTTAAAGGTAAAAAAAAGTTCAATAAGAATGAAAATTGAGTTCTGTTTCACATAGATACAGTTTTCAGCAATCAGTGGAAGCTTCTCATTGAGTGTATAGGTGCCCCCATTGGCACAACGGCTTAAACCCTTGTGCTGGCAGAACCAAAGACTGACAGGTCAGAGGTTCAAATCCAGGGAGAACATAGATGAGCTCCCTCTATCAGCTCCAGCTCCTCATGCGGGGACATGAGAGAAGCCTCTCACAAGGATGGTAAAACATCAAAAACATCCAGGTGTCCCCTGGGCAACATCGTTGCAGACAACCAATTATCTCACACCAGAAGAGACTTGCAGTTTCTTAAATTGCTCCTAACACAAAGAAAATTGAGTGTAGACCTAGAGGTGTGAAAGGGAGCAGACAGAAAACGTTGATGAATAGGCTTAGACTGCTACTGAACTGATACTTAACTGTTCCCCTGCAAAAATTCTTATTATTCTGTGACACAATACAGTATAAATGTTTCAAGCCTGTAGCTATGAGAAATCATTCCATATATATTTGATTTGAGGCCTTCTCTTTCTTTAAGCTTCTTTTTTTAATCAAGCTAATGAAATGTCTAAAGTATAAATCTCTGACTGAGATGAGTTCAGGCCATCTTTTGAACTGCCCACACTGTCCATCTGATCATATCATTGCCTTCACAATTGAACCACAGGAATATGGTGCCTCAGTTTAAATATTGCAGTATGAGATAATATAAAAGATAGCATGATCCAATCTGTGTTGATTTTTGACTGTATATTTGAGAGTTCAAGTAGGAGATGTTGTTATGGCGGTTAAATGACTAGACATTAGAAGTCACAGTTTGTGTAGTCATAAATTTAATTACACTGAAAAATGTAGTGCATTACTGATACTTCAAAAGCATAAGGTTTCCTTTTGTCTCCTCTTCCCTTGTGATGTTAGTGATACGTAAATGCCAACTCTAGTAAATACCACATCATCCCCCTTTCTACTTTGTCTGTTTTGTATTAGCAGGTTCCAGTTGGAGGAGCTCTTTTCAGAGGCCTCCATTTTGAAACTGAGGGGGGTACAATACCTTGGCATCTTCTTACAAAGATCTGAGCCGACATCCATCTTTTGTTGCATGATCGACTCAGGCAGCTAAAGAAAGGCTGATCGATAAGAGGTTTAGAAGCAAAGAGGTGGAGTGAGAACAAGAGAATAAAAGAAAGAGAAACAAAAATACTGAAAAGAGGGGGAGAGTACTCATGCTCTAATGCCTTTTACGGAAACAAAAAAAAGTTGCTATCATCTTGTCATGGAGACTGTTTCCTCCGTGGGAAAGGGACATCCTTCCTGCATAACCTCTCAGGCACACACAAACCCTCTCAAATAGGAATAACTTTTTGTTACTTTAAGGTTAAAGTACCCTCAGACAAAAAGAGCACAAGTTTGAGTAAGTAGCTTCAGGAGAAAAGTCTTGGCAGGATTCTGGCAAGTATTTTGGCTACAAGTGGTTACAGGATGAGAATAGATAGATCCAGGCAGATTGGATCTTTCAGAGACTCAAGAAACAGGAAAAAATGGCAAACCAATAGCAATCTGCAATGAAAAAAAGGGTGCTTCACTTCAACTACTCCAGTTCTCTATTTCCCTGGCCACCTTGCCTAGTGGACCTTGTTCTCAGCTCCCTCCAAGTGTCTCTGGGTTCCCTACTCTCTTGGATGACCTCCCCACTCCAAACACAAAGAAAAGCCTCCATTCAGCTGTCATATTTTCCCCACCACTTTTCACTCCCCTGGAACTCAAATCTAAAGAAGACATTTGTGTTGTGTAGTTTCATTCTTCCTGCTCCTTCCCCACAGTTCTACTCAATGTTCTTCTTTGGTCTCCTTCACACACCTACTGCTGGGGCTTTAACTGAGCACAGCATTTGATGATCTGCTCTTCCTGAGGGCAGCAAGCTGGAAATGTGCAAGTGAATCTTACCCTTCTACACTCTTGTAGCTGTTTATAATAACAACTAAAATGCCCATCTGGGAAAGAGCAGTGAAATGTTAATTACTTTAGAGCTCCACCACACTATTATTAATTACCTGCAGCAAAAAATAACTTATTGATTAGGGCCAATTGCTAATTATCCACAATGGAATGTAGTGTTTATCAGGAAAGTAATATGTCACAAAGCTGATGGCACCTCAGCATGGAATTAGGCCTCACTTGGAATACCTCAATGGCAAACACACACTTTTACTCTCCTTCCCATGTCATATCTCAATACAGATTAAGTTTTAAACTTTTTGTGGCATGGAAGTGAAAGCATCTCATTGTCCCTGGCAGTCCCCTAGGTGTGATGTTTCTCCATTACAGTTTGTGGCAAGGAAACTGCGGAGATGTTGATCCCTTGGCAGGCAGACTTACAAGCAACTAAGAAAAGTTTAGTCTCAGCTTCATTAAGATCTTGACAGATGAGCAAAGTAGGCTAGCTCTGAACAAATATGAGAGAGAATGTGATGGACTGAATCTATTGCATACTTATACTAATCTCTTTTACATCACACTACTGCTTATCTGTGTACCCATAGAAGATTGTAAGATGGCTCCATCCTTAGAACAAAAGAGTTGGAAGGGACTTCAAAGATAATCAAGTACAAACTCCTGGCATGTAAAAATGGGCAATGAAAGCACTCGTGAAATGTGGCCCTCCAGACTTTAAAGATAAATCCACGATCCACCAAAGCAATCTGTTTCAGGACCTCATTACAAAGGGCTATGGATTCTCCATGCATTGTGGCAAATCCATAGGATTTCAATGGGGGTGTGGAGAATCTGTTATTCCATGCCCCCCATCACCTGGCTTACGTGGACTCCCATCTCATGGGTGAAAGCGTCGCCACACGGCTTCCCCCATTTTCCAAAGCAGTGCTTTGCAACCTTTGGGCCTCCAGGTATTTTGGACTTCAGCTCCCACAGTTTCTAACAGCTGGTAAGCAGGCTGGGATTTCTAGGAGTTGAAGTCCAAAACACATGGATGTCCAAAGGTTGGAAACCACTGCTCCAAAGGCAACACAGGAAGCTCATCTGATGAGGTTGTTACTATGAAACAGCTCTTGCTGTCAGGAAAAAAAGAAGGCTGTATTTGGGGTAGATAGACACCATCAAGGAAGACAATCAAGGAAGACAATTTGTAAGACTTTAGCTGGGCTGTTGAGAAAAAGGATGATTTAGAAGTGTGGATGCTGAACATTGTTGAAGCAGACTACATCACATTAATGACAGATCTTCTCTTCTTTGGATTTGAAACAAACCAAATAATAGTATGGTGTAAATTACCCTGTGCAGGGAAGGAAGAGCCCCATATAAGGAAAGAGCTCTTTATATTGGTTTAATCCTAGGAGCAGCCTTTGTCATGTTGGGAAAATCACTTCCTTTTTCAAGGCATGTGGCCTTGAAGTGACCTTCATGCAGAAGAAAGAGGCTTTCTCCCACAGATGTGTCTTCTCTGGTGATGTTTTGTCACTAATAATGTCCCATTTCAGAATGGTTGCCATAGAACTCTGAATGATACAAATGACTCAAGCAAAACAATAAGTGACTGAGCCTCCTGCCTTGGAGGAAAATCTAATTTGTTTGGAAGGTTTGAATTTAAAAAAATGCTTTGCAGCATTTTCCATAACAAGAGTTATAGAACATCCATCCATGGTGAGGAAGGGAAAAACAAGGACAGAGGTTGTTCTTTTAGATGGAAGAACTTAGAGCCAGCCAATGAAAGCAGTAGTTTCAGGATAGTGTGAAGAATGTGTTTATTTACGCAATTCACAATTTGCTTGTGAAATTCGGCTATACATGTTAATGGTTGCTGGTAAGACCATGGTGATTTTGTCCCATAAACTCTTTTCCTGTGGGGAAGAGTGGCTAAGGAGGCATACTGGTGGTAAAAGCAGATACTGCCTTTGTTTTATAGGAGTGCCACACTTCCTAGAGAGCAATACCATTGCTTATGTTTTGGCTTTTAGAAAAATAAAGCTTGGATAGGGTAGTGGTACAAAATAAGCAAGGCTCACATGTGCCTTATCAGCTGCATGTTCTCCACTCCAGGATAAGACTGTGGGAGTTCATTGGTCTAATTGAGGGCCAACAGGGTCTAGTAATGTTTGTATTGGGCTAGGACTCTGGGAGACCAACATCAGAATCCTGGCTGTACCATGGAAATCCATTGAGTATTATCAGACAAGCTCCACACTCTCAACCATACAGGAAAGCATTTCGAATTTCTGAATAAATGTTGCCAAGAAAGCACTAAGATACACATTTGAGTTGACCTGAAGGCACATAAGAACAAGCAGCAAATTGGTTTATGTTAACTAAGGCCCCTTCCACACAGCTGTATACAATCCACATTGAACTGGATTATCTGGCAGTGTGGACTCGGATAATCCAGTTCAAATCAGATATTGTAGATTATCTGCCTTGATATTATGGATTATATGGCTGTGTGGAAGGGCCCATACTGTCTTGAGCATGGAGGTATCACTAGATATCCTAGGACCCTTCCACACAGCCAGAATGTCAAAGCAGATAATCCACAATATCTGCTTTGAACTGGATTATCTGCGTCCACACTGCCATATAATCCAATTCGATGTGGATTTTATACAGCTGTGTGGAAAGGGGCCTGTGTCTTTAATATCAGTTACTAGAGAACTTGGAACTGAAGGACATCGAAGTCCCAGGCTTTTGTGGGCAGCATTTGGGTTCTTTTTTTTGTCAGTGTATGGCCTGCTTCTCAAAAGAAGTGCCTCTATTTCCTGCTTTTGTTCTTCCCACAATTGCTAGGCTGAAAACTGCTTTGCTTCTTACTTAAGGTTGGTTTGGTGCATTAGTTACTGGCTGTATGTGGAGTAGCAGAGGAAAGAAAGTGGCTTGTGGGTGAGCAAGTTGCAAAGGAGGGGTGGCTGGGAAGGAGGAGATTAAAATTTGATGCTTCTTAGGAAGCCATTAGTGGCCTAGTGCGGCCCTGAAATTTTGATGATACGATAATCGTAAAGGAAGGAAATATTATTTGCTGTAATGTAGGCTCTTAATGACTCTGCCAGGGAGCTGAGACCCGGCACAGCGGCTGGCCTCAGGGGCCACTCATGTATGTGGTAATGTACAACAATTGTCTGTGTAACCTTGAGAAGCAGCTTTGGGACCAATGCACTCTGATCTCTTTCCGTGTATTGGTTTGTGTTCTCTCGGCAGCCACAGCAAGCATTAAACTTTTCCTTGGCTTCTAGCCACTGAAGGCAGCAGCTCAGAGGCAGTGCTGGACAAACAAGCTTCCTTTGTTGTTAACCAAGCCCTATTATTAGCCTTCAGCTCCAGAAAGGTAGATTGAAGTTCACAGGAGACCACGAGCTTGACCACCTGGGTAGAGCTGCAACTGTATTCTCTAACTAGTAGCTATATTTTTTTTAGTTCTCTGCTGGGAGGGGCTCTGCTTCCAGCTTTTGGTGTATTCTGATAGGGTAAGTTGATTTTAGCTTTGAAGATTTCTTTTTCATGGGAAGATGAAGACAGACGACACTGGAAACTCTTTGAAGAACTGAAGTGGCAGTTGAAAGGGGTGGGGGAAAGCAGTCCTTGCTTTGCCTTCATTATTACAGGACTCCACCAGAAGAACTTTGTCCTTTTTTAGAAGTTGTGATGACACACACCAAGCCACTCACTTCTTGCCTCTTTGAAAAGTATTACTCATTGCAGGCTCCAGCAATCTCCTGATGGGGTTGGACCCACCTTGTCAGAACTACTTTTTCTCTTCCTTCTCCCCTTCCTTTTCTTTGCTCCTAGTTTAATCACCCCTAGTAATAAAATGCAATAGACAAGGGTGAGGTTGATTAATAAGGTGGGGGATGAGTCCAGAGAAATGTCATTTGGTAATATTTCTGGGGTCTCCTCATAGTTATTAATTTCTGCATTGCTGTATTTCTCACCACCTTCACTATGATTTACATGCAACAGAAAATATATTATCTCTAGGTATTTGAAGGCCCCCCCAGCATGAGAGAATCATTGAATTGTGATGGAGGACCTACAAATTCCTAGAAAAATGTTCCCTCAGATTTATCAAAAGGATATGCAATTTTGTGTTTGTGTTTCATGCTTGTGTTGGCTCTTCCATTAAACCAGCGGTATTCAACCTGGGGTCCCAAGATGTTTTTGGCCTACAACTTCCAGAAATCCCAGCAAGTTTACCATCCAAAAACATTCGGGGACCCCAGGTTGAGAACCACTGCATTAGACAGAAGGAAGCAAATACATTCGACTACACTTTCTGAAAGGCACGGAAACACCAGTGAAGTGCAGGATGATAGACCAATATGTGTTGTACAGCCTGCTCTGTATTCCTTGGTTTTGCCAGTGTAAAAGTCACCTGTTGTTTGTGCCAGGTTCAGTACGTTGATATAGAAGAAGAAGGTGCCATTTTGTTTTTCAACTCGGACAGGAAAATGTTTTAGCCTGGTCTTCCTCCAATTGAGTTCTGCGGTAAGTTAGATAGTTCTGCAGCCAGATATAAGTATGCATTTGACGAGCTTGAGCTTAGCCTTTGTTGTGCATTTCCTTCCCCTGTAGATGTATTTTAATGGCAATAAAGAAAATATTTAGCTTACAAACCAGCTTAAATATTCTGCAGAGTCAAATACTAAAGCTTTTTCCAGGCTGTGGTACTTCAAGCTTCAAGAAGAGGAACAATTCTGTGTTTGAAGGCTCCAACAAAGAAAAAGAAAGAAATGTCCTCATACTTAAGTGGACAGGGAGGAGAATATTTTTCTTTGGCACACTAGTGATATTTTTTAAAAAACCTCCACATTAAAAATAAACAAAGTATAGTGTGAAAGGCTATTTTAAAAATAAGCTGGATGAGCGTCAGTCTCCTTTTACAGTCTAGGAGGATCTCTACTTAGTGTATAAATTGGCTCTTAGTTAACTTTGGAGATCAATGAACAGAGTCAAAGTAAAGCTCCTTCAGAACAGTTTAAATTTTCACATTATCTCAAATTCAGTTTTAACACAGAATTTGATATGATGTCAGTGAAAAGCCCATTTCTATTATGGTCAGAGTTACTGTGATGAAATTTAAATGCAATGTTTTACCCCCTGATTTACCTCTGAGTATAAAAACTGGGTTAAACTGAAAAGAAAGATTTGCCATTCTGTTTCCAGTAGAGTGCCCTTGGGAAATATATAGCATTCAGAGGCATATTATCTTTGGATGTGGATGTTGTGTTTAACTATTTTCTGTAGTTTCTAAGCTTGCATTAGATGTTGGACCACAACTGCCTCCATCCCTGGCTCTTAGCTGGGTTTGTAGCCCATCAACATCTGAAGACCTAAACTTGGGAATCAGTGCACATCATTGGGTTGTTGTAGGTTTTTTTCAGGCTGTATGGCCATGTTCTAGAGGCATTCTCTCTTGATGTTTCGCCTGCATCTATGGCAAGCATCCTCAGAGGTAGTGACCTCTAGAGCATGGCCATATAGCCCAAAAAAACCTACCACAACCCAGTGATTCCGGCCATGAAAACCTTCAACAATATAGTGCACATCATATTCTGCTGCTGCTATCACTTTATGAACCTCAGACATAATGGACCATTTTCTAATGCTTTTGGCATCGCTGCTCACACTTTCTAAGCATTTAAAGTATGTGTGTGTGGCCTTGCAGTAATACTAGAAGTGGAAAGGGCCAAATGAAGAAAACAGAGAATGCACAAGAGTACTTACTATTTCCTAGGGCGTATCTACACTGTAGAATTAATGTAGTCTGACACAGCTTTAACAGCCATGTTCAATGCTATGGAATCATGGGAGTTGCAGTTTAACAAGATCTTTAGCCTTTTCTGCCAAAGAGTGCTGGTACCTCACCAAATCCCAGGATCCTAGGGCTTCGAGTCTTGGTAGTTGAAGAGGTGTCAGACAGTGTAGATGCACCCCTAGAGTTCTTTAACCTTCCTAAAGCATTGCAGTCTGCAGAGTTCTAATAGAAGATGCCTGGTAAACTCTGTGAATACTGTCTGGACTTCAGTATTCTGCAGTCTAGAACTGGAAATAATGGGTTTATCCCATGCCTTCCAAGAAAGTGCAGAATAAACCCATTATCTAATTAATTTGGTTTGTAGCAAATTAATTCAGGACTGTCTATAATGTTGTCTGGACAGCTCCTCCTTTATTGCGGTAGGTACCACAATAAAGATCATGTCTGGACGAGCCCTAGGTCATGTCAAAATTTTGTCCTTCAGATGTTCCCAGTTGCTGTGAATCTTAAGAAATTGCAACAAGATGCCGCCAATATAATATTGGAATGCTTTCTTCCATAGAGTTCATTCTGTACTGAGCACCTCAAAGGTTAAAAACAACAACTTAAAAACCAGTGAATTATGTTTTGTTTGTTTGTTTTTTGCTTGATGCACAAAAACGAGTAGGCTTGAATTTGCATATCCTTCATCTAGGTAAATGGGATATGTTTGTTCCCTGGTTTAGCAAAATTCAGAGAGAATTAGACACACAAGGTGGGCATTTCGTGTCATTGCCACTCAAAGAGATGTAAGCAACATCACCAGGGTTTCAGTCATCTGTCATCTACATACAAGCATACAAAAATAGTAACATTTTTAAGATGTGGAATTTGTGTTGATTATAATTGTGGTTTTAGAAGAGAAGGGCTGGCAACTACTCAAAATGATTATTCCACCTCACATGAACATATACGATTTTCTTGCTCTCAGTCTTTGGACATTGTGATCCATGCTTGATTCTATGCACGCAAATACCCATGTGAATGTTGGGCATTTTAATACAGTGCAATATATTGAAATTCCATTGGGGTCAGAAAATACCCAAGATCAAGTCACTTAATGCAATTGCTTTTCTTTTCTTAATCTCCCTGGTTATTAAATACCTGCTTCAGCATATCCACTTCTGACACCAGTGTTCAAAATAAGTAGATCACAGTCAGGTAGAAGAGGGAACAGGTTTTGCTCTCCCCCACATATGCCATATTTTGTGTCCAGAGTAGACTTCCATCACATTCTTTGCTCTAAGTTTATATTTAAATGTGTTTATGTTATGCAAAATTGGATGTAACAAAATTAGTATATGGCACAGTACAGTCAAGCTACTGATGTCACCCAAATATTAATACAAGTATACCTCAGTTAACAGATATGTTCCTCGTCATGACTTGTTTTGTTTTTGTTTTGTTTTGTTGTTTTTTTAAAAAAAACATTCCTGAATTAGGAATAACATGGAAGGAGTAGGGATAGCATCCTACACCATGGAAAAGAAGAGCAATTCAATGTGTTTCAGAAAACGTTTTATTTGAAACGTAACAATAGGCACATTGGAAACTAAACAGCTGGGTCAGGTAAACCTTAAACAAAAACATCTAGAGGCGTCTCAGAAAATGCATCAAGGAATGACATTTTCCCTGATCAGCCTCCACATTTTTGATAATTTCCATTTTGATGGCTATACACAAACCTCTGTGTTTTGGAACATGCTAGGGTAGGTAGTAAGGCAGGCATATTTGTGCTCCCCATATGCTCTTTAGACAAGGTCAGAAATAGAGTTTTAGAGATGCTGCTGTTTAGCTTTCCTATTTTAGGTAAGCACACACAGATACACTGAGAATCAGTTAAAATAGAATCATATTCTTTCCCAGCTCAAGCTTTATTATATTTTTCATTAGTCAATACTGCAACCCAATAGCCGATATCTCTGCTTTTCAAGCCCTCTCCCATTTGCCCAATGCTAATCCTGCTTTTAAGAAAAACACCTCTAATTACAAGCAGTCCCCAAGTTACAAACATCCAACTTAAAATGACTCATAGTTAAGAACAAGGCTGAGACAAATATACCCCTAGGAAGGGAAATTCAACCCTAAAGGAGTTATCACAAGGGAAAGTGGCTCCACTGAAGCTTTATCACCAATTCTTGTTTCCACAAAAAAACAGATTTTTCAAAACCCAATTATCACAGGGACAGAAAGTGAGGTGAAGTGTATTGAAGAAGAGCACAGACAGCAAAACAAAAACTCTTCCCTATGCTATCCAAAGTTTTTATATCTATCTATCTATCTATGGCTGGAGTTACACTTTAAAAATGTACCTGTTCTGACTTACAAACACATTCAACTTAAGAACAAACCTACAGAACCTGTCTTGTTCACAACTTGGGGGCTGCCTGTATTGACAGAAGGTGAGGATGAAAATGGGCTGAGGGAGTATAAAAAGTCTTTGTAAAAATTGACAAAAATACAAGACATAAGAAACACGGATAAACTTACATATTTACTATCTAAAAAGAAGGGTACTTCAAGGGAAGAAACAGATTGGAAACAAGTAACAGCATATTTAATAAATGAAAAAAGATGAAAATATTATTTAAACAAAAGGAAAGAATGGGAAAAGTGAAAAGAGAGGGAAGAGAGAAAAAGAAAAGAAACAGAAAAGGAAGAAGGAAGGAAAAGAGGAGAACCTCAGAGAAGATGCCGGGAAGTCAAGATTTCTACACTCTTACCTGATTGTAATGCTATCTATCTATATATCTTTTTTACTTTCTATCTACTATCCTCTAACCTTCTTATTACTGTTCACTGCCCCCCTACACTATGCCCCCCATCCCTCAAACTCCCTAGTCATACCCCATACTAACCTGTATTTTCATCTTCTTATATCTATTTCAATTTCTATCTAAAGATTTTCACTCTTATGCTATTTTATCATAGTGTACTCTTTTTCTTTTTCTTTTTTAAAAAAAACTAAATAAAGACTATATTTTTAAAAAGTCCTTGTAAAAATGACAAAGTCCTTTGCCATCAAGAACTTTGTTAAATAAGACATGTCTCTATGTTTGCTGAAATATAATTGTACAGTGTGTCTTTCCTGGCCCTAAAAAGTGACCACTAAATGATGCTGTGAATACAGAGAAATTCTCCAGTTTTGTTAAGTGGTATTTTTCTAGAGCAGTGGTTCTCAACCTGTGGGTCCCCAGATGTTTGGGCCTTCAACTCCCAGAAATCCTAACAGCTGGTAAACTGACTTGGATTTCTGGGAGTTGTAGGCCAAAACACCTGGGGACCCACAGATTGAGAACCACTGTTCTAGAGGCTGGTATCACATAATAATTTCAATGGGCTGAGGGCTTTAGAAGATTGGCGCTAGTGGAAGAAGTGGTAAAATGACTTCATATGTTTACTGTGATGGAGAGCTACGTATAGCTCCCTCTTTCTGGAGAAACTTTTCACCTTTAGCTATAGTGGTTGCATTATTAGTTATCTACTGATTAGTTGTCCTAATAGTTAGGACAACTAGGTTTCCTGGGAAAACATAAAAGATGATGACAGTGCCTGTGGTTATTCTTGGCCTCTGTGATTGATGTTCTGGCAATGACATGTGCCAGGCTGTTCGCTTGTGATTTCACTGTCCCAGATCTTCCTCAGCTGGCTGTGGCTCTTCCTCTTGTACACCGAGTGTCTGTCTCATCATTGCACAGTTGGAAAAGGCTAGTGCTTAAAAAGGTCAAATCTTTCTCCTCCCTTAATTATGGGGATTAGGATGTTCTGGCAGGCTCTACTCATCTGGAAGCAAGATGGTACTGCTGTTGAAACCTGGCCCATTTGGCACAGCAGGAGGCTTATAAAGGGAGAATCTTTCTTAAGGAGGATAGGTAGGAGCAAGAGGGAGGCTGCAGCTGATGAGAAGTCTGATTCTTAGATGTCTCCTTTCGTGCCCTTCAGCACAGGTGATGAAATGCATTATCTTCAAAATCCTAAGGGCAGTTTGCAAGGGGTTGGAAGAACATAACACTTTCTCCTCCCAAGGCTTGAATATAACCTAAGATTGGTAATGGGATGTTAAGAGAGCAATGCATAGATTGCCTTTGGAGATAAAATGAATTCAGTGAAACCTGAAATTCTATTTAGTTCGTAAGAGACAAAAACACCTCCACAATCTGACTTGTAAGCACTTTCAGTAAGAATAGCTTGCCTTAATAACTTCATCTAATATACATTGATGCAAATTAAGTCTATCCATACTACAGGGTGCTGATTGGTTGGATTTCCTTTCCTCTCCCTCCAGTCTTGGGCTATTACTTTCAGGTTCCATTTTTTTTAGCTTGCCTTCTTCACCAAATTTGGTTCCTAAATTCTTGTCTTCTCTGATACAGTCTACTGTACTTTTGGAATTTCTTTATTTTTACAATGGCAGGCTCAAGAATAATCTGCATCTTCCTTGTTTTGACTAACACTCTGGTTGTAAACATGGTAAATGACTAACACTCTAGTTGTAAACATGGAAAATGACTATTATGGCTAGGCACGAGAATGTAAAGAAGTAAAGAGAAGTTGAGAAAATATGTGAAAGCCATGTTTAAATATTTGAAAGGCTGCTATAAGGAAGAGGGGGCAGGCTTGTTTTCTCCTGCCCTGGAGACCAGGACTTGGAGCAATAGATTGAAATTATTGGAAAGGAGATTCCACCTGAACTTCTTGACTGTAAAAGCTGTTCAGCAGTGGAACTCTCTGCCTCAGAGTGTGTGGTAGAGACTTTTTCTTTGTGGGCTTTTCAGCAGAGGCTGGATGGCCATCTGTCGGGTGCTTTGATTGTCCTTTTCCTGCATGGCAGAATGAGGTTGGACTGGATGGCCCAAGCTGCCTCTTCTAGCTCTTACGATTCTCTGATTATGGTATCATTGTGGTTTAGGAGATGGGTGGAAGGGATTCCTCTGCTATCATCTCTTACAGATTAATTTCCTCTTCAAAATATTGGACTGATATGTTCACAAAGCATGTTAAGCTGAAACCAGGATGAGGACATGAGGGAAATATCACTGTAACTAGTAGGTGCTGCTGAGTTTCTGGATTTATGAAGGCTTACCCATTTCCTCTTTTATCCTCCCAATAGCCTTGTAGATTAGGTTCATAAATAACAACTTGCCCACATTCAACCCTATGGATTCCAAGGCCAAATCTGTGTTCTGAGCAGATCCGTGTCATGCCCTTGTGCATTAACTTTAAGACTTTGGGAGAAGCTAGATGTGATGGGAAATAATCCACATGTTTGTGAGTATAACATAAGTGAATCCAACATAGCATTCTAGTGAGATCGGGAAATAGTTTCAGGAGACATCCATTTGCTCCTTCTCAGAAATATAGTGTGCCATCACAAACTAGAAACGAGGCAGAGCAAAGATGGGATAAGTATATTGAATAATTATGTGCTGAGCACTTACTTAAGTAATTGCAGTGTTGCTTTTGAATTTGCCAAATACTGCATGGCTCATGAATTGCCTGAGAACCCCCATAATTGTTAGGATTACAGCCTCAATGAATATATGGACTGTGCCTGGCAAAGGTCTTTATGGTATTTCTTGTGTGTCCCATTTTGTATACATCTTACGTTGCATATTAGTAATCACTGAATGTTTGTTTGGGGAAGAAAGGGGGAAAGCATCATCTTTATTGCCAGCTTAATATAAAACGTAGTCAACAGAGAAAAAAGGAAGGAAGACTATTTCTGTTCACACTAGTGTGCTAGTCTGCAGTTTTGAAATAATTTAATGTATAGCACATATATTGAGGATAGATAATTACATATGCATAATATATGCCTGCCATTCTGTCTCCTTGTGTGTGCTCAAGCATAAATAATCTGCTTATAACATTAATTATGACCAGTCAATACATTGACTTTAGTTGAAATATGTACTCTAGTCAGAATATGATTACAGGGATATTCGCAGCTATTGGTTTATGTGCCTAGTCCACAGTCTAGAATACTGTACATATATGTGCCCCTAACTATGGGAAGCCACAGCAGACAAATTTGACCTGTGCATGTTTTCCCCTTCCACAACTAGCCCCTGTCCTTATTTAAATAGAAATATATAACAAGAATTGACATTAGGTAAAGGTTTTCCCTTGACATTAAGTCCAGTTGTGTTCAACTCCGGGGGGTTGGTGCTCATCTCCATTTCTAAGCCAAAGAGTCGGCGTTGTCCGTAGACACCTCCAAGGTCATGTGGCCAGCATGACTGCATGGGGTGCCATTACCTTCCTGCCAGAATGGTACCTATTGATCTACTCACATTTGCATGTTTTCGAACTTCTAGGTTGGCAGAAGCTGGGGCTAACAGTGGGAGCTCACGCTGCTCCCTGGATTCAAACCCCTGACCTTTCAGTTAGCAAGTTCAGCAGCTCAGCAGTTTAACCCACTGAGCCACCCGATATGACCTCTCAATTTATATTTAATGAGGGGGTTCACTGTGCCACCGGGGGCTCCTAGAATTGACCTTACCCTTAGGCAAAATGAATACCCTTCTCAAGAGAAAGAAGTGGGACATCTTGAAGGGACAGCAAATTTTTAGTTATTGAAATTGCTGACCCTGTATTGCTATTGCCAGGAAGGGAAATGCATCTTCACTATAGAATTACTACAATTTGCTACCACTGTAACTGCCATGGCTCACTGCTATATGGAGTCACGGTAGTAGTAGTTTTACAGGGTCCTTAGCCTTCTCCACAAAGAGTGCTGGTGCATCATCAAACTACAGTTTCCAGGATTTCATTGTATTGTGCCATGGCAGTTAAAGTGGTGTCAAAATTACAGCAATGCTCGAGTGACAGAAAATTTCATTGGCAGGGACAGAATTCTTATGAGAGAAGGCTGCCTTCCTTTTCCCTTCCCCATAGCTACACTTCTGATTGCAGGCAGGATGTCAAAAGCTTCCTAGAAAAGCAAACATAGCTCTCAGTCTTTAGAGGAGAGAGATGCAATTTTCTTGGTTAAAGGGCTTTTATGTCGCTTGAATTTAAATGTATGATAAAATCTGTTTCCATTGACTAATTAGTTCATTAGACTAATAGATTAATTCAGTGGATCAAAAGATCAGAAGCAAGACAGTCACCTGACTGAAAAGCTTTTTGACTGACTGAAAGCTTTACATGCTCAGGAAAGGACTCTTGAGAGTTTTTTCAGGTGATGCTGAAATTGGAGCTGGAGATGGAGGAGAGACAAGTTGTATTCCTGTGCTTTACAATATAAAAATAGTAGGCAGAGAAAGAAACGTGTTCTCGGGTGTTTTTGATGATGCAGCTTACAGCAGTTCCAGTTTGGCAGCAAGGAATGACAGCATCCCCATCAATACTGATGTGACCTCCCGATTTATATTTAATGAGGGGGTTCAGGACTTTTTTTTGAAAGGTGGAACTTGGTGGTTTGCAGCCTCTGGCACAGATCCTTTTGTAGTTAAGCAGGGTCAGGCACAATCAGGTCTTGGACAAGGGACTTTTAAGGAAAACTCATGAGTGCTGGAGGGGAAACAAATGCCACTGACAGCAGAGTTGTGTAGCTGGAGGCAAAGTCGGGCTTCAGATAAGAACAAAATCTAAGCTTGGTACTTATTCCCTGGCCTGTGGTATGCTTGCAGCCAACCAAATTGATGATTTTATATGTGTTTTGTTCTTCTGGGAAAGCTTGTTTCCTTTCATTGACCAGAGTTGATGGGATGCAGGCAAGAAATTTGGGTTATTTTTGGTTGTATCTGGAGGAGATTTTCCTCTGACTGGAGACGGCTGCCCAAAAGAAGGGGTTCTTGTTTAAGACAACTGTGCAGTCTGGAAGGTCTTTCTCAAGAGTTTTAATTCTTCATCAGTCCTTGTATCTTCTCTTTTGGTCTATATTTTGTGTCCTATTACTTTTTTGTTCAAAGTTAGCAAATACACTATAGAGAGCATTCTCAGAAGGTGGAGTGAGAAAGAACTGTTTGTGTGCACTTTAGAGATGGCTCATCCCATCTCTAAAGAAATTGTCATGGAGTTTCAGAATTTAGCCCAGGAGAAGACAAACACAATCTCATTTGTCTAACCTCCTGCCTACTTGTCTTTCATCTGTCTATCAGTCTAGATCACTGTTTCTCAACCTTCCTAATGCCGTGACCCCTAAATACAGTTCTTCATGTTGTGGTTATTATTTTTGTTGCTACTTCATAACTGTACTTTTGCTACTGTTATGAATCATTATGTACATATCTGATATGCAGGATGCATTTTTATTCACTGGATGAAATTTGGCAAAAATATACAATACGCCCAAATTTGAATAATGGTGGGATTGGGGGAGGGATTGATTTTGTCATTTGCGAATTGTAGTTGCTGGGATTTATAGTTCACCTACAATCAAAGAGCATTCTGAACTCCACCAATGATGGAATTGAACCAAGCTTGGCACATAGAACCCCCCATGACCAACAGAAAATACTGGAAGGGTTTGGTTGTCATGGACCTTGAGTGTTGGAGTTGTAGCTCTCCTACATCCAGAGAGCATTGTGGACTCGAAACAGTGATGGATCTGGATCAAACTTGGCATGAATAGTCAATATTTCCAAATGAGAATACTGATGGGGTTTAGGGAAAATATAATCTTGCCATTTGGGAGTTGTAGTTGCTGGGATTTATAGTTCACCTACAATCAAAGAGCATTCTGAAATCCACCAGCGATAGAATTGGGCTCAAACTTCCCCATGACCAACAGAAAATACTGTGTTTTCTGATGGTTTTTAGCAACCCCTCCGACACCCTTCTTGCCCCCCCCCCCCCCCCCCCACGATTGAGAAATGCTGGTCTATATATTCTCATTCATTTGTATACAGTATTTGCCACTGGAAACTATATGACAAGTTTTAGGAAGGGTTTTTTTTTGGAGTGCTTTCTCTGTGGAATATATATGTACCCAAACATTACAATGCCTGTATATTTTTAGGCCAATATATACAAGCAATATAGAAAACAATCCTACCCAGTGTAATAGTTAAACATTACAAATTGAGTAGCTAGAGATGAGTATGAGACTATAGTGACAGTAGAGAAGAAGAGTTGTCCTGACATAATCCTGGACTGAGATAAAAATTATTGAAGGCATACCAGTCTTTCATTAGTAAGTGCAATCTGGAATATAGTGGTTTCACAAAACAAATGTGACCTCTCTTGTGCAGTAGCTCAGGTATCAAAATACTTTTTATGAGAGCAAAAGGGGGAAACAGTTAAAAAATTCTCTTTACAGTCTTTCTCTGACCTTGTCGCCCTCTGGCCAGTCCTCCCTAATTTATCTGCCGATTTCTCCTTGAGCTTGGGAATAAGTCACTCCATGGAGATATGAGACCTGGATGCTGCTTTATCTTGCCGCAGCTCAGATCTTTCCCCTTAATTCTAGAACCAGCAGGAGGACAAGGGAGTTGAAAGAAATCTCTCTTGCCAGACCTTGCAGGTGGCACGGCTGCCTTCTGTGGCATGCAAATTGAAACCATCTTCTGTTTAAACTCAGACCTTTCTAACACTTGAAAACCTCTTTGCTCAGTGAAGTAAATTCTGGATGGGATTCCATCTCGCTTTGGTAGAAATATAATGCTGATGAGCAGCTTGACACATCTCTCTGGATTAAATGATACAAACACTCACATTGTTTTACTTGATTCATTAAATACATGCTCAGGAAAGCTGGAACAAGCAGTTCCCACTGTATTTTGCTGTGGGGCAAGCCAGTGGGTGGGCAAGGCCCTGTAAATGAGGAGGAAGCTCTATTTGGGCATTTCCTTAGTTTGGAGTACGTGTGGGCCTTCTGCTACTTTGGTCTCTCTTGCTGTTCATCTTACCAGTATCAACTTTACCAGAAATTCAGCACCAAGGCAAAAAATGACATTTGCATCTGTCTTTGCACTTTTTTGGCAGTAATATGGTTCTTTTGCTGGGGTAATATGCCCCCAACCAAGAATTCACCCACTCATCCCTACAGTATGTCTGCCTAGTGGGGAAGGAAGCTGTTAGGATAAATACCAGTTGAAGAATGAGATTTCTTTTTGAGTCTATGTACTCAGTAGTTTCCATCCAGTATATCAACATGGTACCAGCTGGACTTATTTATTCCAGACATTTCAGATCAGACAAAGATAGAAAACCAGTGACAGGTAACCATCTGCTTTTTACCCTTTTCCACTCATAGCCAGAGCAGATAACTATTTTGCTTATTCACATGGCTATCTCTCAGGGCTCTACAGGTGGTTGTATTTGCTGTATAAACTCATACAGCAGCACTCAAAATTGGCTTGTGCAAAGATCATACAAAAGAGCTATTGTTTGAAACCCTCTCTCCCCACATATATACTGTTGCCAGGAGATTGGTAGATGTTTAGGGAGAGGGACAACCATCCTCCTATCTTTTCAGCTCTGCTTCCGCTGATTTTAATCTTTGTCCGTGCCTATATAAACCAGAAGGGCTTTCTGAAGGACAAATAGCCATCAATTCTTTGTGGCATTAAGAGGGGAATCACATGGTCAGAAATCAAATTAATGTCCTAGATAGACAATGAGCCTTGGCAAGAGTCAGAATTCTCAGGTTCTTTTGTTGCTGACGATGGCAGCGACAACAGCTCTTCTCACCTGCAATAAGTGGCTTTTGGTTCCAGAAGTAGTTAGAAAGCTTGCCATTTCCTTTACTTTATACCATTTCCTCTTTTTTTAAAAAAACTTGGATCCCTTCATTTCTTTTCCCTTCACATCTTTTGAATTGCATAGTTCTTTTTTTTCAATTTGCAATAAATTTTGCAATACTGAAAACAGATTTTAATCCTGATTGCTCAAAGAGGGTGCTTTAAAATATAGCCATTGATGGGTGGGAGGTGACATTCTTGATGATAGCACTAGGCAGAGTGAAAACTGTTCACAGATTGCCGAGCCAGAAATAATTGCTGGGAATACACAGTCTGACCTACTGTATAGTGGAGGCCTCCATGTTCTCCCCATTATTCTGGTGACAAAACCAATAACTTGTATATAGCTAGCATTTCCTAAAATAGTGGGCAAAATCCAATTAAGTTTTTCTGCTGACAGAAGTACTTCTTTCAGTTGAGCCAAAAGCATTCCCTTATGCACCTTCCCACTGCATTACTTTATGCACCCTCAAAATCTGCTTGAAGGACACTCTGGAGGAAATTTGGGAAAGTCTGCAATGAAATGAAGAAAGAGGAGGGAAAAATCAAGTTGCATGTAAATGCTGCTGTTCCTGTAATGCTGAATACTTTATAGGCTTTGTAAGATCCCCCATCACATTCATTTTTGCTTTGTTTTCTAATCATATTTTTACAGGTATGTTATTCTGACAAGAAGTATGGAACCTACCAACAGTTTCTGTGACCATTACCCAGGGCAGCTCTTCTGTGCTTTACAGGGGGAGGGAGCATCCCGGGAACCATACGGTGGTGTGGATCTTCTTCTTTATCCATGAAGCAGAGTGAACTTTATCACACAAACTGCCCCTATAGTGACATGGAAATTTCAATTTCTGATGTGCTGCCAGTACTTTGTGGACAGTAATGTTGAAAAGGAGGCAAAGGGGTAGAGAAGTTGGATCAGAGAAGCCTTTGAATCCATTGGGTCCAGAACCTTCCATTCCTTGACATAACCATCCTAGGATTGGGATGGGGAAAGGGGGATATTCCAATACTTGAGCTGGCATATTAGCCATTCCCACCATCCCTTTTGCCCTGCAGTATCAGTCTGGGGGCCCTTTCATAAAGCCATATAACCCAGAATATCAAAGCAGAAATCCCACAATATCTGCTTTGAACTGGGTTATTTAAGTCCAGTTCAAAGCAGTGCAGTGGGGTTTTATCCAGCTGTTTGGAAGGGGCCTGGCAGGGCTTGGCAACAATACAGAGGTTGTTATTGTGATATATGCTGACCTTATTCTAGGTTTTTCTTGGCAGGATTTATTCTTTGTCATGGCCTGAGGCTAGAAGATTGTGGCTTTGCCATTACTTTAGAATGAGAGTCTGTGACTTGCCTAATCTCACTCAGTGGAATTCTGCCGCTGAGAAGGGTCCTGAACGATGGTCTCTCAGGTTCCTAATCCATTGCTCAAACCTTTAAGCCACACTGGCTCAGCTTCTCTCTCCCTTGCCCAGTTTAGATTGTTTAGTAGCTAACGCAAAATTCCGTTTTCCTAGATTGCCCTGAATTAGTTTGGATACAACATGCTTCATTTCAAAGGAATGAATGACATGGGGCACATTTTCTACATTGTCCGTGCCCAATTGCTGCAGATACCCCTCTACACTCTGCAGTTACAGAAAGTTTTCTCAACTTCATCCTCGAGGTATTTTCATTTCACTTGATCCTTTCAGTCCAGTGGATACTTGTGTTCTGGTGCCAGCATTTTATTCAGATCAGTGGGCTTGGGAATAGGAGAAGTAAAACCTGCCATTAAGATTGAATAAATCCAGCCAAGTTTGTTAATAGGCATGTTTGCCCAAATGGAACATAGGAGCAGAAAGAAATTAATCCCCCCTGCTTATTTGCTGCTTTCTTTTAGCATGGCTGCACAGCTAAGGTGGCAGGGAATTGGGGCATTGTGGCATCAGAGCGAGTCCTCTCCCCTCATTAGCTGCCATCCAAGCTCATTATCAAGTTGCACAATCTTGGGTGAAAAATGGCCAGCGTGGGCACACTCATAAATATGCCACTGTCAGTCTTGATGTGATTGTGTTAATGACCAGAAACAAGGCACAAAAACCGAGCTGCTGGGCCGGTACAAGTGCTCCATGCCATGCACTTCCTAAGCAGTCTGGTATTGTCTCCAAAGACATGTACTGCGGGAATACAACAAGACCTGGATGGGTGATATGATAGGAGAAAGGGCAGGAAACCTGGAGCTGAATCATGGCCCTCCTGCTCTGCAGCTGCTTATTGGTGGGCTGTGCTATTGCTGGTCCCCTCCCTGATCTGTCCAGCAAAATCCTTGGATGAGGCCCTACAGGCAAATACAGCTTGGTAGTGCTGTACTGAGCCAGGGCTCTCACTCATTGCCTTAGGCACTCGGATGTGCTGATCTGAGGAGAGTTGCACAGGCATCACTCTTTCCTCTTGGATGTCAGACCTTTAATGGGGGAGATGGAAGCAGGAGGGGAAACTCTGGTTCACATGAGCATGGGAAAAACCAGCCCTCCCTGCCTTGTCCACTAAGAAAAGATTCTGTTCAGTGACAGCCCTTCAAAAATGTTAGGCTAATTATTCTGCACTGACATCTCTTGCTTGTCTCTGTTTCCTCCCTCTGTCCTGAATTGACCTTTTGACCCAAAGAAGTATTTAGAGTGCAGCATTTCTTTTTTCTTTATTGTTAATGACAACAGAATAGGGCCTTAATATCCTGCCTGCTTCTTGGAATCTAAACAGGGCCAGCCCTGGTGAATATTTAGATGTGAGACCACCAATCAAGTGCTGTAGATTGTATTTCAGGGGAAGGAACTGGCAAAATGTTGGGTGATATGAAAGGAGAAAGGGCAGGAAACCTGGAGCTCTCACCCCTTGCTTAAGAAAAACTTAAGAAATTCATGGGCTATCCATAAGTCGACAGGCAACTTGAAGGCACTGGCACGCAATGACAGCAGCTTGAAAAGGCAGGTACAGAACAAGGGATGCACCTCTATGGGGTACAGCTTTGGCAGGCAGACCTTGAGATTTCTTCACTTATTTGCTTGCTGCCTGACACAAAGTGCATCCCTAATTATTTTCCTCTCCTGGTCTTTACAAGATGTTTCAATTATATTGCCTCACCTCTGTTCACACAGTATGACCTGAGTACAAATCTAACTAGATGATTCCTTTGCCCCATCTTCTGTTAGGAAAGTTTTGGCACTTCAGCCAATCAGAAATTTAACTTCATGAATACAGGGTATTATTGGTTAGGCTTAACCAGTCTGGCTGGTGGAAAGAGACAATCATAATATAGCTACAGATTTCTGCAAAAATGAGGAATCTCACCTTTTTTGGAGGATGGGAAAAATTAAATTGGGAATTTAACTAGCAATACAGTGGAACCTCTGCTTAAGAATGGCCCAATTGAACATTTTGAGTTAAGAGCAGTCACGCTTAAGATCAACATTTTGAGTTAAGAGCTAGCACCAGAGCTAGCACATGAGAGTCCAAGGCTTTAGGGCTCCAGGGGAGCAGCCTCTGCGTCTTGTGCATCATGCTCTTGTCCTCTTTGTGAGATTCCTGTTTGCTTTGCTCTTGTCTGCTTTCGAAGAGTGCTGTCTGCTTTGCTCTTGTCCGCTTTGAGGAACTTTGGGTTAGTTGATTTTGTATGGTTTTTATTCTTGGTGTTTCTGGCTTCATGAAAAGAGAGGGCGAGAGAGAGCAAGAGGAGGGAGGCTGGAATGAGTATAGCATGAAGAAAATGATGCTTCTGTCTCTTCACTTTGTGCTTCCTTGCCACAACCTGTGCTTCTACCATTTAAAAGTTTATCTTTCTTTTTTATTGTTCCATGTGAATGTGCATTTATACATTATTTATTATTTATAAAGTACATTTTCTTATATAAAAACATGTAAAAATTGGGGGGGGGAGTTCAGGGAGCTGGAACAGATTAATATGCATTTCAATGGGGAAATTCACATTGAGATAAGAGCATTTTGAGTTAAGAAATCAGTCACAGAATGAATTAAACTTTTAAGTCAATGTATCACTCTACTAGGAATTTTGCTCAATTGTTTAGATAGGGGATGGGCAAAGGGATGGCCAAAGTGTGGTTCTCTTCACATGGCCCTTTTGGGCCATGCTATTGCACCAGCAATTGCTGACAAAAGGGAAGGCATACAGAGGCTTGTGGTGTACCGTGTACCCTCTCTCCTCCCCTTATCAGATGGCAGAAAGGGCAGCAATGCACATTGCCCTGCCTCCATTTCTGCCATCACACGGGGAAAGTAACTCCATTGGAGATACTCAAAATACACTTTCCCCCGACTTTAGGAGGAAAGTGGGCAGGGCCTGTTATACATTGTGTGATGATGCATGGCAGGCCCCATCCTTGCTGCGAAGCACAGCGGCAAAATGGGGCAAAAATACCACTTGTGAAGAGGTGGTTGGTGTTGTTGGGCTACAGTTACTATCAACCTTAGCTAATGGCGAGGAACACTAAAAAGTGGAATCCTTCAATATCTGGATGGTGGGCACTTTATCTTACACCAGTTTCGATTAAGGCTATGTCTTATATTATTCTGTGTGACTTTAGTTTTGTTACTATCACTAAATATTTCTGAAATTGAAAGTTGTTCTTGCTATTACTCTTAATAACTGACAGATTTGAACATTTGCAATAGTGTAACACTATTTGCAGTTTACTGTTTACTGAAAAACACAAACGGAGTTTTTGGGGAGGTTGGCCAATGATCATGTTGCAATTGCATCTCATCTTAGGTCAGCCATGAACCATTAGGAAGAGCTTCCTGACTGTGAGACCTGTTCATCAGTGGAACTCTCTGCCCCAGAGTCTAGTGGAGGCTTTCAAACAGAGGATGGTTGGCCATCTGTTGGGATGCTTCGAATGCAATTTTCCTGCTTCTTAGCAGGGGGTTGGACTGGAAGGCCCATGAGGTCTCTTCTAACTCTATGATTCTATGATTCTATTACTGGTAAGTTCCAACCCACCAGTTCAAGACCTTTAGTTTCCCAGTTTACCATCCTGTGGAAACATCATCAGAGATTTGAAATTTTGTGCAAAGAATATGATTTGCATCCTCAGGTAGCTGATTTAGAATAACAGCCCAAAGCTCATACATATCTTAGGTCTTTTTTTAAATAAAAGTGCCAGTCTGGAAAACTGACTACAAGATGATGTGACACAGATAAGTAAAAACCCTTGAAATTGTCCAGGAGGTTTATGTTTCAGTCATGAATCTGCTGCTCATGTTGTGCACAAGTATGAAATGGAAGGAGGGGAATGGGTTCTGCTGCTTTATGTAAACAAGCTCTCATTTGGAGCAAAGACTACTCATCATATTGGGACTTCTGGTAGCAGACGGGAAATGGGATGGGGAAAGGGTTATCAGCTGGAGTCTGCCATGTCAGGCAAAGTGACTGATGACATTTGCAAGCCTGCTTAGCTCCTGCTGGTAGTCTGTCTGCAAAGGCCTCTGAGCAGGGAGGCAGTTTATTACTTAGTAAGTTTCTGTGAGCTTGTAATTAAACTGTGCCCCATGGAGCCTGCTTGCTGCCCTGGTATAGTCTTCCTTGCCATCATTGGAGACTAATGGACAGGCATGGAGCTTCATCAGCTGACTTGTTGACTAATTGGTCCCTTCCTGTTGCTTCTGTGGCCATGACAATTGGCAGGATCCACCTGTATCACTTTGGGGTTTGCAACAAAAACTTCAACAGCCATGCTTTGGTCCATATCCCCTCATTCCCCGAAAGGTCTGCATTGAACTGCAGAGAAAAAGCTTAACCTTAGTCTCCTTTTGGCACAGCTTTTGTGCTTGGCCCTGTACACTTTGGCAGCGCTGAATGTAATATCCTTGATTCCTTTACCACTCCCTTTTAAAGCAAATGAGAAAAACTTTTATGATGCAGCTTTACTGAACCACTCAAGGGCAGCCCAAGGGCACTGTTCATTCTGTTTTGTCAGAAAGACTATATTGTCTTTCAGATGCTTAAGGAGTGGATTTGGAGGTCCCTCATTTGGTTTTTGTGGATGTGGTTAGAGAAATTTTCTTTCTCCCAATATGGTTTGCCTGCTTTGTCCCACTTCTCCTACTGTGTTTGTCAAGGGAATGAGTTTTTGGCTTGTTATAGGAGCACCTGCCTCCTGACTTTGTGCCCACCTAATGTACGCTCCTTCCCAACACCATCAGTGTTTGTAATTGTAATTGTCATTGTCATTGTAATTTGTAATTGTAACCATGTTTTTTGGGGAAAATTTGTAATCCTCTCAAGAAATGTATACTAGTCTTCCTAAAAACATAAAATGTTCTAGCTCGCACTCTTCACTTTGCCCTCATTTAGCTTCTTATTCAAAATATTCAGTGAATGTTAGACTAGGACTTGGGTTCAGGTCCTCGCTGAGCTATGAATCTCACTGTGTGCCCTTCGGCCAATCACATTCTCTCCATTTCGCCATCTCACAGGAGTTGAGGCTATCAGGGTCATGTACCTGGCTTCCAGCTCCTTGGCAGAATGTTAGAGCATACATTTAAGTAATAAAGGAATGAATCAGTGAGTTTTATTTTACAGGGAAAGAAATAACACAGCAATGGGAGAAATCATTCCTCTGGTATGAAAAAAGGCCATCTGGAGCATTATTGCAGGTTAAGCAGCTCAGGTGTTAAGAGTTGGATCCAGTCAGAGTTTCAAGGTAATAGGTATGCAGAGATGAATAATGAAGAAGATTCTTCTAGCTTCTTAATTACACCTTTTTAAAGTTCCTATCCCATTGCCATTCACACACTTAATATGGGTATAAACACAGACATGCTAACCCCTTGTGCTCTCTGCTGGGTTTTTGCCATCTATGTACTCACCCTCACAACAATATCCATATTACTTCTTCTTCACCCATCTTTATCACTGCTGGAGAGTAAAGGTGTTTTAATATGTGATTTTACAATATATTTAACTATGTTGTATCATGCCTTGAACCAAAAGGAGAGGTGAGCCATAGATAAATTATTATTATTATTATTATTATTATTATTATTATTATTATTCATCAATTTGAGGCTCTTTTGAACCTGGTGACTCTGTATCCCATCTCCTCTGCTTGGAGCTGGTAGGAGCGTACACAACCCCAGGCCCTAAGAATGGTGGCGCAGCAGCCGGCAGTCATGGACTCCATGGAGAGGAACAAAACAGATGTTAATGAGATAGGAACCACACACAGGAAGCCCAAGGCTAGTAAAAAAAACCCTGGCACTATTTCTAGAACAGTCCAAATGCTTTGCATTCTTTCTGGGGTCCCTGTTATCAAGTTTTGGCTACAACAGCCTGATATGAGCCACCTGTTCTCTGGAGACAAGCATGCAAACCCTTCTTGCCGTCCCACTGCTTCCCTCAGGAATGCTTTTGTTGAGACTTGGCCAGCACTTCTGTTGCTTGGGAACCTGGTAATCTGATGCTGAGAACTGGAGTCTCCCTGTCAGAGAGAGGCCTGCCTGTCGTGTGAAGTTGGCAACTGGTAAATTGCCACTATTCCATCTTTTATCTCCTTTGTGGAAATAAAATTAGCTGAAGGAGGCAGAGGGAGCCTCCTTTCTGCTAACATTGGGCATAGACCACCAAATATGTTTCATTGCTGCTTCTTGCCATTTTAATGGAGGGATGAGGGCAGGGAAGAGAAGCGGAGCTATGGTTTTGCATAGAAAATGTTCCTTGATAAACTGAACCCTTTGGTGAAAGGATAGTGTTTTCATCAAGCTGAAGGGTGAGCTATGTTTCCAGAGAAGAAGATAGAATTGCACAGGATGAAAGACTTGCAATAAAGGTGTAGCAGCACAGTATAGCACTAGGTCTCTGTGCTTGTACATCAGCATCATGGACATAGATAGCAGTTAAACAATGCTAAAGAGTCATGAATGGATCCATTCTCTTGCCTGACGCATGCTGAAATTTCAGACCTCTCAAGTGTGGGCTGATTTACTGACAATGTCTTGTGTGATAGCTTGTGTGGATGAGGATACAGGAGGTACTACTCACCAGGATAAGAACATGAGAAAATATCAGGTCCGTGGCCTATCTTGTCCATCATTCAATTGTCTACAAGATACCACTTGTGGTGGAGAAGCACAATGGATCTTCTCCACTGTTGGTCTCTAATAGCATCCAGTATTCAGAGAACTAATGAATGATCACTGAATCCCAAGAAGAAAGGAGTGAATTAGCAGGTCACAACTGGGATTAGTTAGTCCTCATTCTTATATATGTTTGTTGAAAGCCAGTGTTATGTAGCAGCTAGAAAGTTAGATAAGAATTTGGGAGGTCTTATATTCCAATCTTACTTATTTGTGTAGTAAATTGGTGATCCTAAGTCAGTCACTCTTCAGTCTTTCTCACATAATTGTCTAAGATTAAAGCAGACTATTGAACTACATGTACAGATATGGGAAAGTGGCAAAGAAAGAGAATGATTGAATGAATATCAGTGACATGATGAAGGAAAGAATATTCAAAATATTTTGAAAAGGGGTAGACAGGCCCATAGCCAGGATTTTGTTTCGGGGGGGGGGGGGCTGAATTTTTTTCAGGGGGGGGGGTTTGGGGGGGGCTGAGTTTCGGGGGGGGGGGCTGAATCTGAGTGAAAGAGGGTCTAGCCTAGCAAACCTTTTGTATCATTACCCCAATACCCCCATGCAGATGGGATATATTGAGTATGGTGATCAGATCATGATATGAATAAACATAACAGTTTAAATAATGCACCAGTAAGGCCTTTTCATGAACCACCATGAGAATTTCGGGGGGGGGGGGCTGAAGCCCCCCGAGCCCCCCCCCCCCCCCGGTTACATGCCTGGGGGGTAGAAAATTTTGTTTCTCAAATATCCGTAATTTCCGATATTCACCCTTTTTTTACACATAAAACATCATTTCCCGTACAAAAAAAACCTGTTGGTAGAAAATGTTGCTTCTTGCACAGAAAACATGTTTTATGCACAAAAATACCATCTGTGAATATCATGCAGAATAAATCTCACACTACCAATCATCTTTGAATGTTCTGCAGTTTTCCAGAATATTCTTACAGCAGGAAAAAGATTAGTAAAATTATCATTTTTTCTTTAAAAAATGAAATCAGTGAAGAATTGAATCCTTATTTAGTCATATTGATATCATTCTGATAAATCTCTGTGATCTTGCAGTGTCTATGTTCTACATATATGCCCTGCTACCCAACACTTTAGCCATACTCTCTATGGTTCATCACGAAAGACTCTCCCAGTTCAGATTTTTGCAGTGTTTTAGTCTCCAACTTTTTTTTTGAATTAGTGTGCATTTTCCCCATCTTGATTTCTTGTTTCATCCACATTCCTATCTGTAGTTTTGAAAGGACAGCATTAGAAGGATTGTGTGTGATGGCAAGACAGTGCAGCAAAGTCTGTGCCTTGATTGTGTGGGGTCATCTTCAAAATGATCACTTGTCAGTAGAAATACACTCCCTTCTCCTTTCTCTTTTTTCAGCTCATGTACTGTTTTAAAGTAGATACAGAAAACTTCCATTATGTCTTGCAGGATAACAAAATGACTGACAATTGAAGAATAGACAAATGGTGACAGTTGCTATTTGGAACTCTCTATGCTTTGTCCAAAAATGACATTACAAATAAATATTGGTTTGGTGTAACATGTCTTTCTACTTCCAAACACTTGGAAAAAAGCCACACAGATTTCAGTAGAATATGCTTGCATGAATGAGTCCCTTGAGGTGGACAAAATGTCCCCTCTCCCCAGAGGCTGTTTTTGTGGCCCATGACTCCTGCAGACTCCCGGGATGCCATTTTACTGCATAAAAGGGCCAGGCATCACTTCTGAAATGCTCCTAAGATCCGCAATTCACCTTCTAGATAGGCTACAGGGCACCTCTGCAATTGATTAACCTTTTAAAAATATTGTTTTTTCCCCAAACAAAAAATGACTTTGTTTTGACCCCTGGACCTTCCACCCTTACCTATTCTTACTTTAGATGTTACAGTGATCGCGTGAGGAGCAACCTGCATGGCAGCTCTTCATCCCACACCTTCTCTGTAACATATGGAGACTCTTTGTAATACTTCCCCCCGCTCCTGCATTTCTTGCCTATATTGAAAAGCATCAGTGTGGGAGAAGATGGGAAATGCAGCTCTCACACGCTACAACTGTAACATCTAAAGGGCACTTATGTACACATAGAACTTGAGCCTAAAGAGTGGTTCCTTCAGTATACTTAATTTAATACAATATAAATATGATTTCGGGAAGTGATTTCTTTGAGCTTGGAAATAAAGGTTTGCTATGGGATTTTTGAATATTTGCACTTGCAAATCTGTTCATGATTGTCAAGTAGCCTAGCAAACTAACTAAATCTGGATGTTTGGATTCCCTAAACATCAGAATTAACTAGGAAAGACCTTACGGTTAAAGCAAATACAATTTGTTAAATTTTTTGAATTTGATTGCTTGGATAAACCCCACTCAATTAATTCTTGGATTTAAAGAAGCAAACGTAGTCAAACTTGATTCTTACATTGAGCAATAGTAAGGATTTCACCAGAATCTCAACCATATTTAATTGCTGTTGAAACTATGGTCCACACCAACATCTGAAATGTCAGTTTGTTTGTTTGCATGTGACTGATTTAACCCTCAGCGTTAGACTCTTCAGCAGTGTAGTTCTTTGAAAGTACAGAACTCTGTGTGGCAGCATGAATGATAACATATAGTGCACAATCTCACAGTTTTTCCAGAAACCCGACTGTCTTTTATTTCTTCTGAAGTGATAGCAAGTTTCTACTCTTTCAGACTGTATGAAGGAAAAAAGTTTAAAATGTTCAGTTTCGTTCAAAGGTCAAATATCTGTTCAGAAGTTAAACACCCACAACTGAGTTGGAGTTGCAATCATTAATTTCACATTCTTATTCCCTCTTTCATTGCACCCCATTGCTATCTTGATACTACACTGCTCTTCCTTACTTTTTTGGTAAGCTTTGGGCCCTGGCCCTCTGGAAATCTTCAAAATCTAATCAAGTGGTAAAATCCAAAAAGTGTTTGCAAATGTCTCCCTACGTGTTCATCCCGATCCATTTTCCACCCTCTCTGTCTCTTTAAATGAACACTGTCAATGAACACTGACAAAGGCCAACTAAATCTCCTGTTAATAATAGTAATAACTTTATTTTTGTACTCTACCTCCATCTCCCTGGAGGGTCTTGGAACGGCTTACATGGGGACAAGCCTGATCAACATATTTAAAATTTAAGACACTAAAATACAAAATACGAAAAACATAAACACCAGCATAAAACAAAATAAAACAACAAAATTATAACAGAATATGAAAGCAACCATCGAACCAACAATCAATATACCTGCAATTAATAATCAATTTCTGGGCACAGGTGGGCAATGGACTAGTGCAAATCAATTGTAAGGATAGGGCTGGTGGATAAAGTGCGAAGTCAAATGTTCAGTTGGTGGAAAAACTTGAGGAAAATTAGGGGCTACCTAGTACAGCCATAGCCAATCTAAGATTGTGACCAAGGCACAACATTCTATTTATTTTTGATAGCAAAATGCTGACACTTTTGACTGCAGAACCTGAAAGGATTTTCTTAAAAACCGATTTAATTTTAATATCACTACTGTAACAATTAAAATATATATTAGCAAGTTGTTTGTAATAGAAAAAACTCTGTGGCCAAGTCTACACGTTTGCATTGAAGAGACACTTGTTTTGCCAGACGGATCCTTTGTAAATGTCTGGTAAAGTCACTGTTAGGACAATCGTTGCAGACAGTATTTAAGCTCCTAACAGCAAAAGAGGGGCATTTAATTCTTCTCATACTTTCTTCAATCAGAAATGTTTGGCAAGGGGATGTTTGAAGACATTCTTATAAAATGAATTGTGCCCTAATTGGATCAATAGAGCTTTTAAACCACTGAACTGGGCCAAAACTGCAGAGCAGTCTTTGGCATCAAGGTGAGAGACTGCATCAAGCATTCTGCTCCTGCCTGGACAAGCTTCTGAGAAGAGCAGTCAGGAGAGAAGAGGGAGATGAAGGATGTGGGGAGAGAATATGGTATCCGGTCAATCTTTTTAAGTGGAAAAATACAGAGCCTTTAACAAGGGCTAAGGAGGGGTTATAAGCTTACTTATCTGTAATGCTGAATTCAACAGTGGGATATTTTGGGCCATCTTCTTTAGTTTAAATTCTTATACAAACACAGAGCAGACACAGGCATCTCTGTGTCAGAGCATCAAATGGCTTTCCCTCAGCCCCCAGTCTATTGTTCTTGCTTTGGATAGTTTCAGTTTACTTTTGCCACCAGCGTGCATAGACCTGCTACATATATTTTTGTGGCAAGATACTTCATATCCCCACCTCCAGTACATCACCAACATTTAACCTACTCATAGGTGTAGACTCAGAACACAAAAAGAAAGTGTACATCCCTTTCCATGCAATGGAAGTGCCACAAGGATCCAAGACTTGGGTATTCCAGGTGCTCGGGGATATGCTATTTCTTCCATGCATGCTCTTTGTTTGGTTGTAGAGTACCCCTACATTCTGGTGCACCTGTGTATATGTGAGTCCTGTGCTTTTATTTCCTTTTTTCTACCATTGACTATGATCATCAGTGAGAGAAAATGCCCTCCATCTAAATCAACAATAATGCTTTCAACTATTGTTTTTGTGTGAAGTGCATTTGAGCCCAATTGACCATTATACATAAAGAAACTGCAGTCATCTCTGGACTTGCTAGACCATATACACTCCAAACTGTCAGAAAGCCATTACTTTCTTTTAGTTTAAGGTTTCTCTGTGTGCAAGAAACTGTCAAAAGAATCACACTCTGCCAATTAACAACAGAAGTGAGTGTAAAAGAACAAGGAATCGGGATCTGTACCCCTCAGTATATTCTACCTCATATCATACCTGTGTACCTCCAGAAGAGAGCTGACTATGCATTCATACTGAATCTCATCCAGCCCAAATGCTTTCTGTATATTCAGGCTACTGTGTAGTATTACCTATAGTACGTAAGTTGTGCGTGCCAAACAAGTACAGAAAGATTTGGAACAGCTTTGCAGTGCTTTATTTCCATACCTTTTTATGAAGACCCTTCCTCATGCTTTTTCTTCTCATGGATTCGTTGCATCTGTTAAATAGATGATGTGCATATGCTCATGTAGCCACTATTTAATAATATGAGGCATGTTCATCTGCATTTTTTCATAAGTGTGATGTATAACAGAACCAAACCCCTGCAGATGTGGAGTGGCCATTGGATTTCCGTATCACTTCCCAACCCATAGATTATGTTGAGGGTACAGAGAGCTTCAGTTATTTAATAATAATGGTCATTTCAGCTAATGTTCCCTGAGCAGAAATCATGATCTTGGATGGTGGTGTTGTTTGTCTTGATCACACAGAAATAATTTATGTGGTAGTCCTATGGTCACATTGGGTTGTGAGGACAAATGGACTCTCAGCTCTTCTTCAGACTCTTTCATGCAAGTAAAGCACTGAGAGCTGAGAAGCAGCTTAAATGTTATTATGCAGACCACTTTCCCATAAACCACAGAATAAAATGAAATTGGATGTATCTCTATTTGGAAAGTGGATGTACAGTGTCCCAAAGTACTACTTGTTCATTGACCAATAGAAACTGTTTGATGGGCCCCATGCAGGGGCCTTAAGAAAACCAAACAAACAAACATGGAGTTCCTGCTTTGGATTGATTTAATGGGAGATTTATGCTAATCAAGGAGCAGTGTGTTGACGCTCAAACCACTGATGGCAGGTAGTTGGCTGATTGCTGTCTTCCTTAAAAATGCTAGTCACTGAACTTCTTAAAATGAGAGAGGCTAAATTTCTAACTCTCTGTTATGGCAGTCTCCAACCATCTGCTACATGTTTGAAATCTGCTAACAACAGAAATGCCATCTTAAACTGTTTGGGTGACAACTATGGTACCTCAATCTGAAAAACAAAGTTAAAAATTAGATTCTGTCAGCCTGTGTATGTGTGTGTACAGACACATTTCCTGACATTTTCCAAATCATGTCCAGGCAAACGAAATAAAGCTTAAAAAAATCGCAAAGACATGGCACGAAAATTGAAACAATCTCCTTGAATTCTGTTCCCGTACAGATTGAAATGTGTATATTAGCTAACAGTATAATCTGGATACATTTTGCAAGTATAATTTAACAAAGTAGAAAATGTTTTCTTTTTAATGTGTCATAAAATATGACAATTTCAACTGCCTTCATCTGCTTTGCTTTAAGTATGTAATTAATTAACTACTACCAATATTTCAGTAGAATGTTCATAGTTGAAGTCTCATTGTAAAACTTCAGCTCTTCTCACAACAGCTCTGTGAGGGAGACTAACATTTCCCCTATTTTGAAACCAGGGGAAGCCCAGCCATTCTGTTCTACAAGAAACTCACGGGCCATATGCCTTGTCACACAGAATATCCAAGAACTGATGTCTCCAGTTTAAAAGGATCTCATATCAGTTGATGTGACCTCTGTCTGAGAACCTGGAAAGTTGCAACCTGCCAGAATGGAGACAGACACATGTACATTCACAGGAATATGTGTATGCATCTGTCCTAACACATATATTCCTATGTGCTCTTAAAAAAAGAAACAGAGAACAGATTCACAAACAGTAAAGAACTGTGAATACTAGAGGAAAATAATATTTAGCTTCCCATACAAGTTGCGCATCCCTTATCCACAAAAACAAAATCTGAAATATTCCAAATTATCAAATTACCCACATGGGTGGTTGATACAGTTACACTTTGCTTCCTAATGAAACAAATTTTGTTTCATGCACAACAGTGTCCATTAGTCTATAAGGTGTGTATGACACATACATGAATTTCATGTTTAAACTTGGGTCCCATCTCTGAGATAGCTGATTATGTACCTTTATGCAAATATAATACAGTTATTTCAAAATCCCCTCCAAAAATCTGAAACTCAAAACATTTCTGGTCCAAAATATTTTGAAGAAGGAATATATAAACTTTATTTCTTTATTTTTCAAGGCATACTATTTAAGTTTGTTTTAATATATGAACTGGGTGAGTTTCACCATTGCTAAATCAAGAACAGAAGATACTTGGTGGAGACATAAGCTTAGACACAGTCCTATGTTTGCATGATGGAACTGGATGATGGCACTCCAGACCCATTTCATCCATTACCACTGAGCACCATGTTGGCAAAGAGTTGAAGCAATGCAATAGACATGACCTTCAGTCTCGGTCAGGGGAACAGTTGGAAGGGTACCACTGGGATTTCTAAACTGTTGACTAGTATGAGACACTTTCCCTTTGTAATCACAGTGCAGATGTTTACGTTTATGTAGGGCCTTCCATAAGAAGTGCCAGCTGTTTTTTTTCCAAGTCCCCCCCCCCCAGCTTATTTTGCATGTGCAGGACACTTTTTGCCTCATAAATCATTGCCAAACTTCACAAGAATGCCAAGGTCTTCGCAAGCAGGGAGGAGGCAGAGGAACGAAGCTGTGATGCTTTCGACCATTAGTAGCAGGAAGTCATTGATCTAATTTTAGCTGTGTTTGCTAATTGCCTTCCATGCAACCAGCTACCTGCAAAAGCTGCCTCTCTGTCCCTTAACCTTGAGTTCCTGCCTGGACTGGGGGAGGGGTGGGCTCAATATAGCCAGGCAGTGATAGATTTTTCATTATCAAAAAAAGTTTGCCATTTCCCCTTTTGGAGGCCTGGAGGCTCACACAGAGAAACTAGTTGGGTGAGTGACTGGAGATGAATGACTATTTCCTACCCACGGAGCAAAGGTGGTTCACACTGCAAATTGGTTCTGGAGGAAAGCTTGGCTGTGGGACACATGGGAGGTCTGAAGGGTTAAAAGCAAGCCGATGATCCTGATTGCAGTTTGTTTATTCTCAAATATTTGTTCACTTTCCCAGATGGTGCAATTAAAAAAATCCAAATGGTAAAGTGAAGAACAAGATGTCTCGTGCCAACTTGCCTAGGATAGAAACCTGGCATTTTACATAAAACCTTTCTTATTGCTACTCCATCTGAATGCATTTGAGGAAAGAACAACCTGCCTGCCCACCACATGCACACACCATCTCTAGTTCTATACCTCATAGCGTGAATACTTTGATTTCATTGGTGAACATAGTTCCTATGCCATTTTTTTATAACACTGCTATAGTGTGGTCAGATATTGCATGGCATCTATTCCATACTTACCTGGAGATATACACTGGTTCTAAAACATCATCTATGTAGTACAGCCATACAGTTTTATCAGCTTGGTACGCAATGGAACTTGCATTCCACTAGTTAAGCCCCATATATCATATACTCCAGTGTTGCCTTTTTGCCTGGAGAGGCAGGCAACAGAATAGCTTCTAAAAATGCTAAATAATACTCCTGCCCTCTTTTATTCCCTCTCCTCTTTGTATGGAGGACTCTGGGAAAGAGTGCTGGAGTGGAAAGAGAGCTATTTTGCAAAGAGTGTCAGACTGATTAAGAAATTACAGCTCCCCTGCGTATACCTGGCATCGGGTGGCACTGGTGTGTGAAGGTTTTTGTGGCTGGGCCAACACATTTGGCAAAATAGTTGCAAATACTAGGAATCAGGTGACATGCTGCAGCGTTTTTCAACTACAACTTCTGCTTGGACAGGCTTACTCACCCCATTGGTTGCTGCAAAGAACTTGCAACTTCAAAGAATACTTGATGGAGAGTTGATACATGGTTGGCTAGCTCTTCCCCAGGATGCTTTGGTTATGAAACGGTTGGATGTCGTGCAACACTCTGTAAGGTACTTTGTTCTGTGGGGAGTTAACCTGATATCACAGCTGCATAAATCATAAGCATTTAGTTGCAGTATAATCTATATAAGAGTATACTGGAGACTGGGGCCAAAATTCAGACTTGTACATTTCTGGTACTTTTTAGAATTCAGTACATAGGCTATACAAACAGTGGTTCTTAACCTGTGGGCCGCAGACCACCTGTGGGCTGCAAGGACGAAAATCTGGTCCAAGAACTTCCTTCCTCATTATTTTATTTTATTTATTATCCCTTTCACGCTACTTGCCATTCCTTCCCTCTTGCTGACGATGGCATATGTTCTGTATCAGAAACTAGAGGTGATGTGGTCTATCCAATGCAATTTTCCTTATCAGCACCCCAAATCGAATCTAAATTTGACCAAAATATGATTCATAACCCTTTTGGTACTAATGTTGGAGAGTGCTCCCTGGTCAAAGTGGTCCCTGGTCAAAAAAAGGTTGGGAACCGCTGCTGTACATGAGGCATAAGAGGCATAAGAGGGTTTTCTTGGTTCAGATGCTCCAGTTATAGAATTCCCATCCCTGAAAGTCTTGCTGGCATTGCCCCAGGTCTTGTTTTGGCATGAGATTAACATGAGGCTAATCAGCCAAGCCCTTTGTTCTTTGGAGTTGTAAACTTAACAGCCACCATGATGCAGCGGTTTGAGTGTTGGACTAAGGCTGGATCTACTCTGCCATATGATGCGGTTTCAGAATCTAAATTAACTGCATTAAACTGGAGTATGAGTCCACACTGCCATATAATTCAGTTCAGTGCAGTTAATTTGGATTCTGAAACTGCATTATATGGCAGTTTAGATGGGGCCTAAGACTCTGGGAGGCCAGAGTTCAAAACTCCACCTGGTCATAGAAATTCATTAGGTGACCTTAGACAAATCATATTTTTGACACTGAGGGGAAGGTAGTGGCAAACCTCTTCTGAATTATTTCTGATAAGAAAACCCAAGGTATATGGAAACCATAAGTCAAAGCAGACTAGAAACATATCAAGAGCAAGCTCAGTTTACTTTCCTGGAGCATCCATTGATTATAAGGGGTTGTTGTTTTCATAGATTCACCAAGATCTATGAAACATAATGGGTTACAAATATTGTAACTTGGTGTTTTCTGGTTAATGTTTTGGACTGGGAGTAGGGCAGCTCAGATTCCAGTTCCTAGAACTCTGTAGATTGCCTTGGCCCCATCACCTGGCAGCCTAATTGAACTCCCAGAGTTGTTGGGGGGGAAAAAGACCATGTATACATGCATTCCTATGCTTTTTGGAGTATAAAGACTTGACTTCAGACTACCATTAATAATGTAAATGTTGGTTTCAGACGGCCATTGACAACAACAGCAACAACAACAAGCAGCATAGGGCCAACCACTCTAAGAGACAAGGAGCTGGATCATGAGAACCTTTAGCATTTTGAATCTTTTCTTGTGGAAAATGTGACTCTTAATGAGGAACTTTGTCATATATAGACATAATTAAAATGAAGAGAGATTAGAGAATAAAAAGTGGGAAGGATGTGGTCATTTGTTGTGGTCATCACATCAAGATGGGCAATGTAAAGACAGATAGGGTGAGTTCTCAAATGAAACTTCGAATGCCTTCTAGAGTCTTAGCTTTCTCTTTTTCCCACTTTCTCCCTTGCACTTCTTTTCTGATTTCTCTTCTTGTAAGCTTTACAATAAGGTCAGCTGCAGAGCTGGATCCTGAATTGCAGGGCATGGGCTTTCATGTGCCAGATTGTGCACAACGGCCCCTATGCCAACAGAGGCATTTTCCTCCCAGCCAGGCTGAAGGCTTGCGGACAGAGAGGGCAGTCTCATGCAGATGAGTTATCCAGCCGTATTAGTTTATTCATGACTCATAATGAGCTGATGAAGTACAGGGTTATTTTTAGAGCATTTTAATTGATCACTTTTTGTGTGTCTATGTGTGCAAGTTTTCCTTCTAATGAGAGGGCATTTCCATGGGACGATTAGCTCATGGACGGGGAGAGAGACTGTTTAAAAAGACCAGGCATCCAATTCTACACAACTCTCTCTAAATTTAGCAATGGCTAATTGAAGCGCTTGCCAAGCTGTTAGTCTGTTTCTTTTCCTTGGCTTGGCAGTTGGAAGCCCAGGGGTGTGCAGGACAGTCAAGAAAGTGTGTTTTCCCTTATCAAAGGCTGCTTCATTCTTTCATTAAGTTATACATTGTTTACCTACCACCCTATCCCAATGGAATAGGATAGTAAGTAAAATAATGCAGGTAGTCAAATATGCTATCGCTGCTTCTTGTTCCCAGCACTATTTTTAATTGAGTGTTAGTTGTTTTTTATATGTCCATATGTTGTATTTAATTGTATTTTAAATTGTTTTCATTTTATGTTCCGTTTTAGACACTTTGTGCCATGTGTAATCCACCCTGAGTCCCTTCAGGAAGATGGTGGCAGGATATAATAATAAAGTTATTATAGGGTTGCTGTGAGGTTTCTGGGCTGTATGGTCATGTTTCAGAAGCATTCTCTCCTGACACTTCGCCCATATCTATGCCACACATTCTCAGAGGTTGTGGTGTCTGTTGGGAACTAGGAAAATGGGATTTATATATCTCTGGAATATCCAGGGTGGGAGAAAGAACCCTTGTCTGTTTGAGGTAGGTGTGAATGTGTGAAGCAGACACACAGATATACAAACCTAACTTGCCTAGTTTCCAACAGACCTCACAATCTCTGAGGATGCCTGCCATAGATGTGGGTGAAACGTCAAGAGACAATGCTTCTAGAATATGGCCATACAGCCTGGAAAACTCACAGCAACCCAGTGGTTCTGTCCATGAAAGACTTCAACAACACAAAGTTATTATATTATTATATATTAAAGCAGATATCCATTCTTGAAGTGGTGGTCATCAGTGGTGTCACTATGATTGGTGTCTCCCAGTGTGATAACTCATTGTGTCATGCCGAAAGAGAACTGAGACAGTTAAGAATTTTAAGCACAGCCAGATGGAGTCATGGGAGAAGAAGCTCACATGACTTTGAGGATCATTAAAAGCCGACATACAAGAGAGGAACAAGAAGGAAGACTTGCCTGGCTAGACACAGCACCAGGGATATTTTTATTTTTAAAATTCCCAATACATTTTTGCTGAAAAACTGCTCAAAATAGTGTTGTTATTATTGTATGCTTTCAAGTTATTTATGGCCTATGATGACCCTAATTTATAGACCATCATTTTGATGTCACCCCTTTTGATGGTGTCAGCTAGTGTGGTCCACACACCCCACACCTTTATAGTGATGGCACTGGTAGTCAGCAACAAAAGAATGGTCCTATTTTTCTTTTCTTTTTAAAATATTGGTAGAAATGTGGTTGATCTTTATTCTACTGTATCGAGCTGACAAGCTAAACACATTTGGATCTTTATCCATTTAAAAGGTGAGATGCTCTGGTTGCCATCTGGCCTGTGTTTCATCTCCTGTGTGCACCCATGTATAATTGCTCTCCATTCCTAGTCCCAAAGCTGGTTATTTAGTAGCAAAATGATATCTCTGTCCTTCCTTTCTTTTCTATTGAATGAAACACATTTCCCTTAACTAATTGCTAGGACATCTCCCTGTTATCAATGCTAAAGAATATGAAGGAACTGTACAGTTAAACAAATAAGATGTGTGTTTTGTTTTTTTGTTTGCCACCGGCAAACCTGCAGGAGGGATGGAAAGAATGTTAATAAATCCTCAGAAGAGTCAGAAATAAATTTCTTGAGTGTAAGGAGACTCTGCTAAGAGTAATCCTAGATATGTAGGATTTTTTGCAGTTCAAAACTTATTCTAGGCAAAAAATGTTTATGGAGAAACAGCTTTTTTGTTCAAAACGTTAACACTTCTTAAGAGCTAACGTGTTTTTTGATGCAAAAGCAGCATCATTTTGCTGTGGGAGAAACCTCAAGGTCGCATCAACAGGGAATACGCAAGGCGTTCCTGTAAGACTTTTAAGGACTTTTTCAACTGTACAATCATGTGTTTATGATTCTAGTTTAATTGATAGGTCTACATCCTGTGGAATCCTGGAATTTGGGGTTTAGGGAAGAGTCTATAAAATTCTCAGCCAGACAGCTCCTCTGGTGCCTCTGACCAGACTACAAACCCCAGGATTTTATAGATGGAACAGTGTCTGTTGTTGTTGTTGTTGTTGTTGTTGTTGTTGTTTGTTACCAATTTTCCCCAGGACTAGCAGCCAAAGCAGATCAAGCCTTAAATGCTATACAATAAAAACTACACAATATAAATATTAAAATGTAATTAAATATTGTAATTGTTCAAACAATTATCAAAACTATTTGTAACTATTTTATTACCTCTGCCTATCTGATCATCTTCCAAGGCTATACTAGCATAGGCCCATGAATTACTAGGTTGGACTAGTGAACTCTTCTGTGGTGAGTGCTTTGAATGTGATTTTCCTGCTTCTTGGCAGGGGGTTGGTCTGGATGGCTCACAAGGTCTCTTCTAATTCTATGATTCTGTGAGTGGCAGATTGAACTACCTAAGAGTTAGAGACCCCACTTCTGCATATTACATGAAGGAAAACGGAAACACCTGAAGGCTATGCTACACCCCAGGTCTGCTGGAGCTATCATGCTGGAATCATTTGTGTCTCTGGAATGCAAAATCCTTTGGTTCTGGACCTTGGTGCCAAGAACTGCCAGAGGTAAAAGTGTAAACAAGTTCCAGCTTCTATCTTTGCTGCCTTTTATTTAAGCTGTTCTGTGATGCTGAACAAAAACAGGGTCAGAAATCCAAGCTCTGTATAAGTTTCTCAACTCCCAGAGTTCCTGGTTGTGTTTTGGGTCTGTCAGTCAACACATTTATATAAGTCGGATTGATAAATCAACAGTGAAGAGGAGTGAGGCAAAAATGGACTTAACTTTGCTTAAGTGCTAGGCATTGACTAGCCCTCTGCTGTTTCATTTATTCAACATCTTCCTTCCAGGAATATATGCCTCACTGATGCATAAAAATCAATCGTTTGGCCCATATAGGAAACTCACCCTTTTCCTAGCAACTTATCCATTAATCATGAACTTTTGAGGCAAATATGGACTATTCTAAGCATCCAGGCTGGCATTCTGGAGGACAAAAGCCTGGCACACTCATTCACTCCTCTGTGAATGCCTGCCTGGAACTTGTGACTATGCTGACATGAAAACTCATTTTTAACTGTGAATGTTTCACTTGGTGGAGAAAACAGGCAACACTGGCATCCAGACTCTAATAAATGTAGCATCTCATGCAGCTTTGATTTGGGTTGTTCTTCAACATTCTGGGGAAGCAGTGAGGTGTCTTCAGTGTAACAATGGGAGCAATCAGGTATTTCTTCTTCTGAGAAAGGCTTGGGTAAATGCAGTGTTACCTTACCAGGGTGTTGTTTTATGGAAGAGATAGCTTTCTGCAAGAACAGCCCAATCTCCCCTGGAGCTAAAACAATAGAGCTTCGGACATTTTCAAATGTGGGAAGGGCTCTTTCACTTCTATCACAGTGGACTGGGGGCACTTTGAATTAATAGGAGATGTTCCTGCGGTTCTTGACTCATTGACGTGACTGTGGCATAGCTCTTATACATTTAAGGCTCAAAACAGTACTGCGTTCTCAGAAATTCTCTTTATTTCTCTCCCAGACCTTTCTTTTATATGCATCTGGTGCAATGGGTTAAACCCTTGTCCTGGCAGGACTGAAGACTGACAGGTCGCAGGTTCAAATCCGGGGAAAGTGCAGATGAGCTGCCTCTGTCAGCTCCAGCTCCCCATGCGGGGACATGAGAGAAGCCTCCCACAAGAATGGTAAAACATCCAAACATCCTGGTGTCCCCTGGGCAACGTCTTTGTAGTCGGCTAATTCTCTCACACCAGAAGCAACTTGTGGTTTTTCAGGTCGCTCCTGACATGAAAAAAAACTGCTTTCTTTTATATGCACCTGCCACCACTGCTTACTTATTCCTGGACAGAATAAACCCAAATTAAAGAATCAAAGGCACAAGGGGATACTTGTAGAATTTTCGATTGTACTTATGCCATCCTACAAGAGATAGAAAGAATTTCCCCTTTGAAGATATGGTGATTTGGAGTTTTTGCTTTACTCTCTACTGAGATGTCTTTATTCAACATCTAAGCAAGCTCCTTGCTTTTAACATTATGCATCTTGGCCAGTTTTGCTTCTTGAACTTAGCTTGCCATTTGGGAGCTAAATCTGGTTTGGAGGAACTGTCAGGTCATTTGTGGAAGAGAAGCTAGATGACTTGCTATGGAATCCTGGAATTTGTAGTTTGGGAAGGCACCAGCACACTTTGGCGAAGAAAGCTAAAAACCTGCAAAACTACAACTTCCATGATTTCATAGCATTGAGTCATGGCAGTTGAAGTGATGTCAAACTGCATTAATTCTGAGTGTGGATGTACCTTAGGCCATGTCTACATGAACAATATAAAATGGACACACTGCTAGGTTGTTGCTGGGAGTTTTCATGATGCAAGGCTGGATTCACAGCAGAACTGCTGTATCCAGCCATCAACAGAACATTGGATTTACTCCAGAGCTTTTAGGATTCTTTTGTGGTTACAGACACTTAGATCAGCCTGGATTCTGCCTGATCTACTGTCCACACCTCCAACAGATCCACTGCTGTGTGATGTCATGCCAAGGCACCCAGCCATGTGACCAGAAAAGTGACATCACCAGCAAGACCCTGGCCCAAATGCCCCCTTTGCTTGGCTGGCCAGCTAGAGGGTTTTGGGAATGTTCCTAGGTTGCATTGGAGCAGCTCCAGAGTGCTTTAAATGAGATTACCTGGGCAAGTGCAGAACGTCATTAGATGATGGTTCAGTGTTCCACTTAAACATTATGAAAAACCTTTTTTTACTGTAAGAGCTGCTCAGCAGTGAGCTAGAGTGTTTCAGATTGTGGTAGATTCCTCAGCCTTTGAAGTCTTTTGACTGAAGTTAGATGAGCATCTTTCAGGCATACTTTTGCTGTGTATTCCTGTATGACAGGAGATTGGACCAGAAGGGCCATATGGTCTCATCCAACTCAGATTCTGTTTTTCTGTGATTCCATTACTTGCATATCTGCTCATTATTCCATGTTCTCTTATTCATTGCCTTGCTTTGCTCTTATAATTATCTCAAGGTGTCCCCTACTGCTAAGTTTGGCAGAACTTTGGCTCCTAGACCATGCAGGAAGAATGCCACTTGGGAGTTGCAGAGGGCAGGAGACTATACAGTAAGGAAAGTCCATTCCCTGCTGGCGGTGATGAATGGCCCCTGACATGACAGGATGCTCACTGGGAATGAGAAACAATAGATCCAATTTCACTTGGCCCTCCCCATCTCATTGCTGCCCAAATGCCTGAAAACAGCTGACAGCCGTGAAAGAGGATGAAGGGAGATTAACCCATCCTGTTGAAAGAAAGAATAGACAGCAGTGCATTACATTGTGTCTGTTCCCTCCCAATGGTTCATACTTAATGCTGCCAAGAGTGGGTTCAGTGTGCCCAACCAAGGAGGAAAGAAGCACTTAGAAAGTTTCTTTTTAAAAGTAATTAGTTCCTGTCACTCGTTTAAATATGATTTGTTGTTGTTACCCATTGCAGTGTTTGGAAATTAACTAATTTCTTTCCTTGTTGCATTTATAGGGGGAAATTATACATTAATGTGACATTAAACCATAAAAAGTCCTCTCAAAGTCCCTCTAAACTTTCTTTAAAGGAATTAAATTGTGTGTTGTTGTGGGTTTTCTGGGCTATATGGCCATGTTCCAGAAGCACTCTCTCCTGGCATTTCGCCTGCCTCTATGGCAGGCATCCTCAGAGGATACTTGCCATAGATGCAGGTGAAACATCAGGAGAAAATGCTTCTGGAACGTGGCCACATAGCTTGGAAAACTCACAATAACCTAGTGATTCCAGCCATGAAAGCCTTTGACAATACAGATTTAAATAATAATTAGAAATTGTGGCTTATTACGACAATACAGGCACTTTGTTGCTACTTGCTACACGTTGTTCTCACTTTGTTTTCATTAGTAACTATGTTACCTGTACCTCCTTCCTTGCAACATCTATTTGGGAGAACCTTAACCCTTATGTTCTGTGATGCTACCTACCCAGAGGGCAATCCGAATGCCATTCCCAAATTATTAAAACCTAACAACCAATGCTAACAGTGATATCCTATATGTACTAATTTGAAGTAAAGCCCAATTATATCTGGCTGCTTTAGAAACTAGTGAAGTCAAGAAAAAAGTTCATGATGGTAAGTACCATCCAGTCACAGAACAGATAACAACAGAAGATTACTTTGGGTTATTATGTTTTATCGTTTAAATATGATTTGTTGTTGTTACCCATTGCAGTGCTGAGGCATTGAATGTTTGCCTTTTTATTTGCTTGAAATCTGCCCTGAGTCCCCTTGGGAAGATACGGTGGAATATAAATAAAGTTTTATTGTATTATTAATGGTAGAGTTTCCTTCTTAAAGGGTGGTTACGCAGAGATTGGACACCCCCCCCCCTTTCCTCCCGGAGTGCTTTAACAATAGCCAACACACATTCTGGTGTCTCAGAGCTCTAATTCTGGGAATGTTTGGCCTGCCAATTCCAAAAATCAGTTTTCACTTCACTTCACTTTATTTCTTAATTTGTCGCTCTCCACCAAGGTGCTCTGAGTGACTTACAGTCTAAAATAGCATTTACACAATATAAAAACATTCAACAGTGACTATCTGGCAAATTAGATCTGATTACTTAGTTCTCCCCTATCAGCTCTGGTTTTTGAGATACAGAACATATGCCATCTACCAGAAGCCATCTGTGTGCTCATAGAAAACCATGATAACCATATCTAAGAAACTAGAGCTGGTGCAGTCTAGCCAATGCCATTTTCTGAATCAGTGTCCCAAATAATTCCACAAACAGGCCTAAAAACCAAGGTGACTTTGTTTTGTTGGACTGTGCTATGTATTCCTGCATGCCAGGGGGATGGACTAGATGGCCTCTGCACTCCTTTCTAACAAAATGATTCTATGATTCTGTTCTGTGGAGGCAATTTCAAGTGGGTGATCTCATCTCAAGCTACTTTTACTATTGAGACATACACAACTCTTTCTCAGTTTCTTTCTGGGCAATAGCTTTGACTCTTAAGAGACTCCTATTCTGATTTCTCCCAGTTTTTGTTATTTCTGTGTTGTTTAATCATTGTAGGATAGAACCTGGAGCCAGGGATTCAACCATGTTGATTTGCCTCAGAGCTGCCCCTTTACATGAGAAGTGGTTATTGTTAAAGTAAAAGATCAAAAATCCATGATGGCATTGTGGACCAGAGAGACAAATATTTTCTTAAATAATAGAATTTGAAGGCAGAATTAATTTATGGAGATCTCAAACAGAAAGGACAATTCAAAATGGTTTTTTTAAAATATATATGTTACTTAAATAAAACTTGCTGTCAAATTCTCACAGAGAAAAAATAGATATTAAACAGTGGTAGGCTAGAGTGCTTGTTGGAAACTAAGCCATTAGTCTTATTCATCACATTTGTATTTATTTTATTTTTTGGTAAATTGTTGTACAATGTTATCTATCCTAAAGAGTACAATTTGGATGGCTGGGGACAGGCAACAGGAGGCAGTCAGATATTAGAAACCATGAAAATGTGGATTCAACAAACTGCGTTGGTTTAGATGACATGACAAGTCAGAGATCTAGTTTTTTAGTTAGAAGCAACAAGCTGATTCCTGCTGCCTGCTTTGCCTCATACGTTGTCTGCAGTAGAGTGCCACATTTCTCCCCAACACTCCAGAAGAGGATTCCCAGATTAGCTTTAGGTATTCTTGTGTGATGTACATTGAGACAATGCAGAGCAGGCAGCTCTGCCTGAGTTCACATGATATACTGCAATTGTTCAACAGTCTTCTGCTCATAACTGATAAGCCAGAGTTCTTAGGGATTCCTGGCTTACTGTGTCTTCCCAACTGATCTGTGTTAAAGCCAGGAGCCATACTAGAAACTAAGCAATGAGTTGTAATCAAGGAGTCAGTCTATGTGAGGCAGAGACTAGAGTAATCTATCAGTACACATAATCTATCTATCTATACACATCTATACACATAATAAAAGTGAAAGAAAATATGTATGTGTGTATGTGGCTGGGGTGCCCACTTTCACAGACAGGCTCCCGCTTCCACAAACAGCTTTAACCCACAGCACTGAGGAGCCACCAAAAGCACTCCTTCCAATGACATTTCAGGTTATAGTGAGTGCCATGAACATGTAGCCCAACCCCTGCCAATGTCCTCCCCAAACACCATACTGCCCACCACCCAAGGAATGCTTTCATTTAGGAACAATTTCATCCTAGATTTTATGTGTTTCCTCTACCACAGATGTTCCAGTGTTTCTTACTCTCTCCATTGGTGTAGAATTTGCATTATCCCACCCACTTAACCCTTTCCTACTCTTTTCCACTCTGTTTGCACAACAAACAAAGCAGATCAGCAACTAAACATACTGGAGAGGTTTGGGGGATTGACTCCACATGATGGAAGTTGTAGTTTAATTTGCATCAAAACAGAGTGCTGTGACTTCCACAGACAATGGATCTCAACCATATTTGGCACGCAGAACTCCCATGACCAACAAAAAATACTGGATATGATTGGGGAAAATTGACCTTGATTTATAGGAGTTGTAATTCTCCTAAATCCAGAGAGCACTATGAACCCAAAGAAAGATGAATCTGGATCAAACGTGGCATGCATACCCAATATGTCGAAATATGAATATTGGTGGAGTTTGAGGGGAATTGCCCTTGACATTTGGATGTTGTAGGTGCTGGGATTTAAAGTTCACCTGCAATCAAAGATCACTTTGACCCCCATTAATGATGGACCTGGACCAAACTTGGCACACAGAGCCGCTATGACAAACAAAAAATAATGGAGGGCTTTGGGGTGAATTCACCAGGATTTGGGGGAGTTGTAGTTAACCTATATCCAGAGAGCACCATGATCCCAAATGACAATGCACACATGCTGATATGCCCAAATTTGAATTCGGGGGGGGGGGGGGTTGACCTTGATTTTTGGAGTTGTAGTTCACCTACAACCAGAGAAACTGTGAACCAAACCAACGATGGACCAGGATCAAACTTGGCAAACGGAACCACCATGACCAACTGAAAATACTGGAGGGATTTGGAGAAAACTGACCCTTATTTCTGGGAGTTGTAGTTCACTTACATCCAGAGACATTGTGACCTCCACCAATGATGGATCAGGACTAAACTTGACACACAGCACCCCCAAGACTAACTCAACCTACTGGAGGAGTTTGAGGGGAGTGACACACCATAGTGGGAGTTATAGTTTACTTTACAGCCAAAGAGCATGCTGAACCCCACCGAAGATGCATCTAGAGCAAACTTGCCCAACGTAACAAACTTTAATTACTGATGGAGTTTCTCAGGATTAACCTGGCATGATATGAGTTGTAGGTCACCCACAACTTTATGCATTTTGTAAAATAAAAAAAATGACTTTTTCAAATAACCCGGGCAACACTAGATACCCAAGCTAGTATATATATAAAAAAGTGGGAGAACAGGAAGAGAGCAGGAAGGTTACCTATGCCACCAGCCACGAATATATGGGAGTACACTAATTTATTTATTTATTTATTTATTTATTTATTTATTTATTTACAGTATTTATATTCTTTCCTTCTCACCCCGCAGGGGACTCAGGGCGGATTACAATGTACACATATATGGCAAACATTCAATGGCAATTTGACATACAACGTATAAAGACATACACAGAGGCTATTCAACTTTTTCTGGCCGCAGGGGAGCTGTTGCTTTCGTCCATCTGCGACACTGATGAAATACTTCCGCATTCCCTGCATGCTTTTTGCTGGAGTGCTTTGCTGGAGTCTTTTTTATGGCCTCATAAATTAGTTAATTTAGCCTTCCCACACAAGGTGGTACCTAATTTTCCTACTTGACAGATGCAACTGTCTTTCGGGTTGCAAAGGTCGACCACAGGCTACACAATTGGTTGGAAGCCCACTCCAACCCGGGCTGGCTTCGAACTCATGACCTTTTGGTCAGAGTGATCTTAATGCAGCTGACACTCAGCCAGCTGCTCCACTATCCCAGCGCTATCCTTCCTTGGGCCCAGTAATGAATTTCTATCCTGTCCACTACATCTATCCTATGCCATTTCTTTCTTCCAGAGTTCTCTGTCTCACACCCTCCGTGGGTCCTTCACATTTGCAAACATACTCCATTTTATTACCCTAGCTTAGAGACCATATAGGTACAAATGAACATACAAGCTGGGATCCTCAGATATTGAGTAGTTTATCCATTTAACAAGAGCACCTGCCCTCTGACTGCCATCCTTTTCATTTTTGGCTTCAAGAGTAGTCTATCTATGAGAAGAAGAAAGAAGAAGCATGGAGACTGCTATCACCTTGCTGCTTCTGAAGGCCTTGGTTACTTTAGCGACATGTTTGGCCAGGAGCTACAATGCTGGGGGAAGAGGAGGGGGCTGTGTTTGTCTCCTCCTGCCAAGTCACGCTTGAGTCTCTTTGCAGCTGCGATGCTGTTGGTATCTGCGTATGCCAGTGTGTTTGTGTGTATTGGGAGGGGGGTCTGCAGCAGGCTAAGTGGATTGATGTTTATTTTGATAATGAGTTCTCGATGTGTTCACAAACTAATAAAATCAACTCATTAGGAGGAAGCATGTTTAATTCAGAACTTAGCTGTTGGGAGATTCCCCAGCAGTGGCTGATGGGTAATTATTTTAGCACCCTTGCCAGAGAATATATCGTGTCTGTCAACACAGACAGGCGGGCAGAGAATAATGGGGCAGAAAATGCAGTCTGATCCCTTTGTCCTAATACAAGAACGACTGTCTCTGACATTTGCCTGCTAGGGAAGGCTTCACAAGATATGGTGAGGAGATTTTCTCAATGCCTTGAATTTGCAAGCTTGATCTGATATGAACTTGCTTTATTTAAGAGAGAGGCAGAGACAGAAACAGGGGAGTGAGCCAGAAAGAAGGGGAAGGAAAGAGGAAATTCCAGACCAAATTTCACATGAAATTAACTAGTGAAAGATTAGTCTGGAAAATGGTATGGATGCTACCAATATTCAGACTTAATTTCATTATCCACTGCCTTGGTTTTACAAGTAAGGACACTAGAGAGTCCAATGGTTCTAGTTTGTCCAATGGTTCTAGTTTGGAACAGAAGGCCTAGAGCAGGCATGGGCAAACTAAGGCCCAAGGGCCAGATGCTGCTCCCTGGGTGCTTACCTCAGGCCCTCCTCATTTTCCCTGTCCTCTCAGCATAAGGACACGATAGCCTGCCACATCCTTATGCAGAAAGGACAGGGGAGGAAGGCACACAGCAGCTGAGAGCCCTTTGTAGCAATCTTAGCCACAGCATGTCTCGCCTTCCTCCTGGCATAAGGACGTGTGAGTGTCCCCATCCTGATGCCAAGAGGACAGCCCAAGGAAGGCACAAAGTGGCTAAGAGCCCCCCCCCCCCCCGGAGTGCTCTCGACTGTCAATTGTCTTGCCCTCCTCCCAGCATAATGCCAAGAGGACAGCCCAAAGACTGGAGAGGAGGATTGGGGAGGAGGATCAGGGCAGTTGCCGCATGCCTCATTTTCCTCCTGGAATAAGGATGGTATGAGCAGCCCCATCCTTATGCCAGAAGGACAACCTGAGGATGGGGCCCTGCCCCACCCTCTCCTGGCCCCACCCTCTCACAGGCCCTCTCCCTCCCTCGCAGCCCGATCCTCTCGGATGGGCCCCCAATGCGGCCCCAAGGCAAAAATGTTGCCCATGCCTGGCCTAGAGGGATGACAAATTAGGAATGAGCTTTTTGATAGAGCTAAAAGTCTCATGTTTTGAGGCTGGAATGACAGCCTTTAAGCTACTAGAGCTGGTGTTGTGTTTGCTGGGATCACCATTCATTCCTAGAGCAGAGAAGAGAATAAAGGTGAACACCTTAATGACTCTTATGAATGAAAAGCGAGATCCCTGGATTTCTCAGGTCATGTACAAATTCAAGATCTTCAACAGATAAGATCTTGCTACTTTCTGTGCTCCGGTCTCCGGGTCCTGCACTGGCTGTAGCTCTTGGGTATATTTCCCTAAGTGACCCAAAATTAGAGAACACTAATGACAGACTGGCCCTGCCCCATCCAAGAAATGTCTAATTCAGTTTCCCCTGGCTTACTGAGATGGAGTGGCTGTTGTTTTTGTCTGCTGCTATTGTCTCTTTTGAGGCAGAGAGAGATTTTATTTTTTCCTCCCTCCCTCCTTTGTCTCAGTCTGTCCTTCACCTGCTGCAGTGACAGAGACACCAGTGCACTAGATAAATTAGGTTTTCCTACTAGACCTACTTATAGGAAACCATTCAAAGTTAAGGTAGTGAGGGAAACTAGAGGTCAGGGCCATCCTGTTGATGTGGCACATCAACAGATCAGGAAATCTCAATCTTGAACCTCTCCTATTATGAGGTTACTAGGTAGTCATAAGCAAGTTAGAGGCTATCTATCCATAATCTAGAGCAGTGGTTCTCAACCTGTGGGTCCCCAGATGTTCTTCCTTTCAACTTCCAGAAATCCTAACAGCTGGTAAACTGTCTGTGATTTCTGGGAGTTGTAGGACAAAGCACCTGTGGACACACAGGGTGAGAACCACTGATTTAGAGCTTGTGAAACAAGCTTAATAGCAGAGGCATTTTATCCTACCACCCTTTTGACCGCTCGACCCATGGGCTGCCACAGGCAATAATAACATCATCCTATTTGGCAAGGTTATGCAGCGCACGCAGCACACATAGCATCAGATGAACAGTTTTGTTTGCTTCCAAAGCAACTGGGCTTACTTACTTAGGCGATCCCTCGTTGTTCGAGTAGGATTGTCTTCCAAGATTGGTGTACTGGCGGTCAGTCCGTAGGTGACTGTGGAGCCCTGTTCTTGATCAGCATGTTCTCCTGCAGTGAGGGCATTGGTTTCCAGGTGGAAGGCGGTCCTGGTCAGGGTTGGCTTGATGCGCCTTCCTCTTGGCATGTTTCTCTCTTTTGCCCTCCATTTGTGTCTCTTCAAATTCTACAGCACTGCCGGTCACAGCTGGCCTCCAGCTGAAGCGCTCAAAGACCAGAGCTTCCCAGTTCTCCGTGTCTATGCCAGAGTTTTTAAGGTTGGCTTTGAGCCCATCTTTAAATCTCTTTTCCTGCCAACCAACATTCTGTTTTCCATTCTTGAGTTCCGAGTAGAGCAACTGCTTTGGGAGACGGTAGTTGTGCATCTAGACAACATGGCTGGTCCAGCGGAGTTGATGGTGGAGGACCACCGCTTCAATGCTGTTGGTCTTTGCTTCTTCCAGCACGCTGACATTTGTCCGCTTGTCTTCCCAAGAGATTTGCAGGATTTTCCGGTGGCAACGCTGATGGAATCGTTCTAAGACCTTTTAGGAGATAATAAAGATATGAGGTGTATGTCTTATAATGGACTACAAATGGAAATCTGTTACAGTTCATACAGAAGGGTGTATTTGTAATCGTATCCACTCCAGTTGTGTGGGATGCATTGATCAATACTTTGGGCATATTCCAAATAGAGTGCTCACAGTTTGATCACACCATGGTTCCTAGTGAAATAAATGCAATTCATTTAAAAGTGTATTTATAACCAAACTTAATCACATAGATTCGAATGAGTGTGTGGCAAACCATGTTAGACTCGCAGATTATATGTGGTGTAGCTTACACTCATTGAAGCCAAGGTTGATTCACCCTGTTTAAAATTTAAGATTAGCCCAGATGTGTCAAAAAGTATCAACACAGACTTTTAACGGAGCTGTAGAAAAAGCCACTAGGTGGTTTTGAGAAAGCCATTCTCTTCTGCTTATTTATAGTAGCTATCAGTCCCAATGGTTGTATGAGGGACGGTGTGTTATATGTGGTTTTCATTCCCCAACAATCAGAGGTAAAAGCTCTTGTTATGCCTTTTGTAAAGTCTCTTCTTCTTTGATGCCATTATAAAATTTGACTTTCACAGTATCCCATGGCAACAGGTTTCAAAGAGCAATCAATTGCTGAACAAAAAAAGTAACTGCATGTTGTTTGCATGGAACTTGCCACCTCTTAATTTCTTCTAGTGTCTAGCATAGCTGCATTGTAAGAAAGCTTAATCTTTAATTTACTTTCCCTTGCTCCTCTTGTGGTACATAGAAAGGACAGCAAGGTTAATCAGCCCAACTACTTCTCGAGGATGGGGCGGGGGCGGGGTAGTAATTGGAGGAAAGAAATAGACTTCTCTTTGGCAGTCTAGGGAAACAATAATGTTTGAAGAATCAAAATACAGAAAATTGGTTAGGTGGGAAGAGAGGGAGGCTATATCTGCAAGTGTGATGGATATTATTTCCCAAATCAAATGGAAATTGCCAAGTTACTCAACAGCTTAAAAGCAGTATTGCTTTGTGTACAGCAAGTAAATAAACTGAACAATTTATTTTCACTACCTGCATTTGAGATGAAGGCACTTACTTAGAAATCTGCCTCTTAGAAGAGAGCACAGTATTGGATGAAAAAATGCTGTCTAGCAGGCTAATGAAATTTCAAGAGTCCAAGTATTGAAACTGAAAGCAGATTTCTATCCCTTTTCCTGTCTTTACAACTGAAAGGCTGGAAAATGTGAAGATAATTTTGGCTGAAGCTAGTTAGTCACTCTCAGTGAGTCTGGATCTCCCAGATGAAGCAACTGTCTCTGACGCCTAATTTCAGAGTTTACAAATAACTAGTGTCAATTAATGTGTGATGTGTAATTGCTTCTTTTCCCCAGTAACAAAGATACAGCTGTGATTGTAATTTAGCATGGCAGAACTTTACTACTTTTGTGGTTTAACGATAGGGTTTTTCTTGATTTTACAATTTTATAGACCTGGCCTCGGAGCCCCTGGTGGCACAGCAGGTTAAACTGAGCTGTTGAACTTGTAGACTGAAAGGTCAGTGGTTTGAATCCAGGAACGGGGTGAGCTCCCGCTGTTAACCCCAGCTTCTGCCAAACTAACAGTTGGCAGAAAACATGCAAATATGAATAGATCAATAGGTATTACTCCGGCAGGAAGGTAACAGTGCTCCATGGAGTCATGCTGGCCACATGACCTTGGAGGTGTCCAAAGACAATGCAAGCTCTTTAGGTTAGAAAAGGAGATGAGCACCAACCCCCCAGAGTCAGACATGACTAGACTTAACATCAGGGGAAAACCTTTACCTATATCTGGCCTCATTAACTGGTAGAAGAGAATTATCACTTGGTTCAAATGATGATTTCTGCTATGCCGTGTGCTATCTCCTCCTGTTCTGGTATAAATATTTAACAACAACGAGAAGGGTGCATTTTGTATCAGTGGCCCACAGCTTGTCAATTTTTAACCAACTGTTTTAATTATGTTTGAGACATGAGAAAATAAGGAGTTACACTGGAAATTTGAAATTATAGTAGCAACTAACTGCTGGAGAACTTTGGGTTATAGTAATTTAAAAGTAACTTTTCACACTGTACTTTTTACTTCTCATGGGAAGTTGTGTAATATATCACAGATTCATTCCTGTGCCTCTGGAATTTTTTTGCATATACCTTATATACTCATGTATAAATCAAGAAATTTTAAATCAAAAAATCGACTCTCCTAATCCTGACTTGACTTGTCTATGCATCACGTTGACTACTGTATCTTAACTCTTAGCACAAAAAAGTAACCATTCCTTTCCCTGAGTAGAGAAGTGAAAGGTAAGAGCTTAGTCCAGCCCAGGAAAGGCTAAAAGAAGTATGAACCCTCATCACATAGCTATTCAATCCACTATAAATGCTGAGACTGCCTCCTGCAGAATTCTGGGGCTTATAGTTTAGGGAAGGTCAGGGCTTCTCTTGATGACCAGTTTAAAGGCCCCTCCCTAATCTACAAACCCTAGAATTCTGCAGGAGGCAGTCCCAGCATTTAAAGTGGATTGAAGTGGGAAAATGCTCAAGTGTGATGAGGCTACCGTCATAGTGTTGCTTCTGGACTTTTTAATGCCTAGGCAGGGACATGGCAGCAGACAGGGATGGCTAGCTCTCTGAGTGCATTGGTTTTTCCCCCTTTCCAAGGAATGACTCCCAACATACCCACAGACAGACCATATCAAAATCTACAATTTGGTCTCCAAATCCTACCTGTGGCTTATACATGAGGTCGCCTTAAACAAAGAAGTAGACCTATGAAATGGCAAATAAAGCATCAATTTGAAACAATGCAGACTGAGTCAGTCTAGACCTACTTAGTAAAATTGTAAACTATATTTTGGACCCAAAATGTTGTGTTTTCCAAAACGGACTTAACCCTATTATTGGAGACTGCGACAAAGCAATCAGGCTGAAGTGTCAAACTCAGTTCTGTTGGCAGCTCACCTCAGTAAAAACATTTGAAAGCCACTTATCTAAGATTAATTTAATTAAATTCTGCATATGTTGATTAAAAACCTAGATGAGATACTCGGGGATTCTATCCAAATTAAAACAACAATTTAGCATTATTTAGACACATGTGGAAAGGATTATACTTTGCGGTTTCATTTACCATGCTAATCTTGAGTGGCAAATTTCCACTCGGCATTTCCTGGCTATAAGTTGCATGTGTGTTTCCATCCTGCCTCAGGAGGCAGAGGTCTTTTAAAAGCAGAAGACCCCCATGTTGTATTTCTATGCCACATTTCCTAGTCTCAGTCCTGGTAACCGGAGGGCAATGATGGCTTACCATTGAGAGCTAGGTAACTGTCAAATGTCAGGGTGGTCCTGTATGCAGTTCTGCTAATGTTTTTACTTGACCTTCTATTCATCAGAGCTTTTTGATGTTTCTCCAGGCAGTTTGGAGGTATGACTCCATTATTTTCTTCTATGTGCATAATAAGAGAAATTAGAGTCTGTTAGACTAAATGAAGAAGAGGCAGCACCCCCTCAGAATAAATAGCTTCCTTCCATTCGCTGGAAAAGAAAATATGTGTTTGATTTACATGTCAGAACTGGTACTCTCAGCATGAAGCAGCATTTTGCTGCAATTTGGCAGTCAGGCAGAAATCATTTTTGGCTATAAAAGAGACTAATATGGAAATGACAACTGGGCCATTTCCAGTGCAACATTTCAGTATATGTGTGGCAAGGAGGGATGGGATTTTCCCAGTTTCAGAGGTGGCTTGGGAATGACCTGAGTGCATCTAGAATTCAAAGATGTTGATACTTGGACCTTCTAATGCTTGCATCTCAAACAGTTGGGTTTTTTTAGAAAGAGAGAGCTGAGAAAATAGAGGTGACTCCAAGATACAAACAGCAAGTCACCCACTCTCTCTTTGTCCTCTTATCTACAGACTGAACAGTCTGGCAGAGATTGCAGCCTCTCTGAGGGTCTGGCTTTTCACCAGCCAGTAAACCAGTGTGTGTTTCAAACAGTTTGATCATTGTGCTGTTTTCAAGTGCCTTTGTCAAAGATTATGCTTCGAATTTTGAATTGTGTGATTTTATTTTTAAATTAATTCAGCTAAGACCCTTCACTTACATCATTTGTATTTGGTTTGTACTAGAGAGATATCTGGTATACAATTGTTTTAGTGTTACTGTTAACATGCTTTTATGATGGTTATGTACGTTGGTTTGTGACACTTTTGTTAAAGTCGCAGTGGCCATAAGCCTGATGCAAACAGAATTTGATTTAATTTATTTGAAACATCTAGATTGACTTTCTTAGGGTGCACTCTATACTGAAAGGGGCCTGAATCAGCTTTGTGGTAGTTACATGATGCACAAAGCTGATTTGGCTTAATGTGGGCCAAGACCACTTAATATAACCAAGAACAAAGTCAACAAAAGTCCCAGAATACTCTGGAGCAGACGTGCTGAAACTGTGGCTCTCCAGCAGTTTGGGCCCCCAACTCCCAGAAGCCCTAGCCAGGTTGTTCAGTGACCAGGAATTCTGGGAATTGGAGGCCCAAACAACTGGAGGGGTGCAGTTTGAGGATGCCTGATTTGGAACTTTCCCAAAGACTTTGGGCATGTGTAATCAAGGAAGAGGACAGGGTTGGTTAGACTGCCATCCCACTTTCTCTAAACTTTGGTAGCATTGGTACAGGAGATAGCACCGACCTTTTCCCCTTTGACCTGCCATTTGCAGTGCACAGCTGGCACAGAAATGTCCTTATTCCTCACTTGGCAGCAAGATGGGAGTGATGCCATGTTATGCTGTGGATATCATCACTCTAGTGGGCACCACAAATAGCAAATCAACAGAGACAAGGTAGGAATCATAGTTGAGCAGACGTCACTCAGCAGATGTCACCATCCAGCTCCTGGGGCAGTTTGGAGCCATGCAGTGTAGCCTTTATCCAGCTCCCAAGCTGATTCAGAATATAGCCTTCAACAGTGCTGATCCAGAGCACCCCACTTTGGACCTTCATGGTTGTTTTTGTCTTGTCAAGATGTACTCTTAATGGTCATAGTTCCTCATGTATATATTTGTTGTATCTTACATTTCCACCACTGGCTCTTATTCGTGGCAGCAAACAGCAATAAAATAAGAATTTGCTGTTTTGTACAATCACAAGAACAAAATAATGATGAGAACTTTAAACTACATAGGTAAAATGTTGGTAATAAAATAGCATAGGGTCATCAGAAATACAATAAAAGAAAAATAGTTCCCACCTAAGCTTTCAGGAGCTTATAGTTAACCATTTGACAGGCAGGGGAGACAGAACACAAATACACGGGTAAGAAAATAACATTTTGAATGAAAAAAATAGAAAGGCAACAAGGGGGGGAGGTTCTGTAAAATGCCATTACAGATATCTAGTTCCATTTCAACAGAAAGCCAGGCTCAGGGATTAAAACCAAAGCTTTGAGGAGGAGGAGGTTTTTAAGAAGGCGTCTCAAGGTTGTTGGCCTTGTGGCTTAAATTCCAGAGATAAGCAAACATTCCTGCCAGGAGTAGCCATTTCAAACTAGAGGAAGATAATTCTGTGATTTCCAGACCCAAATAAATCATGATACAGAGAAGATAATGTCAATCTATCCAAGACGTCTGCTTTATAACAAATAGATCAGTGTATTGGAAATGTATTTCAGCCCAGTTCACCTTTGGGCAAATCTTGGGTATCAGCTGGACAAAACCTGTCAGTAGGACTTTGAGGTTTAGAAATGACAGAAATAGCCTAAGTATTGTAGTGGCGTTTGGTAAAGGGCATCCAAAGCTGCTCATGTTCTTAGCCACAGTGGCCATTTCGGGAGAAGCTTATTGCTGTCGACGTGACCTTTCTTCCATCATGGCTGTTAGCGCTCAGTCGCCTGACATTCCCCATCACCTTTAACAAGCATCACATAGACTGTCGCCCTTTCCTTACCCTCCAGGCAGGCATTTATGTAGACGGAGAACCTGGACAGAGAACTAAATGGCAGCTCTTAGATCAAGGGCCAGAATACTTTTTTCTCAATTCACCTGATTCTTTCCCAGATGGGGACTTTGAATATGCGTACATGTCCCTTTCCTAAAGGAAACAGATTGAGGAGAAGTGCTTGACACATACACATCAGTCTGGTATGTGTGTTTTTCTCCATGTCTGAAATGAGAGTACTCAACTGCACTATGAACATGCCACCATGTCATAGCACAGAGGGATATGAAAGGACAGAGAAGGGTCAACTGGAACGGTAGAAACATGGAGACAAAGAGGAGGATCTCTTGGCATGAACTTACCCTTCATGCTAACTAGATGAAGAGAACGCAACTTTGCATTCCTCCAGATTTTGTTAGAAGACCATTCCCATCAACTCTAGGTAACAATGAGAGCTAATGAGAGCTGCAGTCTAGCACTATGTTTTGACTTACATCTGTAATGAGAAGGACTAAGTTAGCTCTTTTTGAAAGTTGTTTGCCAGATAATATGAAATCCTACATGAATTGAGGGGAAGTCTGCAGAAATGAGGTCATTCAACATCACTCACCAACCCTCCCTCCCCTCTTCTCTCTCTAATGTGTATTCTGTCTTCTTCCAAGACCTTCAGACCATGTTCAAAGGTTTTGTTCAGTGTTATGATTATGAAACTTTTAAAAGTAGGTAAGGCTGAAAATGACTCATCTAAGGTCATCTGATATCATGCCAATCAAATATAGATGTCAGTGATCCTTCATTTTGCCCACCACTTTAGATCTCCAACTTCACACTAATGCCTTTGCCCTGTGACCCATATTAACTGACCCAGACTTGAGGTATGGGCCATGGATTCATGGATACATTTTAATATATTTTTGTTTGCTTTCAATGCTGGGCACTGGGATAAAGCTAGTTATACTTGTAGAGATCTTTCTGTACATTTGTGGCCAAAGAAAAAGCAGAAGTTTTGATCATGGAGGCAAGTCCTATGGATGTATAGTTCAACTCCCTTATCCACAGACTCAATATGCAAGGTTTCACTTACATGTGCTCCAAAAATTTTCCCCCACAGACTGTTGGTTCTCAACCTGTGGGTCGCCAGACATTTTGGCCTTCAACTCTCAGAAATCCTAACACCTGGTAAACTGACTGGGATTTCTGGGAGTTGTAAGCAAAAAACCTGGGGACCCCCAGGTTGAGAACCATTGTTCTAGGTTCTCCATGCATGCTTCAAATTAAAATATAATCACAATGTAGGGTGTGCTGTTATTCCTAACTTCAGGTATTTATGAAGGGTTTCAGAATGTATCCTCCATGGATATGGAGTCCTACTATATTATACAGCAGGCATGGGCAAACTTTGGCCCTCCAGGTGTTTTGGACTTCACCTCCCAAAAATCCCATCCAGCTTACCAACTGTTAGAAGTTGTGCTAGTTGAAGTCCAAAACACCTGGAGGGCCTAAGTTTGCCCATTGAAATAGATGACGTCACACATCTGTCTCAATATTTTAAATAAACGTCTGAAAATAACCTGATATATATATGATTCTCTGTAGTTATGCACTCTTCACTATTAGCAGTGTGACGGCACGAGTGACGCCACCTATGTATAGAACTGTTAGTTGTAAGATTTAAACTGTTGTATCATGCTTAATCCTGCCCTTTTTTACCCTGCTTATGTATAGTTGTATGGATTGGTTGCTTGTAGCTGTCAATCAGTACTGTTTGGCTCCACCTCTTCCTGCAAGAGGGGAGGATTTCCTTTTTCTTTTCATTCTGCCATCAGAGTTCCTGCAACATGGACGTGAGTAAGAGACTTGATTCTAAAGGACCCTGATTTAAGTTACCTCTTAGCACCAGTTCTGAGGTTTTTTACCCCTGGGACTCATGCTTTATGTCCAGATCATCCTGGACAATTATTGAGGAGACCCAGGCGCCTTCAAGCCAGTTCTTTTGGCACCAAAGGAAGATCCTGAGTCTTCAAAACATAGGCCATCTGAACTGGGGTTGTGGTTTGCTCCGGCATTCACAGCCATTGAGGAAGGAGGAAACTTGGTGAGGCTTCTCAGCTTCAAACCCCTTGGACCCAGGACTAACTGAGACTGTAACGTATGTTTTCCTTCACCCCTCTAAAGTTTTCCAGCTCGTTGCTTTGAAGAAATGACTTTGTGATAAAACTTACCTTGAGGTATTTATAGCGTTTTGGGTTTTTTGGGAATTCCAGTTTCCTATAGGAGGACAAGAAGCAATCCCTTGGGGGGGAAGGTGCCATGTCCATCCCTCCTTCATTAAGACTAATAGCCCCCAAGCGCGACGGCACAAGCAGAGTGAAGTGCTAATTAATAAAGTGTCCAATAAAATATGATTTCAGATTACAGCTGTGTTAACTCTTATTTACCATAATTTCAAAAAGGTAGATCATTTACATGTGGTATAGTGATTTGAAATGGAAGAAGGGTTTGTCAGATGGTTTGAGATTTTGAGACAATCAAGATGCATTTTTGTGTTTATGGCCATGGGAGGCACAAGCATGCAAGCACCTGCCCCTCTCAAATCTTTGCCCAGCCTTGGTTATAAATTTGTAGCTTAACATATCTGGAGGGTACCAATTTAGTGAAGATATAAATACATGAAGAGCACGAAGTGGCCTATGAGAACAGCTCATCTTCTCTACCTAATTCCTGCTTTCTTCACTGGGAGCCAGTTTCTGATATCCTTTCGTGTTTCTTTGGGGTTGAGAAGGCATCAAACAAAGAAAAGAGAAAAAGAATAACGAAAAGGTTCAAAGTGTCCCAAGATATCCCAGAGTCGGGGCTTTAAAAGATAACCACCAGATATCATGAAGCTTAGAGTTCCTTCTGTGTGTGTGTGTGTGTACTTGCATAGAATATATCAGTAAACAGAATAGTAAAAACTTTTCATTCCCTCTTGAGCTATTTTCAGGCTGGGTGGAGAACTATTTACTGCAAGCAGGTGCAAACTATTCATTCAAATCTGACTTTTTTCACTGTTTTATGACTCATGGTTGTTTTGCATTTATTGTTTTCAGTTTATGTAAATATACTACATTGAAAGTTGTGAGAATTCCATTCTGACTTATATATTTTTTAGCTTTGCTCACATGTTATTTGTTTGAGCAGTACCTAGTAATTTTTAAAATATATGTTGAAATTCAGTTACGATTTCAATTATTTATTTGAAATATGTTCATTTATTAAGCTGATGGGAGAATAAACACACAGGTGAATTTTGAGTGTTGCCCTGAAATACCAGTACTGGTGCATCTGAGAAGACAGTGGACCCTTGGAATCTATTGGGGTTTAGTTCCAGGACATCCTATGGATACAAAAATATGTAGATGCTCAACTCCAATTATATATAGTGCCATAGCAAAAATCAAGTTTCCCTTTTTGGAATTTTTAAGGGGATGGGGTAAGTTTTCAAACTCTAAATGATGGAATCCACGGATGGTGAGATCTGTAGATACAGATGGTCAAATTTATATAGGGTTTGTTTATTTTACTGATGAGAAACTGCCCAATATCCCACATCTGACTAAGAATAGACAAAGCAATATGATTTCTTCAAGGAGATGAAGGCTCCAGAATCTCGCTTTTTAGAAACTGACTCTTCACTGGGCAGCTCCTTTACTGGTAATTGCTGGCTTGTGCAGAGCTCTGTGCATTGTACACCCCAACATCACTATGAAATTCATGGGGTTGCCATAAGTTGACACATGACCTGATGGCACATTTACACATCCCACCATGGTGTCCCCCCTTACTATATGAGCACCTGCCTAGAGTGCTGTTTCTTTTCCTCAGGGCCATTTCTTGCTTTTTGAAGTTGCTCCCAGAAAAAAATTAGCAATGCTGGCTGTCTTCCTCTTTCTCTGCTGCAGCATTTCTGGCATTGACTCACTCATCAGAGTGAGTCACACAGACCTTAAGTGCGACCCAGAAATGGAGGGGCCATAAGCATCGCTGTCAGGTCTGCAAGATTTATCATCTTTTTTTCAAAGTTTAAGTGAGAAGATGCTTAGGGCTGGTAGTTGGAACAATGCATTGATTAATTACGGGGGTGGGAGGATCAGAAATGAAGCAAGACCCACAAGGGAGTGAAGCTTTGAGGAGACTAATAGCTGCTGGTAATCACTCCAAGGAGGATGCTGTAAAGTTGCATTTGGGTTTTCATTGCCAAGCTGGTCTGCCTTCTGCATGGCTGCCTCAGGGTTTTTGTGCTGGATTATTTTGTGTAGCAGAATGCTTCTCCTTGTTTGCTCTGTTTTTAGGAGGCATGGACTGGCACCTTCCATGCTACCTTTCCACGTGCAGGTTGGAACTTTTTTCCCCTCATTTCAGCCAACTGTGCAAACTATACTGGGCCCCTGCAGAATTGTGATGCACCACACTGTCTATCTGTGTTTTATTGATTGATTGCTTTGATTCATTTTAATTTTAATGTATTGTTGAAGGATTTCATGGCTGGAATCACTGGGTTGTTGTAGGCTTTTCGGGATATATGGCCATGTTCTAGAAGTATTCTCTCCTGATATTTCACCTGCATTTATGGCAGGCATCCTCAGAGGTTGTGAGAACCTCACAACCTCTTAGGATGTCTGCCATAGATGCAGGCAAAACATCAGGAGAGAATGTTCTAGAACAGGCATGGGGAACCTTCGGCTCTCCAGGTGTGGTGGACTTCAACTCCCACAATTCCTTGAGGCCAAGGTAAGCCTTTGGGGTGAATGCCGAGCCTCAAGGAATTGTGGGAGTTGAAGTCCACCACACCTGGAGAGCCGAAGGTTCCTGACCCCTGTTCTAGAACATGGCGATATAGCCCAAAAAACCTACAACAACTCATTTTAATTTTATGCACAGGCCTGGCCCTGTCACACTGGAGCAACCAGGTTGAGACTTTAACATTAAGGAGTAGAGTGTTAACAGGGCAGGGGAGAAAAATAGAAATTAGTGGCTAAACATAGACACAAAAAAAAACAAAAAAACAAAAACAAACCCTACATCCCCACACCAGTGTTGACCCTAGAAGCATTCTTTAGCAAAAAAAAAAAAATGCTCCTTTCACTATTGGATTACAGGTCCCAGAATCCTCCAGGCTCATTCATAAAAATAACTCAGAGATATTGACTGTGACCAAGAAACTCGGGGGCAATAACATCATTGTCAGGTTGATGTCAAGATTTACTATTTTTTCAAGATGTTTAAGCAATAAAATATTCAAGGCTGGTTAACAGAGCAATGTACGGATATACATCAATTAACAAAGCCTCTGACAAGATCCTTTTTACAGTCTTTTTATGAGTGGTTTTGTTTACTTTTGCAAAGTAGAACTGCCCTGGTTGTTGTATTTCACAAATGAATATTGATAATTTAGAATTTAAAAAATGCCAAAGCATGTTTGCAATTCAGGAACCTATCCTTACACTTGATATGTAATTTCTGCCTCTACTCTTGTGGTTTCTGTTAAAGAATTCATGGCCAGCAACACATGTGTTTTGTCAGCTGAGGTGTAACTGCATAGATTGGTTCATAAATTGGTGCCACTCCTTCCTCTGTGAGGTCTGTGGCACATTTCTGAGAAACACTGCAAATACAGTAATAATGTGGCAAAAATATGTAACTAGTATATTGGAGATGGATTATTGGTCCACCGCATTAGATAGCTTGAGAAGCATTGCTCTACACAAAACTGAGTGAAAAACTACTCTGATGTGCTTTTTAAGCACTGTACGAAGAGTATGCAGCCCCTGGGGCTGTGCTAGAATGCTTCCATGCAAACCAGCTGTTTCACGGTTTCATTACCTATGCGCCTCGCTCTCTGATCCATTCTCCCCTTCCCTGATGCCCCAAGGTGCCTTATTAGCTCACTGCATCTCGAAGGTGACAGCAGGTAAAGGGGTGCTATTTATAAACTGCATCACCTTCTGGCAGGTGTGCTGGCCACCGACCCATTAACCTGAGCTGTAAACGTGTAAGCACTTGGCTCAGCGGGTGGATATTGGCAGCTCAAGGGCATTTGCATCACTGCTTGGTACAGAGCTGCACGTATGATCAAGGTTAGAATTTGCACATGGAGTGGACCAATCGACAAACTAGCCAACCAACATCTCCTCCCTCCTTCCCTCCCCTGAACCCACTAATTCAAACACCCCAGCTTTAAGAAGAGCTCCCAGGAACACTGTCTCTGTAGTCATACTGCAGTTGCCCTTCTCCTTGTATGAGCAAAGTACATTTTTCCAAATCCACAGTTTTGTGAGCCCTGTAAAGTATTGCCTATTTATGCATGGTCTATGGGCAGCAAACTGTGAAACTCTTCCTAGGGGTCCTTTTCTTCTTTGTCTCTGTCCTTGTGACAAGTTTGACCTGTAGGGAAGGTGAAAGGACACACCTGCTGGAAAACATGTGCCAAACACAGGAACAGCAACCTTACAGCTTGCTGCTGCAAAAGTGAGAGTCCGCCCCAATAGCTGCCAGAAACATTGGTTCTATCCTTGTGCACAGAGCTCAATGTAAGTGTTGCTGTTTTACACCAGGTATGAAGCTGTAAAGACCTGAAGCAGAATGCATGTCATGAAGATTTATCAGGATTTCCTCATACAGAATCAGGCCTCCTCCAGCTGTATTGTATAGGACATCAAAGAACCAGATCAGCTCATGGCCATTAATCCTCCCCACCCTGCTGGGCAAGCCCACCACTGAACAAGACTTGTAATTAAATTTAAGACTTGTAAACAAACTTTGCATAAACTACTTACATTGACTCCTTTGTTCTTCAAACAGAGCGTCCAGCTGCATAAGGCAATGGTTTGAGCATATTTTTTTCTTGGTGTGCTATTTCAGACACGTGCATAGATTTTGACTTTCAGTTATCATCTTTATGTTTCATTACCCCGCTGTACGTATGGACAGGATAGCATCAGCAAAGGTGGACAGAACCATCCCGTCCCAGGCTGCCACAGGGTGCATCTCTCATCAGCAAGCCCAAATGCCTCCATTTTCTTTGACAGACCCTTTTGACATGGTGGCAATGGGTCATGTTCTGTTGCCATTTTGAAATGGGACTGCAAAGGAAAATAGAGATATTTGGGAACAGTAGAATATTCAGGGATGGGCTTGTGAAAGTAGAGCAGGGGCACCTTTGCATTTTGGGTGGCTTTTGATATACATTTGGGAAAAACTTTGCCGCATTTGTTTTAATAGGAGGAAGAAGGGGGAATTATGAAATGGGGGGTTCACTGACCTGAAAGTGGGATATGGGGCTACATGCAGCCCTTAGGGCACACTCTGCCTGCCCCTATAGGAAGACCCTATAGGAAGACCCTATAGGAAGACCCTTGACAGTTATCTGACAGACAGGATTCTCCACAACTTTCAAATGAGAGTGAGATGATGTAAAATATGGTGATTCTGTGTACCCTGAAAACATTGCATCACTAAAACAGAATAATCTTCATTTCAAAGTTTAGAACTTGGCATCACATCATCTTTTGTAATGATGCAAAACTTCTCTACATTACTGCAGTTTCAGTCTTTGGAGGGTTGGGGTCCAGCTTTGAAGCTATAGTAGAGTCCTTCATAAGTGCTCTTTTTATGACTGATTATTCTGGTTCAGATGAGGAATATGAGATAACTCTATGGAGTATTCACTCAGTCAATATTTTTTAGCACATTTTACTGTCAGCAATATTTTTCCTCAAACCCTAAGCCATTTGGCTTTCTTTTCATGGCCAATCTTTTTTTTTCAAGCCACCAATTAAGACACTTCATCTAAGGTTTAAATTGCAGTCTGGCCTTTCCATAAATCATTCTTCATTTCAGAGAAACCTTTTGATAGAGTTGATGAACTCACAAGCAATCTCCCTTCTAGTTTGATTTCTATTCTGTTTCTATGTTCTTGAAATGAACCTTGCTTAGTGGTGCAGGAAAGGCAGGATCTATGTCTTCTGAGGCAAGAGATGATATGCGTTGCTAATGAAACTAGCATAGGATTCAATAACCCCGCCTGGATGATACACAGCAGTGTTTCTCAAAGTCTGCTCCTCCAGGTATTTTGGACTTCAGTTCCCAGAAATCCCAGCCACTTTACCAGTTGTTAGGAATTGTGGGAGCTGAAGTCCAAAACATCTGGAGGAGCACAGTTTGAGAAACTCTGATACAGAGAGACTCTGTATCCAAAAGGAATCAGGAGGTGAGCCCTGGAGAGCCCCAAAGCTCCCCCTGACATTTAGTGAAATAACCTGTTTATTAGGACAATCTTTTGTGTTACAAGATGAAAAATGGTTTTGTCCACTAATAGATACTTAATCTATTAGTGTCTATGTGTCTTCACGTCTTCTGTTGACTTATGTCAACCCCATGCATTTCATAGGATTTTCTCAGGCAAGGAATATACAGTGCTTAAAATGTGTGAGTGTGAAATGGCTATGGCTGGCTGGTGTTCTCAGTCGGCATTTTGAATGAGACCTTACTAATTCTAGTCTTTATGGGACATCATCCTTCACATGTTCTCTTGGGAAGTGCTACCTAAAATGGGTTTTGATGGACTTTGGAACAGATTTGTCTCAAAGCATTCCTTTCCTCCATCCTGAAGCCACTCTTGAAATCAAGATCCTCAAGAATTCACCACCCAGTTCTTCGTGATGTAAATGTGTGGTCAGGAAACATCAAGTACACTAATGAGTTTTGAGAGGTGCTAGAACCAAGCCCCCAACCTGCCATTTTCTGTACTAGCGATGGTGACATTGTGGCTCTCCCTTCCCCTCCTCTCCTCAACCCCAGCTGCCCTGTCCTCTTCCTTCCCTTCCATTAGCTTGTGTTGGGACTGATTGATTAGGAAGGACATCTGGCCATGCTGAGGAACAGGCCAGTGCCCGTCAGCCTTATGTGCTGATGTGGCCTGACAGGTGGGTTTGTGCTGAAAATGTGGATTTATAGTGTTGGCAGCATGCTAGTGGGAGGGGGTGGGAGAGATAGTGCAGTGCATTGCAGAAGTGGCTGTAAAAAGACCACACAAGCAGACAAGCGGCAAATGAAGATGAAACATCGGGCCATGGCCTGCTGTCCCCGTGGGAACCTCTCACGCACACCTATCTACAGGGAATGCTGGAAGGGACTAGCCATCTTCAGTCTCAGAGCTGGTATGGCTTCTTTCCAAAGAAAAATGGAAGAGGAACAGCTTCCCACATTAAGCAAAGAGGCAGCTGGACCACACTGCTATCCATCCATGCAGCTGTGTTTCTCTGGCAAGTGACGCTTTGGTTCTGTCCCTGGAAAGATTGTCTTTACCTGGTTGGTGGTTAAATGCATGCTAATCTAAATCTTAGTGACAGAAAGCAGGCCTGCAGCAGAATTGCAGATTTTAGGGTTCAGGGGTTGAATATTTTTGAAGCAGTATTCTTTACTTTATTCTGCAATTTCAGTATGGAACAAGCAAGGACACACAGTGGGCCTTTGGTATCTGCTGGGGTTTGGTAGGACCCTCTATGAATACCAAAATCCATGTTCAAGTCCCATTATATACAATGCCATAGTAAAAAGGTGTTCTTTTACAAAAGGGTTTTCTGGGTGTGCGGGGGGGGGGGGGGCTTTGAATATTTTCAAGCCATGTTTGAAACTGGATGCAGAATCTGTGGATAGAGTGTATACTCTATACTTGCGACAATTCTTAAATCAGCATGAAATGTCCCTTGCTTATGAATTTTGAGAGCGTTAACTTGTGACAGAACAGGCCTGGCTAGTGGTTAGGCAGACCCTTTGTAATTGTTTGTTTTCATTAGAAGCAGATTCACCTTCATAGGTGGCCTTCTTGCTCTTTTGTTGATGTGTGATTGGTTAATTTGCACTGCATGATACTAAATGAGCACAGCATTTGATTGGTGGATTCTATTAAACAATGCTGACATTTTGTATAGTTCAAATGCCGTTGTTCACTAATTAAGCACAAGCTGCATGTCTAATAAAAATTACATCTGGGGTTTTATTTTTTTAAAATGTCTAACAAATAGAATTTAATCAAGATGGGGTTGGTGGAAACTATTTCAAATGGCTGGATCAACTGTAAGACACCATTAATAGGAATACATCTTCAGCATAATCAGCAAATCACATACACTGAGTTCGATTCAAAATTAGCAGAGTGGTCCAGTTTTAACATTTAGGGGGATCTTGTTTTAATCAGTCGTGTGGACTGTTAGCTGCCAAAAATAGTGAAGAGATCATTGTGCTTCAGAGTTCATTGGGCGCTCATGGATAAAGTTCATGGAAGGAACTGGGCAATATAGCAGAATGTGGCACAACTCCAGAAGGATGCAATGAAAGGATCTGAGTGTGTATTTCCCTCGCTGCATATGTGTTTCTGTGCATGAAAGAGGTAGCTGGAATGTTTGGGTGGGTGGTAGAAGTAGGGCCTGAATGTGTGGGTGATGAATTGACACAAGAATATCCTTGAATTCTGCTGGTGTGTGTATGTCTATATACTGATGTGGAGACACTGAGAGTGAAATATTTTTTGCTGGAATTCGTAGCTAAATTGTACTTTTTAACTTTTTTTAAATTAAAACACCAAGTCTGTATGGAACCTTGCTGTTGGATTGACCACACTGACATGACCACAAGAGAAACTGCTAAATCTGGTTTCAGGTGAAAACAAAGACATTTCAATTGTTCACACAGTGCTTAAGAGCAACTTAAGAAGTGATGTAAGCATGGGTAATTGCTTGTGCACAGCAGACTTAGGGAAGTAGCGTAGGGCAAACCACCTATTCATTATCATAAAAGGAAGAGCCTTGAATAAACTTATGGTTGTGGTAGATGAATATAAGTTTCTAGAAAGAAAGAACATGTCCTCCTAAGAGAGTTAGGAGTCTCTGATATTTTACTATCAGTAAAACCACAATCAGACAAATATCAAGAAAGCTAGCAAATTTTAAGACCAATCTGTTGAACATGTTTTGTTGTAAGTTTTACCATTATTTCAAAGTGCAAACCATATGCAGCCAGAAGATCAGTGTGCTGCTGCAGTTGAGTTAAATTGGATAAACGTAGGGGACAAATAAGCCTTAGCAGATGTTCATTTGAACTCATAAAAGAAGGATGAATGGGTAGTGGGCACACATATAAACCCCCCACCCAGTCCTCTACAGACAGCTTAGCTGAATGCACAAAGATCAGGGAAACTGTTGAATAATGTGGTGGCATTTGGGGCACAGGGCCTTTCTTCATACATGTATCCCTATCCTATCATTAATTTAGCCTTCCTCCTGAGTATGCAAATGGCCACACAAGGTACTAGACTCAAATTACTGTTTCTTGGCAAAGCTTCAGGGCAAGTCATTCTCTAAAAGGGGTATTTTACATAAATTAAAGTAATGTTAAATAAATAAAATGACATTTACCATAGTGTTTTTTAGAGAAACTGCAAGTCGCTTCTGGTGTGAGATAATTGGCCACCTGCAAGGATGTTGCCCGAGGGATGCCCAGATGTTTTTTTTATATTTTACCATCCTTGTGGGAGGTTTCTCTCATGTCCCCACATGGGGAGCTGGAGCTGACAGAGGGAGCTCAACCCGCTCTCTGGATTTGAACCACTGACCTATCGGTCAGCAGTCCTGCTGGCACAAGGGTTTAACCCATTGTGCCATCAGGGGACAGCGTGAAGACATAATCTGTGGGACTGCTCATTCTGTTAGCTGTTGGTGACCAACATCAAGGCTCCAGTCATCTTTTCCTTCTAAGTGGCCTTACTTGGATTGGTGTGTCATTATACATATATGTTTTCAAGTTGTATATCAATTTATGGTGACTATGAATTTTTTAAGGTTTTAGTTTTAGTTGAGGAATACTCAGAACTGGTTTTGTCAGACCCTTCCCCCGAAATGTAGCTATTGATTGATGGTCTTCGATGAAGTACTAACCAGGGCTGATCCTCCTTAGATTCCAAGATCATATAGGATGTGCTGCTTTTCAAATAGTTGAGGCTTTGAAACAAGGGACTCTTCTTATTGAACATCCATTCAAAGACAGGATTATTCTCCATGAAACAGCACACTCTCTCATCATCAGAGGTGGGCAATGCTAAACTACATCTGAACAAATGTCAACAAGGAAGCTCCCTAAAAGGTTGGCCTTAAAGTTGCCATAAATTGGTAATGACTTGATGGTACACAATAACAACAAAGTAATACACATAGCCACCTTTAGTTGCCTAATAGGTTGGATGTTATAGAGGAGCCATATACAGTATGGTTTTCTTGTGCTTGCCTTAAGACGTCCAAGATAACAATCCAATAGAGTCATAGAGATAAAGGGGCCCCATGGGTCATGGAACATCAGCCCTATCTTTGATGAAACCTTTGGAATTCAAGGAACAGAAAACAAAAAGAGTGTTTGTCTCCCTTGCCTCTCTCCTGGGGCTCTTCCACACAGCCCCATATACCAGAATGTCAAGGCAGAAAATACCACAGTATCTGCTTTGAACTGAGTTATCTGAATCCACAGTCAGATAATGTGGATTTCCTGCCTTCATATTCTGGGATATAGGGCTGTGTGGATGGGCCCCTGGTCAGGCTATCTTCAAGAGGAAACCTTTCTGCAAGTTCTCTCAGCTACTGTTGACTGACTGAGAATAAATGTTCTACTATCAGAGAGGCAGGTTTAGCCGTTGGGGCCAAACAAAAGGGCTGTGTGTTGGGTGGGGGGCTTTTTGAAAGGGGAAATATTGGCTTTTCCAATGTGGTAGGCAGGGCAAAGCTGGCATTTTTCAACTAGAGCCAGGAGCTGCCTCAATAGATACTTCTATTTCTTTTCCTGCTCATACATACAGTGGCTCTTTCTCAGCTTGTGTCAACAGCCTACTGAGTGAATGGAACTCTGTTAGCCAGCTGGGATTAAGGCTTCTCCAGCAGCTATGTAGAAGCTTGGTTTGGGGCCAAGCCCAGAGATGCGGATGAAGAATGTGCCTGGGGCAAAAATGCTTGACACTACAGAGGCCATTTTTCCTAGACTCAGGAAGGAAGGGAAGGGAGGACCTGGGCAGAAGAGCCCTGGGAAGAAATAAACTATGCTGTAATTGGTGCTTGAAAGCCAGTCACTTATTTGGTGAGATATTAGTTACATCTTTCATCCTGCCAAACTAGAAAACAAAGCAAATGCTATGAAGCTTCCACATATAATTCAAATGGATTTGGATTTTTAAAGGAATGTATTGTCGAAGGCTTTCATGGCCGGAATCACTCAGTTCTTGTGGGTTTTTTCGGGCTATATGGCCATGTTCTAGAGGCATTTCTCCTGACGTTTCGCCTGCATCTATGGCAGGCTTCCTCAGAGGTCTGCTGGAGCTGGGAAAAAAAGGGGTTTATATATCTGTGGACTGACCAGGGTGAGACAAAAGGCTTTTGTAAGTTGGGCTAGGTGTGAATCTTTTCAACTGACCACCTTGATTAGCATACAATGGGCTGACTGTGCCTGGAGCAAACTCTTAATGAAAGGTGCTTAGATGTCCCTGCCTGTTTTTCTCTCTGCTGTTTTAATTTTAGAATTTTTTAATACTGGTAGCCAGATTTTGTTCATTTTCATGGTTTCTTCCTTTCTGTTGAAATTGTCCACATGTTTGTGGATTTCAATGGCTTCTCTGTGTAGTCTGACATGGTGGTTGTGAGAGTGGTCCAGCATTTTTGTGTTCTCAAATAAAATGCTGTGTCCAGGTTGGTTCATCAGGTGCTCTGCTATGGCTGACTTCTCTGGTTGGAGTAGTCTGCAGTGCCTTTCATGTTCCTGGATTCTTGTTTGGGCGCTGCGTTTGGTGGTCCCTATGTAGACTTGTCCACAGCTGCATGGTATACGGTAGACTCCTGCAGAGGTGAGAGGATCCCTCTTGTCCTTTGCTGAACGTAGCATTTGTTGGATTTTCTTGGTGGGTTTGTAGATTGTTTGTATGTTGTGTTTCCTCATCAGCTTTCCTATGCGATCAGTGGTTCCCTTGATGTATGGCAGGAACACTTTTCCTCTGGGTGGATCTTCATCTTTATTCTTGTGGCTTGTTCTTGGTCTTTCAGCTCTTCTGATGTCTGAGGTGGAATATCCATTGGCCTGTAGAGCCCAGTTGAGGTGGTTCAGTTCATCTTGGAGGAGGTGGGGTTCACAGATTCTTTTTGCACGGTCTGCCAAGGCTTTAATGGTGCTTCTTTTTTGACTTGGGTGATGGTTGGAGTTTTTATGTAGATATCTATCTGTGTGTGTGGGTTTTCTGTAAACGGTGTGACCCAATTGTTGATCTGGTTTACGGATGACTAGGACATCTAGAAAAGGCAATCTTCCTTCCTTTTCTTTTTCCATAGTGAACTGGATGTTAGGGTGGATGCTGTTAAGATGTTCCAGGAACCTGTTGAGTTCTTCTTCTCCATGGCTCCAAATGGTGAAAGTGTCATCCACATATCTGAACCATATAGTGGGCTTTTTGGTTGCTGTTTCAAGAGCTTGTTTTTCAAATTGTTCCATGTAGAAGTTAGCTATGACTGGGCTGAGAGGGCTCCCCATAGCTACTCCATCTTTCTGTTCGTAGAATTCATTGTCCCACTGAAAATAGCTGGTGGTGAGGCAATGGTGAAACAGCGCCGTGATGTCTTCTGGGAACCTCTGGTTGATGAGTGCCATGGTGTCTGCAACTGGGACCATGGTAAATAGAGACACCACATCGAAGCTGATCAGTTTGTCCTTTGTATTTAGCTTGAGATTGCTGATTTTTTCAGTGAAGTGGGCTGAGTCCTTGATGTAGTGTGTTGTGAGCCCAATGTGGCTTTGTAACTGTGCAGCAAGAAATTTGGCTAAGTCATATGTGGGGGACCCAATGGCACTCACGATTGGTCTGAGTGGGGTGGAGTCCTTATGGATTTTGGGGAGTCCATAAAGCCTGGGTGGAAGGGCTTCCGATTTACATAGCTGCTGTCGTATGTCGAAGTTGACTGAGGAGTTTTTAATTAGAGTGTTGGTTTTTCTGGTTATTTTGGAAGTTGGGTCTTGCTTAAGTTTTCTGTATATAGTAGGGTCCAGGAGTTTTTTGATCTTCTCCTTGTATTGCTCTGTATGCATGATGACTGTGGCATTCCCCTTGTCTGCTGGCAGAATGAGGATATCAGGATCTGAATTTAGGTCTCTAATGGCTTCTCTTTCCTTCCTAGTAATGTTACTGGAGAGGAGTTTTGCCTTTTTCAGGATCCTTGCTGCTTCCGCTCGTACTTCTTCTGCTTCCTCCTCTGGGAGGCGGTAAATTGCTGATTCGACATTGGCAATGATGTTTTCTACTGGGATCCTGGTGGCGGTTACAGCAAAGTTTCCTCCTTTCACTAGTATGGATACTTGGTCTCCAGAGAGTTGTCTGTCTGTCAGGTTGATGATGGTCCGTGATGTATCCAGTTCTGGTTTCGGCTGTTGCTTTTGTCGTTTGTGGAATTTTTGTTTTTGTCTGTTGGTGTGGACAACCATGTTTTTCTCCATTTTCCTGTAAGTGAGATTGTCTATTTTGTCCCAGTCCTGGGAATTCATCTTCTGGCTGATATTGATATGGAGATGCAGCAGTTCCTTGTCTGTGTTTGCGAGTTCTTTGCGGATGGTGTGGATTCTCTCTCTTAAGAGGTTGCATTCCAGGCGGTCATAGATCCGGTGAGCCTGTGGTGTTTTGAAAGTCCTTTTGGCTGCGAGGAATTGTGGGATGGTATCTGTGTCTCTGCAGCATAGAAGGAAAGTCAGGGAGCACAGTAGATGTGCTTTCCTGGTCCTTAGTTTCTCCAATTTCCGTGTGTCTTGGAACAGGAATATTTTAAAGGAATATTTATAGCACTTGCCACATGCTCAGAAGAAATTGCCACTGGATTTTCAGCATCCTTTATCAGAATGTTTGGGACTACAAATGTTTTGGATTTTGATTTTTTTTATTTTGTAATACCCATATTTCTATATATTGGATCAAAATTTAAACATAAAATTCATTTACGTTTTGTGTACTCAATATACAATACCCAGTTTTTGACAATATTTTAAACACTTTTGTGCATATTGAACAATCAGAAAGCAAAAGTTTTACTGTCACATCCACCCATGTCGACAATGTTGGATTTTAGTTCCGGATAAGGGATGCTCAATCTCTCTCTCTCTCTCTCTCTCTCTGTGTGTGTGTGTGTGTGTGTGTAGCAATGTTCCATCCAAGTACCCATAGAAATAGATATGATTCAATTCTAACAAAGAACAGCAAAATTAATTGCCAAATTAAGTAAGGACTATTATCTTTTTCATACTGCTTCTAAGACTTTCTTATATTCTTATGATAGTAGCCTATTTTCCAAGAGTGAATCATTTATCACAATGTTCTGCAGAACATTAAAGCAGCTCTTTATAAAGTAAAATCTTATATATTAATACTCTGTTCCAGATGTTATTTAACCATTCTTTTATGGGTAGTAATTCTTATCTTTTTCTAATAGTTCGCTTTCAATATTCAAGTTGAACTTAACAAATTTGCAAGATGAACTTAGCGCATTTCCAATTATTGTTTGATCCTTAGAAGCTATGAATCTGCTTAGATTGCCCAATAATATAACCATTGGAGTCATGGATAATTTTAATCCTATAATGTTTTAATGTTTTGCATTAGAGCAATCTATAATTTTAAATGGCAACCGTATGTGCTTTCAAACTGGTTTGGTTTTTTAATTTAAAGTTGTGGTTTCAAATTGGGGTTCACTGCTTAGTTTTGGACTTGGCTCTTGTGGTAGGCAGATTTCATTTCAAAAGTGAGGCAAATACAGAACAGTGCACGTGTTTTTTCTTCTTCTCCACCTCAGGCAGCTCCTGTACTTAATGGGCAGGTTGACTGTGGACTTTGTGTGACCTTGCTGTTGGCTGTATCTTTTGAACATCATTTGTAAAGGTACATGCATTAGTGACAACCAGACACCGTGTACTACTTCAAGGGAGCCAGTGCTGCACATTCAGAGACTGACACAAAGCCAGGTTCATTTAGAACTGGTTCTTCAGACATTCCAGCAAAACAACTGGAAAAGAGGAAATGCAAGTGATTCCCTCTCTCTTCTATATCATCTACCCATGCTTCTCGTTCTTCTTTTCAGACACAAAACTCTGTGACCCAGTTGGGTACTTCTTTTAAGCCAAAGTGCTGGGGTAGGACGGGACATCTTTGTATGGATATGTGTATGAAAGTGTGTATATGCATGGCTATGAGAACAGAGAAATCTCTGGACTCCTTTGGCTTTAGTGCCAGCCACCACAAGCCTCTGGAGTGGGGAGAAAAAAATCCCCACTCTGAAGAGGCATAATAATGGTCATACATGTAGTAGGAGTCTACTGTTGGGTGACATATTCAAGCATTCCTCACCTACTGCCCCCACTTTGGAACTGAAATAAAGGTAACAGGTAGGATGCTTGAGGCATGTTTGCATGTCTGGCAGCTTCTACTGAAGACCCCAAGGAAGGGACCCTTATACTTCTGGGAAGGGTTTACCAGCTGTGATAGCAGTTCAGACAGTTTTGGGGAGGCACAATTTCTGCAGCATGGCTTAGCATGACTTCTTTCCAAATGGTGGTTCTCATGAAGCTTTTCCTTGATTTGAGTCTACTGGGAGGAGGCTGATAGCAGTGGATGGTGTTCACAGTGTTCAAACTTATTTGTCTCACAGTTAGCAGCAACTTCCCATCGCAAAAGGGGGGACAATGCCAGCCGACTTGTAGAGTCTATCAAGAGGTGTAGGTTTGACACATCTTGTGATTATTCTGCAAAAACATTGCTTTTAAACATCTTCTGATAAAGCCACTTTCCTCTGTCAGAAAATGTGTAGGAAACATGACATGGTTTTTCAAAACTAGGAATCTGTGGAGCAGCTGGAATAGCTGAGGGAGGTGCTGGACTGAAATTGATGGATGAACTGGCAGGATGAATCTAGCTCCCTGAATCCATCTGACCCCCTTTTATTCAGAAAGTTTTTAACTGTGACATACTTCTGTTTCCTAATTTCATTTTTGTCCCCACAGCCTGGGAAAATCAGCCATGTTGCATGAGAGATTGTGGGAACTGCTGTCTAAAAACATGTCCATGTTCTGATTACCCTGAAGCAGTAGTAGCAGAATCTTCCTTTCCACTAGTTAAATTGGGGGGGGGGGGGGGGGTGCCAAATTCACGTGTGGATCAATGGCCTCAGTCCTCTTAACCAATTTTTGCCCTCATTTGTTCAACTTGATGTCCAAAAAAGTGTACCTGCCAAAAAGAAGTCTATGGTTATTTTTTTATAATTTTTATGTGATATTGTTTTATACTCATGTACTGCTTATGCTATTCTGCACCGTGGAGTGCCTTGTAAGGTGCCCTGAGTCCCTTTTGGGAGATGCTGGTGGGATATAAATGAAGATCGTGATGATGATGATGATGATGATGATTTTCTCCTTTCATTTTCTTTTTCTTTCTCTTATTTCCCCTTTGTAGCATTTTTGATTGCAAACACAGAAAAGCAGGGAACGTAACTGTGTCCTGTTTTGCTTTGCAAAACTCAGTATGCAACACATTGATGTTGCTTTGTCAGTTGACTGGCAAATCATAGCCTGAAGTCTGTCACAAGCTACATGGAAAGGGGAAAATCATAGTACCATACATTCTGCTGAAAAATTTGCACCTCCAAATAGTCGTCAAATACTACCTCTCAGCTGTTAGGAAAATCCAGGGACTGACTGTTACAGCTTGATGTTTGGGTCAAAATTCCCATTTTGTGAAATGACCAGGACTAGCCCTGGTACTGTGCTCAGCAACCAAGTCATTTTTCTCTTGCATTTATCCAAAGTAAAATACTCTTTTGTTTGAGATAATTTAATGCACTGCATGTCTGAAGGTATCTTGATTCCCCTCTTTCCATTGTACTTCCTTAGAGAGGTGGGCTGTAGTGCAGCAGCTTGTTACGAAGGCATCCTGCTTTTAATTAACAAATTAAAATCCTCGTTAACAATCCAGCCCCAGGGCTGTTTGGAGGCCTGCAGTATTTGAGCGTTTGTTCTGGAAACAGACATTAATTAGAAAAATGAAATAAAATAGGCTCACCGACGTGTACATATATATGTGCATGCACAGAATAAAAGGAAGCGTGGCAGGAGATCTCACAATTGTTGTAGCAAACTGAAAGGAACTAATGAGGAGAGCAGGGTCATGTCTGTCATGCCAGTGGGTGCAGCATTTGGCCATGGTTACAACGTACATCCTTACGTCTAGTTCCCTAGACCTCTAACATTCAGAATATTTAAATACATGTATTGTGTGTTCCCTTCCACCATTTTCATACAAAGCAGTGCAATCTACTGGTGCATGAGTCAAGACAAGCCAAGAAATCTTTAACCCTGCAGGTTTTGATGAGTTCATCCTTGACTATTAGAGTCTAGATCCAGGGAAGTTAAGCTACCCCTCTATTCTGCCTTAGTCAGACCACACCTGGAATACTGTATCCAATACTGTATCTGGGCACCACAATTGAAGGGGAGATATTGACAAACTGGAATGTGTTTAGAGGAAGACGACTAAAATGATCAAGGGTCTGGAGAACAAGCTCTATGAGGAGCGTCTTAAAGAACTGAGCATGTTTAGCCTGCAGAAGAGAAGGCTGAGAGGAGACATTATAGCCATGTATAAATATGCAAAGGGAAGTCATAGGGAGGAGGGAGCAAGCTTGTTTTCTGCTGCCCTGGAGACTAGGATGCAATGGAACAATGGCTACAGGAAAGGGGATTCCATCTAAACATGAGGAAGAACTTCCTAACTATGAGAGCTGTTCAGCAGTGGAACTCTCTGACCTGGAGTGTGGTAGAGGCTTCATAGAGTTGGGAGGCTTTTAAGCAGAAGATGAATGGCCACCTGTCGGGGGTGCTTTGAATGCGATTTTCCTGCTTCTTGGCAGGGGGTTGGACTGGATGGCCCACAAGATCTCTTCCAACTCTATGATTCTATTCCACATTCTTGGGCAATGGGAGAGTTTAGCCTTGATACCAGATGGTTACCAGTTCAGATCCTAGCAATGAGCACCCAAAATTCCAAGCCGGGCCTCTCTCTTTTTTTGAGTAGCATCTCTTCTTCTTGAAGCAGATATTTTTCTTTCATGTGTCCTAGAACTGAGATGGGCAACTTGCTCTGGACAGGGGTTGCATCATTTCACTTGAACTTACCAGGGGTTGTACCTCCCTTCTAATGCCTCAGCCACAATTAACATTTCCCAGTAATTCTGCATCCCTATGATCACCATGCTTCTCAGAAGAATCACATGGATTTTGTTGGCAGAAGCAGAAACTTTGATACCAGTTGCAAGGACACAGGGGAAGAAAAAAATCGATGATGGTTGGCATGTTGCTTGAGTCTTATCTGGAATGAAGATAGGAAATGGTACCTTGTTTCTGTCTTCCAACCAATTTGAAGGCTTTGCCAGCTTCAATAGATCAGACAACCTGAATTTGATCTGTTCCTAAATGTGTCTATATGTCATGCTGACTAAATATTCACAATGGCTGCATTCTCTAATTTCTAATGCAAGCAAGTTGTGTAGATAAAAAGAGGAGGGATGAGTTGCCTAAGGTCTCTCAGGGAACTCTAGCAGGAAGCCCAGAGCATCTGTGCTTCCTTTTTACCATGGGTGGCATTCCTAAACTAATGCTTGATATAACTCGGGGTGCTATTTTAGGAGAAAGTGTGCTCTTTTCTAATATGTCATTTTGAGGCATCCACATAAGGTGATTTCTGTACGTGCAAAGCCTGTGAGGGCAGATCACAAAATCTCCTGTTTTACGGACTGCACATAGTATCCTGTTGGTAATTGGCCCGGAAGAGGCTGGAGAGCTCAGGGCATTGTAAATGCTGCTGTGCGATCTCAAGGCACCTCGGGAGGGAGCCCTGGGAGCCTGGCTTCACAGCGGATTTTAGCAGCTTATAAACAAGGCCTCAGGATAAACAATTAAAAGCAGCTGACAAAGCATGGTGGGCCCCCGGAGCTGGCAGAAAGGAGACATTCCTCTTTCTGGCCAAGCTCTCAGGTTGTGTTTAAGGGGAGAGAAAAGCTGAGATCAAGTTGGAATTAGTATTGGGAAACTTTATTACACTCAAATGTTGAAACCCAACATTGGATGCTATTTATGAAGTTGGATTTTTCTCCCACTTTATCCCACAGGCTTAAGGCAGATTACAGGAAAGCCAAGATACATTTTTTTTGTTTTCAGTGCTGCGAATACTGTGCTGTGAAGTATCAGAAAGGTTACTTAGTTATTAATTCTAATTTTGTATGTTGTTTGTTTGGTACAGTCTTAGTCTGTTAATACCATGATATAGGTGTAGCTAATGAAGTAGGTGTTCAGCCCTTCTAAGCATGGGTCTTACTGACACAGTAGACAGTTTATTTAATGAACAATAAATAAATAAATTCATAGTTAGCTGAAGTCTGGAATGAATGCAATTAGAACTGGCTATCGCATAAAAAAATAATTCCTACCACTTTTTTGTGTGTCAGGAGCAACTTGAGAAGTTGCAAGTCACTTCTGGTGTGAGAGAATTGGTCATCTGCAAGGACATTGCCCAGGGAATGCCTGGATTTTTTGATGTTTTATTATCCTTGTGGGAGTCTTCTCTCATGTTCCCGTATGGGGAGCTGGACCTGACATAGGGAGCTCATCTGCGCTCTTCCCGTATTCGAACCTCTGACTTATTAGTCTTCAGTCCTACCAGCACAAAGGTTTAACCCACTGCGCCATTGGGGCTTCCTACCACTAATCCTGCCTACCCTCTACCCTCTTCAGCTTTCAGTTTAAATATTTTGAGCAATCTCCGCATATGCCAAGATTCAATACTGTCCCATTTACCCTAACATTTAATACTGCAAACTTTGTAGGGACTACAGGTAGGAAAACCAATTCCACATTTATACTATGTAAAGGTACAGAGGGAAGAAGACTAAACAGAACTTCTATCCTTCTAAACATCTGATTAAGTAGACAATAGACTTCACAAATATCCACAGTGTACCAGTGAAAACATTAAGAACCTTAGATATGCAGATGATACCGCTTTGATGGCTGAAAGCAAGGAGAAGCTGAGGAGCCTTCTAATCAAGGTAAAAGAAGAAAGCGCAAAAGCTGGGTTGCAGCTAAACATTAAAAAAACAAGATTATGGCAACAAGAATGATTGATAAGTGGGAAATAGAGGGAGAAAACATGGAGGCAGTGACAGACTTTGTATTTCTAGGTGCAAAGATTACTGCAGACGCAGACTGCAGCCAGGAAATTAGAAGACACTTACTTCTTGGGAGGAGAGCAATTACCAATCTCGATAAAATAGTGAAGATTAGAGACAGCACATTGGCAACAAAGATCTGCATAGTTAAAGCAATGGTATTCCCCATAATCACCTACGGATGTGAGAGCTGGACCATAGGGAAGTCTGAGTGAAGGAAGATAGATGCTTTTGAACTGTGATGTTGGAGGAAAGTTCTGAGAGTCCCTTGGGCTGTGAGAAGATCCAACCAGTCCATACTTCAGGAAATAAAGCCCTACTGCTCATTGGAGGGAAGGATATTAGAGGCCAAGATGAAGTACTCTGGCCACATCATGAGAAGAAAGGAAAGCTTAGAGAAGACAATGATACTGGGGAAAATGAAAGGAAAAAGGAAGAGGGGCCGACTAAGGGCAAGATGGATGGATGGCATCCTTGAAGTGACTGGCTTGACCTTGAAGGAGCTGGGAGTGGTGACAGCCGACAGGGAGCTCTGGCACGGGCTGGTCCATGAGGTCACGAAGAATTGGAAATGACTGAACAAATGAACAACAAACAACAACAACCAGTGTGAGCAGAGGCATAATCTTCACATGATTACCAGCTGTCTTTTTGTTCCTTTCTTTTACAAAAGAAGGTCCTCACTCCTGGGGTTTTCAGCATGCTTACTCGTGGACTTTGGCTCTTTGTGTGTTAACTTGGCAGCAAAGTCTAAGTGGACTGCAAGCAGAGAATGAGTGAGCTCATTGTCCATGTTCATTGAGAAGGACCATTACATGGCGAAGGGGAGCATGGAAAGAATTTGGGCTTTCAGGCATAAGTGGAAAGACTAACAAAGTAGGTCTAGCCACTGAGAAGGAGCAGGAGATTAAATCAAATACATTTCTCAAATACTAGAGTTACTCATTATTGTCGCTCAGACATCACTTCTGAGTCACCAGATCTAGCTAGGTAGATATATTCTCTGACACTGTCAGGGTGTCTTATAAATATGCAACTTGACACAAAACAACCTCCCCCCAAAATGTGAACAGTTCAAAATTCAAGAAACCAGAAAGCTATATTATGTCTGCCAATGTGAAAGCAACTGATAATCACATGGGAAGTAAAATGAATAGCCCTGGCTCCTCTAGAACCCCAAATCCCAACCAAGCACAGCCATTTCTCCTCCACCCCAAGAAATTGTCCACTTAGAGATTCCATTGCTATTCTCTATAGTGTTCACAAGAAAAAAAGAAACTCATATTGGGGCGCTTTTCCTTATGGGTTACTGATTCTAAATAAAAATACCTAATCCACACTTGTTGCATTGTATTTATGTGCCTGTTTTTTTTTTTAAAAAAAAAACAACAACAAAACTTTAGTTCCATTACAATATTGTATTGTGGTGGGAAGGGGGTCATAATCCCTTTTGTGTACAGCTTCAGTGTTAACACTAATGTTCAGTAGTGGGAACTTATGACTCTGAGTCCAAACACAGACCACATGGGTTTTCAAACCAGCCTTCTTAGGTTTCTAGAAGATTGCATCTATTTCCACAGCTAAAATATGCTGGTATATTTGGTTCAAACCTTTGGTTCTCCTCTTGACTATGATGTAGTTTCCAGACATTTTTCTGAAATTAAATTTAACCTTTGGGGCTGAAGCATGCTCTGGACACTTATGAGTGTCACGGAATGTGTAACACTGATGAGCAAATAATTTCTAGGTATAGAAAATGTCATAGGAGCATATGCTACATTTCTCTGCAAAGTACAGTCTTATAACAGTTGAAGTCTTGACTGCTACTCCCCAGAAAAATCCCTAAAATGGTCACCATTACACTATATGAATCAGTTCAGGTGCTACAAGACACGTTATTGATTTTGCCACAACAATCAGTTACATTGCACTCTCTGGAAGGAAAAGCTTCCATGACTTGTTCTAAGCAGACATCCTGTTAGACCCGTGGCATGTTCTGCCAGTAGGTGAGACACCTTCCTTGTACAATTCCAAGAACACTCGTTGAAGCCAGTCACAATCATGAGGACAAAAGTTGTCAGGGCCTTTGTCAGCCAACCAGTTGCTATGTGCAAAGACAGTTGTATAACCATCCTGAAAGGGGCCATGACAGCCTTCTCATCTTTTCTCCCTCAGAGTCAGTGACAAGGCTGGGGCACACTTACAGAGACCAAGCTGTCTCTGGACACTGCCAGGTTGCTTGTCTGTCCTGTAAGCTGTCAGCATGTTTCGTTTCTGTTGTAAACATGTGTATGTTGGGAGCAGGCAGGCTGTGCCGCCTTCCCTCCCAACATGAGCAGGGTCTTCGGATGAATAGCTTGATCTTTGTGTGCTGTGGTGCTGTGAGGAGGCTGTCACTCTGCCAAATCTCACCTGGAGTGTGAATTGTCCAAACATTACAAAGGTGCCCAGAGGAAAGCCATGCTAGCTTCAGCTCATCTGCCAGATCCTCCTCTGCTCTTTCACCTCACTGCCTGTAGCCTACCCTGGAGGACCCATAACACAAGAGCACCGCCAGTTTCCCACTGCGGAACAGTCTGCCTTGCCTGTTTGCTTACACACTGGCAGATGCACAGTCTCTTTGCTAGCCATGACCATTCTGCAAGGCACAAAGAGATGTGTTACAGATTTCCAGTCACTGTCATGTTTTGTGAGACGATAGGTCTCTGACACACCAGGGCAAGCTGATTTTGGGTTGCAAGTGCTGCCAACCTATGTCTGGTTTATCTCTGAATTGGAGTTTTTGTGTCCGTAGTTCTTTCCCCACTTCAGGGCACACATCTTGAAGGGATGCATGTGTGTGTTCACCTGCTGGTTACTGCCATCATGAGGTGACCTTTTGCAGTCTTTTGAGTAAATGAAATGTATTATAAATTCAGACCATGAAGCCCCTGCAAACAATTGTGTATTTTATGTACTGTTTAGTAGCTATTTCAAGCTTGTGCCTCTCTAGCTTTGGAAACCTTCTGCCTAATCCATTTACTGCCCTCCTGCAATCCGATTAGCCCATGTAAGAAATCCCAAATCTGATCAGACACAGTCATATGAGTGCAAGCAATGGGTTGTGGGTGGGAGACAATTTTATAACCATATGTTCCTGCTGCAGGGGACTTGGCCAACATGTCCTGCTGGGCAGGCTGTACTTTTAAGCTCTTGAGCTGCCTCAGAGCTGTGTTCCTTTATGTTTTTGTTCTCTTCTGTTTCCATTTTCCCTGAGACTGCAAATTTTTTTTGATTTATATACTACTGCCTAAACAGCAGTACTAGTTGTTGTTGTTGAGGCAGTAGTACATAATATTATTAGTAGTCTGTGGTGCCTGCAGATCTTGTAAAAGGTAGAGAAGAAAATGTTTTTCTATCTCAGGTAGAAGGCAGGAAATAGGAGGAAAAGATGGCTAGTTTATATTTCTTTGGTCAGAAAATTCCAGAAACTTTTAATCAATAGCATTAGTTGAACACATTTGACTGTAGTAGTTTTGTCCATGTACAAAATGAGAAGCAAGTTGATCCAGATGTCGATAGCTGGATTGATACTCTCTTCATGGGTGAGAAAAGTGGTTAGAATGAGGGGAACATTATTAGGACCAAAGAGGACAGAAACCAAAGGAAGAAAAATGCTCACTGGTTTAACTATTGGATTCAAAGTAGAGAAACCTAAAGCTGGCTAGGTATCCTTGTGCTAATAATTGCTTCTCAGGCAGACCAGTGGTGGTGCTCAGAGGAAATTGAGAGCTCTTGAGGCTGCAGACATTCAGGATAAAATATAACAAAATATAAGGGAAATATAACTATTTATAGTAAGTGATTCAAATTTATGAATCCAAGTGCTGCTAAGTTAATGTTGCATGTTGGTTTAAGACCTAAATTTCACTCCTTTGCTGGACTTGCTTCTTTTCCAACAGTCAGATGGATTTCTGTTCTTCTCTTTCTTCTATCTCCAGGCATCAGTGGGATCTGTAATGAGCCAGTCTAATCTTAAAATAAGGCCACTGAGGTCCTGTTGAGGGGAAGATGGAGACATCCTGTCCAGCTTTTATTATTTCCTACCAGAATCAGGACTGAGCTATCTCTGTTTATGGAGAGCTCAATATGTAAGATCTAGTAGGATGTTGACCCAACAGAAGCAGATGGTGAAGACTGGCCACATACAGTCTATATGAGCAATTGACCTCAAAGTTCTCTGCTGACTTCATGAATTTGCATGCAATGACTTACCCTTCTCAGCTTGCCAAAGTTTGATCCTTCACCCTCCAGGCAGAACAACCAATTAAGTTGAAATCTCAAGTGAGGTTAAATTGCTAGATCTAATATAAGACTACATTTACTTGCATTGCAAGGACTGTGACCCAAACTGAGGGATCCTTTTAGGTGGGCTGGCCCAGAACACTCAGTATCCTCGCTTGTTGCTCAGCTCGCTTGCATGAACTTGCAGCTACTGCTTACTGTGTCTGGCTGAATTCCTTCCTTCTAAGTTCCCAGAAAGGCAACAGTGTTACTTGGGCCCAAGGACTTCATTCTTCCTGAAACAGGTAGGATACTGTACTATTGTCCCTGGGTGGTCTACTGATGCAACCAGCCATGACTTGAAAATCACACCCCTAAAACACGCGCCCCTAAAACAAAGCCCCCCCTCAAAAAAACTCTTGATTTTGCCATTTTATGTGACATCATTTTACTACACCACTCTATATTATTGGGGCTTTAACATCCATGGTACTAGTGGTGGATAATATCCATAGGGGCAGTTGCATATCAAGAAACACTATATAGGTATTATCGAGTAGCACCATTTATGATATCACAGCTGCTGTTTTCTTTTCTCCCTATACAGACAGAGGGGTTTTCTTAAGATGCAGATGGTATATATTGATGTACCTGCTCATCCATTAAGCACATTTTGTGGCAAATCACAATTCATTCAGCCATGTATAAGTAGCTACTATGACCCATTCTGACCCCTAGAACAGAATGGAGTATTTGATAAGTAATTTGACTTTGAAGAGCTCACTTACAGAATGTCATTAGTAGGAAGAACATTAGGCTGTGCCTTTGTTAAGAATATTAAAGGGAGCTCAGGGGGGTTATGAACAAACAGACCCATGGAAATTGGTATGGGAGTGTGAGTGGAGGGGGAAGCTTGATGTCCTTGTTGCCAAAGGAAGCCCTCTGCTCCAGTAACATTGACAGTGTGTTGGACTCCTCCACTGTGCTTTCCATTCACTGCCTGATGGCTCTCAGCGTGAGCCTGTCAGCTTGTAGATGGATCCATTTCAGCATGCAAGGTGAGCATGCTGTGTACTGGGTCTAGCAGATGGCTGCACTATGTATGGGGTCCTGGTATCTAACAGTACAATTTTGCAGGAAGAAGGTGCAGAGCACATTAGTTTAGCAAGAATCAGTTACGCCTTTCCAGCCAGGCCCATCAATCAACTACACAGCATATCCTGCAGAAGGAAGGGTTGACCTTCAGATGAGGAGGACACACAGAAGTGTTATATGAAGATGGGGAATGTCAACTCAGATTGTAGATTAGGTTTGATGTAAAAGTTGTGGGCCTAGAAGCCAAGATAGTATGTTCTTCTCTCATCAAAACTCACAGAATCAGAATTTGTAAAGGAATACAGGCATTTGTTTTGTCCAACCTCATGGAAATAGAGGAATCCACAGCTAATCCACTTCTAGGATGTTATACAAGAAGTGAGAACTGGCAAAACTACCTCTGAGTATTCCACACCTAAGAAGACCCTATGAAATTTATGAGGCTGCCAAATCGACAGGCGACTTGAAATCTCATATAAAGGCACACATTAGACACACATTACCAAAACACCGGGTGGTGGATTCAGACTGAGAGCATGTGATCAAAAAAACATAAATGTGCATACTTGTTAAAGCTCTGTAATTTGTAAATTCTCAGTTCTATCAGTTGAAATTGCTTACTGACTCATCTAAGATTAGAGCCATGTACTATATTCTTCAGAGGCTGAGTTAGAAATCTGGTTAACTTCAATATCAAAATAACAGCTTGCAAATTGTCAAATTGCAAATCTATGAATTGCAAACAAAGCAAATCAGCTAATTGACTTTTGCCAATGTTCTGAAAAGGTGTGAAATCAAATTAGAGGATAAGAGGACAAGAGTATTCAACTGTGATTCAAGTGCTGTAAGCCTCTTTATTATTTTGACAGTCCTTTTAGCTCTCTTACAATCTGTCCATTTTCCTGGATACACTTCTAAGGTACTTTCTCTATATATTTCTGGGCCCCCAGCATGGTAAATCTGCTGGTATATCTTATGTGCTGTGGCAGCATTGAAAAAATGTTGAACGTTTTTGTTGATAGAAATATATGTGTTTAGAATGTGGTTTCCATAATATGAAAGGTAAACGTAAAGGTTTCCCTGGCATTAAGCCCACTCATGTCTGACTCTGGAGTGTGGTGTTCATCTCCATTTCTAAGCTGAAAAGCCAGTGTTGTCCATAGACACCTCCAAAGTCATGTGGCTAGCATGACTGCATGGAGCGCCGTTACCTTCTTGCCAGAGTGGTACCTATTGATCTACTCATATCTGCATGTTTTTCAACTGCTAGGTTGACAGAAGCTGGGGCTGACATTAGAAGATTACGCCGCTCCCCGGATTCAAACCTGCGAGCTTTCAGTCAACAAGTTTAGCAGCTCAGTGCTTTAACCCACTGTGCCACCAGGGGCTCCCATATGAAAGGCATCCATTAAATTATGTGAGAGATATATCATCTTCAATTAGTGCAATACCATTATTGCCTTGTTTATTTATTTATTTGCTATATTTATATACCGCCATTTCTCAGCCTAGCCGGCGACTCAACGCGGTTTACAACATAATATAACAATCAACAGTAAAAAAGTTAAAAGCATAAAAAACATAAAAAACATAAAAACACAATTCATACATCAATACCAATCCAGTTCGACTCTTAACTAAAAACGTGATCCAGTTCGTCATCCATGTTGCCAGTCCTTTAGTCAGTTACCATTCGTTGCATTGGGTTAACCAAATGCCTGCCTAAACATCCAGGTCTTCAATCTTCTTCGGAATATCATCAATGAAGGGGCTGATCTTACCTCCAAGGGCAGGGCGTTCCATAGCCGCGGGGCCACCACAGAAAAGGCCCTGTCTCTCGTACCCGCCAGCCGCACCTGTGAAGCAGGCGGGATAGAGAGCAGGGCCTCCCCAGAAGATCTTAGGGTCCTGGCGTGCTGATAGGCCGAGATACGTTCGGATAGGTAAGTTGGGCCAGAACCGTTTAGGGCTTTAAAGGCCAACGCCAGCACTTTGAATTGAGCCCGGTAGCAGATCGGCAGCCAGTGGAGCTGGTGCAGCAGAGGAGTTGTATGCTCCCTGCGCTCCGCTCCCGTTAGTATCATTGCTGCCGAACGTTGGACTAGTTGGAGCTTCCGGGCCGTCTTCAAAGGCAACCCCACGTAGAGAGCGTTGCAGTAGTCCAAACGGGATGTAACCAGAGCGTGGACTACCGTGGCCAAGTCAGACTTCCCAAGGTACGGGCGCAGTTGGCGCACGAGTTTTAACTGTGCGGATGCTCCCCTGGTCACCGCCGAAACCTGGGGCTCCAGGCTCAGCGATGAGTCCAGGATCACACCCAAACTGCGAACCTGCGTCTTCAGGGGGAGTGCGACCCCATCCAACACAGGCTGTAACCCTATACCCTGTTCGGCCTTGCGACTGACCAGGAGTACCTCTGTCTTGTCTGGATTCAATTTCAATTTGTTCGCCCCCATCCAGACCGTCACAGCGGCCAAGCACCGGTTCAGGACCTCGACAGCCTCCTTAGTAGCAGGTGGAAAGGAGTGACAGAGTTGGACATCATCCGCGTACAGATGACATCGCACTCCGAAACTCCGGATGATCTCACCCAGCGGCTTCATGTAGATGTTAAACAACATGGGAGACAATATTGAGCCCTGAGGAACCCCACAAGACAAAGGTTGTGGGGTTGAACAGGAGTCTCCCAGTAACACCTTCTGAGACCGACCCTCGAGGAATGAGCGGAGCCACTGTAAAACAGTTCCTCCAAGACCCATTCCCGCGAGGCGTCTCAGAAGGATACCGTGGTCGACAGTATCGAAGGCCGCTGAGAGGTCCAGAAGCACCAACAGGGACACACTCCCCCTGTCGAACTCCCGGCGCAGATCATCCACTAAGGCGACCAAGGCTGTCTCAGTACCGTGCCCCGGCCTGAAGCCAGACTGTGCCGGATCCAGATAATCCGTGTCTACCAAGAATGCCTGGAGTTGTGAGGCCACCACACGTTCCAGGACTTTGCCCAAAAAGGGGAGATTGGAAACAGGCCGGAAGTTGACGAATTGAGTGGGGTCCAGTGATGGTTTCTTCAACAGCGGTTTTATTACAGCTTGCTTTAAGCTGGCTGGAAAGATGCCTTCCCGGAGGGAGGCATTAACCACCACCTTCACCCACTCGGCCAATCCCCCTCTGGCCTCCTTCAGAAGCCAGGATGGGCAGGGGTCTAGGATGCATGTGGTAGCTCTCATTCCTCCAAGCACCTTGTCCACATCCTCGGATTGAACCAATTGAAATGAATCCATCAAAACCGGACAAGCAGATGCTCGTGTTACATCCTCAGAGACTGCCGTTAATATGGTGTCCAGACCAGAGCGGATCAAAGCGACTTTGTCTGCAAAGAACTGAGCAAAGGCTTCACAGCGAGCTGCCGAGTCATCAGGGCACCCATCCTGAATGGTGGGTTTTAACAGGCCTCTGACAACTCGGAACAGTTCGGCCGGACGGTTCTTTGCAGACGCAATAGTGGCCGCAAAGAAGGTCTTCTTTGCGGCTTTTATTGCCGTGGCATATGCCCTTAAGAAGGACATAAACCGTGTTCGATTTGGCTCGCTCGGATTCGAAAGCCACACGCTCTCTAGTTCCCTCTTCTTTCGCTTCAACGCTGCCAGCTCCTCAGTGAACCAAGGAGCTGGTTTAGCTCGGCTACTTGAGAGGGGACGTTCTGGAGCGATCGTGTTTATTGCCTTAGTCATCTCCCCATTCCAGAGAGCGACCAGGGCATCAACAGGATCACCAACCGAGGCGGCGGGAAATTCCCCAAGAGCCGTCAGGAATCCATCCGGATCCATAACTTGTTATAACTGACTTATTAAAATTGTATATATTTGATAATTTTTCTGATTCCTTATGGCCAGCTCCTTAAAAGTTGTATATATTATTTGATTTCCATGAAGTTGAGCTGAGCATGTAACTTTGTTTTTATACATCTGTGCAGTTATCCTATGACCACAGTCTGATCCAGTTGCTGCTGGGTCAATCCCATTCTCCGGTAACTTCTGTGGTTTGTTGCCAGGATCCCCCGTGGATACCAAAACCTACAGATGTTCAAGTTTCATGACATATACTGGTCCATACTCCAGGAAATAAAGCCTGACTGCTCACTAGAGGGAAGGATATTAGAGGCAAAGATTAAGTACTTTGACCACATAATTGGAAGGCAGGAAAGCTTGGAGAAGACAATGGTTCTGGGGAAAAGGAAGGACAGAGGAAGAGGGGCCGACCAAGGGCAAGATGGATGGATGGTATCCTTGAAGAGACTGGCTTGACTTTGAAGGAGCTGGGGGTAGCCACGGCTGACAGGGATCTCTGGTGTGGGCTGGTTCATGAGGTCACGAAGAGTTGGCAGCGACTGGACAAATAAACAACAACAAAAAACCTGGTATAGTAAAATGATATCCTTTATATAAAATGGAGAACAATGCAAATGATTGCAGGAGAGAGCCTGAGGCTCTGTGAAATGGTGGGGAGCTACAACATGGTATGCCTATACCTCAGTGTAATGCTTGTCATGCAGAAAGATCAAGTTTTGCTCCCCGACCCCCAAATATTTATGAGCTGTGGTTGGTTGAATCTGTGGATGCAGCATCTCTGCATACGAGGGCTGAATATAACTCTTGAGACAAGTATGAGTGGGTGCATCTGTACACAGTCATCTTAAAGTGGCTTTCATGGTGATCTGAAACCTAGTTGCTGTTTCACTTTGTTACAAAGTACATGTGGAGGGCTAACCTTCATCTAGGGGCAGGTATAAAATGGCAGCTTTCTCTCACACACAAATAAGCCAAAGGACAGGTTTCTAGCCCTCATAGTCAAAGAGACAAATTGTAATTTGATCATTAATCACATTATTTTAAACTGTGCATACTATCGCTAACAGAACTGCACTCACAGCAACCACACTAAGGCTGAAATGAGTTGGCAAGACTTTTGTATCTGGTATTCTTATGTCTCTCTGTATTCTTTGTAATTCTGTTTTTCCTTGTTTAGCTCCAGAACCTTTCTGTGTTACTCTTGTTTGACCCCACACCTCACCAAATACAGATGTTTGGGGTTTGTTTGTTTTTTTGTTTTTTTAAAAAAACAAAAACATTGGTATGGAGACAAAGAATTTAGATTTTCATTTTCAAGACTTCAACACAATATGCATCTTTTTCTGAATATTTTCCCAGCATCTCTGCAGGGAAGTGAGAGATGATTAGTGGATGTGTGTGGTCTCCCACTTTCATGTATCAGTGATTCTCTACTTGCCTGAGCCAGCCTTTCTTTCACTCATTCCACTGTGATGAGACATCCTTTATATTATTGTGCCCAGGACAGAGATTTATACTGATTCTTTTATTTGTTTGGATTTGCCCTTTCTATACATTTCCATTATTTTCAGGTATGAAATCAACATGCCCCCCCCCCCTTGGTTTGTGCCATGAGGAACTCTCAGTTATGTTTTTGTTTGGCTCTTTTGGTTGCCTTGGTGCTTAGGTGAAGGGAAAACCAAACCAAAACGTGACTATGGGCCCTTCCACACAGCCCTATATCCGAGAATATCAAGGCAGAAAATCCCACAACTGGGGGATTTGAACTGGGTTATCTAAGTCCACACTCAGATAATGTGGGATTTTCTGCCTTTATATCCTGGGATATAGGGCTGTGTGGAAGGGCCCTATGTTAATTTTATATTGTATTGTTGAAGGCTTTCATGGCCGGAATCACTGGGTTGTTGTAAGTTTTTCGGGCTGCATGGCCATGTCCCAGAAGCATTCTCTTCTGATGTTTCACCTGCATCTATGACAGGCATCCCCAGAGATTGTGAGATCTTTTTACATTAATAACTTTACATTATTTATCTCTCAATGTATTATTTGATTTGTATTCTGTTACAACAAAAAAATTAGGTAGGCAGCCAAAAGGTACCAAGGTACTGCTTTCTAAGAAGAGAAGAAGATCAGTGTTTCACAGTTTTAGGATTAAAATAATAGAAAACAAAAGTAGCAATTGCAGTTGTGGGCAATTTATGTTTCTCCAAATGTTTCTATCTTGTGCCACTCAATAATAGTCAGGGAGGATACAGCTTGCAGTCCAAAATCACATAGAGGTCCACCATAGACTATCTTGTGCCTAATATTTTAGCCATGTATAAATATGTGAGAGGAAGCCACAGGGAGGAGGGAGCAAGCTTGTTTTCTGCTTCCCTGGAGACTAGGGCGTGGAACAATGGCTTCAAACTACAAGAGAGGAGATTCCATCTGAACATTAGGAAGAACTTCCTGACTGTGAGAGCCATTCAGCAGTGGAACTCTCTGCCCCAGAGTGTGGTGGAGACTCCTTCTTTGGAAGCTTTTAAACAGAGGCTGGATGGCCATCTGTCAGGGGTGATTTGAATGCAATATTCCTGCTTCTTGGCAGGGGGTTGGACTGGATGGCCCATGAGGTCTCTTCCAACTCTTTGATTCTATGATTCTATGATAGTGTGAGCAACTGTGCTGGGAAAGGGGGCATTTTCCTACCCTGTACCCTCCTGCTGGGCTGAAATGGCATGTTTCACCTAAATGACGCAGTATCGCTTTGACAGCCATTTTGGCAGATTTTCAGCCAACTTCTGTTGGCTTGGAGTGCTTTGGAGCATCAAGTGAATACAAGAACATTTTGGATTTGGGGAGGGGGTACATTTGGGGTCCCCAAGGGCCACACTTTCCCACCCCTGGTCTTGTAGAAGAAAAGGAAGCTGTTTCATTCATTGTTCATCATTGCATGGAAAAACTAAAATCAAGTTCCTATAAATATCTGTGCAGTTCATATCCAATTCCATGCCCTCAAGGAGCCCCCCCCCCCCACACACACACCAGTTGATCTGTCTGCGCTGGCCAAACCTTTTGAATCACACATGGGCTGAGGACACCGAGATGTCATTTCAGGACAATTTTGTGGCTGCTCCATCTTGGTCACGACAAACAATATTGTTTTCTATTTCAGAAATAGTCAGTTTGCCATTACCTCAGTAAGTTTCCAAAGAACCACAGGCTTAGAATCATTATATTGTTTTGTTTTTAAGTAACATTAATTCTCAGTGCTATATATATTTATTGCTGCTTATTTTTGGAACAGGTCAATAAATAGATGAAATATAGAGATTTTTATCTGAATTTGACTTAGTGTCAATCTATCCCTTGCTATAGCCTAGAAGCAGCAATTCAGTTTCTCATTCCCTTCTTTCCTCTTCAGTGTAATGAGGCGTGTCTATATTTCCTTTCCTACTTGGATTTTAAATTAAGGTCTTCAAGGATGAAATATATTTAGATATCTGGCACATCATCACCAGGCTCACATTCCCAATCAAGGGGATAATCATTGGAGAATTTGTAGTTTAATAGTCAATGGATTTCAGCCAATGACTGCTGATGATGATGTTGATGCTGAGCAGAGTTAGGGAAAAAATACAACCAAAGAAATATTGTAAGAACATAAGAGGAGTCCAATTGCTTCTACCATACCAGACAACTCTGTATTTCAGCACCCTGTTTCCCACAGTGTTTAACCAGATACCTCTGGGGAGCCCTCAACTGGGACAAAAGTATGAATGCTGTTGCACTTCCCAGCATTGCCACAAGTGTTTAGAGAAGCATATAATCTTCAACGATTGTGGTGGGGGAATATATGTGCAGCATATATGTCATGAGTAGTAGCAATTAGAAGTCGCTAGCACCTTTGTATGCTAAGTTTTGTTTTGTTTTTTTACATGTGCATGCTGCTTAATAGGAAGCAAGCTTGTTTTCTGCTGCCCTGGAGACTAGGACGTGGAACAATGGCTTCAAACCACAAGAAAGGAGATTCCATCTGAACATTAGGAAGAACTTCCTGACTGTGAGAGCCGTTCAGCAGTGGAACTCTCTGCCCCAGAGTGTGGTGGAGGATCCTTCTTTGGAAGCTTTTAAACAGAGGCTAGACAGCCATCTCTCGAAGGTGCTTTGAATGCAATTTTCCTGCTTCTTGGCAGGGGTTTGGACTGGATGACCCATGAGGTCTCTTCCAATTCTATGATTCTATGATTCTAGGATCTTCTTAGTCTAGAGATGATTTTGAGAATCTGCATTAGAATTATGAAGATAGAAAGGAGGACTCTAAAATATTGGGGTAACAGGCTGTCTTATGCCAGGATATGGTGAGCCTGGAACATGATCTCTAATACACAAGGCTGATTAGAAGACTGGTGATTCCAGAATGAGACTGAAATCAGATTTAGGCTCCATGTACACAGCCGCATAATGTAGTTTAACTACATTGAACTGCATCATATGGCAGCATAGACTCATATAATGCAGCTCAATGCAGTTAAACTGCATTATGAATCTGTGTTATATATGTAGTTGAGTTCATAATGTACCTAAAGTACTGATCCTAAAATGTCCAGAGGTAGCATGCTCAGCACAGGCTTCTGTGGAAGAGTGACAAAGATCACAAAGGTATACATATTCTCATTGTCTCACAGTCTTTTCTGAACAATTTATCTACTTCCTTTATATTTATATAGTCAGCCAAACAGATGAACATCTTTCCAGACTTTTATATAGCTTGATTGCACTTTTAGTAGGTTTGGATTGCTTGTGGCTATACCAAGGTATTGGAATTTACAGATCGTACCTGCCAGCTTTGATTTCCACTGCCTTCCCCACTCGCTTTGTATTTCCCTTCACTAATTTCTCAGGTGTATGAATCAGGGTTCTGCAAGGAGTTATAAGTTGATGTGTTGCTTTGGGTGCAGTGGTGCTATTCAACAGTGAGCCCTGCCTATCCAAAGAGCGGTTTGCTTTTTCTTTGTTCACTTTGTATATTAGTATAAAGCCAAACTTTCAAACAACTTATTTGTTTCAGCATGTGCTGTTATGGATTCATGTTGTTAGATGCATCAGATATAAAAAGCCAGATCCAATACCTGAAGAAATTGATTGTGCCCTCATATTGCAGGGACATGCCTTTCTAAGAATTGACCTCCTTCAGTACAAGGCAATGCAACTGTGGTTTGACATCTGCTCATATGCTTTACCTGTTCCTACATCTATATTTGCCTTTGGACCAAATAGAGATATTTCCAAGAGATTGCCATAGCTATACTTTGCTGTCATGGTGGTCTGAAGCTGCACCAGAGGCAAACACAGTTTCTCGGAAGTTGTGAGTCATTTGTAACTTCAAATGGAGAAGATAAATGTTATTGCTTCTTTTGTTCCCAATTAGCTCATGGCCTTAGGAGTTGTCTTGCTTTTCATTTACACATACTTCATACTTCATATAACATCTCAAAGCAAACATTTAGACATTTCCAACACCATCACTGTTCCAATTTATGGTGTCATTAGGATTGGTGTCACCCAGTGTGGTAACTCATGGTGCCATCCTCATAGATATCTTCTCATACTAGAGCATGTCATAATATTGTAGCTAAAATACCAGAAAATTTGATAAAATCGCTATCAACAAACAGCAATAAAGTACATAGCAATGCATGCAGATTAAACTACACCATTCGAAGTGTCATTGTAATTGGGTAATAATGATAGCTCTGACCAGAGTGTATGTGCATTTAAAGATTCAAAAAGTAAATTCGCAAAGTTTTAGCCTCAAAGATACAGTATTTGTAAACTGGGCTTAGGAAAATGTTTTTGTGATTATATCTAATGACAGGGTTATTTTTTATTTAAAAAATAATAGATTTCTGTTGAAACACTTCACAAGAATTTGTATAGATAGTCTCCTTGGTGTTTTCCCCTCTGATGTCGCTTGGTGCAATTCCCACACCCATCACAGGTCTAGTGATGCCAGTGTTCCTATCCCTGCATCAGCCTGATGAAGAAACTTGCATGCTTCAAAAGCTTGTATTATATATTTTGCACCCCTTGGTGAGACCAGTAACAAAATGGATTTTTTAAACTTTTGTTTGTCCATAAATTTAAGCAAATTCTCTATACAAGGGAAATGGCCCTATAGAAGTCTGCTCTTGCAGTTTTTTTCCAGTCACAGAGGAGCCACCAGTGGCACAATGAGTTAAACTCTTGTGCCAACAGGACTGCTGACCAGTAGGTCATGGTTCGAATCCAGGGAGAGTTGGTTGAGCTCCCTCTGTCAGCGCCAGCTTTCCATGTGGGGACATTAGAGAAGCCTCTCACAAGGATGGTAAAAACATCAGAAAACATCCAGGCGTCCCCTGGACAATGTCCTTGCAGAAGGCCAATTCTCTCACACCAGAAGCAACTTGCAGTTTCTCAAGTTGCTCCTGACATGGAAAAAAACAGTTGCAGAAGTAAAGACCCTCTATATTTGCATGCATGCTATTGCATTTCAGTTTTTATCAAATGAACACATGAGGCAGGACCTTCCTACGTGCTATCACTCTTCTCACACAGAGGGTGACTCTCCCCAGAGAGAACCCCTTCTTTATTTGGAGACCCTACTCATTCAATCCAGAGCATTGGAAAACTAGGGCTTAGAATTGTGTTGGACTCTTTCCACGTGTGGCTCTTTCTTCAAAATAAGAGGAGCATAAATGCTTGCAAAGAGGTGGAGCTCTCACATCCCTCTTCCCCCAGTGCATGCATACTGATAGAATACCTAACAGGGCTTAAGACTAAGACACATCTGTTGTTTGGAACAGTTGCTTGTTCAGTTTTAATTGTTCTGTCCTCCTGCCATTCTGATTTTCAGGATTATCCCTGCTCTTCTTTCTGACCTCCAAACCCTGTCCCTGCCACAGACACCCACCCACCTGCTTGGTGTTCACAACAGTGGTGCTGATAAAGGCTCTGCTGTTTGTCCCACCAGACAGCGACACCAGAATTATTATTGATTAGCCACTTTTCTGTCGGCAGGCAGCAGAGAGAGTCAGGAAGGCACAAATATTAGTTCAGGGTCTCCTTGTTCATGAATTTCCAAACAGCCATCTGTATTGGGAGGAGATTACAGAGGCAGATGAATGGCTTGGGCAGGAATGAGTTTGTTTATATAATCTGCTCACTCCCACAGTGAAGAGAGACAGGTAGGGATTTTAGGCTGGTATGCAAAGGCATATTAGCTCACAGTCTGCACTTTCCTCACAAATACTCCAAGCTTTGTTTCTATGCATTAATGTTCCCATGTTGCGGCTCTCCTGCACTTTGTTTCCATCATCCAAATCACCACCCCATGGTTTTGTGTTTTTATTGGGCCAGTCCTCTTCAGGTTTGATAATCCCTTTGCCTTAACCGTCTTTGCCCTTGTTTGTCCTGCTTCTTAGTACATATGGTGCATGTCTTGCTCTGTCTGCTGCTGAGCAAGTCTGTTTTAAAGGGGCCTTAATCCTCTCTTTTATTTTGTTGTCCTGTTTTTTCTATCTCTTTCTGTTTAAGTATTGTCTCTCCTTTTCCCTAGGATGTTTGGTTTGTGTGTAACATTCCTTCTATTTCTTCTCTTTTGTCCCTTCTGTTTCTAATGCATTTCTGGATTACTTTCTTTCTCCAACTTTTCCCATGTTTTTCCTCCTCCATTTCTCCTTAATTTCTTTTTACAGGATGGTCTGACTTTACACTTCTCTTTGTTCAGTCCAGTAGTATTCAATCTTTGCCCCTCTAGATGTTTTGGACTTCGGTTCCTATGAGCACCAGCCAACAGGATCAACATCTGAGTCTTGAAGGCCAAAATGCCCAAAGAACTACAGTTCTGAATACATTTTATTTGATTTATTTTTACATGTATAAATATTTATTCTTTTTTCCCTCATACTAAATTCTCTGTATCTCTGTTCTTTTTGCCTATTGCCTTTATCTTTGTGTACATGTACACATACCTTTCACTCCATTATGGTATTAGGACTTCTTTTGATAGCAGCACACTGTGTTCTTTTGTCTGAGCAAAAGCTTGCCCTGGACCCTTTCCCTTCTCAATTATTTGCTTTTTCTCTTCACTTTGAAAATTCTTGATCACAATCTTTCTCAACTACATCCTTTCTTCTCTTTTTTAATTCTTCTGTCTATTTTAAACTTCCCATCTCATGATGGCCTTCTTTCTCTCCTTCATTATATTCCCATCACAGCTCTCCATTTCATTATCAGATCTCATTTAAGTTCCTACCTTTTGTTTCTTAAACCTGTTCACATTTAGCTAACTTCACATCTCTCCCTTCTCTTTGTTTGAGGTCTGTCCTCTCTGTTCTCCTGATACTTTTTTCTTTTCTAAAGCTTGGATTATCTCTCATATCTCACTTCTCATCCTTTCCTGTCTGCTGCTCCCTTTCCCTGAAATTAACTGTGCCATGACAGGAACTGCAGAAACTCTCCTTTGTGCAGAGAGTTGAAAGCTGAAGGACTTGAAAAAATATATTGTTTCCATCATACATTTAGCTTAGTGCTAGAAATGTTTTGGATGACAAGCCTTGTCATACCTGACCTCGGATCATGCTGGACAGTGGTAATGGGAACTGTAGCCCAAAGCAATCTGAAGCTCCTGTGTTGGGAATTACTATTTGACCCCTGGTTTCAACTATCCTGTTCATGATCTTTCCTCTTTCTCAATCATCATCATCATCATTTAATAACTTATTAATCGCCCTCCATCCGAGAATTCTCTAGGCGATTTACAGCTAAATTATAAAAGATAAAATACATACATACAAAAATTAAAAATTACCAGAGATCGAATGCTCTAGTAAAAAGCCAGGTCTTAAGTACAAGAGTAAAAGGCCCTAAGTCATGCATGGCTCTCATGTAGGGCGGCAAGGAAGGCAGGGGCAGAAATAGAAAAAGCCCTGCGTCTGGTCCATCAATCATGTTGCCTCTGTCTTTGTAGTTTGTAAACCTGAACTCATTATTTTCAATTTAAGTTTGAGGCACTTCTTACTTCTTCTCCTTCTCCGAAAGGGGGCAAAATATGAAGACCCTTGTGCTGGCACTATTTTCCATGTGTGTTGCCACACACATACTTTTAACCTTTTCACTTCCTGAGCAGTGCAGGTTACGAGACACTGGTGATCTCAGTACAGTTGGAACCATTGACTGTGATTAGCTTCTTTGTAAGCAGCATATGTCTGATTTCAGCCTCTGAGAAACCCTAAAAAGAAGTGAACCCCCAAACTGGATACCCAGATGGACTACTGTTCTAGGAATCCCTGGCTGTTTATCATGCTGGCTAGGAATTCTGGGAGCTGAACTCTACCAACTTCTGAGGATCTCAGTTTGGAAGCTACTATCGTGGAGTATTGCTGGGAACCTAGTCATCACCTAGCAACAGAAATACATATAAGGCATGAGAAAGGGTTCTTTTTGTTATTCTGATAAAACTCAATATATATGCGGTTTGGCTCCTCTGAGTGTTATTGGGTTATGGAGATTCCTGCCTTAAAGATGAGCAGTTGTTGTAAACATAATAGTAGTTGTATTCATGGGCATTATGGGTATTACGAGACATTGGTGATCTCAATACAGTTGGAACCTTTGACTGTGATTAGCTTCCTTGTAACCAGCATATGTCTGATTTCAGCCTCTGAAACCTAAAAAAGAAGTGATCCCCCAAACTAGACACCCAGATGTTGCTGGACTGCTGTTCTCAGAATCCCTGGCCGTTGATCATGCTGACTAGGAATTCTGGGAGCTGAACTTTACCAAGCTCCCAGTTTGGAAGCTACTATTGTGGAGTATGGCTAGGAACCTAATCATCACCCAGCAACAGAAATACGAGGCATGAGAAAGGGTTCTTTTTGTTATTCTGATAAAACTCGATATATATGCAGTTTGGCTCCTCTGGGTGTTATTTGGTTATGGAGATTCCTGCCTTAAAGATGAGCAGTTGTCGTAATCGTAATAGTAGTTGTATTCATGGGTATTATGAAGACGCATTTATAAAATTCCTTAGAATGGCCAAAGGACATCACATACATTGCCTTAATAATCCTGACATCAGGCATGACAAGTAAGTCAGTAGGATACTATTTCTTGTTGGTAGATATGGGTTGAGCCTAAGAGATGTTGACTTACTTAAAGTAACCTAGTGCTTGCACAGGTTAGGTGAAATGTATGCCTTCTGGCTCCTGGCTCATCTGTGAGTCTCTATATTAACTGTGAAGCTGGAAATGTGAACTGGGAAAAGCCTTCTGCAACATCACTATCAGAGCAAGTAACTGCAGATTGCCACATTTTAAAAGGTGAAGCTCAGGGAATTCCTGCAAGTGAAAGCTTTTGAAATTAATATGTATCCAGCCACAGTGTGTGATGTTAGCATTCCGATCTACCCACAGAAGCTTATGTACAAAGGGGAAAAGTTATTGCAACTTACTGAAATCCACACGCAGGTTGGGAAATATAAAACCCACTTACTCATTCTGTACTCTTTAAATAATGCAAAAATGTTAGGGCTGTCTGCTGAAGCTGTGTCTAAACGAGGTAAATGGCTGAGAAATGGAACACGTCTTTGGGGAGATGATTCTGGGACTGTGTTTTGATCTCCTTTTTTAAAAAAAAGCTTTTGTCTCTGTCTGTTGAGTTTGCATGAAACAAACAGGCTTGTCCAGATATAAGCCGGGATGTTTATTTCTTTCCTTCCTATTATGTGACCCAAATTGTGAGGAACTGGGGTAGGGGAAATTAAATTTCATGCCCTGGTGGACCAAGATACCAAACTCCCACAATGTGCATTTGGAAGAGATAAGATTTGATTAAGAAAGGATGCTATTAATTTGTGGCAAGTACACTTAACTATAACAGAGAGCTTGCTTTTAATTAATAGCCAGAAGGAATTTTTAAACTCCTGGTCTCAGCAGGGAGGGAGGGGACACAGATAGAAGAAAGGGAAGACAAATGTGATCAGAACAAAGTGAGCTACAAAGATTAATAGACGTGCCCACAATTATCTGCTATAAACAAAAAAAGCAAAGAGCACAAATCAGAACAGAAGGATCAAAAGCAGAGTCTTTGTGGATTGCTTTTTAATTGGCCTTTTTGTCCTGTTGCAAAATGACATGAGGAGAGTTACTGAAGGCACTTCCATATGGGAATGGATAGGGGGCCTGTCTTCTGCCATCCACCTTCTTTCAATGTAAAAGGGATGTGTTAGCTGCTGGTTTTGGAAAAGCTGCAATATCTGGACTCGTTTAAACAAAATGTTTTCTTCCTGGTTCTGTGATCTGAGTTGACTTGGGATTATGTAGCTAGTTTGATGACCGCATCACAAAGACTTCTTCAGAGGGATCACTGCCCTCGCTCTCAGTGGGCAACTGCACTTTCCACCATTTCAATCCCCTAGTTACCAAAACAAAGATATATGCAAAGGGAGGTGCGGAAGTGTTAGCCTGTCATATTAGCACATATTAGACCTATTTTTCAGGACTCAATAGATTTCTGGTTTTGTTTTACTTCTTTGCATTTTAACAGACTGAGTGGTTTCCGAGCCTGGTGCAGTTGACCATATAATGAAACAGTGATGAAAATTCACTGGAACCTAGGGTTTATCAACAACAACAACAGCAACAACAACAACAGTAACAACAATAACTTTATTTATTCTTCTACCATCTCCCAAAAGGGACTCAGGGTAGCTTACAGAACAGTACATAATAATGCCATAAGAACACATAAAACACATCAACATTTGTGACAGTAACAATATCAATTAACATAAGACACTTACAAAAATAGAATAAAAAACCCAACTCAGTTACATAATCAAATACATAATTGTTTTTCTCAGTCACTGTTATAGCCTGGTCCTTTCCAAAGGCTTGTTCTCAAGAACAAAGGGGGTTTAGAAAATTATTTAACTTTTCACGAGTTCCATGGAAGAAGAACAAAAGAAAATATATATTTCTTCTCCCTTTATGCCCTAGCCATACTTAGTTGTTGAATTTCACAAATACTACACCATTGAAATGTTTGGTGTTATTTTCTTGGGATACTTGATACGCACTTTATTCAGTTAGCAGAGTGCAGAATGAACAAACTCTTATTTCTGGTTTGGTGGGTGCAAGGATTTTCTTTTTTTAATAATTTTTATTAGTGAATAACATAAATGACATTAAACAAAAACTTAATGAACACACAAATAATTCAAATATCTTATACATACCTAAGATACTGGTTTTTATACATTGAAAGTGGGTGAGCATCATAAAAAGAAAATTGGGAGTATAGGTGCAAGGATTTTCTTGAACAAATATCTGAGCCAATGCTTCTGGATTTCTAGCAGTGCATATGCATGGCTGGATAATCACAAATACAAACACACATTTCTAACTTATGGCAATCCTAAGGTGAACCTATCATGAGGTTTTCTTGATATAATTTGTTTAGAAGGAGTTGCCTTTGCCTTCTTATGAGACTGAGTATGACTTCCCTAGAGTCATTCCATGGGTTTCCAAGGCCGAGCAAGGATTCTGACTCTGATATCCCAATGTCTTAGTCTAACATTCAAACCAATATACTACTACACTGAATGTTTCCCTTTCAAAAATTGCGAAGGAGAGTAGTAAGGTGGCTAGTAGAACTGTCTTCTCTTTCCTTCTGCCATTTACTCACATTTTGTGACAGGAAGTGTGCATATGTGTGTCTGTTGTGTAACAGTGTTTGTCGTGTGTGACTCTGCTTAATGGGTACATTTTTGCTGTGCCAGTAGGCATTCCTGTTCACAAAAGCATACATGTGGCAGTAAGCAAAAGCATGTTTGGCAACAAGCACACCAGTAACATAATGTTTGAAAGCAATATGAAATTTGCCTTGTACCAGTATGGAAACCATATCATTCAGCCCATGCCAGGTTCAGGGTCGGCATGGGAAAGGACAAGAGAAGCAGCAGTGGTTGCTATTTAGTACAGGAAACCTGCTCTCTACATGCTCAGAAATATTCTCTGCTTATTTTACATGTGCTGACAGATGTCACCATTGAACACCTGTTTAGGAGGTTGAGCCTTTGAATCCCAATGCTTTTTGTCCTTGCATTTGGTTCTGAGAGATCTTGGTCTTATAAGCTTAAGCAGAATTGGTCTTTTCTGTAGCTCAGAAAACAAAGCTTTATAATTGAATGCCAAAGGACCTTGAGCTATAGGATAAGGGTGCTTATTCCCTTTGCATGTTTTTTAAAAAGGGGGTCTGCAAACAGTGACTTTGAAACATCCTTCAAAGCACAGCCAGGGCCTTCTCTTTAAGCAGCATCCCGCTACTGCTCAAGGGCAGTCATCTATCATCCCCTCCAAGCTAACATATGGAAGTTTTGAGGCTTGCCTTTCAAACCCTGAGAGCCAATGAAAGAGTGAGAACCCTTAGTTCCCTCCCAGAACTATTTCACGTAAGCCCTGACCTTTCTTCTGTCTTTTCCCCATCACTGCTGGTAATTAAAAAGCTTTGTTCCCTTTAGTGCTTCAGGGAAACTGTGTCACCTGATAAAAAGTCAAAATCTACATCTCAAAAGAGATCCCTTCCCAAGTGATGCTGATAGTCATAGACCTGTCACTGAGTCCTATAGGGAGGTCTCGAGGCTGAGAATGAAATCTTATCACCTTACAGCCCATGGCTGATCTTTATATCTGCTCCATTCTAGCATTGAAGAGGAGTGGAAATCATTCCCAACTGTACACAATTTCTCTTCATGCACCATTGCTTAGAAAACAGATTCCAAATATGAAAAGGTATACATGGTGTAATAGGGCATGTGGATCTTTGTTACTGGATGGCCTAAATATCCCCAAAAGGCATTTACCTGTGGAACTCCACTAATCACTTCTCTCGAGGATGAGGAGGAGCCATTGGGTTAGAAATCCAACTACCAGTTGTATTGTTTAGCTTACATTATACTAGCTTGCTTGTAAGTCTACCATGGGAAACCTTATTAAAATGAAGATATGCTTATTTATTTATCAGGACAGAAATGGAAAGAGAATACAGGTATAATGCATAAAAACCATAAACAAAATTTAAAAACTTGACATCATACTACATTTCTTTTGACCAGAAGCTGGCCATGTCAAGTGACTCTGGTGTCACTGTAAGAAGGTCCTCCATTGTGCACGTGGCAGGGCACAGACTGCATTGTAGTAGGTGGTCTGTGGTTAGCTATTCTCTACACTCGCATGTTGTGGACTCCACTTTGTAGCCCCATTTCTTATGATTCGCTCTACATCTCATAGTACCAGAGCACAGTCTGTTCAGTTCCTTCCAAGTCATCAGTCTTCTGTGTGCCCAGTAAGGAGTTTCTCATCTGGTCTCAGCCACTTTAACCTGCCACTTTTGGACTCTCACTTGCTGACGTGTTCCTGCAAGTATCTCTGTAGATCTCCGAAAAGTTGCAGTATGAAGATATGCTACACCCACAGCATTGCATTCACCTAACAAGCTTGCAACTCCTGTAATTCTCCTTGTTTTCCAAGCTTGTTACTGGGTTGTTCTGGGGACTTGGGAGAGGATTGGCCTCTTAAGCTACTGATATCTCCCTCTTTTGTGTGGAAGGTGCTGCTTCAGTGATATAAGAATTGATCCTCAGTCTGAGAGTTCATTATTAGCATATATGAGCTAAGATTTCATTGCTGAGACAGTTAATTTATTTCCTTCTCTAAAGAAGGGGATGGCGTAAAAATCTATAGCAAGCTCTTTTCTGATATCCATAGATAGCTGCTTCTTGGACTATTGGAAGGGACATGTTTCTAAAACATAGAAGGTCAGTAGTTTAAAAGGGAGCTAAGGAAATTCAGTGGCTGCTAGTCAGAATGGCATATACTGCTTGCTGCTTCCCAGATTCAGAGGTGTCATAACAATCAATACTGGAAAGCAATAAGAGAATTATCAGCTGCACCTGATATACCACTATTTGAAACAGGATGTTGGTTCCTTGCTCTCAAATAGCCAACTGCTGCTTCTTTTCACATTCTTGTGAGGACAGGCTTCTTCTGCTTCTGTAATATAGCTGGAAGACACCAAGTTTGAGAAGCTATTGTAGACATTGCAAGTGCAGTAATTGATTAGGCAAGTATAAAGCAAAGTCAATATGAAGCACTTTCAAAGATCATTTATGAATATTCTTTGTTCTCTCTGTCCATATAATCAAGGCCAGGCCAATTCAGGAACACAGAACTGGAGTAGCTCCAGTTGGTGTTCAGGCAGAGCTCTCTACACCTCCAGGAAAAGAGGTTTTGTTGCATCTGGACGTATCTAACAAATATTGTTTACCATCTGATAGTGTCTTTCTGAATGGAGGGGATGAGAATAGGGTGTGCAATGGGTAGGGACTTTGAAAATCTCATTTATTTACCTGGATAATTGATGACCTCATAATTCAGGAGTGCTGAAGTGGAGCGATGCCCTGAGCATGCTTTGAAAGGTCATCAATAATGGCACAGCTATAAACGATGTCAGCCCCATTACGCCTTCCATTCTACATAAGAGAACTGGGTGATGAATGAGCTTTGCATGAAGGACAGGACAGGCTAGTCAAGATCAAAGTGAAGGGGAGTTCTCACATGGCAGGTCCTTCTCTCTGTCTCTGGAGAAGGTCAGAGAAAAGATAGGGACTTGTAAAACATCTCACCCCTGGCAGAAAAATATAGGAAATTGTGAAGTGACAAAGTGAAAGCCAGGAAAAACCCAGAACCCTGCAAACAGCGAGACAGCTTTAGTTGGTGGTAGAAGCAGTCTTTGTAAACAGGAGAAAACAAAGAGATCAAAGAAGAGGCTGTGGCTATGGGGAATCACTGTTTTTCAACATTAGTGGGAATAACTGGTCCATTCAGGCCAACATACCACAGTGCAACTGGCAATGCAAATATAGTGTGGTAAGTCTTGTTGTGAAAGGAGAATCCTATTTATTCCTGCCTTAATTCCTTTTTTCAGCAGTTTGCTGTAGTTCCCAGCAACAAATCTGACATCAGAATTAGGTCCTTTACAAATGATCTCAGCCATGAACAAACATTCATTCTTTCATGCCATTTAAATAAATAAATAAAGCCAGTTCCAAAACATCTTTGGACACTCATTGCATGTCCAAGCTAGCCATTGAGAATTTGATTATCTAATACTCAATGGGGATAGTAAAACACCTTACAGTCTCTGGTAGACATACTGCAAACTGAGTTCAATTTTGCTCAGGTACCACTTGATGTTTAATCACAAACTGTAAAATCAGATTGAGCAGAGGCCATGGGCTAACCACAGCAAATGAATATGTAGGCTGCAGGTGTTTAGAAGGGCCTCAGATGTTGAGAAGGCTCTCGAATTCTCGCTAGTTTTTGTCAGTTGGTGTAGTGAAAATTATATTAAATGAACAAATAGGAAGAGTTTGTAGAAGATAGTTTTTAGAGGCCTAAGTCCTAATGCTATTCTCACCTAGCATGGACCCATTATATCAATGGAATTTGTATAAGTGTTGACTTCCCAACTTTCTGTTCTTGCCTCTGTTTCAATTGGAACTAAGAACTGGATTTGTTGCAGATGTGGGAATCATGTATCCCTGATGGCACTGTACTACATCTCCTTAAAGTCCTTACAATTTACTATTCTGGCTAGGGATACTAGACTCAGTTTTATAATATTGGAGAGTTTCATGCTTTCCATCCCTGACTGAGGCCTGTGTAGCATGGACAGAGACAGTCCTGTAATAGCACCAGTCTTGCTGAAGCTTGGGAATAATTATTCATTAAAAGTCATTTATAAAGCAACTCGTGACCTCATTATACAGGGCTACTTCTGGTGGTATATGCTGGTTAAGCCCTAGGTCATCCACCATTCATGATCTAGGGCAGAGCAGGTACATGCTGCCACTATGGCAACACAGGAAGCTTCCCATGTTACCATAGGAATCAATGGGGGGGGGGGGGAAGCCATGTGGTTGACACCTCCCCCCATGGAATCAGCTGAATCAGGAGCTGGGCAATGCGGGGCGTGGAGCATCGGGTTCCCCATGCCCCCCAACAAAGTGTAGCGATTCAGATGGCCATGTGACAAGGTCATTTCTCAATGAACTTAACTTTTCCTGTTTTTCATAGTTCATAAAATTGAGGCAGAGGGGGACTATCATGTGGTTCAAATACTATTTTGTGCTTTATTGAGGGTGTTGAGTCTACAAGTAGACTGTAGCATAGGCCAGCAGCTTTTGAGATCGCAGTGTTGTCTTAGTTACTTTTGAGTAATAGAAAGGTTCTACTGCTGATATATATACACACACAACTATAATTGCAGCTAACTCCAGGATTAGGGGTGGATCTATAACTGTTTACTTCCAAAAAGTAACATTCTGGCATTTTTTTCTATCCAAGAATTTAGCTAAATCTTATTGATCTTCAGTTGGCTTCCTATATCCACAGTTTCCACAGATCCAAAGTTTCAACCATCCATAGCTTGAAAATATATATATTTTAAAATCCCCAAAGTAATCCCTGATTTTGTCATTTTCTATAATGGACACCATTTTGCTCTGCCGTTTTATATAATGGGACTTAATCATCCTCAGATTTCAGTACCTATGGGGTGGTGGGTGGGGGTAGTCCTGGAGCCAAGCCCCAGCAGATATGAAGGGTCCAATGTGTTATAATGTAAACCCATGGACCAAATCTAGTCTATACACATTATAGATCTATCCTGGATCTCCTTTTCTGACCTTAGTGATGTGGAAGAAGCAAAAAACGCCGAGTACTGAACATTCACAAAAGAAACTTAATACTCAACTGATAAATGTTTTATTGTCTTATCCCACACAGAAAAGCCCAGCATTTCTGCCTGCATGCATTCACAAGGCATTTTTTCATGATCTATTTAGAATCTAACATTTTATAATAATAACATTAAAATAATGTTATTTTATTTTTAAACAAATTATACAAACTATATTTTTAAATCTTCAGTTTTATTTGCATGTTTCTTATTGTCCTGCAAGTAGTGTGAGTTCCTACTCCAGACATTTTAGAAGTTAAACAGCCCCTGAACAAGACCTTTGTATTATATGCATGTCAAAACATGTTGAGCCTTTTTATCAATAAAAAACACTAATTAATTGAACACCTTGATGTGTATTCTCAGTTACTTTTGCAGATTAGTATGGATGAGAAATGAAAAACAATTGGAAAAAAATTGTAAGAATATTGATTGCGCTACTTAAATCCCCAAATGGAAGCCTTATGAACAAAGAGCTAGAATCTGTGGGTGTGCCTTGATTGGTGTGAAAAATACAAGTCAGATGTTGCCTCCAATGCTAGAAATGTTAACACACTTATGTTCAGTTACTTAGCTTTGTCTTCTTGCTATCTGCAAAAATAAAGGGTGGGTGAGGAGACAGATACATGCTGCTGTATTATTTCATCCTCCAATTTATTCACAAAAATAAATATGCTTTTCAAAACTTACTTATGAAGAAGGCGTGAATCACTGGACTCGGCACATGGTGAAACTACCTTGAGGTCAAATATACACACAGAGAGAGAAAGAGAGCGAGAAATTGTCACCTGGCCAAGGGATGACTTCATATAAAACTCCACTTAAGAACAGAAGGCAAAGGATGGGTCCTATTTAGAGGTGGAAGTTTTCTATTAGATTATATATAAATTAAACCAGCCAGGTGGCAAGGTTTGTATGTATGTGGGTTTGTAGAGTTCCAGGCAGGACAGGGAAAGAATTCTTGCCAATTTCCTTCTTAAATGAAGCAGTGAGTCCTTTCAGCAATAATTGCCAAGATAAAGTTTCAAAGACTGGAGTTTTCAAGACTATTTTTCACACCTATTTTGCACAAAATTTGCATGTGGTACCATTGCTCAGAAATCCACATTTCCATTAAAGAAAGAGCATTGTTATACTTCTGCGCACAAAATGTTTTTAGTGCTGTAGTTGGGGGCTTATTTTGCACAAAATCTAGACATTTGACCAGAAAACAGGTGATAACATATTCACTGAAGAAATAATATATATCTGCATAAAAATGCTATTTGCTTTATTGAAATCACAGTCTCCTGAGCAGAATATTCTGCCTTTTGAACATAATCAGATGCAAAGAAGTCTTCAGTCATCACATACTTTGTATAGAAAATAGTGTTTTCTGCAAAGAAGGCAGTGTTTCTATGCAGAAATACTATTTTCTATGCGGAGAATTCTGTGTTCTTCACAAAAAATGCTGTTTTCTGTGTAAACAAAGTGTGAAAATTCACATTCATCCAGGATGCTTGCCATCAGGGCTTGAAATACTGGCAAACACAAATAATGGTACTATTTTGTGATTCAGCAAGGGTACAACAGCCAGATGGACGCATGCATTTTCTACCAATTGCTATTTATTTCAAACACTATCTTTTCAATTATTTTACTTGTCCTCTTCCCTCAATTATATTTCCTCTCCTATCTCCCTAGTTATTTTCCCTTCTTCTCACTCTTGTATACAAGCTGATCATTCCTGTTTGTTGTATACGCTCTCCATTTTCTGTTCTTGCTGCTGCTTATACTTGAAACAACTTTACTTCCTCTCCATCAGTGGACTTCCTTTAATTCCCTTGTCAAAACATTGTTTACCTCTGCCAATCCTTCATCAGAACCAGAAGGGCAGCATAAGGCAAGTTCATCAAAAAGATCTATCATCCCATGTCATTAATCCTGTTGGGTAAGTGGGACATCCATTCCCAGAGTTAGTTTGTTGGTGCTGAATATCAGCTGCTTCCATTGAGATACAATCTCAGGTAGGGCTATTGCCATCAAGCTTCTGAGGGGGCGGGGCACCTAGAAGATTACTATGAAAATGGAGATGCCGATTAGATGGACCTTGGGTTAGATGCTCAAGGATGCTTAGATTAGTCAAGCACCCATCTGATCTATCTGAACTTGCACGTTCTTTATCCTATACAAAGATAAACCAAGAAAATCAGAATTGTTTGAAGCCTTTGCCTGTGCAAAAAAGAGCCACCATTTTCCACAAGAAGAATCAGATCTTACCTCTCTGGGGATGCTGCTGTTCTTCCTGCACTTAGCCAGCTCTCCTGTATTCATTCTGCAACTCTTGCCACCATATACACGGCCACATCCTGCCACTCATATCACTATTATTTTACTTCCCATTTCAGTTACTCTTATTAAGTTCAATGAAGTTCAGATATTGAGACCAAACAACTACAGCTATTAGCATTTATACTAGAGTGTGACCCCTATACAAGACCAGTGTCTGCAATTTCATTTGCTCTTGTCTGATCAAATATGCCCTCTCTAGACATTTTAGATCCTCCAGACAATTTATTGGTATATTTCCATTGGGAGTTGACCATAAAGTCAATTCCGATTGACTTTTAGCATTATGCCTAGAGAGGATACACTCTTGGTCCTCTTGCGCAACACTACAGTATGTTTTTTGCCAGAAGTTATTTGTTCAGTAGGGTTCATGTTACTTGCAGTTTTGCATATTTGTGTGAAATCCTGGAATGCATTCCCCATGGATACTGCAATCATACTGTACTGATGCCTTCTATATCTGCCTCCTTTTATTACTGTGGTGTTTCTCCCTTCGTGTCAGTCAAGACAGTAGTGAACCATTATCTTCCTTCCACTGAGGTTAACTACTGTGACATAAAGTCAGTCAAGTTTGCTGGGTGGATATTGTGTTCCAAGCACAGATTAGGGAAGATGCATAAATATACAGCCATAGTCTGTGTGGTAAAGTTTTTGTATTCTCACCAAGGAAACAAATCCTGCTGTAAAACCCTTACACTCTTAAAAACAACCCAAACCTAATAGATTGTACAATAGAAATACAATTCAGATTTTATTTCCTTCTTTTACGCCATGCAAACTTGGTTTTTCTTAAGCAAATGCAATTTCACTTTTTAAATTATAATTCTGTTCCTTGGGGCCATTCACGCTCTGCCCACCCACATTTGCTCTGGGTATGCACTACCAAAGTTTGACTAAAGTTTTAAAAACTTTTTTGTTTAGTTACTTTAATTTTTTCCATGAAAGGAATTCAAGCAAGTGTTTCTAGAAATGTTCAGAGACATGGCAATTCTGTAAGGGGTTCCTAAAAATCAGCTTTGCATTTCATTGTAGCCCAGAAGAGAGCTGGAAAGTAAAAGAGCAACCCAAATTCATTTCAAGTGCTGTTTGGGGGGTTATTGGGAATGTTGGCAGTACTGTTATGATGTCAAGACAATATTATCACTGGCAGATATAGCGTGTACTGTTTTTGCTTGGGTGGCTTTGAGTTTCCCAGCATGTTCATGGTTTGAGCCCTAAACCATGTCAGTCTAAAGCTGCCATTGCACAGTAGTTATTTTCATATTTCAAAATAACATATGTGCCAAGTCCACTTTCTGTACTTGCATTAGCAAGCTGGCAAACATTCAAAAATAGTAGATCCTCAACCATAGCGATTCTCTCCACCCCCCAAGTTGATGTTTCTCTACAAAAGGGAAGCTTCAGCCCACAAAGCTTTTCACATTAGTGCAGGATTGTGTGGTACTTTATGATATTTCCTGATAAAAAGCCTAACACTACTTTAGTTTAGGGTTAGGTAATACTTTGTGGGATTTTGACTGCAGACTATGGTATTTTTCAGTATTGAACTCTGGACCTGTAACCTCATACCAAAGTCGGAGTCTCTGGTATTCCCCCTTTCCCTGTTTAGTTACTTGTACAGTAAGATACTACAAGTGATCTTTGTATCTGAACACTTTCAGCCAGACCATAGCAAGCATGTTTTGATTTAGCTTCATAATATGAAGGAAGGCCAGGGGTGAAGCTGGTCGTGGTCAGTCATTGTGCACCTGTTGGACCAACTACCTGCTACACCGTTCAGAGTAGATCTCCATTCCAAGTACCAAATTAAAGAGTGAAGCAGTGAGAGCACACAGTTTCCTTCTTGAGGAGTCTCACATTTTGTTCATTGCAGCAGCTCAGCTCCTTGGTTCCAGTGGGATCAATCAAGACAAAGTGAACTGTGCTATGCAAATTTTTTCCTTCACAGTGTGATGTGAGCTGAGGGGGACTGTGTGCTTGTGAGGAAGTGCTAATAAAGTCCCCTGGTGATGATGCTGGCAAGTGGAGGAGTTGATTATCTCCCATGGTAAGGTGGAAGGCAGTCCAACCTGATGGGGCATCCACCTCCTCCAGACATCCTCCCTGAGTGGAGATCACAAAACTGCCAGCTATAAACAGCCACACTGGCATTTATCCAGGAGGTGAGACCATTTCTATTACAAGGCTTATTTTTTATTTATTTTTTAATGGTGGTAGCTGCAGCAGATGCTATTAAAGATTTTATGGGCCACTTAAAATCTCCTCCCCAAACTGAGCTATAGTTTATGGCCACCATGGATGACTTACTGGAACCACCCCTGCTGCAGAGAGAAGGCCTTCTGGGGGCTTTATTCCTTCTGGCAAGCTAGTAGAAAAGTCCAGTAAAGCATGTGTTAGCTATTGCAGATGCACAGCCCCTTTTCCTTATGAAATCAAAAGGCACCCTTCTTGCAGACCCTGTGTTCAGCATGCTTTCAGTTTCTGTAGTTTATAGAAGAAGCAGAACAAGCACATGCCCTTTGGAGCTACAGAGAATTAGGAACATAGGAGGCCACCTTATATTTCATCAAAACTTTGGTCCATCCAACTCAATATAGTATTCTCTGCAGTGACTGCCATGGGTTTCCTTAGATTTTAGTCAAAGTGTGCATGTGTGCAAGAGAGAGAAAGGGAGAGAGATTTTCCAGCACTGTTTGATGGTGCCAAGGATTCCACTTGAGCTCTTCTATTTGCAAAGCATGCCCTCTGCTACTGAGCCAGAGCCCTTCGACATATGGAAAAGAGTTATAGCAAGTCTGCTTTGATCATTTCTGTATACATTTGGGTTTATAGTTGGCCCTCAGTATCTGCTGAGGTTTGGCTTCAGGAACTGCTAGGGATATCAAAATGTGTGGATAGTCAAGACCCATTATTTATAATAGCATTGTAAAACAGTGTTCTTTATAAAAATGGCAAACAACTGAAATAAGTATCAGGGAGAGCCTGAGGATCTGTGAAAGGGTAGGAGGTTACATCAAACTATGCCTACACATCAGTGTAGTGCTCAAGATGCAGCTAAATCACAATTTGCTTTTTGGAATTTTTTTACCTGAATCTTTTTGGGAAAAAAATGATTGGTTGACTCCATGAATTTCTACATATTCTCTATAACTACCATATGTCAGCTATTGATATAATGACCTCTGTCAACTTAACCTCATTTTTAAAAAGCATAATGCAATACTCAGGTATTTCATAAAAAGTCTGCCATATCTGTTCTCATGATTGGCCAGTATGAATCTTCTGGATTAATCCAACCCGGAATAAACTGTGGAAGCCTGGTCTTTGGCCCTTGTTTGTTCATTAGATCAGCATCTTCTCATGAAAGCAACTGGCAACCCTAGAAACTGGTTTCGTGGTCCCCTAATTGAAGAATACACTCCAGGGTCTGGGCGTAGCAAGTCATATTGCTGTTATGGTCCATAACAGGTTTTCTAGGGAGTATCACAATTTCCCCTAAACAGGCGTTTAATTAGCAGTTAAGCAGATAAATAATCTTCAGAGTAACAAATGGTCCTGTTCACTGCTCTCAAGTGACAAAACAAAGAAATGCTTTGGAAAGTCCCCACAAAATTTAAATATTCTTTTCAAGATGCCATTTGATCACCTGCCTTTTCTTTCTTGATGCTCACGATCACTGAGGTTTTGGGCAGCTTTAGGTTGGCCACTTTATATTGAGTATTTAGAAAGTTTTCAGGTTTTTAATCCAAAATTCAGTGGACAATATTGAAAAATAAACACCTAGCAATATGTGTGAAATGGATGAGCTGATTTGGGTCAGGACAATAAATACTTGCTGTTTATTTTGTATAATTATCAATTTGTTGATAGATAGCCAATCATAAGATAAGTAATTATGCATGTATTTGTATTTATATTAATCGTTAAGAGCTTGGAAGATGTACTTTTGTGGGCTACAACACCCTGAATCACCCAAACAGTAATCTTATAGAACTATACAGGTGCCATTTTCCATTTATCAGTCAACATTACCAACTCAAAAATGGTAGCAGGACTATCCTTTGTATGATTGTACACATTAATACTTATATGGCAACAAATTCATTTTCATCTAGGGCTACATCAGCCTTATGGTTGCCTTCAAATGGTTGTTGAAACCATGGATGGAGGATCTGTGGATACAGAGGGCTAACAATTTCCTTATATAGTGATCCACGCTCTTTAGTTTTTGCCCAGTTTGGTTCCCCAGATGTTATTGAATGAAAACTCCAATCACTTTTGATTACCCACTATGTAGTCTGATGATAATGGGAATTGCAACCCAACAGTACTTGTGGTTCTGAGGTTGGGGAATGGTTAAAGGACATTTAAAAGTCAGACATCATATCTACAAGTTCTGTATCTAGATCCAAACTCCACTATCCCAACTAAGTAGAACAAACTGCAGCCATCCAGATGTTACTGTATCAGAACTTCCATCATCTCTCATCATGATGTCTAATGATGAAAAATAGAGGAGTTGTAATCTAGCATCTGGAGGGCCATATAAAGTGACATGGTGGGCAGGATTCAGCCAATGGGCCTTGAGTTTGACACATACTGTAGATCAACATGGACAAACTTCAGCCCTCCAGATATTTGGACTTCAACTCCCATAATTCTTAACAGCTGGTAAACCAGCTGGAATTTCAGGGAGTTAAAGTCCAAAACACCTGGACTTTAGGCCAATGTTAGCCCATGCCTGCTGTAGATGGAAAGCTTCAGAAGGGCTGCCTAGGGTTCCTTTTGCCTTCTTGGTACTGTCTTGGTGCTTTTCGGCTCCCTGTTCAAACACTGGTGTACCTGAGCATAAACATCCTAGATTCTTTCCTTCAGGTTCATTAATACCACTCCTCAGAACTGCAGGTTGGCTCACACAGTGACCATTAACGGCAGTCAAGCGGCTGTAATGGCCACACGCAGGGACAATGTCACAGCTGCTTAGTTTTTATAGGTGTTGTCAGGCTGCCCTTGCTGCCTGGCTGTATTTTGTTTGCACAGGTTGCCTCCCATGGTGTGTAGCACTTAAAACAACAAAAACCAATCTTGCTTAGTCTGGAGCTGATGTTGCAGGCTTGATTTGTGTGGTACTGTTGTGCTCTTTTAGGTGGCATCAATTGCTTGCTGGCTGCTCCTGTTCAGGTCGCTGAGGTGTCAGCTAGAAGAGGCACGTAAGAGTTTTGTTTTGCATTTGGAGAAGGGAGGCTAGACCAACCAGGGCTACTGCTTGCTGGTTTGCTACTGAATGATTACTCATGCCAAGCCACTCTGCCCTTACTGACCTATGCTGCTGTTCAGGTGGAACTGGGGCATTAGAGCTTCAGGGTGAGACTTCCAGCTCACAGCTTGGAGGGTTTTTTAAAAGATTGGTTGGATGCTTTGGCTGTTTCTGCCCATTGCAAGCACGATAAGTGCATGATCCAGCTTTATTATGCAGAAAGCAGAGTGACTAACATGTCCTCCATACAGGATAGTGAACAGAGATCACCTCTAATTTATACTTCAGTGTCAATTACTGCTTCTTATAAAGTTGAAAATATCCACAAGGGCGATTGATCTTCCAGTTTTTTATTCAATATAAATTCAAATGATCAGATAGTACCTTTCATTACATTTACAATCAATTACAATGGGCTTTCCATTTCTAATTTCTTGATGGCCAATCATATTAAACATATTTATAGCAACAAGAACACCATTGGATTCCTCATTGCTTTCAGCTTGATATCCTTCTAGACTGCTTCCAATTATCTGAATTAATCAGAACGCTGTTGATCAGGCTGCCAAATAAAACAGTCGACATGACTTTCACTTCCCCCTGAATCAAAAGCAAATATGTTTAGCACACCAGAGTCCATACAAGGGCTATGTACACAGAATATCTATTTCTGTGACCCTATTAGCATTTTTGGATGTTGTTTTGTGTCACTGTAGGTAATCTGGAAAGGGGAAAAGAGTTAAAACAAAATGCTCCATCAGCCAGCATACTGGATTATACTCCTGACCTCAAAAACAGGTTGAAACAGAGTAAAAGAGTTCTGCAATAGATATACCTGTTTGAGGCTCTAGGGTGGTCAGTTACATGTGGGAAGACACAGATGATACAGGGATAGCATTTTGCATGTTCAGTGAGTGAGGCTAAGAATCCAGAATTGAAACCAAAGTCCATTCTTTGATATGTATAAGATTAAATAGGTTGGGGAAAGTATTTGCTGTGGATACTTTGAAAAATTAACTCCTATAAGAAGAACAGCTTCTGAACAACTTTACCTCTTCAAACATGTTTTTAATCATAAAGGGATGTGTTTTGTAACTTGCAAATCTATATCATAAAGTCATTTTGCTGTTTATAATAAAAGTCACTCAGGCAGTCATAGAAGTTTCTGAAAATAGTATGAACCTTTCCTTTCCTGAACAACATGGTATGTGATTATGAACCAAATGATGAAAAAATCTTGATGTGGTCATTAATTGTAGGGCTACTTGAGGGGCATTCAGATCTGCCAGTTCCCTGGACAAAATTAGGATGGAATAGAACAGGTTCTAATGCTGTGTTTTGCTAATTTCTTCCATTTGTATTTAAAGTGGGAAAACTGAGGGGATAAGTTTTATGAAGCTTTATTATTATTATTATTATTATTATTATTATTTTACTGACACAAAAACACAGTATGTCACAGTAAATGAGCTATATATGCTGGATTTCGTATCACAAAATCACAAGTTGAACACTTCCCAAGCATCTAGGACTGTGTGATGTATTTTTGAATGATGCGCGCAGATCCAAGTTGACAGATCGTGATTTTGTCAATGTTTATTGTTTCCAAATGCTGGCTGAGATCTTTTGGCACTGCATCCAGTGTGCCGATTACCACTGGGACCACCTGAACTGGTTTATGCCAGAGCCTTTGCAGTTTGATTTTGGCTGAGTTTTTCCTGTTGTTTTTCCTCAATTCGGCTGTCAGCTGGTATGGCGACATCAATAATCCAAACTTTTTTCTTTTCCACAATTGTGATGTTTGGCATATTGTGTTCCAAAACTTTGTCAGTCTGGATTTGAAAGTCCCACAGTATTTTTGCATGTTCATTTTCCATGACCTTTGCAGGTTTATGATCCCACCAATTCTTTACTGCTGGCAGGTGATACTTGTGACATAAGTTCCAATTAATCATTTGGGCCACAGAGTTCTGCCTCTGTTTGTAGTCTGTCTGTGCGATTTTCGTGCAGGAGTTGAGGATATCATCAATGGTTTCATCAGCTTCCTTGCACAGTTGGCATTTTGGGTCATCAGCTGATTTTTCGATCCTGGCCTTTATTGCATTTGTTCTGATGGCTATCTATTTATATCCTGTCTTTCTCCCCATGAGGACTCAAGGCAGCTAACATGTATCCACACTAAACAGTTTAAAAAGAGCAATACGAAAGTTATAAAAGCAATTAAATTTAATAACAGTGTGGTAAAAAACAGAATTAAAATACTGCAAATACATTAACATGGCTTTTAAATCTCATATCCCCCACCCCCAATTCCTATCCCCCGCAGAGCCTCCCCTTACCCTTCCTCAAAAGCCTGTTGGCAGAAAAAGGTCTTGACTAGCTTGTGGAAGGCCAGCAGGGATGAGGCCGTTCTGGTTTCCTTGCGAGGGATTTCATATACATAGCAGACATTTTCAGTCTGGCGTCGTGCTAAGTTATCTACTGTGATTCGGGTACATTATGTCTGCATACAATATGTATATTTTTCAAACATGTTGTTGTTGTGGCCTGCAGCTCAGACTTTTAAGCTATCTATTTATTTATTTATTTATCTGTCTGTCTGTCTGTCTGTCTATCTATCTATCTATCTATCTATCTATCTGTTATATCAAAACTGATTGATAACTTTTAGAACTTGGTCAGTAGTGCACACCTTTTCCTGAACATTTGCTGCTGTTGTTTGTGAATGCGTGAGACTGAGAGACAGATGGACAGACACACAAAGACATGTAGGATTTCTCATGGCATTGTAGTTTTAACATAAAGCTAGATTAACTTAATACGTCATTTCTATGAGGAATATAATCAAATTATCAAATTGAAAACATTCCACCATCATTCTGGTGTGTTTACAAGCCACCTCAAGTTTCTTCCTTTTACCTTTACATCTTTGGATAAATTGGGAGATGAAGCAGCTGCCGGGTTTTCTGCCTATTTCCCCATTGCCTTGACATCACCCTCCTCCCTGTCTACTGTAATGAGCCGGATGTGGGGCTTGGAGAGTTGGGGCAATGACAGAAGCCATAGCTGCCTCATCTTCCAATTCAGTAGTATTTCAAAATATGCCATCTGTGGAATGCACATTGACATTTGACAGTATGAATACTGTTACTTGCACTTCCCTTTTAACTCTGAGGCTTGTCTCAGAAAGTAGTGATGGGGAAGTTCTGCTCAGTTTGTTGTCAGCTGAGCCATGAAGATCCATAGTGTTCCATCCACCACTAAATAAATAACTATGCTGCCTTCTGTGGTGTTTAGCATGACCATGAAAGTGTTGGAAGTAGCCAACGTAGGATTTGGGCCAAGATGTTCTATCTGTCTCTCCTTTCCATTGGATACAGTTCTTAATTAAAGCTAGGGGTTTGTTTATTTATTTACTTTATTTTTATCCTTTCTTTCTCCCAGTATAGCATCTCAAGTGAACTAAAATTGGTTGCTTATATTTGTATTTGTTTTACTGTATACAACGGACCCTTGGTATCCACTGGGGTTTCTTATTAGAATCTCCTGGATGCTCAAGTCCCATTATATACAATGATATATTAAAATGGTGTCCCTTATATAAAATAATAAAATCAAGGTTTGCTTTATGGAGATACACACACACATACAAAAAGTGTGTGTGTGTGTGCGTATTCATAGTAATGGCACTCCATACAGTCATGCCGGCCACATGACCTTGGAGATGTCTATGGACAACGCTGGCTCTTTGGCTTAGAAATGGAGATGAGCAACACACCCCAGAGTCGGACACGACTGGACTTCATGTCAGGGGAATACCTTTACCTCATATATATTGTCAAGTTGTGGATGATTGAATGCATTGATGCAGTGTATTATATATGCATCTTGCTCTCAATTATTCTCTCAGGAAGGATGGAATATAAATGTAATAGACCTGAATGTTTAGTGTTGCAGTATTCATATTAATGTCAATATTAATATTTTCCCCAATACTGGAAGTTTAGAAGATGCGTGTTGGGCTGGACACTACAGGGTGAGGCAGCATAACTTCCTTTTTTAAAATGTGCACCATTCAGTCGGTTGAAGACGTAGCAGAGTGCTAGTGGTCTCATTCGAGAGGCGGGAGTATAAAGTTTTGTCCTGACACAGTTCAGTTCCCATCATGCGTTGGAACAGTGAGGAGCGTGCTTTTGCCGTTGAGGCCTACTTTTCGAGCGGATTTGGAGTGGCTGGCCTGCTCTCCAGATTTGGCCCCTTGTGATTTTTTATGGGGTTTTTTGAAATCCCGTGTTTATGTGAACCGTCCAAGGACCCTACAAGATTTGAAGATCAACATCCAGGAAGAAATTGCCAACATAATGCCTGCTATGCTGGCAAGAGTCATGACAAACGCCAGAAATCGGTTTACTCAGTGTATGGAGAATGGGGGACATCACCTACCTAATTTGATCTTCAAAACTACGTAAAACAAAACTTTAGGTATGCACCTACATTATAAAAAAAAATCTGATTCATACAATGGGTTCTGAAAGTTCTGAAAAAAGGAAGTTATGCTGCCTCACCCTGTATAACTTCAACTTGATAGCTGAGGAACTAACGTTAACAAAGAGTGAGTTCTCCAACAGCCCATTATGTGTAAATTCTAAAGATGGGATGTTTAAGTAGAACAGTGGTTCTCAACCTGTGTGTCCCCAGGTGTTTTGGCCTACAACTCCCAGAAATCCCAGCCAGTTTCCCAGCTGTTAGGATTTCTGGGAGTTGAAGACCAAAACATCTGGGGACTCACAGGTTGAGAAGCACTGAAGTAGAAGGTCTTCTAGGTCTGTGTTCAGCCTTCTGTCCACTCGACAAAACTAAGCTCCCATCAGAAATCCTCTTCAACTTTCCTTCCATGTAATAAAACAGCGATTGTAATAAAAATAATCGAAGATTACACTGATGGCTTAAACTAGGTTGCATTGTTTCACAGAGTAGCAAAAGCTACTCAGGTAAATAGCATGCTGATAGCCTCAAGCTGCACTGATTTGCTGCTGCTTGTTTTAGGGTTGTAGGGGGTAGGGTTTCTGACTCTGCCTTTTCCCTTTTTAGGAATGTAAAAGTGCCAGTGTGCTTTGCTATGTGAGTGTATAGAAAAGATTTTTCCATCCCTTTAGTTGCCTCTCCTAACAATGCTTTGTGGAGCTCTGTCTGTGCTAATTGTCTTCCTAGAGAGTGCCCTGTAGGCTTGCTGCTTGGATCATCAGGTTGCTGTTTAAGGTCATGTAAAGGGTTTCACATTTTAGCACTTAGAAATCAATTCTGAGGAAACTTTAGCAGAAGCCAGCAAATATTCCCATCCAGAACATGGTAGCAAAAACCAAATCATAGTTCTTCAGAAGCCATAATCTATGAACTAGCTGATAGTTCACCATCTTTTGATTCACACCAGTGCTGAAAGAGTGATGATGATGAGATCTTTGCGTCCATGGTATGATATCATTTGAAGAAGAATAGGGACCTTTCAGTGATCTATGCTGAGATACATGCTTTTAAAAAACATATCCGTACTTGAACTGGAATCAGGAGTGAGCTTTGGATAAGATGGATCATGGTGCTCAGTTCTTCAGAATGATGGAATCAAAAAGTACAGGAAGCTAAATGCCAAATATAGAATCAGAGAATCATAGAGTTAGAAAGACTACAAGGACCATAGTGACAGATGAATATCCAGTTGTGTTATCAAAAGCTTTCATGGCCAGAATCATGGGTTGCTGTGAGTTTTCCACGCTGTATGGCCATGTTCCAGAAGCATTCTCTCCTGACATTTCACCCACATCTAGCTTCCAATATACCTCAAAGGTTGTGAGGTCTATTGGAAGCTAGGCAGGTGAAGTTTATATAGCTGTGGAATGTCCAGGGTGGGAGAAAAACTCTTGTCTACTGGAGGCAAGTGTAAAATTTGCAGTTTGCCACCTTGATTAGCACTGAATAGCCTTGCAGCTTCAAAGCCTGGCTGGTTGTTTCCTAGGGGATCCTTTCTTGGGAGGTGTTAGCTGGTCCTGATTGATTCTTGTCTGGAATTCCCCAGTTTTTGAGTGGACAATTTCAACAGAAAGGAGGAAAACATGAAAATGAACAAAATCTGGCTACCAGTATTTTTTTTAAAGCTTTTAAAACAGAACAGTAAATAAAGAGAAACACTCAAAAAAACAGGTATGTGAGATAATCTGGCAGTAACTGGCCAAGGAAGAGATCTTAGGTTTGTGATGAATAACTCAGTAAAAATGAAGACTCAGTGTATATTAGCAGTTGTGAGGAAGACTACTGTTAAGTATCATTTCAGTCTAAAATATGTATATCTATATAATAAAAGTGAAATTATGTTTGTATGTATGTTTCTATTCATCTATATATATGTATGCATTTTTCAAGATGGCTCTCATATCCATACAGCTCTCTGACTCTCTCCAACAATGGATCTGGACTTAACTTGGCACACATACCCATCATGACCAACTAAGTACTGGCTTTGGGGGGGGGGGGGTGGAACTGGCATGATGGAAGTTGTAGTTCACTCACACCTGGGAAGCCCACTGATGATGGACCTGGACCAATCTTGGCACACAGTCTTGGCACACAGACCCACCATGACCAATTTAAGTACTGTGATGTTTGGGTGGGGATCAAACAAAAATCATAGGAATTGTAGTCCACCCACATCTAAAGACTATGTGTATCCTACATCTGGAGAGCCATGTTTTTTTCTAAAGCGACCATTGATAACCATAACATCCAAAAACCAAATAATGAGTACAGGCAGTTCCCAAGTTACAAACATCCAACTGACTTACATACAAATTCAACATAAGAACAAACCTACAGAACCTGTCTTATTTGTAACCTGGGAACTGACTGTACTTCTAATATTTAGCTTTACAAAAGACTTAACCTTGGCATTGCTGGGTATCTAAGCTAATTGAAAGTAAAACTGCCAATGTTGTAATGAATCTCTGGATTACTATGTATAGTTTGGGTCACCACTTCTCAAAAAATGATGATTTAGAGTTGAAATAAGCACAGAAAAAGAGAATGAAAACTATAATGGGGTTGCAGGAACTCACCAGCAAGGAAAAAATAGTCGTCTGGAAAAGGCTTATGGAGTGGAGCATGATAAATATGTGTGGAATTGTCTGTGACGAGAAGAATGTAGATAGAGGGAGGATATTCTCCTTCATCTTTAAGACCAAACTTCAGGAAAGTCATCTAATGAAGCTTGAGTAGTGGAAGTTTCAGTACAGAGAAAATGAAGTTATTTATTTATGTAGTGTATGGTTAAACTATGGAAGTTATTGCCACAAGATATACTGATAGCCATCGACTTGGATGTCTTCAGAGAAGGTTGTACTAATTCGTGAAGAATAGGGCTACTAGTCATGTTGACTGCAGGCTGTCTCTAGGATTAGAAGCAGCATATCATTGCACACAAGTTGCTGATAAAGAACAACAGACAGCAGCAGGAGTTACCCTCACGTCCTGCTTGTGGTCTTCCATGGTCATGTGGTGGATTAATGTGTAGTAGAATTCAAGTCTTTGATAGGCCTTTGATCTGAGTATTCCCTCCAGTAATAATCCTTTTTCCAAATCATTTTTCTGGTAGTGGACATGCACAATAAGATACCAAACTAAGAGAATGTGATCTTCTGTGCTCCCAGGTTTCCAGCGTACTCTTTCTTCCATAACATAGACACTGGCTTTAAGTAGAAAAAGGGAAATGGTGCATTAAAGATGCATAGACTCATTTGTTCTATCCTGGGGCTGCCTCATCCAGATTGGAGGGGTGACATATAAAAAAGGCATTGTTCCTTTTCCTGTCAAACATATATCCCAATTTGAGTGAAAAGAGCATGTCCCCAATTGCCAGTACATTCTGCCATATTCAAGCTTTTCAGTGAGAGATAAAGCTGGAAGTTTGTTAAAGAAAGGGGGAAAGGCAGAAGCAAAACTATGGCTATAGTCTACTAGAAATACAGGCAAAACAACCCATCAAAGGCCTTTCTTTGGGTGCTATTGTTTCTGGACATCAGGCACATGCTGACTGTATATTGGAATTTGCACCTGCAGCACCCCAACTTGGGACACTTTCTTAGTAGTGCTTGCTTAGCACTTCCTTACTTACTTTACTTACTTAGGCGATCCCTTGTTGTCTGAGTAAGATTGTCCTCCGAGTGTGGTGTTCTGGCGGTGGGTACGTAGGTGACTGTGGAGCCCAATTCTTGACCTGCATGTTCTCCTGCAGTGAGGGTATCAGTTTCCAGGTGGAAGGCAGTTCTGGTCGGGATTGGCTTGACGTTCCTTCCTCTTGGCATGTTTCTCTCTTTCGCCCTCCTTTCGTTCCTCTTCAAATTCCACAGCACTGCTGGTCACAGCTGACCTCCAGCTAGAGTGCTCAAGGGACAGGGCTTCCCAGTTCTCGGTATCTTTGCCACAGTTTTTAAGGTTGGCTTTGAGTCCATCTTTACATTTCTTTTCCTGTCCACCAACATTCCTGTTCTTGAGTTCAGAGTAGAGCAACTGCTTTGGGAGACGATGATTGGGCATTCAGACAATGTTGCCAGTCCAGTGGAGTTGGTGGCGGAGGACCATTGCTTCAATGCTGGTGGTCTTTTCTCCTTCCAGCATGCTAACATTTGTCTGCCTGTCTTCCCAAGAGATTTGCAGGATTTTTCGGAGGCAACACTGATGAAATCGTTCCAGGAGTTGCATGTGGTGTCTGTAGACTGTCCACGTTTCACAGGCATATAGCAGGGTTGGGAGGACAATAGCTTTATAAACAAGCATCTTGGTATCCCTACGGATGCCCTGGTCCTCAAACACTTAGCACTTCCATTATGGTTATTTAAGTACTAGGTTTTGTTCTTTTGATACACCAGTTAATTTGGTGTATCATTTAGTGCTGCTGCTCTTAGTATCTTTGGCTGAATTGCTTGGTTTTTATTTTGATTGCATTGTTTTAAATATTAATAATCTTTTCTAAAGATCCACATATTTGAACCCTGCATCCATAACTTCCTTGAAAAACATAATATTCATGTGTTATTCTTTCTATGTTCTTTTTGCCTGTGTCAGAAAGGATAGAAATGAGTGTCCATGTCTTTAAAATGTAACGTTAGAAATGGCTCTCTTGGGCTCGACAGTGGATTTCTTCTGCTTTTATCATGGGCTTATTTGAAAGGTATTCAAGTCTTGATTTGAAACTTTAGTCTAGAATCCCAGCTCCCTACTGAGAAACAGCATCTTTTAGAGCTGGACGTGTGCTATGAGACCTCAGTTGGCTTCTCGTCTACCCCCCTGTGTCCTCATTCATTGGTATCTCAGAGCCATGCGTATATAAAAAGGGCAGTTAACTAGAGCTGAAACTAGTATTCAAAGTGAATAGAGAATGAAGGGGTTTTTACAAATTCCTTTTCAAAAGAAGAAAAGGGAAAGTGTACATTATATGTCAGATTTTGCAGCATGCCTGGCAGACAGCTTTCCATTAGTTGTTAAACTCTCCTTGTTTTCCAGCATCTTAATTTGATGTTTACTGTTTGTGAATTCATTATTATTTGTCGAAATACTTGCACTTAAAAACCTAGGGATGTCACGTGGTTTTATGTTGTGAATTAAAATCTGTTGTCACCCAACTTGTCACAAGTAGCTGGTGAAGCAAAATGTTTATTTTACCTTTCTTGGGGCCCTGTTGATGTGACAACAGCACTCACTGGAATCACCCAGAAAAAGATCACTGAAATATCTATCTATATATTTAAACTGACTGTCATTAATTTGCTTATTTCAGATTGACTTGCTCTAATATGTTTAAAGCACTTCTGTTTGTGCAAGTTACTTCTGTGTGTACAGATGTGTCCAGAATTGAAATATTTGCTTAAGCTTATCTGATTTTGATGTCTAAATTTCCATAGCCTGTATGTATGTATTGATAGACAAGCATGGCTATTGTAAGGTCCCATATGCAGGACTGCCCTTGAAGATCTCATAGAAACTTCAGAAGGGGAGAGGAGAACTGGTGCAAAGGAAACCTGTGACATGCGTGTGTTGCACATGTTTTTGTCTTTCTCACCAGTAGTATTATTTGACCATAGTTTTATAATATACGCTGGAAAATCAGCGAAGAAAAATTTAGCCTGTCTTTGGTGGTACAGGAGAAAGTAGGACAGAGGCCCAAGTGATGGAAAGGAAGCTGTGGGCGAGCAAAGAGGTGCAATAGTAGTAGACATGGGAAAAGGGGAACAGGAGGCATGGTAGGCAGGCAGCATCCAAAGAAACACAGGTGCAATCAAGACCTTTGGTGAGAATGACCATATTTAGAAATAGTGACATGGAGTCAGTGAGCCCACTGCAACAGCAGTGTCACCATCTCCGTGGCCTAAATGAACAGCTTCCTCTATTATTTGCCCACTGCATCAGATGAACTCATCACACGCCAAAAAAAAAAAGTTTCCTAGGATGCTTCTGCCCCAGTTCATTAATGGAGCCCCACACTGCCCATTAGATGACATAGGTTGACTTCTGGCGGGGACTTTGTGGGGTGGTAGCATGGTAAGATGCTGTGTCGCCATAACAGTAGCCTCCCTGTGTTCCATTAGGAACAATAGGGCTACCGCGGGATTAAGCTGTTAGGCTAAGCTTCCCCACAAGTGATAAGGAAGTATCAGCTGCCTCCAGCGCACTAGGATTGCCTTGCTGCTGCCTTGATTCACCATGGATGCTGGTGAATCGTAATGCTGGACCTCATCCATGTCATGATGACCCAAAAGCAGCTCCCAAACATCTTCTGACTGGCCCAGAATAGCTGCCAAAGGAAAAGGGTGATGTTGTGGTTGGCTGTGTAAAACAGTTTCATTGATTCCATTATGATTTTGCTTATATTTTATATTTTAAGATGGCTTGGTGATGCCCTTCTTGTAGAATTCTGCCTTCCTGCTGAGTTCACATAAATAGTGACTAAGGAACAGGGTCATTCTGTGACTGAACCTCTTCTGCTTAATTCTCTCTTTGCTCCTGCAGTTTAGACCCACAGACCTGCAAATGTAAAGTACTAGGCCAAATCAGAATTATTCACCCAGGCATTTAACATCATTATTTATGTGTTATTTCTCCTGAATTTAATTCAATTTTGAACAGACTCAGAGTGCAGATTGTATTTTATTGCATGCTGTTGCAGTTCTTTGCAGTGGGTCAAAACATGGTTTCAGCCTTACAGTGGCTTTTTCTTTCACACCTCTCAGCACCTACAGTGGAAGTGGAAAGGAAGTGGTGGTGATTTCCCTATTACATTTATCTTCTGGATAGAGAGGCACACCTGATCTCAGGGGTTCTTAGTGTTCCCGCCGCAGGAAATACATTCCCTATTTCCTTTTGCAAATACAGAGAGTTAAACATGGAGAGCTCGAGCTGCTGTCTGCTCCCTTCCCAATTACCGAGCTGTCAGTCCATCTCCACGCACTGGAGTTGCTTAGAGAGCCGAGCCTAGCTGGGCTGGGACACAGAGACAGTGTTTGATTGGCAGCAAAGACTCTCTCTATGTACAAATACACTTTTAGCATGTTCACCGGCCAAAACGGTGACTATTAGTCTGGGACCAAGAGAGCCCAGTTTCGCTTGCTTATCACTCTTTATTGCTAAAATGAGTGGCAGCCAATGACAAAATGTTAAACAAAAATAAATAAAAACAGTCCCTTCGTGGTGGACAGGTCAAGCTTCTGATAGACACTGGGATCTGAGAAGAAGCAGTGAGGTCATAACATTTGGTGAACTTGAAATGAAACAGAGGCCTGAAAAGTTCCTTCTTTCAGAGAAGAGAAAGGCAGATTTGTGTAGTCCAATATTCCTCTGTGCCCGTTTATACATTCCTCAAAATCAAGTAGTGAAGTTCTTCCAGGTTACATCACTTGAAACTAGAAGTGGCAGATTACATTTCTAAATATCCTTATTCATAAATTTGCCACAAATACCTGATACACCCTAATTTGAATACTGGTGGGGTTTAGGGGGATTGGTTTTATCATTTGGGAGTTGTAGTTGCTGGGATTTATAGTTCATCTACAATCAAAGAGCATTCTGAACTTCACCAACGATGGAATTAAACCAAACTTGATACACAGAACTCCTATGACCAAGAGAAAATACTGGAAGGGTTTGGTGGGCATTGACATTGAGATTTGGAGTTGTAGTTCACCTACATCCAGAGAGCACTGTGGACTCAAACAATGATAGATCTGGACCAAACTTGGCACGAATACTCAATATGCCCAAATGTGAACACTGGTGGAGTTTGGGGAAAATAGATCTTGACATTTGGGAGTTGTAGTTGGTGGGATTTATAGTTCACTTAAAATCAAAGAGAATTCTGAACCCCATCAATGATAGAATTGGGCCAAACTTCCCACACAGAACCCCCATGTCTCGAAGGGACTCACTAGCACAAGCCTCCCTCCAGTCTCGCACGCTCTCCCTCGCCCACAGATGTGCACTATGTTGTCATGCACCAAGTATGCCTGCTCTCCCTTCCCCTCTGGGAGTCTCAGAAACAGCCCTCTCCTTGGCTGAGGGGCCGGCCAATCACAGTGGAGGAAGGCTTTTAGTGGGAGGATTCACTGTCTGTTTCCAAAAAGGAAGAGCAGGACAGGCAGAGAGATCTTCAGCCTTCTCTGCCAAAGGGGTTCCTAAGACCATCAGAAATGTTTTTTTTCTGATGGTCTTTGGCGACCCCTCTGAAACCCCCTCATGACCCCCCAGGGGTCTTGAACCTCAGGTTGAGAAATACTGCTAGGGGAAGACTTTGGGTAGTCTTTTCCCTCTTTCTCTGCCCCGCCCCGCTTTAACTACATGCAGGGAGATTGAACTCATTTCCTCCAGGAGGGGACAGTCTTGCAAACATGGGAAGCTTCCTCCAGCGTGAAGTTACATTGTCCAGAAAAGTGTTTACCACTTCATTCTATAGAATATATACCGTATACTCTCAAGCCTAGATGCTCAGTTATGTCTAAAAGCCCCCCCCCCCCCCCCCGCAGCTACATGCCTGCTGCTAGGACAGAGCACAAAGCTCCCAAGGGCTTTCGAGCCAATGTGATGGAGAGCAAGGCAGGAAGGGAGCAACATTTTGAAAATAGATATGGTTTCCAGTTGAGTGTCTCCAGTCTTCACTCCAGCAGCAATAGACTCTGGGAATTTGTTGATGTCAAAATTGGGAGCTTCTCCCCCTCAAGCTGATTTGTTGTGCAAGTTTGAAGGTTTGTGTTGGGACTGAAGCTGAATAGGAGGTTAGCTATTTCCTCAGATCACCACTACACTTTCCTACATGGTACCTATGCTCAAGGGAAAACAGTTTTCATCCAAAATGGAATGAGCTTGGGGAGGATGGAATAGGATAAGGTTTGAAGTAGGGAATGGAAGTGGAATATAGAGGGAGGTGCAGGAATGAAATGAGATATTTTGTCTGTTTGTTTAGCTTCTTAGGAATTAAACCTAAGAAGGGCAGGGGAGTTTTATGTTATAAGTTCATGTGAAATGTGATTGCTCTGGTTATTTGAATGCCTTCTTGCTCCAGATTGTAGCACATTTAGTTGGCAATTACTGTGGGACTTCCTCAGTGTATGCCTATGGGTATGTATTGTTTAGGTTGGGTTGTGGGGTGAAATTCTAATATGTGGGGAAAGTAACCAGAAGGTGTGAACAGAAAAAGATGTTGGGGAGAGCTATTCTTCTCATCACCCACCTTGGCTTCCAGTTTCTAGGCCCCCCTGTGTCTCTCCATGCTGCTTGGCTTCGGTCCATCCTCACTTGACCACCGCCAGTCCTGACTGTTTCATCCTTGCACCCTCCCTCTTATTACCCTTCTTCTTTGCTCTCTTGTCCTTATTTCATTTGCTCCACCTTCTAAAGCAGCGTTTCTCAACCTGGGGGTTGGGACCCCTGGGGGGGGTTGTGAGGGGGTGTCAGGGGGTCGGCAAAGACCATCAGAAAACACCGTATTGTTTTCTGTTGGTCATGGGGGTTCTGTGTGGGAGGTTTGGCACAATTCTATTGTTGGTGGGGTTCAGAATGCTCTTTGATTGTAGGTGAACTATAAATCCCAGCAACGACAACTCCCAAATGTCAAGGTCTATTTTCCCCAAACTCTACTGGAGTTCACATTCAGACATATTGAGTATTCATGCCAAATGTGGCCCAGGTCTATCAAGGTTTGAGTCTACTGTGCTCTCTGGATTTAGGTGAACTACAACTCCAGAACTCAAGGTCAATGCCCACTAAACCCTTCCAGTATTTTCGGTTGGTTATGGGAGTTCTGTGTGCCAAGTTTGGTTCAATTCCATAGTTGGTGGAGTTCAGGATGCTCTTTGCATTCTGCAGGGGAACTATAAATCCCAGCAACTACAACTCCCAAATGAAAAATTCAGTCCCCTCCCAACCCAACCGGTATTCAAATTTGGGCATATTGGGTATTTGTGCCAAATTTGGTCCAGTGAATGAAAATAAATCCTGCATATCTGGTATTCACATGACGATTCAGAACAGCAGCAAAATTAGAGTAAGAGGTAGCAACAAAAATAATGTTATGGTTGGGGGTCACCACAACACGAGGAACTGGATTAAGGGGTCGCAGCATTAGGAAGATTGAGAAACACTGTTCTAAAGCTACCATTGAGCAGTTGATGCTCTCTACCATCAGTTTACCTTTAAATTAATTCATGGAAGTCATGTTGATTGAATGATTGATGAATGAAAGAATTAATCCAAGAGAGAGCAGCTTAAATTTTGGAGTAAGATCTTGGTGAGAATTGGAAAATTAATCAAGAAGGTGACTGCTTGATTTATCATTGGCTTGCTTTTAGATTCGTACTCTGTAAAAATTTTGAAATCCCACTTTGGTCAATATCGTTCTCTCTCTCATTCTCTCTTTCTCTTCCTCCCTCCCTCCCTCCCTCCCTCCCTATGTATGTGTGTGTTTGTGTATTATGGCTCATTTTTAAAACAACAACAACAATGAGAAACCCTCTTCTTTACATTCCTCCCTCTCCTTTGTAATTGAAGAGGATTTTAGATGCTCTGGGATGGGATACAGATTAATGGAAGAATTTATTTCATTTGAAGTTACTTGGATGAGAAATTAATTGGCTGGCTTTGCTTTATGTGAAGGCCGAAAAATCATTTCCAAATTTGCATACATGGATATAAATTAGGATATGCAAATTGTATACAGATTTGTGTCCTGTGGGCCTGGGCTCAGAATCTTTTATGTGCCTTGGGAGGACCCTGCCTCTTAGGATGATATATAACATTGCTGTTCTCTTATTTTGCTGTAAAATGGTTGCACTCTCTCATTTTAATCTTGTCTTGGCACCTCTGAATGGAAGACTGTGGAAACAAGTGCAAGGCTCCTGGCATTGTGCAAGGATATCAGTTGTTATTCCCACCACTGGAGAAACTTTTCCCAATAAGAGACAGAAAGAACCATGGTTTCTTCCTGGCTGAAGACCCAGGGCTCATTCATGTTCCACGTCTATGTGGGACCAAAGCTCCAGATCACACAGATTTGCTAGTCTCTTTCTGTATCCACAGTTTGAGAGCCAGTCCAGTTCTGCGCATTGATCTTTTTGCTCTCTTTCCCCAACATCTAGACATTCTTCAACTGGCTCACTGTTGAGAAGGAAAGTATCTCTCAGTCTTTGCTGCAATTGCAGCAGAACTACTATTCCCTCTCTTTACTTGGAACGATGTAATGGAAAATTAGCAGTGAGAAGGGAAGGACTCTCATCACTCATGAGAGATGCACACTTCTAGACAGAGTGCACTTTCCTCAGTTGGGTCCTTCCAACCAAATCCTCCATGGAAGTCCTTATGTCTCAAAGGCAAACAAAGGATATCGATGTTTCAGTGGGTGGCTGTGAATGGGGAGGCATGAAATTTGGTGTCACGTGGTGCTGGAAAGTCACTGACCTAAATGTTTTCTTCTTGGGTTGCTTTGAGAAGTGTTAGAGGACAGTAAACAAAGTCCTGGTGAGCAGATGCTTTATCTTTGTGTGAGGGAGGCTTGTTAGCTGTGGGCCTCCATATAATTTTTTTTTGCTTCACATCTTCTGCCTAAAGTGGCAGCAGTCTGCCCTAGAGGCAGCCTGTCCTAAAATGGCAGACAGTAAATATGGAGACATAGCTCATGCAACATAAATGCACAGATATGCACTATGACAAAAAAAATCATACACTCTTGTAAATAAATAAGTTTTATTGGCCCTTAGGTTATATCACCACATGCATGCTTGTAGAAAACCCAGGTACTGGGTTGCCATTGGATATTACTACTATGATAATCTTTTCCACGGATCAAGTGTATTTTTAAAAACCTACATCCCCCAGTTGTGGCTGCTTGATAACATGCACTTGCATTGATTAGTTAACATTATATCTTAGTAATAATCCTACCAGTTGAGCCAATGCACTGGGGTATTATTGGAGTGGGGCTAACATAGTACTGACTCTTTCCCTGTGTTTCTAGCATATTTACACTTTGCTTCTCTAGATCTATCTAGAAACAGTCAAACTCCTTCTCTGACCAAATTCATATCATCAGTTCTCAGAAATTAACCCAGCTCTTGCCTGATTTCTAGAACTCATTATAAAATGCAAGTTAGGTTTGGAATGATTTGCTAAGGAATAGCCTTGTGTGTTTTTTAGCCTTCAGTTAAACGTGACTTAGGTATATTAACAGTGGAAAGATGACTGGTAAAGAGGAATGGTGTATTGTGTTAATTCCACATCTCTAGTAAAGCCATCCAATTTCCATAACATAAAATGGCATTTACAGACCAGTTCCCCTGTGTTGCTGCACTGATGCAAGGCTTGGACGTGTAGCAGGTAAGGTGCCCAATGGTAGCTTTTTGTGTTGCTGGAGATTTGCTTATTGGAGTGCTGTCTAGTCCCTTGACTGCTTCCCTTGCTGAGCATCTGCTCTTGTATTTTAATTATGCTGGCATGTAGTTTTTGTTCTTGAGTAATTGTTTCCACGCTGCCTTGGGATAAAGGGATGAGCCAAGTGATTAAAACGCAGGTGTCTGCAGATGGGCGGGAGTAAGCGGATTGGGGTGCCTCTGAGGTGCACAGTACCCTAGTTTAGAGCATCCCAAGCCCAGACAGACATTCTCCAAGGCCTTACTGATACTCTCTGGATTGGAAACCTGGTAGAGTCTTGATCTGCTTTATCCAAGAAGGCTGCCTTTATTAGCAAAACTGCCATTCTGTTCTTGATCCTGATTTGCCCACTGGACTTATCACCTTCATTTTGCATCCAGTTCTAAGCATTTCCCATTCTGAGATTTCAGTTTTTATAATAAAAACTTCAGGAGATAGTAACTGCCACAAGGAAGAGTGAAGTGCTTACTCTTATCCCCAGTAAAGGTATGATTGAGAGAGTTTGTTTGACTACTTACTCCTTTTCCAAGTCTGTAAAAGTCTGACTCCCGAAATCAAGTTCTTTATAACAACCAAGGCCGGAAGTCCATTCCTAACCATGTTCTGAGGCACCCATACCTAGATCTGGATAGGCATACATGGCACTTTGGGAACCTGGTGGATTATTGCAGCCTTCCCCAACTTGGGCCCCACCTACATTGACCATTTAATGCAGTTCCAAGTTAGCTTCATAGTGTGGTGGCCATTCAACAAACTCCAACACAAACACACAAAAGAAAGCCCACAGTGTTCTGTGGTTTGTATAATCACCATCCAGGCCTCAAACTGGTTCCAGGATTTCCTATGTAAAGTGAAGCCGTTTTCTTCAATACTGGTTTGAAATTGCATTTGAGTCCACACTGCCATATATTCCAGTTCAAAGCAGAAAATGTGGGATTTTATTCAGCTGCGTGGAAGGGGCCAGAGAGAAACAAACAGCCACCTGAAGAGCCATGGGCCCCTTCTACACTGCCATATAAAATCCAGATTATCTGCTTTGAACCGCATTATATGGCAATGTAGAAGGGGCCATAGTTACAGGTAAACAACCTGTTCATTTATTTTAGGAAACTGAAGTTTCTGTGGGTTTCTTTTAAAAAGTAAGGTTTTTTTTATAATAGAACATAAAAAGAAGTGTAAGAATAACATTATAGGACAGGACTACTGTTGCTTTTATCCTGGACTCCTAGATTAAATTGGTAGTTCCTTGCTTCTCATTTATTTAGTCCATTAAAAAAGGCTTGCCACTCTTAAAAAAAAGATTTCACATTGAGACTTAAGTGTCCATCAAGGGCCGAGATAAACAACATAAATGAGCAGATATGATTTAGACTTTTTAAAGGTCTTTATTACAGATCTGCTGATTCTACCTCTTTGATGGTATGCATTATCTTCCTAAATGTATATGGTTCTACCTGTTAACTTCTTCACAACTCTGGTCAGCTTCTTCTGAAATGTCTCTAAGCAGGTGCTTATTAATTCAGGCTTTCAGTGCTCTTAACAGCTAAGCTTTTCAAAGTAGGCAAGTGCTTTGTCAAGTTAGAGATTCCCGACTTGCAAGTCAAGAATGTTTTCAATGACAAGAAGAGGCCATACAAAGCATCTTTAAAGCTACTGTACATCATGCAAATGTGTTAGCTATTAGACTGAGTGTCCTTCACTTCCTTAAAGAATGGAGAGCTTCTTGCATGTTGGTGTTTAGCAACTTAATGAATGGCCAGACAGCTTATTGCACTGAATACCTTCAAAGAAGTCTCTGTCAAGATATTTTGTCAAGATAGCTTTATTCACATTGCTTGCAAATTAGATCAGGAGATAATGAAAACAGGAAACCTTAGACAGCGAAAAGAAGATACATAGATATGAGAATAGCTCTTTGAGTTAGAGTTTTCATGGATTCTTCAGGAATTCAGTCTTTTCAAACTCAGATGTGAGCAGAGCCATGTTGCATATCTTGAATAATAGCTGGAATTCAACTGACATTGGCATTGGCTCTTACGTTTCTCTTGGAATTACAAAATTGTTTTAAACACAAAATATGCTAAAAATTCAAACGTTGAAGAAAATAGCCTTACAAAGAATATTTAGAAAAAAAGAATCGTTTAAAGTATTTATTTTCAAATGTTTAAAGTTTAGGCAAAATCCAGGTCAGTGCAGGAATAGATTTGAAAAGAATTATGGATGAACACACGTGAAGATGGGCTGGACTGGAAAAAGATTGCAGCAGCCATCTCTGGTAGTTGTCATAGGCATACAAAATTGTGCCTTCTGGTATTTTTCTCCTTCTATGGATTGAATAGATCCTTGTGATGAAGGGGAAAGCTGTAAACCAGACAAAGAATGGGGTGGAATGCTTTTGACAACATCATCTCCCAGCTTCTTGGGCCAATGCACATTCTACGTGAAATATATTGCACAGCCTACCCTGTTAATGACTGTAAACCCTCCCTAACATAACATTGACTATGCCAGCAATCAAAGTATGGAAATGTGGTGTTACTTTGCAGCTGTTTGTTGCAGATTTACAGCAGACATTGGGTGTGTAGCAGAAGCTCTTTATTTCCTGGGTGAATTGTGGTTTGTTGACGACTTTGACTTCTTCTATTGAAGGAATATGATGGCAAGTGAATTTCACAAACAGCTGTACAGACCAGGATGTTCAGTCCTCGTGGAATGGTGCTGTTGCTTATTATATAGACAAGGTTGATCTAGGACAGCCTTTTCTACCTTCATACACTCCAGATATACTGGACTATAAGTTTCTTGTAGCCATAGCCTAAAACACCAGGTTAAAGTAAGTTGACCTAGTGGTCAGGAATCCCTTTTACATCTGATGGTGGTGACATACTGTTTCTTAAACTTAAGAAACAGTGTGTTTAATCCATTCCTATTTATGCAGTAATGGTTAAAGCTAATATTTGGTATCCTCATCTCTCCCTACCTTCTAATTTTTTCTTCCTTTTCTCTACACAATAACAGGTCTTTCTGTGATCATCTTTCTTCTTAAAATGTCTTTGTATGTTATTCAAGTTTGTTAGATGGAATGCAGGAATATATTTATTCGCTAACTTTCTTCTTGGGGAAAAAAGCTACAAGTAATTGTAGTGATTTTATTATTGAAAACCAGGGATTTATTAAAAAGCTTTTTGTAATTTAGAACACACTGTTTGCAAAATTCACATTGTGGTTGCTTTGTGAAGAAAAGAACCTTGTCTGCATTGCAAGCAGCATTTGGGAAAGCTCCCCCCCCCCCCCTGTGCAAAACAATCATCTGTGAATTTTGCACAGAATAAGTCCTGAACTGTGAGGATTCTTATCAGTAAAATATTCTTCTTGTCAGAATTTCTCAACATTTGAAAAACCTGATTTTCAGAATTTAACATTATTTCTAAGTACCCTTTCCATCTGATAGGATATCACAGATGTTATAAACATTGTTCAATTTGAGCCAGTACATTGACATGAAAGAAGGCAGGACTAATTTGATTCATGTCATATTTGTAAATGGTTTCTCAATTATATCAAACATAGTTATTAGGTAAAAAAAAATCAGTAGACATTCAGAACTATCACAAAATCACACATCCATATAAATAAAAGTGTAATGTTCGTTTGTGGGATTAACATAACTCAAAAACCACTGGACGAATGGACACCAAATTTGGACACAAGACACCTATCAGGCCAACGAGTGACCATCACTCATAAAAACACTGAAATACACAGCAGAAGGGACTTAAAAAGCAAAAAAACAAACAAACAAAACATACATTACAATGCATGCGTGAAATCACATAAACACACAAATACACATATATACACATATACACAAACACACATATACACACACAAAACACATCTACACAGACTGGGCCACAGCAACACGTGGCAGGGGATGGCTAGTCTATTGATAGAAGTGGTACAGCTCACAATTCTGTGATCACGATGTCTGACTGAATTCTATGGAATGTATAGAATGATAGGGTATAGGTAGATGTGGGAGCTGCTACAATGAAGGTTTCCACTACTTATACCTCCTGCATTAGGAAGGATCCAGTACCTTTTTAAATCATATGATTCAGCAACCAGTTTGCAACTGGGCACTTCTCTGCATCTTGCTGCCACCACCATAACAGCCACAAAAAGGCTGCTGACATGTCCCAAGAAACATGAAGCAATATGATGGTTGTGATATTCTCACAACCATTATACTGTTGCCTCCATCCTACCTCCCATGTCAGAGAATAATAGAATGTAGATTTGAAGGAGATATGGCCAACTTGAACAGTTGAAGAAATCCACAGATGAACCATGCTTGATGAATGGTTTGTTCAAACTCTCTTTTAAAACACTCTGACAAAGGACCACCACATCTCAAGATACAATTTGACCCCTGTATCTGTAGAACCAGTATCCATAGTTTCATTTACCAACATCAAACAAGTATGTCCTCTTTAGATATTTCCGAGGTCCTCTGGAACAACTCCACTAGAAGTTGACTATAGAGTTATGCTAGGGGATTTAGCAATGCACAGTGTCCTTGCTAAACATTACCTAGGCCCTCCAGTGTGGCTCTATAGTATGCGTCCAATGGATTTTAGAGAATACATATTTGTTCATTCAATAGAATTTACTATTATCTGTGATTTTCACTAACAGTGGAAAATCCAAGAATGTGAATGATGGGGTCATACTGTAATCCATTCCATTTCTTCACAGTTCTTTCTAATGTTTTGAATTTGTATACTAGTTCAAGAGGCCAATGGTCTGCTAATAAAGCAATTTTTTATGTGCAGAGAATCATAATCTTTGCCCTGTTATCACCTCCATATGTTTTATCAGATGAACAGACTAAACTGGTGACCTGGAAGGTAAAAGGTTTTCTAACTGATTGCCAATAAAATAATTGCTATAATCCCAAGTAATGAAGGTACATTTCCACCCCCTAAAATAAAAATAAGTTGCTCCGGCACCTGGTTGGCTTCTGGTGTTTTGTTGGGGATTCTAATCTTCTGGCTGGTGTTCCAGCTGAGTGTCAGCGCTGTCAATGAGTGGTTGAAGATTTGCATACATTTGATTTATTTTACCATCTGTAATTTTGTTTCTCTCCTTTGGGGAGAGAGGAAGAATAAGCCTTCTCCACACAGCCATTTAACCTCTGTTACATGGAGCTTCCCCTCAGATTAATCACCTCTTAAGTATCCTTTCTTCCATTGTTCCTTCTGTGGAGCTGAAGCTAATTCCCTTCATAGGCTCCCCCCTCTACAAAAGCTACCAAATTGAATCCTGCCCTATCTTAAATCTCAGCTTTCATATTAATAGAGGATTCCAATTTTTTAAGTCTCCATGGAGTAGCCTAAGTGGTCATGGGACACTTGCTTAGGTTAAAGATAACTCCTAATGTGTGAGTGTTGGAGATTAGTAATGAAGGACCATGAATGGAGTACTCCATTAGTGCCACCTTGTGTTTTACCAGATATCAAAAAAATGACTGGATATAGATTGTGGATTGGGTACAATGGTACCTAATTAAGCTGATCATTTTGGTTTCTATGTTTCTTGACTAAAACATAGCACCATATCTTTTAATGGGATAAGTGGAAGGATAAGAGGACTTGGATGTGCATCATGTGAGCTAGCAAAATTGGATCACAAAGTCTCCAGTATATTTCACCTTTTTTGGGAATTGTCAATATTGAACAATAATGAAAGTCTTAATATTTCTTATTTAGAAGTGTACGAAATAAGAAATATTAAGACTGTCATTATTGTTTAGCCCTTTCAGGAATAACAAAGATTGCATGCAGTCTTCCCTATGCTGAGCGCATGTGGAAAGCACTTTTACACAGATACTGTCTTTGTTAGGGCCTCCATATTTAAGGTGTTATACTGATAAGAAAATCATTTGTTTTCTCCCCTCAAGGATGTAAAATTCATATCAACTAGTCCGCCAGTGCTGACCGCCCTTCTACATGCACATACACTTTAAAAACATCTCCAGGGTCTCTGCACATGAAGACAGGCAAAAGTTCCCGAACACAGATTTGCTGCTTGCAGTCATAGCACTGCCACCTGTTATAAACAAAGCAGCCTCATTGCCATACTAAAAACTTTGGGAGGGAGCCAGCAGTAACTATTTTATATTCTTTAAAAGGGAGTTGTGTGCAGCAACAAATGCATATAGATGTAGGACTGTGTTGCTGAGTGAGATCTCCTGTCCTTGGGGACATTTTGGGGATGGCATGATGATGGGGAGGGCTGGGTGAAGGATCACATGGGTTCAAAGAGTTGTAGTTTTGTTAGGCATTCTCTGCTGTCCAGAGCCCCTGGGGTTTCCAATGGAGTCAGACAGCAGTGGGTGAGCAAGGCCAAATGAACAATAAAGGGAAAGCTTTTGGCTGTCTACCTGCTTTGGAGAGTGCTAATTGAGGCACCAGGGCCCTGATGTCCTCTGAACTTGGACACTCCTTCAGGCTTTGGAATGAGCTCAGGTGGCTGTTCATTAGCAGGGGCAAAGGCTGCCTTCACTCTCACAGTGGCAATAGTACAACTTCTCCAGATAGGTAGTTTCAAAGCAAGCTCTTGTTGTATTTTAACCTTCTTGTGTGTGGCTGGTGGGGGAAAAGATATAGCAGGAGCAGGTATTGTCTTGCTTGTTCTGGCAAGTTTACAATATGTTGGCCACACACAAGAGATAAGGGCAGCAACCCTACTTTATTTTTTTGAAGTAGTCATTCCCCTGCTTTAAAAAATAAAAAAGTGGTTGATATTGAAGTTTCTATAAGGTGAAGCTCTTAGTCTAGAAGGGGTTCACATGGAATTTGAACTAGCATGGTTGTTAGCCCTCACTTGATTTTAAAAAAATAAAGAAGCAAGTGTACCTTGCTTCAGTTATGATCAAGGTTTGTTGTTATTGTTTGCCTTCAAATCAATTCCGACCTAAGGTGAAGATATCACTGGGTTTTCTTGGGAATATTTATTCAGAAGAAGCTTTTCATAGAATCATAGAATCAAAGAGTTGGAAGAGACCTCATGGGCCATCCAGTCCAACCCCCTGCCAAGAAGCAGGAATATTGCATTCAAATCTCCCCTGACAAATGGCCATCCAGCCTCTGCTTAAAAGCTTCCAAAGAAGGAGCCTCCACCACACTCCTGGGCAGAGAGTTCCACTGCTGAACGGCTCTCACAGTCAGGAAGTTCTTCCTAATGTTCAGATGGAATCTCCTCTCTTGTAGTTTGAAGCCATTGTTCCGCGTCCTAGTCTCCAAGGAAGCAGAAAACAAGCTTGCTCCCTCCTCCCTGTGGCTTCCTCTCACATATTTATACATAGCTATCATATCTCCTCTCAGCCTTCTCTTCTTCAGGCTAAACATGCCCAGTTCCCTAAGCCGCTCCTCATAGGGCTTGTTCTCCAGACCCTTGATCATTTTAGTCGCCCTCCTCTGGACACATTCCAGCTTGTCAATATCTCTCTTGAATTGTGGTGCCCAGAATTGGACACAATATTCCAGATGTGGTCTAACCAAAGCAGAATAGAGGGGTAGCATTACTTCCTTAGATCTAGACACTATGCTCCTATTGATGCAGGCCAAAATCCCATTGGCTTTTTTTGCCGCCGCATCACATTGTTGGCTCATGTGATGCGGCGGCAAAAAAAGCCAATGGGATTTTGGCCTGCATCAATAGGAGCATAGTGTCTAGATCTAAGGAAGTAATTTCTTTTCATTGCCTTCCTCTCAGAGAGGATTGTGGTGAGTTTATTGGGCTAAACTAGGATTGTCAAACTCATTTTCATTGAGAGCCAGATCAGCCTTACGGTTGCCTTCAAAGGGCTGTTGAATCCATGGATGAAGAATCAGTGAAAATAGATATTTTTTTACATAATGGTTAGTGCTCATTAGTTTTTACCCAGTTTGAATCCCCAATTTTTATTGAACAGCAACTCCCATCACTTTTGATTATCTGCTATGTGGACTGGTGATAATGGAAATTACAACTCAACAGCTCCTGTGGCTCTGAGGTTGGGGTTAAAGGCTAAAGGACATTTTAAAGGCAGGCATATCCACAAGCCCTGTATCTAAATCCAAACCCCACTATCCCGACCAAACAGAACAAACTGCAGACTTCTAGATGTTAGTATACCACAACCCCCATCAGCTTTATTTATTTATTTATTTAGTACACTTGTATACCGCTAATATCTCAGCCTGTGCGGCGACTCATTGCGGTTTACAACATATTTAAAAATACAATATTCACTTTAAAAATATAAAATAAAATATAAAAATACATACATATACATACATAGTATTGGGCCACCAATACAGACCGGAACATCTCATAGTTGAAGTCGTAATCCAATTCGTTATCCTTGATTGCTAGTCCATGATCAAAACATCATCACATCGGAATTAGTTGAAAACTTGCTCGAACATCCAAGTTTTCAGTTTTTTCCGAAATGCCATTAGCGAGGTGGCTGATCTTATTTCAGTAGGGAGGGCATTCCAAAGCCGGGGGGCCACCACAGAAAAGGCCCTATCTCTCGTTCCCGCAAGCCGCACTTGTGAAGCAGGCGGGATGGAGAGAAGGGCTTCTCCTGAAGATCTTAGGGTCCTGGTGGGCTGATAGGCCGAGATACGTTCGGATAGGTAGGTTGGGCCAGAACCGTTTAGGGCTTTAAAGGTCAAAGCCAGCACTTTGAATTGGGCTCGGTAGCTAATCGGTAGCCAGTGGAGCTGGTACAGCAGAGGAGTTGTATGCTCCCTGCGCCCTGCTCCTGTTAATACCATGGCTGCCGCCCGCTGGACTAATTGGAGCTTCCGGGCCGTCTTCAAAGGCAACCCCACGTAGAGAGCGTTGCAGTAGTCAAGGCGGGATGTAACCAGAGCGTGGACTACCGTGGCCAAGTCAGACTTCCCAAGGTACGGTCGCAGTTGGCGCACGAGTCTTAACTGTGCGAATGCTCCCCTGGTCACCGCCGAATGCTCCCCTGGTCACCGCCGATCATGATGTCTAATGATGAGGAATACAGGAGTTGTAGTCCAGCATCTGGAGGCCACACAAAATGACATGGTGGGCTGAATTCAGCCCATGGGCCTTCAATTTGACACATATACTATAGATGGAGCTTCAGTGGGGCTGCCTAGGTTTCCTTTTGCCTTCCTGGTACTGTCTTCTTGGTGTTTTACAGCTCTCTCTTCAAACACTGGCATATCTGAGCATAGCCATTTAAGACTCTTCCCTTCAGGTCAATTAATACCACTCCTCAGAATTGCAGGTTGGCTCACACAGTGAGCATTAAGGACAGTCAAGTGACTGTAGTCTGGAGGGCCGCATAAAATGAGATGGCAGGCCAGATTTGGCCCATAGGCCTTGAGTTTGACACAGGTAGGCTAAACTCTCTCCTCTTCTCCAGTCTACATTTCAATCCAGCTCCTCTCACTCACATATTATCTTTTTTATCACAGCAAATCTCCCTGAGTGACACAAATAATGCAAAGGATTAACAACATGCAGAATATCACTTTCGGGTTTACAGCTAAAGCCTTCAGGTAAATCTGAAGACTGAAGGAAGGGAGTTAAATTGATGCAAGGATCTTTGAGACATTTGCCTTAAGGCTAGTCCATTTCTGTTGCCTTGAGGCTAGTCTGATTCTACCTGCACTTCCCCTCTTGATTGTGGTTGTTCACATTATGCACCTTTCCAGTCTGTGCTTATGTTCAAATCTGTCATTGAGTGGACTTCCTTCAAACATGACAGGTTACGTGAATTGAACTAGAGTTGGCTTTTTTATGTAAACACTAGACCAGAGCAGTAAAATCTATGAAGATTGCATGTGTTGAAGATGGTGTGAACAGGGAACTGGGGCTGATAGGCCACATGCTTCTGGGGGTGCTGGAATAGACACAAAAGTGTTGTGTGAGGTTGGTCATACAGTAACTGAATACTTGAAAGGATCAGACTTGGTGCTTCATTGCAATCTTCTCAGTCAATACAAAGAGTGTTATTGAAGGACTATGGGAAAGAGGCGCTAGAAACTGGTGTGTCTCATATAACTAGAATTGCAGTATTTTGTGTGGCAGTGGTCATTATGCAACTACAAAATAGCTCACCGTGTTATTCATGGACAGAGGAAGATTGTTGTCCTTCTATCACCTTAGACCTTTCTATTTTCTCCCCCTTTTTGCTTTCATCTGTGACTGTCCCACAGTGACTGGAATATCTTTCTGGTTGAGTTCACCAAATAACTTCTTTCTACTTTTCCATGTTTAGGACTCACTTGAGAAAACCCATATCCAGGAGCATATTGGCACCTAGCTAATCACTGCCTTTTATTGCCATTTATTCCCCCCCCCCCCCCTTTACACACAAACTTAACTCCATGGTCATTTTCCTATCTTCCTATTCATGAACCTTCTAGTCAGAAGCTGTGTTGTTTTTTTCCTATACAGTATTTTGTATTCTGCTAAAGTTACTTTGTAGAAGTGGGCTCAAGACAGTAGTGAAATAGTTCCAAGGATGACAAAGAGAATGGACTGATGGCAAACTCAATACTGGAGTGATGACAAACTCATTAGCAAAAGAATCATAGGGTTGGAAGAAACTACAAAGGCCATCCAGTCCAACCCCATTCTGTCATGCAAGAACACACATTTAAAGCTCTCTTGTCAGATGGTCATCCACTTTCTGCTTAAAAGCTTCCAGAGAGGACTCAACTAAACATCCAGGCAGTAGCACATTGCACTGTTTAATAGCTCTTATTGTCAGAGAGTTTAAGTGGAATCTTTTTCCCCGAAATTTGAACCCATTACTTTATGTCCCAGTCTCCAGAACAGCAGAAAACAAGCTTCCCCCTCCTCAATGTGACATCAAATATTTAAACATGTCTATCATGTCCCCTCTCAGCCTTCTTTATGTAATATGCCTATTGCTTTAAACTGCCTCTCATCCCCGCCACGCATTTCTCTCTGTGATAAACTGATACATGCATGTACAGAACACACACAGGCATATTTTTAAAAATCTGAAAAAAATGTTTCTAAATAAAACCTTTCCTTGAAGCTGATCACCGGCACTGGCTCCATATGAAAAGTGCCCCCCACCCCACCCCATCCAAATGTATCTGCAAGCCGCCCCTTGCGCCTTCCTTTAATGTTTCCACTTTTAACAAATGCATAAAAATTAAACAACTTACTCCCCTCCGGCTTCTTTTCCTGCTTTAGCAAATATTTACTGAGGTTAGATTTTGCCTGTGGCGCTTTGTGTGAGTGAGGGAGATTAGAGCGCTGGAAAGGGGAGCTCTTTTTTGCTTTTGCTTTTGCAATTTTGCCACTTTCCAACAAAGGATAAGGGGAGGGTGGGAAAAGGAACCCATTTAAACTGTGAAGCTTCTCATATGTGGCTTCCAAGACCTCTCTGTTCCCTATTGCAGACTGCAGCCACATAGGGGTCAGAGAGTCTGAAATTCTTCATCCACAGGGAAACCAGCTGTATTTTACACACAAATACATCTAGCAAGGGCCAGACATGTTTAAAAATGTAAAACAGCCTTGGGAAGGAGGGATGGAGAGGATGCTTAATCTTTTCCCTCCATTCAAAGCTGCACTTCTGCCTGCAGGCTGCCCTCCACCCCAATCCTCCATGGAGAACCAGAAGTGCACTGACAAAGGTTAATAAGGTTGAGTTGAAGTGTAACCCATGACCTTAGCTTTGCCTTTTTGTAGGGCGGGCTCCAGAAGGGCACACGTGAAGCTGTAAAGAATAGCACAAATGCAGTTAGGATGCTGGGCAGTGCACAACTGTCATCAATGGGTGAATAAAAATGGTCCAATAAAATGTTCTCAAGCTCCTAGAACAATTTAGGGATAAAAAGGGTCATTTCATGCTACATAATTATAGCATGATGGTTTTACGTTAGGTCATTCTATAGAATATTAGGATTTGTAGTTTGGTATGAAGTGCTATGGACACTCCCTGGCTGAGGGTCCTAAAGGCCTCTCTCTCCCAGGATTCCATAGAATGTCACCATGGCACTTAAGGTGGAATCACAGGACTAGAATTGTGTAGTGTGAAAGAGGCATCAGCACCATCTCTAAACACAGAAGTGGCCACGTTACCAATCTATATCTTGTAACTGACATCTCTGGGATCTGTGCAGAAGCAATCAAATAATGGTGATTCTATTTTGGATAGAGATATGACTGAATATTTATCAGCAGACCGAGAAATTATCACCCTTCCTCAATACCTTAAGGGAGAATTTGGGAAAGCCTTTTCTCAGGTGACTTTAGTGAAGATGAAATGCCACCATCACCTATTCATCCATCAACATCATCACCCCCACCTCACCATCATCCAGTCATTTATATCTTGCCTAATGGGATTTCAGGTGGTTTCCAAAAATTGAAATACACAGCAATGACATTATGTTGTTACCGTGTGCCTTCAAATCATTTCTGATTTGTGACAGCTCTAAGGGGAATCCATCATGGGTTTTTCTTGGCAAGATTTTTCAGTCTTTGCCTTCCTTTGAGCCTGAGAGCATTTGACTTGCCCATGGTTACCTGGTCAGTTTCAGGGAGGCCAAGTAGGAATTCAAAACCTCATTTCTCAGTCTTAGTCCAATACACAACTCACTACACAACAGTGACACTCAGAAAAAAATCATAAATACAAACATATATAAAGAGTTATTATTAAACTGCAATGAAATAATCCATGGTGATTAAAACCAGTTCGAACAAACTGATTTTTAAAAAACCTCCAAAAGAGCATACTTTTAAAAGCAATAGCAGTCATTTTCTAAAAGCCTTTCAGAACAATGGAAGGACAACAAGGAGGGATGGAGCCATCTGGCCTTCCTAAGGAAGGTGCTCCAAAGTTTTGGTGCAGTCTCCGAAAAGGCCCTTTCCTTTGTTCCTCCAAATAATCCTTTGATAAGATTGAGAGAGGCCCTCTCCTAGATAGGCTCATGTTGGAAGATTTACCTGTACTGCAGACAAACCCCTGAACATTAGGAAAGTATATAATATTAGGGTAGTTGTCTATTTCCCCGCCCTTCCAAACACTTTCAACCATGCTAGCCTGAAAACTGACCTTCTACAGTAGTTCTACAGATCATGCTGATATTGGCAGTGGTAGTGGCTAGCAATGGGGGCAGATGCTGTGTAGGTATAAGGATGCAATGCCCATGAACTGCGCATGAGCATTTTGGAAATCAAAGCTAGGGATTATTTCTGAACTGAAAAAGTATGTTTAAAATCTCTATTTCTAGACAAGTCTACCAGGGAGAATGTATTCCCAAAGACAGAGAAAGTTTTTGTTGCCAGAATGCATAGGTTGTACACACACAGTTGCATCATCTTGTTGCTCAACATGGAGCTCCATGCCATGCACATAACCTCTTTCCTGACACACAGTCTACATCTCAAAAGAAAAGACTTGTGAATGGCTAGACAGCATTAGAAAGAGTTAGAGAAGCTACCTGCTTTAAGTTAGTGGCTATGAGTATGCAGTCAACATGGCACTCTAGCAAGACCTGAACAGGTCAATATTTCTAGGGAGACATCTGAAAAAAACTTTGGGTGTTTAGAGAGACATGGAGATGTGTGAGATTCAGTACCCATAAGTGGGAGTCAATAAGGAGGATCAAGTAAGCAGCAGGTTTAGACTAGGAGAAGCACAGCCAAGGAGGAAGCTCACAGCTCCAAGGAAAGCCAAGAGAAGCACAAACTGGTGCATTGCTCATAGATGGAGGAGACCTTCATAACTTACCTGCACATTCATTGCCAAGCACATGCATTTCCCATATATGATATCCATGTTTATAAAACCAACCTGACTGTACATTCTGTACTAATGTATTTTTCACATACTCCTCCTCAGTCATACACATTTATACACAAGCTTTTTTTTTCTTGCACATGGACATACACACGTACATAATCTGTGCCATTTAATCAGCACAACTGCTTTCTCTGAACAGCTGATGAAACATTCATGCCTCCTAACTGCATGCTGACATTTAACAAGCAGAAAACGTAGCGTAGACAATACAAGGCTCTTCCAACCCCAGAGTGAAGACAAGGCACAGCATGCTCCTATCCTTGGCTTTTGTGCCATGCCTTTGTCTCCTCACCTGGCTTTTCTTGCACAGAGTCTGAGCATCCACTTGTTTAAAAAAACAGAGACCCGGCAAGCCTTTGTTTAGGAGCACTTGCTCAGCCCAGCATGCCATAGAAGGCAAAGCAAGGGAAGCAGGTAACAGTCAAGAAATGGCTGAGATACACTACTGGTCTTCAACCTTGTATTCAGTTACCTAGAAAATTAGTTCCACTGAACACAGTGACACTTACTTCTGAGTAAACTCTTACTCCTGAATACCTTGGGCTATTAGCTCTCTTAAATAGGACACAGCCTGCCTTGTACACATACACCATAATTCTTCAGGTACGTTGGAAGTTCCTATCCCTTTGCGAGCCCTAAAGAAGATTCAGCTGCCTGTCAAATCAACTTCTATCCACAGCTTGCAATGGTGCATATTTTGCTCAGCCTTAGGCTGGTTATCAGTGAATGCCCAAAGATGAAATGGTGCACACATTTTCCCTAGTTAGGAGGAAGGCTTGCCTACCACACCAATACAACATTCAAACATTGAGAATTAATCCAACTATTATAAATCAACGAAGAAAGCTCTGCATTATGATATAGCACTTCTTGCACTGTGAAGTGTGACATACCAAATATAAATCTACAAGAGCAGTATATATGTAGCCTGGTCTATAATTGCTGTATTAATGGCTATAAGCTGTAAAAGAGAGATGGATTACGTCAGGCTTCAAGAAAACTAGCAGAGCTGGAGGGAAGAAATTAATTTTAAAAAACAAGCAAAACAATGTTCTAGCTCAATCTAGTCCAGTGGTTCCCAACCTTGGATTCTCCTGTTGTTTTGGACGTCAACTCCCAGAAATCCCAACCAGCTTACCAACTGTTAGTAATTGTGGGATCTGAAGTCCAAAACACCTGGAGGGCCACAGGTTGGGAACCACTGGTCTAGTCCTTTCTGTAACTAGCTTTCTACTTCCAGGGAATATATTCATAGAAGAAGAGCCAATGTGCTGTAGTATTCTTAATTGTTCTACTAGTACTGCAGAGGCTTAAACCACTGAGCTGCTGAACTTGCAGACCAAAAGGTTGGCATTTCGAATCCGGGAAGCGGGTGAGCTCCCGCTATCAGCCCTAGCTTCTGCCAACCTAGCAAATGTGAGTAGATCAATAGGTACCACTCCAGCAGGAAGTTAATGGTGCTCCATGCAGTCATGCAGGCCACATGACCTAGGAGGTGTCTACGGACAACACCAGGTCTTCAGCTTGGAAATGGAGATGAGCACCACCCCCCAGAGTTGGACACGACTAATGTCAAGGAGAAACCTTTATCTTTGCCTTAGTACTCCAGGAAACCAGAAAACCTGAACTCAGCCATGGAAACCCACTGGAGGACTGTGGTGGGCATGGGCAAGTGACATTCTCTAAGCCTCAGAGGAAGGCAATGACAAACCTGTGGCTAAAAGCCCTTATTAAAAAAAATCCCTATGAGAGGATCATCATAAGTTGGAATGGAATTAAAGATACATAACAACGATTAATAAAGCAAAATATTCAGAAGTCAAAGACCACAAAAGGACAACAGTCAGAAACAAACTAGAATGAAAGCTGTGATGTGGTATGATATGTTATGGTAAGCTATTCATTTGAATCAACATCCCTCATTGTACCTGAAGAGGTACAAAGATAATGTTTTTCTGACCATTTTTTTTACAGAGGACTATTTCCTTCCCCCCCCCCCCATTTTTCCTCTTTTTTGCCACAATTTTAAGCTGATTTGTAAAATCCCATTGTTTATATGTCGTGTTTTGCTTTTGGTTTTGGTTTGCTTATAATTTCATTCTAATCTGTAGTCCCTCGTTCCATCATTGCATATATCTTCTTATATATCGATGGCAACCCCATGGATTTCATAGGGTTTTTGTGGAGGAGGAATATTCAGATATGGTTTTGCCTGCTCCTCCCTCTGAAGTCTAGACTACAACATCTGGTATTTGTTGGTTGACCTTGCTTAGCTTCCAAGATCAGACAGGATCTGGTGCCTTTATGGTATGCAGTCTCAGTTGCAATAGGTATGGACATACATTGGAAAGCAGTGTAAAATGTTTGACAACTGTGCCTATTGTTGAATTTGGTCATTCCCAAACCTCACCATGTCGTCTGTGGTCCAGAACTCAGGTCATGCTGAGGAGAGAGATTTTTTTTCCTCGTGTGCTGGATTCAGCCTATACAAGGATTCCAATAAATATAGATTCTCCTGTCTTGTGTTTTCAGTGAATGCACGCAGAAATATTTTAATAAAGTAAGCCTGTGCATAGGCTGTCATTTGCATGTGGAGGGTGTTTATCTCACTTTTTGCCACACACATAGATTCTCGAGCTGCCCCCAGTCTAAAAGGAAGAAAGCTCATTTCTCTTCCAGCAGCTGCCTGAGATTCCCAAGTGATGTGTGAAAAAGAAAGAGCTTGGACCAGTTATCTGGTTCATGAAAACAGTGGAAAAGGTTTTGGCAGTCTTCAAGTCATGGTGGGATGGGCAGAGATGTGTGTAACTGTGAAGCTGGGAGCCCAGCCAAAGGAGGCCGTGTCTAGGAAACAAGGCTCGCACATGCTCCAGCCAAGTGAACTATATTTAGCAGAGGGGAAAACTTGCTTCATGGGGAGAGAGCAGCAGACCAAGGAAGTTAATTCAGCAAGGGCTGGTGGCTGCAAAATGAAGAGACTGCGCTGCTTTTTTGAAATGTCTATGATCAGCCACTTTGGACTTTTCAAGGAAGACAATTAGGAATAATTCCAAGAATGGGAGACTGTCCAGCAGGTTCTGTCCCACAATTAGGCAGAATGAGATGACAGCTGGGTAGGGATGGGACAGCCATCAGGTGCTTGAGGAGAAATACTCTAAAGGAGGCAGATCCTGTCTTACCTTGGAAGCTAAGAAAGAGTCAGTGCTTGAAGGAGAGACTGTTGAGGAATACAACGAGATGTATTATGTATTTTGAAAGAAGAAGTTTGAAAGCTGTTTCTGAGTATACCTCGCCTACAAAAATTCTATGAAATTTGTAGGGTAGCAATACGTTGACAGGCAATTTGATGCCAGAAAAAGAGAAAGAAAGGAAAATCTGTAGATTATGTGAAGCTTACCCTGTGCTCCTGTGGCTAGACTGTTGTCCTCCAGTAGGGTTTGGTGAACAGTGTCCACTAACCATGTGGAAGCAACATTCAAATACTGTATCATTCTAGATGGCTTTTGTATGTAGAAAGGGAAGGGACATAATTTTATTTTTTTCACCTCAGAGAGAAAAATATTGTGGGCTGGTTTAATGGCTAGGCATCTCATCTAGCAGCAGAACTTTGGATATACATTATCACTGAGTTGAAAACAAGTGATTTCTTGATCTCAGGGGATATTTGACAAGAAGGTATCACTACAAAGATTTAATCAGAGAGGAATTGCTAGCAGGTGAAATTGTGTCTATGACATTTTCTTTTTAAAGTGGTATTCGTGGTTCAAAACATGTACGTACATACAACTTTGTAGTTTATTCCTGTCCCCATCTCAGTCCCAACACTTCCAGACATGGATTAGTGTCGGAAATGATGATGAACTCTGATCCAAATAAGCAAACTGCCACCCATGGGCTCCATGAAGACTGCTGCATCTCACTGAATCTAACAATAGCAAAGAAATAAAGGAGCTTCAACCAAGGAAAGCAATTTTGAGCTGTAAAATGTGACAGGATTTGTGAGGGAAGGGCAACTGTATGCTCTCTCATGCCTTTCCAGTACAAAACAGCATAACCAATGTATTCCTTTCATGTGGAATGTGACTGCATAATGTACACATCTGGAACAAGGTCTGTCAAAAGATGTGCAGTGAAACATCCAGTGTTTAGAGAAAGTTTAGATAGGTAAACTTTTATCTGATAGAATATGCGATCCTTCCTGCTGACTATTTATAGATGGGACTCATGTAGCCTTCCAGCTTTGATTGAACTTCTCACCATGGCTCTGCTAGGTAGGGCCATTGAGAGCTGCAGTTCAACAACCATCTGTTTAGCTGCAGTATTGCTATCCCTCTACACGAACAAATGTAAGTGAGCCTTTTAATCTGAAAAGCTACTTTTGTATAAAAGGTTTCTAGAGCAGGGGAATCGTGGGAGAGGAGGCGCCAGTTTAATCTTTTCTACCTCGTGCCTTTTCTCTTCATAAGTATCCCACTCCTCCCCAGCGGAGACCAAAATGGTTCTTTTTGGATCCTTGCGGGAGGCAGGCCATCACAGAGTGAGGAGTATAAATGAGAAAGGACAGGTTGAAAATGGATTGCGCACCCTTCCCTCCCCTGCCACTTCTCTGATCTAAATTCTTCTTTCTAAAAGTGGTTTCTGATGTTTAAAAAATGAAGTGCAGGACTAAACTGCACACTATACTAAATGCACTGAATCCAGCCTAAAGGTACTGTCTGTTTTACTCATGATTAGGGAAATCTGGACTGGGCTCACCTCGTGCATTGTTTTCTCTCTGTACTGTTTCGCACCACTTCTCAAAAATTCACTCCTCTTCTGAATATGAATATATATCCTAAATGACTAGCTAATTGTCTACATATTTGCCCCATTTTCCTGGCCCCGCCTTTGTCAGTACTCTCAGCCAGCAATTCCCTTCTTGTCATCTTTGATCCCTGACACTTTTGTATATTCATAGAACATTTCAGCCATCATGAGCTGTCTTATACCACTTTGAAACACCAACTCCTGCCCCATCCCATAAATGGAATATTGTCTTCAAATACAGGTACAGCCATCCATCTATAGCCGCAGATTCTGCACTTAACAGATCCAACCATTCACACCTTTAAAATATTTTTAAATTTCCAAAAGCTAACCTTGATTGTGCTATTTTGTATAATGGGAACCATGTTACTAAGCCATTCATATAATGTCATTATAAGAGTCATGGATTCAAAGGAGAGGGAACCAAAACCTAGTAGATACCAAGGGCTTACTACATAACTCAATTATTGAAATAGAAGACTTCTTCAACACAATTTGATACCAGAGGCAGAAATAACCCAAAAAGAATAGAAATAGGTACTTAAATCACAAAAAGGAGAGCAATTCAGCGTATTTTATCAAATTTTTATTTAGAACTAACAACATGCATATGTGAAATGGAACATCCAGGTACACATTGCATTAGCAAGGAAAACATATTGAATTTGCTGGAGGTCACATGTAAGCTTCTTTCAAAATGGATCCAAGGATGATTTTTTCCCCCTTCACCACCCTCCACTTTCTTTATAATTTCCACTTTGGGGCCAAATTTCTTCAGCATACTGGAGGTAGCTGGTAGTTTATTGCATTTCCTCGTTTTCTTTGTTTTTCTATTGGCACATTCTCTGTAAGCAGTTCTGGAGGCAGCTTCTTTTTCCTTGCCTGCTGTAAGAAGGCACATGTAGGAAAAATAGGATTGCCTAGAGTAGACTTCCACACATTCCCATTTCAAAGAATATTGCCTTGTTTACTGCCATCCTGCTACTGCAACCCAACACTGAGAGACTGTGCTTTTCCAGTCTCCTTGACAATCCCCCTTTAGCTGATACAGTTAAAATCAATCTTCCAGCTAAACAAGAGGACAAAAGGGAAGAAGCTGAGTGAGCATAAAAAGACTTTGTAAAAAGTAGCTTATTGTCAGAGGCTTTGGTAACTGGGGTATGCCTGTTGGTTCCTACCCCATCCCTCATGCACAGTTAAGGCATTTTCCTTCTTAAACTACCCACATCTTAGCTGTGGCATCCTTTCTTTTTCTTCTCCAGTGCTGGGAGAGAAATATGTGGAGGTTTCCTCGGTCATCCTATTAGCTACTAGTACTATTAGGCATCCATGGGCTTGCACTAATTGGACAGCTTGTGGATGAAGAATCCTCAGAAGTTATCTTTATCAGACATATATATCAGAGAGAGAGAGAGAGAGAGAGAGAGAGAGAGTAAATATACACACACATGCACGTACATTATTTTTAGATCTTTTCCCATGATCTAATTCGCCTCTCCACCAAGTTTCTAATAATAATAATCATCGTCGTCGTCATCTTTATTTATACCCTGCCACCATCTCCCCAATGGGGACTCGAGGAGGCTTACATGAGACCACGCCCTACAATACAGTAGAAGAAGTCAAAAACATAAATAATAACATAATAAATTACATAAAACATAAAAATACAGCAAACGATATGAAATTAAAAAATCTACTAGCCTTTCTGTAAGGTCAGGGTAGATAAATTTGCAATACTGTATGGTACTGTACCTGAATACTATCTAAATGCCTTAGGCCCCATCTCATCTTGGAAGTAAGACCATTGGCCTTTGTTACTACTGGGATGGGGACCACCAAGCATAACCAGCTGCTATAGAATATATTCCAGAAGAAGGAATTAGCAAAAGCACCCCTGAATATTCTGTGCCTAGAAAACACCATAAGTCAACAAGCAACTTGAAGGCACACAGGCACCTTACCCGTATTGTTTTCTTCATAGGGCAAAAATCAGTCTCTAATGCTTTAGGATGAGAAAATACCTTCCCATTTAATGCTGAAAGTGGAGACTACAAAGGCTTTTTTAAGGTAAAAGAATATTGCAAAAACAGTCAGGTGTCTTCCATGGTGACTAGCCATAAGTTTTCAGAAGCAGAAAACGAAAACCTGGAAGAGTCATTCATCCCTTTAAAAAGACATGGGAAAGATCTGCAAAGTGAAAATTCCCTTTGAAATAATGCCCAAGGGCTTTTTGTAACTCCTTTCCTCCAGATTGCATAACTTTATGCATTCTCTAATGGTGGCGCAATGGATTAAACCCTTGTGCCAGCTGAAACGCTGATCTGAGGACCTGAAGGTTGGCCATTTGAATCTGTGAGATGGAGCGAGCTCCGGTCTGTCAGCCGCAGCTTTCCATGTGAGGACACAAGAGAAGCCACTCACAGGGTGTCCCCTGGGCAACATTTCTGTAAATGTCCGAATCTCCAGAAGTGACTTGCAGTATTTGCTTCTGACATGATAAAAAAAAGCTTTCAAAGCATACAGAGTTTCTAGTCCTCAGACCTTTGGGAGTTCAGCCTCCACTCATTTATTTTTAAATATAATTTTATATTCCTTTTTAAATATCCCTCCTTTATTTCCATCATGAAAATGAGAAAGTTTACCCAAAATATCATAGTGTGCATGAAAATCCGCAAAGAGTCCTGCAGTTCCAAATCACACTTTTTGAGCAGAAGGGAGATCATAAGGGTGTGTGTGATGTGCCATGCCCAGAGCCCAAGTGATAGCAGTCGCCTTCTCTTCCCAGGATTCCCTGCTGCACACTTCAACAGAAAGATGTAGAAAAGTTCTCTCTCTTTCAGCTGCTGTAACTTTTAGCCTGGCAAGCTGGCGCTATGCTACCCAAACCTCAGCGTAAACCACATGGAGGTCAGAGGTCTTTTACAAATTGGCACTGACACATGGCGAACAGCTTGTGCAGTGCAGCCTTTGAAGCAGGGGCCTCTCATATTTTATGGTCAGATACACCCGACTGGTGTGAAACTCACAGAAACATGGGGGCTTGAAACATAGTACACACGCGCACACAAAGCCTGTTTACCCAGATGTACACCCATCTCCCTTCAGGGCTGGAGAATTATGCCTTGAATATGTTGCACAAATGAATAATAAAAACAAAAGAAAATGACCCTCTTTATGGAAACTCATTTTATGAATAAAACAATTATTCTGGTAATTGAAAAAATGTGTCGTTAAATTAAATGCAGTGGTTCCTATTAAATTTTTAGTGGGTTTCTATTCCCCCCCCCCCCGCTTTGCCTTCTCCAAACCCCCCTTTTCCCACTGCTGCTGGCAGTGAAGGGCTGGTAATTATAGCGGAGGGTTTCGTTTTCTCTTTATTGTTTTTTAATCTCTCTCTGTGCCGCACAGCTCCAATGATATTTTGATGTCAAGGAGATTTAGAACAATATCCCTGATGTATGGGGATGGGGGGGGGGGGGGGGAGAGAGAAAGAGAAGAGGTTGAGAGAAGGGGTGGAAAGAAAGGATATGTTCTCTTCCTTGGTTTGATGGTGTCTGAACATTTGGGGTTCCCCCCTTTTGAGGGAAATGAAGGCAAAAAGACAGAGACCCACAAACATGGAGGCTAAATTTAGCCAGAGGAAAGCACTTTAACACCCCTTATCCGTTTCAGTGGGGATTGTTGTTGAGTGTGATTTCAACACTCCCCCCTCCATATCTCTCACTCTTTGCAACCAGTGTTTTTAACACTTCCGCTCTCCCTTTGAAAGGTGTCTTCACATTTGGATGGATTAAGCCCTCGTTTCAGGTTTTTCTGTGTTCTTTTCAAAATGGCAACTGTGAGAAGAATTGATACTGAGTTTGCAAAACCCTCAGTCTTCAAGGGTGGAAGAGGGGTTGATGGGGATTTCAGTTTCTGCAGTTCCAATAGCCAAACTAACTCCTGCTTTCATAGAAAAGTCACAGCTGAGCAGGTAGATCTAAAAGTAGAGAAGGGTTGGGGAGAGAGATGTGTGTGGAACTATTGGAAGATTATGAAGAAGAAAGACAGAGAAGGACAGACTACTTAGGTCCCAATACTGAGAAAGAAGAGGGGTTTATTATTGCTGCTACTTCTATTGTTGTTGGAGATGCCAGAGTCTGGGGAAACCTGGAAATAACAAAATATAAGGAAAGGTTCCATGCTGAACCCAGGAATGCTGCACATCTCAAAGGTGCTATAATTATGAAATGTGAAAGAGCTCAGGTATCCTGAAGATATTTTGAACTTTAGTTCCCATCAGTTCTATCTAATATGGACAGCAGTCTGGCATCATAGAGCTTGTGGATTGTTGTTGTTGTTGTTGTTGTTTATTTTCATATAATTTACAACTCATGGTAACCCTAAGGTGAATTTATCACGGGGTTTTCTGAGCAAGAGAGTATGACTTTCCCAGGGTTACCTAGTTTACAGCTAGGGATTCTGATCCTGGTATCCAGAGTCATAGTCCAACATTCAAACCATTACACCATATTGACTCTCAGGAGATTGCCTACCCCATATTAATTTTTCTCCTCATGCTGCTGGATATACTTTTACAGCATGTTTTTAAGGACCATAGCAACTTCTATGACAGTGGTTTTCAACCTGTGGGTCCCCAGATGTTTTGACCTTCAACTCCAAGAAATCCTAACAGCTGGTAAACTGGCTGGGATTTCTGGGAGTTGTGGGCCAAAACATCTGCAGAAACACAGGTTGAAAACCATTGTACTATGGCATCTCTCTGTGGGTACACAGAAGAACAGTTGATCCTTGAGCAAAACTGAGCTCATCCCAATCCCTTGGGGTTGTGAATTTATTCTGATCAAACATAAGAGTTTTCCTAGACAAGTCTTTGACTACACTACCCTCAAGAAAGAAGGGAAGTAAGGTGTCTTTGGGGATCTGTTCCCCAAAGGGACACACACTTGACACTAAATATGCATGGCTGCATTTTACAAGTAAAGTTGGATTTTGATGTGCCAAAGGAAGGGATGCTTAAATTGCTTGAGTGCACTGAAAAAGACCAAGACATTTTTTGCCCAAGTATTCATAACTCAGCAGGCTTCACAAAGCAAATGTACTCAAGGATATACAGAGAGAGGTATTCATGGGTTTTAAGTGGATGATTTGCCTCCATGGCCTCCTGAAGCAAATTACAGGGCTTCTTCCCCATCTTTGCTCAATCCATACCTCATGTAGAAACAAAACGTACTATGCAAGTAGGAGACATCTCAGCTTTTAGCTGGTTCCCCATGTGTGTGTTTAATGGTGTATAAATAGCACACAGGCTTTTAGTTAAATGCTAGCCCAGTTCTTCCCTTTGGGGATCAACTTTCTAATCGTAGTTGTTTGGGCTGTTTCTCTCTTTCTCGCTCTCTCTTTTTCTTTCTTTCTTTCATTCTTCCTCCCTCTCTTTTTCTCTGCCCCAGGAATACTCTCATTTGATAGAAATGGGGTTGACAATTTTTGGCTAGAACATTTTGTTCAGTATTACTGATACTGACTACTGTATTAGTATTCAGGTTTTATGTCTTTTGAACTCAATCATACTGTATATGCAGCTTATTTATTTATATTTATTTATTTAAAACATTCATATTCCTCCCTTCTCACCCCAAAGGGGACGCAGGGCGGATCATAGCATATATACGGCAAACATTCAATGCCGGGACACAAATTCATTTACATGTACATAAACATTAAAAACATTTATCTCAATATTAAAATACACCATTTTAAACCGTCCTAGTCATCAGCGTCAAATCTAATTGGCCTGGTAATCTTTCCTATTACTGCTTTATTGCCCTGTCCCATAGCCAAGTTTTTACCATCCTTCTAAAGGACTTCTGGTTGGAGCTGAGGAGAGAAAGTTGCATGGAGCTTCGGCTCCATGCATCGGAGAGACGGTTGGGGGGGAAAAGCATATCTACACCCCTCAAATTCCTCATCTTCGGGCGAGACAAACAGAGGAGAGCAGTTGCCAGCAGTTGCCAGCAAAAAGCATCTGGAAATGGACAGCTTAAAGGCACAAAGAAAGATCTCCCATCTCTGGATCCTCTCTGTTCAAGGCTCTCACCAGAAGCGAGTTCCATAGCCAGGGAGCAATCACCGAGAAGACCCTGTCTCTCGTCCCCACCAATCGTGCCTCTGACAATGGTCAGACGGAAAGCAGGGCCTCCCCGGAGGATTTTAATCTCCGTGATGGTTCAGTGTATAAAACCAACTTTCCATCTTTCTCTCTACATAGAAAAAAAAATGTCCTGATGAAGGTCCTTCCATCTTCCTCCACCTCCTCGTAACTGTTTCATGAAATGCAAGGTTACTGTCTTCCTGAAAGGTCCATCCTACCTACCATAAATATCTTGCCTGATCCCTCTTTCCCACTGAGCCATATTCCTAGGCTTCACATGGGCAGGAGCACCATCTTCAAGCCCTAGGGAGAAATTTCAATTCTTTATGGAAGTGACAAAAATATATCCCCTGAAAACAATGGCAAAAGACTAACAGCCAATGCCCTCAACAGATGACCACAGATACAGCTTTCAGGCACTCAGCAATAAGACAATGGACTCCAGGTTTTGCTGAACTATTGCTCCCATCATGACTCTCCATTGGTTGTGCTGGCCAGTGCCAATGGGAATTTGAGATCAAATGACTTAAAGGGTCACAGCTACAGATACAAATTCTCAATGGCATTGCCCTCACATGCAGTGACATAGAATGGTGGTATTTTTGTCCTGCCACCAGAGAAAATGAGTACTGTATTCCTCTTACAGTATTTCAGAAATGTGAATCCTGGGTCAAAAGAACACATATTTTTTCTGTCTTCCTCAACACTGCAGGGCAAGGAGAAAATTGCACAAAATTCATGCTGGTCTTTTATTTTTCCCAACAGGTTTTCCCAATTGCTGGGAAAACCTGTATTTCAACCTAGTACAAATAATTAGAAATATTCTTTCCATCCTTAGAGACAGCTTCTCAGTTTTGCCTCAGTAGGTACTTCAACTAGGGCAGAGCTGAAATGGATGGATTATCATAAACCTGTCTTACATTTTGAATGCTCTGTTTTCTTTGAAGGACTCAAGAATGGGCAAAAATGTGCAGTAGTTGCCATGTTCCTGTTGCATCCATGTATATTATGCAGAGTGATGGCACAGAATTTGTTTTCCCTCAGTGATATAATCACTTAGCCAAAATGTATTGGCAACAAAGCAGTGTGATTATGCAGTGTATTTACAATGTAGTCTCTGATTGTCTTAGTTTACTTGAAAAAAGAGGAGTGATGGAATAATAATGAAGCATCACCAATGAAGTTGGAAAATTAGGAAGTAGAGCAAGGTGAAAATATTCTTCAAGGGGATTTAGGGAACATTTTGCATATCTAAAAAGCCCCCTTTACCTTGGAGATTCTGCTCAAAAATTCAATAGACTTAACTTTACCACTTGAGTGAAGTAGCTTTGCATCAGAATCAAGAAATAATATATGCATCTAGATATCTTCTAAGTCTATGGGTGCATCTTCTCATTGTTTATTCATTCAGTCGCTTCCAACTCTTCGTGACCTCATGGACCAGCCCATGCCAGAGTTCCCTGTTGGCCATGGCCACCCCCAGCTCCTTCAAGGTCACACCAGTCACTTCAAGGATAATATCCATCCATCTTGCCCTTGGTCAGCCCCTCTTCCTTTTTCTTTCCATTTTCCCCAGCATCATTATCTTCTCCAAGATTTCCTGTTTTCTCATTATGTGGCCAAAGTTCTTCATCTTTTCCTCTAATATCCTTTCCTCCAGTCAGGCTTTATTTCCTGGAGTATGGACTGGTTGGATCTTCTTGCGGTCCAAGGCACTGTCAGAATTTTCCTCCAGCACCACAGTTCAAAAGCAGCTATCTTCCTTCACTCATCCTTCCTTATGGTTCAGCTCTCACATTCATAGGTTACTATGAGGAATACTATGTGGATCTTCATTGCCAGTGTGATGTCTCTACTCTTCACTATTTTATCGAGATTGGTCATTGCTCTCCTCCCAAGAAGTAAATGTCTTCTGATTTCCTGGCTGCAGTCTGGGTGCATCTATACTATAGAATTAATACTTTTTTGATGCAACTTTCACTGCCATGGCTCAATACTATGGAATTAAGGGAGTTAAAGTTTTACAAGGTCTTTTGCCCTCTCTCCCAAATAGAACAGGAGCTTCACCAAGCTGCAGCTCTGCAATTTATTAATACAACATTGATTGGGAAGAACAGGAAATTTTCCATGGATCTTCTGCATAGTTTTCCACCATAATATTTTCCAGCTGCTTGCATTGTACTTCTCTTGATTACAGAAAATTTCATGCCAATAGTTCCAGTGCACAGGTTGGTGTTTTATAAACTTCACATAAACTTGTCAAGTTGACTGGCTTAAGAACCTTATGCCTTCCTGCATCATACGATTCTAACACTGCTTCTTGCTTCCTAATAGAGAGAGAATGAATCCAGGGCATCCCCCAGTTGGGCTATTACTTGAAATATGTCTGCTTAAAATAACCAAGTCTTGGTTGGCTGTGGGCCTGAACATAAATGAGAAATGCCTGCAGCAACTTTGTAGAAAGGAGAACATGTCCTGTGCACATGAGGCTCTATTAGAGACATAAGCTTAACCACACTTAGCCCAGACCTTGGCTTCCTGTCCTCTAGGTGTGATCGTGTGTGCAAGCTGTGTGGTCTGGCCTTGTTCCCCAACATAATGTCTCTGGCCTTGTAGTTAGCAATGAAACACACAAATCCACCTTCTCATGGGCTTATACAGAATACAGGGCTTTATTTTCTGCTTTTTCTCCTTCAGCTACACTTCTAAAGCAGTGATTTAAGGACAGCAAAAAGAATCCCCCCTCCAGATCTCTTTACACCTTGCAGAGCCCCTATGCCCCATTGAAGTCTTCTAGGAATATTCTCCCTTGATGCAAGTGAGCCAGGCACCAGACAGGCCAGCTGACTCTCATTATTGCTCTGCATGAATTGAGCGTTGCAAGAGAACCCATCCAACTTTCTGGTGCAGTTGTACATGGGGGGGGGGGTGTTCACAGGGGGTTGTGAGTGGTGGCCAAGCTATCTTTCAAGGAAGCATATTTTCTATTTTCTGATTTTCTCATTGAGGAATGCCTGATGAGGCTCTTCTATGGATTCATGAAGGTCCCTTAGAAACAGATGAAACATTGACTACTGTAGAAGAAGCAAGAGTAGCCCCATAGCAAAATCAGGCTTCAATACTTGGAAATCTTTTCGTTTTCTGTGTGTGTGTGCCAAAGACAAGTCTATAGCCAAATAAAAAGTGAACAGCTGTGACTCTGCTCAGTTAGGAACCTCTGAACTCAAGAATCATTTGTTTTGGATGCTATTCCTGTAGAAAAAATGTGGTTATGATTTTGATATTAAGTTTCCAACACTTTGAGGACTAGAAACCTGGGAAGTGGCTCATCTGTCAGCATACATGTCTGTGAAATAACTCAAATATTTCTATGAAGATGGAAATATGAAGATGATACATGTCTATTTTGCTCTGTTATAATACTATGAAAATAATATTGAAAGAGAGAGATAATCTATCCCCTCACATCCCTGTTCAGACTTCAGACATACTCATAAAATATTGTCTTTTCTTAGATACTGCCATATTTGTTGCCTACATTCAATTTGCCCGTGTTGGAATAACTACTGGAACTCACCTCAGTTCCTTTGAGGGGCTTCCACTCTGTCATGCTTCTGGCTCAATGCATTGGTATCACTTCTCCATCCATTCTTATTAAGCTGTTGCCTTTTGGAACAGAAGACAGTGACATAGTTCCAATTTTGTTTGGATTCAGCCCTACTTTATATGACATAGTTGAGTGATTGTATTGACGTTCATAAAAAGTGAGGGCTTCTATTACTCTATTGAAAGTAGTTTTTAAGATCTTGTTTTGCGACTTATATAAGGAGGAAAAATGATGCCGTTTGTCAAATGTTTCACCGTTCTGAAGTATGAAATGTGTAATTATCTTTGGATAATTCTGGCAGTGAAGTGATGCAAGTCTCACTGACATTTTGTTTCTACAATGACTTAATATCTTAGTTGTCAGGGGCAGAGGCGTCTAGTCTATCTCTTGGGGCTTGTAGGTGTTTATGTGTTGGAAAGGGGAGGGCAAAGTAAGTGATTGGACACAACAGACAAAATATATGAAGCTCTAAAAATGGGTACAATTTATTATTTACCGTCACCCTTCACTGTCCACAGATTCTACATCCATGGATTCAGCTATCTACAGCCTGAAATGTTTTTTATCTACCAAACAAACCTTGATTTTGCTATTTAAAATATAAGACACAATTTTCATAAGCCACTGTGTGTATAAGGTGATTCTAGTATTTAGAGATTTTTGTATCTACAGGAATTCCTGGAACCAATTACCACTGAATACCAAGGGTCCATTGTATTTATATAGAGCATTTAGTCAAGACAGCCCCTAGAGTTGTAGACCAGAGCTCAGAATGGAGGGATCATGTTCTGACTTTGTAGCCCACAGAAGGGAGGTTGGAAAAGGGACAGGAGCAGGCTCGTGTTTTCTGTTATTTCTTCCTGCCTCACAAGTCACCATGGAGAATGAAGGCAGTTTGCCAATATGATTTAACACATGTCCTTTCAATTGCTTGCCCAATTTTTTACTCTTCACTTGTGCATCTATGTGACCTTCTTTCCATCTTTCCATGTTCTTAGGCCCCTTCTACACTGCCATATAATCCAGCATCTGATCCCAGATTATCTGCTTTGAACTGGAAGTTATGTCAGTGTAGACTCATATAATCCAGTCCAAAATAGATTACCTGGGATCAGATACTTAATTATGTGGCATTGTAGATCCAGTCTTATTCAGTGATGCTCTTAGACTGTTCCCCATACAACACTTGCACTGAATAACCATTCTTTTCTCATGAACATGGGGCACACTCGTGAAACCAGTTTGTGACACAGGTACTGAATTGTTTGATAACTTCTGTCGACCAGGGAAGGTACTGGTAGGATGTTGGGTGGGGTTTTTTTTGTTCTGTTTATTGGGGAGATGTTTTCAGGTTGTCCTTAAAATTGGTCCCCAATGTAGATCTGCAGTTCAGTCCTATGAATATTCATACAGAAGTAAGTTCCAGTGCATTCAATGGGATTTACTTCCCTGTATACGTGTTTTTGATTGTTACCTTAGGCATGCATTCTGGCCATGTACATATTACTTACAATAGGAGTGAAACTAAAGCAGCTGCAAATCCCAACATTCTTCCCCATTGGTTATTCTGGCTAGGAAGAACCTGGGAGAAACTCATAACCATGCTGGGAGAGAGATATGATCCCAACTTTTGCACTGCAATTTAGTTCCAAGATATAGAGTATAAGGAATGGTAACTGCTTATTTCTCTACAATATGACTTCTGTTTTACACCTGTTAATTTGTTTAAAATATTGCTAAAAATATGCTCCACCTTTCTACTCTGTTTAAGAGCTTTCAATGCATACTGAAAAGCACAATTCAAAACAGCCTAATAATTACCATAAAATGAAAGCCATTGATCTGAGCATTCCCTTTCACCTCCCTGTCACAATAACCCGGGAAGGTGTAACAGTTGGTAGAAGTACAGAGAATAAGATTTCATTTACACAGATCGCTGTATTTGCTGCAGACTCCCAGGTTACTCCCATATTAAATTAGCACAGTTGCCTCTCCATATCCACGGCCTCAGCAGCCATAGAGGAAAAGTCACCTGGCAATAGTTTGTTGTTTGCCACCTTATATGGGAAACATAATTTTATTCTACCATTGTGTATAATGGGACTTGAGCATCCATGTGTTTTGATATCCATGGGAGATCTTGGAACAGAACTCCATCAGTTACCAGGGGTCCACTGTATAAATTAAAACCTGTCCATATTGATATACCCAAAGAATGGAAAACACCTTTTGGTATGAGGCTCGATTTGCCAGGCAAGGATGTGGAGACCCCAAGCTAGCAGAGAATGGGGCCTTACTTTAGGAAGATGGTGACAGGGGCATTGCAGGGAGTTGGTAGGGTTAGGTTGGCATACATCCCCCTGGTATACACACTCACATCCTCATATATATACATATACACTCCACATTTGTATATGTACAGACCACGCATATAGAACTCATTTAGGATCTTGCTTAGCATATGTTTTGCAAAGACCCATTCATTATTATCTCAGCATGCCTTACCCTGAGCAGTGTAGGCACAGCTTCAGCAGATCTTGAAGACCCTTTCTCACACATTTGCATGTTAGTCATTGCTTTTCTTGTAAAATGTGGACATAATTGGAACTTTCAAAGTGTTACAGCAGAAGCAAGGATCCCTAGCAGTTTTATTTCCAATATAAGCTCTGTCTGACCAATATCTTGATTTGCAGTTCACAAATTTGTCTCCACAAAATTCACACATAGTTGTTGTTGTTGTTGTTGTTTTGGGGGGGGGGGGCTAAAACAAGTTTCTATAAAGAATATTATTATTTACACAAACAAAACCTGTTGCTTGCATAGATAATGCTGTAATTATGCTGTGCAAAATTCAGATGTGATTGGTTTAAACAAAAGCATAAGTATTGTCTGCACAGGAAGCAGATTTCCCTGTCCAAAAATTTTTCTACATAGAAATATAGTTTTTGCACTGAAAATTCTATTTCCTATACAGGCAATGTTTTTCTGCACAAAATATCCACTTGTGAATGTTGTACAGATAAAGTCCCAAACTGTAAATTGGCTTCAAAAACTGGTTTTCAAAGACTTTCTAACAGCAGGAGGGAAATAGTTAAATTACTTGTTTATTCATTTGAGAAGATGAATTTTACATCCCTACTGTAAAATTTGTATTCAGTGTATGATTTGCTTCCCCACTCCCAGGGTGCAATAGTGTTGCGGAGTAACACTATTGATGCCTAAGAAAATAATTCACTTCTTCTAAAAGAGGGCTTCTTACATTTTTTTTCCCATTTAGGATCCGTTTTAGTCTGAGAAATTTTTACATGACCCTGGGTATGCAGATATATAAAATAGGCATAAAAACCATAACATTTACTGATAATAAATCAGCATTTGCAAGTCTTGCTAAACAAGCTGATTTTGTAGAGCTGAAGCATTTTCTGCAAAGTCCACTGTAAACACCACACATTTTTGCTTACAGATTTGTGTAAAGTGAGTGGGGTTCAGAAGCCTTTCACTGTTGCTTTTTTTCTTGCAACCCCAATATTGAGCTATGGGGACCTCATTTGGGGTCGGGATCCCAAATGGGGGTCGGGACCACAGTTTAAAAAGCAGTGGTCTAGGAGACAGCACATCTCCATTTCACCCCAGCGTTTTTCCAAGTTGTTGAGTGGAAAGTCTTTCAGCTAAAGCAGTGTTTCTCAAGCTCTGGTTCTCCAGGTGTTTTGGATTTCAGCTCCCAGAAATCCTAACCAGTTTACCAGCTGTTAGGAATTGTGGGAACTGAAGTCCAAATCATCTGGAGGAACATTCTTTGAGGAAACTCTGAGCTAGAAGAATTAGCTCCCTCTTCTGCACTACTGGGTCATAATTAGTCTACCTCTTTGGTAGTGATGGGAGGCTTAATGGGCTGAGGCGGCAGTCTTGCTAAATTGATCTTGACAGCATCATCATCCAAATCCAAAGGTTTTTATGTGCACTATCATGCAGGACATTTGCCTGACACTGCCTTTCTCCTCTACCCCAAACATATCTCCAACTATATTTGACTCCTGTATTACGTTTACTCTTGTCTCCAGGCTCCCAGTCCCACCAATATTGCATTGGTGTGATATCAGGCGAATGTCCTATATAGAAAATGGACAGGAAGATCATAGAGATCAGGATAAAATGCTTTTTGTCAGTATGTTTTACCCTCCAGTACTGAAGCACTATGAAAATTTGGATGAGTTTTTTCCATACCTGATGAAGCCAGTTTCTTGGATACACCTCCTCAAGGATACTCAGCTAATGAAGTCACAGCTGCTTCCCCTTTTGCACACACCGTCTGTACAAGGGCAGCTTTCCTATTCTTCTGTGCCAGCCAGGAATTAGAAGGGATGCTTGGTTTGTGTTTGCTTGGCAGCCTGGGGTGGGTCCTTTGGCTTCATAGGATCCCTCAATTATCTCAGCCATACTGCACCCAAGCCCCTCAGATCTCCTCCAGCAAACAATGCCTTGATGGATTTGGATTTGCAGCCAGTGCACTCAAACAGATTTAAATTCCCCCTCTCCTCCAGCCTTGGGTTTCACATGTGTGTGTGTGTCTGTACATAAGTACAGCTGCACAGGGAATGGAATTAATAAAAATGGATGGGAGAGAATGTTTGTTTATCAGATGGGGTCAAAATGCATTGAAAGAGCTTGGTGAGTCTACAAAAAAAGCAGGGGGGAGAACATGAAAATATGGTGTGTGGGGATGTGCTGAGATAACTGAAGGCCCCCCTGGGTTAAGATTGTAGAGCATAAGGAAAAGTGGGGGAGACTAAGGAAGCTGTGACCAAAGAGAAGAGCCAAACCCATATGCTGTCACTAGCCAGATTTTGAGAGCTTCCTTCCCACACAGACTTTGTGTGATTTTTCAAGACAGAGCAAGTTGCCATCTAGGTGATGTCAAATAATAACAAAGCTGGTGTCATGGGAAAGCATAATGTGAAAATCTAATGGGGAAAACCTCAGCTTGAGTTCATTTCAACACACAGGTACTTGTTGTTTCAATTGTCCTCACACTACAAATAATCTTCTGATATGCCAAAGTTATTCTGCTTCTGGACTCTACATGCGAATGTATTGCTGTCCTGGAGCTTTGGATTTTGAAACCATCTCTCATGGCATTCTAAAAAAAATCTACTCTATTTTGCTCTACTTTTAGAAATTCACCTTGCCATTTGAAATATTACTGTGGTTTCAGTTTCAATGTTATTTCTACTTTCTGATTTGAATACATTTTCTTTAATTTGTGTGCTACTTTGGGAACATAAGCTGAAATATCCTTCGGTAATTTTAGAAATAAAATCCTAGCCTAAATTCCATTGCTCATTTCAACTAGAGTAAACCCATGACAGAATGGAAAGACAACACTGGTGCATCCCACTGATTCCACAGGTGTATTCTAGTTGAAACAAGCAATTGGATAAAGAGCAAAAGTGAAAACCGTGCATCCTTTCACATGTTGCTGGACTGCAGCTCCCAGCCAAAATAGCCAATGGTGAGGAATAACACAGGGAATTAAAATTTCAACAACAACTGTACAATTCCCCATTCTAGCTTTAGGCCATTAAGTTTTTCTCCATTCCTTTGAACTCAACTTCTTCCTAAGTCCCTTTCTTCTTCTCCACCTTGCTGTGCAGCCCTTCATTTGCCACACATCCCAATCACATCATCATTTCTTTGAAGAGCTGCTCTTGCTGAATTGTAGAAACCTTTACTTTGGCTGTTTGAATCTATTCGAAGCTGTTGAGCTGTGAGGAATCCTGCTATTGCAAGGGACTGGGCTGGATGGCCCCTAAGGTCCCTTGTGATGCTTTCATTCTTGGCTCCCTGCCCTGTGCAGGCAGCTCATGATGTTTCCCAGCAGCTGCTGTGAGTTGCCACCAGTCCAGTCAGCTAGCAAGGGATTGCGGCACGCAGCTGTCAGCCACTGGAGCTACCCAGCTAACTTTCACACCCAGCAGCTGTGATGGGATTAAACAAACTAGAAAGCTATTGATACAGATTTAGCATATGTAGCAAAGAAGGGGAGCGGAAAGGTAGATGCAGATGCATTTAAAGAAACTGGGAGGGACCAACATCAAGAACCAAAGCCTGACAAAACTATCCAAGTTTCTCTCTTTTATTTGTATCTGGCCTTTTCATTGTGAACACAAATTTCTCAGGGCTGCCAACATCATACTGTAAAAGCTATTCACATTTAATAATAGAACTATTTTCAACACAAGAATGACAACAACAGTGTTTTCAGGCCTTTTTTAAATACTCTATTGGGAGCAAAAAAAAATAATCTTCAAAGCTCTGCATAATAGTCAGTGGTAGGAACCAGATAGCATCTGGTGAAGTTGGGAAAAAAAGGAATTTTCCAGCTGGCCTATTATTTATTTCAAATTGATGGGTTAATATACCAAAATTCAACAATGTGTTTTTGGGGGAAGGGTGTTGTTTTTTTGTTTTCAGTGAAGGACTACTGAATTTATGTTGAAGAGTGTGGTTATAAAGTATCCCCTTTCTCCAGAAGGTCACAAAAGAGAAATATTCACAATTTTTTTAGCGAATTTGGTGAATGCCATTAAAACTGATACAAAAGCCAACAGTCACATTTCAGATGGTAGATCCCCTACTGACTTATGAGTATAATTCAGTCTGGAGTCAAAGGATACTTTTTGTTAACAGAGACCTGAAGAAGTTTTTTAAAGAGTTGCTGCTCACAAAATGCACCCTTTTTCTATTTTTGTCTTTGATAAACAGGTTTTTGTTCTGTTTCGAAAACACATGAAACCTCTGTGACCGGAGATGACAACAGAACAATAGAAATATGTAGTAAAACATGGGTAGCAAGTCTCTCTCAACCATTTTCAACTCCCTTCAAGACTATTATCTATCTTCACTCTCACATTAAACACTCCGGATGCAAGGCAGTGCTGGGCTACAGGATCTGACCTTAGCTGACCTGGCAAACAATTCCTTTGCTAGGTACAGCCCCTTGTGCTGCATTCCCCCCTTCTTTCTTTCACCCTAGTTTTCCCATTCTGTGTCCTGTATTAAGAAGCATCACAAAAGCTTAATGCTTACAATGGAATTCAAAGAGAATCCCACATGCCTTGCCTCAGGTACACTGGCTATAAACAGATATCACTTTTTCCCCTGCTTCAACACACAGTCTGTTGAAACTTTTCTACTAGTAACAGCACACAGCCAGATCAATATTCAGGGGTGTGTGAAGCTGAATCGGTGTACAAAAGTTATGACTCACTGCAAAGATGTCAGACCTAGCCAGGTGAGGCCTGGTGATGCCTGTAAGACTGGATTGCCAAGACATTAGTGTTAAGATGCTTCTGTTAAAAAAAGCGGGGAGGGGGGAGAAAAATAGGATTTAATGGTTTCCACACAACCATGTTGAACATTGTATTAAGGCCCTTCTACACTTGAGTAAAAACCTGGAAGTAACCATGTTAAAGGAGGTGGTGGCTAAATGCCGTTTAACCAAAGTGTGTGCAGAATCGGGTTAATAGCTGAAAAGAGTGTGTGAAAATGGTGTGCTCAAAACCCGATTCTGCCTGAAAAATGTGCACCTGTGTATTCCTGCAGTCATGCAAAACATGTGCTTTCCTTCCCTTCCCCCTATGTGGACTTTCAGGCCTTTTAAAAGCCTAAAAAGCCTGGTTGAGCTGTCAAAACATGGAGCCACAAACACACAGGGGGCTCAAGAGAAGCACAAGTGGAAAGCAATTAGAACTCTCTGAAGCCCTTTTAAATTTTGTACAGAGGTTAAATTAACAATTGGACAAAGAGAGAGAGAATAAATCTGTTTGTGTTTCTATTAAGATATTTTCATGTGCGCATATGAGGTCCAGTGCATAACAAAATGATTTTTAAAAAATACTTCCTCCAAATGTCCCTTGTCTGATCCACTTCAAAGAAAGATGTGAGGATAGCGGGGGACCATTTCCTGGGTGCTGACAGGTCTGCTGTCAGGTCCTGGGATTTTTTGCTCCAGATTTAAAATACGTATTTTGGCACTGTCTGGAAGTGCCCTCAGTCTGAAAAGGAATAAATTCTCCCCTTCATCTTTTCTTTCTCTACAGAAATGTGGCCTGAGGAAACAGAATTCTTATAACATAACAGCTATCATTCATAAATAAAACTTTTCAAACCCTTCTTTTCATTTTGGCTTTCTGTAGTTCCAAAATGAGATGTGGCGAGGATGGTAATTTTCATTTATAAGCAAAATGCAGTAGGGAGAAAGTATTATCAAGCATAGCATTTGTATCTCTGGAGCTCTACAGAAAAACACAACCAAACAAAATTTTGGAAATATTTGACCACTTCATTCGCATTTCCTATTGCATCTGCTTGCATATAATTTTAGGCTACCGCTGCTCTGCTAACACTTTGTTTCTGGGCTGCAGACATCTCTACTCTCTCCAGTAATTTCATTCCAGTAGTCCTTTTCACTGCTGGTGCTCTCCTTCTATCTTTCCATTCCTTTGTGTTTGCCATGCCCAGCCAGGGCTCCACCCAGTGTCTGGTTTTAGCAACGACTGTTCTTTCAGACTGTGCCATCCCAAGAAATAGTCTTTGAATGCTTTACATGCAGCATCTAAGTGTTTGTGGGTGAGGGAGGGCGGGAGGGAGGGGGTTTAAGAGACTGATGGTTTTGTTCATGTGTGGTAGAAGGGAGAGATTTCTAATCCCTTTTTGATGGACTTCTGCTTTATCTGCCTTGTTAGCAGGCTTGTCCATTTGGCTGCCTGGCAGGAAATCCGTGTCAATTTTGCAAGCTTAGAAAACCACTGTCCCCTTTGTACAAAGGGATTTATTGGGAGTAGTGGAGACAGTTGTTCATGCTCTCTTCCCTGACTCATTACAGGCAACATTAGGTTCCATTACCCAGTATCAGACTCATCTGTGGGCTGCCCCAATGCTCTCCTGCCCTACATAATGCTTTCAACCCTCACCCCCACCTTCTTTCCTAACGCATGGGGCAAGGCATGGACTCTCTATCCGTTATGTAAATAAAGTGGCAAAGATTTTGATCCCATTAGGAGGGATTAGTCCCTTCTAGTATTAAAAGGCCAACAGGGACAAGAGGGGAGGGAGCTGATTCCTTCCATTCCACACTAACTCAGCCATCGTTCTCCATCTCCCTCTTTGCCCAGCACCCATTCCAACTCGATCCTCTTAGTGTCTTCATGTCTCAGACAGTTTTATCTGGGGATGGCCTCCAAAGAGGAGGACCTCATGTTAGCATGCATTCTAATGAATGTCTGAGCAGTCAGAATTAAAGGAGGAGGTAGCATATCAATGGATAGCATTCTTGGTACTGTTGTCCTTTACTTACTACTAGGGCTTGGGTGGGGATTCCCAGACTAGGAATCCCCACCCAAGCCCTAGTAGCACCTTAGCATAACAAATTGTCACTGCACACCGCACTTTTAACCCTACGTGCCTCCTGCCATTCAGCACTTTTAACCCTTGTACCCAGTGCGCCGGCCGAACCAGTTTTTAATAATGTCCTGATGTACTGTCTTTGTTGTTATTCTGCTTATTGCTTGATTTGCTTAGTATTGTGGTGTTATATTATGTTGCTTATTGTTTGATTTGCCTTGTTGTTGTGATGTTATACTTTCTACTGTATTGTGTTGAGGCTTCGGCCAGTGTAAGCCGCATCGAGTCCTCCGGGAGATGCTAGCGGGGTACAAATAAAGTTAATAATAATAATAATAATAATACTTACATCTGGGCATACTCAAAGCCAAGTTCCAAAATACATATAATCATCTGAACTATTTCTGTCATGCTTCGTTTTAAAAAAAAAAAAGACGATTTCCTGTAATTAAAACAGTATATTTAAAGAAAAAGAAAAAAGAAATGATAACACATGCTTATAAACAGGCAAAGAAACTTTGTATAAATTAGAAGGGAGTCTGCTCTTTTTCATTTTTCATCTGGTTCATTGATGTGCCACAAATTGCCTGTCGGCAGGGCTACTGAAATGTTTTGTGGGCTGATAATTCCCACAGATTTATTTGCAGGGCTGAAATAATGAATACATCGAAAACCTGATAAGTATAAAAATGGAATGTTACTGTTTTGTTAAGCTCCAGAGGAAATCTAAAGCTTAACGTTTCTTTAATGTACATAGTCAATATGTGCTAATAGTCACCAGACTCTAGGGATGTTCAAGTAACTAAAGATTTAACATACTATAGCTGATTCAGCTCCCTTGAATTTCCCATTTCAGTTCTCTATTTCTCAAGAATAACTTCCCACAGGGCTTTTTTTCTAAATGGGTACCTGGAAAATAAAATGGACAAATATTTTGTTAAGAGTCTGGCAATTTCCGAGAATTAGTCACTTCTTCCAGTTCCATGTGGTTCTGTATATTTGGTACTCCTTTTTGTTTCAATATAATTCTAAGTAGCATTCATGAATGATTAATATTCTGATGTCATTGCAAAGCTGGCACTGAGCTCCTTTTTGAACCTTTGCACTTTTTCTGTGATTTTCAGAAAAGTTGTTTTAGACTTACATGCACAGTCAGATACAACTAGTGGTAAAATGTGTGGACTTTTTGTTTCATAAACACACCTGTGGCATGCACAAATTCATTCAACCACTTCTCTTTTCTTATGGAAATCATCACGACTTTGCCTGCTTACAGTTGCAGAAACAGATATACTTACAATGGGAGTTGATGACACCATTTGTATATAGGGCATACTGCAAAATATTTGTGTAAATCTGGGCTTCTCTGGATCTCAGTGATTTATTATAGTGGAAGAGGCGCTTTCCTTTATCTCCTCAAGAAAATGTGTGGGCATCAAAAGGTTCCAGCTTGCCAAAGGGGGTTTGGGACAGAGGACAGGCAGATAGGTGGATGGATGCCCAAGCTGCCTTCTTGGCAAGCACTAGCCACCTTCCTGCAGCAAGCACTATGCCCTGTCTGAATCATAATCAGGTAATTTGAAGAACAAAATGGGAAGTTTGACTAATACTGAAAAGAGTTGGAGTAATAGTGGGAAGAGGGGAATTAAACCTGAACAACAGCAACAGAGCAATAAGAAAATGTATTTTTGGAACCTTAGTACAAATGAGAATAAACCCAAGAATATGGGGCAGAGATTAAGGGAGTTTGTATTGTGAATCTTTCATCTGCCATTCAAGTATTGTGAGATATGGAGGAGAAGACTTCTTTAAGTGGACACAGAACCTGACAAAATAAAGTAAAATAAAACCCTGAGTGCCAACCTTTCCTGTGTGCACTAGCTAGACCACCCTCGCTGTGAACAGTGGAACAGATGTTGCTGGCATTGCCGCTGGCTTCTCCCCATCACGATGTGTGTTTGGAAAGTGATGAATTTCTGCACTCACTAATTAGTCTCTAATTAGCAAGCAGAGTGTAAACAGCCACAGCAGATGGGCAAAGAAAGGATGCAGGATGAGCAACCTTTGACGGCAGGGGCCAGTCTGAACACCACCATGGGAGAGCATAGCAGTGCAGGGGATGAGCTTATACCAAGGGGTGGGAGAAAAGAGAGTCGAGGCTCATATGTATGCCCACATAGGGTCTATTTATAGGTGGCTGTATGCAAATGGTTAGTATATTCTGAACACCACCATGGAAGAGCATAGTAGTGCAAAGATGAGCTTATACCAAGGGGTGGGAGAAAGGAGAGTCTACGCTCATACGTATGCACACATGGGGTCTGTTTATGGGTGGCTGTGTGCAAATGGCTAGTATATTCTGAATATAATATAGGATGACAATGGCAAGTCTCCTTTGAATATATTTTGCCCAGCAAGAATTGTGCATGCATATTGCCAAAATATTCTGGACACAAGTATAGGCAGGTGAGTCTAAATTGGCATTGCTCCAGTTTATGGCTTTTCAATGTTATCTTTCTCCATAAATACATACATATGCATAACTTTCCCATCATACCTTCACAGTTGAGGGAAATAGGAGGTGAGAGATCAATACTGCTTGGAGTTTTGGTATGGAGTTTTGAGAAATAGGAACAGCTGGCTGGATTTGGTTTCTTTTACCTGCCGAGGCTTGGGGAATACAGAGAGGAAGAAAGCAATTCCGATCCTGAAATTGTTAAAGGAAGGAATTTCTTTTCCTTGCTTAGAATGGGGAAATGTGAAGAAGAAACCTGAATCTAGGACTTTAGGTGTGACTGGAAGAGCAATTGGAGACTTGCTCTCTGTAAGGGAGGTGTGTCTCTAACCTGGAAAAAGTAACCTGTGGTGTTTTATGCTTTAACATTGGTGGTGGGTTGAGTAAAGTTACAACTTTGTAGTTACCTCAGCTCCATTAGGACACGTACCTTGGGTCTCCAAGGATTCTCTGTGAAATTGGTATCCTTCCTTTATGTCAGCCTCGCTTTCCATTGAAAGCCTAGGAATTCAGCTCTAACATAAGTTGAGACACATCTGTAATTATACATGTATATCTGCGTGTGCATGCAGCAGGTCTATGTCCAGGATATAATGAGAGTATGCAGGAAATAGCTTTCTGTGTACAGAACAGAGGTATACATATCTGAATTCATATAGAATGTATGCTTGTGGGGAGGCACACCAAGCATATTGTGGGGGAGATCTATGGATCTTTTTAGAGTAGCACAATATAAACAATAATGTGATGATCTGTATGTCTGTTTACTATGCATTTTTCATATGCTGTAGAATAGTTCTCTGCCCTGGCATCTAACTTAGAACTTGGCAGTGGCCATATACTTGGCATGAAAGGCCAAGAGCCTTTGCACAATCTGCTCCCAAGAGCAGCAGCCAAAGCAGATTCAAATCCTGGGAGAATTTGGAGAGATTAGGCTGACACATGAAGGACAGAACAGAACAAGGGCTCACATTCAGAGGCAGGCAGGAAGGCAAGGGTCAAATTCCAAGGCACACATACTTTTAAGGATCCAAGGCAAAGCAAGGTCAGCTTCCTAAAAGACATGGTTGTAATGGCTATTGCATTCAAACTGGCTATTCAGTTCAAATGCCTTTGGGCAGCTGAGTTGATAAAATCAACAGCATAAAAGCAGCAATAATTTTAATTAAAGTAAAATGCATAAAAAGAAGTAGATAAAATAAATTGAGGGTAGAAACTATTCTGAATAGTGCAGCATTCCCTCTGAAGGGGTGATACACAGCTTGGTTCAAAGTAGTCCCATCTAATCATGGGAACTAGCCAGGGTCCGTTCTTAAATGGAAGATCATTAACAAATACTACAAGCTGTAGGCTATCATTTAGAAGATAGAACTGACAAAATTACTTCTGAGGATTCCTTGCCCAAGAAAACTCCATTATTTCACGGGGTTGCCATAAATCAGTAGCAGATGAGTTGAATATATACACAAACATCCACAAAATAGCATTGATGGTCAGGACTGCTTTGCTTGGGTTCATTTGGTGTACCATCGTTACCCATTTCTGAAGGAGACACCTTTGACCACAGTGTTTTATACCTTAAATCAGGGATCCTCAAACTATGGCCCGGGGGCCAAATATGGCCCTCCAAGGTCATTTACCCAGCCCTCACTCAGGGTCAATCTAAGTTTGAAACAACTTGAAAGCACACAACAACAACAACAATCCTATCTCATCAGCAAAAAAGCAGGTCCACACTTCCCAATGAAATACTAATAAGTTTATATTTGTTAAAATTGTTCTTCGTTTTAATTATTGTATTGTTCTAAAGTGTTTTTTGCACTACAAATAAGATACATGCACTGTGCATATGAATTCATTCCTTTTTCCCCAAATTATAATCTGGCCCTCCAACAGTTTGAGGGACTATGACCTGGCCCTATGTGTAAAACGTTTGTGGACCCCTGCCTTAAATCATCTCTCAGCTTGATTATTGTAACATGTCTCTTCTTGAAAAGTTGAAGGTAGTGCAAATTATGAGAGCTAGACTTTTGTAGGTCGGGTATGAGGTTTACAGATAACATATAACTTTGTTCTTATATCTATTTGGTTAGTTTGTGTTTGTTTCTAAGCACAATTCAAGGTTATGGTTCTGTAAGCCATACAGTTCAACCTTCTCCCATATGAACCTGCCTAAAGTTGGTGCCCATTATCAGCTTTGATCCATCACCTAGAGAGGCTGGATTTGTTGGATATGAAAATTGGACTGGAATTCATGATCACAGATGTGAATTCATAACCTAACATTTCTAATTTATAACTGATTCACAATCCCTATTCATTCAGTAGTGTAGAGGATAGACAAAGCTCCTGCCTTACCAGGCGGCAGCTGCTGTGATCAATGGGGCTCTATTCTCCTATCTATTGGAATATGATAGATTGATCTTTCCACACACACTTCAAGGCATCTCCAGTAAACAGTCAAAAGCAGGATCTCTATTTCAGTTCTTCCTCATCCCAGAGAACACTTGTAGGAAGTAGGGTGAAAAAGTCAGTCTGCTGCATCCCAACCCACAGGATAATAGACCTCCATTGCTCATTATGGCTGCTATCTAGTATATTAGATTAGGATGGGGATTGAGCCAGGAGTTGCTACTTAAGTGTGTAAGTACATAACTAAGTTTAACATCTAGAATTTCTGCCAGAATTTGTTCTGTCACAGCACCCCTATTACAAAACTTTTGCACTTGTGAAACTTCTCAGAAGGTTTTACTCTTCCCTTTTATTTTACTTCAGATTGTTCAGCAAACACAGTTCTGGTTTACCTGGTTTGTTTTTAATTTTTCTTCGGTTTTTATTATATAAATGTTCTTGCTCCTGTTTTTATTATTTTTATGGCACACGACATTTATTTCATCTTTATTGCTTTTTTATTTGAATTTGTAAATTTTCTCAAGCACCTGGTGGAGGGTTACGAAAAATAAATAATAAATAATAATAAAGTGGATGAAAAAAAAATTGCAGAACAAAAACCAGAAAGTCCACTGCCAGCATAAACATGGCATCTCATTCCAAAGTCCTTAAAGAGCAGATAAAAAAGAAATGCTAAAACAGTTTGCTAAAAACATCTGCTGGGAACATCTGGACCCCCAGATACATTTTGCACTCTAGCTCCCTATTGGCTAAAATAACTGAAGTTAATGAGTTTTAGAATCTGGTAACATCCAGAAAGACACAAGTTCCCCATCATGTTCTTTGCAATAGAGCCTGCAATAGAAGAAACTTGGTAGACCTCTCGTGTTGTTCATTCATTCAGTCGCTTCCAACCCTTCGTGACCTCATGGACCAGCCCACGCCAGAGCTCCCTGATCCAAAAGGCAGGTTCAATCCTAGAAAAGTCCTTGATATGTTTGGTTAGAAAAAAACCCTGAAGCAACCCCTCTCTTTATAGTTTTAGCACACCAGAGAAGGCATTCCTTGTGAATTCTTGAGTCTAGTTCATTTTGCAATATTAGCATTCTAACTGGGCCCAATATCTGACAATTGGTGGAGTTTTTAATGTTACCTCTTTTATCAGGTACAGCACTGGCAGTGACATCACCCACCAACTGGCTTTTCTTTTAACTAGCTGTAGTTTTTGTGCATGATAGTGTCATGTAAAGCTTATTCTTAATCCTACATGGCTGGAGCTATGTTCATGTTCTCCAGGAAAAAAAGAAAGAAAAGAATTAGCTGGCATACCAGCCAAAGGTAGTCAGAATCATTCCATGTGAGCTCTTTAAAGAAAATGCACTCACATAAATAATTCAGAAGTCCCATTAGCTGCGTGAAGGCCACAGGTTAGAGCAGGGTATAGATATACATAAATGCATAAATAGTCGAGGTTAAATACCTGAGTTTAAGCAAGGGAATTCCTGATATAATTATTGTAATGCCTCACCCACTGCCCATAATAAAGGATTTTTAATTTATATTTTCTGCCCTAGGGAACCCATTGAAAGTATATGGAAAAAATGTGTCTTAGTTTGAAGAAAGATATCATATCTGTTGAGGAGTGGATGCTGGTAGTAGGTTGTAATGCAGGTTACAGCATTATCCCCTTCCTTAGTATACGCCACCATCAAGGAAGGGGTTTCAAGTATCTCTTCCTATCAGCGTGGCCTCTTTGAAGCAGTAGATGGTCTTTGTTATTCATGCACTTCTCTCTTGATCTAAAGTTGTTTGAATGGACTGGAGAGTAGGAAGGATCTAAGGTTGATGCAATGGGGATAGTAATGAGATTGCAGTATGAAAGGCCTATGTGTCTGCTGCCACCCACAGGATAAGGATGAACTACGCAGACAGACAGGTAATGAGAGCAGGAAGGGAGATGAAGCAGAAATGTAGTCCTTAAAGGGAAGAAAAAACCTGAATTTTAAGTTAAGTATTGAAAGAACTGTAGACCAGGTAGGAGACAGAACACATTATGTCATGAAGAAATTGAGGACAGAGAATATGGGATAAATTTTGCACTGCTTGTAGAATGAGGTTGAAGATTTGGCAAAAAGCCATGGGAATATGTGTATGTACAATTCCATAAGTAGGTATAAACTGCTGAATTTGTGTGGCCTTCAAAGAGATGTGTCTCATGTAATTGAAGAAAGACACAAAACATCCTTGCAGCAACTTTGTGAAGCAGGTCATGCAGAGAGACCGTGGCTTGCCAAAGACTACCCAGTAAGTTTCTTGGCTGAGAGCAGAGTTGGCTTCCCCACATCCAGATCAAGCATTTTCCCCACATTCGTAGGTAAGAAGGCACTGAGGGGATAGCAAGACAGTGAAACCATGGTGCTCGTAGGAAGGGTAATAGAGTTTGAGATCTTATTTAATAGTCTTGAAGTTCACAACAGGCTGAGTCAAAGACATGTGACTCACCATACAGGGAGCACACTACCCCCCTGCTGTGTCAATTCCACTGTCTGCCAGTCCATTTCTGAGCACAATTCAAAGTGCTGGTCTTGGCCTATAAAGCCCTATACGACTCCGGCCCAGCTTACTTGTCCGAATGTATCTCCATTCCACCTCGCAGTTTAAGATCCACTGGGGAGGCCCTACTCTCGGTCCCACTGGCCTCGCAAATGCATCTGGTAGGGATGAGGGACAGGGCCTTCTTGGTGGTGACTCCCAGCTTGTGGCATTTTCTCCCCAGTGAGATTAAATTGGTGTCCTCCCTCCTTTCCATTAGGAAAAAACTGAAATCGTGGTTTTGGAACCAGGCTTTTGGCTAGCAGGCACAGTGGCACTTTGGACATTGAACTGGACCATATGATGATTGTTATAATAATAGAAATGGCTATATGACTGTATAATTAATGTTATTGTTTTAATCTAGTGTGTATTTATGGTTTGATATTATTGTTATATTGTGATATTGCGGCATCAAATTGTTACCAGTGTTAGCCCCTCTGAGTCCCCCTCGGGGGTTGAGAAGGGCGGGGTAGAAATGTTGTAAATAAATAATAAATAAATAATAGTGTGCCCTTTTCACTGGAATGTCTCATACCTGTAACCAAAGGGGGGCTTCCAAGTCCATGCAGGGAGGTCCTGTGATCAAAGTCCTTATTGTTTGCCAGATTAAAGCATCCTTCTGATTTGAAGGGGGATGAGTAAGTGGACAACGTCTGCAATCGGATCATAAGAATGAGCCAAACTATGCTAAAGCTTGAAGGCAAAAGGAAATGGTTGAACATGGAGAGGATGTTTATGGTTGGGGTCTCTGGAGAGCTGCATTCCCCTCAAATGTGATCCTGAGTGATTCCACTGCCCCAAGGCCCTGGGGAGCTGCAGCATGTAAATTGGTTACAGGAACATCTAGGAGTAAGCATATTATACCTACCCTAATGTCATTCCACTGGCTGGCAATTAGTTTCTGGGCAAAGTACAAAGTGTTGGTTTTGACCTTTAAAGCCCTACATGGTTTGGGTCCTAGTTACCTTCAGGATCACTTTCTCCCATACAATCCACCCTGAACACTTAGGTCCTCGGGGGGGGGGGGGGGCAACTGCTCCAGGCTCCCAGAACCCGACTGGTGACCACCACCCAGAGGACCTTTTCATCTGCCAACCCAAGACTCTGGAATGACCTGCCAATATTGCTCCAACAGCTAGATCAGCTGTTGGAATTTAAAAACCATCTAAAGACACATCACTTTCGGAAGGCCTTCCCAGACAATTTTTCACTATGAATCTTAAACTCGTGCCCTTTGTTTGATGTCTGTTTGTATATTTAAATATATATTTTATAGAAGTACAGCTTGAATGTGGTCTTTTATAGACATATGTATATTTGTTGCATTTCTGCAATGTTCATGTTTTTTAATTATGTTGTAGCCCACCTCGAGTCACAGGGAGAGGCGGGTAAGAAATAAAATTATTATCATTATCATCATCATCATCTCCTCCCCCCCCCCCCCCCCCGCACTGGTGGAGCTGTCTGGACCAGGAATGATTTGTAGGCAACAATGTCAGGTGTCACTTGGTTATTTTCTGGGGCTGGAAAGGAAGCAGCAGATTGTGAGAGGGAGGGCAGAGGGGGATGAATTACTCTTCTCCTGGGCAGCTGTTGATTGCAAGAAACGAATTGGAAATGGCCTGTTGATACACTCAGCCCATCAATCATGGCCAAGTCACCGAAGTTCCCTCCTGACAAAACGTCAGTCATCCTCTGTCCCTTGCTCCAACTGAATAATGACATCGTCAGTTACCATTAGCACTGCCAAAAGGTGCTCCCCCCACATCTCCTGCGATCCCCATCATGTGTGCAGAATTGTTGGCCACTCAGATGTCTGGAGAAGTTACTCCTTGTTGGGATGATAAGGTTGAACAGGCAGGAGAACTCAGCACTGCTAGCAGAGTTAGACACAGGCCGGAACCTGTTATTTTTCTTTGACTGACTACTTCCCATTATTCCACCAGTGTTTTATAGGTATTCTGGTAAGGATACTTGTTTCACCTCTTGCACCTTTGTACAGTAGTCCCTTAGTATCCATTAGAATTTCATTCCAAGACCTCCCATGCATACCAGAATCCATGATAATCAAATCCCATTATATACAACGGCATAGTGAAATGGCATACTTTATATAAAATGTCAAACAACTCAAACAAATGCTGGAGAGAGCCCGAGGGCCTATAAAATGGCAGGAAGGAATGCCAATATATCAGTGCAGTGCTCGGGACTCAGCAAAATCAAGATTTGCTGTTTGGATATTGTTCCACAAATATTTTTGACCCATAGTTGATTGAATCCATGGATGCAGAGCCCATTGATCAGAATGTTCAAGGCCCCTTCCACACAGCTGCATACAATTCCACATTTTCTGCTTTGAACTGGAATATATGTGAACTGTGGATTATCTGCCTTGATATTCTAGGTGATATGACTGTGTGGAAGGGCCCTAAGTGAACCTTTATGCACTCTGTATTAGGGCTTAAATGCATGCAACACTATTCATGTATTTTAAAGTGCTGGAAGGAGACCTTGCAGTAATTTCCTGTCAAACTTTACCTCTCCTTCTTATTGGCTGACTTTGACTCTTAAAGGTATTGTATCTCACAAACAGCACCTTTCAGGGGGCAAAAAAAGCAGCTGGGGAGTGGTTCCTTGTGGGAAATCACCCTGAAGGTGGAGGACGTTCTGGTTCAGTGCCACCCAGTTGCATTTTCTTAGGATCAGACTGTCTTCAATTTACACCTTAGTACAAAAAAGCAATAACTTGATGCTTATCTTTCCACATGCTGCTCTCTATGTTCCTGTCAAAATGTTCCTATTTTTTCTCTTCATGCATGCCTCTCCTAGTTCCCTACTGGCCTTCCCCCAGTTTTCTCCATGTTCCATCTTTGCCCAGGACAATCTCCTTTCCTCTTCCTCTTCCTCTTCCTCTTCCTCTTCCTCCTCCTCCTCCTCCTCCATCCCTCCCTCCCTCTCTCTCTCTCCCTCTCTCTCTCTCTCTCCCTCCTCTCCCCATCCCCAATCTTTAGCAGCTTTTCTGCTTCAGTTTTCCCAGGCATGAACAGAGCGGTTGCCTCGGGCAGCAGCCTTGTTGTGCAAGTAAAGGGAACAGCTGTGAAGGGATAATGAGGCTTTATCATTTAGACTGTGACTGTGTACACAGCAGTGTTGTTGTTAAAATGAAGCCGGTTCTGGTCTGGAGAGTGGTAACTGACCATACAAGGCATGCTAAGGTCAAACCATCTTGTATCTGTAACAAATGTTGTCTGAATGGTAATCTGGTCTGTGCAAGCAGCAAGGGCTGGAAATTGACAGAATTTATTGAAGTATTGTCCAGGGAAGTCAGCACTGTGATACTGAGAGAGTTTGTCCTCTCTGATACATCTTCACATCAACCTTCTTTTTAGGTAAAATGAAAGTGTGATGTTTTGTAACTGATACTTGTATTAAGGTGGACTCAGTTAAATATAATTTACAATTCTAAAAAACCTTACCCACCCATCCTAACTTACTGTGTTCCTCTTACTAGAGTTAGCTGTGTGATCAAGAGTTGCCACGCCATACCCTGGTTGTGGCTGTATGTCAAAATTGCCAGGTGCTAATCCAACAGCCATCTTCACCCCCTGTCTGGTGATAAGGCAGAATCTGGATTAGTTTGAACCCAACCACTGGATCAGTGAGTAGCAGTCTGTTTTAATTGGTTGCATGTTGAGAGCTGGATGAAAGCCATAGACTATAATATACAATAGGGACAAGATAGCTTCATAGGCTCAGTGGTACTTCCAGCAAGGACACGAAGTATACCCTGCACCAGAGTTGGAAAACAGTTCACCTTCCAAATGATATCAAACTGTCTCTCCCTGCAATCCTTTTCAATATAAGAATAAGAGCTGTTGCATTCCAGCAACACCTGGCAGACCATACATGCACACTTCTACCTGTCCTGTACACACACATCTGCATGTACCCACTTCACAATCCTTTCCAGAGACGATTGAGACTGCTCAAGAGAATTCATCCCATTCATTCCAATAACAGCCCTCCTTCATGATGCTCAAGCATCATTCTCTTGGCACAATGATCATTTGCCACTCTTTCCTCCTTTTACCTCCTCCCCATTCCCTCTGAAGGCCATATCTGTTTTGAGAAAGTGGTGGGTTCATATGCTTTAGCTGGTTAGTCTCCCTTCTTTAAATTTCTTACTTTTCAGGCTACATTTATGACCAGATATGGCAATATGACCTATATGTGAATCAGTGGCACATGAGAGATAGGGAAATTTTAAGGCCTCAGAAGTCTCAGTGCCTCTGATATTGTACTTTTCCCTCCTTTTGTTGCTACTACTAGTTAGACAACCTGCCATATTATCTTCTTCCCATGTATATGCCAGCAGGAAACCTGGAACTGTAGGTAATAAAAAGGGATGATCCTATGTAGGGCAGCTAAACATATGCAATTCCATGGCATTAACCTCTCTAGTCTAAAGGAGAGCCTGCTCCAATTGCCCTCAGTGTTGCAGGTTCTCTTTTGCTCCAGTAAATCTAACAAGAAGCATGTAGAAATTCAGAGAAATAAGTCTGTGTGAATCAGCATGGTTTAGTGGTTTAAGCACTATGCAGGATGCCGAATTGCTGTCATCACAGATTAGCACACTCCCGAAGCTCAGGCAGCCTGGGAAGGTGAGGTGGCTGTCTCCTCTGGCCCCTGGCACCCCAAATTCCCTCCAAAAGGGGAAAAATCACTACTGACAGGAGCTCCATGCTCTTTATTTTCTGGTTGATACCATGGGACTAATGAAGGCAGCTGCTCTGCTCAGTCACATGGTATCAACCAGGAACTAAAGAGCACAAAGCTTCAGTAAATGGCAATTTTATTTCTTTTGGTAGGGGAATCTGGGATGCTAGGAGGGTAGGATCCAACCCCATTCCCAGTTGTACTCAATTGGTTTCAGCACAGCTAGGCTCTGCAGCCGCAGTCCCACCTCAGAGATAGGACGTACCAGTTGGAATTGCATTAAGTGCCTGTGTAAAACCACCTACAGACAACCTAGACCTCAGCACCATTTAGAATGGAGGCTCTTTAGAAAATGTCATTTCTGGGCCTCCGGTGCCTAAATACCTTAAAGGCACCAGATCTCCTCTGAACTTGGAAGTTAAATGGTGTCAGCTTTGGTTATGAGATTGCCAATGAACACCAAGTGCTGTAAACTGTACTTCAGAGGAAGAAACTGGCAAATACTACTTCAGAATATTCTTTCCTAAGAAAACCCTATGAAATACATAGGGTTTCCATAAGTCAACCAGCTACTTGAAGACACACACTACAAAGAAATCCACGTTTAGAGAAGCCACCTTGATTTGGTTGATGGGAGTGGTCCATCACTAGCTCATCAGCTTGCAAAAAATGTTCTGTGTGCTGCATTGGAAAGATTTTCCAAACAAGGGTGGTCCCTGATCTAATTTTTGTTTGTGGGACATAGCAGATGGAGGAGCAGGAAGCCCTGAAATGGCTGACTCCAAAGACTCTCCAGTGGCCTAGCAATTACATGATCAATCGACAAATTAAGGAATTCTGTGCTCTTGCATCTGTGCGGCTTCTCCATCTTGATTGCAGAACAGATGGCACTGACATGTCAAAGAGACAAGGAGAACCTTGGGTATCCCAAAATCAAATTGGAAAGTACACAAACCACACTACAAACAATCTGGTGGGCGGGTGCCAAACACAGCAGTTTCTTCCCACTCTACTTGGATCACTCCCCATAAAGGCTGAGGGATCATGATGACAGAGCACTAAACAGTCTTTCATCCTGGTGGTGGTAGTGGTAGAGGAGGAGGAGGTCTCTATCAGTCTGGACCACTCTTGACTTGAAGGCATCTTCTGACACAGCCTGGGGTTGTAGTTGAATGCTACCACCATTGCCAGTTAGAGGGCCAAACCAAATCATTCAGAAAAGTTCCCAAGCACAGCCAGTTCTATATTTTTTTACTTTTACCTCAGCTTTAAACAAATATTCTTCCTCATTTGTGCATCCTTTGAAGCAAACAGTTTCCAGAATAGTATAATATTTATTCACTGCCTGGGAGTTTGTTTTTTCTGTAGGCTACTTGCTTAAGTAAGAACCATAGTCAGCCCTCCAACTCATTGAAGTTATCGGGGCATGGGTAAAAGTTTCACATCTGAAAGTGAATATTCATATTTTTACATGCTATTCTTTTAAGTGAGAGAATGCCTCCCTAGAAATGTCTGGGTTCTCCCGCACATCTCTTTAGTCAACATCCACCAAAATCTGATCATGCTGGAGGACCCAGACTTCTGAGAGAGAACATTTTAATCAAGTCATCAAAAGCCAAATGCACAAATGGGGAGGACCAACTGTACTAGAGATGCATCATAACTTTAGAACTGCCTCAGGGAATGGTCTAACAGAAGAAAAAGTCAAGCTGCTTTAAGATCTCTCCTTCTGGCATCTTAAAATGCGGAAACCATCCTGACCCGCTTTGGAAGGGACAGCAAATGCTTTATATGTTCATGTATAAGTTGAGAAATTTTAGTCAAAAATCGACCCCAAAAACCATGGATCAACTCATCCATAGGCCAATATAAGTACTTTAATTCATATTTTTAAAAAATAAATGAAAGGAACTCTACTCCTCTTTGAGTAGAGTATATGTTTTTGTTTTCCAGTGATGTATTCGTAGACCAGGCCCGTAGCCAGGATTTTGATTCGGGGGGGGGGGGGGGGGCGGGGGGCTGAGTCTGAGTGAAAGAGGATCTACCCTAGCAAACCTTTTGTATCATTGCCCCAATACCCCCATGCATATGGGATATATTGAGTATGGTGATCTGATCATGATATGAATAAGCATAACAGTTTAAATAATGCACCAGTAAGGCCTTCTCATGGATCACCATGAGAATTTCGAGGGGGGGGGGGCTGAAGCCCCTCGACCCCCTCCCCCCCCCCCCCCCCCCCCGGCTACATACCTGGCCTAGACTGATTAACTGGTGGAGGAGAAATGTTACCTGGTTCAAATGATGATTTTCTATGCTTTGTGCTGTCACTTCCTTTTCTGTTGTGGGTGTTTAACAACAACTAGGTAGCTACATAGAATAATAGAATCATAGAATCAAAGAGTTGGAAGAGACCTCATGGACCATCCAGTCCAACCCCCTGTCAAGAAGCAGGAATATTGCATTCAAATCACCCCTGACAGATGGCCATCCAGCCTCTCTTTAAAAGCCTCCAAAGAAGGAGCCTCCACCACAGTCCGGGGCAGAGAGTTCCATTGCTGAACGGCTCTCACAGTCAGGAAGTTCTTCCTAATGTTCAGATGGAATCTCCTCTCTTGTAGTTTGAAGCCATTGTTCCGCGTCCTAGTCTCCAGGGAAGCAGAAAACAAGCTTGCTCCCTCCTCCCTGTGGCTTCCTCTCACATATTTATACATGGCTATCATATCCCCTCTCAGCCTTCTCTTCTTCAGGCTAAACATGCCCAGCTCCTTAAGCCGCTCCTCATAGGGCTTGTTCTCCAGACCCTTTATTATTTTAGTCGCTCTCCTCTGGACACATTCCAGCTTGTCAATATCTCAACATGAAGAGTGTTTTGTACAACTGGCCACAAGCCTGTAGATTTTTTTTAAAAAAGCAACTTAAAACCAACTGCTTTAACTTTATTTGAGAAATGGGAAAATACTGAGTCAAATTGAAATGTTATAGTTCTTATTGCAACTAATTATAGGGACTTTGGACTATCATTATTCTGAAGTAACTTTTCACTTTATATAAGGCTTGAATTTTTAATCAAAAAATCAACCTAAAATCTGAGTCAACTTATCCACAGGTCAATTTCAAGTACCGTACTTTAACGCTGAATAGTGTGGTGAATGATAAGGGTTTAGTTTGTCTTGGGAAAACCTAAAAGAAACATCAACCCCCTCAACTATCTCTGTTATGGTGCTGTTCCTAGTATTTTAATGCCTAAGTAGGAAATAGCAGCAACAGGGGTAGATGGCTCTTTACAGTGGCATTGGTGCTTTCCCTTCTCCATAGAATGACCCTCAACGTATCCACGGGTCATATTAAAATCCATATTTTTGGCTCGCAAACCTATCCTCAACTTATACATGCGTTTGACTTATACATTTGAATATATAGTAAATAAAACTTACAAACAGCAAACTGTGAAAGTTCTAAAAATGCCATTCTGATATAAATCATTTTTGTGTTGCCAGACAGAGTCTGTGCAAATGTGCATAGAGTATGTTGTGATGCCTTATTTGGCTGTTTTTGCTCTGTTGCCTTACATCCTGGCAGGCCCATGGCACATGGGTAGCCAAGAGCGCTCTTCCAGTGGCACAGATTGAGCAAAGAAATAAATCTGCTTGATTGAAAACAGCATGATCAGTTGATCAACTAATGCACAAAGTATGTCAGCATTAGTTTCCTTCTCCTTGACCAGGGCTAAACTTGTGTGTATCCAATTGTTCAAACATCTGTGTTGATATACCCAAGAGGAGGCTCCAATGGATTATTACTACTAGTATCTGTCCTGATCATCTGGCAGTTTTGCTATGGGTTTGTCAGAGAGTAGCCCTGGCTCGCTGAGAAGTGGCTCCATTACAGTGCTGACTGCACAGCTAATTGGTGCATGCTTTATTTGCTCCTTTAATTACAGTGGGTTACTGCTGACAGAAATGACAGAAATTACAGACTTAGCCAAAGAGAAAATGGAGTGGAAAGGAATGAGGAGGGAGAGAGATGTCTTTCTGTCTCCCTTTTCTCAGGACTACCACTAACCCCAAAATTGTCTCAGACATCCCTCCCTCATTTTAGCTTGGTGGCTACAGATGCACCCACATAGCCTTTCTAGTGAGCCACCTCACTGAGCAGAGAGACTTCTGCCCTCTCTGCAGCCTTCATTTCATCCTTGCCTGGGGTTAATTAAAGGACCATGAAATCTGACTTCTTCTTTGCCAATTTCTCTGGGAGAAGCTAATGGAATCACTCTGGTGTGTTATTTGCTGCAGTGAGGGCAGCGTAGAGGGAGGAGAGAAGGAGAAGTGGTTGTGACTGTAAGAGAGACTGGAGCTATCTGTCAGGCATAAGCATCAACTATTCCATGGCTCAGAAGCCAGCAAATCCATGCTGTATTCAATAATGTCAAGAAACAAGGAGGTGGGTAAGTCTGCTAGATGTGTGGCTAGTAAGCAAGGGGCAATCCAGAATAGAGAACAGTAACCAGAACAGTGAGTAGAATCTGGTTTCAGGACTTTATTGAGGAATTTCTCTCCTGAGTAAAATTTGGGGCTCAATATGTTTGCTAGTCTTTACCTCTCAGTCACCTTCAGGCTGAGAGGAGTAGTATACAAATATAGTAAATAAATAAATAAATAAATAAATAAATAAATAAATACTATCATACACTCCAATACATCAATTGCTGAATGGCAAATTAATACAATTGACCCATTGTATCTACTGATTCACATCCACATATTCAGACATCCGTGACTTGAGAATATACCTCCCTAAAAAAAATTCAAAAAGCCAACCTTGATTTTGCCATCAAAATAAGAGATACAATTTAATTACACTATTGTATATAATGGAACTTGAGCATTCATGGATTTTAGTATCAACAAGGGGCCCTGTAACTAAACCCCAGTCTCACTGAATTATTTGTTGAACTCTAGTTTGACTAGCAGTTGAATTTAGAGTTTCCATACCTCCGGTCTGACAAACTCTGACATTTTTTTTTCCAGATTGTAGACATTCTACCCAGAACTCACTTTGCCCTTTAACTTGCCCTATAATCTAAGCTTTTATTTCTTTCAAACAGTATGAGGTACTTGATGTACACCACTTTGAGTCCTCCCAGGGGCAAGAAAAGCAGAATATAAATACAGTAAATAAAAGATAAATAAATATCACTTGTGAGCCTGAATGGAAGAAAAAAAGTTAATCCCCATTATTAAGTGAGAAATGGATCTGAAACGGTCCTTTAGGCAGGTTGTTTTTGCTCCACCCTTGTGGTGTGACTCAGATTAACATTTATACAGATACTTCGGCAAGGTGTTCCACTGGGATGGAAAGCTCGTGCTGTTGCTACACTATTGTTGATCATGCCTGTGGAATTGACCAGGCGACCAGTGAGAAAGCTGGAGGAGAGTTGAGAGATCTTTCCTTGCTTTATGAAACAGCTACCTGTGCTTGTGCTCTCCTAAGCAACTGGGAAGCACTGTCTGTCAGAGTGCTTTGGATAGGGAGAAATAAGTAGATGGAGAGTGGACTGAGGGTGACATAACCCAAGATGATGTGGCGACTCAGGAAAATATTAACATATCTTCACGAGTATAGTACTGCTTGAAAAAGAAACACAGTCAGACTCTTACACCAAATCAGACTGAAAAGAGAAATATTACACATATTATGTCAAGAAAGAGGGGGTAAATACAGACTTCAGCCTCACTGTTCCAAGTGGAAACCCAAAGACTTTACTTTCAGGATGAAAGCCAAGTACTACGTTTATTCATGATGGAGCAAATTACTTGAGCAAACCAGAGCCCTGCCACATGCACGATGGAGGACCTTCTTGCGGCAACACCAGAGGCACTCCAAGTGGCCAGATATTGGTCAAAGGACATTTAATCAGCTACCAAGTTTGCAAAATTTGTGTGTTTTTTTAATCTGTTTGTTTGTTTTGTTCTGTTAGAAATGTAATACAATGTTCTGGTTGCGGATGACATGATAAATAAATAAAACACTTTAATTCCACTTTAATTTCCATGGCAAATTCCAATGAAATCAAGGGATTTCAGTTTAGGGAGGGTACTTGAAATTCTCAGCCAAGGAAATTCTCTCATGCTTCTAATCAAGCTGCCTATCCCAGAATTTGATAGGCTGCACCCTATCACAGTGAAATAACTGTACAATATGAAAGGGACCTAACACACGACTGATTTTGAGTTACTACCACAGATTTCTGTCACTTCTAGTAAGCTGTCCACATCACCCAAAGATTCAAAGATCTCAGTGCTGATTCTGCCTCAGTAGTCCTTCCTCCCCATGTAACCCAACAGGATTTCTAATTGTGCTACATCTGGAACTTTTCATTCTATTGAGCTCACTTGGTCCTGTCTCTTGCCATCAGTACACAAAGAAAAGTGGAACATGACAAGGGATGCCCTCACTTGAACTGCCCTGAAGCCAACATGACATTCTCCATCCAGAGTTCAGTTCTTGTCCTGAGATTCTAGGAATCTTTAGGAAAATTTACTGGGTTGCATATTTCTCTGGAATTATATGGCAGTTCAGCCTTTGTCTGAAAATATGATTTGTGATTTTCTCCCCTGCTATGTTTGAGGAGTGAATCAAGAATATATAATGCATCTACACTGACAGTGCCAAAACAAGACGGATTACTGGGTTTGAATATTAGGATAAATACCCATGGTTTGTGTGAAGTTAGAGTGATCAAGAAGCCAAGATTCCCAAGAATTCTTACTAGCATGAAACCACCACTGTGCTTACTACAAGAGAAGCAGATTAAGAAATGGCCCGCTATACTCTGTTTCTGTAAATCAGGTGTGTTGATGGGTTTGTTTTTTTATTTTTTTTTAGAACTACAACTTCCAGCTGTAGTTTTAAAAATCATACTTTTCATTTTAAACATAGTTATATTTTTGGACCTCATGGTCAAAGATATTCCTGTAAAGAAATACAAATGCAGTACAAATTCTAAGTGAAAAGAAGCATAGCAGTGAGTAGTAAAACAAGGTGTTAATTTTCCTTTTGCTTCCAATTCTCATATTCTCTAAGTCATTATGTACTAAAATGGTTAAGAAATGAACCATTTTTTGCACTAGAATATTGTACAATAATGGAACACAGTGCTTCAGCATATGTTCTGTTCATCCAAATGTTCTACAGCTTCTGACTAATTATATGCGAGAAAAGATGTAAATTAGCAGCAGCCTTAATAGTCATTACATATTTGCATACTTTAATGTATTTAAATGTGTACAAATTAGAGAAGTAGGATGAAAATTAAAACAGACGAACAGAGGTATGATATTTTGACGCCAAGGTCTACGTCAAGCCTATACAGCTAACGAAAATAGTATTGTGTGGCCATGGAGCAAATTCCGATTCTGACCACAGATGGCCCCAATGTAAAGCTTTCTTATAGCCACTTCCTGAAGTTTGCTCTTGAAGCTGTTTTTCCTATTTATATCCCATGCGTTTTCAAGATTACCACTAACTTGTAGTCAATTTGTTGTCTGTTTCCAGAGTTGATTCCCATACTTGCCCCAACTATTTGCTAAATAGGCTTCCCTTGCATCATAATGCCACCAACCTCATTGCTATTTCATTCCTTCCTGCTCTGATCCTGCAGTTACCAAGTAGTTGTGCCCAGGACTAAACGTCCTTACTTTCTTCAGTAATAGGGTTGTGAATGGGTTTTGATGATCTTCACAAGCTGAATGATGTAGCAGAAGAAGTAATATGTGGATTTCTCACTTAGTCGTGCAGACAGCTTTGTAACTGTGAGAACTCAAACTGAGGACTATCTGATGAAAAAGAAATTCAGACATTTCTTTCCACCCTTGGCCTTCTCTTCAAATCCTATGCATCTCAAAACTGTGTTCTTTTCACTTTTATGGATGAACAATTGTTGTGGTGGATCTATTGCCAACCACTTACGCCTGTTCTATCACTTCTGCAGTCATACGAGTCTCACAGTACAGTTCTTTACAGATTGACCCACAAACTAAATCTGTTTGTGTCCAATCAAGCTTGAACCAAACTTCTAAAGGACAATCCATTGCACTATGTTGGAAAGAACATTACCATATCTCCTTAACCACAGTTCTAATGTATCCTGAGAGGTTTTCTTACAAATCCCACAACAAGCCAAGCATGAGCTTGAAGCATTGCCTAATTTGAAGGAAATCAAAAAAGACACCAATTAAAAATAACAAATCCATTAGACCTGATGGGATCCCTGCTGAAATCCTTGAAGAAGTTGTGGCTTAGCTGACACAACAATTCCACAAGCTCATTGAAAATGACTGGGTGACTGAGAAAATCCCAGCCGATTAGGACACCATTGTTTTCAAAAAGGGCGAAGGAACAGACTATGGAAACTATCATGGTATCTTTCTTTTAACCTCCTCTGGAAAATCCTCACAAACTACCTTGTGCCTACTTCAGAAGACAACCTCCTTGAATCCAGAATGGCTTCCACCCCTCAAGAGAATCAGTGGATATGATTTTCACTGCACATCTGCTCCAAGAAAATTGCAGGGAATAAAATCAATATCTGTACATGATATTCATCAACTTTGCAAAGGCCTTTGACACCGTGAATTATAATGCTCTCTGGACCATCCTCTTGAAAATTTGATATCCTGAAAAAATTGTGGAATCCCTGTGGTTCCTCCGTGATGACATGTTGACAACAGTCTTGGATAGCAATAGCTTCCAAAATGACCCTTTTAAGATGGAATCATATGTCAAACTGGGATGTGTTATTGCCTCAACCTTATTTTCCACCTTTGTGGTTATGATTCTACACCTTGTTGACAGAAACATTCCCACCAGTGTGGAAATCACCTACCAGACGGATGGCAAGCTCTTTAAACTGAGCAGGCTGAAAGCCAAAAATAATGTCACAACTTCTGTTACAGAATTCCAATATGCTGATGATAATATAGTCTGTGGTCATTCAAAGGAAGTCCTACAAACCACTTTAGTACTTCCACAGAAGCATATGAAAAGCTTGGCCTGTCACTGTACATTGAGAAAACCAAAGTACCCTACCAGCAGACACCAACCAATTCCTCTGTAATGTGAGAACTAAACCTTAGTGGTTTAAGACTAGAAAATGTTAACTATTTTCACTACTTAGGCAACTACCTCTCCATAACAGTCAACATTGATGCTGAAATACAACACAACCTGGGCCTTGCAATCACAGTATTTTTTTCAAATGAAGCAGAGAATGTTCAAGGATCAGGAAATTGCTTGTTTATAAAGCTGATGCTTGTTTATAAATCTGTTGTCCTTCCAACCCTGTTACACACCTGCAAAATATGAACCATTCCATCAGCATTGCCTTCGAAAAATCCTCCAAATCCTCCAGGGGGATAAATGTCAGCATTCTGGAAGAAGCAAAGACCACCAGCATTGAAGCAATGATTCTCCACACCATCAACTGCCCTGGACGGGCCACATTGTCCAAATGTCCAGTCACCATCTCCCAAAGCAGTTACTTTACTCTCAATTCAAGAACAAAGAATAGAATGTCAGTGGACAGCAAAAGCGATTTAAATATGAGCTTCAAGCTAACCTTTAAAATGTGGAATAAACGCTGAGAAATGGAAAGTCCTGGCTCTCGAGTATTGTAACTGGATTTTGGGGAGGCACAAATAAAGAGTAAAAAAGAGAAACATGCCAAGAAGAAGGCATGTCAAATAAACAATTGCCAGAATCACCTTCCTCTTTCATTTTCAGCTTCTGGAAGTGGTGCTCGCTCTAGCCATGGAAAGTGCTCTTTTTTCATTTTCGAGCCAAGGAGCCTGTTGTATGTAGACACCTCCTAGTCATGTTTGCCAGCATGGCTGCATGGGTGCCTTTATTACCTTCCCGCCAAAATTGTACCTATTTATCTACTCACATTCACATGTTTCTGAACTGCTAGGTTGGCAGGAGCTAGGGATAACAGCAGGAGCTCACTCCATCCCAGGGCTTTGAACTGCCAACCTTCCAGTCAGCAGTTCAGCAGCACAAGGTATTAACCTGTTGCACCAACCGTGGCCCCAATTATCATAAATAATAAATAAATATATTATTTAATTGGTTTTTTCTTTAATTTGTATTGCTCTTTTTAAACTATTTAGTGTGGATAGATGTTAGCCCCCTTTTATTCCCATGAGGAGAAAGGCAGTATATATATAAAGATTATTATTATTATTATTATTACTATTACTATTATTATTATTATCATCATCCAATGCTCAAAGAAATAAAGCAAAATCATCCCTTGTCATTACATTAACCATAATTTTCTATGCTAAGTTCTGGCTTTTGAAATTTTTTGGTGCTGCCACTGATTCTTGCTTTCTGGGTCATACAGGTATGTCTCGGTCATTGCCAGTACAAACATCTCCCCAAATGCTGACAACAGTTCTGAACACACATGCAGTCTTGTCTCTTTCAAATTGGCTGTTAATTGATGAGGAACCCACTTGGCACACACTTTTCTGTATCAACAAGTTGTGGATAATCTTCTTGATTCCTCAGCAATCTCTCAGACACTCACATACCAATCTGCACGAACCAGTCTGTTTTGATTTTCATCAACGACTTCTATTGATGGCCTTCCATTATGCGGTTTGCCATGAACACTGGTTTTGCATTCTTTAAATTTTTTCACCCATTTTTTTCATATTACTCTCATAGACTAGTGCCTCAGTATACATTTCTGAGCCCTTTTCAGTTTTCAGTAGCAGAACAATCGTATTTGGTCAAGAACCCAATAATTGCTGTCAGTTTCTGTTTCACATCAATGATTATGCAACATCCCGAAATACAGAAATTATGTCCGTCATGTAGTTAAAAGTCCTGTATCAGGTCCTGTAATAGCATAACATTTGGATTAATAAAAGGTAAAGGTTTCCCCTGACATTAAGTCTAGTTGTGTCTGACTCGGGGAGGAAGAGCTGGCATTGTCCATAGACACTTCCAAGGTCATGTCACCAGCATGACTACATGGAGCACCATTATTGATCTACTCACATTTGCATGTTTTCAAACTGCTAAGTTGGCAGAAGCTGGAACTCACCCCACTCCCTGCATTTGAACCACCAACCTTTTGGTCAGCAAGTTCAGCAGCTCAGTGGTTTAATCTGCTGCACTCCCAGGGGCCCTTTGGATTAATAGTGACAGAGAAAATGGCATCTAGGCATTTCTTTCAGTGAGATCCTTGCATTTTGTTTACTCTTTCAAATGCTCCTACAGCAACATATAAGTATCAAATATGAGTGGGCTGACAATTCAAAAATGGGCAAACTTATAGCCTGAAAAATACGATACTAAAGGAAAGGTGAATAGGTGGAAGCAGGAAACAAACTGGACATTGAATTCTTGGTGATACAGTTTAAATACCCTAAACTAAGGTCCCTTCCACACAGCTGAACAAAATCCACATTGAACTTGATTATATGGCAGTGCAGGCTCAGATAATCCAGTTCAAAGCAGATATTGTGAATTATCTGCCTTGATATTCTGGGTTATATGGCTGTGTGGAAAGGCCGTAAGGCACCAGATCATCTGATCTTAGAATCTTATACTCAGCTGTTGGCTGTATTTCAGAGGAAGAAACTGACAAAACTACCTCAGGAGTATTCCTTCCCAAAGAAAACACAATGAAATGCATGGAGTTAGCATAAATAAACAGGCAGTTTAAACACACACAAAGAACTTTAGTTCAGAACTTGAAAAAGATGTGGCTTTGACTTTAAGTTCCAAACTCCTCCAGTTGCATAGCTGTTTGTCATGCTGGCTGGGGAATCCTGAGACTTGTAGTAGAGAAAACATGTGTTTCAGTATCTATGCGGCCCCTTCCACGCAGCTGTATATAAACCAAATTGAACTGGATTGTATGGCAGTGTGGACTCAGATAACCCAGTTCAAAGCAAATATTGTGGATCATCTGCCTTGATAGTCTGCATTATATGGCTGTGTGGAAGAGCCCTGGTTCAGTTCAATGAAAAGCATTAGGCAGCAAATTTAGCAGATCATAGAGCTGAATTTCAGGCCAGTGTAAAGGCAGCTGCTTCTTTTCCCTCTGCAGGCAACTTGTAGCTGGAATCAGCCTTCATCTGGAGCTCCATCTGGGCCCTGGTTATGCTGAACATTCACACCCTCCCCCAAATGCGCTTTTATCTTTCTTTAATGAAAAGTTTGGGAGATTTGTGACATATATAGTTTGGCTATTTTCAGCTTGAATGGTGTGAATCTTTATCTGCTGACATTGCATTCTTGATAAACCTCTTGAGAAAGGCCCAATTGAAATGGTTGGGACCTTGAAACAATTCCAAACGCAGATGCTTATCCTAACTGGGTCTCTGTAAATATGTTCACTTTCCCTTTGAAGGAATGGGTTGGTGCTGTGGAAGATCAAGGAGCTGACAGGCCAAAATAAATCCTTTCTGGAGCCAGAGTCCTGTTCAGACTGAAGGCATAGAGCATGCTTTCCAACTTTTCTAATAAAACAGGACCTTCCTGATTCATTCTCTATTCTCCCACCTTTTCATCTGTTACTAAAATCTCACAACTTTTCTCTTTTTCTTTTCCTCTTTTGTTTTCACCTCACTTGAATTGCTGCAAACAGAGTTCAAAGTGCATACCTGGTTTGCACTCAGTTTACCTAGCAAGACGAAGAGTAGGAAGAAGTGGGCTGTTGCCCTTCCCAGCAGAGTCAGGAAAAAGCAAACTGCTGCAGGCCCATCTAGTTCATCTGTTTTTCCCCATCTATCTATCTATCTATATATATAAATCTGTTAGGTTGGTTCAACCGGACAGCAAAACTCCACAACCCCCCAACGAAACTGTACCAAAATTGCCGTGCCCATAACACAACCCACAAGGTACAAACATATCTACTCAAAATGAAAAACAACACAACAACACACTCACAAAAAGGCAAAACAACAAAACTCAAAAAAACCCCAACGAAACTTAACCAAAATTGCCATGCCCATAACACAACCCACAAGGTACAAACATATCTACTCAAAATGAAAAACAACACAACAACACACTCACAAAACGGCAAAACAACAAAACTAAAAAAAAACCAATGAAACTTAACCAAAATTGCCATGCCCATAACACAACCCACAAGGTACAAACATATCTACTCAAAATGAAAAACAACACAACACACTCACAAAACAGCAAAACAACAAAACTCATAAACCCCCCAACGAAACTTAACCAAAATTCCCATGCCCATAACACAACCCATAAGGTACAAACATATCTACTCAAAATGAAAAACAACACACTCACAAAACGGCAAAACAACTGAGCATGCGCATTGGTGCCCAGCCGCAAGTTCCCTGGCGTGCGCACAGTCTTCCGGCCAATGTTCCCTCTGCGGAAGCCATGCCCACTCCAAGCCCCGCCGCGCCGCTTCCCGCACACACACACACCCTGCCACACGCACACACACAACCCCACGCTCCATCACTCCCCCCGCTGCACACACACACGCAACTCCATGCTCCATCACTCCCCCCACTGCCACACACACGCGCGCAACCCCACTCCCCCCTGCTGCCGCACACACACACGCAACCCCACGCTCCATCACTCCCCCCGCCGCCGCACACACACACACAACCCCATGCTCCATCACTCCCCTGCCCCAATCTTACCTCCTTTTACTTCACGCCACCTCCAAACCCCACCCCGCCCCTTCCCGCCCTGTCAAAATCCAGGAAAGACAGGAAGGAAGGAAAGAAGGAAAAAAAAGAAAGGGAGATAAAGAAAAGGGGGAAGGAAAGAAAGTTAGAGAAAGAAGGAAGAAGAAAAGAAAAGGAAAGAAAAGGAAAGATAGAAGGAAAGAAAAGAGAGACAGCAGAAGAGAAAGAAAAAGGGGGAAGGAAGGAAAGAGGTAGAGAAGGAAGAAATGAGAGACAGAGGGAGGGAAAGAAAAAGGGGGAAGGAGAGAAGGAAAGAAAAAAGGGAATGAAGGAAGGAAAGAGGGAGTGAAGGAAGGGGGAAGATGTAGAGAAAGAGGGAGGGAAGGAAAGAAGGAGAGAAGGAAGAAAAGAAACCAGAAGAGAAAGAAAAAGGGGGAAGGAAGGAAAGAGATAGAGAAGGAAAAGGAGAAGGAAAGATGGGAGGGAAGGAAGGAAGGAGGGAAAGAAGGAGAGAAAGAGGGAAGGTTGGCCACAGCAACACGTGGCGGGTAAAGGTTGTTATTTCTATGATTATTATGATGCTATTATTCCTATTAGACCCTTTTAGGGGGAATGGGAGAGGTGTCAGGTCCCAGAGGCAATGCATTGCATTATTGTTATTGTTATGATGGTGGTGAAATAAAAGGAAATAAAAAGAGAAAGAAGAAAGCAAACAGGGAGGGAAGAAAGGCAAAGGAAGAAAGGGGGAGGGAATGAAGGAAAGAGAGAAGGATGAAACCAAGTAGTGAAAGAAGGAAAGAAAGAAAGAGGTAGAGAAGGAAGAAAGTAGAGAAAGGGGGAGGAAAAGGGGGAAGGAATAGGTAGGTACCTTTCTTTCATAATAGTCCAGATATCTACCTCAACTTTGATAAGTTTTACTATAGGCCACAGCAACGCGTGGCAGGGCACAGCTAGTCTATGTATATAATAAAAGTCAAAACTTGTATGCGGAGAACAAAAGTGTGGTGGTGTGGCGGTGTATGTGTCAGCATTCCGATTGGCCAGCCTGAAAGTTACAACATTCTGATTGGCTGCCGCAGTGGTGCTATTTGCATATGGTCTCTGATTGGCCAGCTTCAAGAGGAGCTCCTGGTGGAGAAAAGAGTTCATGGCAGAAACGGGGACATGAGAAGGAAATTTGCATATGGTCTCTGATTGGCCAGCCTCAATTCCAAGATTCCGAGATGACAAAGAGAGGAAAGGAAAGGCCAGAGGGGGCTGGGTCAGAAAATTACCAATACAGATGAAACTTGGCACACAGAGCCCCCATGACCCACTCGACATCCTGCTGCAGTTTGGAGGAGGATGAACCATGGATGATGGGACTTGCAGTACCATCACTCACATTCTGAGACCGCTGTTAACCTCATCCAATGACTGATCAGGACCAAACTTGGCACATAGACCTCTCATGACCCACTTTACGTCCTGGTGTGGTTTGGCCGGGGATGGACCATGGATTATGGGACTTGCAGTACCTTTGCTCAATTCCTGACACCACTGCAACCCTCATCCAATTACCGATAAAGACCAAACTTGGCACACTGAGTCTCCATGACGCGCTCTACATCCTGGTGCGGTTTGGAGGAGGATGCACCATGGACGATGGGACTTGCAATACCTGCACTCCCTAAAACCATTATAACTGCCAACAATGATGGATCAGGACCACAATTTACACAGAGAGCCTGCATAACCCAATCTACATCCTGGTGCGGTTTGGAAGAATTTGACAATGGATGATGCGACTTGCAGTCACTTCACTCACTTCCTGAGACCACTGAGACTCTTGCCAATGACTGATCAAGACCAAACTTGGCACACAGAGTCCCCATGACCCACTCTACATCCTGGTGTACTTTCAAGGAGAACAGACCATGGATGATAGGACTTCAAGTACCTCCACTCTCTTCCCAAGACTGCTGCAACCCTCATCTAATGTCCAAACAAAACCAAACTTGGCACACAGAGCCCCCATGACCTACTCTACATCCTACTGCGGTTTGGAGTAGGGCATACCATGGATGATGGGACTTGAAGTACCTCTACTCGCTTTCCGAGACTGCTGCAACCTTCAACAATGACTGAACAACACCAAACTTGGCACACAGACCTCTCATGACCCACTTTACGCCATGGTGTGGTTTGACTGTGGATCGAGCATGGATTATGGGACTTGCAGTATCTTCGCTCAATTCCTGAGACCACTGCAACCATCATCCAATTTCCGATAAGGACCAAACTTGGCACACCGGGTCTCCATGATGCACTCTACATCCTGGTGCGGTTTGGAGGATGATGCACCATGGACGATGGGACTTGCAGTTCCTTCACTCACTTAGTGAAACTACTGAGACCTTCATCCAATGACTGATGAAGACCAAACTTGGCACACAGAACCCCCCTGGCCAACTCAACATTCTGGTGAGGTTTGGGGGAGAACAGACTATGGATGATGGGATTTCAAGTACCACCACTCACTTCCCAAGACTGCTGCAACCCTCATCTAATGACCAATCAAGACCAAACTTGGCACACAGAGCCCCCATGAGAGACTCTACATCCTGATGTTGTTTGGAGGAGGATGGACAATGGAAGATGGGACTTGCAGTACCTTCACTCACTTCCTGAAACCACAGTGACATTCATCCACATACCAATAAAGACCAAACTTGGCACAGAGAGCCCCCATGGCCAACTCAACATTCTGGTGATGTTTGAGGGAGACTATGGATGATGGGACTTGCAGTACCTTAACTCACTTTCTGAGACTGCTGTGACCCTTATCCAATGACTGATCAAGACCAAATTTAGCACACAGAGCCCCCATGACCCTCTCTCCATCCTGGTGCAGTTTGGAGGACGATGGACCACAGATGATGGGACTCACAGTACCTTCACTAACTTCCTGAGACTACTGCGAGCCATATAAATAACTGATAAACACCAACCTTGATATACAATGCCTTTCTCATATAACCCGGGCAGCGCCGGGTCCCCAAGCTAGTTAATAACTAAAAGCCATTTTGACACCCCTCTGATGTTGCATGGCTACACAATATCTGCTTTGAATTGGGTTATCTGAGTCCACACTGCCATATATTCCATTTCAAAGCAGATAATGTGGGATTTTATTCAGCTGTGTGGCAGGGGCCTGGGTTTGCTCTTAATTTCTTAATAGAAAGGATCCCACATCTATGTTTGAAAAATGTGTTAGCCATTGTTCATGTTGCACAGATAACCAAGTTATATTGGGAAGAAAGAGCTTTCACTCAGTTTGTTTTACTATCTACATGGGTTCGGAGCTTATAATATGAAAGCCGTTATCCTTTCTACCTCCCCTTGCAGAACAAATTTGGAGTCTGTAATTATCCATGCCCCCCCTCCCCCCGACACACACTTACACCTATTTGCTAGCCTCTGGTTCTTGTCACTACCAAAAGCCAGTTTCTATCTTACTGCCATATCTTCCCCTAGAAGAGGCATGGACAAACTTTAGCCCTCCAAATGTTATGGATTTCAACTTCCACAATTCCTAAGAGCTGAACTTGTGGGAGTTGAAATCCAAAACACCTGGAAGGCCAATTCACCCATGACTACCTTAGAGTATTGTCACCTCCCGGGTGATAATATTTATGTGATCTCTGTTAATGTTCATGATCTGCAGCTTGCCCTGCCACACAAAGTCCAAAGTATCCCAAAAGCTACTTGCTCTTGAATGTTCTTCCAGAGCAGCTGGAGATGCTTCTTGGAGGAGTCTTCTCTGTTCAAAGACAACACATAAAAGACTTGTAAGGAGGCAGTCTCAGCTTTAGCTCCCAGCGTATGCAACCCCTTCTTCCTTGGAGGCTAACTCAAACATGTCAGAAACAAGGCAAGACCTTTTACTGTAGCTTTGATTTTTAACTGCCTGTGACGAAGGGAAGGCCGGTTTTGTTGCCTCTTTTTATTTTTTAGCAGTTGTATACTGTTTAGATTATGATGTGGTACAATGGTGCTGCCTGTATGGATTGTCATTTCCTCCTGGTACATGGCTACATCACTGGCTTGGTAATGTAAAAACACAAAACAAAAAACCTCTCTGGTATGTGTAAGGGAGAGGGGAAGGGATGCATCCATCCCCTCCACAATGCAGTATAAAGACTTATGCACAGGGAAACAATGAAGCAGATTTTCAGTTTTGTTTACTGAACAGGAAAAAAGGCAGGGACACTCAGTAATACATTTAGAACTTTCTGGTTGGAAAGCAGCCTTTCCAGAAACATGGTGAAGTCTCCCTGTCATATTTCTTTCTCCTTTCATTTTGCAGATGTGTATACTGAGCCTCAAAGGGCCAATTGATGCTTCACCTTTGAACCATATTGTCCAATTGTCCACATTCCCAAAGACAATTAATCTTCTCTCTGCTCACTTTTTCAGCTGCTTTTAAAAGTTCCCTGCTTTTCTCACCTTCTCCCACATTCCCACTTACAGTTCAGTTCACTTCATTTGCTGTAAACTATGTTAAAAGTGCAAAAATTGGTTAACTCCACAGGGTAGGAGAGGAGAAGAAGGGATTTCCATTTGGCTCAGGCACTCCTCCAGGTTCCAGTGTTCCCATCCTTAGTTTGGTAGTTTGAATCTATAGCAACTGAAGCTGACATAATATGTGCTTTTTGGGTGAATTTTAAACTAACAAGGGACTTCAACTGGGCAGAGTGTGACAGAGATCAGAAGTTCCTGCTACTGCATGAGTGACTGCAAACCATTAAAAAAAATCCCAATAACAACAACAAAACTGTAATTATTTTCCCTGGTTTATCTGCTGTGATAAGCCTAAAAAATAGGGCACCAGACATACAATAAATCTTTTCCACTAAGGCCTCCTCTTACCCATACCTTACCCTCACCCTCTTTTAAAAAATAACCTATTATTTTCTTTTCCCATTAGTTCTTGCCTTGTACCTCTTTTAATCACTTTCTTTTTGTCGGCCAGCCAGGACAGAATGGATACAACTTTCCTGATTAGCCATTTGCATTAGATTTATTTCTGTCGATGCAACTCCACGAGTGATGTTGCTAGTTGGCATTTCTACAAGAGCTTTCATTACATTTAGTTAGTGAAAGAACAACAAACGTTGGTATTGCTTACTGGGTCAGTTGGGTTAAGCTGCACAAACAATTAAATTGACTTTCCCCCCATGTGTGGATGGCTTAAAGCACTCCCATAATATTTCCTCTCCAACTAACATGCTTTGTGTGCTTCCCATATCAAAACTGCATTGGTTTTCAAAGAAGTAGCCATATTTGTTTCTTACAGCATAAAAGACAGAAGGGAGGAGTAGGAGGCAAAAAGAAAGTAGCAGCATCCTTAATATTAACTTTTTTAAAAAAAATTCCTGCATGGGCTTTTGGTTTATATAAACCCACTTCTTATTACTGTATCTGAAGAAGTAGGTTTATAACCGTGAAAACTCATGTAAAAATAAAAACCAGTGAGTCTTAAAGGTCTAAGTCCAGTGAATCTTATAAAAGCCTGGATCAGCCTAGCAGGCTACACAGAACTATGGATCTTCAGTCTCACAACCTTATCAAATGGGGCTAGATCCGACCAATCTAGCCCCGGTCACTCATAGGGCTGACTGGCTCCCATCAAACAATGTTGTGCCAGCTCTGTGGGCACAGAGGAGCAGAACTGATGTGCCGCTGCCACCCTGACAACACAGAATGTGTTGCCCAATCCATGGGGGGAAGCCACACACTCCACACTTCCTCCCATGGTATCGCCCTCCTGGTGATGCAAGACGTGGGCTGCTGGATTTCCTACATCTCAGGGCATAGGAATCTTCACTGCTAGGTCAACATTGCACCATCCACCTGCTTGCATTCATAGCTCACCTTTTCCTTCCAGTCCAGTTCAATGATATACGTGAGTTCCTCTGGCATCTCACCTCTCTCCAAATCAATTGGTCCTTTCAAGTGTTCCCTTTAAGTGTTTGAAAAACCTCAAAGATCTTTTCTTTTTAAAGCATTGAATAGCAATCTTGGAGACGCTCAGTTGATTATTGACTAAGCAGCCCCCACCCCTTGCCCTTTTTGGCAGTTTTCCCCTGGTTTCTCTGAAAGGTGGGGAGGGCAGAGCCTTCATTTGGGAAAGGGTTGAAGACATCAACATAGATTTTCCATGTAGAAAATAAATGCCCTGGAATGAGCCTCCTTACCTGTGAGATACAGCAGGCATGAGCAAACCCAGGCACATCACGCGTCCTGTATCTTTGCATTTCTTTTTTTCGGCCTAAGTGTAATTGATATCTTACATTTGTACTTGTTGAAATACATTTTGTTAGTTTTGGTCCAGCTCTGTAATCTGTTAAGGTCATTTTGAATTCCAATACCGTCCTCTGGAGTATTAGCTATCCCTCCTAATTTGGTTTAATCAGCACATTTGAGAACGACACCCTCTAAACCTTCATCCCAGTCATTAATAAAGATGTTGAACAAAACTAGGCCCAGGACCAAATCCTGCAGCACACCACTGATCACTTCTTCTCAGGATGAAGAGGAATAATTGGTGAGCACCCTTTGGGTTCAGTCGCTTAACAGATCCACCTAATAGTAGGATTGTCTAGCTCACATTTGACTAGTGTGCCTGCATGAATGTCATGGGAGATTTTGTCAAAGGCCTTACTGAAATCAAGATATGCTACATCCACAGTATTCCCTGCCTCTACCAAGCTTGTAACTCTATAAAAAAAAGGATAAGATTAGTCTGGCATGACTTGTTTTTGAGAAATCCATGTTGACCTTTAGTAATCAATGAGCTGATTTTCTTCCATTTGGCTTTCTTCACTTACCTATTCTAATTTGGATAATAGCAATTCATGGTATATGCCACAATCATGCTGTTTTTGTAGAAAGAATGGAACTTCTCCATCTTCTGTTTCCAATTATGAGGTCTATTTTATTTCTAAATTATGTCCATGTATGCAATCATTTATTTGATTGCTTAATGATGAACAAACTTTTGGATTTGCAAATTCAAGTGAGTCACTCTGAAAGATAGTAGGCAAATTTGACACATGATCAAGAAAAGAAGAAAATGTATTGATCGTTATTAACAAGAAGGCCTGCTTTACTGTGTGATCAATTTCCTTCTGGATCCCAGCACAGAATCTGTCAGTTTCTCCTTCTTCTGCCTCTGAAGTTGAAGCATATACTTAGATTATGGTTATTTTGATGGGATTTTCCTATTTTATTGATACAATTTGGTCAGACTGCATTATACCTTTTGTATTCCCATCCAATTTAGTACATATTTAACACCAGGCAGGTAAATACTTGTATTAACCATGGCCCAGGAATAATCTGAGACAGAAATGAGTTTGAACACAGAGTTCCAACTTAAATCATACCTTAGAACCATCTTCAAAGTATTGTCATGTAGCCTGATAATACTATAAAGAAGAAAAATAAATGCAAAAGAGTAAGGGAAATAGCTCTTCCTCAATCAGAGTAAAAGACATACATCAAAGCCACACATTTTAGGGATGATTGAAGAAGTCCTTTCATCCTCAGTTATTCAAATTACCTCCCACCCAGTTTTATACTTGCACAATACAGGTTGAGTAGCCATTATCTAAAATTCTACGGACCAGGCATGTGTTGGATTTTGTAATATTGCATTTGCATATATAGATTTAATGAAATATCTTGGAGATGGGACCCAAGACTAAACACAAAAAACCCTAAAAGTTTCATATACATCTCATAAACATAGTCTAAGGATAGCTTTGTTTTATTTCTATAATTTTGTATATAGAATAATGTTTGTGTGCATTGAAACATCAGAAAGTAAAAGTGTCATTATCTTGGTCACCTATGTGGAAAATGTTGGATTCTGGAATATTTTGGTTTTCTGAATTAGAATTAGATAGGTGATGTTCAACCTGAATTTTATGCTGTATTATTACCTAAAAATGATATTATTATTTACCAGTCTTATTTCTGCTCTGAATCTAATGTCTTAAGTCATCGAATGAAATTAAAAAATCAGCGTCCTGTACTTTTCTCTCGATATAGAGTGGTGATGGGACAGATTTTCTATGTGTCCTTTTAAAGTTTGCAGAAGACTCTCACTCTCAGGGCCTTTTCTGTGGTTGCCCCCCGACTTTGGAACACCCTCCCCAAAGACATCAGACTAGCACCCACGTTGGCAGTCTTTAGGAAGAGCTTGAAGACCTGGCTATTCCGATGTGCCTTTCCGGAATAGGAAAACTCCAGCATTATGTCCCAGAAGCACTTTATTGGAGTTTTAAGATTCTCTGCACATTGCACTTGCCCTGAAATCCAACATACCACCTGTCACACCCAGCACTTTTTAATCTGTACCCATTACTTGACCCGGCCCTAGTTTTTACTGTGTTATGGTGTAATGTTTTGTTGTTATTGCTTTATGTTTTTGATTTTGCTTTGAGTTATTTGTTATGCTGCTGTTGTGTTGAGGCCTTGGCCTTTGTAAGCTGCATCGAGTCCTTTGGGAGATGCTAGCGGGGTACAAATAAAGTTTAATAATAATAATAATACGTTCAAAGGCTAGAGCAGTGGTTCTTAACCTGTGAGCCATGGACCACAAGGACGAAAATCTGGTCCGCGAGACTCCATCCTCTTTATTTATTTATTTATTTTATTTATTTTATTTTATTTCCGCTCCTTTTGCATTGCCTGCCACTCCTTCCCTGTCACTGACCAACCCTGAGCCCTTGGATAGACCACATTGGCTCTAGATTATTAAATATGGTTTTCTGTGGACAAGCAGATGACGACTACTGGATGGCATATGTTCTGTATCAGAAACTAGAGCTGATGTGGTCTATCCAATGCAATTTTATGAATCGGCATCCCAAATAACCAAATTAAAGTTGACCAAAAACTGATTCGTAACCCTTATGGTACTAATGTTAGAGAGTGGTCCCTGGTCAAAGTGATCCTTGGTCAAAGTGAGAGAAGGAAACCTACCGAACACTCCAACTGGAATAAAATATTGAGTCACACAGGAACTTTATGGGCAAATATATGTACAACTTTATGGAGTGGTTAGCCATAGCCAAAAGTTAGAATTTGGGAATGAGACGTAGTCTTTGCCAGACTTTAGCCTGTCTGGAGATTGGTATGGGATTAGAAGCATAATTTGAACACCCCCTTTGTAGAATACTGCATTCCACAGGAACCTGACAACATATCAGTACATTAAGATTATTCTGGCTTTATTTTCTTTTTAGAAGATTGTCAGATCCCTAACCCTCGTCTGAAACTGTGATACCTTTGGAGTAAAGTGTGCACTTCAAACGTTTTACCGCCTTGAAGTTGACACTCTTTAGTTTGTTCAGCTTCCAAAAAGCCCCAGAGGACAAGAGAAGCAATAAAATATAAATGCCTACCTCACAGCAAATTGCCCTGCGTGGGGGCTTGGAAAGCTTAAACCCTTTTAACATTGTGCTCGCTACGTATGTGTGTGTGCTGTTTGTTAGTTGAAGTGGCTCTTTTTTTTTTCTCCCCCTCCTCCTCTTTCTGAATTGGTCCCACATGAAAAGAAGAATTTAATCACACAGGCCTTGGAATGTTATTGTTTTATAACAAATTGATGCCGGGAAGTAAAACTAAGGAGGTTGTTGAGGATTATTATTTTTATTTTTTATTCTTTGGCGTGTGTAAAAAAAATGTGATTCAAAGCACACTTGAAAGCTGTTGGGAAATATGAATGTGCCTTTGAAGTGAAAAAGAATCCCATTTGTTAAACAGAAAATGAAGCTGTGCACTTCAACTTGCAGTTTTACATCGCAAATAAAATGGCAGACTTGGCTTTCTTGTTTCCCTTGTCTTCCTTCTCCCAAGCCTGTTCCACCCTCTATCTTTGAAACCCAGCAAAGGTTTTTAAAATGCTAAGAAGCCAGCTGAGAATAAAGGAAGCAAAGCAGCTTAGAGAAATCCTAGATGGACTTTAAGCTCTAGTTGATATGGTTACTAAATGGCTCAGGTAGGAACAGGGATGCTGGATGGGTCAAAATCATGTCACTGTCGACAATATGGCACAGAATGTCAGTTGCAGGAAAGAGCTAGCTTTGTTAGCTTATGTCAATTCAGTTCTCTAGGTGTGTAATAATAATCCTGCAAACCTTTGCAAGTATTTATGACTGATTTCTTTTTATGCAGAGGATCTGCACAAGGATACCTTTTTCTACAATCAAACGAGGTGGATCGCTGGAATTCTTAATTTGATGGACTGTCTGTCTGGTTTCCCCTAATGAGAAACAATAATCTCTCATGAGGAATAATCATCTCCATTAGACAAAAGAGATGTCTTTTCAGTTGGATGGCAGAGCTTTGTTCTCCCTTCCCATCCAGCCCGTATCTTAGGCCTCTTCCACACAGCTGTATAAAATCCATATTGAACTGGATTATATGGCAGTGTGGACTCAGATAATCCAGTTCAAAGCAGATATTATGGATTATCTGCCCATGATATTCTGGGTTATATGGCTGTGTGGAAAGGCCCTAAGTTTGCAACTACACTCAATAGGTGGTCTTGTAAAAATTGTTGTGAGCTACTTCCTTTGGTGGACTCGAATGGAAAACCCACTTGTTGGAGTGAATGAGGTACTTTATTGGTCCTGGAAGTAATAGTAGTTTCTGCACTTGTTCTTGTCCATTAGGAATTACTTGGGCCCCATCTACACCAGCAATGTAATGCAGTTGGAAGCTAGTTTCAAACTGTGGAAACCAGGCAACAAACTCCCACAAAAGTGTGTGGGAGTCAATGTGGGTCAATGCTCTGTGAATTGTGTAATCATCCAGGCCTCAAACTGGTTCCAGGCTTTCCTATGTAATCACTGTTGGAAGTCAGCCACATCCTGCACAAGTTTATAGTCCACATCAAGGAAAAAGACAGATGAGGCCCCTTCCACACAGCTGAATAAAATCCCACATTTTCTGCTTTAAACTGGAATATATGGCAGTGTGGATTCAGATACCCAGTTCAAAACAGATATTGTGGGATTTTCTGCCTTGATATTCTGGGTTATATGGCTTTGTGGAAGGGCCCTTAGAGAGGGATTCGGATCTGTTATCATCCTTTCCTGCTTGCTATTCCTTGTCCCAATACAATATGAATGGGTTCCTTAGTAGACAGGTTAAACACCAATAATCCACTTATAAAGATAACATAATGAATAAGTCCAACAAATAGGTAAATTGTGAAACTTAGACTGTTCAATTCACAGTAGTCACAAAATTAAGCAATATGAAATAAGTTCTGTACAGTCTTTTAGTGATGTCGTTGTATGTTCATGAATCAGCCTCCCACGACCGGTTTCGGCCTTTGCTTTAGGCCTTCTTCGGGTGGTAAAGTTCAGTCTTTTACATATGTTCTCATAAGAGATACTTAAGTTTTTTTGCAATGGGATAAGATACTCTGCTTCTAAGTTTGATTCTAATTGCGAGTCCATACTCGCAATTAGAATCAAACTTAGAAGCAGAGTATCTTATCCCATTGCAAAAAAACTTAAGTATCTCTTATGAGAACATATGTAAAAGACTGAACTTTACCACCCGAAGAAGGCCTAAAGCAAAGGCCGAAACCGGTCGTGGGAGGCTGATTCATGAACATACAACGACATCACTAAAAGACTGTACAGAACTTATTTCATATTGCTTAATTTTGTGACTACTGTGAATTGAACAGTCTAAGTTTCACAATTTACCTATTTGTTGGACTTATTCATTATGTTATCTTTATAAGTGGATTATTGGTGTTTAACCTATTCCTTGTCCCGTCAGCCAGCTGTCGCAACATCATTTTGGGCAAATACATGATCTGATTCAGTCCGGGGTGTAAAAGAAAAGGAATTGGGCCAGACTGAACCCCCCTGCTCTGCTCTTTGAGAAGGCAGGACATACCACAACATGTCTCTCTCCCATCCTTTCCTCTTTTAGATTAGTTTAGAAAGGATCGGGTTTTTTCTATCCAAAATTGTATTTCCTTATAGATGTTCCTTCGGCTGAATATGCTAAACTTATTTTTCTGCCTGCAATTGGGTTCTTTCAAATTCCCCATCTCAATGGGCACCTCTGCTGCAAATGGAGAAAAAGTTGTTATAGGCCTTTCATTTCAATAATAATCTTTCAAGATCCTTCTTCTCTGGCAGTGGAGACATTCAGATTTTAATTCATTTCCTTAAAATTATGCCTCAGATGGTGAGGTACTATTACAAAACAGCAGTGAATAAGAGTCCATATTCTTGGTTGCCCGTCTTTCACTCCGAGTGCCTTTCTTCATGCACAGATGCTCACAGGGACAGGAAAGGTTCCCTTTAATTTCCTTCCTACAGCCATCCAGAAGAATCAGCTGGTTGCCAGCTACCATATTTAACTAAATATGGTTTGCACAGCCCAGCCAACAAGGAAGAGAATAACAGAGCGCACTCAATCCATTACTGCACTGACGAAACCACAGACCAGGGAGTCATTGGCTTGGCTTCTATTTCTCAGGCTCTAAAATGCAGGGTAAAAATAGAAAGCAAGGCTTTCTGGTTCCTCTCAGCAAATTGCAGTGGTCAGGAGGATGCAACATGTATGCCTACTGAAGGGGAAAGTAGAGCATTTAAAAAGAGGAAATTTAGGTTTGGGGAATTGACTAGTGGATTATAGACAGGAGCTAATAATGCCAAAGGTGAAGAACAAGAGGCGATGAGCAGAAAAGTAGTCAGGATTGCTTCCAGGCAAAGAATACATACATTACTTGGCTAACATTTTAAAATGCCCATATATTGGAAAGGAGTATAAAGGCCCTGGATCTTGTCTGATCTTGGAAGCAAAGCAGGGAGTCCACCAAGGAGTACCAGGTGCCTACAGGCTAATATTTCAGATTTAGAAAATGACAAATCTGAGTGTTCTTTACCTAAGAAGATCCTATGAAATTAATAGGTGTCCCATAACTCAAAAGGTGACTTGAAGGTTCATGTGCACATGCATGAACACACACACAAACACAAAGGAGTTTTAAAGGTTCCATAATTTGTCTAGTCGATCTCATTATCATCTTACCCAAATGTTTTGTTTTTTTGTTCCTCTGGTTTTTATTACATCCCTAAAACGACAACATACAATGTTATAGTCTAATTATGTTATTTGTTGGAGTCCCAGCATGATCAAAATATACCCCAGCAATGCTGTTATTACCATGGAGAGCTTGAAGAATGTATCAGTCAGGATGTTAGGACAGTGGTTCCCAACCTGTGTTCCGTGGACCACCAGTGGTCCCCAAGCACGAAAATATGGACTGTGGCCGCACTATTACTACATCATTGCCTCGAAACCATGTGGCAAAAAGAGTGACTGGTCTTGCAAAACCCTCTTATAGTGCTGAGGCAACAGGGACGTCGGGAAGGGAGAGAAAGATTAGTACTACCTCATCAGCTCTAGATTATTAAATATGGTTTTCCGTGGGCAAGCAGATGGTGACCACTGGATGGCATATGTTCTGTATCACAAACTAGAGCTGATGTGGTCTATCCAATGTAATTTTCACAATCAGACCCCAAATAACCAAACCGAATCTAAAGTTGACCAAAAACTGATTCATAAGCCTTTTGGTACTAATGTTGGAGAGTGGTCCCTAGTCAAAGTGGTCCCTGTTCAAGAGGTCCCTGGTCAAAAAAAGGTTGGACCTGCTGCTAAAGAAAAAATTTATTGCCTTGTTCTTAAACAAAACTGCTTGGCTCTACCACTAAACATATAAAACATCAAATGACCCATCAAATGGCCACAAAATGTCATAACCATTCCTTTCTTCTATCTCTTTTTCTCAGTTTCCTGTAGTTACCAAGTTCTTATGAGTTTTTCTTGCACGTTAATCCAGTTTGGTGCATGTGCAAAATCTGGAGTAGAAATCCCACAATGCTTTCAAATGATCAGGGGACTTCAAAGCCCTGAGCCTAACCCATCTTTGTTAGTGGGAGTGACAGTGGATTTACTTTTGCAGGAATAACAGCAATTCAGTTTGGTGATTACTGATGAGTGAACCAGCATTGTGTAATGGAAGCAGCCATGCAGCATGATAGGCAGAATATGATCTGCCTGTTTCCCTCAATGTATTATGTATACAGTATGGATCTGATATAGAATGATTCTGTACTTTGAAACAAAAGCTGTGTCTCTTTTGGAAACAAAATCTGAATGACCTTGTGTTAAAATATTTTGTCATGGAAACTAAACATTACTCTTCTGTCCTCGTAACACTGTCTAGACAAAAAGCCAAAAAAATGAGTTAGACTCTTTTATTTATTCTCATTGAGAAATGTAGAGCAAATGCTTTTTTCATGCTTTCTGAGCTTGGGTGATCACTGCAAAATTTGGCTGCAAACTGATACCTAAATCACCACACATACTTAGTCTCTATCTTTGAGAATATAAAGATGGCTGTTTTTCTATGTTGCTGTTTTGTTTCAGCAGGGACCTTGGATTTTGTTGAAGAATATAGGCAAATCTGAGTAACTGTGGAGATGTATTTATTTATTTATTCACAATGGCATTGGCCACCGCTGTCTCATCACTGTATTCTCAAGATAATCTGATACCTGCCACATCTACCAATTAATTCTTCATGTAATCTCCACTTTCACACTGGGCCTGAAAACAGAACACATGGCAAAAACATTACATTTGTATTTTAATAGAATCATAAGAATTGGAAAAGAAAACAAATCACCCTACTGCGTATGTGTGTTGCCTGGGGAAGGAGGGTGTAACAGCAACTCCAGGGGTAAGGTAATTTTAAACAAGAAAACAGTGTGGATTGGGGAAAAGTTACACCCTCCTTCCCCAGTGGATTTGTACTAATCCAAATGTCTCCTTCCCTATCTTTACTGCCAACCCTGTTAAAACCTGCAGTAGTTTGTTCTGTCTCCTCTGTGACATCCTCTACATCCGTGGTTCTCAACTTGTGGGTCCCTAGGTGTTTTGGCCCACAAATCTAAAATCCCAGCAAGTTTATCAGCTGTTAGGATTTCTGGAAGTTGAAGGCCAAAATATCTGGGGAGCCACAGATTGTGAACCACTGCTCTAAAGGGTATCCATATTAGCAAATTTATCTCTAGCATGTTATGCTGTTTTCACATCTTATCTGGTAAATTTTACCTATTACATGGCAGCAAGTCCCCTTACATACCCGTGACCCAAAAAGATTACAATAAAATAGTGCTGAGCATACAAGGGATTCTTGTTGGGGGATCTTTGACTCCCTGTTGAATTTATAACATTCTTTTTGTATCGTCGCTTATTCTTTGAGAATGACAATACTTTTTACAGAGAACAATGAAGTTCAGGCTTTCTCTAAATGTGTGACCAGTAGGAAATAAGAGTGGGATGTGGGATAGGGTGGATGAACCGCGTGCTGTTAGGAAATAAGAGGACATAAATCCTTCCAGAATTGCCCGATAGGCATTAAACAAAATGATACATATCATTCTGTTTAATATCAAAAATTCACTATGCAATACACAGGATATGGCGAGGAGAGGGAAAGGGGAGACAAACTGTGTTCTTGTGTGCTTTATATCTAGGGATAAATGTCCTGGCCTTAACCCCTCTTCACTTTTTCCCCTCTGCAGATGATGTTTCCCCTTATTTCAAGACAGAGCCGGTGCGCACTCAGGTCCATCTGGAGGGTAACCGCTTGGTCCTGACCTGCATGGCAGAAGGCAGCTGGCCTCTTGAGTTCAAATGGCTGCACGACAACAGGGAGCTGACCAAATTCTCATTGGAATACAGGTACGTCATGGCTGGCCTTTCTCCATTCCCAAAGGGTTTCTGAAGTTGCAGTGGATGTTCCTGCCTCCTGCCTGGAGGCTTGTCCCTGCAGGCGATTGCCTGTCATTATCCCCATAGTAGCCAAAGCCCCTGGGGCATGGTGTCGTCTCCAGCTCACAGCTTGTGCTAAGGGACCACTCTTGGCCTTTAATCAAATTATTTTCTTCCATAGCAGCTTTGAAAAGCTGGATGGGGCGGAGGACTGCTCAGTTGTTGTCTAGCTCATGTAAAGGTCACACGGAGAATATAAGATGCCTGATTTTTTTCACACTCTGGGAAAGGCAGAAAGGTGGGGAGTGTGATAGTGGTGTCCAAAGGAAATAGTGTTGCCTTATGGACTTAATCAGTTAGCGGAAGGCAAAGGAAAACCTTCTCTGAACAAATCTTGCCAAGGAAACCCTGTAATAGGTTTGCCTTAGGGTTGCCATAAGTTGGAAATGACTTGCAGGCAGACAGCAACAAAATTCTAGCCTCCGGAGCTCATGAATTCTGAAAGCTGAAGTGGAAGATTTCTTAGGGCAATCTGAATTTGGATCTCACTCAGACAGATTCATTCTACCTCTTCAACAAAGCCCAGTCTCTCCACCATTTGCTTATTCAGCAGGTCTCTCTCCCCATGTAGCTGGCTGTTATCAAGTATTTGAACCAATCTCCCTTCAAGAACTAGAAAGCTCAAGCCATTGTGACAGCACTTTTGTTAGACCAGGGGCCCCCAACTAGCCATATTTGATTCCCTTTTCCAGCTTCTGGTTCCTTGTAATTGCTTTGCAAACAAAGGCTCTGAAATGCAAAACCAGCCAGTTTCTGTTCAAGATTAGAGGTCAGCCGCTTCAATTCTATGCAGGTTTGAAACTTTTCAAGTGAACCACAAAATGATATTGCAGTTACCTTTCATTTGACTGTAATTTCTAGACTTTCAGTATCCAAATGTGTATTGGCATTAATGTTGAGGAGTATGTGAATGGATGGAGTAGACATCAATTAATACTTGACTGTCAGATGACAGCTGTTTCTTGTTTTCCTTTCTTTTCTTTTCAGAGAAAAATCTCCATTCCTCCTGTCCCCATAGGCCCCTGCTTAAAAAGAGATCTTTTGTATAAGGCACAAAAGATACCTCTAACCAAATTAAACTATAAATTTAACTGCATTAACTAGAGAAATGACCAAACACTGTGACCCCAGAAATAGTTTTTTCTCCAAATCAGATTGTTTGTGTAGAGATAGAAGAGTTGACCTCCAATCTTAGGAAGAACTCTTGGAAAAGCTTGCACAGCACACTCTGGAATTTGATTAATCCTACAAAAGCATTACTTTATTATTCTTGGTAGGATTTCACCCAGTAGAATAAGACCTCAAACTAAACAGCTCCCCCTACCTCTGTTAGCTTGAACAGGATGCTTGCTTTCCAACTCTCCCAATTTGGCAGAGAGAATTCTGATTAATTTTTTGTTATCCTGCTTTTAAAATATCCCAGTTTCTCTCTCCTCCTCTTGTGTCCCTCTTTTCCCCCATTTTACTTCTTCAGTATTGCTTCAAGCTAAGTTCAAAGCACAAAAGGAGTTTGTACTCATTTGACACAGTGAGATGGAGAGGAGAATTGTCTTCTTCCCAATAGAAACATGCAAAACAAACTGCAGCAGCTGATCCTAGTTTGTATATTCTCTTTTACTAATCATTTTTATCATCTTGGCTACATCTGATATAACTTGCCCACACATGTCCCAGTTTTTGTGACAGAAATTTGGGGGATGTGAGGTTGTTCTAATTGCACTGATGTGAAATAAGATGGTTTAGTGCATTGGTTCTCATCCTGTGGGTCCCCAGGTGTTTTGGCCTACAACTCCCATAAATACCAGCCAGTTTACCAGCTGTTAGGATTTCTGGGAGTTGAAGGCCAAAACATCTAGGGACCAACAGGTTGAGAACCACTGGTTTAGTGAATATCTCATCACCATGGATGAGATATTCAGGCTGAAAACAGTCACACACTCATCAAACGAGTTATATCTGGGCACAGGGCTTACTAGATATTAGGGATGTTGTGAACTTTCAAATGGAAAGTACTTGGGATGGGTAAGAAACTCTCATTATTGGGATTTGTTTATGAATCTACTGTATTCAATTTGCAGTCTGCACATTTCTTAACAAAGGCTTGCACATATATATTTTTTGGTTTCCCATCATTAGGAGGAAACCTTAGGCATCACATCCTTTCTCATTCTTGTTCTTTTTCAAATTGTATGCAAATAAATGCACACAAGTACAAATGTGTATCAGAGGCAAACTTTAGCCAATGGGATAACTTTGATTAAGGTGCATACATGAAGAAAAATGTGCTAAAAAGAGCATACATTATGGAAAGTATTCATGAATTTTCAGGAAGGAAAAAACTCAGCCTTGCAACTAAGTGCTGAAAAGGATAGGAAGAAAATGCAGGTGTGTAGGCGGGTAATGCATTGAAATTGAGACAGATTTTTTTGCATGTGAAGCAATTTGTTTATTTACATATTTTCACTTATTTATTTGATTTATATCCTTCCTTTCTCCTAATGCAGGACCCAAGGCAAGAGGCAGAAATGCAAATTCCTGCTGCTAAAAAAAATTATTTTGTTTGTTTGTGCCTATAGGCTTTTTGTTGACGTATTGATAAATTGCAAATAAATTTCACAGGCTTTTTCTAGACAAGGAATAGTCAGCGGTAGTTTTGCCAGTTCCTTCTCCTGGATATATCCTATATCAACTGGTTGGCCAGATAGGCTCTCTGGAGAAGAAACCATGCTTCCTTTATATCAGCGATTCTCAACCTGTGGGTCTCCAGATGTTTTGGCCTTCAACTCCCAGAAATCCTAACAGCTGGTAAACTGGCTGGACTTTGTGGGAGTTGTAGGGCAAAACACCTGGGGATCCACAAGTTGAGAACCACTGCTTTATATAGTCAAACGTCTAGATGCTTTTCAGGATTACCTTCTACATTGCCACTATCTGTTACTTCTCTGTGGATGGAGAAGTAACTTCCCCCAAGAATAATCTCATTTGGCCATTTGTAGGTTTTATAGCGTGACTGCATCTCTGTTTATGAACCCACGCGCTCACTTCGTTCATCCGGAGAGGCCCTGCTCGTGATTCCGCCAGCGTCACAGGCGCGCTTGGTGGGGACACGAGACAGGGCCTTTTCTGTGGTGGCCCCCCGACTCTGGAACACCCTCCCCAAAGATCTTAGACAGGCCCCTACATTGGCAGTCTTTAGAAAGAACTTGAAGACCTGGCTGTTCCGATGTGCCTTTCCAGAATAGGAAAACTCCAATAACAAGTCCCAGAAGCACTTGATTAGAATTAAGATTGCTAGCACATTGCACTTACCCTATAATCCTTACATATCATCTGTCACATAAGCACTTTTAATCTGTACCCATTACTCTGGCCCGGCCCAGTTTTATAGTGTCTTGATGTATTATTTATTGCTTGTTGTTTAATATTGCTTTAACTGTTTTAATTTGCTTTAGGTTTTGTATTGTTATGTTGTGTTTTGAGGCCTTGGCCTTTGTAAGCCGCATCGAGTCCTTCGGGAGATGCTAGCGGGGTACAACTAAAGATAATAATAATAATAATAATAATAATAATAATAATAATAATAAATAATGGCTTCAATTCCTGAAGAATATTCACTTTCTTTTAAGAAAAGAAAGGCTTTCTCACATGGGTGTCCAGCAAGTTGCAGGCCTGAGACTTATCCTAGCTGGATTAAACACATCCCTATTAGAAAAGCATCCGGACTTGATTTAAAGACTTCAAGTGATCGTCTCCCTCCCCCCCCCCCCCCCAAACCTCCTCTGGTGAGCAATTTCTGTGTTTTAATTACTGTCACTGTGAGGAAATGCACTTATTTTAAGCTTGTCCAATTACTTCTCCAGGTAGTAGAACTTGTTAGCTCTCTGCCTGCAAGATTGAACAGCATGCTACGAAACTGTGGCTTTCTCATGTTCAAATATTTATACATATTGATTACATCCACCCTCCAGTCTTCCCACAGTTAAGCCAAACAGATCAACTCCTCAGTGAGGGGGAAATGGAATTGGTGTGTGTACCAACAATATGGAAATGGTACCAATTCTACTGTACTCATTTCCTCACTGTTCATAATTGCATGAGGCCAGAATAGCTGCTAAACAAGACATATGTTCTTCCCTCCCAGTTTAATACACGTGTGTGCATGGTTCAGAATTCAGGCAAATCGATGCTGGCCTGTGCATTGGCCAAAGATATAGAGCCAGTCAAACCAAGAGCTATTATCACTGGCTTATTTAACCAAAAAAGAGTGTGGACTCACTGTATCCTTTTCCCTTTCCCCTGTTTTATCTACATTTGATATTTGCTCAAAGATTTGAATCTCCAGATGTTTGAATTCCTCATAATTGACTATAATGGGTGTTGGCACCCAGTAGGCCCCCAGGCCAAATAATCTCCAACACAGTCATAGATCAAGAGATTATTGTGTGGATGTTTCCAACATTTTGAGTATTGTAACCCAGATATTAACTGAACTATTGACAAGCTGTAGATGGGCAATACTGTTCAGAGCAATAGTTCCCAACCAGGTGGTTTGAACTGCAGCTACCAAAAGCCCTAGCTAGTTTGGCCAATAGTCAGGAAAGGCCGAAAGTTGGCAACCACTAGTCTGGTGCAAGGAAGGGATCATGCAGTCCTCCAAGTGTTGTTGTACTGCTACTCCCATCATTCTTCACAATTGGCTTTGTTAGCTATAGCTTATGGGAGTCACAGTTCAACAAAATCTGGAGACCCACATGATTCCCATTCATAATGTAGTATTTTTAAAAAAGATAAGGACTAGGGAAAGGCAACCTATTGTAACAGTTGTTGACTGATATGAGTCATGGCCATTATGTGTAATATAAATGGAGTGTGTAGTGCCAAGCAAGACCTGAAATTTAGCTTTTTTTTAAAAAAACCCACACACTTTCTCTTTTTTCTTTCAAGAAGTAATTATCCTTTCTCTCTCTTTTTTAAACTTTTAGATTCTCAGATAGTCATATCAGAAGGGATTCTTTAACCAGAAGGACAGCAAGTTCTGTTTGCTAGGCCTGTGTGTCAATGAGGCTGCACCTTATGCATTAGTAAAATGTACTTCACAAGATGCCAAGTATTCAAGAACAATTGCTGAGCTGGAATTCACTCCTTAATCATTTGTGTAGTGCTTGTCCTGCTCTGTTAACCTGTTATTGCTTTGGCTGGACACAGGGAAGATGAAAAATGCCTCTAGTTGCTACGAATGCTTCTCTAGAATTAGTCCTTCTTCAAATAGTTTGTTAATAATTACCCTCCAATCTGACTGCTATCATTTATCTATCATTTACTAGTATGCATGCCTACTAGTCTTCAACAGTCTATAACTGTCTCCATCCCACTTTAGAGACCTGTCAGAAAGGTTTTCTTCCATCTCTTCCTCTCTCACTTGGGCCCTGCTGGTAATTTGAAAAGAAAGCAAATGTCATTGAGTCATAGCCACTTGAGGCTTGTCTTTAAATCAAGCCAAATGCTTCTCTGCAGCATGTGTGTGTGTGCATGCATGTGTCATCCTCTCAGTTTTAATCAATAATTCAACCTGAAAGAAGGCATTTCCCTATTTAAGGCACCGGACCTGAAGGCTTCTCACTGCCACCGCAACACTGCCTCACTTTCGGATCCCAGGAAGGAAGAGAGTGTCATCTGGTGACAACTGTTAAAGAGAGCCTTATAAGGTGGCAGGACTAGACTGCATGCTGTGAGCTGTGTTTTCAAGCTTCCTCTCAGAGAAACAGGCAGATAATTTCATTTTTAACAGGAGAAAATGCCATGCCTTTGTCCCTTAACTGAACTGATAATCCACTGTGCAGAACCAGAATGAGTTTGCTTATGACCAGGAAGCCATTTTCCCAAAGATTCATATTCTTCTTAGGTTCTTCATCCAATGCTGAATGTTTCCATCAAAACAAGTTCATGGGCTCACAAATAATCAGTGTGGATTAGAAACCAGTGTCTATTTGTAATAGCCACAAGCTTTTTTTGTGCCAAAAGCTTGTAATCTGAAAGTGGCACGCAGTTTCTTCTTGCAAGCATTTCCTTTTCCATTCAGGCCAGGGGTCTTTCCTGCCCTGCTGATCCACTTACAGAGGTTTAGGGGCAGAACATCACATGTACTAAAAAGGTTAAAATACTGTGCAGGGAAGTCTCTTCTTCAAATCACAATAAGAGGGCTCAGGGGAGGGGTACAGGTAGGCATCTTTCTTATCACAGAGCAAGGGACAATCAAATTTGTGGATGCCAGGACTGGAATCACTTGTTCCAGTCTAAGACCCAGACTTTATTTATTTATTTATTTATTTAAGGGATTTTTATCCCTCCTTTCCCCACACAAGGGCACAAGGTGGCTAACAGCATTTATAAAATATACACAATACAAGCATTAAAAACAATACATACATAATGCATAATAAAACCAACTATTCAACAGTGCTGAAAACATTCAAACCTGTGTATTTACATAAAACTAAAAATCCTAAAGCAAAGGTTCCTAAAAGCCATCTGACATTAACACCCTTTGGTCTCCTGATGGTCTAATTGCATGTATACAAAATAAACCATTTCATTTTATTTTTATTTTCCTTTTTTCGGTTAGTTAATTAAGGATCTGTCGGAAATATGAATCAACCCTGAACCATTCACCTTAATATGAGTGGGCCTATTAAAATATCACCTGAATACCCAATATAATCCCTTCTGCCTGGATAACTCTGGAAAGCTCATATTTTACAATGCTCAGCTTGCTTTCTGTAATTCAAGTCAAAAAGCCAGAAACCTCAAGAAGGTTTCTATTCATTCCTCCCCACAGTCAAGCAACCGATGCCTTTGTTCAGGTTCACCCTGAGTCCATCTGAAGTCCTTGCCCTTGTTTAGCTCTTTGCCCTAACTCTTTGCCCTATGTTCCCTTGAGACCAATTGTTCAGTCCCTGGCACCCAGCATGAATGGCGATTCTGTTATGTGTTTCCAAAATCTGCTCAGGGTTCATCTGACTGACTTCCTGTTCCTCATTAAGCTCTGTCGGTACATCCCTCCCCTATGGAGCATAGCATCATGTTTACTCATAGTTTCTCCTCTCCTCTCCTTGACTTGTTTACCCAATTAGATGTATTGTTGTGGTTGCTGAGATGGCGGCCGGGGAAGGGGGGGGGGGACATCTGGATGAGGATTTGGATGAGGATGTTCCTCAGCAGTGGTCATGTTGGTTGGAGACCTCAGGGAGTCAAAATCCAGAAGAGTATCATCATCATCATCATCATCATCTTTATTTATATCCCACCTTTATCTCTGTGGTTAAAACACAAAGCCCAGGGGTGAAAAAGGTGGTAACCTAGGCCCAAAGTCACTCTGCTTGAACATTTTAAGAATCTTGTGCCAGATACAAGGCAAAGCCCAACCTCCCACTCTACCTCCACTTCCCAATCTCCTTGCTTCTTTCTGCTCTTATTATTTTCCTTCAGGTTAGTTGGACCTCTGGGGGAGCCTTTACTTCACAGCCCTCTAATCCAAAATCTATTATTAAACCCACATTTCACTTCATCTGGGGTCCCTAATCACAGCTTGGCTGCAGGTGGTCTCCATCATTTCCTTTTGTAGTCTTTGTTCACTTGGAAAACAAAATCACTATGTGCTGCATGTTGGCTTTTTTTTTTTTTTTTTTTTTTTGAGACCGTGGTGATCACCTCATTGTGAATTTGTGACCAGAAGCTTGCAGACCAGTAAGTTGCTTCCTGCTTGCTGTAACCATCACTAACCAGGAGGTAAAAACCTTTTGCTTTTCCCTTCTTCTGGGAAAAGGGGATATACTTTTTTTTCTCCTGATACTGCTCCAAATCTTTCACAATTACAAAAGAGCAGCTTTTCCTGATATACAAAATTAAAGAGGAATGCAGCAGTTACAATATTGCAACAATTAAATACAAAACACTATAAACATTATGGCTAAATAATAATAGGCTAAATGTAAGGTAGGAATAAATTGACTCTTTCCTTTTTGAGCCACCGATACACTCAAAGTATTTGAATTGTGCTGAAGCCCCTAAGGCCTGCCTCATCTGTCCCTAGAAATCCAGTATTTCCTTGGGGTGGCATACGAATCAGCAATACCCATTTCCATAAATGCCAGTGGTGAAAAGAATGCAAAATTATCTCTTAAGGTTTGTCAGTGACCTAATTAATCTACTATAGTCTAGTACAGTGTATGTTTTGTACTAGACTATGTGTATGTCATTGTTATTGTGTGCCTTCAAATCATTGCCAATCTATGTTGACCCTAAGCAGAGCCTATTGCAGTGTTTTCTTGGCAACATTTGTTCCAAAGAGGTTGGCCAGTCTTCTTCTGAGGCTGATAGAGTGTGACATCCACAAGTTTTACCGAGTGGGTTACATGGCTGAGCAGTTATTCAAACCTTGCTCTCCAAAGTTGGAGTCCAGTGCCCTATTCTAATGATCCCAGCAGTCCTGTACTTTTCACTTACATTATTCAAAATCTCCAGCTACCTTATATAACTTCAGGATAGGAGTTAATCAGTAAAAATCAATTTGAAACCTGTTTAAACAAGATTAACATAAAACTGTAAATTACAATGAAAACAGCAAACTAGAACCAAGATTTATAAATAATAATAATAATAATAATAATAATAATCTTTATTTGTACCCCGCTCCATCTCCCCGATGGGGATTCGATGCAGCTTACATGAGGCCAAGCCCAAAACAACACACTTAGGGTCCTTGTACAGAGGCACTAAAATCTAATTTGAAGCCAACTAGAGATTGGGATGCCTATACAACATAGACTCCCAATGCACACCGCAACACGCATTAGCCAGAAACAGCATATTTTAAAAATCTCACCAGAAATTCTGGGTCAAGCCATAAAATCCACTGAAGCTGATTGCTGTATGGCCAGATTAAATGGTTATACAGAGCAAGAATCCAAGACCCAAATACAAAGTGATTGTGAGGATAGGGCTACCATTGAAGCATTTGGGGACAGAAACTGGATACATAACTCGACCGGAGAGTAAACCAACATCCTCCACCCCCAGAAACCAGAGAGTATAGGAATACTCACTTACTCTTTTCTTTTTTTTTTCACTTTGGCCTAAATTGCTCTAGCACCAATTCTAATTAGAAAGGCTGCTTCTTTTCACACATTCGAGATAGAAAAAAATCCTTTGCTTAGATTGATCTGCATTCAGTGGATCTTTGTGACAACCATCCCTGTGTAGGCACACTGCATTAAAACAGTTCTCTTTAATCTAACGTGTGACCTGGATTAAATGTCTGTGTCATCCAGACATTAATAACGGGATAAATAGCTTACTGAAATGAGATAAGAGTTGGCACTGGCCAGGTCACTGTGAGGATGATATGCCATAAACACCACAGCTAAGAAAGTCCGCAGACAACAGGATCATAAGAAAGGAAACAATCATCCAGGGACATGTCCAAGTTAGATAAAGATGTTAGGTTCAGCAAGTGGTCAGCCATCAACTACAAGCAGTAGAGTGCAGTTAGGAAAACCCAAGGCAACAACTTCTTTAAAGCCTGGGAAAGTCATCATAGTAGAAAACAGTTTCCTCAGGCCTTGTGTATGGTGGGTTTTTTTTTTTTTAGAGCCAGCTAGAGCTTCAAAAATGTGGAGGCCGTGACAGACTTTGTATTTCTAGGTGCAAAGATTACTGCAGATGCAGACTGTGGCCAGGAAATCAGAAGACACTTACTTTTTGGGAGGAGAGCAATGTCCAGTCTCGATAAAATCGTAAAGAGTAGAGACATCACACTGACAACAAAGATCCGCCTAGTCAAAGCCATGGTATTCCCTGTAGTAACCTATGGATGTGAGAGCTGGACCTTAGGGAAGGCTGAGCGAAGGAAGATAGATGCTTTTGAGCTGTGGTGCTGGAGGAAAGTGCTGAGAGTGCCTTGGACTGCGAGAAGATCCAACCAGTCCATCCTCCAGGAAATAAAGCCCGACTGCTCATTGAAGGGAAGGATACTAGAGACAAAGTTGAAGTACTTTGGCCACATCATGAGGAGACAGCAAAGCCTGGAGAAGACAATTATGCTGGGGAAGGTGGAAGGTAAAAGGAAGAGGGGCCGACCAAGGGCAAGATGGATGGATGGCATCCTTGAAGTGACTGGACTGACCTTGAAGGAGCTGGGGGTGGTGACGGCCGACAGGGAGCTCTGGCGTGGGCTAGTCCATGAGGTCACGAAGAGTCGGAGACGACTGAATGAATGAACAACAACAACAGAGCTTCATTGGTTCTTTGGGTCACCTGACAATATGGTGAATAAGCTAATGTTTGTAATTCTGTCTAGAAGATAATTCAGAGGAGTGTAAATCAATTTCCAAATTTGTTGTCAAAGGCTTTTATGGCCAAAATCACTGGGTTGCTATGACTTTTTCAGGCTGTATGGTCATGTTTCAGTAACATGGCCAAATTCCACTGGAACATGGCTATACAGCCTAAAAAACTCACAGCAACCCAGTTTTCATATTGTTTAGTAGATCTGTTACTTCAGTGATGTTTCTGGTGAAGTAAGTCATCATGGCCAAGATAACAAGTTTTGTACTCTTCCTGAAACTGGTACCTTTTAGGTATTTGGTGCAAAACACCCCAAAGCCCTAGACACCCAGGGGATTTGTCAAAATATCTAGACAGTGCCATTTTGCGAAAAGTTAACTTGGGGTCAATCTACACATGGTGCTCAGTCCTATGAAATATTTTTCTTGATTTTCTCTTGAAGCTTATTTCTACCCAAAGCAGTGATGGGAAGCTTTAATCAAAAGTTTGCCTGGAGCACAAGGCACATCACCCTTTGTGGGTAAAATTTCACACCCAGTTCTGCATTACTTCAACCCTTGAAAAGCAGAAAGTCTATAAGCAAAAGGAATATTACATGTTTCAAGAGTCCATGGTTTGTCCTCTTTGGCCTGTGATCATTCAGCTCAGACAATGATAGTAGCTCTGAGTGACTTGTTTGCTCCTGGCGGAGAGGAGATTGTCTTCATGTTTTATCTGTTTTTCGTTTGTGGTAGTCCAGCATAATAATATGCCATTCCAGATGAAAAGTGGTGGCTTTTTTGAAATGAACAAATAGTTTGGCTCACCAACATCTGAAAAGAAAAACTGCAGATATATAAAACGAAAGAGTCAAACACTGTAGGGACTTCTACGCTTCTTTGCTGCTGTTAAGATTAAAATCCTTTTAAGCAATTGCACTAAGTGGCATCATTAGTATTATAGAACTGCACACAAATCACTTGACTTTGTCGATTTTGCCATTGTCGGTGCTGAAGTTATTTTTGCCACTTTTCCTGACTACCATTATGAATTAGGAAATGGCAGATTGAATTAGAAAGTGCTACCAGAAATTGGGTAATTAGGAGATGTAGGTGTGACCTGACATATGCACGCACACATGTTGCTGAAATATACATTATATATACAGTGCTTGGAACTATATTGAACTCATTTGCTTTGAAATGAAGGTAATGGAAATAACCTTGATTAGACTAGGAAAGATTTTAAAGATGTCATATGGTTACCACTTAAACCTTCAGCCAAGCCATTAATATACTAATTAAATATAATGGTAGAGCCAAACTACACTCTGCCTAATGCTACTAGGTACAGGAATATTATTACTTAATTGAAACCCTGAACAAATCCTTAGATGTAAAAGGGTGTGAGGGAGCACAAATGGTTGAGCAACCAAAAATTAGTTCTAACCTGCTAGAGTATAATGGAAATGCCTCTGAATACATACAGATTTTTCCCATTTTTACCCAGAAACTGAAAGATTGCCTCAATCCAGAATTGAAGAGTGGGGTTGATAGCACAGTTGGCATTCTGCCCATGTGCCAAAGTCCCTTTGAGCTTCGAAAAATTGGGGAAAGTATTTATTGTCCTTATTGTCCCTCTGGGCTGAGAGGGGCGGTATATAAATATGGTAAATAAATAAATAAATAAATAAATAAATAAATCCCAAGACAGACCACACAACAAATGCAGAACCAGGTTTTAAAAAGTTATGGTTCTCTTTCTACCTGCTATCTCCAGGTTTTCCTTTCTTTCCTGCAGCAAGCCCCTTCATAATCCAACTCTCTCACAGAAAAAAAGATTTTTTTTCTTTTTAAGGTTTTTTTTCTTGGGGGTCTTTTGTTTCTGGGTGCCCTGCTGGAAGGTCCAGCAGGGCATTGCCCCCCCCCCCCCCAAAGCACAAACTTTCTGGGGCTTGTGTGGGCTGTGGGCCCAATCTGGTTTTTAAAACTGGTTTTAATGTGGTTTTAATGTGGGTCCAATCTGGTTTCCTGTCTGGAACCGCCCTAAGAGGTACTTGGAAAAGATATAATCATGTAAGAGTAAGGGATGTTACTACTGACTTGCAGGAGGAAGATAATGGTGGAGGATGGAAGGAGAAGTCAGGGAAGGAGCTTTGCATATCAAGGGGGGGGGGACTAGAACACAATACAGAGAAGCACCAGGGGAAATTAAAAATGTTGCCACCTCTTTTACCCCAGACTCAGCCTGCAGTATATCCACAAGAGAAAGGCATACATCCATCTCTGTCATTGTGATCTAGGGAGCAGTCCCTCCCTCCAAATTCAACTCCAGTTTTTTTTCTTGTAGCTTAATATAGCTGCTATAATTCCACTGACCTCTCCAAGCATTCCCACTTGCCAAGATCAAAGGATTTTTTGCCTCTAGCCAATTGTTGAAAGCACCATGTAAATCCGAAAACAAAAGTAACCTGCAATTCACATTTAATTGAGGCATTTTCTCCACAACAATGTCCTATAAATAGTTGTAAAGACAAGGCTCAGAGCCATACAGAAGGCAATTTCCCTTTGCTACCTCCCTCTAGCTTTTGTGTATTTATAAGTTGTATAATATAATACAAAGCACTGGTCAATTATTGAGCAATTTTTTCTAAAAATAGCTTGTTCCTCTTCCTAGGATTTTGATATTTGCTGAGGAAATACAGTGTAAAACTTGTTTCCAATAGACATCTACAGATAACGCTAACACAATTTTGTTCCTGAGTTATAAATGTCATTTCTTAATTGGTTCTATCATAATAAAATGGAAAAAGTTTATGAAACTGCAAAACCTTTATTTTGCAGGATATCTTGCAGCACATGTTGGTATAGTTATTCAATGAATACCTGATAGAGTCTCAACCAATTCAACATAGTTTGTAGCAGCTTGAAAGTCCATTTAAACAAATATGCAGACCTGGGGCAGCTTGGGGCACCCAGGTCTTGGATTGCTGGTCAGAGTTCACAAAGAGGTCATCTTGCTTCATATTTCTTATATAGCTGCATATAAAATCATTTATAATACATAGGCACATATGAGGAATGCATAGAGGGTAGGGAGACCCGTGCTGGCAGAAGCCTCTCACTATGGAGTTTTTGGGGCTCAGAGAGTAGCCCGAGAACCCATGTTGACAGAAATCAGGCTGCTCCTGAGGGGTTGAAGAGGGGTTGTTCAGGATCCCAGTTGGTCCCTTGCAAGCAAAGGACTTGGGGAATCCCTAAGACTGAGGAAAAGATGCAAGGAGGTATGGGGAGCTGGAAGGATTGGGGGGGGAGGGGGTCCCTGTTACCTGGAAGTTCATAAAGGGTAACATGGGATTCAGTAAGGCACTGATCAGCCAACTGTCAATTCAAAAAATGATTGAAAATGTTGGCAGTAGGCTTGGGTTCACGGAGGACACAAAAGAGGGTCCCTGGGGTCAGTGGGCACCATCCAGGCACCACTTGGTATGACACACCCAGGGACAGGGGAGAACATATTATTTATTATTTATGACATTTATATGCCGCCCTTCTCACACCGAAGGGGACTCAGAGCGGTTTACAAGTCGTATATACATACAACATACTACATTATTACATACTACATTCATAATACTAATATTATATTGCTGCTGGGAGAGGGGATCTGATGTCACAGGAGACCAGATGGAACTGTCTTCTTAACTCCCCTTCTTTACTCTGGCCCTGATGTCAAAGTTCAGTGGAACCATGAAACCGCAAAAGGTCTTCAAGGGTTTTTGAATAGGGCAAAAATGTGAATTTGGAGGATGTTAGGGGTTCGTTCAGTAAAAGCGAGATAGTAGTTAGTCTTAGAATTAGTCAAGTAATAAAATGGTGTTGATCCGATGGTGCAGCGGATACAGGGGCCCAAAGCCAAGATTCGATATCCGTGGTTTACAAAACATTTCCTCGCTCTTGGGATAATGCTGAAGCTTCCCGGTTAAGCCTGCAAGGTTTTGCAGCTTGGAAAGGAGAAAGTTCATAGTACAGGAGTTGGAAGAGATACAATGTTGCAAACAGACTGCTGGAAAAGAGATACATTTTATTAGGGATTGGTTACAAGGTGGCAAGAGGAGAACTATAGGAGAGAGAAAGAGCATCTGATGGAGCTGCGGCTGCTGCAAATGTCTATGCTGAGATCTTGAGCCAATTTCATGTGGTTGTCAGTTCTTGAGCCTGCAGAACTCCCTGCTGCAACCAGTTGTATCAAATTAATTGAAAAGCGGGGGGTTCCGTGTTCGCCATCACACCTATACAACAGCCCTCCTGCTGCTGACACCGGTATCACTTTCGTAGCTGTAGGCTTTCTTACAAGCACCTGGGGTAACAACAATCTGAGCAGGAGTCTTAGTGGACCACTTTTGCCAGATATTGTCAGGAGGGCTCCCACCAGCTTAATGTGAACTTGAACCCCTTGCCCCATTCTGGGGTTCTTGAGTCTTCGATAGAGACTCCTGAATCTGTCAACAGCTTTTGACAGTATTAGCCATGATCTCCTTCAAGACTGAATAGGTGTAGATTGGGTTGAATTCCTACCTGGTGGTTTTATTTTATTGTGTGTTTTATTTTACTTGTTTATGTAAGTCAGCTTTTCGGAGAGGTGGGATATAAGCATAAAATATAACATCATGTGATTTACATCTTGTTCTTTGATTCTGTTTTGGCACAGTGGTCATCTAGATTCTGAATGCTATAAGAAAGTTGAGAAATTTGACAAATTACCACTTTTGCAGTTCTTCTTTTTGAGTAGCAGATGAATCCCTTTTCTGCTTTTTCAAAAGTAAATCCAAAAAGTTCAATATCACTTACATAATTATATGATTTACATTTGCTTCTTAGGTTTTTTAATACTTCAGCAAATGCTACTTTTCCTTGTAATCTAATGTTCTCAAAAGCCTCTTTTCCATGGGTCTTTGACTGTTCTTCACTGCTTAGGCCAGCTATAGTTAAAAGAGAACTTTCTTTCTCAGTGATCTAAAGTCTGAAAGTAGATCATTGTGTAACTTTTTGAAGTCTTCTGTCATGGTTACATCCTTGATGATATGACCCCAAAAACCATGATGAATAGGGCCATTAAAACTTGCAGTAAAACTTGAAATGGATTCACTGCGTCACCATCATGGAAGCCACCGGCTGGCCTTTGGACATACCCTGTTGTGTTCTCTTAAAGCCAGACCTCTCATGTGTTCTTGTTTATAGTGGTGCTGAAACATGCCCAAGGTACATGCAACTTTAAAATGAGATTAAACTAGAGATATCCAACATGCCACGTGTGACTGCCATGTGTTGTGTGATTGCTGCTGCAATATGGAGAGCTGCCCTTTAGAGCTGCTAAAATGAGAATAAGCGAAACATGAAGAGCAGACAGCCTTAATGAGCCAATCATCTCTGTGGAGCTAATGAGGCTGAGGGCTCTGTGCAAACCATATCAGAAGCCAGACCTCTTTCCTCTCGGACTCAAGATGCAACCTGCTCAGGCATACCACATGTACACATGTGTGCGTACGTACAGATCCCCTTTGGCGATTTAACATGGTAAGATGAGGCTTTGGACATCTTGTCTGGAAATTGAAGGCTGCTGCTGAGAAGGCTAGGGCAGCAGAATTAGTTATGATGGGCATAAATTGAATTTTAATAGAGATGTAGATGGCACTCAGCCAGCTTGCTCAGGCAGTAATTAAAAGTTAACGGGTTTAGAAACATATTAATCCTTTGGGGGAAAGAGAAGGCTGCCTTTGATCACAGGGGAGGTCTCTTTTCTATATGGGGCAGCATGCCTTGGCATTGCCACTCCACTGGGCTTCCTGTTTGAGAAACACATCCTGATGACTGGGAGGGATGTGAAAGAAATCAGACACTGCTGTGTTACACATTTGTTATCCAGATAAAGGGTCGAGAATATAAGATGTCTCATGAGCAGTTGTAAGAACACTTGTAGTGTTGGATTCACTGGAACTTGTTAATGTGATGCAGAAGGTGAAGAAGAAGGCACTTTTTAATTTGAGTTAACGTGGTAGTCAGCCTACCACTTTCACTCAGGCTACAGAGGTGGGAATTTCTAATGTCATTCTTAATGAAAGTTGTGAAAACACTTTTAACTCAGATTGAGCTTACATCAGCTCATCCTGCGCACCTGTGTGCATGCACACATATCCTTCCTTAATTTACCCTATAGGAACTTATCTTACTAACAGTGCAACCATATATGGGTTTTGGTGATGCTTTAATTTCCAGGTATACGTGTATCCTCAATGCATACTTTTCAAACACAAAAAAACCATACAATCACAGATGCAGATCAGTCGCTGAATGCCTCCCATTGGGTCTCCCTTCACCAGAGTCCCATGATTTGGCAGATAGAATTTAGTACTTGTGTGAGATAGAATGCAAGCTGTCATATGAGAAGCCACTTATGTAAATTCTAGCCTCCTGTGTGGCCATAGTCAAATTCTGCTCTTGCTATGTGACCTTGGATTGTTTTCAGAGGTGTCAGTGAAATGAAAAATAGTATCCAGGGCATTATAGAGAGCATAAATTGACTGGCAAGAAAGAAAGGAATGGGGGCTGTGATGGGAAGCAAAGGAAATCATTCAAGACCATGGTGGAAAGGAAACTGTTTTTAGAAATCAGAATGTAGAAACATAGGTTGTTCGTATGTCCCTTCAAATCAACTCCAGTTTATGGCAACCCTGTCATAAGGTTTTCTTGTCCAAAATTTAGTCCAAGAAGTCATGCCCTTGTCATCCTCTTAGGCTAAGAGACTTGAACTTGGCCAGTATGTCTCTATGGCATAGCAGGGATTGAAATCCTTGTTCCTCCTGAAGCCCTCCTCCAATAATATAGCAAGAAGAAGAATGTTATTTATATTGCCTTCCCAGCAAAGGGCACAACATCAAACATATTCATCCAAAGACAATAAAACATAGCACTATAAAATGCCATACTAATACTCAAACTGCTACACTACACTGGCCCTCTCATCGGGGAATGCAGGTTATATAACTCATGTCCAGAATCCCTCTTGTTATATGTACAGAGTATCGCTTATACTTTTGATATTGTTCTGTATTTTATTCATAGATGTCTTGGGCTCTTTGGATGGAAAGGTATGGTATAAATATACTAGAATGATCGGAGTAAAATAAATGCTAGGGTTTTTGAGAGAGGTGGCATCACAATCTCCCTTGCTCCAGTTATGCTCCATTGGCTGCAGAAGCAACAGCTGTATCAGAATCCTTGATACATCTTTCCTGTCTGATTGTGAAGTATCTGAGAGAGTGCCAAGTGTGCATGAGTTGGTGTTGTACATCAAGCCATGCAGCTCACCAGATTAAAGATTGGTACTTCTCTGCAGCCACATATTCCCCAAAGAATTTCTTGCAAGATGGAAGAACGTGACCTGCAATCCAACATGTTAGCCTCTCCTTTTCATCATCTGAGCTGGGCAGGTCCTGCTGCTTCCTCACTTCCTGGCATTTTGCAATTCTTGCATTTATGAGGCACTTTATGCAAATAAAGAGACTCTCTGGGGGGGGGGGGTTGTTTTTTAAAAAGTGGAGTAGAGGGTTGTAGGATATTTTTAACCATTTTTAAGGGGAGAGAGAAGCAATAATTGCACAAGTCAAAAGTATTTAGTGCTCTCCTTCTTTTGATTATTTGGCGTTTGACAAAATTGCGCTGTAGTTGTCCCTTAGCAAAAGCACATTGCAATTAGCAGTGAATGGTGCTGCCAACGGCGAGATTCTTTTCACCTCGCACATGCGTCAAACAAATGTAATTGCATTATAGATTTTCTTGGACTAGAGGTGAGATGGGATGGGGGAGGACGTAGGTTGCTGAAGCTGTGGTCTTATCATGGCTGAGCCTAAACAAGGACCTTTCTTCTGTTGTGTACTTGGTGACAGGCTGAAGACACATGCAGTGTCAACTTGCAATCTAGATCAGACATGGGCAAACTTCGGTCTTCCAGGTGTTTTGAACTTCACCTCCCAGAAATCTCAGCCAACTTACTGACTTTTAGGAATTATTGGGAGTTGAAGTCCAAAATACCTGGAGGGTTGAAGTTTGTCCATGCCTGATCTAGAGCCTATAAAATTGGCCTGTGCTTAGTTGGCCTGTTTTGTAGCAAGGTAATAGCTGGAGAACTGGACCCCAAACTCTGTAGCTCTGACTGAGTTCCCAGCATGTCACTTAGCCAGACATTGCTCTCTCTACGGGCCCAGCTACACCGCACCTAAAACACGGGATTTCAAGAATTAAGGGGGGGGAGGGGTAGCTATATGACATTAGCTGTAAATCTGCGCTGATTGGGGGTAATAGATGAAAAACACAGGATAAAAGGTCCCCTTTTACCCAATGTAGATCGGAAAATGTGCATATCCGTGCACTCTCAAGAAACACGTGATTTCCTTCCCTCCCCCCTGCAAAGACTGCTCCAGTGCATATGTGCTTTTATAAAAGCCTGAAAGAGCTGAACAGCTGATTGGGCTGTGAAACAGACACACAGCTGATTTAAAGGAAGCACAAATGGAGAACAATTAGAGCTCTCTGAAACTCTTTCTTTTACAGTCTTTAATATTAAACAGAACTTGAATAAACAATTGGGGAAAATAGAAATACATCACTCCGTTATGTGCTGAACCTCATGTGCACACATGCAAATTTATGTGTATTTCTATTAAAATATTTGCATATGTGCATATATGAAGTGACTTTTTAAAAAAACATCCTTCAGCTGGATGTCTCCCGTTTGCCCTCCATCTTTTTCCGATACAGAGGAAGCCTGTGAGGACGACAGGGAGAAAAATCCCAGGACCCACAGATCTGTGTGAAGACATGTTCCCAGGTCCCTGGTTTTTTGGGGGCCCCTTTAAAACATACATTTTTGTGCTGTCTGGAAGTGCCCTTTTGCCTTTCTTTGATGTCAGCTTGGAGCAGGGCCAGCAGCTGCTCAATTGGCATAACCAGATTTTGTTTTAGACCCAGAGCATGTATTTTCAGGGATGAGCAAAACCCATCCAGCAAGTCCAGAAATATTGTCTTTTGTAAAAGTTTACTTGAGTGCTGTGACTGCTTTGGTTAGTCAGTGGTTCCCAATCTTTGGTTCTCCAGGTGTTTTGGACTTCAGTTCCCAAATTCTTAATAGCAGGTAAAATAGCTGGTATTTTTGGGAGATGAAATCCAAAACACCTGGAGGACCAAAGGGTGGGAACCACTGGGTTAGATAGAGGGGAGTGACCTGAAAATGAAAGAGGAACTGAACATTTAGCTATTTCAAAGAGCAGGGGTTTTTTTTCAGCCTCCTCCATTCCCAGGATATCTAATCACCATCCCATTTTTAAAAGCATATCTTCCCACCTTTCCAGGTTCTATTTGGATTTACTATTTGAACACTGCAATGCAAAAATACCCATAGAAAGCTGCTTTCTTTTTCAATCTTGAGGATGCATTTCCTTGATGTGAATAAGGATAGCAGGCTGATACCTTTAGATTTTACTTGCATTGTTGGATTTCCACTGAACTTGGGGAGAACACAGTGCTTTGCTAGCAACCCTTTTTCAAAGCAGGTCCCCAAAAGTGCCACATGTTTTTAAGCCAAGCTATCCCTATACAGTAAAATCCATGGATAAGTGAAGATGATGTGCAGCAGCTTTAGTTTTAAGTCTTCAAATGAATGTGCTTGTCTTTCAGGATTCATCCCTAGACACTTAACCAACTTGAATGAAGTGTGTCACACCACAAGTACTTATTAAGATTAAAATGCAAAATGCCGTTATTGGATCCCACCATGCTTTCCTCTTCACTCATCAATGATTTTCCAATTCTTTTCTGCCTTAAAGGCAAAAACATTATTTGTTCCCCACTCCCTTGATTGGCAATGCAGAGAAATATCTCTTGTTACCTGTAGCTTCCCACATATAGAACCAAAGCTCGAAAAAAGTAAGGAAACCATCAGCTTAAAAAGGAAACGAATAAGGTATTTCCATGCAATTCAGAAAACACATCCTCTATTCCAGCCAAAGATTTGATGGTGCTGATAAGGGAAAAGCTACTATTACTGGAAAATGAAGTTGAACTCTATGTAAAATACACATTGCTGTACATTGCCCAGGTAGACAGAAATAAAAGGATGTTCAGGATATGCAAGAAGGCTTGCTGGAAGTCATTAGCAATGACAGGTTTTTTAAAAAGCTCATTGAGTTTACATTTTGTGAAAATATACCAAATTCATATTTTCTGAACCTGTACACAAACCAGATCACACTTGTACATCAGTATGTTTACATAATGGATATAACTTTGATGTACAAAACCATACAGAAAAATATAAACAATTTTTTCTGGAAAACTAGTGTGCAGAAATGCATGTGCTTGGAAAGATATGTGCAAGTATTTGCACATCTTGAGATTAACAATGTTAAAAATACTATAGAATGCATTATTCAAAAATGAAATTGCCTTTATGAGACCCATTCAAAATTGCAGGTTTTCCCAGAGCTACTGTATGAATGCTGTTGTGGCTCATACCCACCCATCTGCTGTTTCCAATGCACATTACAGATCAGTCAAATCCCAGCTTCCCCGTAATATAACACTGATATGGTCACCTTGAGACAACCATAGCTTCTCAGCATACCCTACTACACAAGTTGTTCTCAGAATAAAAATAAATCAAAATGATCTAGCAAAAACAATGTTTGATCCCTTTAGCTCCAGAAAATAAATGCAATACAATTAAGTAAGCTATAACTGGGGGTAAAACATCATAAATACATGTATTCAAACAGCTCTTGACCATGTCTCAGGCTTTAATCCTATACTGATTTACCTGGGACCTAACCCTCCTGAACACTGTAGTAGGAGATCTCTCCCAATGTTGACCTTTCCCAATGTTGACATCTCCAAGTTATTGAGGGTTTTTTCCCTATGAAATTGTGCCCTAGCATACAGAGATTACTCAAATGGAAAGAGGGTGGGGAGATAAAATCCAGTAAACATAGCCTTAAAAGATAAGGCTAATGTTAAATCTCAAAAACAAACATCAAGGAGTTTATAATATGTCTGTGATGAATGGTTACTGAAACTAATGGAAATTATGAACATGGACAGACTGACCTACTTGATGGCAACATATCAAAAAAAGGAAACTACAAATAAACTGAGAAAGGGAAACAATATCTCAAAAAAAGTTGAAAATACTGTAGGATAACCCCCTCATAAACAAGAAACTTTTGCTTAGGGAGACTCTTGATAGTAAGATAGGGGAAAAGAGGAAAATGCTAGATTTAAATGCAATAAAGAATTAACTAATATTCTGGGATCACCACCAAAAAGCAGATGGAAGTCAATGTATTGGTTTTTGTTTTTAATTATATATTAAGAGGGAATTTCTTGGATGAGATCTCCTAGGACTATGCTCAAGAAAAGTAGGAAATTTTAAAAGAAGAATAGAGAGATATATATACTCTCTTCTTCTTCTTCTTCTTCTTTTAAAATTTCCTACTTTTCTTGAGCATATTGTTCTCCTACTTTCCATGTAAAAGAAAACAAAACCTCTTTTTTCTGTTTTTGAATTCCTTTTTTCATTCTTAATAAAAATGTATTTAAACAACAATAATATGTCTGTGACCACCTGGCACATAGTCCTAAGAGATCTCATCCAAGAAATTCCCTCTTAACTTTACTTAGGAATTCACTGCACTTACTTGAGCCTGGACCCAGTTCCGATTTGTTTTCAGCCAGGATATTGTTTTTATGATGATGTTGCTATGATTGTGTTATGTTTTTATTTGATTGATTTTAATGTGGTTGTTTTCATCTGTAATTTTTGGGCTTGTTCCCTTGTATGCCACCCCAAGTCCCTTTGGGGAGATGGTTGTGAGGTATAAAAATCAAGTTGTTGTTGTTGTTGTTATTGTACAAAATGTGTATATTATGTTTGCTTAACTCAAAAGCAGTTTCTCTTCCTAAGCTAGGGAAGTCTACAGCAGCTTGTTTTATTTCTCTGAGCCAACTTGAAGGGCAAGACTCTGCTTCTTTCTCTCTTCTTCTCCCTGTCGAGTTAATTGAGCACAAACTACTTTTGCACTTTGCACTTTGAGCAATTGGACAGAGCTGAGAGAAAGTGGAAACTGGGAGGAAGAGAAAGAAGCCAAGATATTTTACTAGCCACAAAGAAAGTGGGACTGTGGGTAACACTGTCCCTCCAAAGTTGGAACAATTGAAGGGCATGTGTATGGGGAAGAAGGGAAACTCTGAAGAAATGTTTGAAATGGAATAAACCAAAATACAGAAAAAATTGCAATGAAAACTGGCACAGAGTACATTGTAGCTACTTGGCCATTTGGTAGAAATAAGTTTGGGCATGGGCTTGATATTAATTGATAACTCAAACAAAAGGGGATATGTCTCCTCCGTTTCAGGAGTCTAAACAGTGTTGGAGGAAGCGTGCACCTCTATATTTAGGGGCCAAGAGAGTTAGCAGCTAAAGCAGTGGTTCCCAACCTGTGGTCCATGAACCACCAGTGGTCCGCAAGAACTAAAACATGGTCCACAGCCTCTCCATTACTACACCATTGCATCAAGAGTGATTAGTCTCGTGAAACCCTCTTATAGTACCGAGGCTTACTAAATACGTTTTTTGGTGAGTGAGCAGATGGCAACTACTGGATAGCATATGTTCTGTATCAGAAACTAGAGCTGACATGGTCTATCCAATGCAATTTTCTGAATCAACACGCCAAATAACCAAACCGAATCTAAAGTTGACCAAAAACTGATTTGCAACCCTTTGGGTACTAGTGTTGGAAAGTGGTCCCTGTCCAAAGTGGTCCCTGGTTAAAAAAAATGTTGGGAACCACTAAGCTAAAGATACAGAAATCAGAATCAAGCAGATGTTGAGAAAAGGGAGAAAAAGTATTACATTGTTGCAAGCACAAGTCCTTTGGCTAGAGAACTAGGAATTGGCGTTTTCCAAAGTTAGACATTTATTATTTATTTATTATTTATTTGCTTTATTTCTATACCGCATTTTTCAGCCCTTAACAGGCGACTCAATGCGGTTTACATGGTACAATTATCAAACAGTGTCAGTGCAATTAAAACATAGCAATGCAACAAACAGGATCAACAGCATCAATCCACAACAGTTAACAATCAACAAGACAGAACAACAAAACAGACATAACATAACGCCTCAGTTGAAATCAGATCCGTTCTCATAATCCTTGTGCCATTCCTATGTTCCATAATTATAACCTATATTAGTAGGTAAAAATCAGAACTGTTTTCAATTCATCATGGAATAAATTGTGAAAACGAGTGGTACTCATGTCAGAAATAAAACACTTGAAATGTGTTATCTCAGTGGTCCATGTCAACCTGCTTGAGACATAGCTCCTCAGAAGCCTTTCTATGGATTGTGTTCCTTTGATTTGCCCCTATAATATTTGGTCAGAATCCATTCAGTGTATTAATCATGTGCCTCAAATAAATTTGCTACAGTGGTAATTTGTGCCAGTGATGCCACCATAGCATTGGACTGATAACAAACCCCTGGGCATTCTGATCGTTTTTCAAGAATGTGACAACAGGAAAAGGCCTATTTGGATCCCATGTACTGCAAATACATTGTTCCTGACTGCAACTGCAAACACAAGCTGCATCCTTCTAAGAATATATGGACTCCAGAGTATCATGTGGACCCGTGACCTCCCACCAAATACAGCACTGTGTGTTCTTCCCATTCATTATTGCGGTTTTCTTTGACATCATTTAGAGAAGAGATATATAGAATTACCTGATGGATTTGACTAATCATTTAAAAACTTATTTTCACTTTCCGCCCAAATTCCTCAAGTTTTTATTGGCATGAGATTCTCCAGTTGCAGATGAGATATAGATGAAATTTGGCAGCAACTCTAATGCAGACTGATTTAGGAGTTTATGTCAATTATCTGCGCATGGGGTGCAGGGAGCTCTCAAAAATCTTTTCTATCCTCTTGTCTCCACCCAGATCTACAATTAACTAGGTAATGTGATATATATTGACCGAGCTGGAGTTTATAATCCAAAAATTACTTCACAGGGAGAAAACCTGCATATATGAATTGCAGTGGCTGCTAATATAGTTCACATTTAAACAAGAAAGAAAAGTGCACAGTGATGAATGATTTTATTGTGGAAGGGTTGGTCTAGGTTAGGGCAATGTAAACGTTTCAGCCCGAGATTTGTTTACATGACCCCGGGTATATAGGTATATAAAATAGGTATAAAAATTAAACATTTATTGATAACACATCAACATTTGTAAGGCTTGCTAAATATGCCGATTTCCCTTTTTATGAAGTACAGCTGAAGCATCTTCTGCAGAGTTCACTGTAAACACTTCACAACAGATTTGTGTAAATATTTAGGAACCTCAGATGGGTGGCAGGCAGCGGCAGCACTGTTCTTAATGACAAGACATGGAGGCAGTCATTTCACCTTGCCTCATTTCACTTTGCTTTGCCAGCCTGCCAGCCAGCAAAATAAAACAAGGCGAAACCACTGTCTCCATGCTTCGCCATGGAGAACAGCGGCAGCAACCGCTGCCCATCTGACAAGATCCTAAAACAGCCATTAGATGATGTTCAGAAAACTTTTAATATTACCAAAAAAATATGACACCAACTTTGTGCTAAGGGAAATCAATTTGGGGCCGGGATCCACAGTTTAAGAAGCAATTCTCTAGGATTGTGATTCAACAAGCCATACCTTGCCATCTTCATGAGACTTGTGTAGTTTTCTTTTGTTTTTGTTATATCTTTCAAACAAACTAGTTGGGGCGGGGGGAGGAATAAAAAGACCAGATCAATATTTTTGTTTCAGCTTGACAGAAGAATTCTGGAAGCAAGGCACTCCATTTTTCTCAAATGCCCCCCAAATTACACAATGAAATGCTATATAGTTTATTGAGGCTGCCAGCCAACTTGAGGAAAAATAAGCAAGCACTTTTGTTGGTTCATGTTTTGACTCAGTTTCTAGAAAAGAAAGATTGTTGTTTTCCCTTCCATCTTCTCTTTCCCAAGTCTAGTTGCACTTTTAGCTGTGAAGTTCCAGAAAACAGTTTGCTTGGGAACTGGGCTCTGGCACTAGATATACCCAAAGATCTCCCTTTGTCCCTCAAGATGGGAGCTTCTCCAGACCTAAAAATAGCAACCTTCCAAGATGATGATAATGAGAAGAACTTTATTTATATTCCCGGCTTTTCCCAAAGCTGGGACTCAAGGTGCACTGTGTATTTAAAAGATTAGAATTTAAAATATACAAAAGTAAAAGTAAGTTCTTAATTGCATTAAAAACAAGCACTATTTAGAAAGGATTTAAAAGTTAAACAATACACTTAAAAACAATACAGCTCTTACCCCTTTCCTTTCAAGCATTGAGAAGAACCGAGTGGTGGGGGGAGCTGGCCAGTGACACTTCCCCCTGTGGGATGAGGTAAGGGGTGATGTGGGCAATGTAGGGTGCGGAGCTACGAGTTCCGCATGCTACACACTGGATTCACTATGATCCATGGACTATTTGGACTATTAATTCCTTATTCTTTAGTTTGCCACCACTTGGTTTTCCCTCCTGTAACTATCCTGTGGTCTATGTGTCTCTTCTTTCTCTGAATCTGTTTCTTTTTATTGTCTGGATCCAGTTCTTCCAACTTGACCATGTCCACTCTAGAGGAAGCTGGTTAAGATGGGATTTTTGTCATCACAGTGTTGGAAAATTGCAACTTCTCTTATTCTTGTTCTATGGAAAGGAGAATCCTTAAATGATGCTCAGCAGCTTATAAATCCCTCAAATCACATTTGTCTCTGCCTCTGCCTTCTCAAACCATCTTGAGTAATTTGGCATTTCCTACTATCAATGAAGAGTCTGCAGTGAAGTTATCTACAGCAATAGGCTGCTTTGCTCCTCCTGCTTGAGGAGCCAACCCCACATTGGCTATTATAAATACATACATATACATATTTATTGGCATGATTTGGAAACTTGTTAGATCATAAGCCTACCACCCCGGAGTTTTACACTGAATATTCACATGAGATCATCAGCTTTTCCTCGCCATCTTTTGAGTCCATCTCTCCTTCTTTGTGCTGCTTTACTTGCCACTTGTTAAAGTTCCATTAACTCAACATGTGGTTGCATCTCTATTGTAGTAGGAGCTATTCTCACCTACAGTTTTCTTTCCCCTTCAAAGCACATAGAAGTCCTTGGGAGCAAAAGCTACTCAGTAATATCTTTAACCCGCTTCACTCTTTTAATAAACTAAATGTATGTGTGGTCTTCAAATGAGAAGCAGCCCCCCCCCCCCCCCTTCATTGATCCTGTACAATCCGCCCCACACACTGAGGTCCTCTGGGGGATGGTTACTGCAGCCTGCCAGAACCTGACTGGCGGCCATCACTCAGGGGATCTTTTTATTGGCTGCCCCATAACTGTGGAGCAACCTGCCAGAAGAGCATCGACAGCTAAATGAGCTTTAAAAACCATCTGAGGACCTAATTCTTCCGCCAGGTGTACCTAGACAGTTTTTGAACATGAATTTTAAACATGTGTCCTTTGTTTACTCTACATTTTGTGTATTTTAATACTTATTTTATAGAAATATACTTTTACACACACATTTTAATATCTGTTGTGTTTTTACAATGTTTATGTGTTTTAATTCTGTAACCTGCCTCAAGCCACAAGGAGAGGCGGGTAATAATAATAATAATAATTATTATTATTATTATTATTATTTTACTGATACAAAACACAGTATGACACAGCAAACGAGATATATATGCTGAATTTCATATCATAAAATCACAAGTTGAACACTTCCTAAGCATTTAGGACTGTGTGATGTATTTTTGAATGATGCGCACAGATCCAAGTAAGGTGGCCTTTTGCAGTTGACAGATCATGATGATGATGATGATGATGATGATGATGGTCATGATGATGATGATGATGATTATTATTATTATCTCCTGCCCACGTCATGATAATTTACTGTCAAATTTAACTTGTGAAGGGTCCACTAACCTTATAAGTATTCTGTTTGCCTTCCCTGATGTGTCTACTTCCTTATGTTATTGCTCACCCCTACAAGTGGGAGAGATAACGTTATAGTGGAACACAAAAAAACTGGGAGAAATTGCATAGTCTATGGAAGGAAAAAAAACTAAATCTGTGAGCAACGATAGCCCCATAGTTGTGCCTCCATGTATCCTGAAGTATGTATTCTGCACAGAACCATAACATCACCAGCAGTTTTACCAAGCAAACAGACATTTCCATTTGCTGTGCCACATATTTGCCATTATTATGTTGGAAACAGCTTTGAGCCCCCTCACGGAGAGAAAAGCAGTATATAAATGCAATAAATAAATAAATAAATAAATAAGTGGGGGGGGGGGGGCAGGAATGTAGTATGGTTTCATAGTGGTCCATGACATTTAGTTAATGTGTCTTTACAATACCTAATAATCCCAAATCACCAATCCCACTGTGCTGACACAGCAGGGAAACAGAAGAGCATGGAGCAAATGTCGTTGAACCAGTGATTCTCACCAGACTTTGAAGATTGCTAGGCAGCTTCTAATGGCTATTACCCAGTTTCCCTGAGTCATTTGCCCTTGTTATTCTATCACATGGGCTCAGTGGCACATGCCATGAGATGTGGGTATTGTTGTCTACATGCCAGGTGTGTTCTTAAGAGCTTCAAAATAATGATAGAAGCATAAAACGTCTCTGTAAGTTCATTAATGCAGCACGCCGTCCAGCAACCCCTGTGTGAAGCCACACTTTACTCATTATGTCATTCGAAGGCTAATAAGTCGGCTTCTTTTCTCTTTTTTCTTCTTCTTTCAAGACAGGAGCTTGTCTTCCAACATTTTGCGTTGTTTCCATAGCAACCCCTTTTTTCTTCTTCCCTTTGCAAAGTGGCTCCTGGACTACAAGGGAAGAAGAGAGACCAGGCTGGGGAGGATGTCAGAAGTGTTTTGGCTGGGAGCACAGCTTTTGTGCAACCAGGCCTTTTATTCGAGGAAGGCTTTGTGTCTATAGGATTTCTCCACCACTACCCCCGGTTCCTAGCCAAGTCTCATCTCTGGCATTTTATATATACACATGCTCAGGGTGTCCCAAAACTACACACACCCTTAACAGCTTAAAATGCTGGGAATTTCTTTTTGCCCATTTTTGCAAAAACTGTATACATTCCTAACAGGATTCAAGATTCTAAGCATAGAGAAAGGTGCAAAATTACAGGAGAAACTTTAATGGAGGTTTATAACTTTATTCTTTGCAGTGCATTGCTGCACAGGGGCAACGATTTGAACACCTTACATAAAATTGTAATTTCAGATGGGACTTATTGCTCTGATTAAATCATTATTATAACATTTATTTTTCAGTATGAAAATCTCTACTTAACTTTCAAATTATCACCATAGCTACTATTAGCTGTGAAAGTGTGTGTACATTTTGGGGACATGAGGGGGGTGTATGTGTATGTCTGTTCATCTATCTATGTTGTGGGGTTTTAACAAGCAGGCTTACTGAGATTTGTCAAGGTTAGGACCCAAAAGAGAAGGCTTTGATCTAATTTTGTATCCCACCTGTTGTGTTTGGCGGAGCCGTCCTCTGTGCAACACTCAACGTCTGCTTACTGTTTCTCCTGCCCGATGCAGAGGAGGCGTATCTCTCTGAGGTCAGTAGGAGACGGTGGAGATTATCCAATCTAAGCCACAATGAGACAAACACTTTGCTTCAGAGCCTTGGCTTCCTTCTCATCAAAGCCTGTGATCTTCTTCAAGGTCAGGAGAGTTTAAGCCCCCTCCTCTCCCCTCCCTGTCTGAACGATCTCTCCTGGTACTCTTTGCATCCTCATTTACGCTCACCCCTCCACACATTGCATGCACTTTCCCCCCTTCTTCCAATATACGCTTCCCTAGGCTAATATAATTTTTCAAGCTTTAATCTCTCCAATGCATAGGTCTCTGGTGGGCTTGCAGAGTTCTTTTCTCCTGTGAGGAATCATCTGATGCAAATCAGGCAGTTTTGATGCCTTTAATGAAATCCTCCCGATCCAAAGGAGTTTCTCTAGCGATTTGAGCATATTTACTTCTTGCACGAGGACTTTAATATGCAGATTGGTTGGGGCTGGTAATTTACCACATGAGATCGTCCTATTAGGGGTCTGGCACTTGAAATTAGTGGAGGTAGATATTAATACGGCTTTATGGGCTTAGGCATCGGGGCGGTTGGGTAGGTAAAGAAGTATTAGAAGCACATCTGCCTCTTCCAAAAGGTTCCCTCCTTGCCTCCAGGTTGGCTCCACATCACATCTGGTTCGAGAATGCAGCAGTCACCTAGAGGATTTCCCATTCCTCCCTGAGAGCTTCTGTCAGAGGCAAACTTAATTAGGTCTTTGACTCACATATTAGCTTCGGCAGACATGCAGCTTACCCAGGAAAATAGAAATCCTTACATGAATAATTCTTCCCAAATGCTCTGGCTGGAGTTTGTAAAGAAGCTGCCACTGCCACTCGGGCCCAGAGCCTTCTGCCTCCCCCCCCCCCCCCCCCCGCCTTAAAAGAACGCTGCTTTCCATTACAATGTGGAATTATCTGCCTACTCCCACCTCCTGCCTGCATGAGGCTCAGAGTGCATTTGGTGCTCGTAAAGGAGAGCTTTCAAAAAAGAAAAAGACACAGTGCTGTTCCCACCAAAAGTATTATGCCTGTTATGAATTCAGAGTAGCTAAATATTTTAAAGCAAGCATGTATGTATATAACAGCTAACTTCTTGGTGTATACAATGCAAAAGATAAAGCCAGTCATAAGCAAAGATGGTACAATCTCTGCCAGTCTGCTACCGAACACAATTCAAAGTGCTGGCTTTAGCCTATAAACGGTTCCAGTCCAGTTTACCATTCTGAATGTATCCCCCTCTATGACCCACCTTGAAGGTTAAGATCATCGGGGAAGGCCCTGTGCTCAGTCCCACCCCCCTCGCAGGTGTGGGGATGGGAGACAGGGCCTTCTCGGTGGTGGCCCTCAGCTATGGCACTTCCTCCCCAATGAAATTAGATCGGTTCCCTCCATCCTGGCCTATAGGAAAAAACTAAAAACATGGCTCTGGAATCAGGCCTTTGGTCAGTAATGGGAGCAGTGCAATGAGAGATTATAAATTAACATTGATGGTTCAGACTGGCCCTGCATTATGTCTTAGATTATGTGATTTTAAATTGTTGTTTTAATGTGATGTTTTAACTGGTTGGTTTTAATATTTTAATGTTTTTGTTTATTTATCAACGGTATATAAGCAGCATCAAAATCTTGCCTTTGTAAGGCCACCCTGAGTCTTCTTTGGGATCGAGAAGGGCAGAATATAAGTACAGTGAATAAACAAACAAACAAACAAACAAATAATGTAATGTAATGTAAACTGTATACAGTCAGCCCTCCACATTTGCTGGAATTAGGGACCCAGGGCTTTGTGAAATGAAAAACCATGTATATATTTTTTCTACCAGAGAGGACACCTCTCTAGGAATTTCTTTGTCTTCCATCATGAATCTGTGGGCAACTTCTGTTGGAAAATGGCCACAGAATTGCACTTGAGGAGCTAGAGATTTCGAGAGAGATGTTCTCATTAGAAGCCTCCAGGTATTCTGGTATGGCCGAAGGGTGTTGATTATAGCCACACTGGAGTAGCTAGAGATTCCTGGAGAAAACATTTTAACCAAATCCATAGATAATCAAATTCACAAAAGTCAAAATGGCAGGGACTACTCTGTGTATGTATATGTCTGTGTGTGTAATACATATCTCTCTGTGTGTACATATTTACATTATTCTATTCTTTTCTTACATATGCTGTGCATGCTTTGAACATGTCAGTCATCATAACCCTATAGACACTTTTCTTATAATTTGAATTTTAACAATTTCATGCTCTCTAAACATTTTTGTCCTGCATTTTAATAATCCACAGGGTATCTGCGCTTAATGGTATGAAGGGGAAAATACAGCTACTGGATTATCACTCATGGGAAATAGAGACCATATGAAATATTTTTAAAGCCCAATTCAGGAGAGATGCCCTAGTGTTAAAATTGGTATATTTCTTTGCAAAGCCAGTATGGCAGCATTGTCGGAATTGGAAATGTTAATATGTTTTGTTTCAGCCATATTGATGCCAAACAAGTCTTGCTTTCCCTTCTCCCTTCCATTCCATGCTTTCTATATCGCTTCTCGGGCTTTTGGCTAAGATCAAGTGTAGTACTATATAGTTTCCTTAATTTCTGCAGCACCTTGATGGAGAGTTCCACAATCTGAGAGTAGTCACTGAATAGGTTCCCTCCTGGATCCTCACCAGGCATACTTGTAATGGTGATGGCACTGAGAAAATGTACATAAATTGTATGTGAGGTGATCATCATGCTCCTTGCGGTTCATACTTCCAGGTCAGAGAAAACACAGTAGGCTTTGGTATCTGCTAAGATTTGGTTCCAGGATTCCTTGTGGGTACCAAAATCCATGGATGTGCAAGTCTCATGATATACAATCACATAGCAAAATTGTGTCCTTTATATAAAATGACAAAATCAAGGCTTGCTTTTGGATTTTTTTTATGGGGGGGTGGGGATATAAGAAGAAGTGGATGGTGGAATCCATTGATGCAGGATTCATGGATAAAGAGGACCAAATGGGTGAAATATGATGACAGGACTTACCCTGAAATTGTGTTTCTGATCTTGATTCTGGGTTTTTCTGAAGAGTCTCTCATCTCTACATCACCATTTTTTTCATCCCTGCCAATATGATTTCATAAAAATGGGTCTCACCTTGGGTCAGCCTCCAGTTTTAATCTTTTAAACCTCATTGTTGCTATTTTTGTTGGACTGCAAGTCAGCTCAAACCTACAGTGAGCATTTTCTTAGCAAGATTTATTTTGAGAAAGTTTGCCTTTGTCTTTCTCTGACCCTGAGAGCACGTGTCTTGTCCAAGGTCACCCACTGGGTTTCCATCGCTGCATGAGTATCTGAGCCCTATTTCCCAGAGTGGTCCTAGCCCATTCAAACCACTACCCCACACCGACTCTTTTACCTTTTTGCCTGGAGCTATCTCACACTATAGGATATTAGAGTTGAAAACAATATGGGGTAGATGATACTACATTTCCATAGGACTCACCATGTATCTGAAAGGTATCAAAGGACTTTGTTAACCTCTTTCAAATGAAGGATAGGAGTCTGCTTACTTTCTCATAAAATGCCTTTCCTGTTGCATTGGCTGCTTTTTTTTTCATCAGTATTTGCTCTCCAGCTGAGCAAAGTGATCCCCCAAAAAGATTATTTTATAGAAGCAAACACTCTCATGAGCCACTCTAAAATGCAAACTTTGTAAGGATGACAGGCTTCCACATTCTTGGGGTGAGCTAATAGTAGTCCCAAACATCTGGTGAGCAGAAGGATGGGGAAAAACTGGCCCTTACCCTAACCTCTACTAGACTTTTGTTATTGTAGATTTTAAATGTTACTTGCCAATTTGTCTGGTTTCCCCTTAGTTCTCTATTTTGGTCAGAACGGGTGAGGAGCAATAAACAGACAAGCCCCAGCATATCCTGTAGGCTTAAGTTCTTACAGTTGTCAGCTGGCATTGCGTTTCACAAAGCATTACGATTCCAGCTCCGAGAGTCCTTCATTGGCATCAGACTTACTCATTTGATTGGATGTTGCTTTACTTAGCCCAGCAGTTTGAAGATTAGGCCGTTCTTACGGAGATTTGTTACAAGCAAGTATCTGACTGCTGGGTTGCGTACATGATCATTTTTATTATATGCATAAAATCATGCTCAAATCTCTCGGCATTGGACTGTTTGTGCCATTTATACTTTGTCCAGTACTTTGAACTGAGTAACAGAACAGACTTCACAGTAATGAGCTGTGTACTGTTTTTGACTTTTCTTCCATAATGCTAAATTGTGTAGATTCCTGGGTTGTAAAATAGCTCCTTCTCTACTGGGTTGGTGCATTACACACTTGTTGTTCATAACAGAGAATCTTTGCCTTAATAATTCATCATTTTGGTAATTATTCAGAAGGATTGCACCTCTGTTTCCTTTTTAGTCCTCCATATAATTAAAATGCAATAGGTTCCATTCTGTCATTAGACACTAGCCCAGGAGTAGTAATATCTGGGCAAGAAGCTATGCAACGAATGGGCCCTTAGCCACTTCACCTTGACAGTGTTGCGTCTCTGCATTGAAATGTAAATCACCACATTGTTGATGTTGCCTCTCTTATTTTCTTCCTGTTGCTTCCGACTTTCCATATTCCACAGAAAGCCAACAGATTTTAGTGCACATGTATAAATTATTAAATGGCTTATTGTCTTAGTGGGGCCAATTGAGCTAGCAGTTTGCAAGGGCTTGGAATCCTTCTGGCCAATGTGATTCTGGAGAGGGAAACATGTGTTGGTGGTGGCACAGCAGCAGGAACAGTATCATCCTCCCTTTCTTCAAAAGAGGAAGGAAGGAAGGAAGAAGGGGAAAGAGAAAAGTAGATGGGGAGAAACAGCCTGCTCAGATCTCAATTAAATAATACTGTTTGCATGCCTGATTAAATAACGGGGATTGTTAAGAACATATTGATTGAATCCCCCTGCCCACACCCCACTACAGGATGCCAGTGCCAGCTCTTGGCATGTGGAGGTGTTGTGTATGTGTGTGCATTCAGTGCCTGAAGCTGTTTAAGAACACACTTAGCAAAGGCTTAGTGCTCGCTTGACATTTCATTATCCCACAATAACTATTCAAATACATGTTCCCCACTAGAATTAATTAGTCATTAGACAGCATATTAATAAGGGGGGTTCTGCTCAGGATGCTTCAACCAAACCTGTTCTAGCTTCTTATTGGTTTCTGTAAAAGCAGCTTGGCAGCCTTTTGTTTGAAGCATCTGTTTATGTGTGTAAGGAAAAACTTAGATCTCTTCTGTTGAATATACCAAATGAAGGCTAGAATAAAGTACCATATATATGTACAGATTTGGGGGCCAAAGGACCTCATCATATGGAGGTCCTTGATGCAGGGGACAGCGGGGGAATCCGTAGTGCAAATCATGGGGCAGCAGAGCTAACCCGGAACCCAGTGCCCTGCATTTCACACATCTCCCACTTGCTCATCACACGCCAGAAAGCGTACTTTTCCAGCTTGCTCCCGTGCTGTCCCCAATATTTCCAATCTGAACATAGTAGTCTCTCATGTTCAGAGTTCCACCATAGAACACTTCACAGTTGCAACCGGCAAGGAGCCTTGCCAGAAGTAGTTGTGCATCATGTGATGAGATCCGGTGGGCTTGGTGCTGGCTGTGGCGGTAAAGTGTTCTACAATGGGGAAATTTGCCAGTGTGGCGCGGTTGAAGATTATGGATTTTGGAGTGACCCATTGGTAAATCAAGGGTCATTTCATGGAGAGGGGAAAGGGCCAGTGTTACCTCTGGCACCAGGTTGTCCCTCACTGCCACCACCATTTTCCCACCCAGACCTTCAAAAAGGCCAGGAGCAGCTCTGTGGTGAAAAAAGATGTGGGTGCCAATGGATATGAAGGAGGAAGGAGTCTTAAATGACAGACTAAACTCAACCCTTTGCCACTCTACTAAGAAATATGGATAGTTTCTCCATTTTTTGATAAAAATTAAGGTACAGTATTTACATTGAGCCATGGATAAGTTGACCCAAGTTTTTCAGGGTTTTTTTAAACTAAAACTTCTACATTTATGCATTAATATTTGTATAAGTCTGGAAATTTTAGATTTGTTTCTTTTGTAGTCTGCAGGTTGAATTTAAAAGTTGGTGTCTATTAACTATAGTTTATTCGAATAACATGGAAGAAACAAAAATTGGCAGATATTTAGAATATATGAATACAAGTTGAAGTGAACAAGCTAGGTTGTGGGACATCAAAGAGCCTTGTTTAGTCCCATTATTTCAAATGCCCTTTAATTTTATTTGTTGTCATTGTCTGAGAACAATCTTTCAGAATCCATTTGATTATGTTCACTCTAATAATTTAGCACTAAACTCCAGAAGAATGGATCAATCAGTACTCACCCAGAGGCAATGTCAGGATTCAAGGAAAGTTTACAAAACTGACAGCAAAAAAAGGTCTGGTAGCTCGTTATATTTTTGGATCACATGATTTCTAAAACTAGATTCTGATTTGAAATTTGTGTTGATGCTCAGTAGTTTGAATGTTGAGGACAGATATTATGTACCATCCATTTCTGTCCATAGGTTCCAAACAGCTAGACTCTGTCTCTCTCCATTTTCTTGAGTCTACCCTTAAAAAGTCTACTCAAATAAAACATCTGTGTTGTTAAAGCACCTAGCAGAGGTTGTGCTGACTGGCAGTTGTGAGAACTATAGCCCCAAACAGCCTTATGGCTCCATGCTTTTTTAGATTGAGAGATCAGAGTTCAGCAATCTTCAGCTAAGTTATTGCACTAATACAAGTGGAGTATCCCTTATTTGAAATGCTCAACACTAGCAATGTTTTGGATTTTGGAGTCTTTTTCAGATTTTGAAATGCCTGCATTTGTATGTGCATACATAACAAGATATCTCAGAAATGGAACCTAAGAACCCTTCCAGACAGGCCCTATATCCCAGGATCTGATCCCAGATTTTCTGCTTTAAACTGGATTATATGAGTCCATACTTCCAGATAATCTGGAATAAACAGAAAACCTGAGATCAGATCCTGGGATATAGGGCCTGTCCGGAAGGGGCCCAAGTCTAAACATGAAATCCATTTATGCTTCCTACATGTCTTATACGCAGCCTGAAAGTAATTTTATACAATACTTTTAATAATTTTGTGCATTAATAATTTTGTGCATCAAAAGGAAGAATGTCACTATCTCAGTAGACAATATTTCAGATTTCGGAATTCCAGATAAGAGATGCTTAGCTTTTATATGTTTGCCATTGTGGAAACTAGAGTGGACCTCTTAAGGACTTCAGCTCTTGAGGATAACAAAAGGTATTGTCTTCTAACAATCCTTGGGCTGCAATTCAGGATTTGATGGAAAAGGAAATGCTGCTTTCCTAGTTTTGTGTGATTTTGCAAGTGTTTGTGCTGGGTGCCTTTGCCCCATGATCCTCCTCTGTGGGGGAATTCCAGTGTGTGCAGTGGTGAGAGGGAAAGGGTTCATTCAAATAATGCACAGGGTTGGGTGTGTTGGAAAGAAGTTTCAAAATGTCTTGAAAACAACTTCCTGAAAAGGTGAAACTATCCTGTATGAAATTAAAAGACCTATCTATATATATATTTTGATACCTTTGAGATATCTTTGAGATTCCATGCATCTGTGGGAGTAAACTAAGGGTGCTTCTACACATACACTACAATGCAGTTTGAAGCTCAGCTGAGTATGTGATTTCCATATGCATGAAACAAAGTTTTAGAAATCTCAATAAAATATCTGGAATAAGCCAGATAATGCATTGCAGCTTGTCAAAGTTTTTCCCATCTATGTGGGGCTCAATTCTAAGACAAAAATGTGGAGTGCTTGTCAGGACACCACTCACACAAAATATTTTTTTAAAAACTCTGAAAAGTGACTGGCCAGAAGGTAAAGAATACTCCCCCAGGAGAGGAAACCACACCATTCCCATGGAAACTCTTTCCTTCTATCTCTTTGTTCTCATTTCCTGTGCTTTCCAACATCTCGGCACCAATCTGAATGGCCATGGATATGTGCTTCAGCACATCTCAGTGGACTGAGTAATACAAAATAACCCACAATTCCAGTAGCTCTAGTTGCAGATACTGACCTGCAGTCAGTGGATGCTGTGGCCACTGCTCTAACTTTACTTCTAGTTTTCTTGCCCATGTAGACTTGCTCGTAGTCCCAAAAGGTGCTTCAAGATCCCTTTGCATACTCGCATCCTGTGAAACTGTAATATACCCTGACTTTCCAGTCTCCATATGGGTCTAGGCCTGTTTGGAGGGGGGCAGGAGGCAGAAAGCCATACAACCACAGTATTAAAGCAAGATCAAATAAAGAAGTCACATTGAAAAAGATCAATTCTGGCTGCTTGTAGATTTCTTTAAAAACTGAATCAGTCTCTTGTTTCCAAAATTGTTATGCCCTGAGCTAGAGTAGCAAATGAGACCATCTGTCCCATTTTCTGCCACTGTGGTGAGCTTTTTACATAGTTATTGTCCTATTGCAGCTTATCAGCAAATACCAGTATAGCTGACATTTCAAAACTGGTCATTGGGGTATAGGCTTGTGTGCAATATTAAATCATCTTTTGTTCATTTTTCCTTTCAATCCAGTTGTATACAGATAGATTCCATCCCAGAAGTATAGAATCGCATTGCCCATATCATTGTCTCTCTCATATATATATGAGAGAGATTGCATCTTCCATTACTTAGTCTGGATTGCTAATACCTCACATTTAGGACTCTGCGGCAATGGTGAGCAATAAATGAACCATCACTTTTACTGCTGCTGAACATCTTTCAGAGATTTAGAAACACAATCTGGGTCCAGAATTTTGTCTGGTATGAACCATCCACTCTAGTGCTTTTCTTCTCAAAGGAAGCAAGTTGTAATTTTAGCAGTTTTCTTCTCACTGCAAAAAATATCGTCCAAAAGCTACACAGATTTTAAATTTTATACTCAGTTCAGGAATTACTCTGAAAAAAATTACATGTCTGTTTTGCACACACACAATAAGAATTTTCTGTGCATAAAACAGCTTTTCTTGTGCAGAAAATGCTATCTGCTGAGTAAAAAGAAAGTAAGAAAGACTGGTAATAGCCAATTAAGCGATGCTGAGAAGAGACAAAGTCACAGGATGTTGAGAAAGATAACTTTAACCCAATGCGTTTCAACCTAGTCATATTCAATGGCCCTCTTCAGGGGCTGTTAAAACATAAAAGCAAAAAAAAAAAAAGGATAATATATAAATAACAAAAGTTATAACAGGAGACAACTTACAATTTCCAATATCAATTTTACGTACATATATCTTGCATCAAATATTTGCAAAACATCACACTTTTAAAGATGCCTGTTAACCCAAATAAATTTATACAACTACAGATTGAGCATTCAGAATTACAAAATCCCTAATATTCCCAAATCCAAAATCATCCATGTAGGTGGCAGAGATGCATTTATTTATCATGTCAGAAGCAAATTGAGGGTACAGTTATAATGTGCTTAAAAACACAAAGTTAAAAACTTGGCATTTTATTAAATGTTCTTTGACCAGAAGCTCGCCACTTGGAGTGCCTCTGGTGTTGCTGTAAGGAGGTCCTCCATTGTGCATATGGAAGGGCTCAGCCTGCATTGAAATAGGTGGTCTGTGGTTTGCTCTTCTCCACACTTGCATGTTGTGGACTCCACTTTGTGGCCCCATTTCTTAAGGTTGGCTCTGCATCTCATGGTGCCAGAGATAAAATACCTTTGCTTTATGATGATTCAGTGTAAACAGACATCGCTTCATCTAAAAATATATATTTTGTATAAAATTACCTTTGAGCGTAGTGGGTTAAAACACTGAGCTGTTGAACTTGTTAACCAAAAGGTCACAGGTTCGAATCCGGGGAACGGCGTGAGTTCCCGCTGTCAGCCCCAGCTTCTGCCAACCTAGCAGTTCAAAAACATGCAAATGTGAGTAGATCAATATGTACTGCTCCGGCGGGAAGGTAACAGCGCTCCATGCAGTCATGCTGGCCACATGACCTTGGAGTGTCTACGGACAATGCCAGCTCTTCGGCTTAGAAATGGAGATGAGCACCAACCCCCAGAGTTGGACACAACTGGACTTAATGTCAGGGGAAACCATTACCTCTACTACCTTCTGGCTAATTGAGTGTTGTGTTTAAAATTATGCACATTTATGCACATACAACTATTTCAACAATCCCCACCCCCACCCCAAATCCTAACTCCTGAACATTTCTGCACCCAAGAATTTTGGATAAGAATACTCAACTTGTACAAATATTAGTACAATTAAAAATCACCTGTAAGATTCCAAAAAGGATTCCAGTTTGAGAAAGAGGAGGTAGAACATTCCACTTATTTCAAAGTGTACCAAGGACATCCTTGTCATAACAATTCTATAGCAGAGTGGACATGTGAAAGTAGATGGATATACTGTAAGTCCACATTAAGACCTTGTGGAAATAAAATATCAAGCCCCACTATCTAATCTATTTCTTTTTAAAGCCTGACCCAGTCATTCTGAGAGAGAAAAGTTCCGCAGATGCCCCAAAGTCCAGATCCTTGAAAAAGTTATCATGTTCCATAAAATCATCAACCAAAGAGGCACCTGGGCTTTCTGGTCTTCATATCGCTAAGATGTTTCCCTATGCAGACTTTTAAGGCTTTAGATGCTTTTCCTATCCAGAGCTTGCTTGGAAGGACAGCTGATGGCATAACTAACTAATAATAATAATATACCCGCCTCTCCCTGCAGCTCAAGGCAGGATATATGGAGTGCTTCAAGTTAAATCATATTTCAAGGTATTTGTTTTTGCATCAAATGTTACAAACTCTATTCTCTTAAATGTGTATAAATAATAAATGAAATACCCGCATATTGGGATGGGCAGGTTAATGTGTTCTGAAATCACTTCTTATTAATATGACATGAATACATGTCACCCATGTATGCCTCACAAGATGCACCAATGTTTTCTAATACTACTCTAATTTGGGGTTTATACTATCCAAAGTGAAACTGCAGCTTATTCTGGAATTAGATTTTCTTTCATATTTTATGAAACAAACAACACATGTTACTATGCAGCCTTGTTGAAACTGCTGAAAATGAGAGACCCTGGATAGTACCTATCCTGTAGCTGACCACTAAGCGGACTTGCGTCATCCAAAAAGTATCTCTCCCAAGTACATTTTATTTTAATTTACAAGACCTGGTACTTGCTTCTCAAATATTTGGAATGTGAAGTAAAGTAAAAGTTTCCCTTTGACATTAAGTCTAGACGTGTCTGATTCCAAGCTCATGGGGCAGGCATGACTGCATGGAGCACCATTACCTTTCCGCCGGAGTAGTACCTATTAATCTACTCACATTTGCATGTTTTTGAACTGCTAGGTTGCAAAAGCTGGGGCTAACACCAGGAGCTCACCCCACTCCCTGGATTTGAACGGCTGACCTTTCAGTCAGCAAGTTCAGTAGTTCAGCGGTATAACATATTTCAATCCTTCTCCTCCTCCTCCTCTGGAGAGAGTGCATAGTTTTGTTCATTCTTACCTAATAGTGTGGTCCAAAAAAAAGCATCTCATTAAAGTGAAAATGAGAATTAAACTGAATGTTGATATTTACAGAATCAACCCACTTGAGAGAAAAAAATCAATATCTCCTGACTTCCTGCCCAGATAAGGAACACATTGTTTAATAAATTTGTACCAGCTCCCTATATTCTTTTATAGGGGCTGCTGTGGAAAACAGCATATTACTAAAATCTTTACATGAATAAGTCTCAAAGTGTGAAGACTCACATCAAGCCAGGATTCTCATTGGGGCATCTTGACTCTCCAAAAATGCATCTTTCAACCCTTTCAAAATATTTCCATCTCTACTCATGGCAATAATGAGAAAACATGAGCATGCAAAAGTAATACCAATAGCCATCTGGAGTCAGGGAAACTACACTTACAATCCCTTGATGCTGACACATATGCCTATAACACAACATTGAGGGGTCCCTCTACATTTTTCCATGTTCAGGTAGTCTGCAAAAGCCAGAGCTGGGAGAATGCCTGAAGCAATAAATGCCTTCATTCAGACTTTCCACAAAGCTCCAATAGGAAGGAACCATGCAATCCAGCATATGAAATGCAGACACATTGTGCTATGCCATCCATCAGTAAAAATACTACAGCCATTGTTTCTGATTTCTTAGTCTGCCCTCTCCAGCAGTATTATCAACTCTAGCTCAAACAAATCTAAAGTATTTATAAGTATAATGCTTAAATTGCTCACATCCAAGTTTGCAAATTTGAAAAGCAATGGGGAACATCCAGCATTCTCCATATTTTTGTCTTATTAAAACCAACAGGTTTTAAGCATGTGAGTGTACTAGATTGCAGCCATTGTTTTGAAAGAATAGTGAAGCCTTTCTTAAGCTCTGTTAATTCTGCATCTTGAGACTGGCTTGATGTGACCTTATAGCAGGCATTTTACTGGATTTGGTGGGTAATTTCCTCCTTGCAAGTCTCTGGATTTGCTGAGCAAACATTGGATTTCATTTAACTCAGATTTCAAGGCAGGCATCATTCAAAAATCCTCTTAAATTAATTCATCATTCAAGAAATTGTGTCATTTTTTTTCTCCGCTTTTGTGGATGGAAAATGGAAATGGGTCTTTGAATGAACTATATGTGTGGACAAATTCCAAGTTTCCTATATCCAAAATGCTTACAACCAGATTTTTTATTTTTTTATTTTTTTGGTTTTTGGAATATCAGTATTTGCATATAAAATATTGAAGTCAGGAGAGATGGGAAGCGGGGATCTGGGTTTTTCCTCAAGAAAATTCCTATACCACAATTGGAAAAGCGATCTAATGTATAGGGGCTTTATCAGTCCGCTGGCTCCCATCCCACAATGTCGATCTACATCCAGCAGGGCTCCATGCCGCAAGTGAAGTGAAAGCATGGTAAGCCGCCATGGTGGCAACATGGGAGACTTCCCGTGTTGCATAGGCAACAAGAGGGGGAAGCTGGGCATTGGACATTTTTCCCCATGGGATGGGTGAGGGCAAGGCGGACGATGCAGGGCAATGGGTTTTCCACACCACCCACTGGGCCTCGCTGGATATGTCACAATGCATAGCAAAACCCATCCTTAATATGATGAGGTCCTAGCAAGGAAAGTAATAGTTGTATTCTAATCTGTTTGGTCAGACCTCACCTAAAATACTTTGTTCAGTTCTGGACACCACAATTCAAGAAGGATATTAACAAACTTGGAACATGTCCAGAGAAGGGCAACCAAAATAATCAAAAGATGGTTGAGAGAGCTAGGTGCATTTTTTTCGTTTGTTGCATTGAAGAGGGGGGTGACTTGTTTTCCTTTGCTCTAGAGACGGATATAATGGAGCAATGGATTTAGATTACAGGAAAAGACGTTCCTCCTAAACGTTATGAAGAACTTCCTGATGGCAAGAGCTGTTAAGTAGTGGAATATGCAACCTCGGAGTGTAGTGGAGTCCAGGCCTGTAGCGAGGGGGTGGTTTTAGGGGTTCAACCCCCCCCCCCCCCGAAATGTTTCAGATTTTTTAAAAAAACCTGGTTTACTCATGAATTTTAACTGGTTAACCAAATCCCCATGCTAAGTCTATGAGATGTAAGAAATTAAGAGTCCCTCCAGAACTGCAAGCACTATCTCAAGCAAATATTGACAATTTATTCACACTGTCATTACTTGCAGCAATAGCCGATGTAGTGAAGCAACCAAGTTGGGGTGTGTGTGTGTTGAATGCTCTCATTAAGGAGGCCAGACTTGGTGGAGGTGGTTGACAGGGGCAGAGCTGCAGGCTATTGAAGGCTGCTCTGCCCCCTGCTGTGCTCTTTGCTTCAGCGTGAGTTAGGAGGCAGGTTTTAATCTCCCCCCCCCCCCCCGAAATTTTCAACCCTCCCTGAAATTTTCAACCCTCCCCGAAATTTTTTTCTGGCTACGGCCCTGGTGGAGTCTTCTTCTCCAGAGGTTTTAAGCAGAGGCTGGATGGCCATCTGTCAGGAGGACTTTGATTGTGAGTTCCTGTATGCAGGAGACTGGGCTGGATCACCTTGGGGATTTTTCCAACTCTATAATTCTGCGATTCTATGAAAGGGAATCAGGGAGGATTCTGGGTTCTTCTAATAGACTTAGTAAAAACAAATGTTGCAGGGAATGTTGCAAAGCTTTGTCTACCCAGCCAATTCACATCACACTCACACCCCATTTCCAGAGTGCCAGCTCTTATCCCACATGTTGCTGGGCAGAGAGAAAGCACAAAGAGGTTTGAAAAAGCAGCTGGAATTTTGCAACATTCCCTGAGCCCATGGCAGCCAATTACATTTGGGTTTTTTCCTTCCTTGGCACCTGATTTTATAGGATATTTATGTAGGTCCAGCAGCAAAACCCAGGGTTCTTCCTCCCTCCCCTTTTCTCATCAAATTGTAGACTGTGGAGGAGCAATAGCTTCTTAAGAAAAACTCAGCAGGGGAGGGATGTGTAACTAGCCCCCTTTCCTTAAAGGCAGAAGTGTGGGAGCAGCACAAAGTTTTGATTTTTGGAGTCTTTCAGATTTCTGGAAAAGGGAGACCGTGTGTGTAAAAAACACCCCACAGATCCACACACATATTCTGGCACAGTAACCTATTAGGGGTCTGGCACATGTTTCCTGTCCCCAATTAATTTCTCTCCATGTAGAAGGAGCTGCTGTGATTCTTTTTGTCAGGAATCGTTAACAATCCTTTTGCTGAAACAGATCAGAGAGAAAACAGAATTAAACCTTGCCTGACAAAGGCTCGTGCAAGTAAGCAGCTGTCATACAACAAAGTCTCTTCTCCCTTTATTTGGTTACTAATAAAAAAGAGAGAGAAAGAACTACACAATGCTGGATAATTCATTTCTTTTCTAAAGGCTATTTTCATGCATTCAGGTATTGAGGAAGAGGTGGAGGGAAGCTGCCTGCCTTTAAAGGGCCCCTTAACTTCTGATGGTGAAGTGTAGAAGCCCATTAATTGGGCCTGCCGGGGTGGCTCACATCACGGACCTGACGGGCGGAGGAGGATGAAATCTCTTCATTCTCCCCTCAGAGGCCAAAGGAGATTTCATCATATTGTCTGAAGCACTCTAGAGAGACTGAGAATGAAAAGGAAGCACAGCAGCCCAAGGGGCCAGCCAGTTTGATGGCAAGCCTGAAATAATCATTAATGAAAGAGGGCTGGATCCCATTGGATTCGAAATGCTGGTCTCCCGCTGCAAATTTTACTTCTAAGTAGTCGGGAAATGCCTGTATTATGACATATAAAAGACATTTAAGGCAGATCTTGATAAACACAACCCAGATATCTAAGTAAAATATCTCGATGTTACTGGAAGTTATTGGTACAAATGTGCCTACCTCTTATGCCACCCCACATGATCTGTTGTTATGTTGTCAAATTCCTTTTTTTTACTTGTTTGTTTAATGTTTATATCCTACTCTATCTGGATCTCTGGAGATCTCAGGCTAGCATGCAATCAAATCAATGTGATCAATTAAAAACACAGTATGACACATAAACACCCATCTGCAGACTTGATATCCATGGTTTCACCAACCTACAATTTTAAAGTGTCAGTATTGGGATGACACAATTTGGTACTTAAAGGCTTTAATAAAAGGTCATGTATTAATTCTGTGACAATAAGGTGACAGTGCCGAAGCTACTTGGGTCTCCAAGAGGACAGCATCACACTACCCTGGTCCCACAACAGAGAAGGCCCTCTCCCATTAATGACTTAGATGAAGGGTTAGAAAGCATGATAATCAAGTTTAAAGATGACACCAAATTGGGAGAGATAGCTAATACTCCAGAAGACAGGAGTAGAATTCAAAACAATCTTAACAGATAGAGAGAAAACCAACAAAATAAAGTTCAACAGGGACATATGCAAGATACTCCACTTAGGCAGAAAAATGAAATGCAATGATACAAAAATGGGGGACACCTGACTCGACAGCAGTATGTGTGAAAAAGATCTTGGAGTCCTCGTGGACAAGAAGTTAAACATGAGCCAACAATGTCATACAGTGACTTAAAAAGTCAATGGGATTTTGGCCTACATCAATAGGAGTATAGTGTTTAGATCCAGGGAAGTCATGCTATCCCTTTATTCTGCCTTGGTCAGACCACACCTGGAATCACACTGTGTCCAATTCTGGGCACCACAATTGAAGGGAGATGTCAACAAGCTGGAATGTGTCCAGAGGAGGGTGACTACAATGATCAAGGGTCTGGAGAACAAGCCCTATGAGGAGTGGCTTAAAGAGTTGGGCATGTTTAGCCTGGAGAAGAGAAGGCTGAGAGGAGACATGATGACCATGTATAAATATGTGAGGGGAAGTCATAGGGAGGAGGGAGCAAGCTTGTTTTCTGCTGCCCTGGAGACAAGGATGCAGAGCAATGGCTTCAAACTATAGGAAAGGAAATTCCACCTGAACGTTAGGAAGAACTTCATAACTGTGAGAGCTGTTCATTTATCAGTAGAACTCTCTGCCCCAGAGTGTGGTGGAGGCTCCTTCTTTAAAACGGAGGCTAGATGGCCATCTCTCAGGGGTGCTTTGAATGCGATTTTCCTGCTTCTTTGCAGGAGGTTGGACTGCATGGCCCATGAAGTCTCTTCCAACTCTATGATTCTATGATCTTGCCACAGTATTTCCCACACACCCACACAGGTTTTCCATAGTGGGAAATTTCCTACATTTCCCTTGGAAGTTGTTATATGTACTCCATGTGCAAACCCTTCTGCAGCCTGGAAAATGCGTAACACAAGGCAGCTTTCTCCATTCTGGTGACCTCCAAATGCTTTGAATTTCATTGCTGTCTTTAATAACAGCGAGGAGGATGGTACACATTCATGAGTTTAATTGTTGTTTTTAATAATTTATGTTTTAATTGTTTGGTTTTATTTGTAATTGATTATTTGATATATGTGTGTATGGTGTCAAATTGCTTCCTGTTGTCAGGTCGCCTTGAGTCCCCACCAGGGTGAGAAAGGCGGGATATGAATGTGGTAAATAAATATTTAAAAAAATAAATTTCAGCACCCATCAATTCCAGCCAACCTAGCAAGCATGGACAGGAATGCTGGGAAATAGAGTTTCAAAATGAAGAGGGCTGCCTGATTCTATGTATCACTCAGCTTGTTAGTGTGTTGTAGCATTTCAGCCATTCAAAGAAGGGTAGTTTGTCAAAAGGATGATAAAAACTGATTTGTGCTGACTTCTGCATCAACTCTCTGTACTTGCACAACTGTTTTAATGCATGATAATAACAGTGGCAGGAAAGCAATCACAGATTGCCTGGAAACGGTGTCTGCCATCCACTGAAATGGTCATAAGAATAGGCCCTCGGTGTCAGCCAGTTTTAATAGCTCTTTTATTGATCCAGACTTCCTATTACGCAAATATTTTTGAATGCGTACCACCCTCCTCATGCTGTTCATGAGGAATTACTGTCTTTGTTCAGCTTGTCTCTCTAGTTATTTGTCTATCGATTGTGTGTATTACTGGCTTATAAAAGCATGAGCTGTGTATGGAAGGTGAACACAGAGTCATTGCTCAGCATTTCTTATCCTTCCAGAACCGCCTAATTAAATTCACACATTTTTAACACAACCACTGCAGCAAGAAATTATATCAGTTATGTTTGTGTGTTTGTCCCGTGGAACTCCATGGCTGGAGACTTTGTAAATGGCACAATTATATGTACTGGTCACAAAATGAGGGTTAAGCCTTGTTTGTACTGCAAGATTGTTGTATCCAGCATGGTGCAATGGTTTGGATATTGGACTATAGATGTGGAACACTAGGGTTCAAATCCCTGTTCATTCACAGAAACCCAGATGGTGACCATGGGTAAGATATATTCTCACAGTCTCAGAGAAATAGTGACAAACTCCATCTGAACCAGTCTTTCCAAGAAAACCTTGGAATAGGTTCACAATGAACCAGAGTCACATCAACATTTTTGCATTTCCTTTCAGCTAAAACAAGGATGGCTATCATGTAAGAGTCAGAACACATTTCTACATTCAAAAGTTCCCATGTTCTGTTGCAATCACATTTAATTAAAGCAATTTATGGGGGGGGGGGATTCCATGGCATTTTGGACACCCCAAGACTGGGATACACCATTAGGACAATGAGAGGGTAAAAGGAGGGTTCTTATTGATGGTGCAGTTATCTCAGCCAATCACTTCCCAGCTTCAAAAGGTTCCCCTAGAACGATACTCCAAATCTATCTCCAAAGGTTTTTAGGGGTTTTTTTTGGGGGGGGGGGGGTAAGATGGCAGCTATTATTACCCAGAAAAGGTCTGTATTTGCCAGTTAAGTAACACTGGTTTTTAAAAAGCTGAGAAGGAGAATGCCTGAGATAATCCTTGACCCCTCATCCCAAACTTTGAACCAGAGGTGCTCACCAGTCCATCCTTTGGTGGTGCTGAATTATATTAGACTTCTCAATCATGTGTCATATGTTAGGTTATACTCCTCATTTGTTTTCTTTACTCATTTTGTCCCACTTTATAATAATAGATGGAACTAAAGGCAATTCAAATAAAACATTACAATTCCAGTCAAAGCATAAAAGGAATGAAAGTTTAATAAACCTAAAATGCACATTTAAAAACTCACTTATAAAACTAAAACATGTTCCATAGCCAATTAAATGCCCATTCCACAACAAACAAAGGTCAATTGCCAAAGTCTGGCTTGTACAGAAAGATCTTTACTGCCACAAAGAGGAGGAAGCCATTCTGGCTTCCTTTGGTAGATAGTTCCAGAGCCTAGTAGTTGCCCTCTAGAAAGTTGTTCTCTGTTTGTCATGGAAGTGAATAGGCATAAATATGTAGCACTAGGTAGAGGAGAAACATAAATGCTTAGTAGTCCTGGCCTAAATGAATTGTTGAGTGTGCATCTATTGACATGGCCAGAGACATGTCATGGGGTCCTGTGGCAGGGATAGGCCCCACGTTGATAGGTTGGTGAGTCTGCTATGGGTTTCAGTCTGACCTTTAAAGAAGCTTTCCAAAGTATTGAATCTGTTTGAATGGAATAGAATTCATTGCCTTGGATAGCTCAATTTTAATTTTAGACTAGAGCCTAGGAAATTTACCACCCTGCCAAACACTGATGGAGTCTTGGCGTAGCAGATAATTGAGCTCAGGGTGTAAGTAAATGATTGGTTATCCAAAGATGGGAGTGTCTGCTGATTGGTAGAGCTTCTTTGTCCTTCGGTTCATGTCCTGTGCAGCTGGTACTACAAGTGGGAAAGGGTATTGGTAATGATGACATTTCCAAGTGCATACAGTGATCAAGAGAAAGTTTTGACAACCACTTAAATATTTGCAAGATTCAAGAGAAGACACTCATTAAAAAAGACTGCTTGATCTGATGGCCTAATCACAGAGTTCACAGCAATTTGGTAGACTTTCATAAGAATAAGGAAATCAAATTAAATAACTTCCATGTTTGCGCGTACAAAGCAGCTGGCTTTGTGGTTTCCATGTAATTTCACAATTAATGAAAGCTTCAGCACAAGTTTTATGGAAAGTAAGGGGATAATATTTTCAAAAGGTGTGGAGAAACTCATTTTACAATGGGAACTAGAGGATAGATAGAATTTGATTTGCAACTCACCTTTTGAAGCTACAGAAATCCATAAGGAACCAGTTACATGTCAAGTTCTGCAATGTCTTAAGCAAATATACATTTGTTCATCACAGTGTGTTTACCTCAGTCCTAAGGATATTATTTGCATGCACAGTCAGCCCCCCACATTCACTGGAGTTAGGGGCACAAGACCCCACAAAATTGAAAAACCGCAAATTAAAAAAGCACAATTTTTCCTTTGAGGGAGTAACACTCTAAGGATCTCTAGGTCCTCCAGCATGACTCTGTGGTTAATCATGGAGTTTCATTGGAGGACCTGGAGAGTCTAGACAGAACATAATAATTAACTCCATAAGGAATCAAATCTGATGAAGTCAAATCTGCAGATATGGAGGGCCAACTGCATATCCATGTACCCTATATTCTGAGCTGTGTTTGTGCTTGCAATTCATGATACTTGCACAGTTTAAAGGGGAGAGCATTCTCCAGATGAAAGAACCTACTGGAGTTCAACAAGAAGTGCATTTACTCCCTGATGTTGAAAGGAATTTAGCATGAACTATACACAGCAAAAACATTAGTCTTCATATGGAGAGATGGCACATTCTAAACAATGCAGATACTGTGTCCATTGGTTCTGAGCATCCATTTCACGGTTTACAAAACCATGCTTCATGATCTCTGTATTGGCACATCATCCTTGAAATGAAATCCATGCAAGCAATCTCATGCTTTCATGATCAATGCTGAAGGAATTTCTGCACCAGTTGCCTAAGGAAAGGAAATCTTGGAGAGCTGTGACCAAAGCCAAATTCACACCTTATAACTCAGGGATCAGGCTTAGGTTGATGCAGGAGAGAGCAGAGACTATTAGTCTGACAGTTTTTAAGTGCACCAGTGATCATTGCTTGCTGATGGATGACTCTGGACATTTCAGAATGGCAGATCAATCTCATATGAATTGTGTTCACTCTCAAAGGGGAACTCAGTGGGAAAAGGAGGGAGGAGATCTCTATACAGTGCAAGGTACCTTGTGTTGTTAACTGCTATTCAGGCATGGAGGCACAGAGGAGGAGGAGGAGGGTGGTTTTGCATGACTTGAAAAGAAGATAGCTGTAGACCACAAGCAAGCTATTCACTCTTTACATACATGATGCATGCCTGGAAAGAGTGAAACAAGCAGTAAGGAGAAGACATGGACATTATCTTCTGTGTTCTGTCAGCAATACTTTTGAGCTACAAATTTCTGTGGTGTATGTAGCTATAGAAGAGAAACAATAACACATTAATGCACAAGGCTTCCTGATGTTTGCTGTCTGCTGCAGAGGCCTGAATATTACCAAAAGCATTTGGGAATTTGTGGTGAAACAGCATCTCTAAGGTTGCTAAGCATTTATAGCACCATGTAAAGCTTTGCTTCCAGTAAAGATTATAGGGCGGATGTGGTATCATTTACCACCTATCTGCTGCTGTAGTCATTCTTTGCCAGAGTAAACCTATTTTATTAACCGTAAAATACAAAATGTATCAAAGCCAAATCCACCATTAATCCATGCTACATGGTGATTGAATGGGATTGCTCAAGGTGAAAGTAATAGTGGTCTTCTATTCTGCTTTGGTCAGACCTAACCAGAAGTACTGTGCTCAGTTCTATGTATTACAATCAAGCAAGATATTGACAAGCTAGAAAGTGTCCAGAGGAGGATGACCCAAATAGCCTGGAAGCTAAGCCCTATGCCGAGTGGTTTAAGAAGCTGGGTATCTTTACCTTGGAGAAGATGGGTGGTGGCATGATAGCCATGTTTAAGCATTTGAAAGGGAAAAAATGTTTGTTTTCTACTGCTCCAGAGACTACTACACAGGAGCAATGAATTCCAACTACAGAGACTCCACCTAAACGTTCTTAATGGTAAGAGCTGATCGGCAGTGGAGTATCCTGCTGCCTGAGAATGTCGTAGTCTCCTCCTCTCAAGGCTTTTAAACAGATACTGGATGGCCATCTGTCAGGAGTGCTTTGATCATGTCTCATACATGGCAGGGGGGTGACTGGATGGCCTTTTCCAACTCTATTATTCTAGCACAGGGCCACTGCTTGAGATCAGGGTCCTCTCCAATTTAGGGAGAAAAGAGCAATTTACTAGGACAAGGATGTGCTGTTCTAACAAGCATCCTGACTACAGTAAGATGGGGAGCTGGGGAGGAGGATCTGGAATGTTTCACCTCCTTAATACAATACAACCCTCTTATCTGTGGACACAAAAATCCATTGTTTCACTTATACACACACACACACACACACACATCACTCCTAAAGTGTTTGGTTGGACATTCTAGGTCCCCCAGTATGATTCTACTGTATCCTTCCAGTTTAAATATACTCACAGTATAGGGTTCTCAATTATCCATAGTTTCAGGTATCCAAGGGAAGGTTTGGGAACATATCCCCAATGGATATGGAGGGTCGTACTGTAGTATAATAAACAGCACTGGGAGGCAAAAGTGAACCACTATGGATAAAGCTTTATTTCTAGTAGGGCTACAATTTCCTTTCTCCTTGAGAAAATTGGAAAGTTTGTGGCCTAAAAGCTAGAGATAAATGAATTATTTTTAATAAGTATCCACCCCCTGGTGGGTTAAACTGCTAAGCTGCTGAACTTGCTAACCAAAAGGTTGGCAGTTCGAATCCAGAGAGCGGGGTGAGCTCGTGCTGTTATCCCCAGCTTCTGCCAACCTAGTAGTTTGAAAACATTCAAATGTGAGTAGATTAATAGGTACCACTTCTGCGGGAAGGTAACAGTGCTCCATGCAGTCATGGTGGCCACATGACCTTGCAAGTGTCTACGGACAACACTGGCTCTTCAGCTTAGAAATGGAGATGAGCACCACCCCCCAGAGTCGAACACAATTAGATTTAATATCAGGGGAAACCTTTACCTTTATCTACATATTGCTTTTAACCCGGTTACAGAGACTTATCTTGGGTCTCCTTACCCCTGTTGGAATGGGATGGCTATGGAGGGTGGGACTAACCCATCAAGATATGGATCAGGCCTTTGATGTGATGACTTTCCTGAATTGGTTTGTGCATCAGTCTCTCGCATCATCCTGATAAGTAAGCTACAGTTTCATTTTAGGAATGAGAGATTGGGTCGTAATGAGAGATGTGGCATTATGATATACACTTGATGCATTGAGTAAGTGGTCTATCTGCCATTACTTTTAGCTTCCCTGCATTGTGTATGCATGTATTACTCCGTGTTGTGTCTTTGTCAGAGTCTAAACTTCATGTTTTTCAGACTGCATTCATTTAGATGCTTGTGTTAGTCTGCATGCATGAGTGTTTGTGTTGTTCTCCTTCTCTCCTTCCTCTGTGTTCGTGTTGTGGCTGATTTATTAACTAGGACAATACAAGGAGACTCTGCCCATTATTCCTGGTGTCCGCCTCAGCTCCTGACAGCTGGGTGGAATTGAAATATCTTATTTAAAGCAAGTGAGGATCATTTTAAATATCAGCACTGACACTCAAGGACTCAACTGCTGAAAGGGTTCACAACAACAGCTGCGGGTAGTAAGTGGTGGTCAGCAGCTCCCACTACCATCACTATCACTTTCCATAGGTAATTTTACTCCCTGAACATCATTGCCATTAGAATCCCGTCTGTCTCATGAGTCCTCACATTTCTGTCAAACCAGCTGCCAGACATTTATTGCCCCTTTCCCTTCCACAGGTGACACAATGATACTGCCATCTGCAATGCTTGATGTGTGTGTGTGTGTGTGTGTGTGTGTGTGTGTGAATGAATGAATGTGGAGGGGCTTCAGACATCTTGTCATTTGTGCTATATTGAGTCTCCGTCATCCAAAATGCTAGGAACCAGAAGTGTTTGGGGTTTGGGTTTTTTTTTCCAGATTTGTGGAATATCTATATATACATAATGAAATATCTTGAAGATGAGGCCACACATAGCCTGAAGGTAATTATATACAATATTTCAAAATAATTTTGTTCGTGAAACAATGTTTTTGTACAGCGAACCATCAGAAAATAAGGTGTCACTTTTTCAGCCATGCAATGTGGTCAGTTTCTGATTTTATGACTATTTTGGATTTAGGAATTCTCAATAAGGGATGTTTGACCTTTATTGTGGTTGCTGGCCAGGGGAGGGAGCTCTTTGCCTGATCTTTCCTCAGCAGAGGTGTGAGCACAACCTTCCCATCCCTATCTAACCAGCTCACTTGCATGACTGGGCTCATACCCAACCATCATTTTACAGTTTACAGTTCATGTAAATTCATTGGCCAATGGTTTCTAAACATCACTCAGGGGTTACTAAAATGTTGTAATTCCTCTCCTCATCAGCCAGTCTCCTTCCTTTACAGTGAACCCATTTGTTACCAGGAGCAACAGTAGTAAGAATGGGATGTTATGTATGTGAACTTGCTGAACTGTAGTAAAGCCAACAAAAATGGCTACAGGAAAAGTAGGGCAGTACAACTAAAGCTTACTCCCATCCTGTTCTTGTCATGTGCACTTGCCACAATTCAAATCTGGGGAGCGGGGTGAGCTCCCCCTTGTAAGGCCCAGCTTCTGCCAACCTAGCGGTTCAAAAACATGCAAATTGAGTAGAACAATAGGTACCGCTTCTGTAGGAAAGTAACAGCGCATCATACAGTCATGCTGGCTACATGACCTTGGAGGTATCTGTGGACAACGGCAGCTCTTCAGCTTAGAAATGGAGATGAGCACCACCACCCCAGAGTCGGTCACAATTAAACTTAATGTCAAGGGAAACCTTTATCTTTACCTTAACCCTTATCCAAAATGGTTGGGGTGAGGAATGTCTTGATTTTTTAAATGTTGGAATACCTGTATGTATGTATGCATTTATACATAAATAAGTATCATGGAGATACATAAGCATGAAATTCATTTATATTTTATATATACTTTGTGCACATTGCCTGAAGGTAATTTTATACAATATTTTAAAATGTGTGCATGAAACAAAGATTTGCATACCAAATCATCAAAAAGGAAAGATTTTACTATCTTAAGCTATTCATGTGGACAATTTCAGAGTTTTTCAGATTTCAAAATTCTGGATATGAAATGCTCAGTCTGCACAGGAGAAACTTTTCATGATAGTTTAGCTTGAATGTGCAAAACCTGGCTGTGAAGGTTCGCTACTTGAATGCTCTTGTCATTTCATTAACAAGCCTCCTCCTTGGAGCATTTCAGACTGGTTAGTATGTGTGCTTGTGATGAATGCATGCACAAATGCTAGCAAGAAAGCATAGACTGGATTAATACATGTATTTTAAAATGGTGTTCTAAAGAAAGACAGTCCCATCTCACACTTCTGGAGAAAAAACATGGCTGAATCCAGGTATGCAGATCTGGAATTTCAGCCCAGACAGTGAGCCAGAAATGCCTTGTACCTACTTTCAAAATCTTGTGTCTGTGTTCAACCTGTGATGCCTAGGAGTCTCATTTATCTAATGTCATAAGAAGGGTCCCAAATTGTCAGAATGTCACATCAGTTCGACAAACCCACACCCAGAGGAGACAGCCCTTCTGAATAATTTCACTCCTTTTTCCAGCAGCATGAGCCATGAGTCTGAGCTTAAAATGCAGGAAGGAGCTCTGACAACCAAGCAGCCTGGTTTTTTTTTAAAAAAAATCCTTGATTCCCAAAACACCCCCATCTCCTACCCACTGCCACCAACCTTTGACTCAAGATCCACCAGAAGAAAAGTTGAAAACCCTGATAGGATATTTGGCTGTGCCTCATCACAAGCCATCAAGCTTAAGCACCACCTCTAGCCATTGCTGACAGCTTTTGGGGTGCTGCCTGTTGACACAGATCCCAAGTGTGGCTCAGGGTGATCTCCCCTGCCAGCTGTTATCCTGGCTCATTTATGCTAATTATAGATGAATTCCATGGTTTCCTTCACTGGTTTAATGGGAGGGATGCTGATAGTCTCTGGCATGCCTTCTTTATCCATTGCCCTTTCATTTCACCAATAATGGATGTCAAGGCCTTGAGAAAAGAGGCAGAGTGATACAAACTCCCCATGAAAACTATTATGATAACTGACCTAATTTAACCTGATTGGTAGTTTGTTTTAGAGTTGGGGGTCCTACACTGCCACCTACAGGATCTGTCGAGATATTCAATGGAGTAGCCGGTCATAGTATGGAATTGTCTAGGTCAGTATATTGCATTTGGGCCAATTACCATTCCCAGTTCATCCATTAGGCTCAAAATGCTGGGCAGGGGTGAAGGGGTGTTGATGACAGCGTCCTTCTCATCAAGAACTGATAATCCTCCCATCTGTGTACCACTTTGAAATTCATGCATAGCTCTAATAAATACATGGAGATGAGTTTTCTTACAAGTTGGCAAGGGTTTTCACAGATAAAGAAGCATGGGCAGAATGAGAGAGAGAGTGCATAAGCAAGCAAGCAAGCAAATGGGAACTGGCATACGGCCCTGACAAGAGAAGACGACCCTCAGGTCCTTGTTTCCTCTGCCAGCATCATCAAGCTTTGGCTTTGAGTGTTATCCAGGCGTCACATGGCATCTTCAGATGGGAATGAGTGTTGCTGGAACCAGTGATCTGCTCTTTCAGTGCAAATGTGGAGTGGGCGAACTGCCATGAAAAATTCCTCCAATGGCTGTCTAGAATTAAAACTTGCAGCTTGCCTGAGAAAAGGAACGAAAACTGTAATGGATGGAGTTGAAGCTTCTTTTCAGAAACATTGCAGCTTAACTCGTGAAATAGCAGGAAAAACAGGGAATTGAAGCAAGGAAGCAGGTTCATATGGTGGCAGAGGAATGGATGTTCACTTGAAAGCAAATGGCACTGTCTTGAATGGGAATATGTTTACTTTTTGTGTAGATAGAGATAGGAAAGAAGCAGAAGTGGAGCAATACAAGGTGTATGAGCTGAGGTCAAGATTCATCCGTGAACTCAGACAGATGAAAGGGCTGCCTTATCCAAAACAAGCAAACTCCAAGCCTGTGCAATCCCTCTTCATCGCAACCCTTTGCAATGCTCTTGATTCTGCTGCGTATAAATATTCTAGTGCCTTTTCAATTGCCTATAATCCTTAAGTCAGAGGAAGAGAAAGGCATACCCCCTCTGAACAAATCTTGCCAAGAAAACGCTGTCTTAGGTTTGCCTTAGGGCGCCGCACGTCGGAAACAACTTGAAAGCACACAGCAACAGCAATATTTCTTTAACAGAGGAATTTCCAGATCTTTGAAAAACACATTAGAATCAATATCAACAATCAATATGTTCCTTCGCACATCCAACAAGCCAAACAATGCCATTCTGCACACCCTGCCCCATCCACTCTATTCCCTGTTGTCTTTGTTTGATGAACAAAAGCTTGCCTCCTTCTGTCCTTCAGTTGGGGGTGCTGGTATGCCTTCCTGCTATATTGGCCTTGAAATCTTCTTCCTTTGGCTGGGGGGGGGGGGGGAGAGAAGGACCTGAGGATGGGTTTATTTTGCTCTTTTCTCCTCTCAGTGATTAGAGATCTGAGATAAGGAGCCATTCAAAGTCTGGGAAGGTTTTTCAAGGAAATGAGCTTGGACTGGCAGGCTGGCAAGGTTTTACATGACACACTGCCCTGGAGACAGACAGTTGAAGTTTTGCAGGCCTCAAAGCTCTTGCCCTGGAAAGTATCCGTGAGTTTATGCATTGCCTTTGCACAGTTGTCAGGTTGAAAACTTGAGAGGTCTCCAGTATCTTTAATTGTTGTATAAAGGAGAGATATCAGCCAATATTACTTTTCACACAACCAAGTTTAAAAAAATTATTTCAAAGACATACAAAAGTTGAAAAGACCACACATCCCAGTATGCACTATAATCCTGCTAAAGCAAAAATGTCTTTCCCTGCCAATAAAAGGAGAATAGAGAAGGAATCCTTCAATGGGTGAGAGCTGTAGCTGTCCACTGTAAAAGTTTAACCTTACATCCTCACCAAGGAAGCCTATGACGGTTGCAGGACTGAGAGAAACACACGGACTGGATAGATCTTAAAACTCTGATAACTTCATATAGGGAGATCCAATATCTCAGATAATCTGGATTTACCTCATAAGAGGCAATATCTGCTGAAAAATCCCCTTGAACATCATAAGAAGCAGTATCTGCTGAAATGTCCTCTTCAACATAACTATGAACCACTTTCCATGGTTTTTTCCCCCTTTGACCTATGCCCTTAGCACTACCTACTGCATCCCTTCAGGCTTTCCCCCTGTATATGCCCCCCCCCCCCATCAATAATGTTTCCTTATTCCTGTTCTAGGTTTTCCTGAAAAGTCTCAAGGAGAGGCAAGCTGAGGGATTACTGTAGAGCCAATCATGTTTTGCCTGCCCTGTTTGGGCACCGGTAGAGAATGCCTGTTTTTCTTGAAAACTGAAATTAATATTTTTGTTTGTTGAACGTATCCCCTATCATTTTTCAAAGCTATGATTCAAGGCAGGTTGCACTGGGGAGAGGCAGCAACTGATGCCTGTTTTGAATGACCAAAGGTTGCTGTTGTGCTGTTCTTTCTTACTTGTGAACAGGCTCAGTAATGGCTGGTGGATGGGAGTGATCGGTGTGCCATCAGGGAGTACGTTTTTAAAGCTTTGTTTTCAGATTGGCAGCTATGAGAGATGTGAGGGCCAGTTTATTCCTCGCACTCACATGGTGAGCTGTGAGCTGTACCGTGTCATCTTAAGATGCAAAACTGGACCAAAAGGCCGACATGGAAGTTATTTATAGTTGCAGTCTCCAGATTTAACAACAGGTTTGTGGTATTTTAGAGGCTTTGAGGAGATGTTGGAGTGCTTAACATTATGTCACTGCTTCTGATGGCCCTCATGTGTGCTGCATGTGTGTGTGCACATACATGTGTGTATGTACATGTGCATATTAGGAAGAAAAACACATTCCAACACCTTTTTTATTTGCATAGATACCCATTGGTGAGGGTATTTTTTTTTTTGTTACCGAATGTATTTCAATCGCATTTTTCACCAGTTTGGGATACAAAGTGGCTCACAACAAAATAAAAAAACACCTTGTTAAGCACAAGGTACAGATAAATAAAACCACATTAAACATACATTGTTAAACGCACACACACACCAGCACAATAATTAGTAAGATCCAGTGGGTTGTTTAGCTTGGGGCAGCTACTGAAAAAGACACCTCCACTACTACTTAGCTTGATTATTTCCTCTCCTGTTTTAACGGTTTACTTTATGGCTGATTGCTCAGCCTTTTATAATTCTTTGAAACATCTCTGGGTTCAGATAATGGAAAAATTCTATCCAGCATTAGGCATGCCAGGGGAAATTCCTCTTTCTAGCCCAACCCTCTGCAGTGCAGGAAGAGCACAATCAAAGCACCCTTGACATATGGCCATTCAATCTCTGTTTAAAAATGTCCAAGGAAGGAGCTTCCATCAGAATCTGAGGCAGAGAGTTCCACTGCTGAACAGTTCATATGGTCAGGAAGTTCTTCCTAATGTTTAGGTGAAACCTCCTTTCCTGTAATTTGAACCCATTGTTCTGAGTCCATTTCTAGTTCAGCAGAAAACAAGCCTGCTCCCTCTTCGATATGACACCCTTTCACATATTTATACATGGCTATCGTGGCTCCTCTCAATCTTCTCTTCTGCATGCTAAACATACCCAGCTTTTTAAAGACGCTTCTGATATGGCATGGCCTCCAGACCTTTGGTCATTTTAGTCACCCTCCTCTGGACACCTTCCAGTTTGTCAATATCTCTTTTAATCTGTGGTGCCCAGAATTGGATACAGTATTCTGTGTGAGATCTGACCAGAGCAGAATAGAGGGGCACCATGACTTCCTTCGATCTGGACACTATACTCCTTTCAATGCAACCCAAAATCCCATTGGCTTTTTTAGCTGCTGCAGCACACTGTGGGCTCATGTTCAACTTGTTGTCCACAAAAACTCCAAGATCTTTTTTCACATCTACTGTTGTCAAGCTAGGCATCATTCATTCTGTATCTTTGCATTTCATTTTTTTCTGCCTAAGTGTAATATCTTACATTTGTCCTTGTTGAAATTCATTTTGTTAGTTTTGGCACAACTTTCTAATCTTTTAATGTCATTTTGAATTCTGATCCTGTCCTCTGGAGTATTAACTATCCCTCCTAATTTGGTGTAATCTGCAAACTTAACAAGCACACCTTCTAAACCTTCATCCAAGTCATTAATAAAGATGTTGAACAGAACTGAACCCAGGATGGAACCCTGCAGCAGTCCACTAGTCACCCAGGATGAAGAAGAATCATTAGTAAACACCCTTTAGGTTAAGCTACTTAACCAATTACAGATCCACCTAATAGTAGTAATGCCCACATTTGACTAGTTCGCTTGCAAGAACGTCATGGGGACTTTGTCAAAGGCCTTATGGAAATCAAGATATGCTACAGCCACAGCATTCCCTGCATCTACCAAGCTTGTAACTCTATTGAAAAAAGAGATAAGATTAGTCTGGCATGACTTGTTTTTGAGAAATCCATGTTGACTTTTAGTAATCACAGCATTCCTTTCTAAGTGATTGCAGACTGCCTCCTTAATGATCTGCTCCAGTATCAATCTGACTGAATGGCAATTGTTTGGGTCCTCTTCTTTCCTTACTCGAAGATAGGGACAACCTTTGCTCTCCTCCAGTCTGCATACGTACTGCATTGTACTTCATATATATTAAAGTTGCACAGGTTTATGTCTAATGGGACATATGAATGAATAAGGTGTGTGAATGGATGGATGGGTTATCTGTTTGAAGTGATAAATATGAATATAGTGTAGAGAAAGATCTGTGGAAATGGAAGAGTAAAGCTGGGATATGCATAGACAGATGTGGTATGCATATGCTTTTATAAAAGATGAATGGGTATGACATTGAGGGTATTTATGTGTTTCTAAGGAAATCCAAAGAGGGAGTTTTGATGCCCTCACTACATATTTGAGCATATTCTGGATAAATCAAGTATCTCATACTTCTGATTTTGTGGGCTGCGCTGCTCCTGTGATTTCTGAATAAACATGCAAAAAGAAATGCATTTTGATAATGCCTTATCAAATCAAAGAGTGCCCCCCGTCCTTGGCTCTGAGGATACAAGGATGATAATTTTGTGTTCTATTGTACCTTGTGTTTTATTTCATTCATTTATATAATTAATTTCTTAGTAATGACTTAATTTGTGAATTAATCAACCATTAACACAACAAATTCAATCATGCCCCTCCAGCATTCACTAATTATCATCTTCATTTCCTACAATTAATGTCAACAAATTAATTTTTTAGCGTAACATTCCAAGCTCTGGAGATTCCTGTGCTCCTTAATAAACTAATAACAGAGGTTGGGAAAACTGGAGGCTGAATCACAGCAAGACAAGAAACAAACAACATGACAGAACAAGATGAGCAATTGAGGGAATCGAGGGAATCCCACTAAGTTTTGACAAGTCGCATTGCAAACCAATATAAATATCAGTTTAAGTGAAAATACCACCAAATGATAGCTTGTCATCGTGTGAATGAGCCCTATGTTCATGCACTCCTTCCTCTCCCCACACTTCCTCCATATCTCCTGCTTTATTACTAACTCCCTGGTGTTCAGGAAATCACATGTTGCCAGTTTATAAGCATTGCAAATTAGAACTGGAAATTATCATTTTATCCTGGTTTGTAGGTCTGGGTTGGTGGAAAAGCTCTGGGTTTAGCAATGAACAATGTTTTCCCAGACATCAAGTACAGTGTGCAAAGGGCAGGAGGAGAAAGTTGTACATAAATGAAGGGGCTTAGGCATATAAATACTGGCTGCAAAAGTAAGGAGGAGGGAAGATTAGATATGAGCTGGAGAAATAGCAGAATGAGTTTTGACATCAGCTTCTATGGCTGAGTTTAGTCATGCTGACATTGACTTTGGAACTGAAAGCCTTGAATAGTATTCAGAATTAGGAATGGGGAAGTCTCTTTTAGGAAAAGAAAAACTCAGTCTCTCTCTCTCTCACACACACACACACACACACACACACTGATGCACACACATTTAAGGATGCCCTTTTATTTTGAATAATGGCATCTGACTTTACTTGTATCATTATTTCCATAGAAGCCACATGCTTTCATTCCAGTCTGCCCACTATGCTATTTCCTTTTGCATCATTTTCTCCTTGATATTACTTCAGAATCAGGATGTGTTGTCATATTATATAGTTAGTTCGTGACTTTGACAATACATAGAGAAATATGGTAGACCTCTATATACACTTCATGTTCTGCAGAGCTAATAGAATTGGGGATTTGTATGAAAGAGCCAGGATTAAGTCACCTTTTTTTGTATTAAAACCTGTTGATGTTTTTGAGATAACCTGTGGAGGCTCCTCTTCTGTCTCACATTTCTCACAGGTACATATAGTAGGAACCCAGAAGAGTGCATTTTCAGTGGCTGCTCCCAGGCTCTAGAACAGTGGTTCTCAACCTGTGGGTCCCCAGGTGTTTTGGCTTACAGGTCCCAGAAATCCCAGCCAGTTAACCAGCTGTTAGGATTTTTGGGAGTTGAAGGTCAAAACATCTGGGGACCCACAGGTTGAGAACCACTGTTCTGAAACCTCCATCCCAAAGAGGTTAGACTCATATCCTTTTGCTATCATTCTGTGGGTAGGTCAAGACACAATGCTATGAGATCCTGGGAGTTGTAGCTTTGCAAGGTCTTGCCTTTTCTGCCATTGTGCTGGTGCTTCACCAAATTACAAATCTCAGGATTCCATAGCATTGAGCCATGACATTTAATACTACAGCACATTAATTATGCAATCTTGTTCTTGTTTCTGTTGTAGTGTTATTATTTTATTTTTGTCATTTTCAAAATACCTATATCCTGACCTCTATCCAAAGAGATCAGGTTCCAAAGTCTTTTGTAAACAGCCAAGTTTTTGTGTGACATTGAAAAGAACATAGTGTCATTCATCAAACCTCAGGGGTGGGGATAGATTGTATTACTGGGGTACCAGAACAGATAAGGCCCGCTCTCATATCCTTCAACAGCAAAGAATCCTGATTAATAGGGCATTTCTAACAAGACAGTATTTTTGGAGTGATGTGTAGCTGCTGACACCTCTCATACACTATTGCTGTCACTCTTGGTGCCTAGAACAAGTTTAGGATCCTCTTCTGTACTTGGGACCCTCCTGGCACACAGCTGCTACATAAGCAACCACTGTGCCAACATCAAGAGTTCAGATATTGAACTCACCCGCTCTCTTGTGGGGAACTCACATGCCCTCTTTGTCCCCAGGTAGTAAAGCTTATTTTTTCTGCATGCTGCAGGCAACCAGACACATGTGTGCATTGTATGAGAATTGTCTCTAGACTTTGCAGCAACCATTAGATGATCGCCTCTCATTATTAAAGTTTAATTTAAACTGTGTATTGAAAAGAACAAACAAACTCGTATCAAAGGAGCCTCCGGCAGTTTTTACCACTTGATTAAATTTAAGAGAGTGGGGGCGGGAAGCAGTCTGGATTCCTTTACTTATTTCCTCTGAGTCTCCAACTTCTTGTTTCTCTCATTGCTACTGAGAAACTGTGTGAATGCCTAAGATTAATTCTCTATCTCTAGCTTGCTAATGTGGATCTGTAGCCTGAAGGGAAGTTTTCCCAGCTAGCCTTCATCCTATTCCAGGCCCATTGCAGTCCCACACCATGTCCTGAAATGTGCCTCCTCCACCCTGATATCATGCTTTGAAAATCCATGTAGTAAAGCAATTTTCTTCTGTCTTCTTATCATATTGAGAAACATATTTATCTCATCTAGTGAATACAACATGATTATTCCAATACAAAATAAAACAGTTTCACTTAGGGAAAAAATATTGTTTAGCATACAAGGTTGTTCCTCAGGTTCACAAAATCTGTCAAATTCGCTTTTAGTGGCATGCAACGCTTATATAAACCATGCTCTAGCAGGAAGAAACAGGATTTTCTTGTGTTTTTAATCTTTTAGGGGCCTCCAATGTCCTGGTGATTGGTGATTTCTTGCCATTAGAGCATTGAATCCCTTTCAGGATTAATCTGCATTTTAAAAGATACCTGCAGAGGACACCTATCCCCCATATAGCTTCACAACCTTGGAGAGCTCCCTTCAAGCTCAGGCTGAAACTAACCCAAGGGCATCTCTACACTGGCATTGAAGCACTGGAGATGTCTAAACACTCTGTGCCGGACCTGCAACAGTGGGGCAGAGTCTACATACTCCAGTTGGGCCAAAACAAATTCAGCCCTTATCTTCCTAGTCATCATCACTCATGCCAGATGGCTGCAAAGTTATGTGAGAATCCTGCCTACCATGACTGCCCAGTACTGACATCACCAGAGATGTCCATGCAGTGAGATAGACAAGTACTCAGTGACATGGAAGCCAACAGCTGCCACTGCCTTAATAGGATGTGTACATTAGAACTATTTAAACACAACTTCGTTTTTTTTTTCATGGCTCATTATTAGAGCTATGTGGACAGCACATGAGCTAATATCTATATTTTACACAACCCCGAATTAGAAGGCAGGATAATAGAAATCCAATGCTATATCATTCTTCAGGAAGTAGTGATCATTTGTGTAGATGCTATATTTAAGTGTGCTGAGACTGATGAAAGGTTAGGTAGCAAAGAGAATAGCAGAACTCTTCTGGAGTCATAAACCTCGAAACCTGCAGCCTGGTTCTTATTCTTTCTCTTTATATGAGCAGGCCCATGGAATATGTATACTGCCAAGCCTGAAACCATGCAAGCTCAAGAGCTCTGGCCTCTTGCTCTGGTTTGTTTCATTCTGACAGTTTTTGATGTTCATGTCACAGAGCAGGGATGTGCTTTCCTTGAAGTCCAGAATCATAAAGTCAAAGTCAGGAGTTCAGAAGCCCAACATCTTTCAGAAACTGCTGTCTGTGACACTGGCATTTTCAGCACTGTAGATGGTCCCACAGCAAATCCTTCTACCAGGAATGTTTCAGAAGGAGGCCATGGGAGTGTCCTCTGAATACTTGCCAGGTACTTTTCATTATAAACCTGCTTCCACTGTTTAAATGACTAAAATGGAGGAGTCTTGGTAGGAAAGGATATGGTGGCACAGGTGAAACTGATATATCATTGTTTTGTAGCAGAACAGGAAAGCAATTGGTCTGAGTTGGAATATGGATTTTGCAGTTCAAGGGTATAGCATTGTACGAATTACCCAACAGAATTGTGCATTACATACAGGTAGAACAATGTATTTTTTATTTGTGGAAGTGGTATAACAGTGCTGAGCAGAGCACAAGGGACCAACAGAAACTCGTATAATCTTGCCTGGCGGAAGTTCTTCTTTTTCTCATAAGTGTTTCAATATTTGTTGACCCTGGCTTAAACCCAAAGTCCTTGCAGTCTAATCCTATGTATCTGAGTGATGCCTTTACTTTGGATCAATAGTTCTGTCTTTATCTTCCTTCCCTCCCTCTTGCAAGTTATAATTGGTTCCTTATGCAATAAGGAAGACCTTAACTGAGTTAGGTTATGATGTTAACACAAGTAAGGATGGTTTACTTCTTGCGGTATAAATATGGCCCTTTTTGTTTCTGTGTTTCCTTTCTAGTTACAGGGTATATGTGGACCTTTTACACAGGTGTGCTTCCTTCCTCAAAACAGCAACCTGGAAGATCACATTGTGATACATGTTTTCACGCATCTTGGCTACTTTTAAATAATGAGAGAAAAATTCTAAAAATTAGCACTTTATCAGTAATCAGTTACCATTGTGCTTGGAACTATAATTACTGTTTGAGGAACTTCCCATTTTGTCCAGAATATATGCATTGCTAGCTCATTTCATCTACACCAATGTGGTTAGCTTCTCTTCCCAAACCATTTAAAGTATCAAATTAGAAAGCTAGAACAGAAAACTAACCAAGATATAGTCCTCTTCTTTAATTGACATTTGTCTGTTGCAGTGGTTCTCAACCTGTGAGTCCCCAGGTGTTTTGGCCTGCAACTCCCAGAAACCCCAGCCAGTTTACCAGCTGTTAGGATTTCTGGGAGTTGAAGGCCAAAACATCTGGGGGGACACAGGTTGAGAAGCACTGGTCTGTTGGAACAAACCTATAGCATTCCTAATTAAAATGCAAAGTATCCAAAAGGCCCTAGTAAGATCATTTGATGGCACCATGCTTTACTTGTTGGTTTCATCAATCCTTCTGAATGTTTTATGCTCTAACAACAGATATATATATATATATATAGAGAGAGAGAGAGAGAGAGAGAGAGAGAGAGAGGTCCAAGCAACAGAGGATGAACATTGTTGTCGAATCAATCAACAAGTAAATAATGAACACTTGTGTAGATGTAGGCCATGCTGTCACATTGCAGACAACAGTAATTCACTTTAGCCTATCAGGAGATGTATGAGATTACGGTTGCCCTGACTGTGTACCTCATCGATTGTGTGTGTACTGCATTGATCTATTTAGTCATCTCTCTTTCTCTTTTTCTCTTGTGTGCATCCTTCTCTCTTTTTCAAGGTACATGATCACATCCTTGGACCGTACCCATGCCGGCTTCTACCGTTGTATCGTGCGCAATCGCATGGGAGCCCTGCTGCAAAGGCAGACTGAAGTTCAGGTGGCATGTAAGTTGAACCCAAAGAGTTGAAATGTGATCAAGGGAGCTATCCATAAAATGTGCTACATGCTAAAAATGTGAAAAAGAAGGCTTGTAGATATTTTTAAAGGCCTTTCAAATATTGATGTTCAATAAAGATAGCCCAAAGAATGGGAGGAGCAGCAGCTTCAAATGAATCAGATGTTTGAATTGAATTATTGTGTTGTATGAAACATATACAACTATGGCTGTAGCCAGAAAAAAAATTCGGGGAGGGTTGAAACTTTATTTTAGCAAATTATGAAGAGTAGTTCGATAACACAACAACAACATTTTTAATATAGTCCAAAGACCCTTATTGCTCTGTAAAAGATATAAGATACAAGGTATGCAAGGTTAGTAAGGCCAAAAATAGCCAAAACCGATTAAAACACACGATGTGGGTGGAATTAACAGCATATAAAACTGATAAAACAAGGATTGAAACTTATAACCAGCATTTAAGATAGCAATGAGCTAGGTAAAATACTACAAAGGGTAAAAAGGCATGTTTTATCGTGCCATAACATATAATACTTTAAATTATATGGTTTCAAGTATATTTTATATAGACTTCATTAAATCAAATTTCTATTTTAGTTAAAGCTTCAAGTCTTAAAAATAACTGAAAATAATTGCTAATTGATCATTTATAGTTACAAAAGAATACCACAACGTTTGTTAGAAACACTTGAAAACTGTGTCAATACACTTTGACAGAAATCAGGCTCTATTGATAAACTTCGGTGGACACTCAAGAGTGCAAGTCCAGTCAGTCTTTCTTGCCTCATTGTGCTTCTTGTGTATGTTTTCAAATGTTTAAGGGTTGAAAATGACCTTTCATTTGTAGCTGTTGACAATTCATGAGTAAACCAGGTTTTTTTTTAACCTGAAAGATTTCGGGGGGGGGGGGAGGGTTGAACCTCAAACCCCTACCCCCCCCCCCCCGGCCCGGCTACAGGCCTGTATACAACAAGACACCAACAGGAACCATAGCTCATTGGTAGAACATAGATTTCACATGCAGAAGGCTTGTTCCTTAGCATCTTTGGATAAGAGGATGACATAAATTATTTTGGAAGATTACTCTCAGTCATAGAAATCTTAAGAAAAAGTTTATCTAAGACCATATGAAATAAGAGAAGAAGCTTCCCTGTACATTTTCTCCAATATGCAACCACTTTTCCCACTGCCAGAGATGCTACTCGTCTTTGCAAAAAGCTGCTGGTGAGGGGAATCTGCTACATTCATCTGAACATAGCATGTGGCTAGACCCAAAGAGCAGGCTAAGAAAAAGTAGTGTTGTTTGCACTGGAAATGTATATAGAACATAATAAAAGGTATGCCACAAGTGGCCCGAAATCATACATTGCTTGGGCAATGAGCATAGCACAGATACATAGCACATTTATACCAGCTTGTTGTGACAGCTTTGCCCCATGGCAGCAGCAGTTTGGCATAAGTATAAAGACATTCCCTTTGCTTTCTCACCAAACTACAGTCCCTAGGTTAACATGTTTTGGTTTTATCTTTGTTTTATTCTGTGTCAGTTTTAATTTGTATTAGATTTTACATTATCTTTTATTCATGTACTATAGTATTTACCATTGTTTTGTGAGCCATCAGAGACATTCAGCAATTAAGCAGTGTAGAAATGCCATTTGTGTATGTTTGTGTATGTGTGCATACTGTGAATACTGATTTGATTGGCCCTCGGAGCACCTCCTTTCTTGCTTTTCTGTATTTGTGTATACCATCTTCTTCACACATCAAAAATTAGGAAATGTTTGTTTCAAAGCTTTGTTACACATGTAATCTAGATTATGGATCCTTCCAGATCCTAACTTTACAGTATGGCCTCCATATCCTTTGGGGACATGTTCCTGGACTTACCTTGAAAATGTGAACCATGGATAATAGTGAACCCTATTAAGATGAATGATAGGTTTGTGCTGGTGGACCTAGAAGTGCCTAGAGAGAACATTTCTCCAGGCATTTCTGGGGCATCCAGCATAGTCCTATTGACAGCTTCTAATGGATGCCTGCCATAGAACCGCACAGGTGCACCTAGACAGTGCCTAGATGTAATTTTTGGAGGGATATGGCTAAGTGGAATCACAGGTCCTGGTCCTGCTAATATTGGGGTTGTACTGTATTAATCTCCCACCACTACTACCATTATCCTTGCAACCTAATGGGACAAGCAGTCAAGGTCACTGGGTAGTGAGATCAAGATGGCCCTCTCTGAGCAAACATTATTAGATGCTTAAGTGCTCTTCAGCTGAACAGCGCAAAATGGAATTTCAAACAACAGCTGGAAGATAAAGATGAAAAAATGCAAATTAAAAGAAAGGCACACATCTCTGAACAGTATAAGTGGAGAACCAATGGGACAAGATTTTGTCCATCTGGGACATCTTTCTCTTCTTCACATCAAGATTATAGGTCTTTGCAGAGAATATCTCTTAGCCAGCTGCATATTTTTTTAAAAAACATAGCAATAAAGAAAGAGAATTCTCTTGCCATGCTCTCTGTTTGAGAAGGCATTCCTTTTGTGTCATGTTTTATTAATCCTTTGACAATAATAAACCTACCTTTCATGACTGAGGCAAATCACAAAACCTCAGACCTCAAATGTCAGTGCTCCTTTCCTCCAAGCCAAGAGGTGATCTGCAAACACTGCCTTCCCTTATTTGTCCTTTTTATGGTTTTTCTCTCTCACTATATGCAAAGTGTCTATAAGAAATAGCGACTGATATATGAAAATGTAACTTTTGCCCATTTGAAATATAGCTGCTAAGAGAAAACTAGGCTGAGTTGATGGATCTTGGAGGATCTGGAGAGGATTAGGATGAGGGTATCAAATAGGGAGCTCTCAGAGTTGAGATAGTAGCAGGGAGAAAAGAGCAGGAAAATTCCCAGGTTGTCTCTGAGTTCCATTAACAGAATTGCTTGTGAAGCCAGCTCTGAGGAGACTGTTTTCCTGAAGTGTTAAATCCCTGAGATGGCTTTTAACAAAAAAAACAAAAAAAAACAAAAAAAAGCAGTTCTCTACAGCATCACCCTCTGGAAGGCAAGGAAAGCAAACAGCGTTTATAACAATTACAGCAGCATTGCCTGATGCCGGGACAAGCTGCCCATATAAATCAGTGCCGGCCTCCCTGACTCACAGCAGGAAAGGCTGGAACGTAGGTGACAAATCTTTGGCTGGCAGCAGAAGAATCTGGATCCTCCTGCTAGTGCCCGGGGCATTTTGCTTGGGGCGGGGGCACACCTCATGCTTGAATACACAAGAGTATGTGTCTGAAATGAAGCTATTTGTGGCAGAAGGAAGAGCATTTAATTTTGGCATGGGGGGGGGGGCAGGGTAATATCTTGGAGACAATATCTTGACATGCAAGTGTGTTTATATGTCTAATGTAATGTATATCCTTAAACTGGCCATGATAAGTTTCACCGCAGCTGAAAAAGCTGCCAAGAGCTTTGATCAAGAGATCTTGGATGTTCCCAAGGCAACTGCAAAGAATGGAAGGTCCACAGGATTAGGAAGCCAACATGGATGTGTTGGGGTCTGTTTCACATATTAGCCCCCCCCCCCCCCCCGGCACCTCCATGTTGTGTTTTAAGTGTGGAAATCAAGAGTAGAAAACCTGAACAGTTAAGGTATAACTGCTTTATGTTTGGCTACCCTCAGTGTTGTTGAGGATGACTATGATCAGTCATTGCAAGGTTCACTTTGCAAGAATTTCAGGTGTTGCGGCTGCCTCTACCATTGAACGGAATGGTAAAGGCAGCCCCTTTAGGGTGACCTGAAGGCAAAGCAAAAAAGTTGGTTATTTTTCACTGCCAGGGAGTGTGGGAAAGTGTTTTTAGAATTTTATGCTTGCAGTTACAAAATAAGGTAGTAATTGTAAGTATAGTGTGTCTTGATTTTGGGGAGTTGGCCTGCCATCTGCAATTCTGCCTTAGGCAGCAGTATGCTTTTGAATGGCAGTCCCTGTGGTCTTCAAGGTTAACACCAGGGCTGTATAGGAAGCAGAGTTGGTTCAGCAGAAAGCAAGGGTTGACAAATTCTGCATGTCAAATTAGAGCTTGCTGTGGGAACTTCAAAAGCCCAGAAAAGAAGAAGACTTGCTAAGCCAAGGGTAGAAGAAGAAAGCAGAAAAAGAAAGCATGACCACAAGGCAGAGGATGGCAACAGCAGGAGATGTCAATTCAGGCTTTAGGCAAGGTTGATGGGAACCTCTGAGGTTTCCTCTGCTGTCACTGGTGCTCAGCCACAGAAAATAAAAGTGCCACCCTGGCAAAGGAGATGCTACACAATTAATCCTGATGGAAGAGGACACTTTTGAAGAGAGCCATGGGCTAGTAGGGTACTAGAAGGAAGGAACATTCTGGCCTAATGAAAAGAATTGATTGGATGTCCACTGTCAGTTTCAGTGCTGCACCACAGTCGCTCAGTGCTGCCCTCCTTCCTACCTCTCCTACCTCTTCTCTTTCTTTTTCTCTCTCCCCTCCCCAATTTTTGGATAAGAGGTGGAGAGATGGCTTTGATGTAACCTCTTCACATTCTTTGCTTGTGATAGCAAGAATTCCCACATCTAAAGATTCAAGATCCTGAATCATACTTCCAAAAATCCAACTGTCATTTCAGCAATATCATGTGGTTTCTGGGGGTTTTCTTTTATAAGGAAGCACAAATTACATGTGGGATATGACATCCATTGACTGGCTAAAAGAACCAAGCAGCTAAAAGAACCCAAATCCAGCATTTCCTACTTAGGTATTTCTCTACCACTGTGAAATGCTGCTCCACAGTTATGCCGTGAACGCTGCGCCAGAACCAATTTCTATAATTTGACAGCTAATCTCTATTAGGTACTTAGCTCTTTCTCTGCAGTTATAAGTATTTGAAGTTGCTTGAGGAAAAACAGATATGCCCGTGATGCTTGCAGGTTTTGTTTTGAAAGGACCTTCCACCACAAATAGAAGATTCAAAATGAAATTACAAGTATGTGAGCCCTAGTGGTTAACATTTCCATGAAACGGGGCTTAACCTTCCTTTGTGACACTTTCTGTTAGGAGTGTTTTCCATCAGGAATCATCCTAAGTGAACTTGGTGCCTCATCAGCATTCTTGGGAATGAAGATCTATGAGTTGAAGCAGCAAGAGAAAATTAAAATCCAGACAGCCATTGGGAAGCCTTGCAAAGAGGTGGGGAAAGAAAGAACACCTTGTTGCTCAGAGCCTGAAGTAAAGCTCTGAAAACACAAGATTTAGTATACTGGCTTTCATAACACTCTGCCTTTCTGCCAGGAAGAAAAATAACCACCTGAAATTGGGGAAAGGAAATAATCACCATCAAAAATTGGAAAAAGGGGAGATCTATGAACACCTCCCGACTTTTTAAGTTTGTAAATCAAGTATGGAAGACCTCCACAACTAAAAGCAAATAGTAGCACTTTGGCGTGAGCCAACCATCATGCAAGGTGTATGTTTCATCTCAGCATGTTATCCAAGACTATATATTAATGTGGTCCATCACCACCACCATCTCCCCAACTACCTTTTCTCCTTCTCCCCAAACAACCCCCTCCTCTAAAGCTTGGTGGCAAATCAGACAGCTAATGGGAAATTAAGTGGGCAGCTGTGCTAATGGCCAAGTCGTTAAAAAGAGATTCTTTACATGTTTTTAATTACAGCAATTAAAGCAAGTCAATAAAATCTCCCCCCACCTCCCCACACACCTATTTGGTCATTAGTAGTATTATTGTTAAAGGTGCTATCAATTTACTAACTCATGAACAGCTGCATCAGGAGGAGACACCAACTGAGCAATGTCAAGGTTATTGGTTAAAAACCAACAAGTGCTGAGGAGGGAAAAGGTTTGGGGCTGTTTGGCAATTGAAAGAGCACAGTAACACATATGGACGTATGAAGGGCCAAGAGAAAGATGAATGTTGTACAGATAGGAGAGGAAATTACACAGAGAGCAGGAGAAGGAGGTGGGTTGGTTTGTTTGTTTTCTACTACGGATCATTGCCAATGGAAAACATCGGCAGTGTTCAATGGTGTTATCTGTACTATAAAGACTTTGTACAAGAATAATGATAATCACACTTTTAAAGAGTTCCGTTTTGAAGAAGAGCATATAGTACTTTCCCAGTACTATAAGTCATGCTCTTTCCTATGATTCACTTGTTCTCAAGGAACTGATATCTAGATATAACAGGCACATAGGTCATCCCACTCACACAATATAAACTGTCACCTTTCAGTGTATACACTAACAGCAATGAGACCCTTCCTCCCATATATTTTGGAAGGAGAATCTTGCAGTCTAGAGAGACAGGTACCCTTTCATAAGTTAAACATTACAAGAGTATTTTTGCACTTAATACATCCCTGTAACCAAAATGCTAAATGGAAAATAATGTGAGATGTAGTCAGATAAAGGTGGAGAAAATCTGTAGTGAGTTGAAAACCCTGGAATTTTCCAAAACTTGAATCCTCAGTCATTTGGGTCTTGTCTACAGTGTAGATGGGGCCCTTGTGCAAATGAAGAAGCAAGTGGGTTGTTGTAGGTTTTTTCGGGCTATATGGCCATGGTCTAGAGGCATTTTCTCCTGACGTTTCGCCTGCATCTATGGCAAGCATCCTCAGAGGTAGTGAGGTCTGTTGGAAGTAGGGAAATGGGTTTATATATCTGTGAATGACCAGGGTGGGACAAAGGACTTTTGTCTGCTGGAGCTAGGTGTGAATGTTTCAACTGACCACCTTGATTAGCATTTAATGGCTTGGAAGTACCTGGGGGAATCTTTTGATTGAGAGGTGATTTGATGTGCCTGATGGTTTACTCTCTGTTGTTTTGCTGTTGTAATTTTTGAGTTTTTTAATACTGATAGCCAGATTTTGTTCATTTTCATGGTTTCTTCCTTTCTATTGAAATGGTCCACATGCTTGTGTATTTCAATGGCTTCTCTGTGTAGTCTGACATGGTGGTTGTGAGAGTGCTCCAGCATTTCTGTGTTCTCAAATAATATGCTGTGTTCAGGTTGGTTCATCAGGTGCTCTGCTATGGCTGGCTCCTCTGGTTGAAGGAGTCTGCAGTGCCTTTCATGTTCCTTGATGCAGGCGAAACGTCAGGAGAAAATGCCTCTAGACCATGGCCATATAGCCCGAAAAAACCTACAACAACCCAGTGATTCTGGCCATGAATGCCTTCGACAATACGAAGAAGCAAGTGTTTTGATGTGTGCAAATGAATGCATGCCGGTATGTGTGTTTGTGTACATATATATACATGAACAGATATACCAGCCAGATTTGGCAACCTCTAGTGTCTGTCTGCTTCAGGCACTGAGAATACCTGGTCTTGGGTTTCCCTGCTCCTTAGAGCTAACAAATTTTTTTAATGTTTTTGTTCCTTTCCAGACATGGGGAGCTTTGAAGGAAGTGAGAAGCAGCAAAGTGTCTCTCATGGTGAAGCTGCTGTCATCCGCGCCCCCCGCATTGCCAGTTTCCCTCGCCCACAAGTCACTTGGTTCCGAGATGGCCGCAAAATCCCTCCCAGCAGCCGCATGTGAGTAAAATGGCTATTACAGGGAGCAAGCTTCAGTGATCAGAGACTTCCTAAGAAAGGTGTTTGAAAGGTTCCCTCCACCCTTAGTAACAGAGCCATGTGTCTCTACTCCTTTCTGTAGCAAACTGGCCAGTCTGATGAAGCAATTGGTGAACGGAGCATCTAAATGACCTTAGAGTAAACCATCCCACAACAAGCTTCTTTTGTGCCCTGAAGATCTATTTAACGACAACTTCTATTATCCTTATAGAGCTGAGTGAGGATGATGGAGGTTGTGGTAAAACTTGGCCAGAGGACACTGCCCTACAGTGTGATGTCAGCTTTTGCACCCGGAGGATTGGCCCTCCAGTAAATTTTCCAGAATAGGTGTGACCATTTGTTGCATTCCTATAAGCTGGGATCTCTCTTTTGCTTTCTTCTCTCTGTGAAGGACAAGATCATCCATCTCTTCCCCACTGACTTATGCCATGTTCATCTTAACAGATATCAGGCCTATGTGGGAGACAAAAAAGGTCAAATTTGAGAACTGTTCGGAATTAGAAACTTAATTTAGTTGCAGTTCAGTCAGAAGGTGATGGTCCTATCCCAAACAACATTTGGAACTCTTATATTTGGACAGTCATGTACACATATCACACACTCACACAAACAAAAGTGATTCAGCATCACTGGTCCTTTTCATATATGCAGGTACTAAGAAAGTAATGCAATTATATTATACATCAGTCAGTAATTGAGAGATTTGCCTCTATTGAGCCAGAAGCTAATAAGCAATGCAAATGCGCTCCCTTCACCTCTGTGTCCTCTGTTGTGCCCATGTGTCTGCCAGTGCACCTCGCAGATGCTCCCTTGCTCTGCCTGTTCCGTCTGGGGAGCATTGTGCACAGTTCCCTTTAGGGCTGTGTGCATTCCATCACACTTGCCAGCTAACTGCCCCCTTAGGAACCACTGTGCCTAATGGCCCATGTGCCCGCCCTGCCTCCGAGGCACCACAGAGCACTGCCTGCATGCCAATTCCATTCAGTACTGGCTCTATCAACCGTTTCACAGCAATTACTGCTGATTAATATTCATAAGAGAGTTCAGAGAGGTCCTTCCTTGAAAAGTGGATCCAGCCGTTGTGTCTGTGAGTGGGAGATTCCCGTCTGATGAATGCTGTTGACTTGGCAGATGTAGCCATGGATTCCTGCTATGCTAGAATAAACTGAATTTCTGCTCCCTGTCTTGCTAGCACTAATTTTTCAGCTTGTGACTAATTGAGCTGAATTGTAGAATTGCTTGCTGCACATTGTAGTTACTTTCTCCATATCACCCAACCATGATACATGAACAATGTTGCCAAAACAATGTGTGAGTTGGCTAAAACCAGGGCTGACCCTTCTTTTAGGCAGAGCAAGATTTTTAGGTGCCTGTACTTGGGGACATTGGGGACCAGGCTTCCTCCTGAACCCTCCTGGCCATGTTCTTCTCTCAGATGTCATAGCTGGATGTGCCATGGAGCACTGACCCACACCCTTCCCATTGATGCAAGACTGTATCCTATTCCCAAGCCAACTGCCAGTTCAGGCAGCTTTGGAGTGTGGATTGGAGGAGCTGTCATCTTGTCTTTCGCCTTCATCAGCATAAAATCTTGAGCTATCCCAGAAGAATAAACACTGTTTTGCCTCTTCAGGCTTCCTTGCTCTAACCTAAACCTAGAAGACTGTCTTTGTATTATTCTTCCAGTGTCCTCATTGCCTTGACAGGTGATGGGTGGGTGTGCGGAGTCTGTGTCTTTTTCTACTCTCTCTTATTACATTGCTGTCCTTAGCTGTCACCTTCCTTCAAGAGTCATTGTGGTGACTAAAGGGACTTAACCCTTTCAGCTACAATAGTACCTCAGGGGGATCGGGGAATAATGGATGCACTCAGCCTGCTACATGACATGAAAGGTTAGGTAAGTATCAGCAGTCTGCCTATAGATAGAAATATGACTTCACAACCTACCTGGAAAGAATTCTGAATATTGATAGTCCTGGAGGCTATCTTCCAGACATCCACAGAGAAAGAAGGCTGAGGCTTTTCTTGAAGAGGCATGAAGCATGTCCCAAAAGGATATCAGAACTAGCATTATCAACTGTCACCCCACCCCTACCCAAACACAAGTGGAGAAGCAGGAGGCAGACACATTAGCAGAGTCGTTTGTCTGAGAGAATCCTGCCACGTCCCATCTTAATGGGAGAAAGTGTGAGGGAATGCAGCTGAATGTGTCCTTGTTAAACTAACATTAAGGATGTTTAGCAGATGTCTCCAACGCATCACATTAAAATCCGGAGATAGGCTTGATAAACTAATGGCTTTGTTTATCATGGAGAAAATGAATTTAAAAGAAAGGGAGCCAAGAGAGAGAGATTGAGAGAGAGAGAGAGAGAGAGAGAGAGCGCTGTAAAGAAGGGCACTTGTTCTTTCTTAAGAATTGTAACACTCTGTTCAGGAAAGAAGGAGGGAAAAATGGCCATGTCTCCCCATTCAGACAGTCACATTCATAATGAGATACAGCATTGCCCCCACCAGTGAAGGGCAATTTTTCAGTAAGGAAAGCTTTTTAAGCAGCCACTGCTCTGCTTGTATGTTCATCAGCAGAGCTCACTCAAGGGTTATAAAGTTAAGGGCTGACAGGTCTCGTTTCTGCAAAATCTAACAGAAGGGAAGGTGTGTAGATGGTACCTGCATGTGTTCATGTTGCTGTGTAGCTGTGATGTCCTGGTTTTACTCAAATCATGTGCTGTCTTGAGTTCCGCTGTATAGGTGAAAGGCAGATAGAAATTAAATAAATTAAATAATCTGTCTTTCACCCTTGGGTGACTTTTTCTCCCACACTCCCACTTGACATTCTGCATTTCTGGACCACTGTGAAGTGTAAAATATCTCCTTCACCCATCGCAGTTACAGCATTATGATTCCATTTTAACTGCTATGCTTGTATCCTATGTCATCCTTTTATTGGCAATTTGGCCAGAGGCATTATAGAATCTTTTCACTGAAAAATCTCAAATCACTTCCCTAAATTCCAAATCCCAGGATCCCATAGAAGGTTTCCATTACAATTAAGTTGAAATCATAGCAACACAGTTTTGTAAAGTGAAAGGGACCATGTTCACATCTCTTTGTCTGAGACTCCCTTGGACCTCATCTTTTTGTCCATCTCCTGCCTGCCTGCCCTGATTACCTTAGACCAGTGGTTCCCAACCTTTTTTTGATGAGAGACCACTTTGACCAGGGACCACTCTCCAACATTAATACCAAAAGGTTTACGAATCAGTTTTTGGTCAAGTTTAGATTTGGTTTGGTTATTTGGGGTGCTGATTCAGAAAATGCATTGGATAGATCACATCAACTCTAGTTTCTGATAAAGAAATATATGCCATCCAGTAGTCGCCATCTGCTCACCCACAGAAAACCATATTTAATAATCTAGAGCTGATGTGGTCTATCCAAGGGGGCAGGGATGGTCAGCGACAGGGAAAGCATGGATGCACTGCAAAAGGAGCTGAAATAAAATAAAATAAATAGGATGGAGGCTCACAGACCCTGTTTTTATCCTTGTGGTTCACTAGTGCTCAGCGGCCCACAGGTTAAGAACCACTGCCTTAGACAAAACAGGGCTGTCCAGATGTTCTTGGATTATGGTGCTTGTCAGCCTTACCCAACTTAGCCAAAGTTGGGGGGATTTACAGACCATCAACATCTGGAGGGCTCCACTTTGCACACCCTTGTTTTCGATGTAGTTTCAGTAAAACATGCATTTCAGGCCTTGATCTAGTAACATAACATGTCTTCCTTCACTCTAACAGACCTGCTGGATGAGAACCAGCATGGCATAGTGGGTAAGAGGGACAGAGTAGGACTAACAAGATGTGGGTTCAAACTCCCACTTTGTTGTAATCTAGAAGAATTTCATTGAGTTGGAAGAGACCACAAGGGGCCATCCAGTCCAACCTCATTCTTCCATGCAGGAATCAACAATATTGGTACTTCTAATGGATAGTAGAAGGAGACACCACCACAAATTGAGATATATTCCACTAGCATAAAGCTCTTACCATCAGGACATTCTTTCTAATTTTTAGGTGGTAGATCTTTTCCTGTAGTTTCTTTGTCGTTCATAGGTTTCTTTGCAGGCACTTCAAATAGCACCCCCAAAGTAAAAGCTTATCAAGTGCAGGTTAAAAAAAAAAAAGAATCCTGCTAACTGTTACCATACACAACCTGTTTCTCCATGGTTGTGACATTTTCCATCATGATAGCAGTTCTGAAATTATAGCTTTGACTGTGTCTTCACCTAATTTGGCATGCTGTTGTGTGTTCACACCCCCATCTTCTTCCTGGGAACTAAGTTGAATATGCCGGCTGCTATTCTGTATGGGAATATGCCGGCTGCTATTTTGTATGATTTTCTCAGCAACCAGTTGGCGGGCAAGGACACCTTAGCTCTTCCTGTGAGTGAGGTGAGAGGGAGAATGCTACTGATAAGACGGCACTTTCAAGAGCTGTTGCTCTTGTGAAAGAAAATCCTTTGGAGAAGGCAGTTGTGCGTGCGTGAGTTTAAACATGATGAAAAATGATGACTTGTAGAATGCAAAGGTGAGAGACAAGGGCATATTTGATAAGTTGAATTAAATGTAAACATTTCCAGATGATGTAGTATTTAATAGCTTTGAAGATAGGAATGCTTTGGCTGTAATTAGAGGAAGCCACATATGCCAAACACACACGTATGCCTGTAGATTGTTGTTCTGGAAAACTATGGTTCATTACACACGATGATGCCCATTTCCTAGTAAGGGGAGGAAGATAGAGATGTTTGATCCATCCTTTTTCCCCCATGAGAGGGGGGAAAAGGATGGATATCCCACCAACTGTAGTGTTTTCCACTCTGGCAATCCCACCAATATGGCCAAATGTAGATATTCTATTCCTTGACCCATCAAACTTGAAGATTTCCATGAGCAATTAATATTAGTGAGAGCTTTCCTTGCTCCACATTTCTGTCACTAGTTTAAGGACTTTTTTCCTGTTTCCTTATGTGATCCCAGTGAACACTACCTTATATAGTCAATGCTGTCACTACAAGACACCTTGTCTGAATCAAACCTTTGGTATAAATTTGCCAAAAATGTACAAAAACAAAAATGATATTACCAAAGTTGAATATAGCAGAGTGAATATGTATTACATTTAAAACACAACACACACTGTTTCCCAGCCACCTTAAGTTAACTCAGATCTACTATGCCAAACTACGAACCCAAACTCTCCTCTCTGACTCCAATCCTAGTCTAATTCCCAATCTTTGTGTAGCTCATTGCTTCTTAACTTATGGATCCCAACCCCAAATGGGGTCCCCTTAGCTCAATGTTGGAGTCGTGAAAAATTTGGCAACAATAAAAAGTTTCTAAATGCCACCTAGACATTGACATGAACTCAGCTGAAAATGCTTCATCTGTACTTCATAAAAAAAGAAATTCAACCTTTTTAAAAAGTTTTGCAAATGTAATTTATCCATAAATGTTTGGTTTTTATACCTATTTTATATACCTGGGGTCAAGTAAAAATTATTAGATGGAAAAGGGTCACAAATGGACAAAGTTTAAGAAGCCCTAAACTAACTGGACTGATCATTTCTTTGGAGCTTTTGCTTGTTTCTTTCCTTGCATGGTGCTGTGTGTTTGTGTGTGAAAGGGTGTATATATCTTTAATGTTATTGCCTATTACTTTATGGTTTAATAGTGATCCTGTCTGAGTAAACCATTTTTAGCGCATCACTGTGATAGAATAAAACTATTGCTGCAATACTAGATATGTCTTCATTGGTCTAATATGCGTTTTAAGCCTGCTTTCCTTAATAATTAGGGCTAATTTATGTAATGATGTGTTTTGCCATAACATAATCTGCTCATTGCAAATATTTGAACAAAGCATGAGAACTGAGTAAGGCTGCTTTCTTATCATTTATTTTCTTCTTGCTGATTTTGTTACTAACTTCTGCTTGTTATAGTCCCAGTAGCATTGTGAATCTTATTACTGCGATCTTAATCTTACGTTATGTGACCTGACAATAAATTAAATCAAGCTAGGCAATAATTTCATCATTGAGTAACTCGGTTCCTTTCTATTGTCCCAAGTGATGCCAACCCAGTCGAAATTGTATTAAAAGCCCATTTATTTCTAATGAACTTTTTCACACATCACAAATACAGCTTTATCAATATCTGTGCTCACACAGGTAATGTACAAGTTATATCCTGTGTTTGTGGAACATACTTGTGTCTCAATCTCTTGTTTATACACTGCAGAAACACGAAGTCTTGAAAGAAAAATAGGACACCTCTGCCCTTATAGATTCCACACACATACATTGGCTAGATTTCTCTCGAACACAGAGACATTTCGGTAGAATTGAATGCATAACCTCCATTATGCAGGAAGTGAACTGGCTGCCTTTCCATTTGTAAAGGCAGTTTGAGGAGATAAAACGCCTTTATCACAAATTTAACAGTAAAATATATTTCCCCTCCCCCAGCCATTTTATATCTCCAGCAGATTAGATCACTCTTTTAAAAAAGAAAGCTATTAATCTATGAACTTCCAACTTGTTCTCCCTCCAGAACGCGGAGCCACTGAGATAATTTAAAGGCAGGCACAGGAAACGGGGAAGATTTTTATTTTATTTTATTGCTTTTCATTTGAGGTGAAGATAGCTTCAGCACAGAGCAAATGTTTGGTTTGTGCATTTCAGTCGCCTTCTCCTCTGGGATCACGGGACACTGTTAAAGTGAAGAGCTTGGAAATGTTACTTTTTGGGCTATGTCTTCCAGATTTCCCCAGCAAGTATAGGCACTGGGGATTGTGGGAGTTGTAGTAAAAAAAACCTCTTCCAAAGTCTTCATGTGTGCATTTAGTCACATCCAAGCATACACAGATACGGACACACTTATATGTATTATTATGTCTGAACTGAGATGGCTGCTTAGCTGCTGCTTTTAAGATATTTCTAAGATTTGATCCTATTCTTGTCTCATCTTGTTCAGAGAGTTTTATGGGAACCTCCACTTGTAACTTTCTGATGTTTTCTTGCCGTGTCTTTCCTTTTGATTCTGTTGATGATAGCACCTGATACTTGAAGATATTGTCTGCATACTGAGGACAATTGGAACATAGACAATACATTCAAACCAGCCTATTAGTTTTAGTTTCTGCAAAACAAAGGAAGATAAAACAATTACAGCATTGTGCAATTGGTAACTGTAGAAGCCTCCACCTTGAATGATCCTCTATATGTGTGTATGTGAGTCCTGATAAGAGTTATGCAGACAGTAGACTTCCAATCTAATTGTTTTTTTCCTTTCTAGCTTCAGAGATATGCGGATCTGTGGAAAAACAAATTAAAAAACTATAAGCCAGGAAAGAAACACATAAATTCTTGAAGTCAAACAGGTTGCCTTATGTATTCCTACTCTAGTGTATGTTAAACATACTCTATGCCTAAAATAAATGCATTTCTGATTTTGTCAGTACATTTTGGTATTCTATCTTTTTAGAAAGACCATTAAACTTAAGATTTATTAGAAGTGCATCCTGCTTTATTTTATAGGGATTATTCTAGACCTTACATTAGGACTGGGTAGCATAATTGTTTGAATACACACTGATTACACACTAGAATATATAATTAAACTTATGTGGTATGCACAACCAAGCAACATCAAATGTACAAATCTACTTCCATGACCTTGAATTAAATGCATTGAAATGTCCAACTATTTCATACAGTAACATGTTTATTTATTTATTTTTGCAGTTGTAACCCATTTTTCTCATCCCCGGAGGGGGACTCAGGGTGGCTTCACAACAGGCATTCATTCACTGCCAACAACAGTAATAAATAATAATAGCAATTAAAACAATTCATTAAGGCATTAAATTACTAAACATTTGTTTAAAATCACACAGGTTTAAAATCATAGACATTAGACAGAAACAGGATTCATATGTACAAATAGGTACATGAATATTCACTTTTTCCATTCAGATTCGCTAGACACTTCCATAAGTGTATACAGAAGTTGTGTCCCAATCCTGTGTCAAATTCATTTGCTTAAGGTGCTTGCTGGGCACATATGCATGGGAGCCATGTTTTGTCATGGTTGACAAGGACTGGAACGGTTCAAATCCCCACCCAGATTGCTGGATGTTTTTTGACTAGTCACAATCTTTTACTTTAGCTTAACCAACAAACCTGTTGTGAAATAAAGTGGGGTGGGAGAATGTTTTATGCTGTGTCATAAACAATATGCGGGGCAGATTATGAATGTAATTTATAATAAATGAATGTGGGACATAGATTATTACCCTCAAATAAAATACAGCTGCCAAATGTTTACACCAAATGATATCATTAACACACTATGGCCCAAATCCTATTTTAGTCATGGATTATAATAGGTCTTTTGAATCCATTAGAAATATTGACTCACCATTCAACAGTTGACTGAATGGGGGCCCATCTAAACACCACCTAAACACGGGATTTTCTGAGTTCAAGGGGAGGGGTTGCTACATGTCGTTAGTGCTAAAAGCACACTGATTCACTGCAGTGGACAAAAAAGATGAGTTTAAAAGGTCCCCTTTTATACCTATTCTGGCCAGAAAATGTGCATATTCGCATCACTGAATATCCCTGCACTCACCAAAAACATGTGATTTCCTTTCCTCCAACCTGTGAAGACTTCTCCAGCACATGACTGCTTTTAAAAAGCCTGAAACAGCTGCTCAGCTGATTGGACTGTAAACTGGACACACAGCTGATTTAAAGGAAGCACGAATTGAGAGCAATTAGAATTCACATACCCGCATATACAGTCCAGTGCATAACAGTGATTTTTAAAAATACTTCCACCAGATGTCCCTTATCCACCCTCAATCTTGTTCCGATACAAAGGAAGCCTGTTAGAATGGTGGGGGAAGAAATACCGGGATCCACAGGCCTGTGTGGGGACATGTTCTCAGGTCCCGGGTTTTTGTTTTTTGTTTTTTATCCTCCTTTTAAAGCCTGCATTTTTGCACTGTGTAGAAGTATCCTGGGTTTACTGTATTTGGGACTAACCAATTATAGCAATCAGCACACAACTCCAACCTAAACACATACTTTAGAGAATAAATCCTATGAAATATAGCAGGATATATTTCTAAGTAAACCTTAAGTGTAATGGTCTTTCTAAAAAGATAGAATACCAAAATATACTGACAGATTCAGAAATTCACTTATTTTAGGCATAAAATTAAAGGATGTATTTGTCCTTTTTCTGTACTCTCTGTCATGAAGACTCAAGCCAAGTGGCAGAGTTGCAAGATATAAAAATACTTCCTGGCATTCATCTAGTCATATCATGGGTTTTCCCTCAGTTTCAGAAATACACCCTGGTGGTGATAGGGGAACTGACCCAAGACTTTGCTAGATGATGGTATGTCATTAGAAAGGGATGAACCATTTGGGGTTCTGCAACAGATAATATTCCCCCTTCTACTACCTTAGTGTGCCTTGCCTGACTGTACTTAATCAGAGTGAAAAATCCATTCTTAGCCATAGGAATCAGATCTCCCTGCTTGGAATTTCCAAAGTGTGTTGGAGGAACAGGGGCTTTCACATTGTCCCTCACAGTGTTAGCCAGTAGAAAATTAAGTACATACCATACACTTATTAAGGCATTGTGTGCCACATATCTGGCAGCTTCTTTTCAGGATGACCATCTTACATCTTGGATGCAAACTTAACTCTAAACCCTTTCTTCTTTCCTTTCAGAGCTATCACCCTGGAGAACACTCTTGTGATCCTATCTACAGTGGCCCCTGATGCTGGACGGTACTACGTGCAGGCTGTAAATGACAAGAATGGAGATAATAAGACCAGCCAACCTATCACACTCACCGTGGAGAGTAAGTGCCACTCAGGGTGGGGTGGGAGAGACCCTTGACTTAAGAGCCATTTTTATAGCAAGGTTTCTAAACATTTAGGAATTTGAAGGTAAGGGTTCAGCACCTGTTCCTGTCTTCTCATGGGATAATAAATTATGAAACCAGGCTGTTTTTCAAGGTCTGGTGGAAGCAACCATTGAGTTCTATAATATCCTCACAAATAGCTTGGATTTGGTATCTTGCTGTATCCTGCATATCCATGAGGGTTATGTTCCTGAACTTCATATGTGAAACCACCTAAAACAGCAAATTTTATTGAAATGAAGGAATTCTAGCCTGATAAAAAATACTATAGATTTGTGCTTGGTGGACCCAGAAAATGCCTACCAGAGCCATATTTTGTCAGTTTAAATCAAACTGTGAGTATTGATACTTTGAATACAGGGTCTGTACTGTATTTGCATTTACTAATGTTGAGCCTATGCATCTGTTTATCTGCATGGTTCTTTCTTTGGAACAGTTGAAGCCATCCACAATTTCTGCTTAAGCCTTGTGTCACAAGCCTAGACACACTGACTTGCAAATAGGTCCCCATGGACTTGTCAGAGAGACATGCATAGGACTGAGCTGCCTGTCACAATTCTGCTGCTATTTATCATCAGCACTTTGCACTTTGTAAATCCAGAGTATTTTCCTACCACCCAAAAATGTATTTCCCAGCAACATCATATCACAAATTGCATCATTCTAATGGCTTAAACTCAGTTGTGAATTTTCCTTGCCCAGGTTATTGGCATGAACCTTACAGTGATGTCCAACCCTCCACCCACCAGATCATGATGATAGGAAATTCCTCTTCCTAAGATCAAGGGAAGCTTACAATAACCATAGATCAGGGAAGCCTCTATGTGGTCATTAAGACATTGTTGGACTATATTTATTGAGGAGAAGGTACCAGAGTATTCAGTGGGGATGACCCCAAGGTAGATAGGCATGGGACTGGCATCTGAGTCTAACATTGACTCATTAATCTGTTCCTGTGTGGGCCACAGGGGACCTGTGAATAAATAAATTGAAGGCCAACTCTTTGAAACTTATGTTAGCTCAGCAAGACACATTTATTTATTTTTATTTACTTTGAGGATGAGGAAGGCTGAGGGTGTAGCAAATGCCTTGGTTGTTTTTCATAAAGACCAGCATGTTCCTGAATCCCAACATACAACTAGTTTTTCTTTGCATCTGACTTTTCAGTTGCTCTTCCTGGGACTTTTCAGTTGCTCTTCCTGGCTCAGACTCAAATTTAATTTGCTGTGTATCTTTGGCAAAGCATCAGCTGGTGCTGACTAAACATTTCTGCTGGCTCCAAATTTATTTAGGCACTTTGGACCAGAGCTCCAAGAGCTCAAGCATTCTAATTACATCACATTGAATCAATCCCCATCCCATGTTTCCCATACTATCTAGACAATGTTAATCACGGCACACAATATGGGAATAGTGATATGGAGACAACATTAGTAATAGGCTCTTCAGTCTGAAGGAATCCTCCCAGCACATATGGAATCTACACGAATCAGCTCGAGTCCCTCCAGATTATGTTTACTTCATGGCTGTTTTATGTCTCCTAGACTTGGCTTTCTATCCCCCTCCCTCTTCTATGCCCCATTAATCTGGAGTGTTGTACCTCCGTGTGTAATAAACACCATAGCGCACGCCTTTATGGATTCAGCTATATCAGCAGCCTTGCAACTCCAGCCAAAGCATGGAGGGGGTGGAGGTGTAGGGTTTATCACTGCAATTATTTTGCTTTATTCATTCATCCTGTTTTCGCTGCTGCTTCTGTTCCTGCTCTTTTTCCTTCTTTAATGTCATTTGCTGATGGGAGAGCAGATGACAGATCTCTGTAGAATTTCATGGTGAATATTGGCTCTTCCAAGAGCTTTGAAGATGTATGCAACAGGCTATTGTCTAAGGTCTAGACAATGGCTGCTTATGTTATATAAGTAAAGAGGGAGGAATTTCCTCACAGTATCCAAGGAAAGACAATATATTTGTGTCCATTGGTCACGATATTTTCTCTCTTCCCTGGAAGCTGACCACAGACAACCACTTTAAGTATCAGTTCTCCTAGGCAACTCCATTTTGTTGACTTGTTGGGAGATTTCAGATAAATCTCATCCTTTTGTTGTCCCCATCCTCCCCTCACACCAAAGTGGTATTTCCTCTTCCTTGACTTTATGGTAGGTTTTACTCAAAAGCTGTAAACAAAACAGGATGCCTTGGAGTAACACTTGAAATGGGAGAGGCACAGGGGTGGGGGGAAATCACACTTGTCTGCTCCTTGCCACCGTTACTGCTTCATTCATTAGGACTGATTAATTCCTCTCTTAATTAAGGGATGCTCTTGTCAAGGAACTAAAAGGGTGAAGTGGGACGGAGAGATCAAGAGCACAACAGGGAGATAAGAGAGAGGTGAAATTGGGAATTGGGCAGATAAATGGCAATAACTGGCAGGCAAGCCTAAACGGCTGCCATTTCTGGCCATGTTCAAGATCTGTTGGCTAAGTAACATGAGCCAACTGGTATGACTGGGCTCATACTACCTACACTTGATCTTAGCCAAAAGGCTGAGAAGCGGCCTAGACCAAATAGCAGGGTAATGTAGCTTTTGTTCTAGTGATGAGAGATAAATGGCGGAAAAGCTGTTTAGGACCAGCATTTCAAATCACATTATTCTTTTTCTGTTGTCTTTATTATTTGTATACTCATTCTGTTTCACTTGGTCATGTTCAGGGCACTGAAGTCCCATCCTCTCACCATTAAATATCATATTCATCAATTTCTAAGATTTCTCCAGTCATTGTGTCCTTAAAATTGAAAATGGAAGTTTTACAGCCATTAAATAGTGTTTCTGTGCTTCAACCAAATTATGTCTTGCCTACAGGCATGGATTTAGTTATGGATAAACTTAGGGCAAAAGAGGTGTCCTACAGGAATGGGTTTTAGCATAGCAGAGGGCACAAATCAATGTTACATGGACAAGTTGTCTGCTTAGGCAATGAGCTTTCTCATGCTCTCCTATCCACAACTCAAAAATATACTATGGAGAGCTGACCTACTGAGTTTTGTTAGCGGAAGCATTTGGGTATATGGAAAATCACTGTTGGAATTTTCTAAAATAATTATGGAGGAATAATGTGTCTGTACATATTTTCAGCTACAGTTCCCAGATACAGTTCCCCTCGCCAAGATTCTGGGGGTTGTTATTTCCAAAGTTTGTTTTGTGATCCCTGATTTGCACATTATAGTGACATAGCTAATGAAAATGTTGGAAATCTGGATGATGGTGATGATGGTGATGATGATGATGATGATTATGATGATGATTATTATTATTATTTCTTACTTCACTAGCATGGCACTGGTTTAAGGTGTGATGATTGAACGAATAAGCCCTAATGCAACTTGAATCCAAACTATCTGAAAGACTGTATTCCCTCATACAAATATCCTCTGGCCTTGACATTCTAACGTGAATATGTTCAGAAGAGCTTGGCTGATGGTTGAAGAATCACTTCTTAACATTTGGAAATCCAAAATGTGCTTAATGGCTAATATTAGTATCCCATTGCCAAGGAGAGCCACATAGTCCTCAAATGTCATCAACCTAGAGAAAAGAAAAGAAGTGCATTCCTACTGACTGTAAATGTTCCATTTCAAAAATAAAACCAGTGCCAACATCTATTCATCTTTCTTCAGACGTAGGTGGCCCAGCAGATCCCATTGCACCAACCATTATTATCCCACCACGCAACACCAGCGTAGTATCTGGCACATCAGAAGTGACCCTTGAATGTGTGGCCAATGCAAGGTAAGTCTCTACCTGACTGCCATGCTCTGCAACTGTGTACAACTGCAAAATTTAGCTGCTAGAACTTTGAAGGTGGTCATATGATCAGTTGCAAGCCTGCTTTTCCACGGAGCATCAAATCCATAATACATGCTGTCTCATAGACACCTCCAGAATTGAGCTGTTATTCATGAATGCAAAGCTATGCTCTGGTAAATGGCCTTTTTAGGCCACCCAAAGTCCTCTGCTCAGGGACAACTGTTAGTTTACATGTCAGTGTAGTAGGGAATCATCTCTGGGTTTTAACCCAGAATTTAAAAGAGCTGTCTTTTAAACTCTGATGAATCCCCCAAACTGGTTCAACAACCTGGTTACCTTCTTGAAAGTTTAGATGAAAAAACTAAAAACAGTGATAGTTGTTGAACCATCTCTAGGAGGTAGCTCACTCTCAGAAACATCCATGCACCATCCTCTCCCACCTGGAAGTTTAGATGTCACCAGCCTCTAGTGAGTCTAGATATTCAGGGGCACATGTCACACCATGCAATCTGCAAAGGAAATCCAACCCAATGACCCCAATGAGGGAAAATTCTCTCAACTGGCACCAAAAGTTCATCTTTTTTGCAATCATATGAAAAATTTAATCTCTCCCTCCACCCTCCTTGATCCATGTTGACATTCACTGCATTTACATTTGGTTTAAAATATTTGTTGTGAATTTCCCCTGGACTGCCGAGATATATTTGGGGTCTTGTTTGTTACGTGATGACACTGGCCCCACCTCTCATAGGCTTCTCTGCTAACCAGGCCACTGATCAAGCTGCACATCATCTGGAAGAAGGGCGGTGTCCCTGTGTCCACTGGTATCAGTGACTTTAACCGGCGCCTGACAATTCTCAACCCCTCACTGAGTGACAGTGGCTACTACGAGTGTGAAGCAGTGCTGCGCAGTAGCAGCGTCCCCTCTGTGGTTCGAGGAGCCTACCTCTCTGTGTTGGGTAAGAAGGGCATGGGAGGGGACTGGGTCACCAGCTCTGATGCGCAAGCAGGATCACAGCCCCACCTGTGTACCTGCTGTGGCCATAAGAAGATGCACTCACTCTCTTTCCCAGTCTGTTGCTGAAGTCAAGAAGTTTGTTGTGGTAGACACTGTTAGATCTATAGGGAGAACTAATTAGTACAAAATACACACAGGGAGAAAAGAATCAACAAAATATTTATCTTGGACAAGCTGCACATTCTCAGCCTAAGAGGTGGAGCCCCTGGTGGTGCAATGGATTAAACCCTTGTACCAGCAGGACTGCTGACCTATAGGTCAGTCATTTGAATCCAGGGAGAACAGGTTGCGCTCCCTTTGTCAGCTCCAGCTCCCCATGAGGGGACATGAGAGAAGCCTTTCACAAAGATGATAAAACAACAAACATCCAGGCATCGTCCTTGCTGACGGCCAATTCTATCACACCAGAAGCGACTTGCAGTTTCTCAAGTCGCTCCTGACATGAAAAAAAGCCTAAGAGGTAGGCAAAGGCAAGCTTCCTTTGAATAAATATTTTCAAGAAAATTGCACAAGAGAGTTGTCATCAACTTGAAAGCATGTAATAGCAATATCAGAGTCAAACCATTACGCTTAGTACTATCTCTCCTGATTGACAACCGGTCTCAGGCAGGAGGCGATTCAGCTTGATTCTACATTCTATCTGATTTCTTTAGCCAGAGATTCTAAACACAGAATTTGGGGTCTTCTGTATGCATAATAAGCGTTTTGTTTCTGAGCTATGGCAGTTTCTCAAGTCGCTCCTGACGTCATTATTCATGGATAAGTTCTGCTAACACTTTGGAATGAATGAGTGTTGGTTTCTCCCATGTTTGTCTCCTTCTTACAGAGCCACCTCAGTTTACCAAGGAACCAGAGAGACACATTACAGCTGAGATGGAGAAGGTAGTTCAGATTCCATGCCAGGCCAAAGGTAATTTTTTCAATCTGTTCATTTTATTATGGGTCTTTTTGATCAATTGAGCTTCAAGTGAGGGCATGTGCTCCTTGCAGTTCTAATGCCACCTCTGCTAGAAATACAATTAGAACATGCAAATTTTCCACCCGAATTACATCCTGAAAATTTCAACATAACAAGGGGTTGCAATTACTCTTCCCCACCCCGCTCATGGTCTTCCTTGCCTTTTACACACATTTTAAGGGGGAAAGAACTTTCACATAAAGATTAGCAAATTTCTTCCCCTGTCAAGTTGCAAAGATAACCTTGAAGAAATTATCTGAACACAACAAGTATGACATACTGACATATGCCTGAGTCTCAGACAGTCTTAGACAAGCAGCCCAATGGTAAATGGCAACACTATTCACAGCAGCTGAAATTATGTCAAGGTTTGTGCTCTTTCTGATGGGAGCAGAGAATCTCAGCAAAGAAACGGTGAACTGAAATTGCAAGATACTGGCCTGAGTTTAAGGCTGCTGCAGACATTTTCTAAGAATAGTCTGGCCAGCCTCCAGAGTTCCCAAAGGATACTGCAGAGGATTCAAAATGTATTTATTTATTATTTACTTACATACTTATTTTATAAATTTGCATATATTGCCCTTCAATGAATAATTTCCAGAATACTGAGCAATATAAAAAGATATAGAATACACATTAAAGCAACTGGCATAGTAAAAGCTGCAATAAAAGAGTTAGATGTTGAAAGAGATCTTTGAAGATGTTAAAGGTATGGCATTGGGGAGGATTTAAGTCCTCCCTGGGTATTGGAAAAGAATTAAATCCATTAAAGCAAGAGTGAACAAAGTGAACCCTAGGCTGTATGCAGCCCTGAATTCCTCTTCTGCATCCTTCAGTTTTCACATCCCGGTATATTCCTGCAAGCCCCCATAGATTCCAAAAATTTCAAAATCATTCCTAGGCCCATTTCTGGACCCCAAAACACCAGAAGAAAGCTAAAACCATAGAAGAATAAAACAGTTTTGCTTCCCTGCCCTCCCTAACTACGCAACCCTTTCACGCATATATAAAGGCTGAATAATAGTTGAAAATAAAAATGCAAGTGGCAATACAATGTATAATTTCATTTGAATATTTATTTATTTATTTATTTGCAACATTTCTACCCCACCTTTCTCCAACCTGAAGGGGACTCAAGGCGGCTTACACTTAGTAAACTATTCTATAGTTGACTAAGTGTAAGCCTTCAAATAATGTACAGTTAAAATAAACATTGAAATAGAATTATAACATACATTGAAACAAATCCATCCTGTTTGATCAACAGTAGATATCCTTTGGCCCTCTGGTTTTTCAGGCTGTAGGCTATTCAAATGAAAGTCAAACCTAATTCAAGAAATGTCTTTGCTGGGTATGATTCTTAGTGTACTGGGTTGTAGGAACTCAGTCATATGAAATCCGTTTAGAAGGCAGGGATGCACAAAAGTTAGCTTTGATAAACTGACTACATTAGGCATGGGCAAACTTTTTTTGCCTTGGGGCCACATTGTGGGCTCAACCAAGAGGGCTGGGTTGGGAAGGAGAGGTCCTGTGAGAGGATGAGGCCAGGAGGGGCTGGGGCAGGGCCCAGGTCATCCTCAGGTTGTCCTGCTGGCATAATAATAACAACAACAACAGCAATGGCAACAACAACAACTTTATTTACAACCCACCCTATCTCCCCAAGAGGACTTAGGGTTGCTTGCAGGCCTGTAGTGGGGGGGGGGGGAGGGTTAGGGGTTCAAACCCCTCCCCCTGAAATTTTTCAGGTTAAAAAAAACCCTGGTTTACTCATGAATTTTAACTGGTTAACCAAATCCCCATGCTAAGTCTATGAGATGCAAAAAATTAAGAGTCCCTCCAGAACTGCAAGCACTATCTCAAGCAAATATTGACAATTTATTCACACTGTCATTACTTGCAGCAATAGCTGATGTAGAGAAGCAACCAAGTTGGGGGTGTGTGTGTTGAATGCTCTCATTAAGGAGGCCAGACTTGGTGGAGGTGGTTGACAGGGACGGAGCTGCAAGCTATTGAAGGCTGCTCTGCCCCCTGCTGTGCTCTTTGCTTCAGCGTGAGCTAGGAGGCAGGTTTCAACCCCCCCCCCTGAAATTTTCAAAACTCCCCCTCCCCCCCGAAATTTTCAACCCTCCCTGAATTTTTTTTCTGGCTACGGCCCTGGTTACTTGCCCCATCCTTATATCAGAGGAAAAAGAGGGCTCTCAGCTTCTGCGTGCCTTACTCCCCCATCATTTCTGCATAAGTATGTAGCAGGCCACCATGTCCTTATGCTGAAAGGACAGGAAAAATGAGGAGGGCCTGAGGTAAGCACCCAGGGGGCCACATTTGGCCCCCGGGCCTTCGTTTGCCCATGCCTGGACTACATATATATTAGAGCCCTTTTCCTTTCACTCTGGCCCCATCTACACTGCCATATAATGCATTTTACATTCCATCCTATTTATTATGACTTGTTTTAATTTTTGGTGATTTAAATTGTTGGACTTGTTCTGTGTTTTATTATTATTTATGTTATTGTTTTGTTGTAAGCCGCTATGAGTCTGTTTGGGAGATGGGGCAGGATTCATTCATTCATTCATTTTCATAATGAAGTTTATCTACATTGAACTGCATTATATGGCAGTGTAGACTCATATAATGCAGTTCAATGCAGTTAAACTGCATTATAAGAATGCCTTATATGGCAGTGTAGATGGGGCAACTGACTATGAAACTTCCTCTCCCGCAAGATCAGGCTAGTTCCATCCCTTCTGGCTTTCTGGTGGTTAGTGAAGACAGCTATTTTCCTTTGCCTTTGAATCTGAAAATTCAAATGTGCCTGCTATGGCTTTTTAAAAAAAAAATCTGCCTCTCTCTTTTTAGAGCTATTTTTAGAGAAGTCTGGAGTATGCTATTTCGTTTTTAGTTATTTTGGTAGCATTTTTACCCACAACACATCAATCCCAGGGTCTTAGTGAGTCAAGGGTGATATATGTGTCATAGATAAATGAATGGATAGATAGAAATGTCATCTCTGACCAGGCTTTTTCCCTTTTTCCTTTTGATATTTCAACTAATTCAAGTAGTTTTACAATGCACTTAAAACTTTCAATGAATAAATATTTTGTTTTGCAGGTGTGCCTCCACCTCGTATGTTTTGGTACAAGGATGCAGTGCTACTTGCTGTGGAAAGACTTGCACGTTTCCAGCTCCTTGCCAACGGGAGCCTGCAGATCAGTGGATTAGTGCCAGATGACACAGGCATGTTCCAGTGTTTTGCCCGCAATGCTGCTGGTGAGGTGCAGTCCTCCACATACCTGGCTGTCACCAGTAAGTGTTCAGTAAATGGCTTCATGTGCCTTTAGAGGAAAGCAAGGGAGGGTTGGAAGCTCGTTTCCCTTTTGGTTTGATTGGAGTGTGTCACCATTCACAAACTCAGATGTGGGAGAAGGCAAAAAAGACTAGAATCCTAGAATTATTTATGGGGCCTTCCACTAGATTGTGTTGTCTGTGAGTGGCTGTAGATGAGTGAGAAAGCCAGAAAATGAAATCGAGTTAAAAGCTGTACAAGTCTAATTTGTAGTTACCCTGTAGTGTACCATGGAATGTAGCTGATGCCATGTAAATGGAGCTGCATTGGGCTGAAGAAAAGGAGACAGAATCTTTCATAAGAAGCAATCTTTCAGAAGTTTGATTAACAGGGGGTTTCTTTGTGTTCTAGGGAGAAAAAAAATTAATATATTATGCAGTGATAGCAGACTCATTTGGGGTGGGGCCAGTGTAGTTATTGTTTGAACCCGACATCATTTTGCACTGGTCCGTCTCCTTGGCAATTTCAAATCTGCCGCCCACAACTTTTTGTTTTGTCCATCTCTCCCCCATAATAATAGGCATTGCCCCTAACATAACCAAAGGACCTCTGGACAGCACAGTGATTGATGGAATGGCAGTGGTGCTCAACTGTGAGACCTCAGGGGCTCCCAGGCCAGCTATCACCTGGCAGAAAGGTAATGGTGAGTTAAAAAAACTCTTCCCCTCCCCCCCCCTTTTTTTTTTTAAAAAAAAGCTTTTTGTATCAACCATCTTGGAAGCAGGATCTCACCAATGGGCAGAACACATGCCTTGCATGCTGAAGATACCAGATTAAATCCTTGACTCTTGCTATTTTGGTTTTTAACAAAGGATCTCAAGCCTTTGGCGGTCAAATAAACAATACAGATACCAATGATCAGTCATAGTATAAGGCAACTGTGTATGTTTAATGCCATAATATAGAAGATGTGTTGTCATAATAGTAATTGATGTAGCACTCAGTAGGTATTTTGAACTACAGCTCCCATCCTGACCATCAACCCATTTGGCCATTGTGACTAGGGATATGATGCTTGCATCTGGAGCAGTGGTCCTCAACCTGTGGGTCCCCAGGTGTTTTGGCCTACAACCTCCAGAAATCCCAGCCATTTTACCAGCTGTTAAGATTTCTGGGAGTTGAAAGCCAAAACACATATTGGGAACCACTTCTCTACAGTGTGCTATATTTGTCAAAGCTCCAGAATGCCATAGAAACTATGAACTCACGTTGCCTGTTATCAATGTCAGGCTGACTAACTGGGTTAGATTCCTTGCAGAAAGTCATCTCCTACTTCCACAATCAAAATATTTCATCCTACCTAAAAGTTGAGTTATTTCCAGAATTACGCTCTAATGTAAGAGAAAGGAAATAGAACCTTGAGGGCAAAGGAGCAGTGGTGACTAAGCATCAAAACACTGGAAAAATTGTTGATAGGTACTAGCAGGACTCTCTTTCAGTGGATGGCAACCTTAGTCATCTAACAGCAGTGTCCCAATTCCATTCTTTATGTAGTCAGAACATGGAGATGATGAATGAACAACCTGGTGGAACAGCACTCCTTGATTAAAAACTGTCAAAGAATTACTCATATCTGATATCAGACCATCTGTTCAACATTTGCCATAGTGTGTCATGGCTGTGGGGACCAAAGTGGCAAAAATAGTGGCCCTGGTTTTGGTTCAGTCTGTCCTAGTTATACAGCCTGTGGCCTATTCAAATTCACCTAAGCATTGTTTCCTCACATATCCAGCAAAACTGCAAATGATTGCCACTAGGCTTCTCTTTCTTTGATGAAGGTCCAGTGCTTGCTTTTAAAAGGCAGAGGAAGAGGAGTAGTCCATGTAAAATCTGAGAAATGAACATTTATTTGGAGCATAGTCAGTAAAATATCTAAAGTGAAAGTCTAAGGCAGGGGCTCTCAAACTTTTAAAGCGGAGGGCCAGTTCACTGTGCCTCAGACTGTTGCGGGGCCAGACTATGTTTTGAGAAAAACATGGACATGCACACTGCAGATATATTGTACTGCAAAAAATATGAAAGAACCATACAGTATTTCAAATGATTAACAATTTTAATCAACATAAACTTACCAGTATTTCAATGGGCCTGCTCTTGGCTGATCAGATAGTTAAGTTAATTCAGATTGTTGTTGTTGTTGTGTGACTTGAAGTTGTTTCAGACTTAGGGTGACCCTAAGTCTAAAGTTTAGACCAGGGGCCAAGTAAATGACCTTGGAGGGCTACATCTGGTCCACGGGCCTTAGTTTGAAAACCCCTGTTCTAAAAGATCAGAGGATGTAATGTTTCTGAACTGACCCCAATCTAGCCTTGCTTCCCTAATCCCAATACACTTCAAATTTGACCTAAGTCTCTGTTATGCAAAAACTTAACTTCATGCAAAGATGCTGAGCTCCCTTCATCCCTTCATACCTGTCCATTCCCAGCCAACAAAAAGTCAAATCAAAATGTCCCTTGATTAGTTCTGGAATTGACTATTTTCCCATAGGGCCTCTGAATTCCTAAAGGTATAGGTATAATTAGGATCGATAAACGTATATGAATCATAGAAGTGGAAGAGACTATAAGGGCCATCTAATTTAACCACTTACCATTCAGGAATACACAAACAAATCAGGAATGCAAATCAAAATGAAGAAGGAACCCACCTTAAAACTCCATTTCCTTGTCTTTTAGCCCAGCTTTCTGTTTCTTTTCCAGAGATGGGGGTGAGGGGTATTGTTTAGACAGCAGTGACTGGGAACATTGGCGGCCCAAAAACATCACCTGTCTCTTTCTTGTTCAGGCGAACGAATCCTGGCCAGTGGCTCAATCCAGCTTCCTCGTTTTACACTGCTGGAGTCAGGAAGCCTCCTCATCAGCCCTGCACAGATCTCAGATGCAGGCAGCTACACTTGCCTGGCCACCAACTCCCGTGGAGTCGATGAAGCATCTGCTGAGCTTGTCGTCTGGGGTAAGCTCCCTACATCTCCATCCATCCCTGCTATTAGCCTTCTGCCTTCTTGCTCTGTCCTATGTATATTATTTATTTATTTACTACATTTATATCCCACACTTTTCACCCCAGAAAGGGCACTCAGAGCAGCTCACAAAATGCAGCAATTTGATGCCGTACATATACATAAATAAATACAATAAAAATAAACATATGAACTAAAATTCAAAAACAACAGTCGCTTCTGACACGATTAAAAAATACCATGATGCCAGATTTCATCCAATATTTTAAGTTGCTTTTTCCAGGCATTATCACAACAAATCATTTATGTGTCAGTACAGCTTTTCAGACATGCTAGCATCACTACATGAAGAAGTTCTCATGCTTTCATTTTGTTTTTATTGAAATCTAAATAAAAAATTATTTGAAATAGCTGTAAAAATACCAGTTACTTCTTAAGAAACAAAATTAAAAATGCCATCCCACAAGCCTGAGAGAAAGAGGCATAGATTCATGGAAAACATAGAAACTTTATTCTGCAGATCAGACTGCTGTGCATTCAGATAAGGGACTACTACAGTCTAAAGTCCTTGGTGCATGTGGACTGTGGCCATCAATTTGGTCCTGAGCACAAATCCATTCCTCTTTAAAATAGCTCTCACTTTGTCTAATAAAGCAATTGTAATTAAGTCCTCTGCACTCCCTGTTGAGGTGAATCACTGCCCCCTGCTGTCTAGGAATATCTTGCTTGTTCCCTGGAACAATATGCATTTGCATTGGATGGTTGGTTGGCTAGCTGATGGTCTAGCCTTTCAGCTGTCTCTTAACCTAAATTGAGATCTCAATACATGAAAAGCTTTATCTATACTTGTTTGCAATTACAATTGGGCCTCCACATTTGCGGGATTAAAATTTTGAAGATTTGATTATTTGCAGGTTTGATTTCTATGTTAGTTCGAGGAATCTTTAGAGTCTGCAGGACGACTCTTAGGGCAACTGTGGGGGGCCCCCAGACAGGCTGTTATCCCAGGAGCATCCACATTTAAAAAACGCAGATGTTCCTGAGAGCCTGTCCACACCCACCCCAGAAAGCACGTGCTTTCTGGGATGGGTTTCCAGGTGTTCTTTTGGGATTGGCCTGGGAGAACATCTGAAGACCCTACCCCCCTACCCCTTTTAAAATAAAATAAACTAACCTGGCCTCCATTACAGTGTTGCTGGAGCTCTCCTGGCATGTAGCAATGACTCGGAATAGGCGCAGAATAAACCCACTATTTAGTTAATTCACCACAAACCAGGGTTTCCCTGGTTTCCCTGGTTTGTGGTGAATTTATTTGGTATTGCCCAAAACATTGTCTGCACAGCCCGGGGCTGTCTAGAACCGCTCTGGGTTGTTGTGAGTTTTCTGGGCTGTATGGCTATGTTCCAGAAGCATTCCCTTCTGATGTTTCACCTACATCTATGGCAGGCATCCTCAGAGGTTGTAAGGTCTAGTTTCCAACAAACTTCACAACTTCTGAGGATGCCTGCCATAGATGCAGGTGAAACATCAGGAGGGAATGTTTCTGGAACATGGCCATAAAGCCCAGAAAACTCACAAAAACCCAGTGATTCTGGCCATGAAAGCCTTTGATAATACATCTCAGGGCAACGTCTGCTGGAAGCTGACCATAGTCATATTGAATGACTAAAAATGTCAAGAGAAGTTGTCTCTCAAGTTAAAGAAAACCCCTGTTTTTTTTTTCATGGGTTTTTTTCCCCATTTCAGTATGGGTCTTGTGCCTCTAGCCTCAGTGAAAGTGGGGGACTACTCTATGTCAGTCCTACCATACATTAGCTACTACCAATTTATAGGGACACGACTTTCCTAGTTGTCCAGAGATAGACAGAAACATAGCTTGCAGCTAATGAAAAGGTCCTCTGTGGCGTTGAGCCGACCTTTCATGTAGGAGGGAATTAAATGGATGTCATTTGTTTGATAGTGATAGTCATGCCAATGTGGAAGGGAGACAAAGATGTTTCCCCTGTAGGGTCTATAGCCTGGCTTTGGAGCTGTGGTATTCCACATATTTCCTAGTGATAATAATTTCTGTAAAATTGTGATGTATGAGCATGCATGTTTGTTTGAGTGTTTTGCCTTGTAGGAATGAGGTTAAGCAAAACACCATTTAGCCCATGTTCATAATGTTATCATTCTGTGAAATAAGACAATTCAAATGTGGTCACCTGACAAGCATGTGTGGAACTTCATGCCAGTCTTACCAGAAAGGAAGGTGTCCTCAGATAATTATCCGTTGCAGGCAGAATCGCAGCTATTTGTGTTTCCCTGAGAACTCTCAGCCCAGAGTCTGGCTATGTCTCCACTTTCCGTTCTCTCTGTGTCTACAGCCCGGACTCGCATCACCAATCCACCTCAGGACCAAAGTGTTATCAAAGGCACCAAGGCTTCCATGACTTGTGGAGTGACCCACGACCCCAGTGTAATTGTTCGGTATGTAAGAGTTTCTATTTCATCTAAGTTGAGATAAATGAAAAGGAAGGTGGCGTGCAAAGGGCAGAAGCAATTAAAGGGAAGTGGCAGCCTTTGGCACATGAGATGTGAAATAAAAGGGGAGGAAGAAAGACAATCAAGATTATTAGGGATGGCTGATTTTTCAAGCTGCTGAAAAGCAGTCACCACAGATGGTGATTTCTCCCTGGTCAGTGATAAAAAATACATATATCCCAAGCTCCTTAAACTGCAAATTAATAAATGTTCTGGCCCATAGGCTCTTAATATCTTGACAAATGCAAAGGATAATTTAAGGCAACACTCAGTTCTGATATCTGTTTTCAGCAGCAGAATTTAGCTCTGGAATATTTGAGGTGGTCTAAAAATGTCTTTCCTCTGGGCCTCTCTTGCTAAAGAAAACTAATCTCGCTGACTCTGATAACATGGTTTCAATTTGTAGAAGCTTCCACTTTGGCACCATTCTTGGTATAAATCCTGCGCTTTGGGGAGTGACCAGTCTCTCGGCACCTCTGTTCTCCGGAAACAATCAGAACTGCATGCCGACAAATTCATCTTGGTGTATTACAATATGACTTAGCCAGGAATCTCCTGGCCATTTCTTCACTTGCTTTAAGACCATGGACAGAGAAATATCACATAAAAAAATGATTACGGGCCTGTATTGCCACCTGGTGCCTGGTTTAGGGATGTTGCTGAGACAAAACTCATTGGTCTTGATTAACCTTTTCCTTGGATTCCAACAGTCTTCTTATGACAGACAGGAGATGCTAGTTTGAGAAGGACATGTCTTTGTATGTGTTACTATTATATGCCGTCAAGTTATTTCTGAACTATGGTGACCCTATCATAAGACTTTCTTTCCAAGTTATGTTTAGCAAAGTTTTGCCCATTGCCTTCCTCTGAGGCTGGGAGAGCATGACCTGCTGAGCAGGGATTCAAACCTTGGTCTCCAAAGTCATCATCCTGTGCTCAAACTACTACCCTGCACTGATTCTCTGTATGTGTACCCTGGACCAGTTATACTTTTTAAAAGGGAATTGAATTCTACAACCTGTGTTGGTGCTTGTTTTTTTGTTTTTTTTACACAACATTCTTGGCTTCTACTCATCATGGAAAATGAGAGAGCAGTATACAAGATGTTCATAACTTGTACAGTGACTGTTCCGCTTAACATGTATTCATCACACATTCTCTAATCTATTTTTGCAGCCATAAGGATGGCCCAGTTATTTGTGTTTGTGTTTGTGTGTTTTGGGGGGTTTTTTTAATGAAAGCTGATATTCCCGGGAATTAATTCTGTATCCCAGAAAATATCATGTATTTTAGCATCACAGTTGTGAAATATAGTGATGGAGTGCTTCAAGCACAGATTTCATACTTTTGACTTTGAAAGAACGTGGGTGGTTTTTTTTTTCCCATTGATTTGCCTGCTGAGGAAACCCTGCAGATCTACCACTGAACTCCTATGGTGGAGGTGTTAGAAGATGAGGACCCTCAAAGACTCAGAGGAAATAATTGAGTGCTAAATGAATCACATCATCTGGGGGGAAATGCTTTATGTGGGAGATAGTTTTGGTAAGATAATGCTCTCTTAGATGGAAGGAATTTCATCACATTTGGGATGGGGACTGGGCCATTTTATGTTTAGGATAGGGACTTTTTTCTAACAAGAGGTGAACCAGAAATTACTTCTAGATCCCTTCCTGTCATCAAAAAGGCCTCTACAGCATAAAGTGGATCCCCTGATGGCGCAATGGTTTAAACCCTTGTGCTGGCAGGACTGAAGACTGACAGGTCAAAGGTTCAAATCCGGGGAGGGTATGGATGAGCTCCCTCTGTCAGCTCCAGCTCCCCTTGCAGGGACATGAGAGAAGCCTCCCACAATGGTAGTAAAACATCAAAACATTTGGGCATCTCCTGGGCAATGTCCTTGAAGATGGCCAATTCTCTCACACCAGAAGCAACTTGCAGTTTCTCAAGTCGCTCCTGACACCAGGAAAAAAAAGCATAAAATGGCTTGGGAATGGCAAAAACGTTGTGAAAATTGCCCCATTTGCTCCCTAGACAACATTTGGGATCAAAAAATAATGTATTCAGTTTGGTAGGGTCTATCAGTGGGTGGTTATGGTTGTTATGGTAAGGAAACGGAAAAGACGAAATCTGAAGATTATGCAGTAGAATCCAAAGCAAAAACCAGATAAATGTTTCAGTGTTCAATTGATGTCTGCTTTATTACCAAAAAAAACCCAAACAGGTTTTGGCTCACATTGGGCTTTCTCTGTAATAAAGCAGCCATCTGTTGAGCACTTTGAGATTCTTTTTTCCTGTTGAGTTTCCAGGAAAAACAGAAACAGTTGTAGGCCATGGGCAGAAATATGATACCCATCCCTGGCACATTAGGGAGAAAATTGCCAAACACACACATAAGGTGGCCAAAGAACCACCATTCTAGGAGAAAACTAACACATTCCTGCCCACGTGTGCACTAGAAGAGATGTTAATTTAGCAATATGCAAGCTATCTGTCAGAGAAACTTGAGCATCTTCACTACTGAGCTTTGTATTGAACAACTCCCACAAGAGCATGGCAGCATCCTTAAAAGGCTGTGTTTGGAAGCCATTGCTTTAAATGCGAGAAAGAATAGTTCTAAAGAATGAGGAAATTATAATCACCGATAAGAGCTAAGCAGCTTTTAGTGCCTTGGAGTTTCATTTTAGGAAGGGAACAGTTAGAACTCCATGTTCCACCAGCATCCCAGGGAGGCAGATAGAAATTTGGAAAAGGGGTAACATCTGTCATCCTGTCTTATTTTGCTTTCTTCCTAGGTTCATGTGGGAAAAGGATGGTGCAGCATTGAATGTAGAGAATGTGCCGCGCTTGCGACTGGAAACCACAGGGACTTTACACATTGCTCAAACCTGGTCAGGTGATATTGGCACCTACACCTGTCGAGTGGTGTCAGCTGGAGGCAATGATTCTCGCAATGCTCACCTACGAGTCCGGTAAGGACCACCTCTTGAAGACAGGCATTGGAAATGGCTTCAAATGGGAATAAACCAAACCTGATGCAGAGAAAGCAAAAATATGAGGATTGGGGGCAGGGGCAAAGAAGAGACTGTACACATATGCAAATACAAGTATTCCAAAATCTCAAAAATCTAAAATACTTCTAGTCCCAATCATTTTGGATAAGGGGTACTCGGTCTGTACTCATTTTGGTCTCATTGTTACAGGAATAAACTTGTTGCTGTACCAGAGCAGACTTTATCTTGATCTCTTAGGACCTACAAAGTTTCCCAAAATTTCTCTCTCATACACTTAGAGGATCCAGGTGGTCTCATATTCCAAAATTTTCTACATGACAAACCTGTTGTGTTCAGATACCCCTCACATGAATTCTTGGCTTCATTGGAACATCTTCACTGTGGTTCATTTGTGTGCTATAGGAATGTGTAAAACAAACACTGTGGTTTGGACCACATCATTAAAATGCTCTCTTGAAGTATGGAATCACACCATAATGGAATAGATCCAACACTGATGGCTCTGCTTGTGAATAGCAGCTGGAGTGTGTGAATGATCCAACTTGGAAATCTAGAAATTCTCTGAGACATTATGTCTCTTTGCCTGATACCTGCCTCCTTGGAAAGAACGATTGTTAGGCTCAAATACAAGACCTCTAATACATTGATTCTGTATACTCAATGTGTGATCAAGTCAATCCTATGAAATCCAAAACTACTGCTCATAAAATGTCAATGCAGGAAGTGGACTTGGTCTCCTATGTCTTTCCTCCGCTAACTCCCTTTTCTCAATGAAGTTCTTCTGTCCTAACAACTATTGAGATTAGCTCTTTCTATTCTCTTCCTCATCAGGCAGCTCCCCCATGCACCAGAAAACCCAATTGGCATGCTGAGTGCTATGGAGAAACGTGCCATCAACTTGACGTGGACCAAACCCTTTGATGGGAATAGCCCACTGCTGCGGTACATCCTTGAAGTCTCAGAGAACAGTAAGGCATTGTATCTTCATGATTTACAGAGAGTGTTGAGTACAATCAGAGAAGGCAGCCCTGTAGTCTCGTAGCAGCTACTGGAGATGGGTTGTTGTCCCCTTATAAAGTTCCTGGGAAAGACTGGGTGGGAGCAGAAGGCAAGAATGCATCTGGAGAAATAGGACAGGGTCCTGTTTTCCCTTTGTTGTTTTCCTCAATATGGCTTCTAATGCCCCACCATCACCTCTGTGTCTCATAGATGCTCCCTGGACAGTGCTCATGGCCAGTGTGGACCCTGAAGTTACTTCAGTGCTGGTAAGAGGATTGGTTCCTGCTCGTTCATACCAGTTCCGACTCTGTGCAGTCAATGATGTGGGCAAAGGCCAGTTCAGCAAGGACACCGAGAGGTGAGATGGGCACATCTTGGATGGGAAAGGCTTACTTTGTTGGGGTGTGGGCTGCTAGAATCTGGGTGCTGAAGATGTTATCATGGGGATTTTGCTAGGACATGTTTTGGAGAGACAAAAACCCAGTGTGAAATGAGTCTATTAGTATTTGTTCTGGCTCATATTGATTTGGGATGGAGATAGTTATGGGTACAACAGAGAGGGTATTAGTTGCACATAGCTTTATGGCATGATGGATTGTACAAGAGGAGGAACAGAATTTTGTGGCTCTTCTCAATGGCAGCCCTTGGCTTTATTGTCAGCCATGTATCTGGCCTGTTGAGATACTTGCTAGCATTCTTATATTAAGGCATGGCTCAAAGAAGTTGGATGAACACAGTACACACTTGAGTGTGAACAGTAAGGCATGGTACACACACTGAGAAAGGACTATATGTGTATGTAAAAAAGGAGCAAGAGATTACAGGGGCATGGCTGGGGTTGCCAGTGTCAGGAAAAGACTAATAGACATAGATTTGAGAGTCTAAACAACTCACATCCATCCCTGTAATGTGCCTTTTGTATCATCTTCCCTTTGACAGAGTGTCCCTCCCTGAAGAACCCCCCACAGCACCTCCACAAAATGTTATTGCCAGTGGCCGCACAAACCAGTCCATCATGATACAGTGGCAACCACCACCTGAAAACCACCAGAATGGGATCCTAAAAGGCTACATCATCAGGTGGGTGAGCATGGCAAAAGTTAGATATCCCTACTGACAGGTGAGTAGAGCTTGATACAGAACAGCATCTATTGAAATCAGTCATTGTCTGGGTTGAAAATAAAAAAGTATCAGGTTGCCATATGACCAGTGGATGTATCTATGCTGTTCATGTTGTCTCTTGCCAGATTTTGCCTGGCTGGCTTGCCTGTTGGCTACCAGTTCAGGAACATCACTAATGCTGATGTCAACAATCTGCTGCTTGAAGATCTGATCATTTGGACCAACTATGAGATTGAGGTAGCTGCATACAACAGTGCTGGACTTGGCGTCTACAGTTCCAAAGTCACTGAATGGACTCTCCAGGGGGGTAAGTTGCAACATGACCAGAGGCCATAAGGGGAAACAGAGAGGATGATGGCCCTGGAATAATCTTACTCCACAGGGACCTCTAAAAAGATTGGAAATTGGTAACAATGGGCCAAAAGACAGAATCCTTGTGGGGCAGAATCATAGTGTGCATTGAAAGCTCAGGATGGCAATAGCAGTAGTACAGCACGGAACAGTTTAGATTTGTAGTATTCAAAGGGCATTTATGTAACCAGGTAGATTACTTCTGTTCCAGTGGCCATGCTTCCCATCCACTCATGCTGAGATGCCTCCTTTCAACTTCCCCTCTCACAGTTCCCACCGTGTCCCCTGGTAATGTGCAGGCTGAGGCCACCAACTCCACCGCCATTCGCTTCACCTGGAACCCTCCCAGTCCCCAGTTTGTCAATGGCATCAACCAAGGCTACAAGGTAAGGAGAATGGCTCCTCCCTCCTGACCTTCCGAAAAAAGTAAAAACCTGGCTCTTTGAACAAGCCTTTGGAAATGAAGTGCAATGGACAAATATGGAAATATATAAGTTTGAAACATGGAACAGCTTAGACGATGCTACTGGAAAATGAGATCAACAGGAAGACAGTGACTATTATATGTTTTTAATGGTATTTATATTGTTTTATAATGTTGTTTTAAATGTTTTAATTGTATTTCGTGGACTGTTATGGCATCAAATGGCTGCCAATCTCTAAGCCGCCTTGAGTTGCCTTTGGGCTGGGAAAGGGATAAAAATATTGTAAATAAATAAATAAAGGAGAGAGCGGACATGTTCCTCCTTGAAAGACAGAGCTAAAGGCTTGCACATTGATTAAGCCAAAACACTCCTTGTTTTAATCAATGGACAGAGATGAGACTGTTGTCATAGAGTTTCAGGATTAAATTTTGAATATCAATAAAGAGGGATGGGAATTGGCTGGGAGCCCTTTTACAGGTTGTAAGTAAGTCGTTATTTTATCTCAGAAAGACAAAATGAGTCAGAACTGGCAAAAGAAGTTTCAGGCATCACTTTTAGAAGCCCCCAAGTGGCTCTCTTCCCCCATAAGCAACATTTAAACAGGATGAAAATCTATACCCATTTTCTTATTGCCCAGAAGCTCTGTGGTTTCCTTACCAGGAAGGGTTTAGTGTTCATGCTGTTTCCAATCTGTACTTCTGTCTGTCTCTTTTATTACCTGTTTTAGGGGCATTCATCATTGCATGGGGTTGCTCCTGGGTCAGCCAATTACAGTTGCCTTGGCTGCAAATCTCCCCATACAGGCCTCTTCCAGCCTTTTCAACCTTGCTTGTCACGGCATAGATTTACAAAGGGCGCAGAATCGCTCTAACAGAAAGCATGAAACCACAGAGCCCCTCTTCTCTTCCAACAGCCATTTCTGAGCAATCAAAGGAGTGTGCAAGTCTGGTCACCCCTCCTTCTAAGCAACCATGAAGAAGTCCACAGGGCTGTATTTGCTTTCTTTTCTGTCCTCCCAGTTAGGTACCAAGTACCAATTAAATGATATAATTCCATAGCTAGCGGTTGTATTAGACTGGACCCCTTTATGTGAGCCACATACCTTCATGGCCACTGTGGCCTTTGAATGCATTGTGATAAACTACTGCAGGCATGTGCGCCAAACTGAAATGGCAACTCTGTTCAAAGTGGAAGATTTTAAGTTACTGTCTTGCTTGGCAATGCATCACTATCTTAGATTTAGTCAGCTTGCAGAAGGAAGGCAATCAGGGGTTTTTGACCTCCCATTTCCTAATCTTATGAATATGAATAGTCTTATTGCTGTTTCATAATCTTCCCCTTTTAAAGTAAGTCCTCATTTTTATTTTAAAATGGTTATTGCCAGTTCTTCAAGCTCATCTATTAAAATATATTTACTAAGATAGAATAGTTATATGGGATCCTCGCCTTGTACGCTCAATTTTGAATTGTAATTAATTCAAATTTGCATTAATTAAATTGAATTAAAACATTAAAACTTGTTTCTTAATCTACTCCAAAGAAGTTCAGGAATTTAATTGCTGCCAAATGAGATAACCAACGTTAAGAAGGATACTTAACATACTTATTAAATGCCACTTAGTATTTTTGATTAGTATTTTTGGAGGCCTAATTAGTATCTAATTAACTTGCTATAGGCTATCTTGCACCGTTGCCAATTAAACACCCAAACATCCTTGAATATAGCACCATGACAAAGTAGCTGATTATGCATTGTTATCAGCATCAGTTAATCAGGCAGCTTGTGTTGAATATTGTTTTGGATGGATAAGTACATACACTTATTAAAAACTCAGCTATTCCTTTTTCTTATTAATTGATATTTAATCAACACCAAATAAAGGAGATGATCTAAAATGGAACAAATTAAGCACCAGCAGTCCACCTAAATGCCTTTTAGTTTAAAACAACAATAACAGCTTAGTGTTGTTGTTAACCATTTATAGAGGAGCTCTCTTGACAATCCAGCTTGTAATGCCTTTCTGGTAGGCAAAATTATAGATAAAAAGATAGCTGTATAGGGGTTCCATCCACAGTCCACAGGGGTTACTTTAACATCAAGAAGGGACACTTCAGTTTTCTGACCTTTATAATGTTCTGTAAAATGCATGCAAAAGATTGATGAGCCTCAGTTAAATATTTATGTGGCAGCAAAGCCAAATGAGAAATCTAAATACCCTAAAGTTATCAGATCCTGACTAATCTTGGAAGCTAAGGAGGGCCGGTCCTGGTTAGTCCTGGTTAGCCAACAAATACCAGGTGCTGTAGGCTAGATTTAAGAGGAAGGAACTGTCAAAATCACCTTGTATTCCTTCCCTAAGCAATTAATGATGTCTTTAATAAGTAAATAGACTAGTTGGGGACACAGACAAATGCGTAATTACTGCTGAAATTAGTGGGGTTTAATTCTGATTGGGCATGCACAGAATTTTTCCAAATAGTACTTTACCAAGGAACTGCATTTTACTGAGAAAAATAGAGTAAAGCCATTCCTATTGATTATTTTTCTAAATGCATCATTTTTATGTGTTGTGCTGCTGGGTTCTTAGAGAAAGGATCATACAGTTGGAAGAGAGCGCAAGAGCCATCCAGTCCAACTGCTTGCCATGTAGGAATACACAAAGGTTGAGATTTAAAAATGTAATCAATAAAAGCATAGCACTTTTTTCAAAAGGCATGAATGACAGCCTGCAACTTCTATGAGAGAAAGAGAATTCGGCTTCAAAATATAAATAGTGGGAAACCATGACATCTGATGCTAGATGCAATTGGACTGCTTTTATCTGAACTTTCTTTTTAATTGGGTTCTCATATTGGCCAGTCATACAAATTCAGTTCTTGCAGGGCTCTGAGGAATTAAATATCTCTCAATGGAAGGCCAGGTCTTTGCCTCTTTGTATACACTCTGCTTCACAGAAGCCTTTAATCCCAGCAAGTAGCTTCTGCAGGCCTTTGAAGAGGCACAAATGAAGAGAAAATATCAGAGGAACTGGAAGCCATAGAAGAAGATTGTTTCATCCCCACAGACCTCTCAAGCAACCCTTTGAGAAATAGTGTCCTATGGATGGAGGCCCAAATCATCAAAGGTGCTTACACAGATGTCAACTCAAGCAGCATCCAGGAACGATCAGCGGTTGCATTCATATCTAAACTGCTGGTCTTAGCCAAGGATGGGAGGACCAATAGGGATTTTTGCCACAAGTTTGAGCCCTAAGCTCCAGGAAATCCAGCTCTAGTCCCCAACCCAACAAAAGCTGATTCCTACAAGAATGAATCTAATTAAACATTGACTCTACTCCAAATACTATAGGAATTTTGCTATAGTATTTATAGTATTTTGCTTCAATTTTAGGGCTGAATTTAGTTATTAGCAGTCAAAAGACTATAAAATACAGGAATGCTTTTTGCATTCCCCAGATTTCCTTCTACCAGTTTTGTTGTTGTTGGTGGTGGTGGTGGTGGTGGTGGTGGTGTTATTGGGACTTTTTTGTTTTTGTTTTGTTTGTTTGTTTTTGTTTTCTTTTGTTGGGGATTTTTTGCTGGTGGGTTGATTCCCTGGATTCTGCCTCAGCCTGCATGCCCTTGGATGCTGGTTCCCATGTTTCCACTTTAGTTCCGCTTGGAAATACCTAACAAGGAGATGGCTCACACGTTTGTAGTGTCAGAAGGGGAGGCAAGGAAGCATCTAGTTTCGCCTCCAACAACACAGTAATCCACACCAAAAGCATCCTTGGCAGATACCCTAGAGGCTCTTTCCCTGCCTTTTTTGCATCTAGCCTGACAACTACTATGAACAGAATCCTACCAAGACAGGCTGAATGAGAATCTAACTTTTTCAGCATCTACTGTGCCTTGTGAGCAATGAAGCAGTAAAAAGAGGCAAACAGGGCCTTACATCTCTGCTACAGCACTTGTAGGTGCTAAGCATTTGCTTCTCTTATCAGCCAAGGCCAGGATAACTGCTACAGGTGGGCGAAGACAGAAGGGCCCTGGGAACTTGAAAGATGATGAGTCAGTTCCCTTTAGGATTCCCATTCTCTACCTCAGAACTGCACATTATGCCAGAGAAAACATGGCATAATGGGTGGATTTAAGCCAGACGTTTTTCAAAACCCCTGTTGAGAATTAGAATCTAACATTCTTTTGAGTTTGTCTTTGCTGGACAACACTATGGACAACAAAAGAATGTATGAATATGAAAAACTCGACATCTGGTTGCTAAAAAAAGTAATATGGTGACTCTAATTAAAAGTAAAATGGTGACACTAACTACACCAGCAGCTCTAATTTGCTCTGTAGAATAAGAATAGTTACTGGGATCATTGAATACAAAATCATCTAATAATCTTGTATCTTCCTTTCTTTTTTTCCCCCCTACCATACAATGTGTTTTTTAGTTTAGAAAAGATTCCTGAACTTGGACAAATCCAATATGTGGGTCAGGTTCACTTGTCAGTTGCCTCTCAGCATTTTCTGTAATCACTGGGTTGCAGAAGATCTCTCAAAAACAAAGAACCTAAGAGTGCTTTGTCTTTTTAAAGGCACACACACACAGAGAGAGAGAGAGAGAGAGAAATACTCTATTGCTGTTGCCAACCAAGACATCTGTTGTGTTATATAGTTTCACAGAATGCCAGGCAAATTTGGATCTAGCCCACCCCTCTCCCAAAAAAGGCGGAAATACTGTCATTGCCATTGAGAAATAGATATCCCACCTGGTCCACTCAGTCAGGATGTGTCCATATGTGTGTCCATATGTGGTGCCACTTCACCTATAAGTACACAAAGCAAAGGAGGAAAATGATAATATGAGTCCCATGCAACCACTAAAGGGGTTAGAAAGCAAGAGTTAGGACTTCATTGATCCAATATTGGGAAATGGGGAAAACATGGTGCTACCCATCTTTTTACATGCCTTGATCAAAACAGTTACATCAGGGCCAAAAAGAAGGGGACAACCTGGGATTAAAACCCCTGAGAGCTGTCATGCAACAGAACTCCCTAACACTTTTTTAAATATTGCTGTCTATTGTAATAAATGAAAAACAAACTTCTCATGGCAGGTCCATGGCCAGTGCAAAGCTATGTCATTGATAGGGGCACACTCCAACAGAGCATGAGGTACAACCCCTATGCTACCACAATCCCACACATTTTCCCGTATTAGCTTTTCTACTGATGTGTTCACCATTTCAGCAGTGTAGTTTGTATTTTTCTAATGGAACTGTTTTTGTTATATTCTATAGTTATTTATGTTGTGGTATCGTGTTTTGATCACTGGATTATGACTCTGGTGACCAATGTTCAAATCTCCACTTGGCAATGGAAAGCACTGGTGATCTTTGGCCAGTCACCAGTAGTTTCCCATCCTTGGGTGAAGGCAAGAGTAAACCTCCTCTGAACAAATTTTGTCAAGAAAATCCCATTATGGCTTCACTGTAGAGTTTTAATAGATTAGAAATGTGAAGACATACAACAACAAGTAGCCTTTAGTTGTTTGCAAAACCGTGATATAAGATTGTTCTCTTTAAGAGCTAATGTCTCCCTCCAGATAGTGAGAAAAATCAGCTTGGCTAAGTGTGTCTAAAGGAAAATGATTTTTTTTTAGAAGCACTCTCTCAAGTGCCCATCTACTGAAGCTACTGGCACTAAAGGCTCTAGCAGTAACAGATAACATATTTACCAACTGTGCCTCTCTAAATGAGTGATACAAGATCATTCAATTGTATAGCATTTCTGAAGCTAAGCAGGTGCAGATCTGAACCCATGTCTAAAGGGAAGAAACACTGACAGCCTCTCTGCAACCTGCTATGAGCTTTTCAAAGTTAAGGAGGAAGAGGAATGAAAACAATACCCTTCAGACTTCCCTAGATCTCAGTTAATTAACTGGTATGGTTTGCCAAGGTATACAATCAATTCTTTGCCACTAGAGAGTTCCTAAATCAACTCCAGTGTTTTCTCTGTTCCTGCCACACTCTGTTACTGGCAGGTTCAGGACTTCATTGAACTTCTCCTACTTCTACTAGGATGATGCTTAAAGGAATGTAACAATGAGCTTTTTGTTTTGACCGTGAAACTGAGGGGCAATTTGAAAGGGTATCAACACCTATACAAACAAGACTGAGCTGAAACTATTTTCATTTTAATCCATGCTGAGATATTTTTGCCAAAGAAAATATTCCAGTTACTGCTCATGTATATAAATCTTTCTGGTGCATACTTTAATGCCCACATGTGTAATTGTATCAAATCCCTGACTTGTCCTCAGTGGTTTCTAATAGGTTTCTCCATCCTGATTGAACCATGATATTATTTATTTTCCATTAGCTGATTGCCTGGGAACCAGCACAAGAAGAAGACATGACTGTGGCAACAGTGAGGCCTAATTTCCAAGATAATATCCATGTGGGCTACATCTCAGGCCTCAAGAAGTTCACTGAATATTTTACATCAGTGCTATGCTTCACCACACCAGGCGACGGACCCCGCAGCCCACCGCAGCTGGTGCGCACCCATGAGGATGGTACGGCCCTTCCCTTTGGAGCTGGGCACAGGCACTGCTCTGGGGTTCCTGTATGTTCATTAAACTGTGGGTCCATAGATACCTTACCCATTGATCAACATGAGTTAAAAACCATCTTCCTCAATGGAAGTCCGAGTATGTTGCTGCCTCAGTTTTAGAATCTGACACTTCATTACTAAACCCCTCTGAAGGCCCTTTGACTCCATCTGGGCTGTGGCTATGGCAGTCAACCTTTCACCCAACCCCGGAGGGCCTTTGTATGTGTTTCCGTGCGAAGACCTGGTGACAAGCAAATTCCCTTTTTGATTGTCTTAAGGAAGTCTTGAATTGTTTGTTCTATTGTAACTTTCTGGGTGGGTGGTTGGTTGTTTGTTTGACTAGTTCCGGGTCCAGTGGGCCACCTCAGCTTCAACGAGATCCTGGACACATCTCTGAAGGTCAGCTGGCAAGAGCCCCTAGAAAAGAATGGCATTCTAACAGGTCAGAAACATTTTCATATGGAATGGATTTCATTGTACTTTATATTTTTGTTGTTATTGTAAGCTTCCTTAGAGATAATTTGTCGGGATGTCTACCCAAGCAATATAATTCAGTTGCAATTCAAGGCCCTTCCACACACCGCTATATCCCAAAAAATCAAGGCAGAAAATCCCACATTATCTGAGTGCAGGCTTAGATAACCCAGTTCAAAGCAAATATTGTGGGATTTTCTACCTTGACATTATGGGATATAGGGCTGTGTGGAAGGGCCCTCAGGGTATGCTGCCTCAGACCTGTCCTGGACCCCCTTCCCCTTAGCACCTCTCTGACATTAATGGTGGAAGGGCAAATCAGGACCCTCACAATTGAAAAGGCAAAATAAACTGTCTCCCTCATTGGGACCACCATAGTACCACTACAATCTTCCCTGTAAATCACCTTCACAGCAGAGCCCCACTTTCAAAGCCCAAGTGAATTCTTCTCACCATTGCTCTCATGGCTGGGCACCTTGTTCCAAACTTAAAGCAACAAGGAAAACTTTAAATACCAGAATCATGATTTCTGTTTGTCAAATGCTTCCAGTGTTTAGTGAGCAGATTTCATTGAAAAAGCAGGAGCACTAAGGAAATATATAACAGATTCGCCTTAGGTTTAGATTGATTTCTGAAATGTGCAAAATGAAAGTTGCATAATTCTGTCTGTAAATGTTTGGGCTTCTTTTTAGGCTACCGGATCTCTTGGGAGGAATACAACCGCACAAATACACGTGTGACGCATTATCTGCCCAATGTAACCCTTGAATACCGTGTCACTGGCCTCACAGCCCTCACCACGTACACCATTGAAGTGGCATCCATGACTTCAAAGGGACAAGGACAACTTTCCTCATCCACTATTTCCTCTGGAGTTCCACCAGGTCAGTTTTGCTTAAAGGCCCTGCTAGCCACAAAGCTTAAGGGATGGTAACCTGTTACAATGGAAGCTCCTGCTGTAGAAACAACTGTGAAGGATTGGGTTACTGTGAGTTTTCAGGACTGTATGGCCCTGTTTCAGAAGCATCCTCTCCTGACGTTTCACCCACATATATGGCAGGTATCTCAGTGGTTGTGAATTCTGTTGGAAACTAGGTCATGAAAGCCTTCGACAACAAAATATGAAGGATGGTTTTGTTTTATTGGTTGGTTGAAATTTTTATAGCCTCACACTCTATCCAAAGATTTCAAAGGAGCTTAACTGTTTACTTCATACAATGAAGTAAATAGTTTTAAACAATCCAAAATAGAGAGAATAAAGACTAAAACATTTTAAGCACCCCCCCATGCACAAATATGAACAAAATCTATCGTCCCCTAAAGCTTTAGTAAGCAGCCATGTTAACACCAAACTCAATAGACATAATATAAATTGGAAACACAGATGTCCCTTGCTAAATAGTACAGCATATGCAGGATTGCATCACAAGTCCATGAAAATGGACAGACAGGAAGCTAAAATATAAAGCACTATGTGAGAGGAGAACTCAGTTCAAATCATAAGATGTTTTATTCAGGAATCAAGCAAAGTACACTTCCCTGCTGTGTTGGCCAATTGTGGGGGGGGGGGGTGGCACATTGACTTTCCCTCTCTTTTGATTGGACTAGTTTTTTTAAAAGGGGGGATTACAAAAGTAATCCCCCCCTCCCAAAAAAAACCTAGTTTTTGGGACAATTGTACAAAAATTGCTGTGAAAAAGACTGTGACTCATAATTCAAGTCAAGAGCTCCTAACTGTGTGAGTCTATTGGAATGAAAACAGAAAACAATCTTATTATACATTAAAAGGCTACGTAATTTATTGCAATAAATTTTGTAGACTAGGATGCTTGCTTTTTGTTCTTTTTATTTTTCTGAATTATCAGTTTCAATAATACAATTGTCACTGTCAATATTTCAGATTTCCCTCTTACTTCCTTCTCTACAATCACATCTCCTGTCATGTATATACTTGTTATTCCAGTTAGCACTTCATACATCGGATGAAATGGACTATAATCCATGCAATCTCATGCTAAATTTATTGAATTGTAATATAACACAAGATTCTTCTAGTTTTAACGCATGGCAACTAACCTAAACCATCAATTCTGTTTTAGCTCAGTTTACACATGTTGTGAAACCCAGTGTCTTGCAGCTATCTTTTGGGCTTATAGGCTGATGGTGCTACTGTAAAGAAATTAAATCTCTGCAATTACAGATTGCATTCCTTATTACCTCAGATTTGCTGCTTAAATGTGAAATCAAACCTAAGGTTGAAGGAAAACAAGGGCAGTTGATTTCAGAGAAGCTTCTTCTAATCTGGTGGGAGAGACATAGTTCTGATTCTGAGTGCCCATATTCATTATTTCCAAGGAGAATGTTCCCATCTACCTTAGCTGTACCATGAAGAGGTTTTTATTTTAAGAAACACTGGGCAAATAAAGCACTACTTGCCATAGCTTTTCAAGGCTGGGTATGCAACTCCCTGTGAGACACGTCTGACATGATCCCAATATGGATCTTACACACTCTAAATCTTTCATATACATCTATCCTGCTGCTTCCATAACCTTCAACCCCCAAGCTTTCGTGCACCAAATTGAGCTGCTTTTAGGAGTACTGAGGGCAACATTTCTACGGAGGAATTTGTGCCTAGCTTTTCAAGTCCTTGGAACTGAATTTTGAAGACACGCTTTCTTGAACAGATAGTTTTCCATATTTGATTTAATTCCGTTTGGCAAAGTCATAGTTCACTCAGACAATCTCAATTAGTTTCAATATTTGTCCTTTTGAGTAATTCAATTAATTCAAGTTTGGCTTTCATTCATCCAGGCACATAATATACTCCTCAAAATCTGACAACAAGCAACGACTCACAAGGCTGCGGCATTATTACATTAACAAACATCCAAGTAATGAATAAGAAATTACAGAAAACTCTGTCATCTCTCCTTATGACCTTCATGAGATGAGAGTGCTGTGTTTGATGAATATTTGAATCTTGTCAAATATTTGTTTGAGACCTGCACTATTCTCAGCCCTAATCCAGGGTTCCAAAAGTCTTACAATGCATCATTAATAAGTCACTAAATTGCTGCTGAGGATTCTGCTATTTTTCAGTTCCTTGCTTGGCTTGCTGAGTGGGATTGGTTTATTTAATTTGGTGGGGGGGGGGCAGTGTGGAAGGTTTGGAGTTATTCCGTTTTTATCATAAAATGTTTAGAAACTCTTAGGTCTATATCCCTAAGGGAAGAAGAATCCTTTGCACTGGCCAATACATATTTTGATGCCTCAAATGTTAGCCCTGAGTATATTTGAGTTGCGGGTTCAAAAAATAGCAACAGTTTCCCCCTACCAGCTCAAGTTTTGGAGATACTGAACATATGCAATACACCAGTCATCTTCTGTTCACCCATAGAAAATCATAATTATATCTAAAAAACTAGAGCTGATGCAGTCTATCCAGTGCAATTTTCTGAATCAGTGCCCCAAATAACCACAGGAATAGAGATCTAAAAACCAGGGCACCAATATATATATAGATAGATAGATAGATAGATAGATAGTTTGGCTGTGTTATCTTTGGATCTGTGTGATTTATAACCAAAGTTTGCAGATGAAAAGGATGCTTATTCATGCTATATCTGATCCAGCATTCTGTCACTCTTAGTAGTCAAATGACTCAGGAAAGTCCATGAAAAGGACGTAAAGACAAAGCTTGTCTTCACTTGCAACTAGGCTTGCCAAGGAGAAAACTAAAGAGGGCTGCTGTACCCACTGAAAGTACCCATTCTGTACAATCTTTAAAGGTACAAGAACCCTCTTTAGTTTTCAGTCTGGCAAACATGCATGACAGCTATTGTGCAGAAATATACGGCCTGTGTTCCTATAGTCAACATGACTTGTGGCTGTTGACAGTCTTATCCACCACAAGTTTGTCTAATCCCCTTCAAAATGCATCTTTGAGAACACAAGAACAAGATGCTTCCTCACCCATCCTTTTTTTCTCAAAGATTTACACACTCAAGCTGTTTTTCCCCATCTATTCTGTAGATCAATAATAGCTGCGAGGCGGAAGAGAGGCTATACAGAACAGAGACACAGCTCGATTACGTACCTGCTTCCCTGCTGTGCTACTTGGCTCATATTCATCATCCCCTGAAGCTGCTTTTACTTTGTAAAGCAGCCTTCATGGTTTTGTTACACATATTTCCTTGATCAGGTTGCCTCCAGATGTTTTGAATCAATCCAACCCACCCCTGTTCATGAGTATGCAAGCTGGAGTGCTGGAAATTGTAGTCCAACACATTGATTTTTAGATGACGAAAGGCTGTCAAATGTTGTCAAGTCTATGACAATTATTCAAAGTGACACATACCAATTTTAACAGTGTGGCTATTAGAGGAATTAGAAGAATTCCCAATTTGCTTGACCACTTTTTTATATATAGGACTTTCCCTTAGTGGCCCTAAAATTTCAAGAAAATAGATATATGAACCCATTTTGGAGTTTTTCTGTTTTTATTATTATTTCTGAAGCTTCAGTGAGAACTATAACTGTAAATTGAGCTTCTTCGGGTATATGAAATATTTGCACTAAGGTTCAATGCCCCTACCTAGGAATAAAAGCAAAACCTTTCTGGTTGCAATTGCTGAGACTGATGAGAATGTCTTTCCCAAAGGAGTAATGTTTTCCTTCAACTGTAGATTGTAGCACCTGTAGTTTCCTTGATTTTATGTTAGCTGCCTTTTGTTTTTATACTAATACTTTTGATATAGTATCTATTACTGTCTGCTTTAGTCACACTACAGTTTGCATAGTAAAGCAGTGTGTGTTTGAATGTGCCTTCACCATGGCCTGTTGAATTGTATGACTCCATGAATGTATAGGATTTTCTTGGGCAAGTAATACTCAGAGGTAATTTTGCCAGTTTCTTCCTCTGACATATAGGCTACAGTACCTGACACTCTCTTGCGGCCTCCTATCCAAGTATTTGCCAGGGTTCACTCTTCTTAGCAGCCAAGATCAGAGGGGATCTTGTACCTTTGGGACATTGAGGCCTCTTATGAAATTAGTTTACAAAAACAAACTTCCTTTTCAGGACAGGCTTTTGGCGCAAGGCCTTTCAGTGAAGAACATTGAATTCCAGGGTCAGTGGGCCTCATCTTTACACTGCAGATAACTGAGTTGCTTCTCTATTTGTAGAACTTCCTGGGGCTCCTGCCAACCTGGGCATCTCCAACATTGGTCCCCGCTCAGTCACACTACAGTTCCGTCCTGGTTATGATGGCAAAACATCCATTTCCAGGTGGCAGGTAGAGGCACAGGTAAGCCTGTGGCTGGTTGATTGACCTAACAGTGGAAGAAGTAAAACTGAAGTTATGGGTAAAATGTGCAGCCTCTGATTCTCTGTTCAGAATAAGATGCATACACCAAATTTGAATGTGTTTTCAAAATGCAAAGAGGCTTAAATACTTGAAAAATTGCAGAACCTGTAGAAAGAAGAGAATATAGGATCGAATAAAAAGAAAGTAGTAGAAGATAATGGAAAATAGAAGCTGTGTTTAGACTGTGTTTAATCAGCTGTTCTTTAGAATCTGATGTACATCCAGATTTGGCATGCTGCGTATTTCACTTAGATGATGGTGATGATAATGATGATGGTGGTGGTAGTGATGATGATGATGATAATGGTGATGATGATGTGGTGGGGATTTATTTTCCCAGTTTTTCTGCAGCAACATGTATTCTGCCTGGTGTAATCTCGAATGCTGTAGGAAGGCAGAAGTTATTCTTACCAACACATTTCAGCATATTTCTATGAAATCCTCTTAAGTAAAATGTATTAAATGGAGAATTATCTTCTGTATTTGTATATATTAGCTGAGAAATGCCAGGCGTATTGCTTTTTGGGTGTTGTTTTGCTGCAGTAGATCAGTAAACAGTAATGATAACATCGCAGATATTTGACATCTCTAAAGTGATGGGATTTCTATGATTGTTTGTTTTTAATTTACTCAAGTATTTATTCATGTTGTGAAAATATCAGGCACAAGTTGTCCTGCTTTTCAATTTCTAAAAACTCTTCAAGGTTGCTAGTTCATTTTTACCAACTGTGTGTATATGGGAAGGGGGGAGCAGTGCTGCTTGCCCCAATCCTGCCCATTGCTTTGCTTACCTTCCAGGTGGGTCAGACTGGTGAGACTGAAGAGTGGACCCTGATCCACCAATTGTCTAATGAGCCAGATATCCGTTCCATGGAGGTGCCCAACCTTAATCCTTACACATACTACAGGTGAGTGTGGTTCAAGGAAAGCGGTGGGGAGTGACCTCATTCACAAAACCTTCAAAACTGAGGGGTGTTTTGAAGGCCTCATAAATTAGGCCACTTGGGAACCACATGGAACAGAGCCTAGGGGGGTGGGCAGAGACCCTGAGGGCTTCCTAGAAGGCAGAATCCATAGTTAAGCAGAAGGAATGACTGGGTCACCAGCTGGGAGCACCTACTCCTTCTCTGGATGCCATGGAGCACTGAGATGACTGTCACCATCAAGAATAGCCTCTTTGTACCCCTCCACCATCCAGCCTCTGAGGACTAGGGTTCTATGGGCCTTTTCATGCAGGTGGGTTTATGTGTGTGATTCTAATGCACCATTTAATCTAATGCGCACCTCAATTTTGGCAATGTAATTTAGCCAAAAAAAAGATAAGAATTAGACTGAGTAAACATGGTTTTAAAAGGTATACCCATGTGATTTTTCAATTAGGAATTTTAAAATTATGAATGTATTGTTTTTAATATGGATGCTTTTTAAATTTGCCCTCTTTTAACTGATTTTTTTAATGGTGTTAATGTTTTTAACTGTGTTATGTGCCCATTTTTAGTATTTTAATTTGTTGTTCCTCACCACAATCCAGAGAGAGAGATAATTAAAAAAATATTATCATTATGTTTGTTGAAAGTAGTTTTCAATTACATTGAGAATTTGTAAGGAATGTTCCTTGTTACTCTTCTGTGACAAATAACTAAATTGGTTTGTTTTTTTAGTTTTTCAGTTACTTTAAAACACACACACATACACACTCTGTTTCTGTCCACGTTTTCATGGCCTCAGTCCTCACAATAGAAAACAAAGCAGTAGCAGGAAGTAGCACATGAACCTTGTGGTCTTCCTGCTTCACAGCCTGAAAATCATAAAAAATAACATACCACAAAAATGAAATGAATTAAAAGATGCACATTGTTTCTACATACTCCCAAGCACTGAATTATCCATCTGTTTTCTCATTACCAGCTTCCGCATGCGACAGGTGAATATCGTGGGCACTAGCCCACCCAGCCTGCCTTCCCGCAAGATCCAGACGTTGCAGGCGCCACCTGACATATCTCCTGCCAATATCACATTGCGAACAGCCAGCGAAACCAGCCTCTGGCTGCGATGGATGGTGAGAAGTGGTATAAGGGGCACTGATGGCCAAAGTTGGGTGAGGGGTGGGGTTACATGAAAACAGGGAGCAAATTGCATTGTGCATCTATGCTGTAGGAATAATGTAGTTTGATAGCACTTTAACTATCATGGCTCAGGGAGTTGTAGTTCGGTGAGACATCAGCTCTTGTTAGCAGAGAAGTCTAAAAACCACTAAAGTTACAACTCTCATGATTAAGCCATAGCAATTAAGGTGGTGTCAAAACTGCATTAATTCTGCAGTGTACATCCACACACAGTTACCCTGATGTTTGTGAAGTAGCAAGCCCATTAAATTTTCTTAAGGAGAATCTGAAATCAAGGCGTTTGGAGGGAGTCAGTGAGGCTAACAGTTCCAGTGAAGACTAGATTAGCCATTGGGCATGGATATAAGTTGAGAAGGTGTATGCAAAAGACAGGAACATTCTTTCCTCATCTTTCAACTAGTCTAGGCCTCCTCAGAGGGAGGACAACTGATGCTCTGCAAAAGCAAGCTCTGGGACACTAACTGTGTCAAGACAGGCACCTTTTTGAATCAGTGGATTTCCTCAGACTTCGGTTTCTTCAGAGGAGAAACCCATGAACAACATTTCCTGCTGCTGTGAGTAGAAAGAGCAGTATTACTAAATTCTTGTCACAGAAAGAGGTGGCTCTATATTCAACATTAAACAAAATATGGTGGTGGAAGTGTGATTCTTCTCCTTCTTCCTTCTGTTCTTGTGTTCTTGTGCCATCTTCTGGATCTATCTCAAATCTGGAACCAATATCAGAAACTTGCTGCATGTTCTGTTGTTTCTGCAGTGATTTTCAGGAGTTGTAACCCGTGGCAGATGCGTATAAACTATGGGGTTCAGAATGGCTTCTGTTCTGTATAACACCCTACTTTGATATAGCAATTTGTTTTTCAGCCTCAGTATTGAAAAATAAATACGTAAACAAATGAACAAACAATTAAATGTCTTTTTTAAAAGAAAAGAAAGAACAAGACAAAATTGCTTTTTCCAATCTTAGGATTTTTTTACACAGTTGTTTGTTCATTTAAATTTTTGCATTCTTATTTTTCCATCTGAAGAAAGCTGACAATTTTCACCATAGCTTACAATGTATAAATTTCCAGTGGATACTAGATTAGCTAAGTTTGGGAAGATATAACATCTTTAGGAGAGAACGCATTTTGGGAAAAGATAGGTTGGAGACCATCAAAAGTGCTCTCTTTGTTTCCCCAGCCCCTGCCAGAGACGGAGTACAATGGCAGCCCCGAGTCTGTAGGCTACCGGTTGCGCTACTCACGCTTAGATGGCCGTAGTCGCACAATGACCAACACCATCCATGACCGCATGGAACGTGAATTCACCATTGAGGACCTGGAAGAATGGACTGAGTACCGAGTCCAGGTGCAGGCCTTCAATGCCATTGGGCCTGGGCCATGGAGTCAGACCGTGGTGGGGCGAACCCGGGAGTCAGGTACCCTCTCCACTCCAGCCTTGTCACTCACCTTAAGGCAGTCTGGCAGACCTCTCACTGCCTGCTGGCCTATCTGGAAGTTTTCATGTGAACCTTTGGACTTTTAGAGATTCAGTTCAGTTGAGTGACTTAGGTGTCACCCTTATGTTCTTCCCTTTCTTTACACAGTGCCTTCATCAGGGCCCACCAACATCTCAGCCCTGGCAACTACATCCACTTCTATGCTGGTGCGATGGAATGATATCCCCGAGGGTGACCGAAATGGACTTGTACTGGGCTACAAGGTGGGTATTGGAAACAGTGGCCCCCTTCCCTAGCAAGTAAACTACTTTGTTACACCATTCTCCATGCACCTGAAGTGTCCTCCCATCCTATACATAGTCTCAGTAGCTTCCTCTGCCTCTTGGTCTATACCTGATGACCCACTGGGATCCCTGTCATCCACTTTGTCCTTTGTCCTAAGGGTGTTTGAGGAATTCTGTCTGTAAATTCTGATGGAAACTAACCTCAATAATAGCTCCTTAATTAATCAAATTAGACTAATACTATTTGCCTGTAGCCCAGTCTCATGCCTCAACCACTGTCAAAATGTCTTAATTTCTGGCACTTTATCTTGCAGACCAGATTTTCAGGAAATAATGCCTTCCACTCACTTTATTTGTTTATTTATTTATTTACTTTATTTATACCCCACCTTTCTCACCCCGAAGGGGACTCAAAGTGGATTACAAACTCCAGCAAAAATTCAGTGCCACATCATAGACACAACAATAACACATGCAATATCAAACTATAAAACAGTTAAAACATATCAACAGTTAGATCATATAAAAACAATAAAACAGATTAAAAACAAAGTTTTGGAATTCCCGGAGAAGGAAAACCCAGTGCTTCTCCTATCTTTGCTAGTTATAATTTGCATCACTCTTCTTCTTTTAGGTCATGTATAAAGAAAAGGATTCAGATGCCAGGGCCCAGTTCTGGTTAGTGGAAGGCAATGCCTCACGGAGTGCCCAGCTGATAGGCTTGGGCAAGTATGTGCTGTATGAGATCCGGGTGCTGGCTTTCACCCGCATTGGTGATGGTGTCCCCAGTAATCCACCCATCCTTGAGCGCACTCTGGATGATGGTAGGTGTCCACCAACCTCCTGTCTACTGGCTAGAATTATCATATGAAAAAAGAATGGTAGAAAACAAAGGAAAACATCTCAGGGGAAAATTTAAAAAAAACTTGTTATTTTTGTGTACCTTCAAGTCATTTCTGACTTATAGTGAACCTAAAGTGAAGCTATCATGGAGTTTTCTTGGCAATATTTATTCAGAAGGTGGTTTCCTTGCCTTCCTCTGAGTGACTTGCACAAGGTCATCCAGTTGGTTTTCATCACCAAACAGGGATTTGAACCGTGGTCTTCAGTGTCTTAGTCCAACTCTTAAATCATCATACTACACTGGCTCATAACAAAGTTGCCTGAAAAATGTTTAAAGTCAATGCAAATGAAAGGAAAAAAATACTGATAAAACAACTGTTTTTGTTGGAGGCTAAAATAATCACAAATGATACTGGTAATGCTTGGCATATTTAGAAGATTGACATGCACTTAAAGTGCTTTTTGATTGTATTGTTGCATTTTTACAGCAAATCTCTATGCCAGATCAGTATTATTTTATCCAAATGATAGATAGGTTCAGATTTCATGAGAAAGGTAAAATTTGGATAAGGAAACATCTAACTAGTTATGCTTTACTATGTCTGTATACTACACTTCTGACCTCTGTGAATCAAGAATGTGACACATGTAGACTTCAGCTTAATTTCATAGGTTGACAAGCCATTCAGATCTACAATACGAGCAATATGTTTTGCAGCCTCCCAAAGATGGGGAAGAGAAAGAGAAGAGGATGGGAGTGTTGGAAGGAAAGAAACAGTTCTGCCCAGTTTGAATTCTGGCTGAGCCTACGTCTTGCAAATTACCCACTCATCCCTAGAGGAATTGTGACTTAGGCCCCTTCCACACAACTGAATAAAATCCCACATCTGCTTTGCACTGGAATATATGGCAGTGTGGACTTAGATACTGTGGGATTTAGATACTTAGATACTGTGGGATTTTCTGCCTTGATACTCTGGGTTATATGACTGTGTGGAAGGGTCCTTGGTTTTCGTATTCCTTCTCTAAAGGCTTAGTTCTTCAACAGCAACCATGCAGCATTCCTAAGCCCAGCCCCCAATACACAGATACAAAAATAAAGCAAGGCCTATGGCCTTTAGTATCAGTGTGTATATGTAGACATTCAGTGTCCCACCTGTAGGTATATGTATATTCCTTGATAGCACCTTCTGAGCACTTCATTCTCTTTCATCCTTTTGTATTCCAGTGCCAGGGCCCCCAGTGGGCATTCTCTTCCCTGAAGTGAGAACAACTTCTGTACGGCTAATCTGGCAACCACCAGCTGCTCCCAATGGTATCATTCTGGGTAAGCACCCAAGCTATCCAATGCAGAAACCATCGACCAAGTTGGTTCAAAGAATCAACATTTATCTCCCCAGGCTTTTCTTTACTATTTGGGATGTCCCTTAATGTCATCAGAGGCATTACAGTGAGATCAAGAAGGTTAACCACCTTACAAATTGTGAGCCACGTCCATGGTTACTCTGTCTTAAAATCCCATTCTGTGAATCCTTTACAATAATGTTTTCCTCCTTTGACTGCGGTTAAGAATGGGCATGGAAACAATTTTTCCTTCCCCGAGCACTTTCTAACCACAGTATTTTCCACTTATATGCAGCATACCAGATCACCCACCGCCTCAATACCACAACTGCTAATTCAGCCAATGTGGAAGTCCTCAACCCTAGCGCTCGCCAGTTTACTGCTACTGGACTTAGACCCGAATGCACATATCTCTTCCGTATTACAGCACAAACCCGAAAGGGTTGGGGCGAAGCAGCAGAAGCACTGGTGGTCACAACAGAGAAGAGAGGTAATTTTTTTCAGGAATGGAAATAGGAGGTGGAATTTCTGTGAGATAGAGAAATGTACAAGAGAGACTGTGGTGTTATACGTGACAGAGAATAAGACGGTAAAATTCTGGACTCTTCCTCTAGACATAGCATCTTCTTTTTAATGTTTACTCACATCAGAAAAGTATATGGAATGAATTTATCTAGGATATCAAGAAGAAGGCTGTGATACAGATTTCTCTATAATGTGCTAATTTGTTAGATTCAGGAGTAGAGTTTTAAATATGGATTTTTAAAAGATAGTGGCCCGAGCACACATTAAACATACAAGGCAAGGACATATACACTGCAGTATCAAGGTGCATGTCACGTATAATTTGGGATTATACCAATCCCAAATTATACGTGACATGCGTTCATAAGGTTTTCCCCCCAGGAACTTTTAAAATTAGATTTCAAAGACTTGAGAGATTACAAATTTAAATAGAAGAATGGCAGGGAGGCTTTATAATTTTTATTATTTTTGTGGTCCAAAGGCACTTTCCCCTGCTCTTATCTTCCTGTCAGAGAAAAGCTTGGTATAGCTCTAGAATTTTTCCTCCCACCTTTTTCAGGAGGGAAATAACTTGTTTGCTTTCTTCACAAAATAGCTATGTATGAATTTAATACAGAATAAAACCGCAACTTGGCTTTAAAAACTGCACATCGTTTTAAGACTTTCTTGCAGTGGGGAGAAAATTGCTAAATTATCTTTTCTTTGAAAGAAAAATTATGAAGAATGACATTCTTTTTTTTAACAAAGTAATTTTATTGAAGAAGAGAAAGAAAACAAACAACACAAGTGATTTTTAGATAGATAAAATTAAAACTACACAGCCACATACTATCTACAACTACAAAGCTATAACTATATGGCTGTTAAAAATAACAAAACCTGTCCCTGTGTCACTGCCACTATTTTCATCCTATGCTTGCCTCCTTCGGTGACCTGTGCCTTTCTTATTCCACTAGACCGTCCCCAACCTCCTAGCAAGCCAGTTGTGTTGCAGGAAGATGTCAAGGCAAGGAGTGTGCTACTCTCCTGGGAGCCAGGCAGTGATGGCCTCTCCCCAGTCCGGTACTATACGGTGCAAACACGGGAACTCCCTGATGGGAAATGGGTGCTACATTCTGCCTCTGTCAACCACAATACAACATCCTTCATAGTCAACAGGTGAGACAACAACAAATGGGTTGTAGGGAGCCACTTATTAGAAAAGAAAGGTGCCATATTTTATACATCTACTCCAGTGGTTCTCAACCTGTGTGTCCCCAGATGTTTTAGCCCTCAACTCCCAGAAATCCTATCAGCTGGTAAACTGGCTGGGGTTTCTGGGAGTTGCAGGCTAAAATACCTGTGGGCCCACAAGTGGGGAGCCATTGATCTACTCTGGTTAGATTCGGAATGGATCATCCAAGATTCTGTTTTTTAATCATGTATCTGCCTTAGATCCCAGTCTTCAGGGCACAACAGGATGTAAAGTGAATAACTCACTAAGTAGAACCATGCTAGGTTCCCCATTAGAAGAAGTCTTATTCGTCTCTCTCTTATTATGCTTGCGAACTTTCTCTTTCTTAGGCTTTCCCATTCCCTTTTTTCTATGCCTGGTATCAGATTTAGCCATGAAATAATCTTCATTTTTCTGAAGTCTTTAGGAAGAGCTTGTTGGATAGGGAGTGAAAATGATAGGAAATAATTGCTTGGAGAAGCAGGGGGCAATACAAGCTGCTAATTTGCTTTCATCCTGGATATTTCCAAAACCAAGCTCAGTACCCTGTGCTCTCCTTGCAGGCTGAAGCCTTTCACCAGCTACAAATTCCGGGTCAAGGCAACCAATGACATTGGTGACAGTGCATACAGTGAAGAGTCAGAATCCCTCACCACTCTACAAGCTGGTATGTAGACGCACTAAAGTATCATGAGATGCTTCAAAAGGAGATATTGTTCTCGTCCATAGAAACCATAATAAAATGAGGAAGTTGTTATATGGCCAAGGAAGCCATTGTGGTATACATGCCTGGGTGATGATCTTTCCCCATCTACCTGGGAGTATTTATTACACTCATAGTTAACTCATTCAAAACAATCATTTCCATTTCACACAAAATGGAAATGGAAAACAATGAATTCATCTGTCTTCTGGTATCTAATCACACTTCTATATTGATCCATTAATGTACTAATTCAGTAATGAAAAAGAAATATAGGATATCATATGACAGGATATAAATGTGTACTATATTTTGTAAGATATGCATAATGTTTGTGTCTGCACAGCAGCAAAACTCCTTTATCCAAGGGATGGAGGGAAATGCATTAGCCAGATTGTAGTTACATGAAACCACAGACATGGCGGAATGATATATCATAAAGGCTGCATTGGAGGACTGAGAGATTCCTAGAGAAGTACTTTAGGTCTTTCAATGCAACCCTATGGGTAACTTCCAGGGAAAGTATTCCATGGAATTACCTGGAGGACATAGCAAATATTAAGCATAACTAAAACAATCTGGGAAAAAGATCATAGAATGATATACAGTAGATGGGGTTGACTGTGCAGAAAATAATAAAAATTAATTACAAACTGAACTCAAGTTATTATGCATGAAGGAAATGTTCCATCATTAAAATTGTTTACTTTCCCCCTTTACAGTCACAAATATCCTATAAAATGGTAATTGCTTGTATCCAAGGTTGTTGTAATCTGCCACATTGCCTCAGTCTGCTGTTTCCCAGCATCCTGCACAAATAATTGAAATAAAAAGCAAGACATTGGTTGTCCCTTCATTTAACCCACATCTTTTGTCTCCCCTCAGCCCCAGAAGAAGCTCCCACCATCTTGTCAGTGACACCTCACACCACCACATCTGTCTTGATCCGCTGGCAGGTAGAGTGGACATACTTCTCTTCTTAACTTTCAGTAGGAAAACAGTAATCTTGGGGAAAGCCATTTAAAAGATTTTTGGGGAATAATGGGTCTGGTGTGCCCTGTGTACTTATTTCTGGAAATCAGCAAATCTTGAAGTGTGTTCTAGCTAATCTATGGTTTTAGGAAGGTCAAAACAAAGAGGACAGAACTATTAAGTTTGCATGTTCAGTTGTAGTGTTGATTTCTATGCTTCTGTTTATGTCTGATGATAAGCACAAAGGGTAGTTCTGCAAATCCAACTGATGGTGGGTCATGGATTCTGATCCTCTGACTTAGCTGTATTGAGTGACCCTCCCTGTCGAGTAAGGAAAAGAGCCTCATTTAGTATGTGTGTTCCTAAGAGGTATATACAACACAGATAGCTGTGAAATCTCTTGAATGGAACATACATACTGGTCGTTCACAAAAAATGGACTATTCAAGGTAAAAAGAAAAGACTTGAGGCATCCAAATGGTTGACCCTATCCATTTGTGCAGACTCTACTGGTAGCAAATATTATGCAGGCCAAAAAACACCAAAGGTTTATAAATGAGGTGTAGAGAGAGCACCATGTTTTCAAGCTGAAACAGTAAAGTTCTCCCAAAAGTACAATACCAATTCAGAAAAAAGCACATGCTTCTTTATTGTCATCTAAAAGAAAATTATGGCTTACCAATATTGAAGAAGCAGTGGTAGGGTTGGGATGTGATTTCACCCAGTGAGGCAACTTCCTCCATCCCTGAATGTTGTCTCCCTGGTATAAGGGCACTTTCTAATGGCATCAACGGGACATGAAATCAAATTCTTCAGCATAGTAATGCAGGACCTGTTGTCTTCAAAGGCAGTCACAGATGCCAGGTGTGCAGAGTCATAAGTTTTGAATGTGAGAGCTTGACTTGTTGACCATTTCTGCTGAACTAGGCTCCATCTGAGGACAAAATCAATGGCATCTTGCTCGGCTTCCGTATTCGCTATCGAGAGCTGGCCTACGAAGGTATGAGGGGCTTCACCACACGCAGTATTGGCAATCCCAACGCAAGATGGACAGAGCTAACCAGTGAGTATTATTGTGCATAGTGAGGTCTGTAGAAACTGGGGCAATCAAAATCCATACCGTCAGCAGCCTTACAAAACCTCTCTGCTTTGTCCATTGTTTTCAAGCAACACTACAGCCATCATGCTAAAGCCACCTTTTAATCACAGACCCTAGTACCAAGCACAGTCTAGCAAAAGTCAGTGGACTCAGTCTGATGCTCCCTACAAGAACAAAATTACTGCTTGTAGTAATGAATTAGAATTACAAACTTTCCAAGAAAAGAAACCATAGACTAATATGCAGCTCTTCCCTGTGCATGCTTCTTCTGAAAATTCTGATCCCAGCAGGCTGTCAAAACATTCAGCCCTCCTGTTATGACAACTTTTGTGCCCGCTTTCATGGAAGGCAACTTTCTCTCCTCTGGATTCTTTCAACATGTGCTTGAATGAGCCATTATGAAAGCTATAGTCAAGCTATCCAGATGCACACAGTTGGCACTAGCCAGCTTTGACTTCCTTTGGCACCTGTGTCTGATCTCCCTCTCTTTGGGTACTTGTCCCCTTTCCCAGTTCTTTGTTAGAGACTCCTCAATGTTCTTTTTTGTGGTTATAGGTTTCTTTCTTAGCTGCTTTCTTCCTATCAGTGATGTCTGTTCATCCTGCTTGCATTGTCAAAATGTTTATTTATATGTGGCTAACCTGCATTGACTGCTTTTCCCTTTTGACCACCTGCCCTCCCACAGCAACTTATGCCATGAAGAACTTGACCGAGGCCTCCCTCACACAGTATGAGCTGGACAGTAAGTGGGTGTGCATTGACTGTGCATTTGTGTCTGCTTGTGTTTGGGGTTTCTCTTCACACTTAAGGGACACATCCATCAACCGCTCAGATTATTTCTTCCCTCTAGAAGCCAAGAAAGCCCTCAGTGCCAAGAAAGGTACCAAAAATTATTGGATCCACCAGCTTCTGGGCCAGAGCTTAAATTAGTTTCTAGCTCTTACAGAAATCCCCTGTCCTAGTAGGTCTGAATCATGCTATGTAGTGATCTATCCATATATGAATTGCAGAAATACCCTCCAAACCCAGATTATCATCTTCTGACCCAGTTTAGAAAATTAGATCTATAGTATACCCTGAATGGGTGGGGCCTGGAGTTGGTTGGCCTCTGGTGTACTGGAACAGACAATTTGGAGCATTCAGGCTAGTCTCCATGTTAGTTTAGATCAGTGGTTTCCACCAGTGGTCCCCAAGAACTAAAATATGGTCCGCAGCCTCACCGTTACCACACCGTGGCAATCAGAGTGACTACTAGGTGGCATATGTTCTGCATCCGAAACTAGAGCTGATGTGGTCTATCCAATGCTGTTTTCTGACTAAGCACCCCAAATAAATAAACCAAATCTAAAGTTGACAAAAAAACCAATTTGTAACCCTTTTGATACTAATGTTGGAGAGTGGTCCTTGGTCAAAGTGGTCCCTGGTGGGAAAAAAAGATGGGAACAACAGGTTTAGATTCTCCAATCTAGTTGCAAAATTATTCAATAAGGGAGTAAGAGGAAAGAACAACAAACCTTGAGGTACAGTTGGGAACATCAAAATGACAAGGATCAGGTCCCACAGAGATGAATGGAGCTGATGGGAAATATTTCCCATCAATAATTTCAATTTAGAGGAAACTATATTGGCATGCTTTGGTTCACCGCTAGTAATTTGCTTTTAAATGACTTATATCAACTATTTTCATCATGGAAGTTGAGCAGTGAACTACAGTCTTAGTTCAGTTCCACCTTCTTTTGGAGAATTAACTTGGCATCATCTCTTAGTTTAATGATTGTGAGAGAAAATATGACTGTGTCACTGTTGGAGGGGTGTCCAATAAGAAGCAACAAAAGGGGGAGGGGAATGAAAGCTATAAAGCACGAAACTTGTACCCTGCTATCCTGAATCAGGTGATTAAAAGGTAGCCTCTGCTCCATTGTTAATATTTGTCCTTCTCTATCTCTTGCCTATTCTGCAGATCTGAACAAACACCGGCGCTATGAGATTCGAATGACTGTCTACAATGCTGTGGGTGAGGGGCCCACCAGTTCACCACAGGAGGTCTTTGTTGGGGAAGCTGGTAAGCTGAGTCACCTGTTTTTTAGTGTTGTTGTTGTTGTTGTTGTTGTTGTTCAGGCCTGCTCTGTCCTGAGAACTCAAGGCTAAAATGTAGGCTTCAGTTTTCTCCATTGATTGATATAGAAGAGAATGTATGCCTTGCAGTTCTAGTGTAAATCATATTCCTATTACCTACATAACCCATCCCTATAATCACACAAAAGAGAGTTCTCCCAACAGGGGGGATGTTGGCCTGGATCCCAACATGGACAGGGTTGTGACTCATATGCATTGTCAGGGATAAATATCCAGTTCAGAATAGCACAATTTCTGGCTTGGAAGAATATCATCTTCCCCAGTGTGTGTTGCCTCACTGTCATTCCCTCTGCCCTCCTTCAGTCCCCACAGCTGCACCACAGAATGTGGCCATCCAAACTACTACAGCCACCCAGCTTGACATCACGTGGGAGCCACCACCTCCTGAGGCACAGAATGGCGACATCCAAGGCTATAAGGTAGGAAGCAGGTGGGGCAGCGGGGTGGCAAAGGGAACTCTAGGCTATGGAGAAAGATTGACCCAATTTTCATCTTGTAGAAATGACTGGGGATAGGGCCAAATCTTCCAGTTTAAAGAACTGACAAGCAGAGTCACAGTGTTCTTTATGGCTATTCAGACTAATATGTGAGAAATACTTATAGTGATGTGGAGTAAATAGCTTGTGGCTCTATTAATGCTCCCATCTTTCCTGAGCAATGGACATGACTGCTTGGGCTGATGGAAATCTAACACTATATGAAGAGTGCACAAGTTGGAAACTCCAGACAATGGAGCTAAAGAGAAATGAGATGCATAAAGTCCAGATGGTGACAACTATGGCCCCTTCCACGGTGCCATATAAAATCCAGATAATCCATTTTGAAGTGGACTAAATGACAAGTTAGACTCATATAATCCCATTTAAAGCAGATAATGTGCATTATCTGCTTTGATAATGTGGATTATATATTAGTGTAGAAGGGGGTCTATGTTTTAACAGTAGCCATACATATAAGATTTGTTGCTGAATAAACAAATACCTAGACTTTGGGAAATAAATGGTCTTTAAATGGCCATTAAGGGTCCATTATACATTATACTCTTGATTTTTTTTCCATTTAATGGCTAACGCTCTAGATGCGAATACCTTTCAGTTGTTCAGCTGGCCCATAGACCTCCACCAGCACACATACAATGATGCTTGTGAGCTGCTGCTTCTCCAGATGTGGTGGGCCAGCTAGATATTTCTTGGTACAGCTCTGCCCCTCTCTGTTCCCCCGACTGGCTTTGAGGCTGCACCCAGACATAAGCTGGGAGGAAGAACTAACTGGACAGGGGAGTGAGGACAGCCAGATGGGACCTGGAGGTGGACACAGCTACACACATGAGCACTTGGGCAAAGGCGTTGCAAAGGAAGAAACGGATGCCTCTTTAAAAGTATTTAGGCTGGTATAATCATAGGATCCTAGCTGCAGCAGCTGTACTAAACAAACAATATCCACCCTTCTGCTCCAGAAAAAGATGTAGTTCCACACTTTGCCAGCAAGTGATGCTATTCAACCTCAAATAGAGTGTTGTGGTTTTGTCTACTCTCTGGCACACTTTTGTTTCTGGGTAACTATTTGTTTATGTATTTATTTTCATCATCTAAGTATCTCGAACACATTTATAACCAACCATATGCCAAACAGAAACAGTAACTGATCTGTTAAATCAATTACATGGGGGATATCTAACAAAACAAGGAAATATAATTACAATGATGTTTAAATTGGTTTGATTTTCATCATTAATTATTTCCAAAATTTAGTTGTTAACAAAGCTAGCAATTAAATGAAAAGCAACAATAAAAAGAGAACAAATGTTACATTTCTCAGCTGGTTCTTTTCAAATTATGCAAAACTATATCTTTCTTTTACTTAGTTCTTCCCGTTATGGAATTTAACTGTTTAGGTCACAAGACTGAAACCATTTAGTCCAAAGCCTTCCTGTGTTTTGCCCTGAACAATGAAGTTCCTCTCATGAACAACTGAATTTTGAAACCCTTAACTATGAAAGTTTTGCTGGGAATCAGTAAGCTAAAGAAATCAGTAGTGGGGAGTGCATCATGTTAAAAAGCCATATGATTGTGTTCCTTGACTTCTGGCAATTGGCAGTACACTCAGCCATGCCTTGTTGGAGAAGGAATTGTCCTGTTGTGAATCTCTGCACAACCAATCCTCATCTTGGCTTCACACACCCCAGCAGTGATCAATGGGGCATTTTACAAGTCACTGAGGCAGCAATTTTGGAAAGTTGCTCTCCTGTCTCCTAAGAGACCGTAAGGGTGCTGGGAAATGTTGTCATAGAGCCTGATTGTTACTGTCCTTTTGGCGCCTTATTTTCATGGCTTCACAAGATGGTTTAGCAGCTTCTTGCTGGAAGTTTGGATATTGCCCAGGAGTGACTTCAGAGCTACTGTTATTACTTCCCAATTCATCCCCATGAGCCAAGAGTGAAAATGGTTTGCCTGTGCTGTCTTGTCTAGTTCAGGGGTGAGCATGTCCTCATCTGTACCTTCTTTTGAAAAAGAAAGAGCTTGTCTCCCTTGTTAAGATTCTCAGCAAAATAAAATAAATAATCTTTGAGATACTTAATCTCATTTTGTTTAGGAACATAGTGTTACAGGTCAGCATCAGTTCAACTTATTATAGAAACACAGTATCACCAGCAGCCCATCATCACTTTAAGTATTCTCCTTCTGGCTCTCCCTTCCTCCTTTCTGCATCACTCAGAAAAGCTCAAATTGCACAAACTTTCAAAGTTCCTGTATAGGCGAGACATCTGAAAAAAGATACAAGCAGGAAATATGCATGCAAAATCAGGCCTCTACTAATGTAAAGATGTTCCAGTTTTTTCTGGGTGTGTGGTGCAGACTGTATGTGTCACAAAAATGCTCAATTGTATGAATTAATAGATGAGTTCTCAAAAACAGACAGTTACAGATAAGCAACTTATCAATCACATATCCCAATGTCATTGTCCTTTCTCTCTTTTGGTTAAAAGTAAATGCTAGTGAAGGAGACTTAACCTTTTCTTCCAACATTATTTTCCCAACTTCAATCCCTTACTGATACTGGAAGGGAAGTGGAGGGAAGACAGTTACAAGAAAGCTGGGTTGTTGTAGGTTTTTTCGGCCATGTTCTAGAGGCATTCTCTCCTGACCTTTCACCTGCATCTATGGCAAGCATCCTCAGATATTGATATTGGCTTCACCTCATGGTCCCGGAGCACAGCCTGTTCAGCACCTTTCAAGTCACCCACCCTTCTTGTGCCCAGGAGGGAGTTTCTCATCTGGTCTCAGCTGAGTTTTATCCTGCCACTTTTGGACTGTCACGTGTTTACAGTAGATATTAGGAAGCTGTTCCTTGATTTAAGGCATTGGCATGCTGGCTGATATCCATGAGGGCAGCTTTGCCAGTGAGGTAAAAGCATTGTTGAAATCATAATGTGCTGTGGACCACTGGTTTGATTTTTGTGTAATGATTCCAGATTGTGAAATCATATAAAGACTCGTAAGAGATTGGGTCTTATTTCAGGTAAAGAAAGAATTAATTTGGACAATCGTTATATCCCTACATCTTGGAAAAGCAGCTCTGCAAGTACCACCTGATGAGCACAAAGAATGAAACAAGAGCTATTATGCAATCCCCAATTGTTTCTTTTCTTCTTTGCATTTCCTTCACCATAACCTCTGTTCTCATCCTTTTCTCCCATCCTACAGATCTATTTCTCAGAGGCCCAGCGGCACAATGAAACTGAAAAGGTGAAGACACTTTTCCTACCAGAGAATAGTGTCAAACTAAAGAACCTGACTGGCTACACTGCCTATCTCATCAGCATCCTGGCTTTCAATGCTGCAGGTGATGGACCCCGAAGTCCACCTATCAAGGGGAGGACCCAGCAAGCAGGTAGGATGCATGGAAAGGGAAGGGTGAGCCATCAACCACTTGGATTTCACTGGATCTTCAAAGGGGAGAGGTCTTTTCTTTCACATAATAGCAATTAAGCAGGAAAGATGCTTGAAAAGTCATATTTTTTATCCAGCATAAATTGTTAAAATGCTCTAGTACCATCTAGTTAGTATCACTGGCAACACTAATTCAAAAACAGCCAGCAAAACATATTCTTGTTTGAGATTTGTCTGAAACATCTGGGCTTTCAATTTTAGAGGCTATGTTTTTACAGATATGTCCAGAAGGTTCTTCTTTGGAAATACAACAATCTAACTTAGCAATTCAGCCCTGTGTCCAAGTCTGCATCCTTTTAATTTAGACTTTAAGGAGCCTGGAAACATACTTTGAGTTAATATCTCCCAAAATCTTCCATTAGTATGTCCATTGGGATTTTACAGATGAAAAAGGTAACTTCTTTGAGTTTTTTTATTTTTATTGGTTTTCTTAGAATACATCGATACATCAATACCTTCAATACTCTTATATTCCATCCTCAATTCGTTACATCAACCATAGATGTATATATATCTTGTATACTTTTTTTCCACCTCTGTGCCCCCCCTTTCGATTCCATCTTGCTCCTCTGAATTTGAGATTTGCATCCCACCACAAACCAACATGACTATGCTGCTTTCTCAGCCAGCCTGAATTGTGACTTGCATCCTTCAGCCCACTTCCCCTGTGCTCCAGTCTCAAGCAGCTGGTGTGTCTCAACCTTGCTGACTAAAATCCTGGCCATTGAGCTGGATTGTGCTGCTGAGTGTGACTGATCAAATGCCAAGCAGCGATCCAGTAGAATAACTGACTTGGTGACCTCAGGCCGCATTTGATGCCTGGAAAAAGACACATACCTCTCTGTAGTCTGAGCCCCTGTGCTCTGTCCTCAACAGACATTTCCTTTGTTCCTTTTCATCACCTACTCCCCTCCCCTTCCTTCCAACCATGTGCTTCAAAGCATCTTCAATGCACATGTTTGAAGATCAAAGCCCAGCTAGAAAGGAAAAAGGAGAGGCTTATTAGCCATGCCCACCACCAATGACTTTGGCTGCTAGTGAATCCCTCCTGAAGCCAAGGGCAGTGCTGAAGTTTGGGACTTGTGTCTTTCACTCCCTGCTGCTCAGAGAGGAAGCTGGGTCTGCATTCAGGCTCTGCCTCACTAGCTTCCCTCTTCTTGGATCTTTGGGGTTATTCTTGGCAAGAGCTTAAAGGAACCAGAGAAGACTCACAGCAAGGAATTTGGCTAGAGCCATTTGGGATATTTTATCCCATTTCCCCTCTTTGTAGGCCCCCTGCTCAGCTCCAAAACTGCAGCGCAGAAGATTCAAGGCACAGGCTTTGAATGGACTCAACCAATCATACATACTGACACCACAAAGAAAATAGATTTACGCCTCAAAACTTGCCACAATGCCTTCTTTGTTAATAGTCTTAGTGAGAAGAAAGGAGGTTAAAGATGCTGTCCATTTGCAAACAGTTTTTATTGCATAATGTGCTGCTGTTGTTGCTTTTAAAAACATTAGAAATCCTAGCTAAAAAAAAGAAAAAATATAATCCTGATAGAGGCCAGTTGAGTAGGCAATTTAACCGGATGCATAGTCTATTTTGTTAAGTTTACTTCCCAATAACATGGCCCTTGCTTGCTAATCTTCAAGGATCGTTCACAGAGATCGTTCCTTTATTGTGGATAATGATATGACAAACCTGATTCCATGACAGAGCCAACCTAGCCATTAGGAAGAATAAAGGGATTGCTACAGAAATGAATAGTGGATGCCATGAAAGGGCTGGGATATGATAGTTATTCTTTACTGTAAGAGAAGGTGCTTGTGGGATTTTTCTGCATCACATGCCAATTTATCTAGGGTAGGCTTAAGTACTATACATCTCATTTTGGCTGGGTAAGGCATCCCATTTGCTATTTTGCTTCATTCATCTTTCCAACAGCAAAGAAAGCCCAGTATAGATCAGTGGTTCCCCCAACCTTTACTCCTCCAAGTGTTTTGGACTTCAGCTGCCACAATTCCTAACAGCTGGTAAGATGGCTGGGATGTCTGGGAGTTGAAGTCCAAAACAACTGAAGGAACAAAGCTTGGGAACCACTGGTCTAGATGAAGGACTGCAGCCTTTCTTGTCCTTTCCTGACTTACTGTGAGTAATTGCATTCTGATGCACATAGTCTGTTCAATCTCAGTATTCATACCTTTATTTTTTAGTAGCTAGACGTGAAGGAATTGGTTGTTATGTGTTCCAAAAAGCAAATTCCAAAAAGCACATCTCAACCCTTCTCAGTCAGATTAAAGCCCTAGCAATTCTTTTACCTGATTATGTGACCTACTCTCTGAATTGCCATCAGGGCAAATTGTCAATCCCACTCATCCTTTCACACCACTTTCATGGCCCTTCAAGGGCAGTAACTATAGCTGGAGATAAACCAGGCATTTGAAGTGCTTTGGTTGTCAAGGAAACCAGAAGCAGAGCATGGGATCGTGGAAGGTGAAGCAATACTCTCGGCCCTTCTCCACCTGGGCAAATTTATTATCAAATAATACATATGTCTTTTCTATCCCTTCAAATGAGCCAGATTGTGTGCGTTATTCAATCCTTAGACAAATTTAAATTGTAAGCACAGTTTTGAAATAATTAATTTTCCTAAAAAAATAGGTACCAAAAAAGATTAATTTTTTTCCAGTAGTGTGCTTTCTTTACTCCGCAGCTTACTGATGTGACAAATGCAATTAATATCATTTTTTTTAATCATTTTGCTCTGAAACTGTTGTGGGATTGCATTGTGGCAGCAGCTGGCTTCGAAGCATCACACTACAAAATAAAATAATTGGACATGGCAGCAATGAGCAGGATGGATGCCATGCATTCTCTGATGTTTTGTAGCCATTGGTTATATTGGCTGGTGGGAGTTGGAACCCAACAACATTTGCAGGGTAACGGCTTCTCCATAGTTTTCAAGAAGTATATATGAGATGTTTAGTTGAGGCTGGGTGACCAGTGGTGCATCTTTGTGGCAAAGGTCCCCATGCTGTTGATGGCACCATACATGTACATCTATGAGCTTCATGTATATGATGTTGTCAAGAAATAGACACTCTTGAAAATGACTGCCCTCCTGCTCCTAACCTACACAAGGGGAGCATTGACCACCCAGCCTCATTCCCCAGCTCCAATGTGAGTGAAATTGGGAGAGCACTGGTGTTATTGTTTCTAGAACTCCAATCTCAGTCATGCCAGCGGGGAGACAGGCAAGAAGGATACCCCAAACTAATCCATCCCTTGAGTTTGACAGGGCATGGCTGTTGGTCTAGCATCACCATCTGCCTGGTCCTTCACCAGGACACAGTGGAATCTTCAACAAAAGAGCACAAATTTGCATGCAGACCAGGGAGAGAAAATTTGTGAAAATGCTTATAGGATCCAACCATCTTAATCTAGCTTCACATTCAGATGCTTCACCTGTTCCTTTCTAGGATTCTCAGTAGGACATTACATTGCTACTCCTGTATTTTTGGAGAATGCTTTTCTGAACTTACTGCTCTCAGTCTTTTTGTAGGAGGGATGTCATTGGTTTCTCTTTGGCCATGTGGTTGGCACACCAGTAAATCTCTTCCTTGGCTTACAGGTTTTGGCAACAAGCTGTTCTTCTTTTATCTTTTAATGTAATGCTCTGGCCCTAATATTTCTCTTCAACATACATGGTACGTTGTAAAATGTCTTGGCCTGTGGCCCCACAATGAAATTTTGGTTAAGTGAGGATTACAGTCCAGGACTCTCTCATCCTTGTATATTTCAGTTTTGAAACTCTTAATCATTATTTTTCTGTCCTTTCCCTTTCATAGCTGTGCTCAGACCAGATAATTGTGTTTCCTATCCTGCGAATGCATCTTCTTTTACAGCTGCCTTCAATTCACCATGCAGAAGGTCATTTGTTCAAGGGTTGTTCTTCCTTTGGGAGGATTGGGATGGCTGGATCTCCTACCTCCATTGAGAAAACCATGGTGAACATAGGGAAACATAACACAAAAAATGGAACACATTTCCCTTCTTCTGACTTAATCCTTTCTCTGTTCCTAGCCCCCAGCTCCCCAGGCTCGATCAAGTTCAGCGAACTCACCACCACTTCTGTAAATGTGTCCTGGGAGCCACCCATCTTCCCCAATGGGATCCTTGAAGGCTACCGTCTTATCTATGAGCCCTGCATGCCTGTGGATGGTGAGCGTCTTAGAGGCAGGTTGTTTATGTATGTGTTTGTGTATGTGGCGCTTTTGTTCAGCCTTTTTCAACCCAATCCCTTCTGGATGTGTTGGAGAACAGCTCCCATCATCTCTAGCCAAAATGCTCAAAGGATCAGATTATGTGTAGTCTAAACATGGCAAGTGTGTGGTTTGAGAAGGCTAGATTTGTAAATTGGTTAAAACAAAAAGCACTTGTAAGCACCAGTAATCTCATGGACCTGTTTTAAATCATGACCTTCAGAATTTAATTTCCAGCAAGATGAATGATGCCTAGAACTCAGTTCCTTTGAGGTGCAAATCATACTTCCTAACCTCAGGTGTGTAGGTAGGCTATGGGTTCCCAATAGTAAGGAAAATGGTGCTGTACATATCAAAGGCACTTTTAAATTGCTTATGGCTTGCACTTAAATTGGGTTTCTGGTGACAGGTCTAAGGGATTTTGTTAGGGTATTGTTACATTGCAGTGTTGGAATAAAAAAATGGAATTGAAATTTCAGAATATTGGAATGAGAAACAGTATATTTCAGCTGTTTGCACTCTTCCTATTATAAAAGTGATGTGATACATGTTTTTTTCCTGTCTTTTCTGTTTCTCTATGATAACCTGATTTTTCTGTCTCCCTATAAAGTAATATTTTACTTTTAAAAGTATACAATACTAATGAGAAGCACAATAACTTCAATGCAAAAATAGCCCCGCTGCCTTGATTCACAGCTACTGGTATATGCCATTCCTAATCCTGTAATCTGATTCTGATTTAACAGCATCATAGTCCCACTCCTTTATATTAATTAATGCTGAAATTCTATAAATACTTATCTGGGTGAAATTATTTTTACCATTAAAGGCTTAGGTTTATTTTACCTCTGAAGTCAGTGTAACATACCTTTGAAGAAACATAAATAGGATTGCACTGCAAAGTCTCTTTCTGAGGGCAAGCAAAAATATAAGCCATAAGAAGGAAACTAAGCCTCAGAGGTTTGGCCTTTGATCACAGCAACGTAGCTGCAGTTTAAGTCCTATAAGGACAAATAAATATGAATGTATTTGAGTACCTGATTGCTAAATTTTGCCTCCTTGTTGCTCAGGTGTCAGCAAGATTGTTACAGTGGACGTGAAAGGGAACAGCCCCCTCTGGTTGAAAGTCAAGGACCTGGCAGAAGGAGTCACATACCGGTTTCGAATCCGAGCAAAGACTTTCACTTACGGGCCAGAAGTGGAAGCCAATATCACAACAGGCCCAGGAGAAGGTAGAAGAAGAAGCTGGGAGGGGAATCACCTTCATTCATCACTCTACAACATATTCATGAGATACTGCAGAGTAATTTAAACTAAGGCTGTATAGAGAGAGAAAAAGAGGGAAATTAAACTAGTTTTAGTTTCCAATTTCCAGAAAGTTTTGTACTTCATCGCAAATCCAAGGGACAGCTTGGGCATCTCTCCCACTAACTATTGTAAAAAAAAAAAAGTCATCAAATTTCTGTATCACAACTCTTGATGAAATGTGCACAATAGGCTACTTTGGAGTGAGGAAGGCATGCAAAATCAATCAAAATGTACTCTGGTAGAGACAGGAGTTAGGAAATTCTGATTTTTAAAAAGTGTTTTTGATACAATTGTTTTATTTTTCTAATGACTTCTCACAATAGTCACAAAGCTGAATGTGTGTCTGAGTGTTTAAACCATTTGCTTGCCAAAAGTTATTAAGAGGGAGCTTGTCACTGCTACTACCGCTACTACTATTACTACTACTACTACTACTACTAATAATAATAATATACTTTATCCCCAAGGGGATTCAGGGCGGATTACAGAACTCATATTTGGGCAAACATTCATTGTTGTTATACAATTGACAAGGACAGACAATACATAAGCTGAGCTATAGGTTTTTCCCATATATTTCCATCTCCGACATCTGGAGTTTGTGCTTGACTCTGGCCACAGGGAGGTGCTTTCACTCCATCTTCCATACCAAGGAGTTTTTGTTGTCCATAGACAACCTTTCTATCGAATTGTTGCCATGTCCTTATGGGCACCTTTTATTACCTTCCCTATTTATCTCCTCACATTGCTGTTTTTCATTTGCTAAGTGAGCAGAAGCTGGGTTGATGACCAGGAGCTCACCCCGACCCAGGCTTAAACTGCCAACCTTTTGATTGGCAAGATTTTCTGCAGCTGGAGGTTAACCTGCTGTGTTAAAGTCCAGCCCGAGCTTTCTTGAGCGTGGTTTGCCCAAAAACACTCAATGGGTTTCCATGGCTAAGTGGGAATTTAGACCTTTGTCTCCCAAAAGTCCCATTCCAGAAATCAAATCACTATGCTACTCACCTGGAACAAGTGGAACCCTGTCATGTGACATTAAACATTTGAGTTCTTAAAAATGCCTTTCCTTGATAGTAGTCTTATATTACTGCACTCAGCTCTCCTTCTAGTGACTAATCCATGCAAAAGGGGAAAGACTTTAATAACCCAATGGATTGTGTTTGGTTTGTTATTCCTGGATATTCAGAAATCATCTGATAAGTGCTACACAACTAACTACAAACTACTAACAAGGATAAATTAGCAACTACAATGGATTACCATATAAAACCACCCATATTCTTTTTGTAGGCATGTTTTGGGTTATTCAGATCTAGGCATCAAATGTTTTGAAATTGAGATGGTGGAGATCAGACAGAGCTGATGAAAAATGGCCCCTTTTCCCAAACCTCCCCTTTCTGGAATGCTAGAAAAGGAGTCCAAAACACAGCTCTTCCAAACTCTGAGACAATAGTCAAACAAAGAACTCTGTTCTGCTCAGGAAGATGTGCAATAATGGTAGTTGATAGAAAAGGCAAGTTCTGTGGTTGTCAGTTGAGAAAGAAAAAAGCATGTAAGGGTTTACTTGTGTCATCAGCTACACATGAATCCTCCCCTTAATACTAGTGAGACTAACAAAAAGTGTGCTGATGAAGTCCACATGCAATCAACACAGCTGGCTTCCATTTAAAAGCTCTTACAGGCAAAGTGTTTGAGAAGTGACAGTTGCCAAAAGACATTAGTGGTTGAAGAATGTTGCTGCTTTGAGCCTGGGTCCCACTGCACATTTTCTCCACTGACATTGGCTTTTGGTTTGGTTCCCAGGTGCTCCAGGACCGCCAGGTGAGCCCTTCATCTCCAGGTATGGCTCAGCTATCACCATCCACTGGTCTAGTGGTGACCCAGGCAAAGGGCCAATCACCAGATACGTTATCGAGGCACGTCCTTCAGGTATCAGTTCTGCTCTTACTTCATATCTCCTTCTCTGACACTGGCATTCCTTATCCTAGAGTTATGACACTGTATAGTGTTTCAATCCAACTGTCCTTCTAGATCACAACTCACTATTACTTTGCAAAGCAGGAGGTTTCATTGCTTAAGAATACCTAGAAATCATGTCCACCAACACAGAAGATTCAGAACTAATAGTATTCAGAGGAAACTATATCTGGTATTTTTGCATGATTATAGCTATAACCAACCTCACACATCACTGTCAAAAATGAGATAGGAACACTCACTAAGAAGCCTAATGGAGAAATTGTGGAGTTCACCTGTGTGGCTTTTCGTTGTGATTTTCCCCCTAATTAACATTCCTTTCAGTATCTTAGATCATTTGAGTTGCTGTGGATTTCCTCTTTCTCCTTATCTCTTTACCAGCAACAGAGACTGAGAAAATGCATTTATGGACTACCATCCCCAGAATCCTGCAGTTCACAGAATCATATAGTCAGGCTGACTGAGATATTCCAGAAGTTGTTGTCCAAAATGTTATTTTTACAAGCTTGTGCCAGCGGACATCATAATGAATCATTGTTCTTGAGATATTTTCTTTGAAGGCACGTAATTCTGCCCCCAGAGTAATTGAATAATGGCCCAGTTGCAGCCACTGGCAAGAATTTCCTTTCCCTAGTGGAGACAAAGTGGGAGGCTAGGAGGCCAAAACAAGTTGCATGGACAGCCTCTTCAGTGGGGTCTTTCATACATTCCGTACCTTTTGAGTAATTCACATAGCACATTAGCAGTTCTTTTGCAACACCAGTGGTCTCCTGAACTCTGTGTTTGCATCCCAGTCATAATCTTGGGGGGAGGGGGGTACTTTTTGTGGGCTGGTAGTAAACACATGGCTGGAAAGAATGTGCATCCAGACTATATGAGCTCCCGTCCCAACATGTGATCTTAATGTGAGTCAGGTCTTCCATATCTATGTCTCTAAATGAGAAATTATAACACCAAGTGGCCAACTATTGGAAGAGTGGTCACTTCCAGCATAGTGCTTTGCTTAGGGGAGGATTTGTGTCCCCAAGAGGGTACTCATGAAACACTCAGCCTGCTCCACATTCAAATGTGATAACTCTGGGAAGGGGATGATCAATGAGCCCACAGGCCAAGAAGGGGCAGATGTAAGGGGATAAATCACTCTGGTGCTTTGAAAAGGACACTAGTTTGCTTTTTAATGAGACTGCAATGAATAACTGTCTCTCAGAAACTATGGGACAGAGCAGATGGTGTTGTACAGAGTCTTCTAATTGCCATTAAATCCTGTATGTTTTAACCTGGGGCATCATATGTACTGAAAGACTTGGGCTGTTCATTGAAAAGGGTTTTTGCTAATAACATTTTTGAGCCATTCTTGTTAATGTTGATAATATAACATAGTATTTGGAGGTGGGGGGGCTTCATTGAATGCAGTGTCAGATAGAATATGTTTCACTTATAGAAAGGGAAAGGGGGAGGACATACAAGAAGCACTTTGAGTGACTTATGTGAAATGGACTGTGATTGAAGGTGCATTTTCTTATCTGGATTTTCATTCCAAAATATACCTATGTGGAAATTCATCTTTCAGATAGTTTTGTTTTGAATATTTATTCTTCCAAGCATTCACTCCTGGTATCTTAAATCATTCTGCCTGTTCCTTTTCTGTAGTTAGACCTCCCTTCTCACCCATCTATATTGTCCATTATTATTCCTAAAAACCTTTCTTTATTAGCTACATTTTCCATGAGGTCCTCAATTAGCCTTCTGTCTCAGTCCCTGATGCCTTTTAATCACATGTCAATATTTCCTGAGATTCATCCAATATAGATAACAAACTAGAGTAAAATATATTAGTACTATAAGTAGACTAGGAAAAATATGAAGAATAGAATCACAAAGTCATAGAATCATAAAGTTAGAAGAGGCTTTGTGGGCCATCATTCAACCCCCTGCAGGTTGGACGATGGCCCACAGGTAGTCATCAGCCTCTTTTTGACTAATAGAAATAGGGTGAAAATATATTACTTTGTCTGGAAGACCATCATAGATCAAAGTATGTTAGGTTTGTCTGGGGAACATGGTCAGTGAACATAGGTCCATTTTTCTAGGGGACCATGATTGATAAATATATGCTAATTTTATTCAGAATGGGAGATGATCTTCCAATCTCAATAGAATGGTAGATGAAGGGCTGATCCATTCTCTTTCCAAAATTATGGCTAACAAAGGCGATGAACTATTTTCTCATGGTACTACATCGGGTAGCTAGATTATCCATGCCCTGTGAAATGTGTTGCTCCCCGAAAGCTATTGCCTGTGTGGTGATCCATGCCATGAACTGAAATTAAATCATCATTCATATGAGACCATTTGTTTTTAGAGACAATGTTGTTCAATTTAATTGGCACCAATGGCAGATATGTACAATTAATTAAAACCTTTCTGTACATAATATGCTTCTTTTTTAAAAAAATTCATATGACTATTTAGACCTTCTTTTGTTGTTCAACTGTTCTTTAGAGTTAAAGCTTCTTTTCTGGAAATTGACTGGAATGGCGTGACAGCTGATGATACTGTTTATTGTTTTAATTAATGCTTTATGTACTGTTTTTAATTAATGCTTTATATATTTTAATGGTTGTTGTATTATTGTAATTGTTTATTTGTAGTGGTATCGAATCGCTGCCAAAATGTAAGCCGTCCTGAGTCCCCCTTCGGGGGTAGAGAAGATACGGGGTAGAAATACCAGAAATAAATAAATAAAACACACACATATATATAATATTTTTATATATAGTTTTTAAACTTAGTGTTTTTAATGCATTACAACTGTACCCTTGGTTTGCTTCTGACACGATAAATAATATACTTTACACAAGATTTTTCAGTTATCTAAAAATTAAGGATTGTAGATGTGTGCATGAAGACATAAAAAATCTAGTATTGGTTGAGATCATTAGTCCCAGTGGCTCTCCATGCTTTATTTTCCTGGCCCTGCTTGGAGATACCTTGTCTTTTTTCCATTCAAATACTAACCAGACATAACTTTGCTTAGATTTTAAAATCAAACTAGATCCGTTATACTTGGGGTGATTTGGCAGTTCAATCTTATAACTGGTGTGGATAACTGCATAAACTTTGCTAGTCTCTTAATTTTGTCATTATTATTCTTTTTCAATGGAAGTGTGCATAGCTGGCCCTATGTGTTCCTCAATGGAGCCAATACCAGGCCACCAGACTGGGATATCAACATGATTGTCCTGTGTTCTTGGTGTATCTGGGTGTGCATGTGTGTTTATGCATTGAATGCCTTTGCTATGGTAATTGCATAGCTTTTTCTCTCTTACAGATGAGGGACTCTGGGATATTCTCATTAAGGATATCCCCAAAGAAGTGACTTCATACACCTTTAGCATGGACATTTTGAAGCAAGGTGTCAGCTATGACTTCCGAGTCATTGCTGTCAATGACTATGGCTATGGGACACCCAGCGCTCCCTCCCCATCAGTCTCAGGTAAAGTATCCCTGCCTCATTGCCATTTCCCAATAACCCCTAAACTGAGGCTATGGGAAACACCATAAATGAAGCATAAGGAAGCTTTGTGTTGAGAGGGGTCCTTGACTGCTCCATGCCACCTGCTGTTTTTCAGCTCAGAAAGCCAATCCCTTCTATGAAGAGTGGTGGTTCCTGGTGGTCATTGCTTTGGTGGGACTCATCTTCATCCTTCTCCTGGTCTTTGTCCTTATAATCCGTGGGCAGAGCAAGAAGTATGCCAAGAAGTCAGACTCTGGTAGGTGTCAATATATCCACAAGGCTTCATTTTTTCTAACAAGATCTGCTGTATTTTAGGACAATAAAATTATCGAACTGTTGAGGGGGCTTTAATATACTGGGATGAACCATGATCTGTTAGGATCACAACCTATCGGGATATAGATTATGAACTGTTAGGATCACAACCTAATCGGGTTAGCAGAGTTTATTTGGTAATGGATGATCGCTGGGCACATAGATGTTTTGTTTCTATTTGATGCTTTCAGCAGACAATGATGCAAGCAGACTTCTTTTAAAGATAACAAGTTTGTTTTCTATTTTTATGCAGCTCTCTTTAATAAGAGTTTACTTTTAAAGAAAACACAAGCCTCAACAGTTTAGTAGCTCCTGACACAGCCTTCTGCACTCTTTCCTATACTCAAGCTCACTCAAGGCTCAACACAGACTTCTAACAGGCCCAAGGCTTAACTTACACTTCTAACTGTCATCCTATTTAAAACTGAACATTCTAAACTATCACTGAGTCAGTCATATGACCCGCAGCCCCTCCCACTGCTTTAGTAATATAGAGATAAGGTAACTGCAAACTAAAAAATATATATATACTTCAGATTATAAAATGACATACTAATAAAACAGAGAAGGTTGCTTCCTTCAACATAATAAAGGATTGTTTTCAGCTTCACCAATAATAACAAGACCCCTTCTGTCAGCTACTTCCTGGCTGTAAAGCCTCTTTCCATAAGGCAATCATCTACTCTTAAGGGTGAGGGAAGTGCAGCACATGGGTGACATGTTCTCCCTGGACCCCACATTTGCAAACCATAAATTCTACCCATCAATCCTCATAACATCCTGAAAAAAAAACCCTCTACAATATGGCAAGCAATAAATCCCAAATCATGCCTATAGCCTTAAATCCATGCCAATATACCAAACCACTCTATTGAATCTTCAGAACTTCCTACTTGTTCTAAAATACCTTGTTCTTCCCTTATTTCTCCTTCAAATTCATAACAGGAAGTGACCCATCACTTCACCATTTTGAAGGTAAAGTGGAGGGAAAACTGGATATTAACACACTCAGATGGGGATGCAGCTCACAGAGGGCCTAGAAAGGTAGAAAATTAGGCCCTTCTCTAGGTCCTCACCCTTGATCATACTTCTAACTTACAGTGTGGTAATAACTAGTATTTCAGAGTCCAGTCATTCTTCCTACCAGTAAACATTGGCTCCTCCCCTCTGGAGACTGGGAAAGGGAACAGTTGCTTTCTGTTGTGAAGATGAGTAATAAATGGGGAAATGTAGCTTGAACTGTCCTTTGCACTCTGAGATCCATCTTAAGAAATACTCTCTCAAGTGTCTGAATGTGTAATGTTGGGAGGAAAAGTCAATGACCTTGTCGACATCATGCCAAGCTGGCAATTAAAATAAATGGCTTCATGCTTTAGTCAACGCCAGAGGCAGCCACAAAGTTGGAAAGGTCACCAGGTCAAGGGAATATAGCAGTGTTTGCTTTGCTCTAATTGTCAGGAAAATATGGACCTTCCTCTTAAACAAACTTGAGGGTGAAATTTGAGGACGAGTGGCACAGCACTCTCGGTTTTCCCCTTGGAGGTCTGCCTCATGTTGTAGCACATTTTCATTCTGTGAGCTTGTATAACTATGTGCACCTGTGTAACAGTTTCCAACCCACCTATAACAAGCAGATACAGCTTCAATGTATGATGATGTACCTATGTTTCACCCTACCTATATTGTGATATAACCATGTTGTAGAACTGTTACATGTGAACTGACCATAGTTTACTCTTTTATAAATTGACAAAGCTATTCTGAAGTAGAATAGCTTTGTCTGAGGTAGACCCTCAGAATGGCTTTGTTGAGTTTGCAGCACTGGGAAAATTACTTCTTTGGACTAAAGGAAACAAACTGTTGCCTTTTAGGAAATCGAGTGTGGTTTTAAGGCAAAAAAAAATTCTCCCAATTATCAGCAAATTAAAATCCAGGAGAATCTGTGGGTTTCAGGGGTCCCATGGCTCTTACTTAAAAGTCACAAAAAGTTGCATTTTGCCCATAGATCATACTTTGCTTACCCTTGCCCTAGGGCATAAAGTATATGTAAATGATGCATGACAGTAAGCTACGCTCTTCTGCGTTAGTGTTGCAGATGCACTTAACAATATGCTTTTCTTGCTCTGAGCAGAAGCAACAGAATTCTGTGCCTAGTGATAGAAACCTGATCTTCCTTTTGCCTCATAGGATTTTCCTTAAATCTTGTCATTTTTGTCGTCATTCTCCCTCATCCCATCATTTAAACTTTAAAGTATCCTTTCCCATATAGTTAGGAAGCATGAAACAAACTGATGAATTTTGTTCTCCCTAGGAAGATATTTTAGCAACTGGCTTTACAACAGAGAAAGCCCAAGTCTGTTCCCTCAGCTATTTGTGATTGATATTGTTGTTTTCAGGAGGCAACTGTAAGTCGAATGCACTCGGACATGGTGAGATGGTCAGTCTGGATGAGAGCAGTTTTCCTGCTCTGGAACTGAACAACCGTCGCCTGTCAGTGAAAAACTCTTTCTGCCGGAAAAATGGAATATATACAAGGTAGCCAAGGCTTCCAAAACAGTGGGGAGCGGGTGGCCAGTGAGGAAGCAGAGAAAAGAAATTAAGGAGGAGCGCTTCGCTCTCCCACACTAATCATAATAACAATAACAATAATAATAATGATGATGATGATGATGATGATGATGATAATAATAATAATAATAGGCACCTTCCCTTCTGAACACCATTTCACAGCTTCTGTGTCATTTCTTAGGTCCCCACCAAGACCTAGCCCTGGTTCCCTGCACTACTCAGATGAAGATGTTACCAAGTACAATGACCTCATTCCAGCCGAGAGCAGCAGCCTTACAGAAAAGCCTTCAGAGATCTCTGATTCACAGGTAAGTCACAAACCAGGAGGTTGGGATTAGAGAAGCTTTTGACTGAAATAGAGCAAAGCTTGGTATCTGCGTAGGTAGAGGGGGGCACTTCTTACATCTTGGAGCAGAGATGACATGAAATCACATCATTTCTGGACTCTATTTCAGCTCACTTTTTTTACATTGGGAGGCAACATAAATCGCCACATTTTGTAATTTCAAAATAGGGATTTTTTTAATATTCAGAAATCTTTGTGTGCACAAAAGTGACTTTTTAGGAATGCAAGTAATTTTGACTCCAGGTAATGAGCGGTATTAAAAAAAAAATCATTGGACAACAAAACCCAGGGATTTGATACTAGGTGAGCAGAGCCCCCTGCCTTAAGGTGGAAAATTATATACCTTACATGTTTGCAGCAGATCTTTCCAGATACATGGCAAACTTTATTCATTTCGTTATGCTTTATAAACCTGTCAGAACCTGTAAGTTCTAGTGCTGAAGGAATGTGAGTCAGAAAAAAAAGATATTGAATGACCAAGTGTTTGAAAGTCTTATCCCTGCCTAATAAAATGAGGTTCACAGAAGGTTTTTCCAGAGTGGAATCATATAGTCCAAGTCTTCCATGTGAAGGACCCACATACTAAGGTTGCCAACAGACCTGGAAAAATGCAGCATGGACAATTTGTTGGGCAACTTGTGAGAGAAGTCCCTCTTTCCACATCCTTTTTCAGATGTCAGGATTCTTTATTTCAAGAACTGGCAAGCCTTTAATGGAGAAACAAGGGTTTGATCAACTTTTACAACATATTCAGGAAAAATACATCCCTTCAAATTAGTGGTGGAGGGCTGGGACAATTGAAAGAGATATCAGAGTGAAGTATAGAAAGATATACATATGTGTATATATACACATGCAAGAGAGGCTTATCTCTTGAGTTTTGTAGATGGAGCTTGCAGTCCTTTCAACAGAGTTTGGATAATTACTTTTAAGGTTGATGGATATAAGGACACGTTAAACATGATGGCCCATGAGGTCTCTTCCAACTCAATGATTCTATGCTACAAGAGAATGATCCATAGCATCATGAAACTACTGCTGTTAAATGTGGCTTCCATGTGTAGCATAAGAGATGGAACGTTAACATTTTATTGAGCAGATGGATTTGAAAACTTCATGACTTTCGCCATCAATCAGATCACTGTAGACCTGCCCTCTTTAGCTTTTTCTCTTCATGGCTATGATGAGGGAGCAGTATATGAGCAGATGAAGAAAAAAAAGGAAGGAAATTTGTAGTCTGCATTCTTTGAGGAAGGTGCTAATCTAAAAAAAAAAGTTCACTCATGTCCATGAGCTGGATGGGCTAAGTTTTCAGACAGCCTGCCTTGTACAAATCTGGATTATACTTGTCCCCCTACATCCTTCTGGAATAGGGTCATGATCAGAGGATCCAACTGGAAAGCAGGGTGGTGGAAGCATGCAAACATCTGCCTTATAAATGCCAGGACTAGGGTACATGCAATCTCACAGCTAGTCTCTCTCTCTCATACACTTGCCCTCATTGCCAGTAGCAACAAGCACTCGCACTTCTGAGACTAGCAGGAGCTGGCAGTCCTGCCAGGTTAGAGCAAAATGGCTCCTTTGTCTTCTCCTTAAGAACAGACCTTTTGCCAAATGGCCTGAACCTCAACTGGCATCCCCAGTGCAATTAGGCACTCTCGATGAATTGCTGTCATGGCAAAAGCCTTGAGCCACAAGGACAGCTAGGGGCAATTGTCTTTTCTAAGGCTGATCACTGCTCCTGACAAACATGAGAATGAAGGAGAGAGAGAAAACAAATTTTGAGCCATGCTTCATATTCAGCCAGTTGGTACTGGAAGACTGTAGAACAGCAACAAGTGGCACAGTTCTGTCATTGGTTGTCTCCATTAGCCCTCTTGTGTGAGGATCCATCAGTGGCTGTCCTACCTGTAAAGTAAGGCGACTGGAAATTCTACAGTTTATTCTATCTTCAATGAATTTTGTTAACTATGAACAGTGGAAAAACATGTATTTATACATTATATGCATATGAAAAATGAGAGGGGAGTGTGGGATTGAGAGTTCATACCAGATGTGTTTGAAGGCTCACTTTTGATTTTGCAATCTGTTTTGTTTTATTTTATTCCTGGCCTTGTTTCTATAGCCCCGTGTTTCTGAAAAGGTAAGGTGCAGATTTTTCCAGTTCTCCCATTTGGGAGATGTCTGACATTCAGTTTTTATTCCTAATGCTTTGACACCATAGCTCTCCCAACCCTTTTTTCTCAATAACTTGAGGAGATGTGGTTCCTTTTCCTGTGCTGTTTCTCTTCTACCTCTGTGCAGCAAGTACATTTGAGGAACTGTTGAGAACTGAACTAGTTGAAAGCCGCCACTTGATCGCTTCCTTGGCTGAGTGCTGGGTTCCCATGAATGGTCCCTATTGTGCTTCTGCAAATGGAGAAGCTGAATTCAATTAGGAAGAGCAGAGGGGAGCTGAAAGGAGGGAAATGAGCCAAGTCTATCCTGGCCAGTTTTCTTCTCTCTCCATGCTTCAAACTTCAGGGTTTTTTAAAAATTGCAGATGTTCTCATAGATGAAATACTTGGTTACTCTTTAAAGATGTATTTTGGAATTAGAGGTAGAGAGGTGTTACTTTTTCAGTATTATCTTATTAAATTAATACCCAAAGACATTATATCAGGAATGTCTGATTTTTAAGTACTCAAGTAAAGATTAATTGGTAAATGTATCAGTAATATGTTGATGGTTTTAAATTACATTATCCATATATACATTTACATGAAACGTCAGGACTGTTGAATGAGCTGAAAAATTCAGGAGGCAAAAACTGCAGGGAATGGGATTAAGGTGTGAATTGAGAAAGTAGTAAATGATTAAAATTTGTAACACTGTTTCAATGTTGGGGACGGCTAGGTGATACCAGCTGCATAAAGATTAAGGCTGACAGGGTCTTCTATATGTTTGTTTGTTATATTATTTTAGCCCAATAAGGAAATAAAATAGAGCCAACTCTTCACTTTTCATATTTCTTTTTGTAATTTCTACATTTCCAGGTATTTTTTGTTTGAACTTCTGTGGATATCAATCCATTTTTTCATATACACTTATGGATTTGGAACACTGATGTCAGAGAAGGTAGTCTTATATAAATCCTTTTCTTTGACCCAAGGGAGTAAGCCCAGCTCAGGCCCTACAAATTGTGGGTCAAAAAGTCAGAAAATGCAATGGAGGTTGGCTGCATTGCACAATCATTTTCTCATGGTAGTTTTGTCCACCTAGCCAATTAATTCCTCCATATGATAATTCATTAATATAATAGTATTTTTGTCCCCCTTTTTCTCTTTCCATAGGGAAGTGACAGTGAGTATGAAGTGGAGCAAAACCACCAGAAAGCCCATTCCTTTGTCAACCATTACATCAGTGATCCAACGTATTACAACTCATGGAGACGCCAACAGAAGGGCATTTCACGGGCTCAGGCCTACAGCTATACAGAGAGTGACTCGGGCGACCCGGACCAGTGCCCAATGTCCAACAGCACCAGCACCCAACAGGGCAGTCTCTTTCGGCCCAAATCCAGTAGGACTCCAACCCCACAAACCCCAGTCAACCCTCCCAGCCAGCAGAGCACCCTTTACCGCCCTCCCAGTAGCCTTGCCCCTGGGTCCAGAGCTCCTATTGCTGGGTTTTCTTCTTTTGTTTGACATTTCTAAAGGCAAGAAGAAGAAAGAGAGAAAATGGTTAAGAAGATAAAATCATGGAGTTAATAATAACAATAATGAAGAACATTTTGGTCCAGAATTATTATTTTTAAGAGACGAAGAGAAGATCATGTGGGAGACAATCAGTCATAGCTGAGTTTGGAACCATTGACTGCTGCTGTCACATCTAGTATTTCACAGTGCTCTTCAAAAACTACCTGTCTGAAAATGGTATACCTGGAGCAAGACAGGATACAGCTCTGTCCTCAAGCCTAGTGCTGAAGGAAGTAAGGAAGGATGGATGGATGGCAACAGGGTACAAGACTGGGAACCCCAAAGCTAAGGCAGCGTTTGGTACTGCAGACCACCTCCTTGCAGGTCAACTCACAGACAGGGAAGGAAACGGTGAACTGGCATTTCTCAAATGTCTCTGTGCATTTTCTTTCTTTCTTTCTTTCTTTTCTCCAACCAAAGCTTTCCTCGGAGGGGAACGGGTTTGGGCTCTACAAGCGATAAACATGAGCCAGCTGGACTGCTGCAATCAGAGCTGTTTAATGCAGGACCTGCAAGCGCGGTGTGCAAGTGACTGGCCAACAGGAATACGCTCCAGGCGGCTAGCAACTGGCCTGTGGAAGAGCAAGACTGCTATATCATGATAGCAGTGGGAGCTAAGGAACTGGAACAACACTGAAAGGATCCACATTCTCTGAGGCTGTAATGAAGGAACAATAGACGTGTAGGCTGGTGAACAACCTCTCTGGCACTCAGGCCAATTTTGCCTCCAGTTTGCTCTTCTGCTCGCAGTTGGAACATTTGCAAACATTAACCAAACTGAATGGTGCTGACTAAAGAAAGTGTGGTTTCTTTTTGTATATTTTGAGGTGAGGATAGGAGACTATATTTGAGAACAGTTAGAAGGAAGCTAATGAATTCCAATTGTATCACCTCAGCAGAAAGTGTCTTCCCTGGAGCTTTGTGGGAGAGCTGAGCCACTGCAGCCAAACCAAGCCACAAGGCAGAACCCACCCCACATGGTCTCAGCGCCCCGTCGTCTTCTCGGTTCTTTCCCCCCCCATTCACTTCATTGGGCAGGGGAAGAGAGAAAGGAAAGGGGGAAGCCCCAATCCAATTCAAGTGCAATTCGAGGGGGTGTTCAGGGACAGGATATAAACTTGACCATTTAAATGCTGCACGGCCTCTAGGTACTGGCTTTAGAAAGGATAACCTCAGTGGGCTGTACTTCAGCCCCACTGCAGCGTTTTCTCTCCTGGTGGTATCAAAACAAAACATTCTCTTCAGTTCCATAGAAAAGGAGAGTTTGTCCCCAATTCCCCTTTTATATTGTTGTTTTAGTTTTTCACAACTCACAACACACAAAGGACGAGGGAGGGACTGCTAGTGGTGAGATGGATTCAAAGTGGTAGCCCCCTCCTCCCTCAATTTTTTGGTTTTGTTTTGTTTTGAATTCTATTTTAGCACAAGGTTATGGAGGAGGTAGGTGGGAAGTTTTTTGTTTGTTCATTTTGGCCTAGCAGACCATGAATACACATACACACACAGTGCCTACTGAGCCCCAAGATCTGCGGTGGCCATCTTCTCCCCTCCCCTCCGGCAGAATCATGGGTTAGAGCAAAAAACAAAAAAAGGTGGTAGAACGACGAGGAAAAGAGGGGAGGAAAAGAAAATGGGAGCCTTCTGCTCTACCTGTATGACCTTCTTTCCTGGAAGTGCTAGGGATATAGTGATGCCCTTTACGCAACCCTCACCTCACCCCATGCCTTTATTTGCACATTGTTTTCAAAGCCTGGTTTACAAAGGATTGAGCCTGGAACATAGGGTCCTTTTAATAAAGAATCAAAAGGCAATTTGAACGGTTTCTGGGGCTTTCATTGTGTTTCTCAAAACAAACTGTGCTATAATGGCAATCTGTTAAACGTAAGGCATATCGCCTTAACAGAACTGGTCCCAAGCCACTGAGTAAGAAGGACTTAACCAAAGGAACCCTTTACAGATTTACTTAAGGATGATTTCAAAATATCCTCCGGCTGTTATTCGATGCTGTGAGAATTTGGTGCTCTAACATAATTCAAAAGAGGATTAAACAAGCTCACAGACAGGATATTTGTACCATTAGAGGTATTAAAGCAGCAGAGCAGCCATGTCCTCAGCTCCTGTCTGTCTGCTCCTGAACCTCTACCATTGAAAGCTTGGACTGAGTGGGGAAAAGACATAGCTCTTCAATGTACTGTCTTGTCATGTGCTTCCTTCAAATCAGGGTCAGTGGGCAATGCTGACAGCTATATTGACCTAGTTCTGTACCTTCCCAGAAATACATCTCTCCTTTAAAGTTAAAATTAAACTGGTTTTAAGTCCCCTTATTGTAGTCAAAATAATTTAAATATAGCCTGGGTTATCCACAAATGTGCTTCTAAGAATATGAAATCATAACAGACAGGTTGGAAAATTGGCTCATGCAGAAAGCTGTTCGTTGGTAGGGCGTATGTCCACATTGCTCACAATTTTATTTTCCATGCCACCAAGTGTGTGTGTGGGTCGGGGCAGGGATGGGGGCAACAACTGAAAATCTGCTCTATGTTTTAGTAAATTTATGTTAGGATGCATAAGCTGGTCATATTGGAGGAGACATGTGGACATATGCATGCCATGACATCCACAATTAAAAGAGTAAAAGGGTCAAGGAATATAGTTAAGCTGCACCAAAAAGAAAGAGGTGATACCACCCAACCTTGTATTGGAAAATAATGTTATTTGTATAAATATATTATGGCTTTACTTAGATGAACATGATTTCCAAAACCTTTTCAGTTTATTTGGTTGCCACACTGTACAGTTGTTGCTTGTGATCCAGGTATACCGTGCCTCAAGGCAATCATTTTCTTATGGGAAAATCTCAGGCTTTCCTGATGAACAACTAACTGCATAGCCCTACCATACTTGGTCATTATGGTATTGGACCTATGCAATGATTTTTAAAAAGTGAGTTGCAATATAGTAAGGTAGGCTTACAATGTGTCGCTCATTGACAGAATGTTAGCCACTGCCGGTTTACAAAATGGATGAAGAAAACCTGTCTTGGCTGGCTTAGGTTGTCTGTTGACTTGTATAGCACTCCAAACTTTTTTTAATTCCCTTTGGTTTAAAGAAAGGCGGTGTTACTAAAATTAATCACATGCTTTATGGGGCATCCCTCCATCCGAGAACCAATCCCATATTAAACAACCAATGTTAGCAAGAGGTTATTAAGAAGCAAAAGTGGCCAGCTGGCACCCTACAGACTACAATTTAATTAATCGCTGATGTGAAGAACAGGCCTCTACTTTGGATAATATGGCTGTTCACTTGAAAGAGATTAACTCCAAGCCAGGAAATAGGTAATAAAGGCTTCCCTTTAGCAGCTGCCTTGGTGGCTGGAAATTCAATTGGCAAGTTTCAAACCCATTAAAAGAGAAGACATTAAAGAGCAGGGTCACACTGTGTCCTTCCAAAAGAAAAGGGGGGAAATCTCTCATGGTCAGAGGGAAGATGGTTCTTGATGTCAGAATTGTTTTTAAAAAGAAGATGTCCATCCCGTATCTGCTGGAGATGAACATATCATGGAGAACACCAATGTTCCTTTTGGTAACCAACTAAGTGTAAGTGAAGAAGCAGCAAAGCATACATTGTGTGTTATCAAGAAGAGAAATACCGTGATTTAGATCTAATCACTTTCAACCCTCGCACTTGCAGGACTGAAGACCGACAGGTTTGAATCTGAGGAGATCACAGGTGAGCTCCCTCTGTCAGCTCCAGCTCCTCATGCAGGGATATGAGAGAAGCATCCCACAAGGATGATAAAACATCAAAACATCCAGGCATGCCCTGCAACGTCTTTGCAGACAGTCAGTTCTCTCACACCAGGAGCGACTTGTAGTTTCTCAAGTTGCTGCTGACAGAGGGAAAAAAATTAACAATCTCTCCAACTACGCTTTCTTTATTTTATTGTAATTTTAATTGAATGTCTGTTCTGCCTTTATAACAATGTAATGATAAGTATCCAGTTAAAACAAAACAAAAAAAATCACATAAAAAATAACAGGATCCACAAGATTAAAGCCTACTCCCGTGGCAAATTAGTTCTGATGCCAAAACCTTATCTGAATAACAATGCATTTGACTTTGGCAGGGTTCTTTTCTTTTTAACTTAGCTATGTACACTCATGCAAAGCCAAGACAAAGGCAAAGCAGAAATTTTTAAAAAAACTTGAGACATGTAAAAAAAAGAAGACCTCATCTGTTCAGAGTAGGAAGGAGGGGTTTTTTCTTAGCAAGTTTTTGCTGGTTTCCAGGCATTACACAGACATTTGGGTGCTCACACTCCTTCCTTTTTCTTGACAGCAAAATATTATTTCAAAAATGAAATTATTGTGTTTTACAACCACCTTAAAAAGGCAACAAATAAAGGTCAGAAAATGAGAGAGAGAATTTCAGTGTAGCAGTCTCATACGATAATGCATTTTTTAAAACCACAGCCAGCATGGGAGATGCAGATAAGTTGGTGGCATTGAGGCTGAGTTACATGGGAAGAAAGTAATTGATATGCAAAAACAAATCTTACTGGGACATTTAATTTTAGCCACCTATCTTTATGTTGGTGGCAGTGGACTATCCATCTAAGGTTGGCAGATTCGGCATGGTAATAAATGTCTATGCCTTCCATAATTATTTAGAAGGGACTGTTTACTTCTCCTCCCATGCAGGAATAAAAACTGGAGACACAAGCCTCCCATCTTACACAATTTTTGGTGACAGTTTTAGAGCTATAACGATTCTTCATAATCTGTAAACCATGAAAGCACAATGGAGGAGAGACAGTTTGTTGTGAAAAAGACTTTTCCAACCCACTCAGAATCCCAAGAGGGGAGTCTCAGCAATGAACTTCCCTTTCTGTGGATCAAGTTAATTGTTTTATTTTTAAACACTCATGCAAACATGAAGAGTGTGTGAGTCAAAAACGTGTTTGCACACAATTATTTAAGTAAACTAAGCAGGGAAATTATAAGTTGGATGGCAAAACTCAGATTTCACTCCAGGTAATGTATGAAATTGCCCCTACTGAAAGGCAGATGTGAGACTTTTACTCCAAATTTGTTTGTTTCTACGGCAGTAAAGGTAAAGATTTCCCCTTGACATTAAGTCTAGTCAAGTCTGACTTGGGGAGGGGGGGGGGGGGGTGCTCATCTGCATTCCTAAGCTGTAGAGCCGGCGTTGTTCGTAGATGCCTCCTAGTTCATGTGGCAGGCATGGCTGCATGGAGCGCCGTTACCTTCCCACTGAAGCAGTACCCATTGATCTACTCACATTTGCATGTTTTCGAACGAATAGGCTGCAGAAGCTGGGGCTAACAATGAGAGTTCACCCAGTCTCACAGATTCGAACCGCAGCCCTTCCTGTCAGCAAGTACTGTAGCTTAGCGGTTTAACCCGCTGTGCCACCGTGGCCCCTTTCTAGGGAAATCAACACTAGTTCTGATCCTGCTATTTGGGGGGGGGGGGCTGGAATTCACAATTATGAATGTGTAACCTAGTTACACGCTCAACTGTTTTGCATTCAGAATCCTTAGATATTCAGTAGCATTAAATGCACCCAGTTCTAAGTTCCTAGGAAGCAGTGGCTGCAAGCAGTTACGGTCTTTTCTCTTGTTGCTTGGTGCCCAAGAGATTGACATTTATGTCCTCCTCCAGCCAGCAATCTCTGGAATTGCAAGGGATCATCTGACTGTTGAACCCGAGAAAACGCACAAGTGGATAGTGGGAAATCCAGCATGCTCCATCTCAATCAACAGGAGAACAGACCCCTTTCGCAACATATAATGCCTAGTAAGAACTGGAGCCCCTGGTGGCAGTTCGAATCTGGAGAGTGGGGTGAGCTCCTGTTTGTCACCTCCTGTTTCCAATGCAGGGACATGGGAGAAGCCTCCCACAGGATAGTAAAACATCTGGGCATACCCTGGGCAATTCTCTCACACCAGAAGTGACTTGCAGTTTCTCAAGTCGCTCCTGACATGAAAAAAAGTAAGGACTGGGATTGGGGTCAGGCCAGGAAACCCTATTGAGGCCTCCATCTGCACTGATCATTTCAAGCAGCTTCAAACGGACTTGAAACCGCAGTGGTTATGAAATGAATGCAGCCAATGCATGCTGCAGCATAAATCAAGGCCATGAAGCCAAATTGCAACAAAGTCTTGAGTTGAGTCCTTTAATGCGCTGCAGCAGATCCCAATGCAGATCCCAATCCCAAGGCAAAATCAGCTCTTCAAAATGCAAAACATATTGTAGACACCCACCCTTGCTGAAGCGCTTTGTAGGATTTGGAAAGAGGGGGCTGCCAAAAAAAATATCCCAAGGGCATGCCTGGCTAGCAGGAGGCTCATTGTCATCCTGGGAAAGGTAATTGATTGCCTCCATTCCTAACTGCCACTTTCCTTTTTTTACTCCTATGCCTCTGGAGCACGGGTGCACACATCTCTCCCAGAAATGGGGAGGGGGGGGGGTAGTGGTTTGAAGCCGCCTTCCATTATTAATGTGATTACCTTCCTGACCTCAAAGCCGTTCCAGAAATGCCAGTCTAATCATCCTCTCAGCTAAACCAGTTCCAAACTGACCTAATTGACCAGTGTAGACATGTCCTTAGTTAAGTATGCTAGGTGGCTGAACTAGAATATCAGCCGTTGTGTTTCACTAATGTTAATTGATTTCATTTTCTTTTGTTATTTTGGTACCCTCATTGTGCTTTCAAACATCGTTTTAGTGTGCATAAAGAAACTCAGATCGTTTTGTGTTATTTTCATGTGTGAGGGGACAAAATCCGCACATAACACAGGCATAAGTTACTCATTGTAATCCCTGTCTTGAAAAAAAAAAGTCTTAGATCGACATGCAGGAGGATTTACATGGTGAATGACTACGCAAATCCACCATGTGTGTGCTTCCCTGTGTCTGACAGACTGTGACATCCCTCCTGTCACTTTCTATTTCCAAAGCCATAAAGGAATTCAATCTGAATGGGCTCCCTCCTCGAAAGGGGCTTTTTACTCGAAATGAAAAGAGATGGTTTCCGAAGACGTGGTTGTGTGCCTTTCCCAATCTATGGCAAATCTAGGTTTTTCCTCGCAAGATTTGCTCAATTAGAAAGCTAACTTTTTTTTCCGTTGACTCTTTTCTCTAAGGTGTAGCAATAAAAGTACGGGTTTTTTACCTGTAAGAAAACCTTAACTGTGTACTTTTTCTGTTTACTACTGTACACTCACCTGGTTTGGTATATTGCCTTCCTATGAGGCTGGAGCCACCAATGGCACAGTGGGTTAAACGGCTAAGTAGCTGAACTTGCTGACTGAAAGGCGCTCCATGCAGTCATGCCGGCCACGTGACCTTGAGGTGTCTACGGGCAACTCTTCGGCTTACAAATGGAGATGAGCACCAACCTCCAGAGTCGGACACGACTGGACTTAATGTCAAGGAGAAACCTTTACCTTTACCTCCCTATGAGGCTGAGAGACTGAGACGTGCCAAAGGTCATCCCATGGGCTTTATGCATAATTGGAGATTCAAACCATGGCCTCTAGTCTTGGTCCTATACTCAAAGCACTACATAACGCTGGCTCTTCAAATGAAAATCTGCAACTCTCCTGTGTCACAATATGTGTGTGTTGTATGGAGTGTGGGGTATGTGTGTCTTTATGAGTGTTGAGTGAATGGGATCAGATTGGAGGCGGGGTGGAGGGGCAGCTTTCCTGCGGAGCCCTTCCCTCAGCATAAACACTAGAAAGGAAGATTTCTCTGTCTGCTGCTCCAGCCCCAATATGAGGATTAGCCAGCATATGAAGAGCTTGAAATGGGGGGAGGAGAAAATCAAGGCAAGGCAGTTGTGAGCCCACCGGGAGGCCATGTGGAGGCCTCCCCTTCCCCCTTGCAGCCTTGCAGCCACTGGGGTAAGCATCTTCCGTCTCCATGGCAACCGATCTGGGGCCATTAGCTGCCCATTAGCTTGCTTTGCTGCCAGCCTCTTCTGCAAGACTTTCCCTCTATTTGCTTTGATTTACACTTTCTCTGCAGCCTTTGAGAAGCTGGGTTTGGTGTCTCCCCTCCCCCTTGCTCTTAAAAAAAATTAAGACGCCATTCTCATTGTATTGACAGTTTCTTTGGGCATGCTAAGCAGATGGAAAGCACATGTTTTCCCACAGAAACCAGTCAGGGTCCAAGATGAGAACGCAAGACAGGAAGAATATAGAAGAAACCTTTCAGCCTTTTTTTTTTTTTTGGACAGATGAGGAAAAATGGTATGAGAATCTGAGCTGTTGTAGGTTTTTGGGGCTGTATGGCCATGTTCTAGAAGCATTCTCTCCTGATGTTTCACCTGCATCTACGGCAGGCATCCTCAGAGGTTGTGAGGATGCCTGCCGTAGATGTAGGCGAAACTTCAGGAGAGAATGCTTCTAGAATATGGCCACACAGCCCAAAAAAACTACAATAACCCAGTGATTCCAGCCATGGAAGCCTTCGACAATACAAGGTATGAGAATTGGCTCTGGGTTTTGTCCCTAACCTCAGTTAAGTGTGTGCCAATCAAAACAGGGAGCAAAATAATTGGGGGGGGGGGGGGGGAGAGAAAACCTAGATGTGAATGGATGGCTAAGAAAGCCTGGCACTGAGGTGGCTCTGACTAGAATAATTCATTCATAAAAACAATAGGCGTTGAGGGGGGCATGGAAGAAAAACAAGGCTATTGTTGTGCCATCTGTTTCTGATTTATTTCTCCTGAGCGATCTCCGTGCAGCTTGCACGAGTCTGTCACCCTTTCATCTCTTTTATGTAGTTCCTCATTGTATTGTTTTTATCGTCTGCTTGTACTTGGTCACGCAATGTATTTCCTGATAAGTCATAGCACATCCCCATTCTTGGGTTAAATTTCTCTTTGATTTCTTAAATATCACTGAAGAAGACTCTTGTTTTGTTGTCATCGTCATTACTGTCATCATCATAGTCTTCTATTTTTCTGCAAGGCATGGAACAGTTGATTTCTGATCCTATTTCTGCCCCCTTTTATTTATTTATTTTCTTCTCATCTGTCTTTAACTGCTTAAAGAGTTTTCTCTGTCATCCTGGGGCATCTCCATCTTCTCCTTCCCATTATGCAATCTATCTGATTTCCATACTGGCCATCAGGGGGTGTCCATGTATACAGTCACCTCTTTGGTTGCTCGAAGAATGTGCTTGCAGTGAACAAATCGTTGGTCTCACAAAATCAGTCGGTCTACTTCATTTTCCTACAATATTTGATTCTGCTCTGCTTCCTACCTTTGCATTCCAGTTGCTCATTATTAACTCCTATTCCTGTTTCGTATGTGGTCAATTTCTTTTTGGATTCCAGCACAGAATCTTTCAATTTCTTCTTCTAACTCTGTAGTTGGATCATATACTTGGCCATTTGTCAGGGGTGATTTGAATGCAATATTCCTGCTTCTTGGCAGGGGGTTGGACTGGATGGCCCATGAGGTCTCTTCCAACTCTTTGATTCTATGATTCTATGATTCTATGATTCTATGATTCTATGATTATAGCTAACCTAATGTTCTTTTGGCTTGATTCAAGTTGTAGCATTAGCCATAGCATCATGGGCTTTTCATAGTGAAGACATTTTTAAAAAGGGATTATTGTACTTTCTCCTGTGCAGTAATAGCAAATGTTAGTTAGGATCTTTGAGAGATCTTACTCCAGAGTCATCCTCCACATCTGCTGATACCCATTGGCTGTTTGTCACATTCAGTTTTTATCCTCAGCAAAAGCTTGTCTGACATAGGAGACCCTACCAGGAACATAATATCTTGCCTCATAGGAGCAGGCAATCCCATCACCACAGAAAGTTCATCCCATAGTGCTGGTGAGTAAAGTGGGGTAATATAATATGTACAACACAACAAAAACATTTTTGCAAAAATGTAAGAAAATCACATTAACGGATACTATGGAAAGCAGTTACATTGTCTACACACCTGCCCTAATGATACCATTCACACACCATGTAGACCAAATTGAACCCCTGCTTAATAGATTTACAAGCTTTAACCACATAGAGACATTAGCAAGGAGATTGATTCATTTGCCATTGTCTTAAACGATGACAAACGCTGTTGCTCCGACATTTCATGCTATCTTAATTGATGACTTAGTATAGTAGCTGTTTAGTTTGGCTTGTGGAAGTACTTTGAACAGTAATCATCAGTATTCTTCAATTTGTGGAAATAAAAGGACTTCATATTAACCCCCTAGTAAGTAGCAGCTGGGCTAGTAATTAGGAGGAAGTGGAAGTAAAGTCACTGTCTACTTAATATATTACTTTTTTTAAATACAACCCAGCAGGGAAATCAAGATCTACCTAGGGGAGAGCTTGCATTTTCTGCTAGGGAACAATGCTATGCTATACATTCCTCACAGCGACAAGCTAGTCAATATATGGCTGCCCAGAAATTTATAGGATATGAAGCAAACAAGGTGGGATATTTTCCAGACATCTCTGCCGGATAAGCAATTACACTATCATTTGCCTGTGAAGCCCTAGACTATACCCTTCACTGTAAGGAAGCTGTAAAACTGTTTCAGTACTACAGACCTTTTTAAACATTTCCCATTCACAACCCCTTTCCACGTGAGAATTTTTTACACGACCCCAGGTATGTAGGTAAATAAAACAGTTATAATAACCAAGCATTTACTGATAATAAATCAGCATTTGGAAGGCTCGCTAAACTGGCTGATTTTCTTTTTGGTGGACTACAGCTCAAGCATTTTCTGCAGAGAGCACTGTAGACACTGCATGTTGTTGCTGGGACCCACAGTTTAAGAAGCAGTGCACTGGAACATGTTACTGAGACTCCATAGCATCCACCAGCTTAGAGTGTAATTAAGGGGAAGGTTTGGTTCCGGACTTTTGGGGGGCTGAGAAAGTATTGCTCACCCAAGATCAGCCAGTGGGTGTTCATGACTGAAGAAGGAATCAAACCCTAGTCTCCAGAGTTGTAGTCTAACACTCAAATAACTACCCCTTGTTGGCTCTCACACATAGCCATCCCACTTTCTCTTGCTATCTCTACTTTCTTATTCATGAACACAGGAAATCTATGAAGGAGAAAAAAACAGAACAATTGAGCAATGTCTTAAAATACCATATTTAGTAAAATCTAATGCTCAACTTTTTTGTCTAAATTGCCTTCCTAAAATTAAGGTGCACATTCAATTTGTGTAATACAGTAATCTTAGTGCTGAGCAAAAGGGAACGCTGCTTCAGGGGTACCTGGATCTCCTATTTGAGGGATGCCATCTCTAATTTGATTGTCACGGCTCAATGCTATGCAATGTTGGGATTTGTAATTTGGTGAGGCATCAGCATTCTTTGGCAGCCCCACGACCCCATAACATTGAGCCAAGGCAGTTAAATTGGATTCATTCTACAGCATAGATGCACTCCAATGTTTTCTTTTCTATTGCTGGTATTCTAACATTTTTAATAACAGAAATTATAAGCATGCAGCCACTGCAATGCACATTTTTTTGGCCAAATTACAAAGAGTGCACTTTTCGCCACTTTGGTTTCAGAGTTTTGAAAATTGAGGTGTTCATTAGATTCAATGGCACATTAGAATTGAGTAAATATGGGTGTATAATACTCAGAGCACTATTTATATTCCACTCTGTATATGAGATTTTCAGGGTGCAATAAAGTTCCCAAAACATGACTCCCCTTTGTGACAAAATTATTTATGTATGATCTCATTTTCAACTCTACAACTCCAATAAGACCACCAGTCTGATCCCAGTCACTATATTGCTCAAATAGCACAAATATTCAAGACAACAATTCTGAAAGCTCCAGGAATTGCCCGAGGAGAACACTGTAATGCATTACCTTGGAGAACACTGTAATGCAAGAACCTTTTAAACTGACTCCATGGATTGGTGAGACCTGAGATCTACATGTGTTTTAGTATTCCTCTGTGCCTCTCCTGCCACATCTAAATGGCAAAACCTTTCAAATTACAAAGATAAAACAAAAAGGGAAATTAAGCTGAATTGAGATGTTATGCAAAGAAGTAAAAATAATGATATGGCCCAAACCTACATAGAGACTTGAGTTGGCTAGTTTTATAATTCAGAGCAGTGGGAGATTTTCTTCCTCCTTGTTTTCTGGCAGCAGCTGGGGAACTTACTTTTTGGATTACATTGCCCAGGTTCCCCAACCGAGAACCATCGGTAATTTTGCTGATTGGGGGATTCTGGGAGTTGCAGTCCCAAAAGTAACTTTCCCAGGCTCTATTTTCTAGAGGAAGAGAAGGCTGGCATTCCTGCTTCACAAAGCCAAGTTGTCAGTGGCTTTTGAGGCAGCGAGCTGCAAGAGTTTAAAAGCGAGCACAGTAAGAAGACAGGGATGAGCTCCTTGTCTGTGAGGATCAGACCACAGGGAGTCAATCACCATTGACAGTGCTGCTGAGTTTTGCGCTATTGTGACTTGAGTTTCTCCCAGGGGCAAAAGACAGTCACTTATCAGTGTGTTGCTTTGTCAAGCATGGAAAGAGGCAGCAAATTGCTCGCGAGCAGCAAGGGGTGGGGGAGTGGGGGAGGGCATCACAATCAAAGCAAGGAGGAATTGAAATTGGCTTCCCTCGACCCCTCTTGTCTTTGCCCACAACTGTTTGTCTTCATAAATACATTTAGGTCATAGGCTAATAATGGAGAAAGGCTTTTTAAAAGCTACAGAATAAAAGTTTTTTTCCCCCTACTCAGACTTTGAGTATCTTTGCCCTAGAGCCAACACATCAGGGCTGACATAACATGAAATTCTTGCCAACAATGAATCTACATTGAAAATAGGTTGAGTACAGTATAGCTCAGAGTTTGGTAATAGTTCAAGAGTAACAGTTGGTAACTGGACAACCTTATCCAGGCAAATTCAAATTTAAGAAACAACATGAACTGCAATACTTTGTGCTTCCGTTTGAGGACAGACAACGCCCCAAATAATCCAGAAGGAACCAGGTTTCTCAGGACTCCTCCAGGTGAGCCAAATGTATCAGCAGATGGTGGCATTTGTTATTGTTATTCTCCTTATTCCGCCCTGTGTCCCCTCGGGGAGATTGGGCAGAATATAAATAAAGTTATTTGTTTGTTTGTTTGTTTGTTTTAAATATCCATTTTTTTGTTGGAACACACAATTTCCTACCAATTTCCAGTACCAGCTGTAACATTTTTATCCTACCTTAAGTGTGTTTCTTTCTCATTCTAAGATACTGTATATTGGAACAATATATTAGGCCCTTGGTACCACTGGATTTTGGTTGCAGGTCCCCCATGGACACAAAACTATGGATGCTCAAGTCTCACTGTATACAATGATATAGTAAAATGGTGTCACTTATATGAAATGGCAAAAGCAAAGTGTATTTGTTGTATTTTTTAAAAAATATTTTCAAGCTGTAAATCCATGGTTGCAGAAGCCGTAATACAGAGGGATAGTTGTATGATCCTTTCCCATCTCATTTTTTTTAATTTTGGAGTTATAGTATATAATGGATTGATAAAATGGCACTTTTTACTAAAAACTCTTTAAAAAAAATCAAAGAGGGGAAAAATATCTACAAAGGACCACTTCAGCAAACTATGACCCAGAGGAAAAAGAAGAAGAAGAAGAAGAAGAGGAGGAGGAGGAGGAGGAGGAGGAGGAGGAGGAGGAGGAGGAGGAGGAGGAGGAGGAGGAGGAGGAGGAACAAACCTTAGGAAGAACACTAGTGCAGTAACAACCAACAACAAACCCATGAGCCCCCCCTCCCTGCTATTAACAAAAACAAGGTAAAATAAGATCCTTTGATGAACGGGATGCCCTATTTTTGATAACTCTTACTCTACTACAAGGTGGGCCAAAAGTAACAAAAGGCATTCAATATTTAATCATTCCTTTATTTTTGTCGGTTTTTTTTTAATTTACAACACCATAGCATTGGGTAATGTATGTATGGGAAAGAAATTTGCATTATGTATGAAAAATCACATCTTGTAAATTGATTCAATACCATAGTGTCATATACATCACCCCTTTGTCACTTTTGGCCCACTCTGTACTTGGGTAAGATTTTTTTTTTTGGTTCCTAGTCCAACTACTCTGAATCAGCATGCCTGACATACAGCACCCTTTTCTCCTGGAGGCATCATCAGTATAGCATTTGAATTTCCAACATTTGCAAATCAAATTTTAAAAGTCACATCAAAGCAACACTGTTTGAAAGGCCCTTTCACACTCTTCCTATCTCATAACTCTCAGAAATGATTCATACTCAGCTGTATCTCAATGCAAAGATGTTTTGGAGGGAAGGAACACTATTGGTTCCATGCATTTGCACAGAAGTACTTTAAATTGGTTTGGGAAGTATCCATTATCTTGGTTTTACAAGGCTGATACCATGCAACCTTGATGGAGATTTTCAGTGGATAGATTTGGGTGGAATAAGTTCTACATCCAGCTGGCACTGTTTAAAAAAACCCAGAAAGTTATCTTTTAAAAAATTAAGTTGACATTCATTACATAGTCTTTCTTGTCAGAATTGACAAAGCTTTGTTTACACACACACACAGAGAGAGAGAGAGAGAGAGAGAGAGAGAGAGAGAGTATTAGGAAGGATAAGAACCCCATAGTTCTTAAAATGGGTGGAAATTGTGTGTTTATGTGCCTTCAAGTTGACTGTTGACATATGGCAACCATGTGAATTTTACAGGGTTTTCTAAGACAAAGACAAGTCAGGGATAGTTCTGCCAGTTCCTTTCTCTGGAATATAGTCTATAGCACCTGGTATTTGCTGGCAGGCCCCCGTTCAAGTGTTGTCCAAGGCGGACCCTACTTGAAGATCAGATGGATATGGTGCCTTGAGGGTATTTAGCGTCTATGGGAAATTATACAGCCATAACAAACACAGCCAATGATGAGGATACTGGGAGGTGTTAAACAAAATCTTGAGAGACACAAGCTCCTCATCATTGTTCTAGCCATTCCTCCAAAGAACATGCAAAAACTTTAAATCCCTTGCAATGACACTGTGGGGTAAGCATTCCTACAAAGGTGCTGATTTCCTAGTGTTACTCAATAAGCTTCACACATACATGTAATTAGATATGCAGATGATACCACTTTGATGGCTGAAAACAGGGAGGAGCTGAGGAGCCTTCTAACCAAGGTGAAAGAAGAAAGTGCAAAAGCTAGGTTGCAGTTAAACATTAAAAAAACAAAGTTATGGCAACCAGACTGATTGATAACTAGCAAATAGAGGGAGAAAACATGGAGGAAGTGACAGATTTTGTATTTCTTAGTACAGAAATTACTGCAGACACTGACTGCAGCCAGGAAATCAGAAGACATTTACTTATTGGGAGGAGAGCAATGACCAATCTCAATAAAATAGTGACGAGTAGAGACATCACACTGGCAGCAAAGATTTGCATAATTAAAGCAATGGTATTCCCCGTAGCAACCTAAGGATGTGAGAGTTGGAAGACAGACTGAGCAAAGGAAGATAGACACTTTTGAACTGTGGTGCTGGAGGAAAATTCTGAGAGTGCCTTGGACCGCGAGAAGATCCAACCAGTCCATACTCCAGGAAATAATGTCCAACTGCTCACTGGAGGGAAGGATATTAGAGGCAAAGATGAAGTACTTTGGCCACATAATGAAATGATAGGAAAGCTTGGAGAAGGTAATGATGAGGGGGAAATGGAAGGAAAAGGGAAGAGGGACAGACCAAGGGCAAGATGGATGAATGTCAACCTTGAAGTGACTGGCTTGACCTTGAAGGAGCTGGGGGTGGTAAAGGCCGCCAGGGAGCTCTGGCGTGGGTTGGTCCATGAGGTCACGAAGAGTCGGAAGTGACTGAACTAATAAACAACAACAACATACATGCAATTTGAACCTGAGTTTCAAAACATTGGTCATTCTGACTTTTAAAACAAAAATATAGCCCCTCTCTCTCTCGCACGCACACACACTTTGCCACTGCATGCTATTTTTGCTACAAGGGACTGTTTCTTTTTTTAAAAAAAGAAAGCTGGACTATGGGGCAATAAGTGAGTAAGTTGGTGTAGATTGGTGTAATTTGGTGTAGTGATAGAATGAGAACGGCAAGTACTGGCCCAGCTATGAAGCTCACTGGGTAACCACTGATATTTTGGTTGTTGTGAATATACATCCTGAACTAATCTGAGGAAAGATCAAGTACACATTTCAACTTCCTTCAAAAAGGTGTTCTGTAATATCTCGGATTACAATTCCCAGATGTTAATCCGAACAACTATACACCGCCATAAACAATAAGTAAGATGGAGGTTCTGGAGAACTCTTCAGTGTTGGCACTTTGGTGTGCAAGAAAAAAGCACTTGGCCAGTTTTGTTTCCCAGTCTGGTGCTCCCCTTCACGGCAACAATGAAATAGTTCAGGAAAAGTGGTTTTGTTTCGAATTTACAGTCCAGGACTATCTCTGCACAGCATTTTTATCTGTTTGTTGTAAGCCAGCCAAGCACTCAGGGCCATGGCTGTCTTTTCTGAGCACGCTTAATGAGACAGGGGAAAATGGATTTGTCTAATGGTCCTTGCATTTGGTTAGGGAGCAAAAAACAATTGACAATCCTCTGGCAGCGTGATCTGACTTTCCTTTAGCAATGGTGATGAAACCATGGATTGCCCAAGGAATGGCTGTTGCTTTACATCTTCTGAAGTGTGCTGTCTAATGCATCACATCACATTTCCTCAGAATGAATCTGATTCGACCAGCCGGAGAGCTCCCTTCACCTGCACTGCAATCCGACTCATCAAGTTGCCACATTGCCCTGTATATCCATCCTAAACCTGGAAGGTAATTTAAGAAGTCTCTAGGACCTCTACAGTTACCAGAGGCAATGGTTAGATTTTTGTGGCATCAGCAAGTTTTGAAGAAAGGTATAGTACAAGATGAAAGATTTTATTTTTAAGTGCACCTGAATAATTCAAATGCTTAAACCTTCAGAATGCATTCTTAAAGATGAAACTGTTCTGAAGGTTCACCTGAGATTACCTACCTAAATGAGCACAGAAAAAGATTCATTAACTTAGACAACTAAAGAGTTGTATACGCCACAGAGATCAGACAAGGAAGTGATTAAGCATTAAGGGAACTACTCCAAAGACTTGAAGGGGGGAGGTCTTCATTTGTGCATTTACATGGAAGCAAGTGAACTATGGCCATTATCATGGGACAAGGTCACAGTCACATCACAGGATGTGGAATAAATAAAAGTACCTGGAACAATCTGAGTTGCTTTGGATAGAGTAAGTTTTGTTCTCCGGTTGACATTGGTGTCGCAAGCCAAAGTATCAGAAGGAAATTATTTCTGCAACTGCACACCTCAATATTTGAGCAAACAAAAGTGGCTTCTAGAATATTTGGGGGAGGACTATGGATAGGAAGATGATTTTTAGTGTCAAGAGAGAGTTTCCATTTAAAATTATCAGCAAGGGTTTCAAAAATCTTTCTCTTGGATCACTATACAAATGACAATTGAACATATAATGCATAATGTCTTCCACCTGACATTGGCTACAGATGCAAACTGTTTTCCAGTTTGTTTGTATTTCCATGTCAGGAGTGACTTGAGAAACTGCAAGTCGCTTCTGGTGTGAGAGAATTGGACATCTGCAAGAACATTGCCCAGGGGATGCCCAGATATTTTGATGTTTTGCCATGTAGGGACAAGGGGGGCTTCTCTCATGTCCCCACATGGGGAACTGGAGCTGACAGAGGGAGCTCATCTGCAATCTCCCGGATTCGAACCTGTGACCTGTCAGTCTTCAGTTCTGCCACACAAGGGTTTAACCCATTGCACCACCGGGGGCTCCTGTTTTCAAGTGGTATGTTATGATAACGATAATCTAATACTGTGCTGGGCAGTACTTGGAATCACAGTACTTGGAATCACAGATCATTGAAGGCAATTATTAAGGAGGATGGTTTAAGTTTAATCAAATATCTGAAATGTTCAGTTTCCAAAAAGCAAACACATGGGGAGAATTTTGAGGTACTAACTGATTGCAGATCTCTTCTTGAATTAATCCAAAGGAGTCTGGTCTCTTAATTACCTCTTATTCATGTCCAAGGCAGAGTTCAACTGAGGGAGATTGTAGCTGTGTAGGAAATTTTCTAGGCTTGATTTCCAACATTGGTTGTTACTTATTTCCAAATAACACAATGCTAAAAGACACTTGTTTGATAAAGCAATTTGTTTAAAATCCCTTAACTGGGCACAATCTACTTTTGTTTTGACTGATGGCCATCCAGATCCGGTACAGAGTGCAGCCATGCCATCCCTTCATCAAACTGAACATGCCTAGCTCCTTCAACCTATTCCCTCTCCAAACCTTTTACTGTTGTCCATCTTTGAACCCAATCCAACCTGACTATATTATTCTTTAAATAACTCATCTTCATTCTCATATAAGTCTTCACATTGAAAAAATATTTGAATAATAATGAAAGTAATTTATTTTTCCCCACCCTGCAAATCCTGCAAGTTGGCAAAACTCATAAGAACCTGTCTGCTAATCCTAAAACCTGGGATCCATAGGAGCAATATAGAGTTCTCTATAATGCAGTGGTTCCCTAGCTTTTTTTGACCAGGGACCACTTTCACCAGGGACCACTCTCCAACGTTTGTACCAAAAGGGTTACAAATCAATGTAATGTCGAAGGCTTTCATGGCTGGAATCACTGGGTCGTTGTACATTTTTTGGGCTGTATGGCCATGTTCCAGAAGCATGCTTCTAGAACATGGCCATATAGCCCTAAAAACGTACAACAAACCCGATTACAAATAAGTTTTTGGTCAACTTTAGATTTGTTTTGGTTATTTGGGGTGCTGATTCTGAAAATTGCATTGGATAGACCATATCAGCTGTAGTTTCTGATGCATCCAGTACATCCATCTGCTCACCCACAGAAAACCATATTTAATAAGCCTTCGTGAAACCAGTCACTCTCATTGCAACGGTGTAGTAACGGTGAGGCCAAGGACCATATTTTAGTTCTTGCGGACCACTGATGATCTATGGACTACAGGTTGGGAACCACTGCCATAATGGCACAGGAATAACTTGATGTAGTGGTTTAAGTCCCGGACTATGACTTTGGAGACCAGAGTTCAAATCCTTGCTCAGCCATGAAATCTACTCTGTGACCTTGGGCACATCACACTTTCAGCCTCAGCTGAAAATAAAGGCAACCCTCCTCTGAGTCAATGCCATAACCCCCATGTTTGCCTTGGGATCACCCTAAATCTGAAGCAACTTGAGGACACCAAACAGCTCAATATCAGGGATCTTTTCCCACTGCCTAGTTATAGCTCTATGATTCTACTTTAGCAACCTGATTCCATCCTATGGAATGCTAAGTCTTTTTGAGATTCTCAGTCAGGAAGCTCTTCTGATGTCTCTGCTCAGACTACAAATCTCACAATTCCATAACACAAAGTCATTGCATTTAAAGTGCAATCTCAGTGGTATAATTGTGCGATGTGAAAGGGCTTCTGTTACAAAAGCCACATTTCTTATCCTCGGCAGTCTGCAAGCGCAAAGGCCAGAGTTATATCAACTACTTTCTTTTTCTCTCACTAATTAAAACTCTGATTTATTGGAATTCAGCACAAATCTCTGTTATATATAGTCTCGGTACAAAAAAGAGTGTCTTGTTTCTATTTTTCTAAATTTGTTTCAACTGTGTCTCAAGGCACTTAGATAAGTGAATGATACTAATCTGTACCCATTTGACATTTAGCAACACATTACTTGGAGGAATGATACAACACAGAACTACTTAATGCTGCCTCTCTCTATTTTTAAAAACATTTCAAGGCTAAAATAAGAAACAAAACCCATCTTCATTTGACTGTGTCATTCCAGAAGAGCTCCCTGTGCCACCATTACACTTAATTAGAAAAGGCCATTGTTCCATTGGTTTCATAGGCCCAAGAAATCAATCAAAGGGTGTTCAAAGGAATTCAGAGGCCTGGTTTGTATGTTCTGTCCGTTGTAATGATGGCATTGTTTAATTGTTTTCCCTCGTCAGTTCTTCTCCATTGTGTCTTAGAGGCAACTAGACAAAGACGTTGTCTGAGCAATTGGATTTTTAAGGGTTTTCACAGTTCCTCTGCTACAAGTGGGAACTAAAATATTGGCTGCAGAAGACGAGTGACTTCTCAGAGACTGCACATTGAGGAGATTTTAACATTATCCCAAGGCCTGTACTGCAAAGCACTGCCAAAACTAGTGGATGGGTATCAAGGCTGGCGGCAGCCCAGTAGGCAGTTTTCCGACTTCACTGCACACTTGTTCTGCCAAGTTCTTCTAACCTTCTATGTCTTGCCTGATATCTATAATCTTTCCTTCTCTGTCTTTGTCTAAAAGAGACTTACATTCTTCCAAAAGTACCTGGCCGTGTTGCAGCTTTTCAGGTTATGGGCAGCTTTGGTTGGGATTAGAGAAAGTAGCAAATCAAGACAAGAAAGGCAATTGGTCCATTGGATACTGGATCAGAAGAATTACATCCATGACCTCACAACCGCTGAGGATGCCTGCCATAGATGTGGGCGAAACATAAGAACAAAATGCTTCTGGAACATGGTCATACAGCCTGGAAAACTCACAGCAACCCACTACATCCACTTCTTGATTCAGCAGAATATGTGTAGCAGTAAGTGCTGCCCTTCATTAATACTGTAATGGACAGGAAAAATGGCAGGACTGGCCCAGCTCTCATGTATACAAGGGTGCATCTACTGTGTACTGGAGCCATGGTGGCACAGTGGGTTAAACCCTTGTGCCGGCTGAACTGCTGATCTGTCAGTCGGTGGTTTGAATCCATGAGAAGGGGTGAGCTTCTGCCTGTCAGCTCCAGCTTCTCATGCGGAGACATGAGAGAAGACTTCCACATGATGGTAACACATCTGGATGTCCTCTGGGCAATTGGCAGATGGCCAGTTCTCTCACACCAGAAGCGACTTGCAGTTTCTCAAGTCATTTCTGACACAATAAAAAAACTACTGTAGAATTAATGCAGTTTGCCACAAGTTTAACTACCATGGCTAAATACCTTGGAGTCATGGGAGTAGTAGTTTTACATGATTGTAAATTACCTCTGCCAAAGAAATCTGGTGCATCACTAAACTACCAATCTTACGATTCCATGGCATTGAGCCATGGCAGTTAAAAGTGGTGTTAAACTTCACTCATTTTACAGTGTAGATGCACCCCAAAGAATAACTAGTGTGTGACACTAAGAAGGAATTACAGATGGGATGCAGTTCATTGCTGTTCGTTTTAAGCTGTTTAAAAATGCATACTTAGGAACAAGTTCTAATTGTTTCAACAAAACAATTTTCCAGGCTAGTTTTTTTTATCTTGAATATTTCTTCTTCATTGTGTCCTAAAATGCAGTAGCTCATTCTTGAAGTTGGCTGTGTCAGAAGCCAAGATAATAGATGATGGAATCCCCAAGTTCAAGCACAGTATATCTTTGAATCACGAATGCTAGGAACAAACAATGAGCTACACCCAACTTGTGGGCTGGACACTGAAGGAAAAGGAACTCTTAACTATATATACCTCCAGCCTCTTAAGCAATCCTTACAGTCTCACTTATATTTCCTATCCCCGATATCACTGGAGTGTATGTCATTCTGTACCACAAGCAAAGCATGTTTTTTAATATACAAGCATGCCATTTTCATGACACATTCCTCTAGAATCAATCTTGATGTTAAACACAGACAGCAGAGTCTGATTTCCCTCTACTGGAGGCACAGATGGAAACAATAACAATCCTTTCCATCAGATGACACATCAGATTGGGATTCCCTTTAAACCATCACCAGTGGGCTGCCGTCCAAATGGAGATGGGAGAATATAGAGCGCTTTTGGCAAATCGCCACAAAGCTAACAGTAATGTGCTGTGAGAAGTATTGGCTGAATAGAAGATAGAAGCACTTTTTCTCCCCAGACTTTCTGTTTGATCAGTATCCTGCTCTACAGATAGACTGTATCACACAGTTATGAAATATGGAAGGAGCAATTGGCCAGAGACTAACAGAGCAAGAACATACTTCTTTATGCAGAAGTAGGTCCCATGGCATTGAGCAGAGTTATTTTCCCTGTAGCTGTAAGCTATATTTCAGGAGAAAGAACTGGCAAAACCAGCTCTGAGTATTCCTTGCCCAAGATAACCTTATGGGAAATTCACAGGGTTGCCGTAAGTTAACAGGCAACTTGACTTAACACACACACACACACACACACACACAAGTACGAATGGGAGCATAATGTTCTGTCGAAGGCTTTCATGGCTGGAATCACTGGTTGGTTGTGAGTTTTCCAGGCTGTATGGCCCTGTTCCAGAAGCATTCTCTCCTGACATTTTACCTGCATCTATTGCAGGCATCCTCAGAGGTTGTGAGGTCTGTTGGAAACTAGGAAAGTTGGGTTTACAGACAAGAAGCTATCAGGGCCAGCTAATCAACTCCCAACAAAGGATTCCCCCGGGCAATAAGAAGCCAGATCTTGAAACTGCTGAGCCATTAAATACTAATCAAGGTGGCCAGTTGAAACATTCACACTTACCTTGAACAGACAAGAGTTCTTTCTCCCACCCTAAACATTATTCCACATATATATAAATCCCATTTTCCTAGTTTCCAATCGACCTCACAACCTCTGATGATGCCTGCCATAGATGCAGGAGAAACGTCAGGAGAGAATGCTTCTGGGTTATGGCCATACAGCCCGGAAAACTCACAACTCAATGGGAGTATAGTTTCCAGTGGCGAAAGAAATATGTGAAAGTACCCCTTCCCCTACACCAGTGGTTCCCAATCTTTGGTCCTCCAGGGGTTTGGACTTCAACTCCTACAATTCCTAACAGCTGATAAGCTGGCTGGGATTTCTGAGAGTGGATGTCCAAAACAACTGGAGGACCAAAGGTTGGGAACCACTGCCCTACACTTATTTGTTCTAATGACCTTTATTTTGTTTTTGTTTGAATATCCAGTTAAAATTCTGAGCAAATGAAAAGGATTTTGTTTTGTTAATATGTGCTGTCAAGTTGACTTATAAAAAGCTACATTCAGTACATTAACAGCCCAGCTTATGTCTTACAGGCTCTTGTTTGTGGCCCCATCTACACTGTCATATAATGTACTTTGAACTTGCATTATATGGTCAGTTTAGACTCTTGTATAATGTTGTTCAATGCAGTTAAACTGCATCATTTGACCCTACATATATAAGGTCTGTGGCTTCCTTGATTGAGACTAACCACGGGGAATGTGACCTTTCACTTTTCTTATTGCCTTTTATTTACTGAGCATTATCTTCTTTTTCATTGATCCATGTCATTTCTTAAGCATGTCAGACTCAGTTTAGGCATCTTGGCTTCCAGAGAGAAATTAGACCCTTTTTTTTGGAGCTTCTGTAGTACATAGTATCCATGGAACTTTTTAGCACCATATTTCAATTGCATTAATTTTCTTCCTGTCTAGTTACTAATGCTAAAAGCAGACTATTCTTCTTTAAGTATGTAATATGTTCTGAAAAGCAGAATAGCACTGTGCCAAGCAGGAACTTATGAGAACACCATGTAAAAGGGAAAGGATTTTCACAGAGTGAGAAAGAAGTTGAACGAATGAGGCTGGCACTCTGTCAAGTGGAGCAAAATTCACAAAACAGCAATACCTTTATTGGCCAGCCAAAATGCACAAAACGCTTCATGCAAGCTTTTCAAGCTCCACTGACTTCTTCATCAGGCAAAGGATGTTAGCAGCAGTTTAAATGTTACTATCCTTTATTGTGCGATCCTCACATGTTCCTCCAAGAAGGAGAATGGTTTCTGCCTACATTGAGATCTTCCAGACCAAATGAACAACAGAAATAGCACCTGATACACAAGCTAGGCCTGTGACTCCAGCACGGTTCCTTTTTTTCCCTTCTTCTATGTGATTTTCCTTTTTCAAAATATCCAACATGGTGTAGCTATTTGAACTACTGCAGGCACTCCCTTACTCCTTGTATTAATGCTTCATTTGCCTTTTGTTTTAGCCCTAACTGCTGGATGTTGCTATTTCGTTGGGGTTCCATCTATTTGTTGGTATCCATTGTTGACATTAGCTGTGTTACGTATGCTTTATAGAATGGTAGGATGTAAATATTTATAATGAAGATGGAGAAAGAAAAGGATCTTATGTTTGTTTATAATGCAAAGTCCTTGTGTTTTGTTCAAAAATCTTTGTGTAAGGAAAAAAAATATGTCTTCTCAAACTGCATGTGTGTGTGTGTGTTGTATGAAAGAGAGAGATTGTGGAATCATGGAAGTTTAAGTCTTTAACTTTCCCTGCCAAATAATTCTGTGCCTCACCAAACTATAAATCCCAGGATTCCACAGTATTGAGTCATGGCATGGCGTCCAACTGCAGCAGTTCGACAAAATAGATGCACCCAGAGAGAGTCGTAATGGTAAGCAATACAATTCAAATACAGCAAGTGTCCCCAAGGCCAGCCCTTTACAAGTGTGTTACATCATACTACGCACTACATTACTTCATCACACTAGAGAATGAATCCGCTTTAAATCTGATTTCTGCCTTCTGCAGAATTCTGCGGTTTGTAGATTAGTGTTAAAGGCTCTTCCCTGAACTACAAACCCCGGAATTCTGCTGAAGGCAGAAACCAGATTTTAAGTGGATTCATTCTCTAGTGTGATGAAGTCCTTAGACAGTCCACTAAATTCACTGGGTCTTTTTTATTACATCACAACAGATTTCAATGTTATGCTTCCTTAAATAGGAATACAGAAGGATCATGTTGCAACCTTAACATATTTTCTAACATTTCACAGATGAAAATCAGGGTGAGTGTGGCCAAACAATATCAGTGAAGGTTGCTGTGAGTTTTTCGGGCTGTATGGCCATGTTCCAGAAGCATTCTCTCCTAACGTTTCACTCACATCTATGCCAGGCATCTTCAGAGGTTGTGAGGTCTGTTGGAAACTAGGCAAGTGAGGTTTATATATCTGTGCAATGTCCAGGGTGAGAGAAAGAACTCTTGTCTGTTGGAGGCAAGTGTGAATGTTGGAGGCAAGTGTGAATTAGCCACCTTGATTAGAATTTAATGGCTTTTCAGCTTCAAAGCCTGGCTGCTTCCTGCCTAGGGCTTTTGTTTTTCCCTGAGGCAACTGGGAAAGGCAAGAGCTGTCCATTGAGTAGATTGAATACAAAATACTTTTGCACATTTAATTCAATTTTCACCAATGGAAGTAAGCCAGCAACAAAGCAGGGAAGAGAGAAGACAAACTGGAACAAGTGGGAGCACAAAGGGCTAATTGGGACGGTCCTTCACAAATCAAGACGGTTGGAGGGTATATCTGGGGCAGGGGAAGAGAAGTCCAGAGATACGAAATCTCCCCTTCCTCCAACAATCAGTGCTTCCCTCATTTCCTAGACAGAATCTGTTTGGCAATATACTAAAACTACCAGCATTCCTAAGGCTTGTCTACATCATAGAAAAATATTGTATCTACTTCATAGGCTCTGTGATCCTCATACATGCTTTTCTTGCAATCTGGTTCTTTGGGCTTCAAATAACCTTTCATCTCCCATTTTTATAGAAAATCCAGAATTTCTTGCCCCCCAGGCAGCATTACATTGTTGTAGAAATGAAGGAGCGAACAGCGTATGGGACTGGTGAGCTTTCTCACTAGGAAGTGGTTCATTCCCAGACTGAATTTAATGTTTGTGTGTGTGGATACTTCCATATCTGTGTATGTATGCCTGTATTTCCTCAATTGTAAGACACCATCAATCGTAAGACACAAACACATCCTAATTTCAGTACCACCACCACCCAACACAAATACATAAGATATACCTATGGTTCTGTTTTTAGAGATGTTTATATGGGGGGAAAGTGTGTCTTTGAATTGAAGAAATACAACATTTGTGCATAACAAAAAATATGTACATTTGCATGAGTGACTGGAGAAAAAAGAGGCGGCTCCACAGCCCAAAGCCAAAAATAATGCAAAGGACCCAAGATTGTTGACTGGCATCTAACCCCAAGGCAAGTTCATTAGGAGGCAATGGGTGGCTGGTTATGACAATCTCCTCACTACTATGTACAAGGTGAGTGTTAATGCAGGTTCAATGTAGGCTAGGAAAATGCAATGCCAAATAGATGTGGTTTTTTTTTTGTGTGTGTAGACAAGCCTTGAGTCATGCAATGGGTCATAAAAATCCTGGATGGTTAGGAAGTGCCAGCACAGAGGACTTAAATGTGTTTCCCCATAACAGGGACATTGTAGAATGAATGCAGGTTGGGCACTCCTGTGGCTCAATGCTACTGTATCCTGGGATTTGGAGCCTGACAAGGTTTCTAGCCTTCTCTTCCCATGAGTGCTGGTGACTCACAAAACTACAACTCCCAGGATGCCATACCATTGAGCCATGGCAGTGAAAGTCGTGTGAAACTGCGTCCATTCTATGTGGTGGAGGCTCCTTCTTTGGAGACTTTTAAAGAGAGGCCGGGTGGTCATCTGTCGGGGGTGCTTTGAATGCGATTTTCCTGCTTCTTGGCAGGGGGTTGGACTGGATGGCCCACGAGGTCTCTTCCAACTCTAAAATTCTCTGAGTCTATAGTGTCAACGTGTCCCAAGTTCCCTGTCCCAACAGAGGCTGCATCTACACTGTAGAATTAACGCAGTTTGATACCCTTTTGACTACCTGGGCTCCATGCTACAGCGTTGGAACATTTTGGTGAAGCGCCGGCACTCTTGGGCAGAGAAACCTGGAAGCTCCACACTGAGTCCTGGAACTTACTCATTCCACGGCGAAGGTGCGCCCTGAGCCGGGAAGAACCCCAGCGCGAGGCGTTCGGAGTTTGAATGGAGGAGACCCGAGCGAGCCCGGTGACGTGGCGCCGTCCCATTGGCCTTTCGGGGCGGCGACGTCACGGCGGTATAAAAACGGGGCTGAGAGGGCGGGGTGGAAGGTCGGCTCAGTCGGAAGAAGGCAGGGGAGCGGAGCGGAGCGGAGGGCGCCGCGGATGGGGCGGAGGCAGCCGCGTCGCCATGGCAGCCCAGGGCCGCGGCCGTTGCGGGCGCAGAGGAAGGTAGCCGCCGGGGAGGGGGGGGGGGGTCCCCTGCCAGGCCAGGGCGAGGCGGGGCCCAGGTGCCAAGAGAGGGGCGTGTGTGCGGCGCGGAAATGGCGGGGAAGGAAGGAAGGGGCCAGGGAGGGGTCTTGGCCCTCCCCCTCTTGCTCCTCCATCGCAGCCCTCCGTGCTGGAGGAGAACCAGGCGGTGGGAAGAGGCCCATGCCATCGCCTTGGCCCGCCTTCTGGTCCCGCTCAAAGGCCCTTCTGGGGACACTTCCAAAGGCTGCCAGGGCGGAACTGCAGGGGTTGTTTCGGGAAGAAAGAAAGGATAGAAAAGGAGACACACACACACACACACACCCCTTTCTCTCTCCGTGTGTATCCTTCTCGCCAAGCGCACCGCCACAGATCTGGAATCGGATGCTTAGACGAAGCCAAGCGCTGCGGTTTGTTCGCTTAGATTAGTCCTGCCATCCCTTTCTTCCCTTGGCTCTTGCTTTCCTTCTTTCACTCCTTCTTTCCTTCTCCCTTTTCTATCCTTCTCCTTTCCTTTCTCCTTCCTTTCTTTCCTCTTTCTATCCCTTCCCTTCCTTCTCCCGTTCCTTTCTCCTTTCCCCCTTCTCTTTCCTTTCCTTCCTTCCTTCTCTCTCCCTTTACTTCAATCCCCCCTTCCTTCCCCCTTTCTTTCCATCTTCCCTTCCTTCCTTTCTCCCCCCTTTCCTTTCCTTCCCCCCTTTCTTTGCTTTTTCCCTTCCTTCCTTCTCCCTTTCCTTCCTTCTCTCCTTCCTTTTTCCTTCCCCCTTTCTTTCCTCCTTTCCTTCCTTCCCCTTCCTTCCATCTCCCCTTCCTTCCCTTCCCCCTTTCTTTCCTTCTTACCTTCCTTCCTTTCCCCCTTTCTTTCCTTTTCCTTCTCTCCTTCCTTCTCCACTTCCTTCCATCTTTCCCCTTTCTATCCTTCCTTCCTCTCTTTTCCTCGATCCTTCTTTTTCTTTCTTCCTCGTCCCTCCCTTGCTGCTTTCCTTCTTTCTTTCTTTCTTTCTTTCTTTCTTCCTCCCTCCCTTCCATGTTTTCTCTCCATCTTCCTCCCATCCTTCCTCCAGTCTTTCCTTCCAGGGCGAGTGTATCTACAACCCGTTGGCCCTTTCTTGTGTATGATCCCCACACACACACACACACACACACACAGAGGCGTCAAAGAGAAGGAAAAGGGCGGGGATCCTGGGAGAGACAGGGTTGGGAAGCCTGGGTCTCGGCGAAGGCGGCGGGGATGGTTGTCTCTGAGCTACACAGGTATTTCGTCCCTCCGGTGTGGGGCTTGGCGGGTCCCCCCTCCTCTTCGGAGAGAACGAGATCGTTCCATTGTCTCGGGGAAAAAATCGGGTGTATCCCTTTAAAACCCGGTGGATGGACGTTCTCGCTGGGAAGCGGAGTGCTGCAGTCGGGCGCGCGCGCGTGTGTATGCCTGGGCGCGTTGCACAAGTCAAAGGGAAGTTAAAAGAGAGGAAAAACCCCGCATTTGCGAAGGAGGAAGAGCGTGGCTTTCATTTCCCGGGAGCCTCTGAACAAAGGAGCAGCCTTCAAGTCTCCCTTTGCTAAGGAAGGCGTGGGAACCTCCTGCCCCAGTGGGGCTGCTGCCTGACCTGCTTGCAGCTTGGAGGGAGGTTTGGTAATAGATGTGTTTCTAAGGCAGGCATGGGCCAACTTGGGCCCTCCCTCCAGGTGTTTTGGACTCAAGCGGCTGAGGGGGGAAAGGAAGGGGCCTGAGGCTGTTAGGAATGGTGGGAGTTGAAGTCCAAAACACCTGGAGGGAGGGCCCAAGTTGGCCTATGCCTGCTCTAAGGACTGAGTGAGTGTATTCTGCTGGATGTGGTCTCAAAAGGAGGCATCTTGGAAGGGGAGCTTTGTCCCAGGTGGAAGAAAAATGACTGCAGTGATTACAGGCAGAGTGAGGGCTTTTGCTCCATTGAACCTCTCTCTGTACCTCCACAGCCCTGTCATCTGCTTGGAAAGTTAATATTTCTTGGAGGGGTGGCAGCGCTGCCAATGCATTCCTCAAACCAACCAAAATGCCTTTCGAGAAAGGCTTATCCAAAGGTAGCATCTGTGTGGTCTCTCCTCTTTCCTTCTTACTGCTCACAGCTTTATGAGATTCTCCTTTCTTTTATGTAGCACTTTTCTCTTGCAAGTGGTGAACTGGATTCGCAGCTCCATTCACTGGAATATTTGTTGATGCCGCAAATATTAGCCTTGTTTCTGGTTGTATTTGACCTACTGATGCCAAAAATGACACCAGTTTCCCTTTCTAATTTTTAAGATAACACAGCATATGCCTTATAAATAAAAGATTATTATATTATTATTATACTAGTTGCCAGCTGCTCCCCCATAGAAAACCTTGATAACCATATCTAGGAAACTAGAGATGCAATTTTCTGCATCAGTGCCCCAAATAACCCCAGAAACAGGCCTAAAAACCAAACTACCAAGAAAAAATTGTTACTGTGCTGTGTTATTGCAAGGTGTTTGCATGATAATAATTGGCTGCTGCTTCTCTTTCCTGTTGGACTTATTGAAATTCAGCCTGACAAAAGAAGGCTGAACTACAGTTCCAAACAAAGGAGGGACTGCTAGGGTCATGCTTCTGTTCCCACTGCCCTGCTTAAATTTCAAGGTGCTCTGCCAAGTTCTGTCTGAGAGGTTCTCTGTTGTGCAACCCTTTAGATCCCATCCTACAGCAGACAAGGATAAACCCGTCTCCTGAAGTGTCATGTTTAAACCTAACTTTAAGTTGACTTTCTTCACTCTGACCAAAAAAAAAATCACATGTGGGCTTCCTTTGTGAGCTAGATGGTTTGATGTGTCTAGGAACAAGGATGTGCTTTTCGATGCTTGTGGCAGGATGCCCGGCAAACATTTAGGCCACAGCAGCCCCCAGATGTTATGAATTATTTAGCTGGGTTTCTTCAAAACAGATAGACAGACACAGGGCCTTTTGTGTATATGAGTTGCGGGAGGTGAATGAATGGCTTAAGCTTGGTGTTTTCTGTTGTTCCCACTTTTATCAAGTGTCAAAAAGTATAACTTAAACTGTGGGGAGGGGGTTGCCTAAATCATTAAAGGAAGGGGGACAGTGATAGATCCAAACTATTACAACGGATGCTACCCTGCAAAACAAATGAAATGTTGGCTTGTTGTGTCCCAATGATCAGAATGTTTACATAGAAGTAAATTCCACCACTTTTCAAGAGAATTACTTCAGGGAAAGTTTGCATAAGATTGCTGTCTTAGTGGGAGATTTGGTTTTGGTGGTTCATGGATTTTTTTTCTGTCTAAGGTTCATTCAGAAAATAAATAGTCAACTAAAGGTATTGTTTTATACCTAGAACATGCAAGTTGTAGTAACGTCAGGGCTATAATGATGACCTCCGCTTTATGATTCCAATGACTGTCAAACTATTGGGGGAAGACATGTCTCTCCTAATGCACAACTAGCAGGAGAAACAGGTCCTTCAACTTCGTTTTGTTAGTTTACAAAGCACTGCCATTGCAGTGCTTGGTGCTGGAAGTGTAAATGCCTGAAGGCAAGTCCTAAAGTCAGACAGATTGGGACTCCAGAATCAAGGTGTTAAATGACCATGTAGTTTGAACTGTTCAACTTCTCTCTGGGTGCATCTTAACACAAGCTGTCAGAAAGCGCAAAGTCCTCCTTGATAAAAGAACCTGTCAGACTCTCAGTTCTATTAAGGTAGGAAAGTATTTTGGGGGAAAGCATATATGTGCTGTAGGGTGTATTTCAGAAGAATGAAGTAGCAAAATAACCTCTTGAGTATTATTTGCCTAAGAAAACCCTATGACATTATTGGGATTTCCATATGCCAACAGGTGATTTAAAGGCACATATCTTGAGAAACTGCAAGTTGCTTCTGGTGTGAGATAATTGACTATCTACAAGGACATTGCCCAGGAGATGCCCAGATGTTTTACCATCCTGTGGGAGTTATCTCATGTCTCTGCATGAGAAGCTGGAGCTGACAGACAAGAGCTCACCCCACTCCTCAGATTCAAACCGCCAGCACAAGGGTTTAACCCATTGTACCATGAGGGCTGCTTATGCTACTTGATAGCACAGAGGCTCGGCTGGCTAGTACTCTGAGACCAGACCCTAAATGAAATAAGTAAAATAAAGCCCTATATATTTTAATGTTGACAGCTTAGTGATCACGTAGCTTTCCTTCTCAGTATTCATTCTTACAATTGTTGGTGGAGAGTTCTGTAGAAGTAGTAAAAGATAAACACAGAGTTTGAAGCTGGCATTGTGGTTTCTGGTTCTACAGAGTTTTTGGAGACTGATAAGTAGGGGTGGGAATGCGTTATCCCTTTACTGCTGGAAATGGTATTTATTTTAAGCAAAAGCAGTTAATGGAATGGATCTTTGATCTGTGTTCTCCAGTCGGACAGCCCAGCTGCCGTATGTCTAAAAATCAAACATGCACCTAATCGTTGTTTACATAAGAGGCTCACATTACTCCTGATATGACTATTCAGATTGCTTTTAAACTGCACATGCAACAGGAACATGTGACTTTTGTCGGGGTAGATGGGTAACTTGCAGTTCAATTGTTTACATTACAACATATGGGATAATGGTGACACGAAAGTGTAAGGCATGTAAGGGAATTTTGCTCCTAATGTCATGTACTCGGTGGCTAGGCTGGTGTGCAGCAAAAAAATTGCCTCCCCAAAAACCCATGCCTGTGCTAACTGTGGTTTACAGTGCTGTTCTGTGCCAGTGTCCAACAGTGGATTCTTTCCCAAATCCTCTGGAAAGATTTGTGTATAGCTTTACTTGTTACATGCCTCATTGCTGGTAAACAGAGTACCTGCTGGAGCAGGCCAGCATAACAACACTTCACTCTGGTGCAGTTGGCTAAATAGGCTGCTTTCATTGCAGAGGATCTCCATGCTACTTGTAGCATTTGTACTACTCCCCTGCCCTCCCTCCACTTGATAAGGCTTTTGTAATTCAATACCAGACTTTGCACCCATCTATCAAAAGGAAAGTACAATTGCCTGCCTTCCTTCACTGCTTTGTCTACGAACTATGCTGGTTCATCTACAGCTGTGTATCTTCGGAGCAAGTGCTTGACTAATTATTAGTCAGTGATCAGTTCTTTATATCTGTGTGTCCATTAAACAAAAATACCACATGCCAGTGAGCAAAAGAGAGGTAGTGAATCATCCTAGGTTGCCCTAGGTTGGCCATTGTGACTAAAGGCAATGCTGCGGTAGCATTTTTTTCTATCATGATCACAGGTTATTGTACCCAGGGGGATGGTCACCTAAAATGGCTTGGAGTCTGCTGACACAATTGCGCTTTTGCTGAGCAACACATTCCCTGCTTCATTGTCTGGCATGTTTGTTCAGAGCCTAAACAGGAGTGGTAAACAGCCTTCTCAGCTGCTTGTTACCTATCAGTAGATTATTGTTCCACTTGACTTTGAGAAGCTTGACTGGCTCTGTTGGTTCTACCAAGGGCCAGTCTGCAAAGGAAAATCCCCAATTTTCTTTCCTTGTGATCTCAAGCTTTAGATATTGTAAAGGTTTGTTGGGTAGAAGAGGTATGGATATTTACATAACAAATAGGCCTATGACTTTTCATAGTTATAGGTAGATAGTAAGGTGTTCTTGACTGCTACTGCAATAAGCTAATGGGCATACTGGTCTCAAATATCTAGAAAGCACTTGGTTGTTTACCACTGCTGTAGATGGTGCGTGAATGGCACTGTAAGTGACTGGAAAACTTGTCAGGATTCAGTAATATTTTTTATATTTGTGTCCTGTTTTAATCTTGCCTTTTGAGTCCCAATTCTGTGGAATAGTTGAGATAATATAATTCCCAATATTCTTTACTTTGACTAAATTTCAGTTGTCAATTTAGTATGTTCTTGTCACCTCCTGATGGCTTTTATCTTCAGTAGATCATTGGTGTTTGAGTGATATATTGGGACCAGCTTCTTGGGTCACACTAAGGCCCCATCCACACAACCATATAAAATCCAGATTATCTGCTTTGAACTGGATTTTGTGGCAGTGTAGACTCATATAATCCAGTTAAAAGCAGTTAATCTGGAGTATATGGCAGTGTAGTAGATCCATCCCAAGTCTCACTCAAGTTAAGTTAGAACAGCAAAAGTATTATGCAAGCATATTGCAAGAAATGGATCCAAAATTATTACAAGAAGAAATTGTTATGAGAGAAGAGGAGAGACTGCTTATGCCTGGAGTATCTCAAAGACAGTTTGGATATATAATAGTATGATATACCTAATTAGAAATGACAAAAAGGTCATTTTTATTTCTCATGTCACTCCATGCAGAAGTCAGTAAAAAAAGAGGCAGGTCACATTACAGGTGGATAGTCTCAGGACCCTTCCACACAGCCATATAACCCAGAATATCAAGGCTGAAATCCCACAATATCTGCTTTGAACTGAGTTATCTGAGTCCACACTGCTTTATATTCCAGTTCAAAACAGAAAATGTGGGATTTTATTCAGCTGTGTGGAAGTGGCCTCAATCAAGGAAGCCATGGACTTGAGTTGGCAAGACCCAAGTAGGACTGTTAATAACAAGATATTCCTGAGATCTCTCATTCATAGGGCTGCCATAATTTGAAGCTGCCTTTCAGATATTTTAAAGCAACTAATGTATGGATTTTGTCCCAGCTTTTTGTCAGCACTGGAATTCAAGGCAGTTTGCATATGTGTCTTCAAGTTGCTTATAAACTTATGGAATTCTCAATAATTTCCTAGAATTTTTTAATGCAATGAATACTCAGAGATGGTTTAAGCTACAGGTCTGAGTACTTGTTGGTGGTCTTCCATCCAAATATTAATTATGACTAACCCTGCTTAGCTTCCAAGATAAGTCTTTCTTTTGTCAATAGTCCCCCCCCCCCCCAAAAAAAAAGTCATGTCTAAACTAAAAGTAGTTCTCAGGTCTAAAAAGCCAGAATATTTTTGGTGCTTTAAATCTCTGGTTTCAGAGTTCCTGGACTGTTCACTGTTTTAAGGAAAAGAAGCAGCTACAGTGGTTCAGAGACCCATCTGACCAGTGTTGGATATCACGTTCCAGTGTGTTCTGTGCAATGCATAGTGTTAAAAGAGTGGTGGAAATGATGCTATTCTCCACATGTTGAACCGGAAGTCCCTTCAGCTCAGTCCAGTATAGTTGATTATGTGGAATGTCCAGTCTAAGTAAACCTGAAAGGTTGCAGGATTCATATCCTTCCTTATATAAAGTCTCTTTAAATGTTGTTTTTAGAAACTTTCTATTTGAATATCTATTGTTTCTGCCATCTTATCATTAAGAAAAGCGCAGGCCATTGAATTAGAGAGCTTGTTTTGAAATGGATGCTGACATAGCCGCTCAACCCGGATCTGTACTAAAAGTGATGTATTATGTTTTGGGGTTTTTATAAAGATGTCTTGGTTTTGGTGTTGCATTGTGATCAGATGGATTAAAACACGCTACACACCTAGCTGGGGTTTAACTAAATGTTAAATTTCAACAAGGACAAATGCAAGATACTACACTTAAGCAGAAAAAATGAAATGCAATGGGTGATGCCTGATTCAACAACAGTACATATGAAAACGATCTCAGAGTCTTTATGGACAACAAGTTGAACATGAGCCAACAGTGTAATGCAGCAACTAAAAACACCAATGAGATTTTGGGCTGCATCAAAAAGACTATAGTGTCTAGATCAAGGGAAGTCATGGTGCTTCCCTGTTCGGCTTTAGTTAGACCTCACCTAGGATAGTGTCCAATTCTGAGCACCACAATTCAGTAAAGATATCGACAAGCTGGAAGATGTCTAGAGGAACACAACTGAAATTATGTTTTATGGGTAGCGTCTTAAAGAACTGGGTATGTTTAGACTGCAGAAGAGAAGGTTGAGAGGAGACATGATAGCCATGTGTAAATATGTGGAAGGATGTCTTAAGGGAGAGAGAGGAACTTGTTTTCTGTTGTCCTGGAAACAACTGGGAGCAATGGGTTCAAATGACAGGAAAGGAGATTCCACCTGAACATTAGGAAGAGCTTCCTGACTGTAACTGCTGTTCAGCAGTGGAACTCTCTGCCTCAGAGTGTGGTGGAGGGTCCTTCTTTAGAGACTTTTAAACAGGCTGGATGGGATGTCAGGGGTACTTTGTGCTTTTCCTGCATTGCAGGGAATTGGACTAGATGGCCCATGTGGTCCCTTCCAACTCTTATGATTCTATCTCCTTGCAAATAAAAGGGACTGTTAAATCTCTCTACATTTAATGAATTACTTGACTTGTGGTTTTGAAATCTGAATAATCATTAATATGTCTCTGATTAATGAATCCTGGTCAGAGGTGAAATCTTCAAGGCTAATAATTTATTTCTGCACAGGTTTTTTGAATTTCAATCCACTCTCTCAGATGTCCAGATTAGAGCTGTTTTGCTGCTTCATAAAATCTTGAAGATATAGTTTTATGTTTCACAACTAGGCACCTCCATCTGCTCTGATGCAATGGGGCAACTTCTGATCAATAAACTGAAGTGCTTATTTTCATAAAGATCTCTTTGATAATTTAGTTTTCAAGATCTCTCTGCAGCTATTCCTATCTTGCCCAACTGCCTGTCAAGATAACTTATTCACACCCCTTTCTCTCCTTAGTCTGTTTTATCCTCTGGCTAGCTGCCTGTCTGCATCTATCAGAAATGAGGTGTGGTCAGTTAATACTTCGTGCAAGGTGAGGATTTTGGTGAAGTGATCTTGCAACTCCTTTTATCAACAAGGACTTTCTTAAAAGATGATGTAATTATTTTATTGAAAGCAGGAAAGATTGGAAAGTTTAGGAGATATGCAAGTGTGCAGACCCCTGCTTTTAACAAGAAGAAGAAGAAGAAGAAGAAGAAGAAGAAGAAGAAGAAGAAGAAGAAGATCTAGTTTGCCAAATAGTCACTGTTCAATGTTTTTATGTTGAATGTTTTTATATTTTGTAAATACTATTTTAAATTGTAAGTCGCTTGGAGCACCTTGGTGGAGAGCGACTAATTAAGAAATAAAGTAACAGGCATTTGTGAGAAGATCTCCTTTAAGGCAATTGACAGCAGTTGGAACAGCAGTAGAAAACTGAGTCAATAAAGAGTACTTTGTTTGCTTACACGCCTCCCTTCGCTGTTTTCTTAGATGACCCTGTTAATCTCTTCTCAGGGAAGTGAGCAGCAAAGCTTCCACTTGTGCTCCACTTGCTCTGATCAAAGCATTGCTTCTGTGGTCTTTCCTTCCATAAAGCATTGCTTGTGATCCAGAGTGAACCACAAGCCCTTCTCTGTATTCAGTTTCTGGGAAGTGGTGGGTGCTGCACTGGGACAAACCCCAGGACAGGGAATTGTTCATGACTGGGAAAGTCCTACAAAAGAAAGGGTAAGCCTCTTGGTACTGGAACATTTTTGAGAATAGTCTTTCCCCATTTTTTGTGAACGGTATGTGGCAGAAGTATGTATTACTGGAAAGACATTTCTATATTTACACGTAGGTAAACACATTTATTGTATACATTACTGGAAAGTCCTTCCTATACAGGTACCTTAGTGTTAGTCAGAGCTGATTCTGGTCATAGGAGCTTATTGTGCCTGCCGTCACCTTACTTCATCAATGATGCAGTAATCTAGTTGCTTTCTCCCTTGTTCCTTCATTCAGTCTAGTGCACCTCTCAGAAAGAAGTGACTGAAGTGTTCAAATATTATAACTTCGGTTTGTTGCTAAATGCCAGCCTGCCATGCTGACATTAAGCAAAAGAAGGTTTAACCTGCCATCTCTTCTAAGGATAGTTTGACTACCTTGCCACAGAATAAGTGAGGTTGTAAAGAGAGATTGCTGATCAGTTCACTTTTCAATGTTCAGTTCCTTTTTACACTTGCTTGGAAAGTGGATTTGATTGATTTGGCCCTGTACCTAATCTATCTTTTGAAACTCTAAGGTATTCATGATATCTGAGCCATATTTGTAGTTTTTGATTGCTGGCCCACCAAGAAGTACGCAACACTAGACAGATACAAGGAAGTGCCATTGTTGCCCATTGTGTTCAAATAAAGACATGTAATTTGCTAAGCAGATTGATTATGAAATAGGGAATGCTAGCACCTCAAGTTTCTGCTTCAATTTTTTTGGTTAGCCTTTCCTAACCTTCAGTAAAGACTGATGGGAGGAAAAACTCAAAAAGTAGAGTATGTTCTGTATTCAGGAACAGCTATTATATTCCTGGCTTGTCTTACAAATTGTGGACATTGTGTACTGGGTTGGGGTAAAGTGAAGTCTACTGATTGTGTAGTGTCTTGTTCCTATGAAGGTGATTAACTGTAGACAAATAGGTTGGATTCTGCCTCATGGTCTTCCCAATTAGAAAACAAGGATCAAGGTTGACAGTGTATCTGGAGAAGGATGGCTACCATTCATCTACTCAATCCTCCTCCTTGCTAGGTTATGAAATGGAACTATCCACGTGAATGAGAGATAACTGATGCTTCCTTGCCCTCTTTTTTTCAAGGAAACAATGATAGTACCAGTATTAAAGAAACTTTTACTTTTTTACCCAGCTGATTTGGAAAGCTATAAATCAGACTCAGGTATTCAATTCTTGACCGAGGTAACTGAGAAATCCATGGCCTCTGAAATTCAAATGCAGATAATCTAGATAATAGATTTGGGGGAGAAGGGCGGGGTATAAATATAGGAAATAAATAAATAATATCAATGATCTGCACTCATTTCAGTTAGACTTTTTAGATTGCTTTAGTTATCTTGGTGAATGATCCACGCTGGACATTAGTTGGGATTGGGGAGTGTAACCGTGTTTCTTATAATGAATGTCATTACTATTGACCACAATAGCCTTCTGGAGCATTATTGTTTCTGGTTCTATCAAGCCACATCAACAGATGATGGCGGACCCCCTATTTAGGATTATGACCACTTGAGTTCAGAAGCTTCTGTCTTTCACCTTGTTCACTATGAAACTTTTGAAAGGGACCGTCAATGCATTGGTAATATACATTGTACCTGTTACTTGTCTTCAGGGGAATGGAGATAAGAATTATGAGAATGAACAAGCTGAAATAAATCCACTCAAGAAAGAATCAAAAGTGAATTTGTGAACTAGCTCTACTTGGTCCAGAATTAGTTGTGATCTCCAGAAAGTCAGAATGATAACATGGGCATGTTCATGGTTCCTCAGGTGGCATCAGCCACAAGGAGTGTGTTTGGTGTTCCAGAAGCGACCATAGCTAAGTCAATCTGATCTCATTCATGACTGATTGCTGTTACTTTTTCAGGCTGTTCTGCTTGTTAATATATGTGTACTTGAAGAATATCTGGAAAGCTTGTGTTGGTACAAAATGAAGCAGTAGGGCTGCTAGCTGTTATACATCGCTATGATCACATGACACTATAATACTGAGGAATAGGCATTGGCTCCCAGTTTATTTCCAGTTGATTTTAGGCTTAAAAGCTCTAAATAGCTTTGAACCCGGTTATTTGCCTGTCTTGGTATTAACCTGCTTGGTACTAAAATCAGCAGAAGAAGCTTTTTTGGTTTACTTTTCCAAATCATTGCTTGTTTTAACATTATTTTTAGTGTTTTACTGCTTTAGTTGCTTACTTTATAATTATCTGTACACTGTTTTGTGAGTTTTGAAAAGGTAATATAGAAATACTACAGATAAATATTAAAATGGAAGCACAGCTAAGCCTCAGCAGCCTGCTTCCAGTGAAAATTTCAAAGTACTTTGCAATTCTTGCTGTAGAGTATTCAACATTGTCATGCTGGTTCTATGCTAGTATATAATGGTCTAAAACAAAAGATGCTAAAAGTAAGTTGAATGTAAAATCTTTAGATTTTTGTGGCAGGGTTAGAGAGATATTCCTGCACCTATGCAAATATAATCAGTTTCAACTTGGGTAATAAATTTTCCCTTACAATCTGCTGGAGGATTTTGCTTTAAAATGGAGGTTTACCTTCACGTGGGTTGGACTATGTAGTGTCTCTGTGTTTTTGAGCCTCCCACTGTTGGCATTAAATTGTTCTTAATATCAAACAAGAAGACAATGAATATGAAGAGTGTATGACGTTCAAAGACTATGTAAAGGATCCTTGTTTTCAAAGCTCAAAAGTCCAGAGTGGAAGTCATAGGCTCAGAGGTTTGGGTAGGAGGAATCCTGTCTGAACCTCTGGTATTTTGGTGTTTGCTAAGGATTGGTTCCCCAGACCTCCTGTGGACACCAAAATCCATGGACTTTAGCATAGTAAAACAGTATTCCTTCCATAAATTGCTAAATCAGTATTTGCTTTTTGAAAATATATTTTTAATATTTTCAAGATGTGAAAACTTGAATCCATGAACACATAATCTGTGAATATGGAGGGCCAACTGTACTAGATTAGGTGGATGAAGTGACTGACTCAATATATAGCTTCTTGTATTCTCATAGTACAGTATTGTGGACTATCTGACCTTGAGACAGACCACCAACTGCCTATTCGATTTTCTTAAACTGTCTTGGCATTCAGTATAATTTTCTTTGGCAGATTGTTCAGAGGTGGGTTTTTAAAAGCTTCATTCCTGCTCCAGCTTTATCCAAGAAGCAGTGTGATTGTCACAGGATCTTGTCTCAGTTCTTGCCCAACTGCAGATGGAGACAGGAAGGCTCATTCTTTCTCTCCTTCCCTCCAAATAAAGAGGGAGAAAGGGAGTTCTTCCTTCTTAACTTTACTTATGAACACAAGACTGTGTGGTAAAGGGAATGGATAGCAGAGCTGTAGAGTATTTCAGATTTCTTGGGGAGCGGGACAGAGTTCTTAATAAACGATTGCTATAACTCCAGTTAGAATGACTTCTTGTTGGCTTATTTGAAGAAGAGTAGTATCATACAGAAAGGCTATTATGGTAGAGTGGAGAAATAAAATTCTGATGTATCAGTTTGGAGAGAAGGATAGGATGCTAGAAATGCAAGATTTCTAATTCTGTTTCTAATCCGATCTTGGGTCGTGAAGACTTCTGCAGTTAGAATGCTGAGTCAGGAATAATTAAGATGTACCCTGAGGATGTCCTATACCTCCAGACCACGAGTTCTATGCAGTTTCATTGTGGATGTTTGGCTGTACCATCTGTACAGGACATTTGCAAGTGTGGCAAAGAACCTACACTTAAAGCTAGGTTATTGCAGGGGTTTAAGAGATGAAAACAGCAATTGGATGATAACTCAGAACAACTCTCACACCAACATTATGACTTATAGGGTTTGTTAGTGCTGTTATTAATATGAAAATGAACTTTTGAGATTCTTAACCCAAGGCAATGCAGAGAGTCATAAGTTCCTGGTCCATACATAGAGTAAGGCTGTATTCGGATTGGGGTAGTGTTGCAGTTGCTGTCATAGTCAGCCTTTGAAACTTCTTGATATGGAAAGGATGTGAATGGAAATCACTTGCCACAAGAAATACACAGAAAGACATGTGGGGATAATCAGGCAGTTGGATGCCCTATGGAGAAATTCCTTGTAGGTTCAGGGATGTCAGTTCTCATTGTTCCTCTATTACAGAATTCCTAAGACAGTGGATGAAAGGATATAGACCATCACAGATAAATCATTCTATCTAAAGGAGATTTGTGGTAATTTAATTGACTTAGTTTAGTCCTAGTCATTTTAAAAGTGAAGGATTTCCATGGCCTGCAGTCCTGAATTCAAATTATGTAGCTTTCTTTTTTCTGGCTTTGGTGAAAATGGCTTTCATTTTTAGATTAAAAAAAGAATAAACAATTTTTGTTTTCAAGATAAATATTTCTAAAGATAAATCCCTGTTTGATAATGTAAAACATGATTTTCTTAGTTAGATATAATTGTTTTACATTTAGGATACAGAATACCAGAGAGTAGAAATAAAACTGCCAATATGAAAATGTGTTCAAACAAAAGTTTGGGTGCAAATACACTAAAATATGCTATTGATTGTTGCAAAAAGTGCTGGAAACTAACCAAAATGAAGAATGGGCAGAGGAATTCCCCTGTGAAGAACATTTGTGGTGTGTATTTTTTTGAGTGGAGGGAAAGACAAATTAAGGGGGATGTAACTGACCTGTAGGAAACCGTGCATGAAATTGAGAAAATGGGTAGAAAGGACTTCCTGTCCCTATTAGACTGGAACAAGGGAGCCTAATTATGAGAGATTCATGACAGAGTAAAAGAAGTATTTCTTTACGCAGTGCAATGTTCAGTTACAGATGTCACTTTTCACAGACTGTAATGATGACTACCAACAGATAGCCTTAAAAGGAAAGATTAAATTTGTTGAGAATAATATTCACCATTGCTATTAGTCATGATGAAATAGCATGCAGCTCCCAAATAATCATAGCACAGGGCTACAATGCCCAAATCCTGCCTGTTATGTTTCCATAGCCATCTGGTTGTCTGCTGTGGGAAACCGGATGCTAGACTAGGGATAGGTCTTTGATTTGACTCAAGAAGGCTGTTCTTAAGTTCATATTTATTTTTAAACACAGCTTCAGTTCTTATGTGACCTAGTCTACCGCTTTTGAAGAAAATTCTGTTTTTGTGAAATAAGCCTACTGGCTTCAAATAATATGCTACGTAATCACTGTACTATAAATGAGACCAATCCGAATTGAGCCTTGAAGCAAGGTATGTGATGACAATCTCTTTTGTTGCTGGCATCCCAGCAGACTATTCTTAAGGCAATCAGTTGGTCAAATCTATCTAGTTTAATGGATTATTTTTTATCACTCATTATGTATGCATATATATGTTTCTGTTTCTTAATTTTTTTCATCTACAAATAGAATAATTTTATACCAAAAAAATATCTAGGATATTCTATCTTTCAGTCATTTTGCTCTGGATAACTCAGTCTGTTGTGTTTAACTGCTTATAAGGTCACTGGGAAAAGTTTTGTACCAACTATATGTGCTAACCTTGTCTATAAGTGGTAACTGGCAGCATAGAAATATCACTTAGAAAGATGAGTGGGATACTTCCCCAGAAAAAATATCCTAGTGATTAATTTAAAATAAGTTATGCTATCTGAGAAGTTTCCAGTCTCCCATCAAATTTAATTCAATTCGTTAGCTACAATGAACAATCAAGGAGTCAGTCCTCTTGCTGTTTGCAACAACTCAGGGAATCTTATGGGTAGCAAAATTGTACTTGTTCCCTGAATCTTTGGATCCCATATTGAGATAAAGGCAGGATAAGGCAGCTCTGCTCAGCTATCAAAGCCATTTGGAGATGCTTCCATGAATACAGAAAATGGAAAAGGAGTTTAGTTTGAAACAGCAATAGGTGTAGAGGTGATGTAGCTGGAAGTCACTTGATTTCACCTCTTTGAACCGTGAGCAGTCCCTGAAATCCAGCATTTCAGATGTTTTTAATGGAAATAATTACAGGAGTAGAATCTCTTGTCTATACAGCGAGCCCTTGATATGCACTGGAGTTTGGTTCCAAGACTACTCCATGTGCCAAGGATATCACAATCCATAGATGTTTAAATCCCATGATATACAATGGTGTAGTGAAATGGTATCCCTTACATGAAATGGTGAGATCAACATTGGCTCTTAGGGATTTTTTTTTTGAGGGAGAGAATATTTTTAATCCATGGATGGTTGATTCTGTAGATGCAGAATCTGTGGATATGGAAGACTGATTGTAATGTAGTCTACTGTAGTCTCTTTAGAAACAAAACAGTCGGTGATGGGCGGTTGCCCAAAAGGTGACTCTAGTATCACAAGTAATGCTGTTGAATATTCAATATCTGTTTCCACTCTTCATTTTTGTGAAACTTTTTTTCAGCTGAAGACAGAGCTGAGCCCACTTAGAAGGATGATGCCTCTGAGACAGAGGAGTTGCTGAGTTTCTAAGGGCTGGCTCTTGACCGTAGAATTAATGCTGGTTGACATCACATGGCTCTGTATTATGGAATCCTGGGATTTGTACTTTGAGGAGAAAGCTAAAGACTTCGTAAAACTACAATTTCCATGATTCTATGTCATTGAGCCATGGCAGTGAAATTGGGGTCAAGCTGCACTGATTCTCCTTTGTAAATGCACCCTAAATTTACATAAAGCACCCTGGATTGGGGGGGACGGGGACCTCCTTCCCATTATTTGCACACATTTCTATTTTATTTAGTACTCATAGGTAAATGATAAAGAGTAAAATGGGGGATGAGCTAGAACAGTGTAGTGCTTTGAGCATTGGAGTACAACTTTGAAGTTCAAATCTCCACTTAGCTACGGATACCCACTGGGCCTTGGGCAAATCACACTTTCTCAGGAAGGCAAAGGCATTTTGAACAACGATTGCCAAGAAAACCCTGTGAAAAGTTCCCCTTAGGCTAAGATTGAAGGCACACAACAACACACTGAAAGGGGACAGGGTGAAAACTCACTGTCCCCATCAATGGGAATGTTAACAGTCACAATTTAACTTTATTATTATTGAGGACAGAAGTTCTTCTTAATAGAAAGCCACGCTGGGTGAGAAGCTGTGTCCTGTGCCCACCATGATGCTTTGCCGCCTCGCTGTGCTTCCTTTGAATGGCAGAATATGTACTGTCCTGACTATGAGAAGAGTCTTTCAAAGTTGTTCCAAGTAAGACTCTGAATGTTGTCCTGCATCTTTTTTGGCATTTTAGGGGGAATCCATTGATGCTATCCATTTATAACCTTCCTGTGTTTGCCAGTGCTGTTTCTCTTCCACTGAAGTTTTATTAAGGATACTGTTAGGTATTTTCAGTGAGTAGTTCTCTCTCTACCAAGCCCTCTTGGTCTCACCACTATGCTTTTGAGTTTCTTCACTTGTTATTTCCTTCTATCCCAGTTCACGTAAAGAGGGCAAGTGGGTGAGCAGACAAAAATGTAATAATGGCTGGGCGTTGCTAACAATTCCTTCCCAGGTAGGACTGTTCCCTCTCCTTCAAAATGTCTTGTCAAAAAAAAGCTACTCCAAAAATCAGTTTATGTTTGTTCAACTCAGTGGTTCCTAACCATTTTTTGACCAGGGACCATTCTCCAACATTAGTACCAAAAGGGTTATGAATCAGATTTGGTCAACTTTAGATTTGGTTTGGTTATTTGGGGTGCTGATTCAGAAAACTGCATTGGCTAGATCGCATCAGCTCTAGTCTGTGATACAGAACATATGCCATCCAATAGTCGCCATCTGCTTGCCCACAGAAAACCATATTTAATAAGCCTCGACACTATAAGAGGGTTTCGCGAGACCAGTTGCTCTCATTGCAACAGTGTAATAATGATGAGGCTGCAGGCCATATTTTCGTTCTTGCCGACCACTGGTGGGCCACAGACCACAGGTTGGGAACCACTGGTTCAGCTGAAGGGTAAAGGGACATTGAATGGAAACTTCCTTCTTTCCATCTCACTTGTCCTCATAGTTTGTAATGTGTGAACATTAAGATTGCACCTCTTAGTGAAATCATGAATAGGTAAAGCATGAGCTGTTGAACTGTATTTATTGCTTTTGTACTGATTTTTGCCCATGGGCACCTCTGTTCCAGGGACTCACCTCAGTTCAGGGAAATGCTGCCTCAGCAGGAGGCACACAGGACAGTTTAGCCTCTTTTTTTTTAGCTCTCTTCCCTGCTTTCAGCAATCAAGAACTAGTCCCCAGTTCCCTTCCATTGCCACTTCTAGTATATGTAATTTTGGCAGATGCCTATTGGACCTATCCAGAGCAAACCTCATTTTTTTCCCTTTTCTGGCTGTATTGGTTTTAATGGGGAAGGGAGAAAAACAAGTTCATAATAACTCTGATTTTGTAAAAATTACCTTCTGTACCAGAACACTCTGAATTTCCTAGCCAATTATAGTCCAAAATCCCAAACTATTTGGTTGGCAACTATTCATCAGACTCCTCATAAAATCATCTAATAGGGTCTTCTCCCTCAGTGCAGGAAAAGACTGGTTACACATTTGCGTCCATTCATGAAAATGGCGAAGTACCCCAAGACCCCTTCATTTGCATTTTGAAGTTCATCTGAAGGGACTGGGGAGAGGAATGGGATATGTGTATGCAGATTTGTACAATCCTTATTATGGCACCTATGTCACCAGCACGATAGAGGAAAACATTAAGAGCACTGGTAATCATGAATAACTTTCTAGTCCTTACTTTGCACTTAGTAATCCTTGAAAACTTGTGTGCAGTGTCTTCACCTGTCTCTCATCAGAAAGAATTATTGTGGATAATTAGAGCTAAGTAATTATGCACCACACAGTCAACAACCTCTGTAGCACTTCTTTTCTTTAAAAAAAACGGTTACAGAGAGGTGGTATCTGTTTCAGAAGGAGGTCCAGTGGTGCAATGGGTTAAACCATTGTGCCAGCAGGTCTTCTGATTGAAAGTTCAGCGGTTCGAATCCAGTGAGTGGGGTGAGCTCCCATCTGTCAGCTCCAGCTTCTCATGCGGGGATGGTAAAACATCCAGGTGTCCCCTGGGCAACATCCTTGCTGACAGCTAATTCTCTCACACCAGAAGCAACTTGCAGTTTCTCAAGTTGCTCCTGACATGAAAAAAAACTGTTTCAGAGAAAATGAGTCCTTTGTACTCAGTATGCTCCTTATTCCCATAGCTTTCTGCTCCAGCCTGGGTTACAATAGCCCAATTACACATTCTTATTGAACATTTTGTTTTACATTCATAGCAAGGCAGATACTACATAGAGAGATGCTAAGAGCAGGGAATTCGATTTCCCCATTCTAACTGGTAGGAAATAAAAATAATTCTTATTTCAGGTAAACTTTAAGTGCAGTGCTGCTGTCTTACTTTCTCTGGTATCTCAGTTCTTTGTAGTTTCTCCAGCTCTAATGTGCAAACAATGGCCAACGTGGATACTATTTCAAGTTGCAATGGGTCTATTGGCCGACTGTCATCCTCTCCCGATTCTTGTCTTGCTCACTCAAAGTTCCCAGTGCAGCACTTCTAGCTCAAACCAGAAAGACTGCATAGAAAAGCCCCATACAGCTGTCTAGGAATTCCCCTCTTTTGAAGTTTTAAGTTGGGACAAATGCACATTCATCAAGATACATTATTAAGATAAAGATCAGTCCCCTCCACACCTTCTGTATTCATTCCCTGCCTCCCAATTCAGGTATATGTAGCCAAACACTAATTGGCAGATAACAAGCCCCTGTTGAATGTGAGTTGTTGCAGAAATTTCATGTGGGTGAACATAGGCCCCATCTACGCTACCATATAATTGTGTGATTGGAATATAATCATGAAGCATATAATCCACTAAGTATTCTAAGCAATTTTTTCCCCATTTTCTTTGCTCTTTCCAGCTCAGGGTGATCATTGCTTGGGCAGCTTCTATAGGCTACATATCAGAGGAAGAGACTGATAAAACCAGCTTTCAGTATTCCTTGCCTAAGGAAATCCTATGAAATTCCTGGGGTCACTAAACTGACAGGTGACTTCAAGGCACAAATACAAAAGTCTCATTTAAATCAGTGGAACCTCTATGCAGACATGCCTACAATTGCATTGTTAGCAGTAACACAGTGCAAAGTCAAATTGCCAAATAGACATTTTTTCTGCACCAACAATTCTTCGAGTCATTTTGGATTATATCTTGTAGAACGATGAGAAGTGCAGTCTTATACATATTTACTCTGAAGTAAATCTCACTGGGCAGAATGAGCTTCACTTTCAGTAAAGCATGCATTGAATTTCTGCTTTAAGTTTAGTATCTCTGCTTCATGGTTTATGTCGCTCCATTCTCTGTATCTTTTGAAATAAGCAAGCCAGACTAGTTTGATCTGTTGTTCACAAATCCAAATGGGTTAATGGTTGACTTTGCTTTCTTCAAGATGCTTGCATGGCTATTTGTACAAATGGCTTGGCTCCCTGTGGAGCCAAATATCTGTGGGTCTGAAATACCTTGATAATAACAAGTCCAGTATCTCCAGGCTGCATTTTCCCACTCTAACTGCATGCACCTTTTGAAAACACACGGAGTTGGCTTGCTGGGCTATCTGAGTATTCAGCCTTCCATTGAGATCTGTGTATAGATCACTATAGTAGAACAGCTAGTTATCAATTATTGGTGGCATCATGATGTAGAGAATATGAAAGACACAAGCACACCCATACTGAAGTAGATTTTGAAGTGTCTCCCACAGCACAGATCATCTCTTTATTTTGAATTCAGGTTCCCATTTTCCTTTTAAATTTTTGATCTTCTAGAGGTTGTTCAATTTCCCTGGCTCTTATACGACCATAGTCTGGACAATTGAATAAAACATCTTAGCATGAAAATGCTTTCTTCTAAATCCTATGCAATAAATAGTGCAATAAATAACAAAGCCCCCCCCCCCCCCAATCTTGGTGTCTTGGTAAAAATCTGTTCCTGCGGTTATTTGGGATGCTGCTTCAGTAAATTGCATTGGATAGAGCGCATCAGGACAAGTTTCTTAGATATGGTTATCATAATTTTCTGTGGATGAGCAAGTGGTAAATGGTTAGCACATATTCTGCATTTCAAAAATGAAAGCTGTTAAGGGGAAACTGCTGCCATTTTTGGAATTGGCAAGACAAATATACCCAGAAACAGGTCTAACATTTGAGACACCGAAATGTGTGTTGGCCAATGTCATCATGCATCCTTATATTATACAGAGAGAATGTAAAGCTTGCACATTGCATATTGAGTGACCTTTCTCACATTGTAGGAAATGGTCCCTGGAGCAGGCCCATAGGTGCCTAGAACAACTGATTATATGTATATCTCCTGAAAAACATTTTACAGGTACTTCAGTCCCTGAAACTTGAATTGATGTTGAAATCTGCAATGTCAAAATTGACGTCAGAGCATGACGGGGCTAAAAGAGTGGCAGACAACTTTGTGTACTGCTTACAGCAATTATTCTGCTTGCTCCCAGTCCATAAAATGTTGGCATCTGCATTCAGCCAGACAATCCAAGTATATAAATGCTAATAGCAGACTCTTGTTTACAAAAATGCAAAGGCCAGATCTCATGCTTTTACTTTTGAACTTGGATGGGTGGTTTTGACTTTTGTGTTCTGTTTAAATATGAGTTGCAGGGAAATTATATAAGAATATGGACAGAAAGCTCTGAGTAAAATGAGGAGAGCTTAAATGGGGGCAAGGGATGGGAGGCAGGGTTGAATGGGAAAGGGTGAAAGTGAGCACTACTCTCTCATGCAAGCCAGGCTTCAGAGAGGCAGGGGGTTGGGAAAGATGTGTCAGATGCTTTTCAGTTTTATTGCCAGCTTACGCCTTAGCCTCATTCTCTTGAGAGCAAGACAGACATTCATTTGTGTCTCATTCTTTTCTCTGACAGTGATGGCTGCTCCACTGAGCATGTAAAACTGTCTCCAAGCAGTAAGTCAAATGTGAAGGAAAAAGGTTTCTGCAAGGAGAGAGAGAAGAAAGTTCCACTTTAATGCTTCTGTCTTGACTAGCACTCTTTTATCCCTTGGCCCAGCCTCCTTTCTTGTGCTTTTATCCTCCTTGAATTTTTAACACAGCCATCACCCTTTTCTGGGTTCTATGCTGATCGGGTATCATCACCACTGAGGATTGAAACTAAAGCGCTCCTCTTATGGCCGCCTGGTCTTCCATGTTATAAATTCATCAGGAGACACACACACACACACACACACACACACCCTTGTATAGTGAAAGCAGTTATCCCATGAGCTGCACATTGCAGGAGCATTTAGAGATTACATCCCAAAGGAGTAGAGAGAAGACAAAGACATTGCATGAACATGAAAACAAGAGATGCATCCTATTTTACAAAAGTCAGAATTATGCTTGGCGATGTTCTGTATTTTAGGAGTGGGGAACATGCAGCCCTCAGATATTTACCATTGGGCATACTGACTATGGCCATGACCTGAATCACAATCCATAGTGTCTGCTTCCCAGATAAGTGCATTTAAAGATCAAGAACTGTAAGGAAGGAGAGTAGAGCCAGTGATGGGTACTCATCAGTAGTTAAGCTCTTGGGTAGTTGGATGCGCATGCATGTAGGTTACCTGGTCAAAATCTGATATGCAGAGATACATCTCTCACTTGTCATGGTGAGCTGCATCTCTGCATGTAAATTAGCCCATGCAGTATCGGCTGAAGACTGCAGCAGCATTGTTCGTGTGTTCCTCTTCAGAAGTCTTATCTTTCAGTGCTTTTTTTGACAAGGCTGGAGGGGCAGTTGGGCATCTCTTTCCTTTCATCTTGCGTGTTTCCTTCTCAGTGAGCTGAGGTAGGGACTGCTTTTTTCACAAGATGGTCCAATTTATTTAGTCGTCTATTTGATGTCACATAAATGGCAGCTCTTATGAAGATTTAGATCCCACTCTGTGTTAAAGGTGAAAGGGTAGGGTTTGCAGGAACTGTGCTGTCTCATAGTATTCCTATCTAAATGTAAAGAGAAGATGATGCTTCTGTTTTATTGATGAATTTTAATACTTCTTTCTCGTGTCTTGTGTTTTTTTTTAGGGTGGGACCACTTGAAAGCCAGTAAGATTTGAAGCTTATTTCTAAAGCTCCATCAATATAACCTGACCTCTTTGGACCAGAAAGGAATTTCATTTCTTGCTTTAACGGCTGAGCAAAGGAACTCACATTTGTTGCAAAAATGCCTATTTTAAAGCAGCTAGTAACCAATTCCGCTAATTCCAAGCGCCGCTCTAGGGCAGATCTGACAACTGAGATGATCAGTGCTCCCCTTGGAGATTTCCGTCACACCATGCATGTTGGCCGGGCTGGTGATGCCTTTGGAGATACCTCCTTTCTCAATAGCAAGGCTGGGGAGGGTGAGCAGGAAGCCTTGGAGGAGACAACTTCTTCCTCCAAACCTGGCCTGCTTTCACGGAAGTTTCGAAGCAGCAAACGATCTCAATCTGTAACGCGTGGTGATCGACGGGACATGTTAGGATCTCTGAGGGATTCAGCCATCTTTGTAAAAAATGCAGTCTCCTTACCTCAGCTCACTGAGAAGGAAACAGACAAGAGTGGTGGTAAAAAGATGCCCAAGAGCCTCTCCTCCAGCCCAGTCAAGAAATCGCCTGAAGAGCAGACGCCTGAAGAGAAACACATGAATGGTGCTGCAGGCCCCAGCCCTGGGTTGGAAGAACGGGCCTTTGGTGACATAACTGACTTGCCTTTGGTGGTCCCCAAGAATAACTGTGGTTTAAAGCATGCCGAGTCCATCATGTCTTTCCATATTGATTTGGGGCCTTCCATGTTGGGGGATATCTTGAGCATCATGGACAAGGACCCCTGGGAACAAGAGGATTCTGGTTATCATGGGGCAGAAGACCACCAAAGGGAAGCAGGCCCTGCAGAAGGGTCACCAGCCCACTGGCTCAGCCAAGAGTGCAGGCTTCCCCAGGGTTCCTTGGCCCAGCGGGATGACAGCAGAGCGGCAACCTACAGTCCAGGCTCTGCCCGTAGTGTGACAAGCCGTCTGACTATGGACAGCAGTTCCATCTCCAGTTGTACATCAGTGGGAGATGAACAACGGAGTTCAGCCTCCAGAGGACAAAACCACACTGTTCCAGATGATGCCAGGCGTGATGACCCATTGAAACAGCCTGACAAGGAATTCTGCTTCATGGATGAGGAAGATGATGAGATAAGAGTATAAGGAAGGTGGTGACATCCACATTGATTCATTTACATTAGGAAAGAGCAGCTGGCATCTGATTCTGGAAGAATAGTACTGCTGAAAAAGTGACTGAATCCTTTCGCCAGCATTCTCAGTCTTCACTTTTCAAGCTCTCCTCCCCATTGTTCCCTTAAGCAGACTGCTGCAGAAAGGGAGGGGGACATGGATCAAGCTGAAACACATTTCAATAATTCCTTATGTTTAAAATAACCCTTTCCCTGTCATTCTGGCGATATTGAAATGAGATCACTTAAGGAGATTTGGAAAAACGTTATTTCCAAAAGAGAACTTGCCACTGGGTTGGAACTTAAAAGATAACAGAATGGATTTTGATTAACTTACCTGCTACCAGTTTGTAGCAATATACAGCTGAACACTAGAACAAAGCTCAAAAGCACTAGTTTTCCTATTAATATATTTCCAACTTTTGCATTTGTTCTAGCACTCAAAGACCAATGGTTTGTTTTTTCCTACTGACCAATGCTGTTCTGGTCTTGGCACAACATTGGAGAATGTTGCATCTTTGTAGGGAGCAAAAACACAGAGGAAGTTGAAAAAAGTAGATTCTCTAAATCTTTATGCTCAGAAACTAACAATTCCTTTCCTGCAGGCAGGCCTCTGGGCAGATCTTCAGATTGCTACTTGGGATAGACATTTCTTACTCTTGCTTTTTTAAAAATCGGAGCTGATTAAAACTCTTAAGACCACAGATTGTGGGGTGTGGGAAATGCAGTTGTCCCTTTCACATTGGGGCCCTCAGACGCAATGGAAGACAAAAGTTACGAAGATGCTAATATTTCCTGATAGCGTATACTTTTCCTACTCCTAAAATGTGTCATCCCTGACTATGGTAACCTGGGTTAACTCTTTGTAGTGGAATATTCTTGAAGACTCTTTGCTTGTATGAAGACTGTTTGGAATTCCCTGATGGAAGAGAGATGGATTCTAAGAGTGGTAGCAATAACCAGCCTAGCTACCCTATCCCAAAGTACAGAAAAACCCTGACTCCTTGCCTTCACTCTGTCCAGGCTCTCCCCTTGTAGATAGTTAGACTGGAGGTCCTGAGATTTGTTTGTGTTTCTGGGGTAATCACTGGGGCACTGCTAGAGGATGTGGCTCACTTACACATCTACAGCCTTAAGACTGAAAAACCCCAGACATAGCCTAACGATACAGCCCCATCTTCTCTTAACTGAGACTTGAGAATGTCAGCTGGGCTGCCTGAAGCACAAAGAGCTTGGCGCTCCCTGTTCTAGGAACAATAGAGGAGCCTCGTCGCTCATTTTCCCCCCTTGGAACTTTTTAGCATCCTTAATGTCTAGTGCATTAAGGAGTTGCTCCTGCGTTCCTATATCCTAATGCCCTGTCCTTTATTTTATTTTATTGGCCTTGCTTTACATTTCGCTGGGCATTAAACACTATTTTTTGCCTTATTTTTGTTTTCTTTTTAATTTTAGTCTTTTGTCTATACTGTATATTAGACCTGCTCACCCCTTTGGGAGTAGCCTTTTTCCCTTCACTGGGGTTGTGACTTGCATTGTGTGTATACAGGTGTTTGTTTAGTGCATCTGTTGGAGGACTTTTAAAAGTGGATGTTTGTTTTGAAAATGCAAAGAAATTAAAGTATAGTGAAGAGAAAAGTATCCCTGAAATGTTCTGGACATTTTTTGTTTTGCATTTAATGTATGCGTTGTTCTTCAGGCATTGGGCCAAAGGCAAAGGATTAATGTTATAAACTCAGTATTCAATCAGAAATGCAAACTCCTGAACAATGTAACTCCACTTACTGGCTTTCATTTCACTGGAAGTGTAATTTTTGGAACCTGTATGTCTGTTAATTCAATGCAGCTATGGTTCTTGTAACCCCCCCCCCCCCAAGTCCCACAGAAGGCTATGGTGTTGACTTTACTTTGCAGGAAGTTGGGATTAAATAAAGAATGGTCATTTTTCTCACCTTTGCCCTCTTCTGTTCTGGGTTGCAGTTATCTGATGCTTTGGTCAGAACAGTGTTTTCTGTAGCCAAGGATAGTTCTGCAATAAAGAAAAGTTCAAGCTATTTATTTACTTAGGCTCTGCTCCAAGTAAAAGCAGTAACAAACATTATAATACAGTCTGAAAGTTTAGAACATAGAATTATGATACTTGGTAACTCAGAATGATGCGGGGAAAGTGTACCCAACACAGTATATGATATTATTTCATCAATGTATAAGTACAGCAATTTTCTTCCATGTTTAAGATTATGCCAGGGCTTGGCAAAGTGTAGCCTTCTAGATGATTTTGGGGTCCCAGCAGCCCTAGCCAGCATAGCCAATGATAAGGAGCATTGGGAATTGCATCCACTCGTCATCTAGAAAGCTATTGTTTCCTTTCCCATTGACTTGGTTTTCTGTCAGCATGTCCAGTGTTTGGTAGCTGTGGGACAAAAAACATATATGAAAGGAGGAAGGTTGCTCTAACAATCCATACGATGTTAAGGCTGTTATGGAATCTTGAATCACAAGTGCACCAAAAGCACTACATACAGAAGTATATAGACTTCAAGTCTATATATGATTCACCAGTGTAAATGCAAGTTTTGCCTTTGTGGGCTGGCAGTGAGCTACTTTAACACACATGTTTTCAGTTCAAAGGAGATTTAGTAAGTTCTTGGTGAATTGCTGTGGGATATTATTCAGCATAGTAGGTCAAAAATTGTGCAAGCCTGGCATAACCAAGTAATGCTTCAAAAGAAATATTAGGACGACAGCTTATATTTCAGAGAAACCACAATAACTCCACTGCGTAGAAGCTGTCCTGCTTTTGCACTGCCCAAGATGTAAGTTTGCAAGGTACATCTAATCAGTTAACTATGTGGAAGAGCTGAAAAGCCCAGTCCTCTTAGGTTACCTCCATCCCTTTGCAACAATCTCTGTACTTCCTTTTATTGCTAAACCTTTAGCCACCTTGCAAGCTATGTCTCTGTCACAACACTGATCTGTAGAATGTGCTTCCCAGCCACATGCGCCTAGTTACAGCTCCATTTCTGACCTTATCTGCCTCACCCACAAAGCCCCCATTTGTGTCATAGAGACTCCCTTGTTCCATAAAGACGCTATTCAGCAATGCCGCAGGCACACACACACGGAGGGCAGGGGACCTTTGCTGCTGGTGGTTTCATAACTTTCTGTCCTCTTGAACTGTGCTTATCTGATCCCCGAGTCCCTCTCCCACGTGCTGTATCAGCCGATCTGTCACACCAAGAATAATGGGAGCTGGTATTTAGCAGCTGAATCTAGTAAGTGCAAACTTGTTTCAGGTGTACTGCGATGCCATGTTTCTCTGTTTCATTACTTCCTACCATCTAAACTGTTGATTGTAGATACTATAGTAAGATACTATACTCAGGACTTACTACAAACAGTTCTAATGCAAGCCAGTAATGAGAAGTGAAGGCACACTAAAGAGTATCAAGGCTCTATGTCCACTCTTCTTCTGCAAGCAAAGGCAGAGGCAGACAATGTAAGATCTATGTGAGAGCTACCATTCAATACAATAGACGTGCAAGCCTGGGACACTGATCCATTGTTCTGTGGAAGAAACAACAACAGCGGCAGCTGGCCGAGGGAGGCCATTATGCTCAGCTGAATGGCAGGTTGGTCTTCTGTTTCCTAAGTAGCCAATGCAGTGCGGTGCAGCCATGTGGCCAGATGAAGGGGAACGTTTCCTTTGTGTTATGGTCTTTTCACAGAAGGGAAAAGGCTCTGGACGGCAGGCAGGACTGGAACTGTAGCTCTGAGATCATATGAAAGTGCACGTGCACCCCAACACACATATGGCTTGATGTGCATGACAGAGCCAAAGGAAAATGGACGATGCTCCCATTTAGTATAAATTAGTACAACTGGGCCTTTCTTGTATTTTTAATCTCTTCAGCCAGTCCACTGGGAACCAATAGAGGTGCTTCTGGATGTTGATACGGTGTGAACTGTGCTCTAGATTTGCAAAATGTTACATCTGTGATTATTTTTGAAATATGGGACTTTTTCAAGGCATCAGCATAAATTCTTAGAGCTAGAACAAACTACGCAGATTATACCACTTGGATGGCCGAAAGCAAGGAGCTGAGAAGCCTTCTAATCAAGGTGAAAGAAGAAAGCGCAAAAGCTGGGTTGCAGCTAAACAAAAAAACCAAGATTATAGCAACAATAATGATTGATAACTGGAAAATAGAGGGAGAAAATGTGGAGGCAGAAACAGACTTTGTATTTCTAGGTGCAAAGATTACTGCGGATGCAGATTGCAGCCAGGAAATCAGACACTTCTTAGGAGGAGAGCAATGACCAATCTCAATAAAATAGTGAATAGTAAAGACATCACACTGGCAACAAAGATCTGCATAATTAAAGCAATGGTATTCCCCATAGTCACCTATGGATGTGAGAGCTGGACCATAGGGAAGGCTGAGTGAAGGAAGATTGATGCTTTTGAACTGTGGTGTTGGAGGAAAGTTCTGAGAGTGCCTTGGACCCCCAGAAGATCCAACCAGTCCATACTTCAGGAAATAAAGCCTGACTGCTCACTGGAGGGAAGGATAGTAGAGGCAAAGTTGAAGTACTTTGGCAACATAATGAGAAGACAGGAAAGCTTAGAGAAGACAATTATGCAGGAGGAAATGGAAGGAAAAAGGAAGAGGGGCTGACCAAGGGCAAGATGGATGGATGGCATTCTTGTAGTGACTGGCTTGACCTTGGAGCTGGGGGTGGTGACAGCCAACAGGGAGCTCTGGCATGGGCTGGTCCATGAGGTCATGAAGAGTCGGAAGAGATTTAACGAATGAACAACAAAGGACAGAATGTGCCTTAATGTAGGGCCATATGTGCACAAGCACATATATAAGTTCAAAGAATGATGGGAACTTTGCTTGATAAAATGTGCAATATAAAATGTGGTTTTCACAACTCATTTTAAGCTCCACCAGTTCACACTAAACTAGCAGAAAAAAATCCATGAGGGCAAATCACCTAAAAGACAGGGTTCAGGTTTTGTCTGCCCTTGTGCAATGCTAAGCATGTGTAAATCTTGATATTCCAGCAGGCCTCCTTTTTTGTATAGAATTGTGAAGTGCTTCATTAGGTGGAAGATTTCAGGGAGGACAAATTCATATCATTTCAAGTTGAAGGCCTTGGCTTCCACCTGCATTTGTGATAAAGTAGCTTGTGTTATTTTAAATTTATTTTTTGTACAATGTAATAAAAGTTAAACCATTTTGTATATAAATCATATACAAAAACATTTCAACAAAAGTCCCTCCCTGCAACCCTCTTGACTGATATGTAATGAACATGGCTACACAATACTGGTTTGGAAATCATAGAATTTTCCAGATGATGTTGGATTGCAAAGCCCATCAATACTAACTAGCATATCCAATCATATGGAATGCCGAGGACAGCAATCTTAACAATGCCTGTTTGGTTGCAGGTTTTGTTTGCCCTTGCACAATGCTATATGAATCCCATTATTCTGTGCCAGTTGGACTGCTGGAATTTGAAATTTGGAGCCCTCGGTGGCGCAGTGGGTTAAACTGCTGAGTTGCTGAACTTGCTAACCAAAAGTTTGCAGGTTCAAGTCTGGGGAGCGGCGTGAGCTACTGCTGTTAGCCCAGCTTCTGCCAACTTAGCAGTTTGAAAACATGCAAATATGAGTAGATCAATAGCTACTGCTTCTGCAGGAAGGTAACGGTGCTCCGTGCAGTCATCCTGGCTACATGACCTTGGAGGAGTCTATGGACAATACCAGCTCTTTAGCTTAGAAATTGAGATGAGTACCAACCCCCAGAGTCAGACACAACTGGACTTAATGTCAAGGGAAAATCTTTACCTGGACTGCTGGAATCTCAGTTCTGGACTATGCCCAGCTTTTGGTACTCACAAGCTGTACCTAGGAGCCTTAAAATGAGTAGCAGACCTGAGACCAATAAATGTGGCATTAAATAAGGCTTCAGAATTACAACATCCCAAGGTAACGTTTTTCCCTTGAGCATTTACTCAGCCTTCTAGTATCTGGAGAAGTGGAGCATGCATTATTCCTAGAAAGCAAAGAGCAATGCCAGTGGAGAAAGTGCTATCCATCTGAGAGGAGCACCGCAGTCCCGATCTTCTTAGACACCTGTCGTTTCCATTTTGGCAGCATCCACTTGCTGCAGTTTGACAGAGCAGAAAGCTCACTGGGCAGGCAATCTATGAGAAGACTACACTCAGCTCTCAATAGTAGAAAGAAGAGGGAATTGATGCTGTCTCTTCACAAGAGAGCGAGAGGAGAGAGCACATGCAATGTAGTGGCTGGGGGTTCATGTGAAGATTTGGGAGACGGATTCAAGTTCGCCCTCCGCCTGCCATGGAAACTTGCTGAATGATCTTAAGCTAGGCGTGCATTCCCATCCTCTTTGCCTGATCTGTTTCACAGGTCTGCTGTGGGACAAAATGGGGGAAAGTATGTAAATAGGACTGTTTCAATATAAATAGAAATTATTTTTGAACCTTTGAGGAATACTGTTCTCTCGGGATTAATGGCATCTATTACATAGCCAAAGTGGCACTAGGGGTGAGAAAAGCAGTATATAAATGCTGTAAATAAATAAATAATAAATAATTAAGTATTTTAAATTGCATTGATTTTAATGAAGTGGGTGTGCGGCTAGATACATTTGAACACTTTCTGTGCAGAGCAGTGGGTCTTACACATGGTTATATATGATCTGATGCCTATGAATAAATACACAGAACAAATACTACAGAATAGTTTGCAAAAATATTTGATTTTGTTCTGCCCTTCGCATAACTACAATTTTGGACAACTGAAGAACAATTGCAATTATTTCATTATACTGTACAGGTTGAACATCTTACTGGATTTCTAAAATCTTAAATTGTCCACATGGCTAGCTTTGCTTTCTGATAGTTCAATGTACAATTTGGTTTCATGCACAAAATTATATAAAATACTGTATAAAATTACCATAAAACTATGTGCATAAGGTGCATATGAAATATCTATGACCACATCTCCAAGTTATCTCATTATGTACATCTGTGCAAATCCAGATATTCTAAAATCAAATATAGGATAATCAACCTATATTTCACAAAAAGAGCTGGGATGCTGAGATGGAGGGGTGAGTGGTAACTGAAGTAGCCATTGGCGTTTTCATTTTCTCACCTCTCTAGCAAAGCAAGGACCATTCCCTTGGGAAATGTTACTACGTGTGCAAAATAATAATAATAAAAACCTAAACAAAAATCAACCAGACAGTTCGATTTTTCTGCAAAACAAATATTTTTTGTAATACCGGCTCATTTGGTTTGAATAACCTCCAAAGAAAGAAGGTTGTAATTGTTTTACCTAACTTTTAGAAGTCAGTTAGAAATTACTGGACCCAAAACTGGTCACTTCTTTATCTTTACATCCTGCTGCTTTATTATAATTAAGTTTGGGGACACAGGCTGGATATACACTGCCATATATCCCAGGATCTGATCCCAAATGATCTGCATTGAACTGGATTATATGAGTACACACTGCCAGACAGGACCGTAGCCAGAAAAAAAAATGGGTGTGTGTGTGTGAATTTGTTTTAGTGAATCATGAGAAGTAGTTCCATAACACACAATAATTTAAATAGTATGATTCATTCTATATTTTATATAGAGTTAAATAAATCAATTTTCCGCTCTCCTTCATGGGGGGCTTCAAATCCCTCCCATGCCTTAAGCTCTCCCTGCCAGTTATGGGAGAGCCTAAGTTGGGTGGGCCAACTTGGTTGCTTCCACTATATCAGCTATTGATGCAAGTAATGACTGTGAATAAATTGTCAAAATTTGCTTGAGATAGTGCTTGCAGTTCTGGAGGGACTTGAGAAAAAGCCTGATGAGGAGTGGGTTAAAGAGCTGGGCATGTTTAGCCTGCAGAAGAGAAGGCTGACAGGAGACATGATGGCCATCTATAAATATGTGAGTCACAGGGCGGAGGGAGCACGCTTGTTTTCTGCTGCCCTGGAGACTAGGACACAGAACAATCAGCTTCAAACTACAGGAAAGAAGATTCCACCAGAACATTAGGAAGAACTTCCGGACTGTGAGAGCTGTTCAGCAGTGGAACTCTCTGCCCCGGAGTGTGGTGGAAGCTCCTCCTTTGGAGGCTTTTAAACAGAGGCTGGATGGCCATCTGTCAGGGATGATTTGAATGTGATTTTCCTGCTTCTTGGCAGGGGGTTGGACTGGCTGGCCTTCGAGGTTTCTTCCAGCTCTATGATTCTATGAAGACGTCAAAGACAACCCCCCCCCCCCCCTGTACAAATCTTCCCAAGAAATCCTTAGGATAGCCATACATTGGAAACTTGAAAGCACACAACAGTGCCACTTGCTGTTTGTTTGGAAAGCTGCAATTTGGGGTCTTTACACATATTCCATGTGGATAATTATTTCTGGGAACCCATTCTTTCAAATGCCTCTTTATGTAGAGTTTTTTAAAAAATTGGAAAAAAAATTATTCACCCTGTTCACAAAAGCTAATCTCAAGGCCCACAATACCAATTTGCTTTCCTGGAGGCTTTTCAAAAATAGGCCAGCAATATGCTGCCACTTCCTTCAACTAAGTCCTGCCATGGCATTGCTGATGTTCAAAATAACGGTAGAATTACACAGCAAGAAAAACTGAAATATAACCTTTAGCACCTGGTATTTGTTAGAAGACTCTCAAGCAATTCATATCATAGCTTCCAAGATCAGGCAGGATCTGGGCTCTTGGGAGTATTTAAACATTGCAGAGCCCATTCATCTCAAAAGCTTGAAAGGGATTTATGATTGCTTTTACTGGGTGTATTCTGAAAATAGGATGCATACAGTAGCTCATAAAGGGAGGAGTCAGAGAACTGGATAGTTTAATGGAGTTTGGTCAAGATGAGATTGTGGGGTCTGCCAAACAAAAGCACACGTTTCGGAGTCTTGCTCACAGTTTCAAAAGGCCATCATGGGAACACTTACAGAAAAGGTTGTAATACTTAGCAGCAAGAATGTTCTACTACATTCAAATTTTGCTGTCAGAAGGAAAACAGACAGGACACCTTTCTCTTTAGCCAAGCATTTTAATCAGTTCTTTTATGTGGCAATCATACTTGCCTTCCCATCTTTTCTATTGGCCCTTGACCGCCACCTACAGTGCACTGGCAGCAACTACTGACAAGGCCTTAAGTCCAGGCAATGTTCAGACTTTGCAGTGGAAGTGAATTCCCTTTGGGGCAAGAAGGGCAGGATATTAAATAAATAAATTAATATAATATAATAAATAAATAAATGTGTCAGCTGCCTGCCTTATTTGCACAGCACAGACAACTGTGGAAATGCATATACTACTGCACATCTTGACAGAGGTAAGAATTACCTGACCTGTTTTGATTCAGGATTTCACATCCTGGACTGTCTTCCTCAGGCAAGAGTTTTGTCTTGAAACAGCTCGACATTTTCTTGTTTTATTTAAACTGAATATGCTTTGCAATTGTGGTTGACAGTTAACGTACAATGCCATCAACGGTAGTTACCCCTTTTAGCATCTCCAGAGCCCACTTTCTATGACATTATAAGGGCCATGAAACCTCAGGGTCTATGATAGCCCTGGCCTAGCAATCCTAGTTTAGTGTTTTTTAGTTCAAAATTCCATAAATGATTTGATAGCTTCAGTTGGCATAGACAGAGCCAAGCCATTCTTCTTTCAGGGAGGCTGCGTCTACACAAAGGCAAGAGAGAAAGCCCAAAAGAGAGGGGTAGGACAGCTCCTTCTAGAAGACAATTCCTACTGCTCTTACTGGGGGCACTGTAGACTAAGATCAACAAAACTCTCTAAAAACCAATTCTAAACAATCCTAATCAGCTAACCACAAACCAAGTTAACTAAAGAAATGTATAATGCCCCCAAAAGTCAACATAAAGCAAAGCTTTGGTACTTTTGCCCTTCTACATGATTAGACCAACAGGTCTCGTTCGCTACATGAAACACAGCCAATGGCAAGGAAAGAAACAAGTTGTGGTCCAAAATATGCAACTTACCAAGCTTCGTGTGGTCATATGAGTCCCCTTCTGTTTTTGTTTTTTTTTTTTTGTCGTGTCAGGAGCAACCGCTCCTGTTGTGAGAGAATTGGCAGTCTGCAAGGACGTTGCCCAGGGGACGCCTGGATGATTTTTGATGTTTTATCATCCTTGTGGGAGGCTTCTCTCTTGTCCCCGCATGAGGAGCTGGAGCTAATAGAGGGAGCTCATCCGCCTCTCCCTGGATTCGAACCAGTGACCTGTCGGTCTTCAGTCCTGCCGGCACAGTGCTTTAGCCCACTGCGCCACCGGGGGCTGCCTCCCCTTCTGGTGCACACAAATGAAACTACTAGGGTAATATATTTAGAGACGGGAGTTTGTTGATGTACAGATATGAGGGGTAGAATTTCAAGACATAATGATTAACAGACTAACATACAAGTAGTAGAAGTAACAGAACAGCATGCTAAGGTTGTTTTCTTCATGATCTTTAAGGCTAAGATATATTTCCATAACAGCTGACCAACCCTGCACACAAACTTTCTAGCTGCCACACAAATTGCTAAAAACGCAAGTGTTTGGATGTTCTCTTTTTAATTTTGGTCCTTTCTGAGGTTGAGGATTTCAAGGACAACTTTGTAAAAGGATGAATCACTGTTCCTGAAGGCTTGCAAATTCACCCCTCAGAGAAGAATGAGGGGTGGAAAGGGTAATGCAGCATCCAGGGCCACGAAGACATCCATAGGTTGGATTTAACATTAAGATCTTCATCTACTAACTTCCAAATATTTATAACTACATTGCAAGAAATTGAATTATTGTACACACTTGTATATAAGTGGACCTCACATACAAATCGACAGCAGGCTTTAGGGACAAAATTATGGGTTGTGATATGACCCATGAACAGCTCGAGGGTCATTCTGCAGAATGGGAAATGTGCCAATGTTGACCCAGGGAACCTGCTACCACTGGCCACTGATACCATTTTCTTGCCCCAGGATTCAAAAATGCCAGAAGCAGCACCACAGTGGAGAGAGCAGAGATCCAGTGCTCTTTTTATGGTAAGACAGACTCTTATCTTCAGCCACTTGACCCACAAAAAGAGACAATTCCTTTTTTTGGGGGGGTGAGGTGGATGGGAATTAAGGCACAGTACTCACATTGATCCTGAATATGGCTTTTTTATGGAAACAAGGTTGGGTGAAAAAAGCTTCAGTGCAGACACTTTTTCCCCATGAAAATTCTTTCAGAAGTGAATTTCCCTTCCGAGGGGCAGATGTCACTCATTTCCTGTTGTCTCATCCACATTCTTAACTATGAGTGTTTGTAGGTTGGATGTTTGTAACTCAGAAACTTCTTTCATATGCCACATGGCCTTTCTTACACTACTAAAACTAGACTTCTACCTTTGAGTGAAGTGACAAATACAGTTCAACTGTTCAGATGTCACTCCTGTTGCTTCTTCATGCAGTTGGGTGGAGTCATCCTTTGCATCAGGTAACAGCCAACTACTTTTTACATTTAGTCACTGACACTCTGCTGAAAAAGATGCTGATGTCACTGTACTGCATGACAGAAACACATTACAATCTCCAGTTTAAAATATTCCACTCCACTAAAAAAAAAGGCCAAGCAAAACTTGATTTTACAATTTTACATAATGGATTTCATCATCCACCAATTTTGATATCCACAGGTTTTTAACTCAAACCCTTGCAGATACCAAGGGTTTTACTGTGAGTTTCTACTAGAAATGTTTCCATTGCTACTAACTCCTTGATATAAGTCAGAACAGCCCATGGCAGGATAAGAACGGGTATTTTAGTGCTATGTTCCATTAGTAGGAAACTACTATATTGTCTGACCTTTAAACACTTGAAAGACTTGACTGATGGCCACTGTTTTAGAGAATTCTGGCCTCCCACTCTTTTTTAAAGGAATATGTTAGAGTTCATGTACAATCTAACTAAGGTTCTGCTCTGCCTTTTTCTTCCTTGCGAAGAAGTCAGCCTGAAATCACCAGGATTGCCTTCTGCTCTGAGATTTACAAGGCTGCCAGAACTTAAAGAGTCAGACTTAAAGTTTTGTGAATTGCTTTGGAAGCTCTGAAAAACTGGGTTGAGTAACAAAACTGAAGAAAGATACATGTTGCCTCCACTGATAGGAAAACATGATGGTTCCTTGGGGGTGCTTTGAATGTGATTTTCATGAGTCTTGGCAGGGAGTTGAACTGGATGGCCCATGAGGTCTCTTCCAACTCGATGATTCTATTCCTGTTTGTATGTTTTTGTTAAAAAAAACTGCAAGCCAATTTGAGCCTCAGTTCTGGGAGAAATAAATAAATAAATATAACAACCACCATTGAAATGTGTTGTATATGCTCAGTCTCATATCCTTTTTTTTACAAATTAGTCTTTGCCTAGTTCATTTGTCATGGAAATATTGAGAGTTACAGGCAGAGAAGGCCTGGGCATATCTGAACTGTAGTCACTATATCTTGTATACAATCTTCATAAAAAAGGGTGTGAAAGGGCCAATCACTGCAAAAGAACTGTGTGCATAATTCTACATGCTGTATTCCCACAAGACTAACACCAAATACCTTTAAGCAACTTGAGCAGGCACTTAAAATTCTTAAAACTATAAAGGGAGAGTTTGGTTTTGAAATAAATTTACTTCTCATCAAGTTGATGCTGTATCCATTAGCTTTTGGTAACAGGCCTCAAGTTCCTAGACATTTCAATAATATGTCCATTCAGTGATTCTCAACCTGTGGGCCCCCAGATGTTTTGGCCTATAACTCCCAGAAATCCCAGCCAGTTTACCAGCTGTTAGGATTTCTGGGAGTTGAAGGCCAAAACATTTTGGGACCCACAGGTTGAGAACCACTTTATACCATGACTGGCAACCTTTTGTCAAGGAGAGTAAACAAGTGAGCATAGACTCGTGTATGCATGACTCCTGCAGCACTCTTCCTTGTGGTGGTGTTTCTACTGGAACAAGTCCACACTCTGTTTCCATGTTGTTCTCCTTCCAGGAAACGCTCTTGGACTCCAATCAATGGTATTTCCGCCAACGACTTTGTTCTTTTATGAAAAAGAGGGAAAAATCGACACATTATTCATCCAAAACTTTCAAGAAATAGTAGCATATATATCTAATTTATGCTATGTCTTTGGGTACCATATAGTTATGGTTGATAATAGGTACTGTGCTTTAGTTACTTCAGCAATCCTTTAATTTATTGTTTTTATTTATTGGGGCTCTACATTTATGTCCTGCAATCCTATAAAAGCATGAAGTCTCTGCTTGAGCCTTTTACTCATGAAGATAAAGTACGGCAGCCATAATTTTCTAACTGTCCCCCACCCAAATTTGGTTACGACTAGAGTTTAGTGGACAATACTAAGCAGGAACACCACTAGCCTTGCTGACAGTTGCTTTCTGTTTAATGGGTATGAACCGAAAATAACTCCTTTCAGTCTGGATAGTAATAATAATACTAACAACAACAACACTTTATTTATATTCCGCTATGTCTCCCTGAGGGGACTCAGAGAGGATTACAACATACACAGATAGGCAAATATTCAATGCCTTTAATACAGTGGAAATAACAATGACATACAAATACACAGAACAAAGGTAAAGGCTTCCCCTTTAATCTCTGGCTTTCTGGTCACGGTGCTCAACTCTGGCCATGGGGAGGTGCTCTCGCTCCATTTCTAAGCCAGGGAGCCTGTTGTCCATAGACACCTCCTGGTCGTGTTTGCTGGCATGGCTGCATGGCCGCCTTTATTACCTTCCTGCCAAAGCAATACCTATTGATCAACTCACTTTTGCATTTTTTTGAACTGCTAGGTTGGCAGGATCTAGGACTAACAGTGGGAGCTCATTCCTACCCATGGCTTTGAACTGCCAACCTTTAGGTCAACAGATTCAACAGTTCAACTGTTTAACCCGTTGCGCCACTGTGGCCCTGTTTCTGACCCTGTTTTCTGTCAAAATGAGAATAAAACTAGAATTTATTCCTCAAATACTTTGCATGTGGATATGCCCAAACAGCAAAATCCCTATGCACTAAGTACTAGGAAAAAAACCCATCTTATATGATAAAGAGTGCCCATATTGGCTATCACTGAGGAAATATTGTGAAGAAATTCAATGAAACACCAGGAAAAGAACCCCTACTATTGTGTTCATAGGTCCATGTGTAACTGAGGATGCAGTAGCCAAACAGCAGCATAGCGATCCCAGCCACTCCGCCCTTTTTCACATTAATGTACTTGTTGTAGTATCTATTCCGGGCTGTTTAGGAAACAAAAAACACAGGAGCTATTTGATGATTCATGTCAGTAGAATCCTCGTAGATTTCCCCCCTCTTTTATCGATGTACATTAAAAGACTTGCCCAGCCAACCCTGACCTCCATGTTGGCGTGAAAGCTGCTGCATCAACCCCTGCCCACCCATCTCGAGGTGGGACTGAAAGACACGGTAACTGATTTTCCCTCACCTCTGCATGTTACTCCGAGCATCCCCTGCGGAGACAGGTCACGCGTGGCTAGCCAAGCAGGCAAATCGTGGAGCTTTACATCCATCAAACACCTTTCTGCCAGAGGAACTAGGGAACAGAACAGCAAGACAGGTTTCTATGACTAGCACACACTTTTCCACCCTTCCACCCAGTTTGTAAGACTCATATGCTGCACCAATTTCCTCAACCCTCAACAACCATTTATGTACTTTGAGCTGCTGGAATCACTGCATGGTATCCTATGTGGACAGGAATACATTGTTCCTCTCCGAATCATAGGCCTGCCCTCCTATATCTAAAAATCAAACAAATTACACCAGAAACAGATTCTAAGAAACAAGCACACGATGTCAGCACAATAGTCAATGTAATGTCCCTCTTAGAAACCAGCAAAGAAAAGGGTTCCCTTTTACCATGTTTGCCTTCAGAAGGGAGAATAAGAACTTGATGTCCTGGGATTCTTACATTCCACTGAGGCTTCTGGGAAAACAAGCCCAGGCTGAGATAGTTAGGATACAGTTCAGGAAAAAACTCCAGTCCTAAAGATCTTGACTCCACACATCTATCCAGGAGCGAAATCCCACAGGCAACAGTCCTTTCTGACAAGTGGAGTGATGGTGGTCTCAAAGGTATTTCTGAGGTATTGTATCCTGGGGTAACAGGAGTCCCTGAAGGTAAAGCAGAGCCTTTTTCCAGGCTTGTCAAGTATGTTTTATCATCTATTTCTCCAAGTGCTTTTGCAAATGCATCACAGGTCTCTGACTTGGGATTAGTATAAACATGTGACCCTACAGGATAGCTTTTTCTTTTCAAAAATAAAGGATCTTTGTCTATTGCCATTTTTACTCCTGTTGCCAGCTGAAGAGGATTGCCAGAGATCTTTCTGCTGTTGTCCCCAGGCAACATATTGGGCACTATGTGCGCTTCAACTGCAGTGACGCCCTCTCCCATCTGTCCATGCCCAACATCCTCGGCAAGCTCAAGCCCTAAAGCACTCCTTTGAGTCCCACTCTGTGTAACTGTAACAACCTGCTGCTTGTTAGCTGAGTTAGTCTTTGCACCTTCAGGGGATGGCTTCACAGGCCACTGACTTGTCTTGTGCTTGGTGGCAGCATTTCCACTCAATGGGCTATTTTGAACAGAAGGCCTATTCCTCAGCACTCTCACTTGGTGGTTTTCAATCACCAGCTCTATCCTGTCAGTAATTCCCTGATAAAAGGGTTGAAGATTTTCAATAGAAGAGCTAGGAGAACCGGGTTCATTCTGTTTTCCAAAGCCCTCCTCATCATGTGTATGCTTGACCAAAAGTTTTGGTGTTTGGCTAGGAGGATCAGATGCAGGGTTTCTATTCTGGGTTGGTGGCTCTAATGCAAGGCCAGGCACAAACTCATTTCCCTCAAATGTTATTTTACTTCTGCTTTTCTTTTTTGTGGGTGAGTGCTTTGCAAGTGTCATTTCTGAAACCACTTTCTCAGCTGGCTCTGCAGAGACCTCTTCAGAGGTGCTTTGTCCACTGCCTTTGGTTTTGTTCGTCTCTTTACTAACAGGCTTCATTTGTGTTTGTGTATCAGGACTGCTGCTTGATGCTGCCCCAGCTATTTTCAAGTCTAAGGATTTTGTGGTTTTGTTCCTTGTCTGGTCAAGTTTGCTGTTCTTCTTCTTTTTATTTTTGGAAGCAGTTTCCATGCTTTCAATCTTCCCTTTCTTCTCAGTTGACAGTGATTCAGGTACAACAGAAGTACAGACCTTCCCATCCCTTGAGTCTGGGCCCCCTGCCATTTTGCAATGAGGCAAGTGGGACTTGAGCCGTTTGAATGGTTTTCTGCAGAAAGGGCAGATTTCTGTTCCTGGAAGATTGCTGGCCATTTTTTCTATGTGAAAAAGGAAACAAGGCATTATAAACTAATAATAAAAACACTAAATCTGATTGATTGCCCCTTAGGCCATATCACCAAACTAAACAACAAAGCTTGATACAATTTAATAAAACTCTATGTAGTAAGTTAAATAAGACATTTATAATAATACAGTAAATAACTGTGATAAAACCGAATATATACATCATATTATAAACTAGCAGACTTTCTATGTGCAGAGAAGAGCATCAAGAGCTGACACAATACCATCTCATCTTGCTTTTGGTACCTTTAAGTCATCTCATTCTGTTGAACACAGACTTGAGTGATTTAAAACAAGTTTCAGATACAGTCTCAACTGAAAATAACACTATGCAACCAAATTTGAAAAAAAAACCAACATGTTCCTAGTTTGAAAATGTTATTTCCTATTTAATTGTGTGGTACTTTGGGAAGTCTGATTTGGCCACGGTGCTCCATGCTTTGGTTACATCCCGTTTAGATTACTGCAACGCTCTCTACATGGGGTTGCCTATGAAGACTGCCCGGAAGCTCCAACTAGTCCAACATGCAGCAGCCAGAATGCTAACACGAGCAGGGTACAGGAAGCATACTACTCCTCTATTGCGCCAGCTCCACTGGCTGCCAATAAGCTTCCGAGCACAATTCAAAGTGCTGGTGTTAACCTATAAAGCCCTAAACGACTCCAGCCCAGTCTACCTGTCCGAACGTATTCTCCCTTATGAACCATCTAGGTTGCTAAGATCATCTGGAGGGGCCCTGCTCTTGGTCCCACCGGCCTCACAAGCGCGTCTGGTGGGGACGAGGGACAGGGCCTTCTCGGTGGTGGCCCCTCGACTCTGGAACTCTCTCCCACTGGAGATCAGAACTGCCCCCTCCATTCTGTCATTCAGAAAACGGGTGAAAACCTGGCTATGGAGTTTGGCTTTCGACGAGTGAATCAATATTCTGTGATCGGATGGATGACGATGAATGATGAACAACGAATTCACTATGACGACTGACCATTGTTATTATGTGATTGCATTTTGCTGTTTTAACATTTTAATTGAATATGTCATATGATGTTTTTAATGATTGTTTTGTGATATTATTGTTGGAAACCGGCCCGAGTCCCCCGATAGAGGGGAGAAGACCAGTATACAAAATTGCTAAATAAATAATAAAAATAAATTTGGAAGTAATTGTTAAACTCCAGAAACTTTGTTGAATTGGTTGAGGCTCAATGAGGTATGTAGTATGTACTAGGACCACAAGTCACCAAATACATTATTTAAATACAACCTTTCGATCCATGTGACTATAAGAAAAAAACATTGAATTACACCTTTTCTAGGACTGATGGTGGCAGGCAGGTTATGTAGCGGTGGGTAGGTGGATGTGAGTGAAATGGGGGCATTTCCCCCATAAAGATTTTAGTCCCCAAATGAATTTTTTGTTCATCCTAATTCCTAGCATTGCTGACTGTGAGATGCTTATTTATTTATTTACGACATTTATATCTTGCCCTTCTCAAACTGAAGGGGACTCTGGGCGGCCTACATTAGTGGCATTATTCTGTGCCCGAACCACAATAATTAAAAGCAATTAAACATCAATTTAAAACATGAAAATAACATATGTAAACATTAGATGACTACTGTGTATATATCCAAACCCAGATAATCAGATAATCGTATCGATCAATCCAAAATTAATTCCAACAGTGTTGCATGGATAATTATGCTGGGCCAAATGCTTGCTCCCAAAGCCAAGTTTTCACTTGTTTGTGAAATGACAGGAGGGAAGGGGCCGATCTAATTCCACTAGGGAGGGAGTTCCATAGCCAAGGAGCCACCACTGAGAAGGTCCTGTCTCTTGCCCCCATCAGTTGCACCTGCAAGGGTGGTGGGACCGAGAGCAGAGCCTCCCCAGATAATCTTAACCTCTGAGGTGGATCATAGAGGGAGATACATTCAGACAGAGAAGCTGGGCCAGAATTGTTTAGGGCTTTATAGGCTATAGGACCAGCACTTTGAATTGTACTTGATATCAAACCTGCAGTCAATGGAGCTAGCGCAACAGGGGGGTTGTGTGCTTACATCTTTCTATTTCTTGTGTTTATATTCTCTTCATTTCTTTTCCTGCCCCCCAACTTTTGCCTGCCAAAACTGTTATTTTTAAATACTTACGGAAAGTTACTATAATGCTAGAAATTTGGAAACTGAAAAGACACTTCATTTGGGATGGGGAGACTTCTTCTTTAGTGGGCCATGCTTTCATTTCTCCATAACTATATCCCAGACTTTTCAACAACATGATGGCAAGAAAACATTTGTTTTTACAGCCTGAAAGTTCTTTTATGCACAAAGCTTCCTTCCCTGTGTATTTACAGGCAAGTAGCAATGTTGCCCAGTGGCTTGAGCATTGGACTATGACTCTGAAAACCAAGGCCTGCATCCTGCTCAGCTGCGGAAACCCATTGGGTGTCCTTGGGCAAGTCACACTCTCACAGCCTCAGAGGAAGGCAAGGGCAACCCCCCCCCCCCGAACAAGTCTTGCCCCCAATAGGGCCACCATAGATCTGAAGTCACCAGGAGAGACAGTTAAGAAATATAATAATAACAGTAACAACAACAGCAATAATAATAGATGACTTGAAGGCACAGAGCAACAATGAAGCAGTTTATTTGCAGCAAAAGTAACAGTATACCCAGAAATAGCATTCTCAGGTGGGTTGAGCAGCCTGTTTGATTCCTTGGAAGAAGACCTGCCTGAAGAAAGCCTATCTTCCCACCAACAAAGGCTCCATCCCTCTCCTTTCCTCCTTTACCGTCCCTTACCTTGATTTGTTCAGCTGCAATCCAGCAGGAATCCCTTCTCAATGAACTTTCCGGCTCTCGGGAATTGAAAGAGAAAGCAGGGCGAAAGCAAGCTCTGGCCGCGAGGGGGCGTGGCCTCTTGTCACATGACCGGCCCAGGAATCCCCGCAGAGACATGGAAAGCGTTACAAGCAGCAGGTGACGCTCTTTTCTCAGTGGGATCTCCATAAGTGCTTTCTCCACTGGGCAACCCCTTGGACTCCCACTTGGACTGACCTGGCTCAATGCTATGGGGTGGCGGGGCTTGTCCTTTGGTGAGGCCCCAGCACTCTTTGGCAGAGAAGGCTGAGGGCCTTGTAAAACAACAACATCCACGATTCCATGGCATTAAAGCGATATCAAACTGCATTTATTCTACAGTGCAGATGCTCCCAAAGTGAAGCAATCCATGGCTCCTTCTTTGGAGGCTTTTAAACAGAGGCTGGATGGCCATCTGTCGGGGGTGCTTTGAATGCAATTTTCCTGCTTCTTGGCAGGAGGTTGGACTGGATGGTCCACGAGATCTCTTCCAACTCTATGATTCTATGGCAGCCCAGTATCACATACTCTTTTCAATTGCCAACTGTTATGAGGAGGGGATAATAATATTCATTATCATCATCATTGGGTTGTAAGTTTTTTGGGCTGCATGGCCATGTTCCAGAAGCATTCTCTTCTGATGTTTCACCTGCATCTATGGCAGGCATCCTCAGAGATTGTGAGACCTCACAACCTCTGAGGATGCCAGCCACAGATGCAGGCAGAACGTCAGGAGAGAATGCTTCTGGAACATGGTTTATTTATTTATCATGTCAGGAGCAGACCAAACAGTTACATTGCATTTTTAAACAAACAAACAAAAAGAACACAAAGTTTGCAAGCTTGCTAGTTGATTAAATGTCCTTTGACCAGTAGCTGGCCACTTGGAGTGCCTCTGGTGTTGCTGCAAGAAGGTCCTCCATTGTGCATGTAGCAGGGCTCAGGTTGCATAGCAGCAGGTGGTCTGTGGTTTGCTCTTCTCCACACTCGCATGTCGTGGATTCCACTTTGTAGCCCCATTTCTTAAGGTTGGCTCTGTATCTCGTGGTGCCAAAGCGCAGTCTGTTCAGCGCCTTCCAAGTTGCCCAGTTTTCTGTGTGCCCAGGAAGGAGTTTCTCATTTGGTATCAGCCATTGATTGAGGTTCTGGATTTGAGCCTGCCACTTTTGGACTCTCGCTTGCTGAGGTGTTCCAGCAAGTGTCTCTGTAGATCTTATAAAATTATTTCTGGAACATGGTCATACAGTCCAAAATACTTACAGCAACCCAGTGATTCCGTCTATGAAAGCTTTTGACAATACATTATTATTATTATTATTTACTGCCACAAGAAAGTAATGGTGGTCCCAGTGGTGATTGGCACACTGGGTGCAGTGCCTAAAGATCTTGGCCTGCACTTAAAAACAATTGGTGCTGACAAAATCACCATCTGTCCACTGCAAAAGGCCACCCTTCTCAAATCTGGGTGCATTACTCACCAATACATCACACAGTCCTAGACACTGGGAAGTGTCCGATGTGTGATCAAAAACAAAAGTCGACATAGTGATCTTGTTTGTTGTGTACTAATCTTGTTGTATATCAAATAATAATAATAATAATAATAACACTATGTTTAAAAAATTGAAAAAAATATGTTCCTGGTTTGAAAGTGTTATTTCCTGTTCAATTGTGCAGTCCTTACTTTGACTGTAGTTGTTTTACTCCAGAAATTTCATTTTTCCGGCAGCCACAAACTATGTTGAATTGGTAGAGACTGGATGAGATATTCATTGAAAACTACAGCAAAATTGTGATACAGGACGTCTCACAAAAACAAAGATTTTACAGTTTAATAAATCTTTTCCATATTTGTATGATAGAACCAATTAGGAAATGACATTTATAGCCTGGGAACAAAACCAGCATTACATAGTGTAATAAATACAGTTAAAATGTATTTCAAAACATATAATTGGAAGCCGACCTGAGTTTCCTTGTGGAAATAGGGTGGCCTATAAATGATTATTGTTGTTGTTATTATTCCAGCCACATCTTCCCCATATCCAAGTCTGACTTTTCCAGGAATGGGCGCAGTTGGCACACTAGCTTTAACTGATACACTCCCGATACCCTGACTTCCAGGAATAACCCTCTAATTATCTGCATCCTGTTTGTTCAGATAGATAGAGGCTGACTTTGCAGTTTGGAACAACACCTTGATAAATGCTTTATGAACAGTCACTTCCTCTGTTGGTAAAATGTACATCGTTATTTCAAAAGAAGTTCAAAGCAAGGCATGTCCTCAGCTAGGAAACGTCTAACCACTTTAATCATCATGGCTCAATGCTATACAGTCCTGGGAACTGCAATTTTACAAGATCTTTAGCCTTCTCTGTCAAAAAAGTGTCTCATCAAACCACAAGTCCCACTACTCCACAGCATTGAGCCATGCCAGTTCAAGTAAGGACAATCTGATGAAAGGTTATGTAAACCCTTGACTATGTTTTTGCTCTCTTTGAACGCTTTCTAAGGGCCCTTCCAGACAGGTCCTATATCCCAGGATCTGATTCCAACTTTTCTGCTTATCCCAGATTATGTGCCAGTGAGGACTCATATAATATATATAATTGGGAGCCCTTGGTGGCACAGTGGGTTAAACCACTGAGCTGCTAAACTTGTTGACTGAAAGGCTCCAGGTTCAAATCCGGGAAGCGGCATGAGCTCCCAATTTCAGCCCCAGCTTCTGCCAACCTAGCAATTCAAAATGTGAGTAGATCAATAGGTACCGCCCCAGCGGGAAGATAACGGCGCTCCATGCAGTCATGCTGGCCACATGACCTTGGAGGTGTCTAAATACAACGCCGGCTCTTCGGCTTAGAAATGGAGATGAGCACCACCCCCGAGTTGGACACAACTGGACTTAATGTCAGGGGAAACCTTTATCTTCACTGAATATATAATATATAATACATAAATATATATTCCAGTTTAGAGCAGAAAACCTGGGGTCCGATCCCGGGGTATAGGGCCTGTCTGGAAGGGCCCTAAGGTATGGCAACCCTATCACGGTGGTTTTCGTGGCAAGGTTTGTTCAGCGGGGTTCTGAGGACGAGAGAGCGTGACCCGCAGTTTCAGAAAGTGGCATCAGCCAAGCCTTTGTTTCCAAGGCTCAAACTGCTTCCCTTGCAAGCAAACGCCACTGTAGTCAGCAGCACTAACACACATATTCATGGCAGCCCCTCAGGCAGGCCCCCATAGCGATGCCCTTCTATCATACTAGGTATGTTTTCCTTCCCCTTTGTCTCCCGCGCATGCGCGAGGCAAAGGGCGACGCTGACGGCGCAGGTGCGCGCGACGTCACAGCGGTTCCTGCCTGTTAACGCCTGCGCGCCGGGGAGAGGGCGTCAGTTGGGGCAGCCAAGGCGCCTGCGCGGAAGAGCCCGAGGGAGGTGTGGCGCGGCCTTTCTGCCGCTGTCAAGGCGCTTGCGCAAGAGGCTCGCAGACCGGAAGCGGCGAGGGTGGCTGGCGGAGAGGACAGGAAGGCAGCTGCGGGATTGTTTGGGGCTCGTCACAGCGGGGCCTGCGACGCATCCCGGCGGTTTGGCCGGAGAGCAGCGGCCCGGTCCGGACATGAGTTGCCGAGGCGCGCTTCCGAGCGAGCGAGGAGCCCGGCAGAGGTGAGAGAAGGGCGGGCGCAGAAAGGGAGGCCGGAGGGGAGAGGGAGACGGTGGCCGGCGGGGGAAAAATGGTCGTCCCGAGAGGGCGGGGGCGCAAAGCGGCTCTCTTGCTGTTCCTATCATTTCCCCACAGGAACCAAGGCAGGACGGCCGTTGGGAAGTGATAGGAGCAGCAGTAGGCAGGCCTGCAGCTCCCATCATCCGCGACGGTTTAAACACCTGAAGAGCGTTAGGTTTTCTGATTTAGCAAAGCAGTCCTGTTCGTTCTCACTGAGCCGTGGCCGTGGAAGTGGGGCCTCCTGCACCGTGGAATGAATGCAGTCCGGCCCTGCTTCAACTGCCACGGCTCAACGCCATAGAATCCTGGGGGTTGTCGTTTTCTATATTTATTTACTGCATTTTCCCCCCGCTTTATTTCAGCCCGGGCGGGGACTCAGAGCAGCTTCCAAATATTCAATATTCAATGCCGAATTAAACATGGAATCATACGATTTGGAAGGGACCACATGGGCCATCTAGTCCAACCCCTGCAATGCAGGAAAAGCACAAAGTACCCCTGACAGATGGCCATCCAGCCTCTGTTAGGACTGAGAGCAGGGCCTCCCCAAAAAATCTTGACGTCGGGCTGGTTCTCAGCCTGTGGGCCCCCAGGTGTTTTGGCCTACAACTCGCAGAAATCCCAGCCAGTTTACCAGCTGTTAGTATTTTTGGGAATTGAAGGCCAAAACATCTGGGGACCCACAGGTTGAGAACCACCGGTTTAGGCTTTATAGGCTAAAGCCACCATTTTGAATTGTGATCAGTAGCACAACAGTAGCACTGGGGATCACAACCAGACACAGTGAAGACATCTGCCCTTGCGCTGTGCTACTCTGCTGCTGAGTATGCATGCCCAGTGTGGAACACATCTCACCACACTAAAACAGTGGATGTGGCTCTTAATGAGACATGCCGCATTATCACGGGGTGTCTGCGCTCTACACCACTGGAGAAATTACACTGTCTAGCCAGTATCGCACCACCTGACATCCGCCAATAGTGAAAGGACCAAGGCAGAGACATCTCCAGCTCATCCCTTGTATGGGTATCAGCCAGCACGTCAATGACTTAAATCAAGAAATAGCTTTCTAAGATCTACAGAGACACTCGCTGGAACACCCCAGCAAGCAAGAGTCCAAAAGTGACAGGCTCAAACCCAGAATCTCACCCAACGGCAGATACCAAATGAGAGACTCCCCCCTGGGCACACAGAAGACTGGGCGACTTGGAAGGCACTGAACAGACTGCGCTCTGACACCATTAGATTCAGAGCCAACCTTAAGAAATGGGGCTACAAAGTGGAATCCACAACATGTGCGTGTGGAGAAGAGCAAACCACTGACTACCTGCTGCAATGCAACCTGAGCCCTGCTACATGCACAATGGAGGGCCTCCTTGCGGCAACACCAGAGGCACTCCAAGTGGTCAGATACTGGTCAAAGGACATTTAATCAACTACCAAGCTTGCAAACTTTGTGTTTTGTCTGTTTGTTTGGTTAAAAATGTAATACAATTGTCTGGTTGTTCCTGACACAAAAAATAAATAGTAGCAAATTGGCAGCAAATTGGCAGCCAGTTGAGCTGATGCAGCAGGGAAGTTGTATGCTCCCAGTACACAGTTCCAGTGAGCAATCTGGCTGCCGCCCGTTGGACTACTTTTGCAAGGTCTTTCACTTTCTCTGCCAAACATGTATGTGTACCTCACTAAACATCCCATCCCGTGATTTCATAGCATTAAGCCAGTTAAAGTGATGTCAAGCAGTGTTATTTCGAAAGTGTACAAATATCCTAGTCTACTCATTTTCTCTACAGCAGTGATATCTCACACAGCTATAAAATCAACTATTCCCTGGGATGGGTTAAAGTGGTATTAAACAGCTGTGCATTTTAATAGGTATTTTATAAAAATAAGTATCTTTTATAGAAATAGCTTTTCATTTAATATAGCCAGATAATAATAAAACTTTATTTTTATCTCACCCTATCTCCCCGAGGGGACTCAGGGTGGTTTACAACAGATATCGGCAAACGTTCAATGCCATAAGAAGCTGAAGAAAGACAAAAATAACCAACCCACTAAATCAAAAATAATAACACACAATCAAAAATTAAACAATAAACATAATAAATGTACAATTTCACAGCTAAGACTTAGGAAGGCAAAACAGGAATCTAAACAAAACAAGATAAATGTTTAAATAAAAAATTAAAGATACCATTTGAAGTAGTCAGTTGTGTTTTTAGATATACTTGTAGCTTGGAGTTTGCTTTAATATTGCATTTCAGTCCTCAGACAGAACAGGTTCATGCGCTAAATTGAAGAGGTGATTATTCCATAAAAGAATCTCCGTCCATTCTTCCATACAATATTGGAAGAAAAGCAGGGTAACGAGATCCCTTTTAATTAGTAGCCTAAGCTGCGTTTTTGGTACATTTTATCTTTGGCTTCATATCTAGTTGTTTATTAACAATGGACAACTGAAGAAAAATATAATTGTTCCAAAACAGTTAAGTTTCTGATAATTTAAAAAAAATATGTTTTAAACTTTTAATTGTATATCTAGTAGACTGACTAAGCTAACTTTCTAATATTCCATTACTTGTTGCAGAAAGAGAAGACGAAATGGCATCGAAGAGGATGGGCTGATACCACAAACAAAACGCAGCAGCCGAAATGCTGTTTTTCAGGATTCATGGGACACAGAGGTAAGATAGTTTCAAAACTGCTCCTGACCAGATTTTCCTTTACTTACATGGTCCCTACTTAGTAAAGGGACCATGTAAGTAAAACATCTGATAGAATTATGGAGGAGGGAAAATTAATGCTAATATTTCATTCTACCAGTGTAATTCTTTTCTTTTTAAATTAAAATTCCCTCTGTGAAGCATTTTGAAAAAGTGATCACTCTTGATTTGAATACTGAAGGGTGACACTGCTGATGAATAAATCTGAGATATTTAAATAAAATATTTGGATGGCAATTATAGATTTATTTAATTAGCTGTATTCTGTTTTGTAGCTCCAATAAGTTGGCAAAGGGGAGATATTTGGCCATTTATTTAACAGCAAAATTATGTTGTTGGCAACAATCAGGTTGAAAATTTTATCCATTACTTATCCATTACTTAGAGGAGCCCCCGGTGGCGCAGTGGCTTAAAGCGCTGTGCCGGCGGGACTGAAGACCGACAGGTCGCAGGTTCGAATCCGGGGAGAGGCGGATGAGCTCCCTCTATTAGCTCCAGCTCCTCATGCGGGGACATGAGAGAAGCCTCCCACAAGGATGATAAAACAACAAAAATCATCCAGGTGTCCCCTGGGCAACGTCCTTGCAGATGGCCAATTCTCTCACAACAGGAGCGGTTGCTCCTGACACAACGAAAACAAAAACTTACTGTTGTCTCTTGTATGAAGGTTCAAAGAGAAGGAAAGTAATGACATGCTTTCCTGAGTTGCTCACACTCAATTCTACCGTGTTAGAGTGAAAATAAATACATTGGTGTTAAATAATCAATCTGTCACATCCAAAATAATGTATTGTTTGCTCTGTGTATATGTGCTAAGCACATGTCAACTTGTGATAACCCCCAGAATGTTATTGGAATTTCTTAGCCGAGGAATACTTGGGAGTTGGTTTTACTATTTATTTATATATTTATTTACGGCATTTATATGCCGCCTTTCTCACCCTGAAGGGGACTCAGAGTGGCTTACAAGATATATATTACATACAATATATTATATTATTAGCATAGTATAATGTCAGCATTAAACATTGCTATATTGTACCATACAATTTTATCGTAATATTATTAGTAATATTACATGTAATATAAATATATAATTCTAATATCCTATTATTATTATTATTATTATTATTATTATATTGCATTACATTATAATATTATAAATATTATATGTATATACAATATATTATATTATTAGAATAGCACAGGAGACAAGGTGGAACTGTCCCCTAGCCCCCTCTCTCCACTCTGGTTCTAGTTCCTCCCTCTGAAATGTAACACCTGGTGTTTGTTGACAGTCTCCCATTCAAGTTTTAACTAGGGATGACCCTACTTAGCTTCCATAATCAGAAAGGATCTGGTGTCTTTAAGGTGTTTAGGCCCCACTTTGTTTGCTGCAGGTGCTTAGAAATTATGGACCTATTTTTTTATCAGTGATTGTTTCTTTAAAAAATATTGTTATATTTGTTGTATGAACAGCAGCAGACATTTTTCCTGTATGGACAGGTGTGAACAGTTTGTAGCTTTCCAAACAAACTGTCCCTCTTATGAGCCAATGATTAAGAATGCTGGGAGTTGCAATCTAAAAGGCAAACTACTTCTTATATTGGATTATTTTTGTTATAATAGCCACAAAACATGAAAGATCTTAGATTAAAAGCAGTGAAGATGACTAAATCTAATGTCATCAGAAGCTTTGGCTGGCAATTTACAGGAACCTTATTGTATATTCATACTCCGTGATAATCTGAGGAAGGGAAATAACATGGTGTCTTTATAGAACTAGATTCTTTCAGACAGCATTTTTATACTCACACAAACCCTTCCTGACATGAGCTCTTGCCATTGCCTACCAAGCAGAAGTGTCCATTTAGATCCTTCAAGGCAAGGGAAAGGGAGTAAGATGAGGCAGCCCTTTTGTCAGTTGTATGTCCATACTTCAGGCATGAAATGTGATATGCAGTAGATATTTTCTACCTCTACTATATATCTAACATATGTTGACACATCTGTTGACATTTGTTTTGTATTTAGTTAATTCAATATATGAACTACCTGAATTCAACTCTGAAATCTGTTAGTTTAGGCATCAACTGTAGTCAAGCATACAGAGGATGTAATCCTACATCCATTTATCTAAGTTAAGCTTCATTGAACTCAGTGGAATTTCCCTAATAGTAGGCTATCTAGTAACATTTGAGCATTAGTATGATATAGTGGTTAGAGCATTGTACTGAGGTTGCAAGTACCTTATATATTCACATGTAACTTTAGATATTTTATTAATATAATTAAACCCCGAAATGGGTTGATTTGTCCGTAGGTCAGTGTAGATTATTGTACCTTCACTCTTACTAAAAGGTAGCCATCTCCTTCTTTGATAAGAATAGTGAAAAGTAAGAGCTTAATTGGTCCCAGGAGAACTTAAAAGAAGCATCAACCCCTGTTCTCTATTGTGGTCGCTTCTGACTCTCCTGGGGTAGCATTGGTGCTTTCCCTCTCTGTGAAATGACCCTCAACTTTTCCACTTCATATAAAAATCTACAGTGTTGGCTCCTGAGCCTGCTCTCAACTTAATATGGCTTTTAGGTCTTTGAAAAAGTGCACTCTTTTTTACTGGTGTTGATAGAACCAGTAACAGTTCATTAGAAGATAGAATGTTCAAATTTGAAATCAGCTGAAGAGTAGTCTGTTTTTAAATGTTGGATTAAATGCTAATATGCTTTGTGTCCTGTCCATCTCTTCCAGTCTTCAAGCAGTGAGAGTGGCAGCACTAGCAGTTGCTGCAGTAGCAGCATAAGCAGTCCTGATCGAGGCAGCGGGCCAGAAACCAGCCCTCCTCAGATCATGCCTGGATCAAGCCCTGTGACGCCTCCTCAGTCCTTTCTTGAGCAGTCTGCACTATGCCAAGGCCCTTACTTCCACATCAACCAGATTCTGAAGGAGGCGCACTTCCATAGCTTACAGAGCCGGGGCCGTCCTCCAACATGATGAGTCCAGCAGTTCCCTGCCTTCTGTGAAGGGGGACGATGCGGCATGGAGTGAGGAGAGATTTCAAGTTAAAAGTTTGTTAAAATTGCACAAAATGCCTGTTGCCTTTTTAGTCTGCATTTGGAATAACAGGTGAGCAGGCAGTTGTTTACGTGTGATTTGCTGCACTATTGCAATGCAAAAGGGGCTTTGGAGCAATTTTTATAGGATTCTTTTGTTGTGGGGCAGCGGGGTGGAGATCTTTGACGTGTCATGATGGTTTTAAGAATCCACCCCTGTACTACAGGAGTGCATAATAAGTCCAGTCTGAAAAGTTAATCTGTTCAATAGTAATTAATGCTTTATGTAAAAATCCTTCAAACATTTTGTGTTCAGTTTTATAAGTCTTTTTTAATTTCAATAAATAGTGAATATGTTTTTATGGTAATTTAATCTTTCCAGAGGCTCATGTACATTATGGCTATTTAGAAACAGTGTTAAGAAGAATCTATAGAGGGAGAAGGATTTTTATTATTAAAGTCAGAACAGGAGTGTAAACGATGTGTGCTGTTTTTTTGCTGTGCTCAATACTTCAATGAATTGGGTGTTTAAAACCTGCACTTTCTATTAGTCAGTTGAAGCTGTCTAAAGAACTGATCACATAGAATTACATTTGGTAGTAACTACTAGACAGACATCGAAGGGTAATGAAATGTCAGCTGTGAAAGCTCATACAAAGCCAGGAATACAAGAGTTCATATTTTATTGGCTCATCATTTAGTCATGCTTGAAAGCCAGCCAAGTTTAAACAAAGATGGTGTTGCTGTGTCTTCTTCCTCTGCTGCAAGCTGCTTGAATAGGGAACCAGGGCGAAAGGTCTCTTCTCTCATAAAGGCAGTAGTTGGAGTCTGCTAACAAGAACAAAAAAAAAAGTTAGTGACCCCCTTCCTAATAAAATCTAAGCTTTGCAACTCTGAGCAAGATATCTAGTAACTGCTTGAAGCCAGACAGAGAAGTCTACAATTACAGCTCTCACTGGTCAATATTTGCAGGAGATGAGGGGGTGCCTTTGTTTCCCTAAATACTTTACAGAGAACACAGAAGAACGGGGTGTTTATATATGCTGGCTCAAAAAAAGGACTCCCAGGTGGAAGGCCAATGCATGCAAATATGCTTTGGAGAATGGGGAAGCATCCAGACTACTTCCCTTATCCCAAAGCTCATTGAATAAATCCCCACCCATACTGCGTCCATGTAAGTGGAGTGGCCTGATTGGTAATGACTCTATTTGGACCAAACTTGCTAAACAAACCCTTCCTTACCCAACTTAAAGTGTTGGTGTAGTTTTGACTAAAAAATCACTCCTTTTAAAGCATAGATGATAGAAAGAAAGTAAGCAAAGCTGATTAGCTGCTGCCAGGTGATGTGGCCCACTCTCATGTGTCTAAAGTTTGAAGGCTACAAAGGCTGGCATGGGTACTATGACAATGTGGCCGCTACACTTGGCCCAGGTCGAAGCAGCCTGATCATTTCCCTTGGCCTGAGCCAGCTTAGTGGCCTACTCCCTGGCTGGCCCCTGCTGTGTACCTACATGGCCTGGCTGAAGGCCCTTGCAGGCTCTTTGCTGTGGCCATTTTGACTTGGAAGACACTAGCAACTAGAACCCACAAAGTTCTAGCTTTGACCCCACAAGATATGTACCATCAATGGGAGCCCGCCAGGAAAAGGAAGTGAAGAAGAAAGGGAAAAGAGAGCAGAGGAGAAAAGGTGGGGAAGATGTATAAGGGGGAGGGGCAGGAGAATAATAAGGAAAAGAAGGGATGGGAGATGTGAAGGAGAGATGGAGGGAAGAAAGAAGAACTAAGATGAAGGAAGGAAGAAAAGGACAAAACGAAGAGGAGGAACGTGGGGAATGAAAGAAGGAAAACGGTGACAAAGAAAGGAAATTGGAAGAAAGTAATGGAAGGAAAGAAGAAAAGAAGGGGAGATTGAGAAGAAAGGGAAAAGGAAGGGAAGGAAGGGAAAACAGTATGGCGAAGGAAGGAATTAAAAGATGAGAAAGGAGGGGGAAAGGGGCAAAAGAAGAGGGAAGAAAGAAGAGGGATGAGGGTTTATGAGGGAAAGCAAGAGAACAAGAAAAGAAAGCAAAGAGAGGACAAGGTATATGAGAGAAAGGGAGGAAGAAAAGAAAGAACTACAGAAAATGCAATGCTGGGCATAAATTGCCAAATTTTAAAGCCATGCAGTTAAATTGTTTCTTTTTCTCTAAAGTTAAAAAATGCAAAAGCTTTCAGCTTGGAAGGATTAGTTGGGCAGTTCTGTTCCTGTCACTGGGGTCCAGCACCTTCTTAATATCGAAACAGGAACAGAGATTTTTTTCCTGATTTATAGCACAATGAACACTGAGATAATCAGTAAAAGCTATCATATTAGTTCTGTGTTCCTGTCATCTAAAAATATATATACATGAGACACGCAGGTAATGTATGCTATATGCACACACACTGCAGCCATAAAAGAGAAGACTGCTGTTGCTGTATAGACATGCATAGGTAAGTTTTACAGGAGGGCTTTAAAGAGCTTTCTGAAAGCACACACAGGACAAAGTGACACTCTAGCATAATCGCAAAATAAACAGCAAGCAAGTAAAGCCACCATCCCATAGAAAACCTTCCTTTGTGTCCAACCAACTCTAACATTTTGCAGGGAGCAATAGTTTCACAGCAACACAGAAGAAAAAAATCAGATTTTTTGGTCAGTTGCTAACACATTCACTTTCTCAGATCACAAGATAACTTTGACAGCTTTCAAATTCTATGGCATATAGAATACATTTGTGTCAGAGCAATAGCTTTCTACTGATGCAAGCGTAAATGATCAGCCTACAAAAGAGAAGAAGCCACTCAGTTCACACAAGCTTTAATACCCCAACAATGTTCTTCAGGGGTTATTCGTCTGCATCATACTAGAATGAAGGGTACAAGACAGAGTTAGGCAGGCAGTCCTTTGACATTCTTACCACTCCTAAAATAAACCAAAATTAATTATACAGCGGTTTACATCTGTATTAATAAGATAATTTTTGCCAGTAATTTCTGTCCTATTCCAAGTTAATACTTAGTAAGTCAGTTTTCACCTTCTTAGAGGTATGCAAATGTACTAGTCCTGGTTTTCTATTGTTGCGGTATGGTTACCTAATTTTAACCGCCCCCTTTGCATTTAGTAAACGTTAATATCCCTTAAGAGCCAGGAATAATAGGAATAGATGAGTGAGAAGAAAGGAACCAACCTGAGGTTTATGTTCACTGTTTCTCAGAACTGACTTAGTCGCGCGAGAGCTTGACATACTGAGTGGTAACAGTCCAAATCTTTAAAAGAAAAAAAATCATTTAAAGGTGATTTGCATCTGAGGAGTACTTTGGATTGGTTACATCTCTAGTGACTTACCTGATCTGAGAAGATGCAAGAGGTAGGATGTTATGCAGTTCCTGAGACGTTAAAGTACTGCTTCGGCTGCTGTACTGATTCTCTGATCCCATTAATAAGCCAAACAAAACCTAGATCAAAGAAGAGAGTCAACTTGTTTTTAGGACAAGAGATTTCAAATGCAAAGAATTCACTCAATTATAAACATGGTTTTTAGATTTGAAGACATCACAGGAAACATACAAGAATGTAAGGATGCTCTATAACTATTACAGCTGATTAAAGCCAGTGCTTCTCTGGTTAAGGAGTGTGATACGTCATGGTTTATATGGTTGCCCATACGGTCTTATTCTTATTTATAACTATTAAAGAGAGAAATATTGGCTGGGATCCTGTCAAAGAATCACAGTGGTATAAGTCCCAACTCTGTTGCAAGTCCTTTCTTTGGGTGTTGGGGAGGTCGAATTTCTCCACAAACAGTGACCTAAATATCTTACACAACTCCACCCCTCCAAAAAAACAAAAACCTAGCTGGTGGCTGGTGAAACAAACAAGTTATTTTCCTTTATCTGGACACACAACGGCAGGCAACTGCAAGGACCTCTGGAGGTCTCTGCAGATGCTGTCATTGATTTTCACACAACTGTAAGAAAATAACTTATCTACTGTTCTCTCTGCTCATCCAACAGTGAGAAAATGGTCAGGTTCAGTGGGCTGCAGCTGAAGAAAGTTGTGTTGAAAATTAATAGGACACTATCATAGAGCTATGTTTCAAGATTTAAGGGTGCAGCTACTAATTCTAGAGAATGCTAAAGAAGTTAAGAAACACTATAAAATTAAAGTGCAGTTGCTTTTATATCTATCTTGTTAATGATTTGGGAATGAAGTGTGTTGCACCATGTATATGCTATAACAATTGTTTATTTTCAGTGACCATCCTGTCCTACAAAATATTATGTCACTGCAATGCTTTTGGAGCCAGTAAGGCTTGGTTTAGAGTAGCTAACCATGTTTTGCAATACTTATTATATCTTGTGTCAAAAGGATCGCTTACAGAGGTTCGCTGCACGAGACGATTAAGGTTGCTGTTCAAGTGTGGAGTAAATACATCCAAGTCAAAAGGATCTATATAACTCTCCAGAAAGTCTGTGTGCTTCTCAATCCTGAAATGAAATAAGAAACAATCTTGTTGATAATGTCCATTCCAAAAGAAACACACTGAGGAACAGAGAATTTCACACTAGTCCCATGGATGAAATTTAATTCCCCAGAAAGTAGAAGAAATTATTCCAAAAAAGATTAAATGAAAATACAAGTAGCAGAAATTTGAATAGTTTTCAACCAATGTGAAATGGAATTTTTAGAAAACATAGTATCCGGAATTAAACAATAAAATGTTCCTCATACAATAAAGAAAATGTCTTCTAACATCTGTTCTCATCAAGGCACCCTTGATGTAACCTCCTCTTCAATTTACTGTAGTTTTCATACTTTCGGAAGCACTGGCATGACTTTCATGTACAAATGGGCAAATACAAGCAGTATTATTATTTAACTTGTATATGAGGATAGCACAATGAATTACACGCAATTCTGAGTGAATTAATTGTTTACAGACCGCTGTGCATAAAGTTTACACATAAGGAGGTCTTGCTACTTATCATCTGCTACAAACCAAGGCTTCTTCCAAGTGACTAGAAAGGTTACTCTAGTTGCAAATAGTAAAGGTTAGGGGTGAGGGGAAGGACCATTTTTCATCCAGGCTTGCCTCCTTATGCCCCTGTTCAAACTGCCCAATGTGAGGAACTAAGCTACATCAAAATCTCATGTAGTGGAAAACTACATGGGCAGTATTCACTTTGTCATAATTTATCACACGTAAATCTTAAACCTCATCCACTTCTACTACACATCTATGATTGCAGTCAGGGCTGGCAAAAAAGGATAAATCAGTAAGAGCCAGGTATGCACAGGACAGAGTACGGTCTGCTGCGGCTGGAAAAAAATAGCAGGGGAGCCTGTGTTGTGCAGTTGGCTGAAACGGCCAAAGACAATTTTGAAAAACGGGGATTTCATGCCCAACTCTAATACCTAGTGGTTGATGACATGCCATCAAAGGACAGAGAGACCAAAACCCAAAGAACACCAAAGTTTTGAAGCTTGCCTGAGCACTGTACCTGGAATCTTGTTTGTTTCTGCTGCTTTTCATATCTTCGCTCTTGGCCGTCAAAACTATATTCAGATACCGAAGATCATATAAGAGTTGCAAAGCTCTGTTCTGAGTCATGGGTAACGTTCCTTCCTTCTGCAAAGAGAAAATGGAAGGAAAATGAAAGCCTTGCGCATAAGAAAATATTTGATTTGCTGATTGCCGCATCTTTTAAAAAGAAAAAATTAAATAAATAGTCTCTTTAATCTGAATTATGAGCAGAGAAGTGTGGTTCTTCAGATGTTGGTGTGCAACTCCTGCCAACCCTTGCCAGCATAAAAAACGAGGGATGGAGATTATATTCTAGCAAAATGAAGAACACAAGTGGACATCTTTAACCTAGATGTTGTGTTTAGTACCAAGAGTATCATCATGGATGCAGAGTAATGGGTCATGGAGATTTTATACATCTAATGCTTGTTTCATTAGGTTATGTAGCTGGTCAAATGTATGTTTCTGCAATGACCGAAATCTACTCTCACCCCGACTAGCATAGAGCCTTGTACATTTTGCTGATTTAGTGGATCCACTCTACATGGAACTAACAACCAGGACCAACATGGCAACCACCCCAAGAAAATACATACATGCCACAATCATGCCTTTGGATCAAAACCTTTCTGTGTGTCTGTTGGTCGTTGTGCACCAATCTTCATATTTAAACAAATTCATGCACACAGACATTTTCCAAAAAAAATCAAAAGCAACAAAAGTACAATGGTGATCAGCGAGGGGTGACAGGGGCAAGACTGTGAAATCTGGAAGCCCTTAGAGACAGACTGGCACATGGGCGATAGATTCAGTAGATCTAATTCAAAGTCTGAGGCCATTGAGCAGTCTGGCAGCTATATCCACAACTGAGCAGCCCTATTTAGGATCCACTCTGCTCACTTCATATGGGGATGAGCTAGAAAATGTGCCCTGAACATAGGGATGTGTGAAGAGTAATCCTTGCTTATAGTGGCATATGTATTTTAATGCTTTGCAAAGGGCACGTTGTTAGCACCAATATACAATTCAAACATAGGAGGCACAGCTTGCACTTGAGCACAGGGCTTTACTAGAGTGTGCTCTGGTTGTACTGAAGAAGGCACTGGCTTATGCGAAGAGAGCTAGGGTCCGATCACATTTTGTCCTCAGTAACTTTTGCCTTTCTTACTTTCTGATTTTCAAACACATTTTTGGGGTTGGAGTATGAAAAATAACCTCATCCAATAACGTATAGTAGTTCATCCAAGACACACACACCTTTTCCTGTTTCACTTCAGAGAGCTTTTCATAACCAGCTAATACTTCAGTCATACAAGTCTTCAACAATTCTTGCAAGGTGACCTTGGGAAGAGTGTGACCTCCGACTCGATTGACCTCTTGGCACAGGCTGAAGAGAAGGGACTGAACACACCACGATGGCTGTGAAAAAGCAGAACAGTTGAAATGTTATTTTTTGAGAAGAGATTGTTCATGCATTTGACAGTGACACTGCCCACAAGCTATATATAAAGAAATACTATAAATCAGTGTTCTTCAAACTGCTCTTCCAGATGTTTTGGACTTCAGCTCCCACAATTCCTAACATCTGGTAAGGTGGCTGGGATTTCTGGGAGCTGAAGTCCAAAACACCTAGAGGAGCACAGTTTGAGAAACACTGCTATAAATAAAGGCTGGTATAATACATTCAGTACTGAATTAAGTAGCATCTCCTACGATTACCCAGGAAGCAGCTCCTGTGAGTGATGGGTATGTCCTCCTGTTGATTGAGATCCAGCAGAGTAATATCCTCCTTTCTCTACTCCAGGGATTCTGGCCAGAGTCCTGTATGGGAGTTATGCTTTCCCATATATTGAGGGCCTGGACTTAACTTATGTGGGAATTAGAGCTAGACAGTTTTGTAATGTGTGTATCTAGTAAAGCACTACTGTTACTACATAGCAGAGCCAGCAAACTGCCTGATGCATACTGTACATTGAATGCAAAACAGACACTTTTTCCAGTATCCAAATGCACCTATTCACAATTCACTAAGAGAGTTTGTCAGCCCCTCTGTTATTTAGCTAAATATATGTAAAGCTATGCTAAGTAAAAGAGGATACAGGATTGTGATGTCTGTTCCCGACTGATGCAGTGGAGGCTGCTTGCAGGAGAGGGGTGGAAACATCTGTCTGCTGTATCCTGATCAATAGGAGCTGTCTGCAGCAGTTGCTGCCCCATCAATCAAGGCTGGGGGATTCTGATGATCACTACATATTTCCTACACTATTGAATACACAAGGATCATGAGTACAATGTGTAACACTGCATATTTATAGCTGCTATCGCAAATCCAAACCTGTGTCAAATTTTACAAGCAACTGGCTAATATTCCGTAGTAAAAATATGCATAATTTGGTACTAAGCATACTAGACAAATCTCAATTTGTATAAATATCACTTTAAAAGCTGTTTTAAACAAAGACATGGAAAAGGTCTTTGGAAAGGGATGGGAAAACACACACACTGAAGCATATGTGGAGTTTGAATCCAAAAGGTACTAAATCCCCTCCAGTGAAAAATGAGTTATAGGTGTCAAAACATTGTAGGCTAGAATGTTATGTATAGGTCAAAACTATCAAAACCTATCAAATCACTTCTCCACAGGGTTTGGAAAATTGCATTTTATAGCAAAAAAAATTTATATCCTCAGATTTTTTTTCCAATTCCTGTAAAATTTGTTCAGATGGATTTGGTACCCTTCGGAAACAAACTCTACAAGATATACTTCCAGTCCATCTGAGCCAGGCACTGGATTCTACTAGCTAACCTTCTTCCTCACTGGAAATAAATTTGGTGGGAGGAAAATGGCTATCAGGCCATAGTGTTCACTTTGTGATTCTGCATTCCTCACAAGATTGGCACTGGGAAAATGTGGGCCAAGGCTCAACAATGCTGGGAAGTTATTGGCCTATTTTGGTATCCGTTTCCTACTTCCTAGAAAAAATACTTTTCAAAACAACTATTTCTCATGGCCATCCTTATACTACTTCCCCCCTTCTATCCTACCTGGACAGGTAGCCGTATCTTGGACTTTACACTGCTTCCAGTTTCAGTCTCTTCCTCAATTTCAATCTCCTCCCAGTTGGTGGCAGTTGCCAGAATGGACCCAGGTTCATCCTTTAGCAGCGACTGTGCAAAACTCTGGACCAGGATCTAAACACAAACAAGAGTTAGAGCCAGACTGGTTCTGCTGGCTTATACAATCATAAAGCAACTGTATATAGTCACCATGCAACTTTTCAATTAAAAAATTTCTCAGAATTGTAATTTGCTGTATGGAGATCATAGCCTAACTGCTTCAAACACTTCCATTTGAAACTGTTTATTTTATTTTATTAATGAAATATTATACTCTTGTAGTGCAACCTTTTGGCCTTAACATGTTAGTAGGAGGTATGGAAGAATTATAGAAGAATTAGGTACAAGCAGCTTTAACTTCAGCTCTGGCCTATGCTACTGTATCAGACTGATGCCTTGAGGACTAAAAGCAAAGCTCTTAGCGACATTCTGTGAGTATGCAAGACCTTATGGGCCACCAGTGGCACAGCGGGTTAAACTGCTGAGCTGCTGAACTTGCTGACTGGAAGTTGAGTGGTTCAAATGTGGGGAGCAGGGTGAGTTCCCTCTGTTAGGCCCAGCTTCTGCCAACCTAGCAGTTCGAAAACATGCAAATGTGAGTAGATCAATAGATGCCACTTCTGCAGGAAGCTAACAGCGCTCCATGAAGTCACATCAGCCAAATGACCTTGGAGACGTCTACGGACAATGCCGGCTCTTTAGCTTAGAAATGGAGATGAGCACCACCCCCAGAGTTAGACATGACTAGACTTAACAGGAAACCTTTACCTTTACCTATGGGACAAAAACTAATTCCCAGCATTTTTGCCTTCTATTATCTCTTGCAGATTTCAAATGTGTAGTAGCAAAGATTCTGAAATATTGTGCCCGCTCCACATGAAGGACACTCACTTTTGCAACAGTGATGCTCCAGATCTGATAGGCGGCCAGGCTATTCTGCAGCAGCCGTTCCTTCAGTTCTTGCCATTTTGACTTGATAGGGTTCACTTCCTGAGTCTTCCCTTTCCCCGCCTTTTTCAGAGGCCAGGGGTCTCTGGTCACATTGTCTGGGCAGCCTGATTTCCCCAGGATGCACTGCTTCAAGTGTGGACACAGCTCCCCTAACGACCGACAGAGCCGTGCCATGAAAAGGACAGTGTTAATCTGGGGGTTGTGCAAAGCATCTTTACACCCCTGGAGCACTTTCTGAGCACGGCACAGCTCTCCCCGAACACAATCCAGCACATGATCCACACAGCGGATACAGTGGCTGCGCAACAACTCCTCCACCGTCCCTGCATCAGCAAATCTGTCAAAGGCAGAGTTCCTGGATTGGATCTGCTGAATGTCCTTAGATGAAGGGGAATCCGTAGGCAGGTAAGAGAGAAGATCGTCCAGTTTGGCCTTGAGTTTGGAATCCAAAGCACTGCAGAAGCTCTGGACTCCAGGGCTGTGGGCCTGAGCCTTCATGGACAATCCACTCTTGGCGAACTGGCTGCGGTTCCCCACACTGATCCAAGCAGCATCAGGTGGCAAGTCATTAGGATTCTCTGACCATAAGAAGGAAGCCATGTTATGTTCAAAGAGGATGCTCTTGTTGGGAGCAGAAGCGTCAAATTTAGTCTCAAGCTCCTGTACAGCCTGAACAAGGAGCTCTCTGGAGCTGCTGGAGATGTCATCAAATCCTTCCTCTGTCAGTGTCTGGGAAGCGGGGGTGGGGGGGGAAGAGAGATGAAAAGATCATTACACAACTGTTTATGGTTCCAAGCAGAGCTCAAAGAATGGTTTTAAGCCATGATAGAAAATGCATGGCTTTACAGAAACTGGAACTTCTAGGTGGTATTTGTGGAGTTTGTTTCCAAAAGGTACCACTTCACCTGAACAAATTTTACATAATAAAAAAATGTGCTGAGGATTCACATTCTTTTGTTATAGAATGCAATTTTCCACACCCTATACTGAAGTGATTTGACACATTTTGTTTACTCAGTTAGCCCAGTTAACATCTTTGGTAATAAGCAACTTATGTACCCCCAATTAATTATGTTGGCTCTGGGAAATTGATGCTTTTGTTTAATGCTTTGTTCTATATTGATATAATTTATTTGATAGGTTATGTCTTATCTTAATTTTAGATGTTAAGTTATAATGTTTTATATGTTGGGTTATTATTTTTGCTATTGTGTGTGTATTAGTTGTCGTATTCAGACATTGAATGTTTGCCTTTTTGTAACTGGAATCCACCCTGAGTCCCTTCGGGGAAATAGGGCAGAATATAAATAAAGTTTTATATTTTACTGACACAAAAACACAGTATGACACAGCAAACAAGATATATATGCTGGATTTCCTATCACAAAATCATTAGTCAAACACTTCCCAAGCGCTTAGGACTGTGTGAAGTATTTTCGAATGATCCAAGTAAGGTCACCTTTTGCAGTTGACAGATTGTGATTTTGTCAGTTTTTATTGTTTTATGTTGTTGTTGTTGTTATTATTGTTATTATTATTATTATTATTATTATTATTATTATTAGTAGTAGTAGTAGTAGTAGTATCTGTACATAATATTCTATTCCTGGCTAACAATATGCTGACACTTATAACTTATTTTTCTATTTCTTTTGGATTTGGCAGTTTTTGGAAACAATCTCCATATTTAGTCTCAAATGTCTCTAGACTAGAATTGGTAGCCAAGAATATTCCTGCCTCTGGAAAGTAGGCAAAGAAGTACATGAAGTATGGAGGACATGCACAAATGGGAAACATTCAGAGTGAATTATGGACATATGAGAAAGCAATAGGAAAATAAAAAAAAAACAAGAGCTGGGTTCAATGTAGATTGCCTTAGCATTGTGTTATTAATAATGAAGACCAGATGGCAGCCCTCAAATGATGGACATTTCTTTCCTGTAGTAATTATTCAAGAACTAAAGAAAAACTTTTAGTCCATCTCCAACAACTCTAGTTAGGTCTACACAGAAAAGGCTATTGTCCACCAAAGAGCCATTTTTTGGTACTGGACATTTGGCTGAATCTGGTGGCCTACCTAGCCAAGATGAATTACAATCTTACCTGTAACCTGTTCAAGAAGAGTTGCCGTAACAGATCTTCCCAGAGAGAGAGGGGCTTGTCAAGAAGACGGCGACATACTGTTTCCCAGTTTTGACTCATGGACTCACTAGTGAGCAGCTCCCATACAGCATCACGGATCCCAGCCAAACCTTTCAGGCTTTTCACATACACCAGCAGGCTTGTGATCCCAGATACGATATCTTCATTGCAGCTGAAATAAACACAAGCCAGTGAGTGGGTGGATGCATGGCTCCCTCTGAAATTTGGTGGGCATGTCCTTTCTTTCATCTTTATTACCAGAAGCCTAGTAATAGTTCTCAAGAGTATTACTAGCTTTGCTAGCTTTATCCAGTTAGATTAAACCTTACTATGGTGAGTCAAGCACCACTAATTTCAGGGATGGACAACTGCAATGTGTTTTGTGTGGAGCTCCATTTGGGCATGGAATGGTAGCGGTTTCAAACTGTAGTGGCCCACCTCTTCTTCTGGGTGTCCTTTAGAAGTGATAAACCATTAGCAAAGGAATAGCAGAAGGAGCAGCTTCTTCCTTAAGATCACTGTGAGATTGCTTTGATCAGGTGAAGGGAACTGGCTGTATAGAGAGAAGGTATGCTTGCCAGAAGTCATAAAACAGGCCTATGTGGTGGCAATCTCACAGTAAAAAAACCCTCCGCTAATGACTGCTTCTACAACACAAGTATGTGTTCTGGCCTTAACTAGTGTTATCTCTAGTAGTATATCATTTAACTAATCATAAACCATGGTAGCATTTTATAACTTTATGTTTTATCATTTTTATGTGGTATTTTTAGATTGTTTACTTTTTTGTCCAATATGTGATGAAGGACAGTATACAGACAGTCCCCGAGTTACAAGCATCTGACTTATAAACAATTCACAGTTAAGAACAGGAGTGAGACAGCAGATAGTGAGAGGAATCTATCTCTAGGAAGGAAAATTTACCCCTAAAAGAGTTAACATGGGAAAAAGGGGTCTCAAGTGAAGTTTTATAACCAATCCTTGTTTCCACAACAAGCCACATTTTTCAAAATCCAATTATTATAGGGACAGAAAGTGATGTGAAATCTTCTGAACAAGGGCACAGAAAGCAAAGCAAACAGCACAGGAGTGTTAACCCTTCCCTATGCCATCCAAAGCTAAAGCATATATTTTTGGCCTGAGTTAACTTATGTATAAATTCAACTTAAGAACAAACCTACATATCTTGTTCATAACTTGGGGACTGGCTGTAAATGTGAAAAGCTAAAATCCCGATCTTTTCATCTCTTTCTCTTTCTCTACGATCCTTCTCCGACGCCAAACACAATCATTTTCACATTATCAAAGATACAATGTGCTTTTCAACTTGGCCACAAAGGAAAATGCCTCTAGCCAGCTAAGTTCTTTACAGACTCACACATTGATCCATTTCTGGAGGGTGTCTTTTAGGTAATCCTGGCTAATGGGATGTGCCAAAGTCCTGAGTGCTGGCTGGAATTCTGTGACAGAAGATGGCAAGTGTTTGAAGGAGCTGCTCAACTTGCTTTCTTCATTCAAAACTGTGATGCCTTTACCTTGGAGAATTGTGGAGAAAAGACAGATATTTGGCCACTGAGGATCAAATGAATCTCTAAGTCACCATTTCACACTTTTTGGATATACATCGTTTCACTACCCAGTAATTCAGTTTTACTAACAAACCAAAGGTTAAACCAACTCCTTATTAGAGATACAGACACAGAAATAAATTGTAATAATGAAATGTATGGAGAAACAATATATTTCAAGGAAAGCTTTTCATCTATCTATCTATCTATCTATCTATCTATCTATCTATTATTATTATTATTAATATTATTATTATTATTACTTTATTTGTACCCCGCTAGCATCTCCCGAAGGATTCGATGCGGCTTACACAGGCCGAAGCCCCAAAACACAAAACAACAATACAATACCTAAAGCAAATTAAAAACAGTTAAGCAGAAAACAATAACAGTAACAATACAACAAGGCCAATATATATATATATATATATATATATATATATATATATATATATATGTATGTATGTATATATGCATGCTCTGGTCACTCAAAAAATTATGATTTTGTCATTTGGGAGTTGTAGTTGCTGGGATTTATAGTTCACCTACAATCAAATAGCATTCTGAACTCCACGAACGATGGAATTGAACCAAACTTGGCACACAGAACTCCCATGACCAACAGAAAATACTGGAAGGGTTTGGGGGTTGCAGTTCACCAACATCCAAACAGCACTGTGGACTCAAACAATAATGGATCTGGACCAAACTTAGCACAAGCACTCAATATGCCCAAATATGAGCACAGATGGAGTTTGGGGGAAATAGACCTTGACATTTGGGAGTTTTAGTCACTGGGATTCACAGTTCACCTACAACCAAAGAGCCTACAACCCTTTACGGCTCCGGCCCAGCATACCTGTCTGAACGTATCTCCTTCTACGTCCCACCTCGGAGTTTAAGATCTTCTGGGGAGGCCCTGCTCTCGGCCCCACCTTTATCACAAGTGAGGCTGGTGGGGACGAGGGACAGGGCCTTCTCGGTGGTGGCCCCTCGCCTGTGGAATGCACTCCCCAGGGAAATTAGGGCATCAACAACCCTCCTCTCCTTCAGGAGGAAGTTAAAAACCTGGATATGGGACCAGGCCTTTGGGTAAGCTGGCAGATGGACAAAGACAAGGATGACCAGAGCAGGAAAGGACAATGACAATGCTGGATGGATTATGGAATTATAAATCGGCGAACATTGGCCACAGGATGATTTTATTACTGTTATTGTATTGATGTGATTTTTAACTACTGACAATTGTTGATGATAAATTGTAAATTGTATATTGTACTTTGTGAATTGTTGGGCATCAAATTGTGCCTTTTTTGTAAGCCGCCCTGAGTCCCCCCTAGGGGGTTGAGAAGGGTGGGGTAGAAGCACTCCAAATAAATAAATAAATAAATTTCTGAACCCCACAAACGACAGAATCGGGGCAAACTTCCCACCCAGAATCCCCATGACCAACAGAAAATACTTAATCCAATCCAAGAAAACGTAATCAAAGTCCTGCTGACAAAGAGCCATCCAGCCATATATATAGATAGATAGATAGATAGATAGATAGATATGATTCACACAGAGAGAGAGATATAATATCCTAGATTTGAAAGGGACCCCTAAAGAAGGACAATTATATGTTGCTTGTTCCAGAGTAGGCAAACCAGACAATATCCACATCAACACTGACAAAGAAACAACAAGGAATACTGTTTACCCACAAGCATTAAGACGTTACATATATTAGAAACCATTACTTTATTTTTCAGATCACCAGACTGGGCCACAGCAACGCGTGGCAGGGGACAGCTAGTATTTTAAAAAATAGGATTTTTTAAGGGTGAAATGGGCCCATATGTTGGATGGAGCCTGTGTTGGATGGGGCCACACTCCCCCTGAAGATGCAGGTTCGCAGCTTGGGTGTGATCCTGGACTCATCGCTGAGCCTGGAACCCCAGGTTTCGGCGGTGACCAGGGGAGCATTTGCACAGCTAAAGCTTGTGCGCCAGCTGCGCCCATACCTTGGGAAGTCTGACTTGGCCACGGTAGTCCACGCTCTGGTTACATCCCGTTTAGACTACTGCAACGCTCTCTACGTGGGGTTGCCTTTGAAGACAACTCGGAAGCTCCAACTAGTCCAACGCTCGGCAGCCATGATTTTAACAGGAGCGGAGCGCAGGGAGCATACAACCCCCCTGTTGCGCCAACTCCACTGGCTACCGATCTGCTACCGGGCTGAATTCAAAGTGCTGGCGTTGGCCTTTAAAGCCCTAAACGGTTCCGGCCCAAGCTACCTATCTGACTGCATCTCTGCCTATGAACCCACCAGGAGTTTGAGATCTTCCGGGGAGACCCTGCTCTCGATCCCGCCTGCTTCTCAAGCTCGGCTGGCGGGGACGAGAGATAGGGCCTTTTCTGTGGTGGCCCCCCGGCTTTGGAACACCCTCCCCATAGAGGTATGATCAGCCCCTTCGCTGATGGTGTTTCGGAAAAGATTGAAGACATGGATGTTTAAACAAGCATTCGGTTAATCCGTTGTAACGAATTGTGATGACTAAGGATTGGTTATACACGGACGATGAATTTTGGATTACGATTCCAGTTATGAGATGCATAGGATTGTTATTGGTGGCCCAATAATTTGTACTGTATATGTGTTTTATGCTTTTAACTGAATATTGTTTTTTAAATGTTGTAAACCGCAATGAGTCGCCGATTTAGGCTGAGATATTAGCGGTATACAAGTGCATTAATAAATAAATAAATAAATAATAATATGAGGTTGACACTCTGGCACTTTAGTTTGAATTGATGGCAGCTAGTTTAAACTACAGATGTTTCTGTTTTTTAAACTGTGTTATTTTATTTTATGTGTTGATAGTCATTTACAATTCTTTAAGCAATATTGTTTCATACTCATATATTGTTTATGTTATATACTGAACTGCAGTGTAAGCCACCCAAGTCCCTTTTGTGAGATGGTAGTGGAATATAAATAAAGTTTATTGTTATTATTACACTCTGGAGCTGACACACTAATGTGTCACAATACACAGTTTGGAAAGCTCTGCTCAAAGCAAACAAGAAACCCCCACGGGCCCCATGATTCACCTGTTGGGTGCTGACTTGTGATGGTCTCCAAAGTTGAAAAAAGCAAACCACAGGGAAGAGATGGATCTGCTGGTGTTCCTTCTGGCAGTGTATAGAAGAGGGCATGAGCCTGAAACAACGTTGTGGCTAGGAGATCCACCAAGGAGCAGACTTGCGCTTTTATGCCAGCATCTGTGTTCATTTAAAAAAAAGTTTAGTCAACAAGTAATTGAAGCCATATACATATTCTCATTAGACAGCTAAGAAGCAAAGCAGTAGTATATTCATGATAGATGGGTGTGTGTGTGCATGTCTTCAAGTCATTTCTGACAATAATCATAAGGAAAACCTATAACAGGGTTTCCTTGGCAATACTTATTCAGAGGATTTTTTTTTCATTGCTGTCCTCTCATTCAACAGAAGTGAGAAGTCCAGTGCATTTCAATGGCTGAGTGGAGAACCAAGGTCTCCCAGCCCACCACTCAAAATATTAAAAAAAAACCTGGCTGTCAAGATGAAAGACCTTTATATGGCTTAGAGAAGGAGAAAGATTGTGCTGTGTCTGCACCATGCAGTTGTACTGACCGTGATGAGGCTGATTCAGAAGCTGCTGGATCGCAGACTTCCTGGCCAGCAGAAAATCTGCAAGAGCCTGGCGTGGAGAACTATCCTCAAGAAGCATGGCTGCGCACAAGGCCTCTGCTACTCCTTGATCCTGAACAGTCTGGGATTTTAGCAGGGACTTACTCTCCTGTAGAATAGTCGACCTGATTGGGAATATATGAGACGTGGTCAAGAGTTCTGACAAAGGATTTTAAACTTCAGAGCAAAGCTCAGGGAGAAAGAGGATCATCATTTGAAACCATGTAACACTGAGAAGGAAAAGCAGGCTTGCATACCTGACAATACCACCCTCAAAAGACTTGGCATACTTCAACCAAAGAATTTCTGAAATGCTGCAAATCAGGGCATTGGGGAATGATGTCTGTCACACTCTCCAAGAATACGCAAAGAGAAAGACCTGCCACAACTATTAATGATAATTCAAGTAATCTGGGAGTCTGAATGCAGAGCAACAATCAGAGCAGTAGAGCCAATGATCTGTTCTGCTTAACATGGAAAGGAAGCATTACTTAGAAATGTGAAAAGAGGAATAACAGACCTTCCAAACCGGGTTTTCCAACTTTTGGGAAAGACAAGCACTGTCAATGGGAATCTTCAGAACCCCTCTCTTACCTTAGATACTACTAGGCTACCTACTCAAGGGAGCCCCCAGTGGTGCAATGGGTTAAACCCTTGTGCCAGCAGGACTGCTGGCCAAAAGGTCGGCAGTTCAAATCGGGGGGAGAGGCGTGGCCTATGTCTGTCAGCTCCTGCTCCCCATGCGGGGACATAAGAGAAGCTTTCCACAGGGTGATAAACATCCAGGTGTCCCCTGGGCAACCTCCTTGCAGACAGCCAATTCTCTCACACGAGAAGCAGCTTGCAGTTTCTCAAGTTGCTCCTGACATGGGGGAAAAAAAAACACCTACCCAATTGCCAGCAAGTTTTAAAAATCAGTTTTCTATACAGAAAGCAAAATATGGGATGAAACACATCATGTGTTTTATGTTTTTACTGCCAGCTCAAAAATATCTCAAATGCTCTTTGTGACTAATCCACTTCCTTGTATGCAAAAGAACAAAGGACCTAATTTGACTTCCAAGTTATAAAGCTTCAATTGCCTGAACAAACGACGGCCAAAGAATCTATGTAGACGTGTTCACACCCTTAACACACACACATAAATCACTGGTGGTTTTTCAAGTTTCAACATACATTCCTATCAGAAATTCTTTACAATTCTGAAGGATAAAAACTGAACATCTATGCTTGGTGTTAGCATAGCATTTATGAATTCTGGGCTTGTTGGGAGTGAGGAGGGATATTTCCCATAATTTTACTTCTTTGTTACCACACTGAGATCTTGCAACAGGAAGGTGCATTGAAAAGACAATAAGGCAATAAAGGAAGCAATAATCAAAGACAGAGAAAGAGACAGACAGACAGAGCATAAGTGGGTTACTTACCGAAAGTGGCTGGCTGCTGCTACTTGTCGTGCAAGGATAGGGAAGCGCGCCAAAATTGGGCTGTAGCGGGTGCCAGAAGAATCCAACTGCAGGAGCCCATGGAGGTGGCAGCACAGCAGGTACAACTGGGTAGCATACAGGTACTGGCAGGACTCCATGGCACTCCAGATTTTCTCAGGAATCTGCAGCAGGAGCTGGATCTGTGCTGCCAAGCAATAGAACTTCTCCTGCGACTGAAGAAACATGGGACACCTGTGAAGATCCTGCTGACCAATGCAAGCATGAAGCCAAAACCGGAGCGGGGAGGCAGTGGCGGAGCCAACTCAATGCTGGCGAGGGTGAAGACAGCCCAGTAGGCTACCACGCTGCCGGCTTGGTAGCAAAGCCTGCCACTCCTCCTCCTCACCCCCTCCTTCCCTCTCTCCACCCTCCTCTTTTTCAGGCTCCACCACGTGGGGATGCCAAGGGCGAGGGAGACGAGGGAGAAATGATCCAACGAACTTTATACCCAGGTACAAGACGACTCCCCACTTTTGAGATGATTTTCCTGGCTTAGAAAGTCGTCTTGTACCCCGGAATATACGGTAGTCTGATAACATCGAGGTGGAAGGTGGTCACCAGGCACGGGCAAACTTTAGGCCTTCAGGTATTTTGAAATTCAATTCCCACAATACTTTGTTGTTGTTTGTTCGTTCAGTCACTTCCGACTCTTAGTGACCTCATGGCCCAGCCCACCCCAAAGCTCCCTGTCGGCCGTCACCACTCCCAGCTCCTTCAAGGTCAAGCCAGTCACTTCAAGGATGCCATCCATCTTGCCCTTGGTCGGCCCCTCTTCCTTTTTCCTTCCATTTTCCCCAGCATCATTGTCTTCTCTAAGCTTTCCTGTCTTCTCATGATGTGGCCAAAGTACTTCATCTTGGCCTCTAATATCTTTCCCTCCAATGAGCAGTCAGGCTTTATTTCCTGAAGTATGGACTTAGGTAAAGGTTTCCCCTGGCATTAAGTCTAGTTGCGTCCAACTCTGTGGGTTGGTGTTAATCTCAATTTCTAAGCTGAAGAGCTGGTGTTGTCCGTAGATGGACATGTGGCCAGCATGACTGCGTGGAGTGCCATTACTATCCCGCCGGAGTAGTACCTATTGATCTACTTCATGTTTTCGAACTGCTAGGTTGGCAGAAGCTGGGCCTAACAGCAGGAGCTCACACCACTCTCCGGATTCGAATCATAGAATCTCAGAGTTGGAAGAGACCTTGTGGGCCATCTAGTCCAACGCCCTGTCAAGAAGGAGGAAAATTGCATTCAAAGCACGCCTGACAGTTGGCCATCCAGCCTCTGCTTAAAAGCCTCTAGAGAAGGAGCCTTTACCACACTCCAGGGCAGAAAGTTCTCCTGCTGAACAGCTCTCAGTCAGGAAGTTCTTCCTGATGTTCAGATGGAATCTCCTTTCCTGTAGTTTGACGCCATTGTTCCATGCCCTAGTACAGTGTGAATCAGGCATGGGCAAACTTTGGCCCTCCAGGTGTGAATCAGGCAGGGATAAACTTTGACCTTCCTTTGGCCGCCCTTATCCAGGGCAGCAGAAAACAAGCTTGCTCCCTCCTCCCTATGACTTCCCCTCACATATTTATACACGGCCATCATGTCTCCTCTCAGCCTTCTGCAGGCTAAACATGGCCAGCTCTTTAAGCCCTTCCTCATAGGGCTTGTTCACCAGACCCTTCAGTCGCCCTCCTCTGGACACATTCCAGCTTGTGGACATCTCCCTTCAACTGTGGTGCCCAGAGTTGAACAGAGTATTCCAGTCAGGAAGTTCAGCAGCTCAGTTCAGCAGTTTAACCCACTGCACCACCAAGAATTGTGGGAATTGAAGTCCAAAACCCCTGGAGGGCTAAAGTTTGTCCATGCCTGATTCACACTGTACATTAATGCTGCCTGACATCCCTTTGACCACTAAGGCATCATGAGAGCTGTAGCTTCCCCCAGAAAGAGAGACAGAGAGAGATGCCGCAACGCACCTGGGCGGCAGGGGGCGCTGTTGGCGGGGCCGCCCTCCTCCCCTTGGCGCCGTCCTGCCTCTGCTGCTGCTGCTGGCGCTGCAATCCCCTCACGGCCTCCAGGAGGCGCTGTGCGCTGAGCCGCATCTCCGCGATGGTGTCTGCCGCCTCGATGAGGTCCCGGTAGCGCTCGCCCACCATCTGCCGCAGCTCCTCGCGCTTCCCCTCGATGCCCGCGCGCAGGCGCCGCTCCACCGCCCGCAGCTCCGCCGCCGTGTGCGCCTCGAACAGCGACTCCGCCGCCCCCGGACCGCCCCGCTTCAGGCAGGCCATCGCCGCCGCCGCCGCCGCCTCCTCCCTTCCCGCCGCCGCCATCGCGCCGAAGCCCTCGCCTTTCGCCACCCGGAACCGTCCCCTCTGCCCTCCCCTTGACGTGTCACCGCCCGCCATCTTTGAGCAGGGCAGAGCGTCGCCTGGTTGGCCGGGAAGAACTTGGCGTCCTATCCCGAACCCCCTGGCGCCATATTTGAAGAGGGCACGTCGGACGTCCCTTTGGTCACGTGACGTCTCTCGCCCACATTTGTTTACCCTTCATACTATAGAACAGGCCTGGGCAAACTTGGGCCCTCCGGGTGTTTTGGACTTCAACTCCCACAATTCCTAACAGCCCAGGCCTGTTCTATAGAACCATATTATGCAGCACTCTTTGGCAGAAAAGGCTAAAGACCTTGTCAAACTACAACTCCCAGAATCCCATAGTATTTTTTTCTTCATGTCTGCAAGTCGGTTCTGGTGTGAGAGAATTCGCCATCTGCAAGGACATCGCCCAGGGGACGCCCAGATGTTTTGATGTTTTTACTATCGGGTTTTTGTAGGTTTTTTCAGGCTATATGGCCATGGTCTAGAGGCATTCTTTTCTGACCTTTCACCTGCATCTATGGCAAGCATCCTCAGAGGTAGTTCTACCTACAACAACCCAGTGATTCTGGCCATGAAAGCTTTCGACAATACGTTTTTACCATCCTTCCTGCATGGGAAGCTGGAGCTGTCAGGCGGGAGCTCACCCTGATCCTCAGATTCAAACCGTAGACCTTCCGTTCAGCAGTCCTATTGGCACAAGGGTTTAACCCATTGCACCACCAGGGGCTCCTCCCATCGCACTGAGCTATGGCAGTTAAAGCATTCATTCTACAGTTTAGATCAGGGGTCCCCAAACTAAGGCCCGGGAGGCAGATATGACCCTTCAAGGTCATTTACCCGGCCCTTGCTCAGAGTCAACCTAAGTCTGAAATGACTTGAAAGCACACAACAACAACCCTATCTCATCAGCCAAAAGCAGGCCCACACTTCCCATACACTAATAAGTTTATATGTGTTAAAATTGTTCAACATTTTAATTATTGTATTGTTTTTAAGTGTTTTTTGCACTACAATAATTGCACTGAACATAGGAATTCATTATTTTTTTCCAAATCATAATCCGGCCCTCAAACAGTTTGAGGGACTGTGTCCTGGCCCCCTGTTTAAAAAGTTTGAGGACCCCTGGTTTAGATGCACCCATAGCGTGGAATTTTTTTGTTGTTTTTCATTTGTTCAGTCGCTTCTGACTCTTCATGACCTCATGGGCCAGCCCACGCCAGAGCTCCCTGTCAGCCGTCACCACCCCCTTCAAGGTCAAGCCAGTCACTTCAAGAATGCCATCCATCCATCTTGCCCTTGGTTGGCCCCTCTTCCTTTTTCCTTCCATTTTCCCCAGCATCATTATCTTTTCTAAGCTTTTCTTTCTTCTTATGATGTGGCCAAAATACTTCATCTTGGCCTCTACTATCCTTCCCTCCAATGAGCAGTCAGGCTTTATTTCCTGAAGTATGGACTGGTCGGATCTTCTTGTTGGATCTTCTTCCTGATGTTTCGCCTGCATCTATGGCAAGCATCCTCACTACCTCTGAGGATGCTTGCTATAGATGCAGGCGAAACGTCAGGAGAGAATGCCTCTAGACCATGACCATACAGCCCGAAAAAAATTACAACAACCCAGCGATTCCGGCCATGAAAGCCTTCGACAATACATTTTTAGTGCTGTTTGTGTTTAATTCTGTTTTAATGTTTGTATATTTGTATATTTTAAATTGTATACTAATGCTTTTATGTTAATAAAGCTGGGTATAAATAAATATAATAATAACAATATTGTGTGTGAAAACTTGTCATTTCTAAAAAACATTTACATATAATGCAGTGATTCTCAACCTGGGGTCCTGATATTTTTGGCCTTCAACTCCCAGAAATCCTAACAGCTGGTAAACTGGCTGCGATTTCTGGGAGGATATCTGGGGACCCAGGTTGAGAACCACTGGTTGCCCTCCAAGAGTGTGGATAATATTCAACTAGTGCTACTGATTTTCTCTATGACCCCTGTTGGTTTATGTTTAGCAATAGCCTTTACTTAAGTCATGAACTGATGTCCTTCTTTTGATAATTGATTAAATGAGCATTACTTACATTTTAAAATTAAATCCAATCTCTTTGTCCCCTAGATACAGCTAAAGTGAGCTGCGGTGAATTAAAGTGTGAATCCAGTGAATGAAATCTCTTTCTGTTAAGGGCTTTCCATGTTCATCCAGGGCCCAAATCTAAGACACTTGTAAGGTACCCATGCTTAACAGTTGCCACCCAGCACCCAAGAGCTGTTTTTTCCCTTTCCAACAGACATTGATGGCCCACATTTCCAAAACATCTCAAAATGGAAAGGCACTCCCATCCCAAATTGGGGGTCCGTGATTGGCCCTTAGAGGATGGATATGATTGTTCTTTTCATCAGAAGTCTTGGAGATCCTGGGTTGTGAGAGTCAAACCTGTGAGGCATCCCAATGCAGGCAATATGGGATACAATGGGGTGTCCTATACTGTGGGTTGTTTCAATTTCACTATTGCCTTGGAGCAGGATGGTTGTCAAAGGAAGAACCGTGAATCTCAGTCTGAGACTTATCTGTTCACTAGAATAGACAGATGGATCAATCCCAAATGGTAATTCTCCCCCAAACAGACCCATTAGATCAATTTCTACCTACAAGCTGGCTTACCAATCAGCAACAGAGCCAGGATGATGGAATGGTCGGAATATTAAATTGGAATTCTAGAAGACTGGCATTTGATTTCTGGCTCAAGCAAACCCAAGAATAAATTAATTTTGTCAAGAAAATCCTATAGTAGTCACTACAGTTGAGGTTGGCCCTAAGGCACATAACACAGCAATTCAGCATTTTTTTCAATTGGTCTAACTCTAACCTAATTGAATCTCATAAGTAGATACGGCATGTCACGGAATTCATTACTCAGTTTTGTAAATCTTAAGAACCAAATGGAAGAAAAAAGCACTGGTGCTCAACATTTTGTTGGAATCTCTCTGTGTATGGGCATAAGCACAAACTAAAAGATTTTTTTCCTTTTCAAAATTAATGCAGTTTGAAACCATTTTTATCTGCCATAGCTCAATACTATGAAAATCTAGGATTTGTAGTTTTATAAGACACAAGCAGAGAAGGGTTATAAAATGACAACTCCCACGATTCTGTAGCATTGAGGAAGGGTAGTTAATGTGCCAAATGGCATTAATTCTACCGTGTAGATACTGTGCTGGTACAGCTGTACCAGGAGCTCCAATTTTGTTTGCTTTGCACTGTGTTTGTTTATAATTCTAAGTTTCAGGGACTCTGCAGATAGGTGGCTTCTTTTGGCTGCATTCATAGGGCAAGCCACCTGTCAATTATCATTGGGTTCCCTGGTTCCACCCCCTTTCTAGGCTTTGGAGGGAAGGGAGCCTTTTCCAGTCAGTCACAGCAAGGTAGCCAATTTATAGGATGTGTTTACTTTCCCTGTACAAAGACTTCAACCTTTAAGAGCTCCAGGGAAAGAACGCCAGGGAAGCATTCCCACAGCTTTATGGGTCTCCTAAGAACTCCAGGGATTCCTTCCTACAGCCTTGGGAGTTTCCAGGAAGACAGCCAACTCTAAAGAACATCCATTGCCTGTCTGGTAGGTCCTCTCAGTGTTTCGAGAAGCAGTTTGGCCTGGCAGAGGAGCCCACACCAGTGAGGGTTGGATTTTAGTTAGCCTTGGGAGAAGTTAAAAAGGGGAAATTTCCTTTGAAGAAAGTTATTGAAGATAGTGCCTGTTCCCTGTGGACAAGTTTGAGAGAACTGATACTTTACCAAGAAAGCTTTACAATTCCTGTTTGATTCATTAATAAAAGAACTTTGTTGTACCTTTTAAGCCATTTGAAGATTCCTTTTGTAAAGGAAGCCTCTGAGAACTTTTCCTAGGGCCCCTGGCTTCCTGCTGGGTAAAGGTTACACATCCTATATCTAAAGTCAACTAGCTATAGGCCCAGCGGCAACAGAACAGATACACCCTTAGTGGATTGGACCAGAGAGTCTTCTCAGCCATCATCCTATTTCCTGAAGCAGTGAACCAGAAATCTACACTGTATGCCACATAGGAAGCCCAGAAGCAGGGCTTGAAAATCCTCCTCACCCTGAACTATGGATTTCATGTATAGATAAGAAGGCCTTATATGCCCCCTTGGCAATTGTTTTTTTGTAATGTGCCTTCGTGTTATTTCGAGTTTATGGCAATGCTAAGGCAAAATTCTCATGGGTTTCTTGGCAAGGTTTGTTCAGAGGTGGGTTGCCTTTTGCCATTCTCTGAGGCTGAGAACATAAGACTTGTCTAAGGTCCTCCACAGGGTTTTGATGGTCTCCAGAGACATAGCCCAACTCTCAAATCACCTTACTTACTTCCTTTCTTCCTCTCAAATTGCCACACTAGGCTGGTTCTCTTTAGGAACTTTACACAATGGTTTATAGTCTCCAGGTGTGTTTTTGTTTAGCTGTCGTGGCTTACATCAGTTTTATTTCATCGTATACTTGCTTTGTGTCCATTATACAAGCATTAGCTTCTGACTTGGAGAACAATAACTTCCCTGAAGCCGATGTACATGTGATACAACTACTGGTTTTTCCTGTAAACCTTGTGTATTCCTCGTTTCAGCCATGAGGTGGAGATATGATCACAACGGTGCTGTTGTGATCTTATTTTTTTTTAAAAAACAAAAAAAACAAACATTATCTTCTTCCAACCTCTCCATCCCCAATTGGGTAGAGAATTTAATAGCTTTGTCTTCTGTAAGCAGTTGGTTTATTCAAATGATGTGGCTGAATGGTTGGACGTGTCACTGTTAAAATCTGAATAGAAATGAACATTTATGGTAGGTTGACATTTTAAGGGCAATGCTGAGGGAGGGGGATTAAAAACATGCTTATGAAACAGTTTATCTACTTTACACTGATTGGATCTCACTGGTATAAGGAACAATAAATGCAGTATATGACATGCTGAGATCAAAACCTAGACAGGGTTGCAGATATGAAGGCATCCCTTTTCTTTGGAGAATTTTGACATTTCTGGATACGAACAAAAGGTCAGTGTTCCCTAGTCTTCTGGGGAAGGCTCCCCGCAGGTTTATATTGTTAAGGCAACCACTTTGCAACTGATCTCCAGCTGTTAGATTATTAGCAATCATGTTGGGAGAGCCAAAAGCATCTCTCGGTCTGCTCTCATAGTTTTGAAAAGGGCAAACATCCATTATCCTTAATGAAGCTTGCTGCCTCTCACCCTCCACAAATGATGGTATATATTAATAGATTTAAAGCCGCCCAGCTTTTGCAAACACAAATGATTGTAACTTGCCTGTATTGGTATACTTCTCACAGCCGTTCCTGCATGATGGTTTAACATGAATTGATTCAAGGAAAAAAGTGTCTTGCTCTGTCAGCTCTCATTCACATCCATAAAGTTTCCTGGAAGAAATCTCGTATACGGAAGCTTTTGTATGGCATGTTCATTTGTTAGCAGAAAGAAAAATAGTTTGAATTTGCTCTAGTTTGGTTTGTTCAAGACCTTTAAAGTGTGGAGCTTGAGATTTACTTTCCAAGCCATTCACTGCAGAACAGTTCCAGTAATCTTTCTAGCCCTAATCCAGTGTGAAAGTCTCAGGATACCAAGCCATACAGTCACATTGGCAACTCATTCTAAGCCCATTCATTTACTTGAAAGCACATTTCTTCTGTACAAGAGGGTCAGACAGAAATGATTTTTTCCCCTTCTTAGCACATGCAGTTCTCTTCTATTTTCCTCTTTCTCTGGTGCTGCCATCGGTTGCCACTCTTCCTTTTTAGGGAAATTCAGGATTGATTAGCTTTTGGATCCATTTATTTTATTGTTTATTGCAGATCTCTTCTCCAGCAGCACATTTCAAATGACTTGATTCTCATCCTGCCCCTTTCTTTCACTATCTACATATATGGAGACTGAAAATACTTTGGCACGAATAGTCCTTACTTTGATAGATACTAAAGTGCACTCATTGGGACTATTCCTCATAAGCGGGTACATTAGTCAAATTGTTGCCTTTGGGACACAAATACCCTACCTACCTACCTCAAAGGGCTGCATTCCCTTTCTGTGAGGCTTCTGGAAATATGGTTCTTCTCTAAAACAGTGTGCATGTTCCATATACTCATTGTTTTACTGTGAAAATGGGGTGTGCTATTTTTAAAGCCATTCCTGCTGCAACCAACAATGGGGCGGAGACATGCAGTCTGTGGGGTGCATCTTGCCTGCTCCTGATATATAGGAGCTTTGTAGCGCCATCCCATGCCCAGGTGTGCGATAATAAACCTCATTAACATTTGACTACCTTCTGAGTTCCCTTCTAGAGCCCCTTCTACACTGCTATATAATCCAGATTATAAAATAAAATAATCCACATTATCTGCTTTTGAACTGGATTACATGAGTCTACAATGCCATATAATCCAGTTCAAAACAGATAATCTTTATATGGCAGTGTAAGACAGGGCCTGAGAAACAATACACTCACCAGATACTACTATTGTTTTTTGGGTCTTGTCCTTATCATAGAATCATAGAATCAAAGAGTTGGAAGAGACCTCATGGGCCATCCAGTCCAACCCCCTGCCAAGATGTCGAATTGCAGGTGTCATGGTTGCAGCATCACAGTTTCTCTGTCAGCTTTGCTGCCTTTTTCTTTCCCCAAGAACAGAATTGTTCCAAGACACCATGAGGCCCAGGATGCGGGCCACCTCAAAAGCAGCAGTGGTATCTGGTTGCCTTTTCTTCACTGTTACCCAAAAGTATGCTGCACCCAAAACATCGAAGAAAGGGCAGCAGTAGCTGGGCAACTATAAGGCAGCCTTTCAAAAGTGATTAGAAAACTTAAGGGAGCCCAACTGCCAAGGGCAATATACACTATACAATATACAATATACAATCAAGCCAAGGCACTTATTAAACAACGTATCACAGACACAGAGCGCCAACTAGATCTGGCCTCGGCTCCAACCTTCCTTGTCAGTGAAGACAGCAGATACCTTGCCTCCCCTATGGCATATTTAACATACTTAGAGGTTCCTATTCATCGAAGGGCTTTCACCCTGGCCCGATGCCACGCTCTCCCATCAGCTGTACTCGAGGGCCGCTACCGGAAGATCCCTTTCCCAGAGAGACTCTGCCCCTGTGACTCGGGTCATGTGGAAACAATAGAACATGTGCTCCTTCAGTGCCCGTTCTACAGGGATACCCGTGCCAGGCTTATCTTACCTCTAATAGACAAGCACCCAGGCCATTCAGGACAATTTTATACCTCCCTGCTACTTGCAGATACTAATTCAGCTACAACCTACAATGTCGCAAAGTTTTGTGCAGCAGCATACACAATCCGCCAGGGGATGACTAGTTCCAAAAGTCAACTGTGTGTCCAGTAATCTTCTTCCCTGGATCTACAATTTGGTGATGGGTCTGGGCATTGTATGTTTTTACCCTGTTTCCCCTTCTGCTCCCTCACCCATATTGTGTTTTTAGTAGTGGTATTTATATATTTTTAATGTACCAAACATGCCAGGTTTGTATGGAAACGTGACATTATTTCCTGTGCTGGTCAATGACCGAAATAAATGTTTTTTGATTTGAAGGGCAATATACACAGAGAGACAGTGAATTTTAAATAACACTATTCTAAAAAAGCTGAAATTATATTCCTGCTTACTTGTGAGAAGAGGAAATCAGGTCGATCCCCCCACCTTCCAATAGTCAAGAATATTACAGTATTTCAGCCATGGTAATTACAATTCGACATCCTATTCTAAGCTACATTCAAATGCTTGGGATGAGCACAATTTAAATCAGTGTGTTCCTGTAATCATGGCTACTGAGAAAAGACGTTATGATTTGTACTTTCTTAATTTTGCAAGAGCCAATTTTTATGGCACTATAAAACCTCTCTACCTTTATTTTCTGCCACAAATCTTTGTAGCATTCCACTTCACCTGTGGAATAAAACCAAACATACACGTAATGTTCTTTTCCAGATTTCCTATACATGCTTTTCATGTACAAATATATAAATATCATGTTTTTTTATATTGCTTGTTCCAGCGAATTCCTATAGATAGATTAGCACAATAAGTGCTCTGTTCTCTAAACACATGCCTTTGAATAGAAATAGAAATTCCAATCTGTGTTAGAAAGGGTCACTGTGGTGGCCTCCCAACTCCAAGTGTGTTGGCCTCCCAGCTCCAAGGATTTCTGGATGAAATGGATTATCTAGAACCATTTCAATCTAGTTTCAGGCCTGGCTATGGAACAGAGGCATCTTTGATCACCTTACTGGATGACCTATGCAGAGAGCTAGACGGGGGGAGTGGCTCCCCATTGGTTTTCCTGGATCTCTCAGCAGCTTTTGATACCATTGACCATGGTATCCTTCTGGATCATCTCACTGGGATGGGACTGGGAGGCACTGTCCTACAGTGGCTCCAATTCTTCCTGGAGGGCCATACACAGAAGGTGGTGACGGGGGCCTCCTGTTCGAACCCCTGGCCGTTAACCTGTGGAGTTCCTTGGGGTAATAATGATGATAATAATAATAATAATACTTTATTTATAACCCGTGTGGGTTCCATTTTGTCTCCCATGCTGTTTAACATAGACATGAAACTGATGGGAGGGGTCACCCAGAGTTTTGGCCTATTTATCAGAGAATGAAATTCTTATTTAAAATATTAGGCAAATCCACAGAATTTTATTTCGTTAGTCTTTTTTCCCACTAAACACTTGGGATATAATGCCATATTTCAACAAATCATATTTCAACAAATGTAAGGTGCACCTCAATTTTGAAGCTCCAATTTTAGAGGGGGAAAAACAATTTGCTTAAAATATTGTTTAGAATCTCCTCTGCACAATATGTTTTTTTAATGTTGCTTTGTAGTGCAATCTATCCTATGAGGTAAGGAAGCAGTCTGAAGAAAATTGGAAGTCATCTTGTCAGCATGAGTCTTTTTTTTTTTTTTTACTAAAGATCCCATCAGCTGGAGGTTTTCCTCCATTTCTGTACACTTCTGAATCCCACAGATCCCATCAAATGATGTACAATTTGCTCCACAAACTGCCCGTGAGATTCCATCTCTGGAGATGTAGAAACGGGTGGATTTGAAAGACAGGCAGGCATTGACTCCACTCCTCTCTTCGTGTAGAAACACTTAAAAACTAATATTTTTCCCTGGAATGGGAAGTGATGGATCTGTCCATTTACATTCAGTTTTGTGACATTTCAGTGTGGGTGTTCATGTGGACAGGGTCTGTTAATGGTTTAAAGACAGTGTTTTAAAAGTGTCCTGATCTCCTTGAGAGGAGGGGTTCAAAGAGGACAAGGCAGATCTCATTGAAAGAAATGTTTTAAAAGTGTGCTGGCCTCCTTGAAATAAGAGGAGACAACACCATCTATATAATAGGAAACGAAGCGGATGGTTGAGTTAGAAACAAGAGAAAGTGATCCTGTGTAGTAAGAGTGAGTAAATTCTCTGTCTTCTTTCAAGATAGAGCACCATGGAAGGTCATGCCAAGAAGATGATTCCACTCACTTCCCCCACCCTCCCAATGGGGGAGGAGGTCCTAAGTCACTGGGTCCTTTGGGGAGGCCTCAGTAGTCTGGCTGAGTCTGAGGACACAATGGTAGGGGACTGGAAGAGCTGTTCAGGCTAGGGCCCTTCCATCACCTCCTCCTCCTGTAAGACAGTTTTTTAAAAAAATAAAAAAACTAATTTGGGGCTGGGCCATTTCTCTTCCTCTCTTAGAGGTAGGGCAGGCTTTTTAAAAAAATAAAAAACCCAAAACCAGTGACTTTTAGGGACCATTGAATCTAATGGACACTTCTGTCCTTAAACAGGAAAAAGTGTAACTTAGATTTGATGAAACATGGTACGCCGATTCTCTCCTTCACACACACACACACACACACACACACACGGAAACAAAGTGACAAGAATGAATACACAACCTAGAAGGCAGCGAAAGTATGAAATTGCATGTTATTACCTCCTCTCTTTTAATCCTTGCACCTTTCACTTTCTCTAGGTCGCTCCATTGCATCAGACAACACAGGCAATTAGTTGTTTGTTGATAGTACGACAGGAATATGTAGCCCTCCAGATCTGTTGAGCTTCCTTTGCCTTCATGTTATTCTGCCATTGGTGTCATAGTCTTATCATCAACTATGCTCGCTAGGTCAGATGAGATTTGACGTCCCATCACAGCTGGAGCCATTCCATATTCACCATCCTTGAGTTAACATCTCAACGTTTATGCCCAAGCCTTTTCATCTTAGAAGCATCTACAACTGATCAGTTTGACAGTTACAAATGGCCACATCTGTTTTACTGTCAAGTTATTCTTCTTCCAATCGGCTAGAGAATTACCTTTTTGTACCTTTTCCATGATACCCTGTGGCCTGCAACACTGAGGCTCCATTTTTTCAGTGACTAGATTTTGGAGGAAAGTCACTAAGTTGGGAGATTTCTTCTTCCAGCCCAAAGATCATGAACCTGTGAGTAGTTCCAGGTTGGGGGTGGTTAGGCCAAGTCTCTACAAAATCTTTTCCTAATCACTCTTGCTTACATATTGGTATAAAAACATTCCTCTGCCATGAAACTGAGAAGATGATCAAGATTTTTGTTGCATAATTAATAGATAAACACATATATCATTATGTGCTTCTTGATTGCAATTAATTTGGCTGCAAAGAGGCTCAGAGTAGGATAATTGATTGCTCTTTCCCCAATAAGACCCAAGGAAAAACATGGCTGGGGAAGCAAAGAGATATGGCTTTTCAAAGAAGATTGACAAGTGTCTTGTAGTAGGAACTTGCAAAATGTGTAAAAGGGATGATGGAAGTAATAAAAGAGGCTGTTGCCTAGGAAAAGCATGAATCATAACTTAATTACCATTTAATTTGTAATATATCCGAGTCTTTTCTGGCATGGCAGAGTGAGCATCGTTTGAGGTGTTCCGGTTCAATAGTTTCCCCCGTACCAATTATTCCCAAATTATTAAACCATACTAGTGGGAAAGGATGCATATTTTGAAGGATCTGATTGAACTTTTGTTAATGTCACTATTATTATTATTATTATTATTATTATTATTAATTTATTCATTTATATCCCATTTTGCCCCAACAATGAGCCTCAAAATGGCTTATAAACATTAACATACATACACACATTACATGTACTGGTAATAATATCTATTGACTCATATTGTTTCCAGTATATTGTTATGTGCAACTTTTCTGACAGTATAATACATATGTGTTTGTTAATAAAAACATACTCGTAATGGAGAAAAATTACTCTTATTTACACTACTTTATGGGGGGGGGGGGAATCTGTTTGTCAATTTGATGTAATTTATTCACAAATCTTTTTTTCCAAACAGTTTTGCACTTCCATTGTCTACAGATAGGTTCACAACAAGGAGTTTTCCATTTCAGAAAGGGATATTTCACAGCTAAGATATCTTGTAAAAGTATATATCCAAAAAAATTAAAAGCGAGCATGTACAGAAAAGTGATTTGCTAATACTGGTGTCACAGTTTACAAGTTATAACAAATAATACAGAAAGCACAAATACAATAGTTATGAAGAACATAAATATTTTCACTTCTCATGTGGGTTGGTTGCAAACTGCTTCATCAGTGAGTAGTCCAGAGTTCAAAATGCAACAGAGGCTGGTTTCTTAATCCTCCATATTCCATCATGTCAAGTCTAATCCAAAATGGTTTGCCTCCTGAGACGAAGCAGCAAAATGTGCTTCCGCCTCAATCAGTTCAAGATGAACAGTACCCAAAAGCCAGCCGAGTTATTTTGGCACATGAGGCAGAAAATCCTATAAGCACATCTCTCAATTGTCAATAGTACAAACACAATAATAACAAATTGCTTAAAGAACAATTTGCTGCCTCCTCATGAAACCCGAGACCTACTACCTTGAAGCAGCCGCCTCGCCTTTCCTAAGGATAAGGCAGATCCAGCATCCTATTGAGTTCAGTGATGAAAGTGCACTTTTAGACATCGTGAATTCAGTCCTTGTCTCAGTTTGGGGATGCCTAAGGCAAAGGACAGGAGAAGATAAAGTAAGATCATAGTTAATTTTCCCCAAGTCAATCACCATTACTATCAGTGTGCATTTCCCCTTTCTGTTTAAACAGTTCAGTCAACGAGTTTACATTTCAAGAAAGCAGGAATAGCATGAAAGCCATCTAGAAGCAGGTCAGGTAAAGAAGAAATGAGCAATTGAAAAATATACAGATTCTGGTGGATGCTTAAAATTTTAGGCATGGACTCTGTTACCCATTTGTTCTCTTCTTGTTTCTTATTTGCTCAACTTGCATGTCTGAGAATCAGCTCCAGTATTTCACTGTTGGCCTGCCACATATATATTAAGTGAAAGAGTTATTTTCATCCTCTAATCATTAGTCTTCTTCATGGAACTTTTTTTGAACAGTTTTGAACCTTGTTGGTGCAATTTCTTGAGAAGTGACATCATAAGTTTCTATTATACCATTAGTAATGCATATATGGACCATACACATTAAAATATTATATCATTCTATTCTGTTAAATTGTTATACCAATAGCCACAGGCTTAAAAGGAAATGTGTATCTGTAATAATCTGCATGCCAGATTGTGTGCCTTCAGTCTACAACATACTATCAATTACACAACCAAACAGGGAAACAGAAAGTTACCACAATGTGAGACATCATTGAAACTCAGGAAGAAAGACTAAGGACCGGAATACTAGCGTAAACTTGCACATCTATATGTATTAATAAACATTGCTGAAGTCCTGCTTATCATGATGGTGGTCAATGATGAACCTATATGCTATTTTATCGACTGGAAATTACACTGAACCTTTTAAACAAACATCTTTTAAACAAATTACAAGAAAGGAGATTCCATCTGAACATTAGGAAGAACTTCCTGACTGTGAGAGCTGTTCAGCAGTGGAACTCTCTGCCCCGGAGCATGGCGGATGCTCCTTCTTTGGAGGTTTTTAAACAGAGGCTGGATGGCCATCTGTCAGGGGTGCTTTGAATGCAATATTCCTGCTTCTTGGCAGGGGGTTGGCCTGGATGGCCCATGAGGTCTCTTCCAACTTTATGATTCTATGATCTTGATCCTTGAACGGGTCCTGATGAATGTATTAAATAATAAATCTCCATGAAAGTTTTGGATGATTGGCCAAAAATTAGTTTTTACTTCATTGAAGCTCAACAGAATATCATTTACACATAGATGCCAAAGTCTTGTTAATCTCAACTACAGTAGATGTGATGTGGAATTTCAACACAGAGGTTATCCAATTCAATCAGTGGGTCTATTCTAGTTAGGACCATTAATAAAATTTAAACCATATTGGGAAGGACTGTCACTTTATCAGTATGCTGAAAACTACGATGAGGAAAATACAGATTGAACATCCCTTATCCAGAAATCTGAAATACTCCAAAATCCAGAATCAGCTGAGATAATGACACCCTTGCTTTCTGATAGTTCAATATCCACAAAGTGTTTCATGCACAAAATCACTTAAAATAGTCCACAAAATTACCATCAGGTTATATGCATAAGGTGTTTATTAAATATGAGTGCATTTTGTGTTTAGACATGGAGCCCATCATCAAGGTATCTCATTAAGTCTATTCCTAGGCTCTTCACTCCGTGCAACTGAGGAACAGATTTAATCTACGAAAGCTGATGCTAACCAAATTCATTCTCTCAATTAGTCTCTAAGGTGATGCATGATCCCTTTGCATACAGATAGTCCAGACAAATGCAGCAATGCCTTTGAATCATATCTCATTATGCAAGTGCGGTATAAAGCCAGTATCCACAAGGGATACAGTCCAAGACATGCACACACTCTCTTGTGGATACATGGAACTGTGGAAAATAGCAAACCCTAGATTTTCACTATATTTGTGCCAGAAGTATACTATAGAACAACATTGGGAGAACTAGAGAGGCCCACAAACAGTTCTGCTGGGGGTGGAGGGAGTATTTTGTAGGATCATTTGTAGGTGAAGCGACGAATATCAAATCCATGGGTAAAAGTATCACACTGGATAGGCAAAAACAGTTATTTTAAAATCTAGGGAAAACACAAAATCAAAAACCCTTCTGGTCCTAACCATTTGAGACAAGGATTATTCATCCTGTATTGCAGTTCTTAAGGGAGAAATTCTAGGTTGGTACTATATTTTCATGTATCTCTCTTTTGAGGACATTGAAGTATAGCAACAGCTGCTACAGGTGCGGATTGTTGTCACCGTCACCACCATCATTGCAAAAGAAGAAGAAGAATTGGGGTGGGATGTTGGAGAAGGGTAGGAATGCAGAAAAAACCCAACTTATTCTGGCCATTGTAGTACTAATCAATGCACTCTCCTCATGCTATGCAAATTATTATTATGGGAGACATTTATACAACATCAAATTATTGTTCCATACAGAAACTTTCCTATCTAAAGTGGGGGAGGCGATTAATAAGAGAGCAGCAATAGGATGAAAATGCTGAACACTCATGTGACTTATTCATATAAGTAACAATGATTGTAAAGATTTCTGTTGTGATTGGCTTACATTATAGTAGGGATGGAGAACCTCTGGGCATGGGCCAGATGCAGCCTTCAGAGTTTCCCAGCCTGCTTGTTCTGATGCTATTTCACATTAGCTGTTTGCCTTTAAAGATAAAACAGAAGGAGAGTGGGAATGTTTTACAAGGAAGTGAGCTCTCATCTGCAGCCCAAGAACCTGATCAGAGTTTGCTAAGAGTGGAGAGACCAAGATGGAGAAAGCGAAAGTCATGTTGTTTCCTGCCTGTGGTCTGTCCATCATCTACCTACTAAACCCAGTTTGGCATCATTTGCCAAAGACATGTGTAGAAGATGGGTGTTACAAGGCATCCTTTCTATTCACTGTGCAAAGTAATGAAATATCCAGGACAGGGTATTCCCCGCCATAAACTTTGCCTATGGCATCATCTTCCGGCCTGCATTCAGATCTGCCTATCAGAATGCAGGCATATCATTTAGTAGATATTTGTGGCCCTCCAGATGAGACTGAAGGTCTCATTAGTCTCAGGTAGCATAGTTGGTGCTGAAAAATACAGAGAGCTCAGATTAAGGAACATTTGAAGGACCACACACTTTCTGATCCTTCTTTAGGAACGTGTCTTGCAAAAGTTTTTATTGGAGTAGTTTAAGGGTTTGAATACATCTCTTGAAGGCCATTATAATAGTTTTATTGCCATTACAATAGAACTGGTATTAAAATATTATTTTAAGTTATGTTAAGCAACCTAATGATAACTTAAACACACATGCACTGTCACATACTAATTTCTCACATACACACACACCCCACTTCACATGCTAATTCCACACACACACATACACACACACACACACCTTGCCACTTTCCACTGCAGTTGGATTTTTTGGGAAATATGTGCTCAGAGGTGGGAGGTTGCCCTTTGCCTTCCTATGAGACTGAAAGAATGTGACTTGACCAAAATCACCTAATGGGTTTCCATGGCCAAGTGAGGATTTGAACCCTGGACTCTAGAGATAGAATCCAACATTCAAGTCACTATACCACACTGGCTCTCTTTTCAGGGGCCAGATTGGAATAATAATAATAATCATCATCATCATCGTCATCATCATCATCATCTTTATTTATATTCCGCTCTATCTCCCCAAAGGGACTCAGGGCGGATTCCAAACATAAAAGGCAAACATTCAATGCCCAGATCCAACAACAATACATCCATACTAACATAATTTAAATAACCCCACATATAAACACAATTATAATTTAACAACTAAAATTAAATAAAAAGACAGTCTGTTACAACAGACATGAGACAAAACATCAAACATAGAATGGAAACAATAATTTCCCATTTTCTTAGGGTAAATCGATTAATCTTTGCTCTAGATATCTATTGAGCTGGTAGGGTGAGCAAGGCATGGATACAGATGGCAACTATTAATCAGAGGTATAATGGTAGTATTACCAACTACTATTCCTCCTCCTCGTAAGCCAGTTAGCAAAGGTATGTCTTCAGCTGGTTTTGAAAGCGGGTAGGGAGGGGGACATCTTTAACTCCTTAGGAAGGGAGTTCCAGAGGTGGGGGGCAGTCACGGAGAAGGCCCTTTCTCTCGTTCCCACCAGCTGTGCTTGGGTCGGGGGTCAGTCATCAACATTACTATTCAACCACATCATTGAATCTTTCCTCCAAGAAAATAATATAGAGAGGAGTAGGGTGGAGGAACCTGCATACATGTGAGGTGGGCAGTGCTTCTGTTTGCCACAATATAAATGTATGAAGCAGTTTTATTGGTCAATTCATTTTCTGTTCTCAGTCTCACTTTTTTTTTTAATAAACTTTATTGTCAGTTTTGATACAATTATAAAAACAATAGAAAACACTGAGACACACAAGGGTCAAGGAATAGGGGGGGAGGTGTGGGTAAGGGGGGTTTCTAGGAGGGGAGGAGGGGGAATAGAGAAGGGAAGGAGTTGCGTGTTGGGACAACGCGGGGGGGGGGGGGGGAGGATAGAGAAGGGGGAAAGGACGTTTAAAACCAGTCAGTCTCACTTTTAAGGTGAGGATGTTGGAAGTTGAGTTGACATGCTCATTGCCTTGTTGAATAACTTTCGGTGTTTGTTTGCAGTAAATTCGATGTAAATTACTGAATAAGGATGGTGCTGATGAAGAAGAACTGGGAAACATGACTAAATAGTTCCATATGAAACAAATACCTGGGGGTTAGGAAGCTCAGGGTTTCAACCACACATAGTACAAGAAGCTAGAAAACAGTGTTCTCGTTTTAAAGTACACAAATTGCTAAATCCACCCATAGTCCCATTCAATACACAACAGAGTGTGTATACTATGAGTGTGAAAAAAATCTCAGAGATCATACTTTACATTGTCTGAAATAGTCAAGCTGTCCTATTGACCTGCTTGAGGACAGAATGTTGTACTTGGGCTGAAATAACCTGGCACTCTTACCCCATGAATTCATTCCACAAATTCAGATCAAACACTTGGAACATTTGGCAATGGCCCACAAGTCTCCAGGGAGGCACACATTAATGTTGCCTTTGTCAGTGCTCCACTGCTATTTTCTGTTATTTCTGCAGTCTGTAGATATATTTTGGAGTCTTAGAAAGCAGCAGTTAGCCAAGAACTGAAAAGTAATCATAACTGTTCTGTATTGAGGTGGAAAGCTCCCTGATGTCTTCCAGATGTTTAGACTACAGCTCCCATCAGAAAGAGCCATGATGGCCAATAATTATGGATTGTGGGATATGTGACACAAAACACCTGGAAGGCAGTGGGTTTCTATAGCATAGACATTGCTTTCTTACTTTCCACAAGTATATGTCACACATGTTGGGTAAACATAACAAAAATGTGCCTGGAGTTATACAGAAATGACACCATGTCTGCCAGATGGACCAACAGTCTATACTACACTAAGACCACAAGGCTGACTGGAAGGTGGAAGTCAGCAGCTAAAAATGAATAAAAATGGGACACCCCCAGGCAGCAGTACTGGAAGATGGTGGAGCGAGTGCTACTATGATGCATGGACCGCCAAGATGCAGGGTCAGAAAATCATTGAAGCAGAAAGAGCCCGCTATTGGGTAAAAAGGTACCTCTTCCTTGTTGAGTTACACTGCAGCAACTCATGAGGAGGGTTGTTGTGAGTTTTCTGGGCTGTATGGCCATGTACCAGAAGCATTCCCTCCTGAACTTCTGGAACATGGCCATACAGCCTGGCAAATTCACAGCAACCCAGTGATTCTGGCCATTAAAACCTTCGAGAACAAACTCATGAGGAGTCAGAACTGGATTATAAGAACTGGTCTGCCTTTCCCTCTACTGCCGAAGCAAATTGTATGCATGTTTTGTTGGATAATGACATGGTGTTGCCATGGATACACTACTTCATTGCTTCTGATCAGGTCATATAGTTGCACACACATCTCTTATATAAGAAATTTAGTAGGTAATGGAAAAGCAAGGTGCATCTCTCCTTTATGAAGATGCCAAATCTTCCCTACCTGCAGCATGTACCCCACCAGCCTGGGCTCCCTTCGGATTATTTTCAAAGCATTTCAAAGCATAAACGAATCCCATTCTACCCTAAACCTAGGGCTATACTTCAATCAGTTCCTCACAAATTGGCTGACTGTGTCCTGGGTAAAAGAAAGCAAGATTACCATCTCTAGGCAAGACACCAACAATAAAGCCAAAAAAAAAAAGAAAAAAAAAGCAAGCCTTCTTAGTCACTGGTCAGCAAGGAGAACCATTTAGTCAGAAATGAGAAGCCAAGAGAAGGGAGAGGTTAACCTGATACTTCAGCCCTTTTTATATTTCTGCATGGTAACTGGAGAAACAGTGGAAGAAGCAGTATGGTCCCCCACATTTGGTGTGTCTAGACTGATTAAAAAGATGGGGAAGTTCAAAAATTTATTGCTATTCTTTCTTCTTTTATTTTTGGAAATCCATACAAATGTTGTTTGTTCAAGAATGTTTTCTCTCAGCTCCCAGGATGATCAGAGACTTTAATACGAGGTTTCCAATGGGTTTATTTTAACCCAGAATAAAACGGAAGAATGAGAATGAGGAGTTTTCAATCAGCCTGGATGCACCCACTGCATTTGACTGGGTTGGCTACCCCCGTATCAATTGACAATGAACCTGCATTGTGAAGGGTATATTCAGAAAGACTGCAGTTCAGTCTTGAGTTTAAGTATGCCCTGCAAAAGGGACAGATGGCAAATCATGTTAAAGTACTCTGTTCCTGAGACCTTGTGTTCCCCCCCCCCCCCCAATCATGTCTGAATGCAACTCCCAACATCACTCATCTTTGGCTCTTTTTGCATGGAGCTGATAGGCATTACAGTCTTTGAACAACTGAACAGCCTTGTACTCCCATTTCTGCTTTGAAGTATAGACCTTAATAGGCTTCTTGTTGTTGTTAACTGCTGTCAGGTTGACTTACAGCGAGTCCATGAACATGAGACTCCAACAAGTCATCTGATTATCAACAGTCCCACTCAGATTTTTGAGATTCAGGACTAGATACAGACTCTAACCTAGTATAAGGCAGCTTCCTGTTTTCTGTTCCTCCCACTAACTGCACTGCAGAAACAAAAGGTCTTACATTCTCCTGTTTTGCTATAATTCATGCTTTGGAATAAATTAAGGCTGAAATCCTATAAGGAGCTACGTAGTAGAAATTGCCACATATGGAGCGACATGGTGTAATCTTTATGCCAAATAGCAACACTGTGCAATTAAAATCTGCAACTGAATCTATCACTGAATATGCATGCACATGTCAGGCACATCAATGCACAATGTACATGCCCTTCTGCATTTGCAGAAGCACTACATGTGCCATTTCAAAAATCTTGAACTGAACATAGACATTCCTTATAAGACAAAATTGTCCAACCACTTCCACAGGAAAATGCAACACCATCAATATTCGGGACATCATTTCAAGTTCTTGATACTTCAAGATACTCAACATCACCAAAAATAACCACAATTTACAATTTTATTAAACAGTCAGCACACAGATATTGTTTGGAACTGGGTATTGGGAGAAAATGCTGTAGAACATTTGATTTTAAATCAGCACAATTAATATTTCTTCTACTCCAGAAAAAAACCCTAAAACCAGTAATCTGGGGCTCATTTCCCCAGCTTAATGAATTTTGGGTCAGCGAAGCAAAAAGATGAAAGCAATAGAAAAATATTGGAGTGTTACAAGAAGAAGACAATGATGTTTGGACTTCCCATAAATTTAAGTCAATGAGAGTAGACAATTGCATAAGAACAGCCTGATTTCAATACCAGAAAAGAATATGCAGTATTTGATTTTGTGTTTCTTTGTATCTTTGAACTTCAGATACCTATCCATTTTTTTAAAAGAATGCAGCTATGTCTATTTCTGTAAACATTCATCTTCATTTTACCTCTCACCACCACTACATCAGAGGCATTTAAAGCATCAGTGGTTAAGGTATTTCCAGAGATTCAGCCACTAGGCAGTAAATGCCTCCACAATCAACTTATCCCCAGCAGAACTGCACTTTTTAGAAATAACTGCAGAACACGTTTTCCTGATTGTTCAGCACAGAACAGAAAATATATAAATTCATTTCCAGACGAGCAGAGTATTACCCAACTGTTCCTAGTACCATTAAAGTGTTATGTCTGCCTTTATTATAATCGCTCTGGAGAATAGAAGAATTGTGGTCAACATTGGGCAATGATACAGCCACAGTGAATCACTTTAAAATCCTATTGATTTTAGTGGTAGAATAAACTTATCATGCTTGGAATTTATCATGGAAAGCAACAAGTTGTCAAGTGTTTATTTGTAGCCTCATGGTGCCACTAGTATGAATAAAATGGAATTATTCACAGGGCTAAAATAATTATCCAGATATTCAGCAAAGGGAACAAGAGGTGCTCTGCTAATTAGGGAAGCCATATTATACTTCTTTTTCTTTTTGTCTAAACTTTGAAAAAAATCCAAATGTTATTTTCCCATGTATTAAAAGGACAGAAAACCTGGGTATGTTTAAATTTAGAGAAAAGTGGTGTTATTCATTTCTGTATATTCAAGATGTTTCTAATTTATGGCAGTCCTAAAATAAATCTATGGAGGAATGTTATTGGCAAGATGTTTAGAGGTGCCTTGCCATTGCCTTCCAGAGAGTGGGACTTGCCCAAGTTACCCAATGAGTTTTGATGTCCAAGTGTGGATTTGAACCTAGGTCAGCAGAGTTGTAGTAGTCCAGTCTTCAAAACCACTATACCACACTGTCTTGGAATATCAGATAGCAGCTTTTAAACATCTAAAAGGATGTCAGAAATTAAGAAGGAAACCACAGGCCTTGCCTGCTCTATCCACCAAGGACAAGGCAAGAACCAGTGGATTTAAAAATACAGGGAAGTTGATAGAGAACTGAAGGTTCTGAGATGCTTCTCAGCTGGATGGAGTTCAATAGTTTCAAGAATGCTGGACCTCTGTGAGGTCCTGTAAACTACAGGATGCTTTTGCTGGAGATTTTCTTGGTTGGCAAAGCTATCTGATAACTATTTGTTGTTTATTCACTCAGTCACTTCCTCATGACCAGCCCACGCCAGAGCTCCCTCTCGGCCATCACCACCCACAGGTCCTTCAGAGTCAAGCCACTCACTTCAAGGATACGATCCATCCATCTTGTCCTTGGTTGGCCCCTCTTCCTTTTTTACTTCCATTTTCTCCAGCATCATTGTCTTCTCTAAGCTTTTATGTCTTCTCATTATGTGGCCAAATACTATGCCTAACATTAAAATATCTGCCTGGAGTGTCTAGTTTGTCATGAGGGTTGGTTTGTTTGATGACCAAAAGCAATAGAAAAAGGAGCTCCTGTATCACAAACAGTTGAGTTGAAGTTAGCATTTTGGCAGATCAGCTTGGGACAGCTTAAATCAAATTGTTAGTCTCAGAGTAAAAGACTTTGACTCCGTGGAAACTTGCTAAGTCAAAAGCTAGGTATGTTATGTAACAGCAACTTCCATCACCATCATCTAATCTGAAACAGATTTAAATGAACATTTTCAAATAACTTATGGGTTTAAAAGTATAGATAGAAACGTGTGTATAAGAAGAGAAGGGTAGGAATGGAGAAGTAAGTGGATAGGAGGAGTACAAGTTTGTTCCTCTTTGCTAACATTCTGGGTCAGATCCCATTCCTCAAGATGATATTTGGTTTGAGAAGACATGTGTCTCATTTGAACACACAAAAAGGAAGGCAAAGTCATCAGACAGAGCCTTTAATAGTTAAAGAGAAAGGGGCAGTTGCTGTCACACACTTCTCAGCTACAGCATCATATGACACTATCCAGAATCCTTTCCACAATCTTCTTGCTGCCCAACTAGCAAAGCACACAGGAACCCTGTGTTCCTTTACATCTCATCTTCAGAAAGCCATTTTACAGCTCTTCTCAGTGTTTGTCAAGGAACTCTTTGCAGTTGCCATGGATCCCTTACATGCTGCAGGACAAGAAGCTTGCTACTGCAACACCAACTCTGTTGGGCTTCCTGCTGGGCCTACAGAACTTCAATGGTTTCCTTGCATGACTAGAGTGAGAACTCCAAAATACACCTGTCATTCCTCAATGGCTGTATTTCACAGGGGAAGAGTCATTATAGTCAGTGAACTGTCTTTCCAGGGAAGCTGCTCCATTATTTCTAATTCAAGAACAAAACCTCAGTTCACTGAAAGATACCGGGGAAGCTGCTGTCCTTCAGAAATGTGAGTGAACATGCAACTGAGGATTCTATTTCTCACCTGTCAAACTCTCAATGGTTTAACAATCAGATGGTAGGTACAGCTAAGAGGAAGCTTGTTGTTGACCAGCTGAATCAATACTGAAGGTGCTTTTAGATGGAATTTGTCTTTGCCACTGCCCTGCCTCAAACACTGTATTTTAATGGGGACCTGAACTTTGTGGTTCTCAATTGTAACTCCCTAGTGTTTCCCCATCTTTGGACTTTTTTCTCTCCAATGTGACTCTCTAAAGAGTAAAAGAAGGAATTGCCACACAATATTCTTGGATGTTTAGTGCTTACACACAAGAAGAGCTGCCTCCTTTTATCTAAGATTCTCCTGATATGTGTTGATGCTAGGGACAAAGAACAAGTTAGTGCCCACTGTTAATTTATGTACAAGCCTGACTAAACTAGAAATTTAATTTTTCTACAGCACTGATTACTAGATGGCCTTTTCCACCTCACTTGAAGGCAGTAGACTAGCATAGGACTTTATGGCATGATGCTGCTTTTCACAGCATTGATAGCAGATACATGCTAGAATTAGCACCCTCAATATCACGCTTCTCTTCATTTGCACAGTAGTGCCAGTTTAGGAATCCACATTCCTGCAATCATAGTTCTACATACCCCATAAGCCCATTTTCCTGCACTTTCACTGTTCTATATTTTTAAGGACAATTTCAGCGATGAAAATTGTTGAAAAGTAAATATAACAGCAAAATATGAACAGAAAACAAACAGCTTGGGAATAACAAAGAAGAGGAGAGAAAGTGGGAGAGGAAGAGAATCCAGCCTCCTGACATCAAAAGCAATGGTGCTTGGCCAAGTAGAGAACAGCAGGGAAAGAGGAAGACTGCCTTACAGATGGATAGACTCAATCCAAGAAGCCACAACAGAGTGTCTTGAGGAATGATAGATTCATCATAAATAAGATTCAACCTGACAGCAATTAACATCAACAACCAATTAAAAGACCATTGTTCCATTCTACAGTATCATGGGTAGTTTTCCGAGGTACAAGTATATCTCAGTTTATAATGTAGACGTGTTCCTCAGTATTTAATAGAAAAGTTAGGGCCAGAGGCAGAAATAACATGGAAAGAATAGGGACATATTCCTGAACTTGAATGAGAAGAAGACATCAATAATTTCCAGCAGTTGATTTTTTTTAATCATAAACTAACAATTTGTACATGTTAAATAAAGCAGCCAGCTCAGGAGAAGCCTTATATAATTAAAACAACAACAAATTTAAATGTTTTTGAAAGCATCTTCTAGGAGTGATGTTTTTCACCAGCCTTTACTTTTCTTATGATTTCCGTTGTGAAGACCAAACATATATGTCTATGCTTTTTAGCAAGCTAGAGATGATTACTGAGGCCGTAAGAACTCAGTAAATGCTTCTGGGGCAGCTGCTGTTTACCTTGTCTCTTGTAAACAAGCATATCCAGCTGCAATAGGATCAGACTGAGGATCTATTCTTTCCCAGCTCAAGTTTTATTGCATTGTTTACTGCAGATACACTACTGCAATCTGGTACTGAAAGTCTGTCTTTCTCCCACCTTCCTTAACCATTCTCCCAATGTTGATTCTCCCAATGTAGACGGGACACAAGGAGGAAAAATGGGGGAAAGACGGGCACAAAAAGACAGTTAAAAAGAGCTTCTTTGTCAGATGCATTGTTAATTGACATATGCCTGTATCTAGATTTCTCCGCCCGAATGTTCTAATGCTACAACCAAACTACAAATCCCATAGTTCTGTATGATGTAGCCATGGCAGTTTGGGTGGTATCAAAATGCTACAATTGTGTTGTTTGAAACAAAGAGTCCTGTGTCAAAAATACAGCAAAGTGTGAAAAATAAACATTTATGTCACTCTCCTTTATGCCACTTGGGCATGCTAGAGAGCTAAAACCATGGAAAATTGTTAGAAAGAGAAATTCCTGTTTTGGCAATTACATGCTTTGGAAAAGAAAAGACTTAATTGCAAATGCTTCTTGAGTTATGAATCAGAGGAGAAAGTTGTTTCAAAGCACTAACCACCATAAAGCAATACTTCTTTATAGTAGGAAATGCTTGGGTATTGTGAGGGTACTATTTTCAGTTCCAACAAGAAAAAATGCCTCTGGAATAAGACAGAGTTGTGGACAATTTCAGTAGGTCATTATGACTTTAGCAGTCACAGGTTTTTTTTCTTTTAAAAATGATAGACTTGTAAGCTTTCAGTGGAACTTTTCACGGCAGTTGCCATTCCTGACTTCTATGTTAGTAGGGTTGAGAATCTACTACAGGCTTTAGTCTGAACTTTAAGATAGCTGTCCAAGGTGCTCAAATTTTTCATTGTTCATTGCCGTGGACAGCTCACTTAGTGCATACTAAAACCTTAATGGGTGCTCCATCCCTACTGACACGGGAGCCAAGAGCTACTATTGCTTCAGAATACAGGATTATCAGAGCCAGAAAGAACCACAAATCAAAAACATCTAGTAGAATTCCCAAAGCAAGATGTTATTAATTGAATAGAGTACAGTAGTGATACTGCCGTTTCACAGAAGCACATACGGACAATTTTAGCAGAAGCAAATTGGTCAAAGAAATAAATCCCGTGAAGCTTTCAGAAGATTTTTTGCATTTTTTAGCAAGTGAGAGAGAGAGACCAAACCCTGAAGACCAAAATTTAGTGAGCTCAAAATATTGGTGCATTATTTTAACCAAATGGTAACTTTTTCTTACCTCTAAGCCTAGAAACCCCTCTTCTTCCACATCACCTCTTTCTTTTTCACTCAGATGGAAGCCACCTTGTATTCCTTTCCCTCCAAACAACACTAGGCAAAATATTTTGTTGTCTGAGGCAGAAAACAAGGGCCACATTATCAGTCTACATCAGGGGTCCTCGAACTTTTTAAACAGAGGGCCAGGTCAAAGTCCCTCAAACTGTTGGAGGGCCGGATTATAAATTGGAAAAAAAAGCATGAATGAATTCCTATGCACACTACACATCATATTTGTAATGCAAAAGACACTTAAAAACAATATAATAATTAAAATGAAGAACGATTTAACAAATATAAACTTATTAGTATTTCATTGGGAAGTGTGGGTCTACTTTTGGCTGATGAGATAGGATTGTTCTTGTGTGGTTTCAAGTCGTTTCACACTTAGGATGACCCTAAGCGAGGGCCGGGTAAATGACCTTGGAGGACTGCATCCGGCCCCCGGGCCTTAGTTTAGGACCCCTTGTCTACATAAACAAGTCACTTGAGCTGCAGATGAATCTTGTTCCAATAATGGTGGCAGGATCACATCCTCCATTGCCATGAGGCAACAGGGTACTTTAAGGGATCCAAGATAGGCTTTGCCGAATACACAGTTCTGTTTTCCTGTTCAAAAGGAACAACTGGACTGTTGCCAGTGTAAACCTCCAGTCAGTTGCTTCACTCTGCCTAATAGTACAAGTTGCATGGGTGTTTGCTGTTCTCTCATTCAAATCATGACATCTGGCCCTATTGAGCCAATACCCCATCTTTTTCCATTAGTGTGGTCAGTCTCTTTTGCCTTCCCTTGCCTTCCTATAGCCTGGGTGCCTTGTCTTGCCTTTGTCCTGTGTTTCAGAATTAAGTCAAGCAATTGTTACATGCAATAGAATATGATCTACGTGAAACTGTGAGTAGGAAGGCTTGGCTGTGTCAGCTGTAAACAGATCAACACTGAAGCAAACCTCTTTCCCTCTACAAATAAACCCCTGTGTTATCTGTGACATGCTAAGCCACTAAAGCTCTTTGATACAATGTGGTGGCCGTAACATTAAAACATGGGCTTAAAAAAATCACCAGGCTTTATCAGCACCTAGCAGCCATGAGATGATTTTTCATCTTAATTGTAGCAAGCTGTTCTCCTGCCTAATCCTCAGTGGCATATATCCTACACAGTCCTCACAAAGCCTTAGTTAATATTTACTTCCTTCCACAAAGAGGACAGTGGGATGCACGTCCTCTTGGGCTCCCAAAGAGATAATCAAATATTCCCACCATTGGAGGCACCAAGCGATACACAGAGATGGTGTAGCAGGGAAAGGAAAAGTGCCATCTGCCATCTAAAAGAGGAGGCGGCAGAGATCGCGGGATTGCCACAGGAAATAACTTCAGTGACATTTAGAAGCAATATGGTAAACCACAACTGCACTCTGTAGGAAGAAGAGTGGGTTTCCAGTCAACAACCTAGGCATAAGAGATGAATGTAGTCAGCTCTCCCAACTTGATATCCTCCAGATACCATGGACAATTCCCCCAATCGGTTCTTTATTTCCTGTAGTCCAGCAGATCTGAGTCCACCAGGTTGGGAATGTTGGTGTAAAGCAGTGGTCCTTAACCTGTGGGTTGCAGACCACCAGTGGGCCATGAGGATGAAAATCTGGTCCGTGAGCCTCCTTCCTCTTTATTTTATTTTATTTTATTTTATTTATTTCTGTTCCTTTCGCACTGCCTGCCACTCCTTCCCTGTCGCTGACCATGGTACATGTTCTTTATCAGAAACTAGAGCTGATGTGGTCTATCCAATGCAATTTTCTGAATCAGCACCCCAAATCGAATCTAAAGTTGACGAAAAACTGATTTGTAACTCTTTTGGTACTAATGTTGGAGAGTGGTTCCTGGTCAAAGTGGTTCCTGGTCAAGTGGTGACTGGTCAAAGTGGTCCCTGGTCAAAAAAAGTTAGGAACCACTGGTGTAAAGCAAGAGGGGGTAACTACCAAGGGCTGGAGGATCACACTGGCTTCCAGAGGACCTCACAGAGCCATACTTACCAAGCCACCCCCCCCCCCCGCTTTTTTTCTCTCTCTCCTGAACTTAATGCAAGAAATTGTGCCACACACTCCCTGAGAGCATGCGGAAGGGGGAGTTTTAGTTTTAAAAAAAGACAAAACAAATTTGGGCAATACTTTCCCTATCCTTGATGTGAAAAGGGGTGGTGCAGGCTGCAAGAACAGGACTTATGGGTATTTTTCCCGAAGCTGAGGGATAGGAAAAGAAATTACAAAAGTTACTTTTCTGAACTACGACTTCCAGAATTCTAGGAGTGATTCTTCATTAACGTAGGTTGCAGGTCCAACCAAGACTATTAATTTCCTTTTAACCATCCTGTTTTCCAAAACTAAAAATGGACCTTTAGTTCTTTTTCAAGTTTTAGGTAGGACTCCAGCCTGTTTGTATATCTAGCTACTGCCAAAAAGCTTTAGGAAACCATTCATGACAATTCTTCACTAGGCTCCAAAATGTCATTTAGATTTGGATATAGGCCATGTAACCTTTTCATTTGTGAGGTTTAAATAACCCTTGTGCTACTCTTAAATGTGTTTTTAAATCTCTATCTCATTGTTGCTAGCAAAGAACAAAAGGAATTTGTAATGGTAATGGATGCCCGAACTATAACATATGTAGTTGTTTTCACTTTTTTTAAAATTCAGGAAATGAAGATTCTGATTTTCATGCTTTCTTTTTTGTTGCAAGAGAGAATCTGATGGTTATTATTTCTCTAATTACTTTCAAGAGAAAATATTGGGATGTTAGACCTTTACCAGATATTATGTAATCCAAGAAAGAAAGGAGGGAGGGAGGAAGGAAGGAAGAATAAACTGGATTTTTTGTTGTTGTTCTGTTATTCAAATATAAAACCTCAGCTGGATAGTTTGTGTGTGTGTGTGTGTGTGTGTGTATCAGGAGTGATTTGAAAAACTGCAAGAACCTTCTGGCATGAGAGAGTTGGCTGCCTGCAAGGACATTGCCCTGGGGACGCCCAGATGTTTTACCATCCACTGGCAGACTTCTCTCATGTCCCCGCATGAGAAGATAGAACTGACGGATAGAAGCTCACCCTGCTCCCTGGAATCGAACCACCAACTTTTCGGTCAGCAGTCCTGCCAACACAAGAGTTTAACCCATTGTGCCACTGGGTGATAGATGATGCATTTGAATTAATTCTCTCTCTCTCTTTCTGACAAAGAGAGAGGGAGGTAGAGGGAAGGAGGGAGGGAGAGAGAAGTACAGAAGAAATGTTCAAAGTGAGTCCTCAGAATCATATGCATTCCCTACAATCGTTTTCTGGGTTCCCAGCACTCTATGAGTCTCTTGTGTATTTGCCTTTTTCATGGTGGAGGAGAGATGAATAGCCTCTTCTGGAAGCTTATGTTTTACCTTTAAAACAGGTTGCATGACTCCCTGTGCTGTGGACCTCTGGTCACAGCAAGTTCTGGTTTTGGCTTTGGCTTTCAGGCTGTCTGTGTGACCATCAGATGGTCCAGGGCAAGAAAATAGCACTTAGACTCATGAGAGTTCCCCCATGGCCTGAGGAGAAATCACAAGAACCTCAACAGGCAATGAAATGCATGTGAGAAAAACAGTTTGGCTTGGAGGTAACCCAATGGTGTTCACTTGGATTAATGACCTGAAAAGCAGCCATAGCTTTGGAGCCAAAGGTTGGACATTGAGTAAATAATGTATTGTTATATAGAGATATCTACATATATCTAAATATGTATCTCACATACACATGAACACAAACATGTATACACCCTTTAACAACTATAGTTGCTATGGTGATTACTTGAAAACTAAGTAAATACATCAATATCAAAGAATAAATGTTATAATAATGATTTAATCAATTACAGATTCAATTGTGAATGACAATTTTATGGAAAGCGTTCAAAAGGTTATCCCTGAGCAGCAATGTACTGCTCGCATTGTCGAAACATAGAGTTGCAAACCTCACTCAAAGTTTCTCTTGTAATTTTGCAACACTTTTCTATAATTGTAACCTTCTATAATTGTAACCCCATTGCTGGTGTATAGATTTGGGGAGATGGGGGATGGTTAAAAACCCATCAGAATTATCAGCTGTTAAATGTATATACATATGGGGAAACATTGTTTATATATATATATCTGAGAAATACTGTGGTATCTGTGTGTATGTTTGTGTGTATGGATGTGTGTGTCTGTATATATGTGTGCACACATATGCCACAAGATTTCTCAGAATCTTCCCTATATAACCATATATATGTTAGGAATTTTTAAAATAACCAGATATTTCATAGAAATAAAGTTGGAAGAGACCACATGGGCCATCCAGTCTGACCCCTGATCATGCAGGAAAAGAACAATCAAAGCAGCCCTGACAGATGGCCATCCAGCCTCTGTTTAAAAACTTCCAAGGAGCTTCCAAGGCATGAGGCCTCTCTACTTAACAGAGACATAAAAGGTAGTCTTAAAGTCTCCTTTACCAAAGGTGGATAACTTTGGGTTGCTATGAGTTTTTGGGGCTGTATGGCCATGTTCCAGAACATTCACAGCAACCCAGTGATTCTGGCCATGAAAGCTTTCAACAATACATTGGGTAATTTTCCTTTGTTGGTCTACTCTTTCTCTCAATACTTACTACCTGAAGCAATAAAAATAAGCTTTTACCTTCTTTCGAATCTTACCAGAGCATGAATCCTGCATCTTTGCCCTGATGTTTCCTCCCATAAACTCATACATAGCCCTGGCTATGCGGCACTTGACTCTGCTATAGAGGCCAGATACTCATATTCACAAATCCATGCAAAGTCCTGCAACACCGCCATTGTGCTCCAAGAGGAAAAAAAAACAAATCCATGCTCCCTTTGATGCTTTCGTTTGGCTAAGCAAACTGGAGCTTTACTTTAGGAACTCATCAGTGCAACTGCATGATAATTTTTGGATGAAGAATACCATAGAAATATCTGAAGGATCTAGAAAAAAAATCTGGAAAGACTATATTTTGTCAGATGTGGGTAGGTGATATCATGGATCTTAGTGTACAAATCTCTGCATCCAGGTAATTGCTTTGAATGCATATTTGGACAAATGAAATCATAATGTACAGCAGGGATTTCTACAATTTTCCATTAGATTGTATTCATCAGCTCTGCCTACTCAGGGCCTCACATATCTCTGACTGACTGACTGACTGACTGACAGCGGTTGTGGTGGTTCATTACTATCTGGAAGAGGCCATAAAATGTAATGGTTTATTCCTAAATACTCCAGAACCTGACTGATAAAACATGCAAACACTCTTGTAGCAAAAAGTTTCTCACAAAGACACGAAAGGTATAATGACGCCTCCCTCAGACGTTGGCTTCCCTGAGGTAGAAAGTGCCCTACAAATGGTCACAATGATGGAGGAAGGAGCAGAGAAGAACCACCATTTGTTGAAGAAATTCAATTATCTAGCCAGGAAATCCAGAGACTTGAACTAAAACAAAAGAGATGGTTTCATATGCATATCTTTCTTTTAATGAATGTCTAATTTTATTAAATTTTGAATGGAGTTTCTGGAAAGGAACTTGGATGAGGAAAAGAAGGCAAGATTAGCATACTCCAGTGTGCCAGAGAAATAGGGAGCAATGAGAAGAACAGGATACTCTGTCGAATGGTGAGGTCCTGCCTCAGGTGAGTTGCAGGAATCCCTACCCATTTCTCTTTTGCCTCCTTCTGCTATGACAGGCTTTCCCTCAATATGGTCTGCCTTCCTTCAAGCAAGATGGTAAAGTCCCCCTTCTTTTTCCTCACATTACATGAAAGCTAAGATTGTGGGAATCCTATACAAGGTACCAGAGTTGAACCAGAAGAGACATTTGGGAAGCCTTTCTCCCCAAAGTGCTCTTCCTACCCATTCCCAGGGTCATTTTCTATTCTAGCAAATATAATTGTAATTGCTTATGACTAGGTGGTGGAGAAGGACAGCTTACCAAAGAGTTTTCCATGTCCAGTCTGGTTGCTTATCTTTTCAGTTGGCTCAGTTCAGTTAGGTTCTTTTTTGGGGAAAGATTAGATTTGTTCCTTAGGTTTCCCCTCTTACCTTCCAAAGGTAATACTGCTCTGTCATTTGATCTGTGATGGCTATTCCGCACATGTGAGGCCACCAGTTAGCCATCAAGTCATTAATAGACATGTGTGAGCTCATCCTGAAGCAATAAAAATAAGCTTTTACCTTCTTTCGAATCTTACCAGAGCATGAATCCTGCATCTTTGCCAAAATATATAACAAAATAGCCGAGAACAATAGAGATGGCATCATGATTCTTGTCATCCTGTCTCTGAAGCAGGACTGGGGGAATTTTTAGAAAAGAAGAAGGAAAGAAAACTTTAGAAGCCATCCAAGGTTCATTATACTCAATCCCTTGGCAAAAACCTAAGGATTCCTTGGAACAACTTCAAACACCACAATGTATAATACAATACTTTCCTTAAGTTGCTAATGTGTGTACAAGAGCCAGTTATATGAAGCAAACTGGAAGATCCAAAAACTTACTTGTGATTTTGTGATATTTGAGTTGGTCCACAGAACCAAAATATTCAGACAAATGTCCGACACTTGGCACTGGGCAGGTGCTAGAGAGAAAACCTTACACTTTTTGGCAGTTCTGTCATCTCAACAAGGGCCTTAAATGGATAAAATGATTATGTAGGAGACAATGATACAGAGATAGAGCAATGCACATAATTAATGTAAAACCACAGTAGGGGGACCACAGATACTTCTCTACCCCCGTCTCTTTCCATCCCACCCTCCAACCCCCTGACATCAGAATGCTGTATACTTTCTGTACTTGTGAAGATCCCTGACACTTTTATTTAAAAGATCCCATTCCATTACTGAGTCCATAAACAAGAATGAGACAGCTATTATGTAGTTACGATTCAACTCACCACCCTAATGAATAATTCTATGACTGTGCAAATATTTGTTTTGAAATAAAATGTTTGGATCCATTGTTTTGCCTGCTTGAGATGCTCATAGACCTAAACCTTCAAAACATCCACAGTATGGAACAGGGAGTGTTCCAATGGCCTGAACATTATGAAAACGTTTCCAGAGTCTGCACGGCTCATCGGCTTAGGGTGGGTGGGGGTTTATGTTCAAGTTTTAGCCATTTCTTCTTTTTAAATTTTCAAAGTCACATGTAGGGAATATAACACTTGAAAGTATACACTTTGGGTGCACCACAAGTCCTGTAAAGGATAGTTGGTTTGTCTGTTGGTTGAATGATCAGATTAACTCAAATGGAACTTGGGATAGAGAGCTCACAATACTCAATGACACTGTGTTCAGACATGCATGGACTGCTTCACAGACACTTGTAGGTTTTTCTAGTCTATGATCCTCATACTTCAATCCAACCTGACTCTGGCTTCAGAAGTGAGTCTGTTCTTGCACCAACCCAACCCATCCATTTCCCATTCCCATAACAGAAGGGTCAAAAAGGCTCTTGATCTGACTTGATGGGGGCTGCAGCTTTCAGTTGAAGATGCAAGAAGAGATGAGGGGATAGCTACACAGCCCTTTCAAATGCTGGTCTGAAGGTCTCCATTTAGCAATGTCCTTTGTGTTTCTGTTGCCTCATTGAGCCTGGACTTATCCTGCTTGCTGTCACTCCTGTCTGCTTCATCCATGCCACTGACTTTCACCAGACAAAGGACATTCTGGAAGCTTTTCTTGAAGTTGTCGGACAAGAAGGCATACAAAATGGGGTTGGCGCAGCTGTTGGCATAGGTGAGAACCACAACAAAATCAAACATGCCCTTGAGGACTGGTGTTGGCACAATCAAAACAGAGACTGAGGAGACATTAAAGATGTAGAAAGGCAGCCAGCAAAAGATGAAAACAGCAACCACAATGGAAACCATCCTGGTGACCTTCTTCTCTGATTTCTTCCTCTTGGAGGAGCTCACCCTGATCCCAGAGGATTTGACCTTGATAATGATGAACAGATAACAAAGGCAGATGATGGTGAGGGGCACCAAGAAGCCCAGAATAAAGGCATAGATGATGAAGCCAGCAGCATACCAAGATTCATCTGGCCAGATCATGGTACAGCTACTTCTCCCATGGTTCTTGCTCACCCCAGCATATATCATGATGGGCAGTATGACGAGAAGGGAGATTCCCCAAACAGCTACATTGACCATCTTTGCTGTTCTTGGTCGCCTCCACTTGGCTGATTTTATGGGGTGTACAACAGCAAGGTATCTGTCCACACTCATAACTGTGAGGCAGAAGATGCTGGTGAACTGGTTGATCCCATCCACAGTCATGACAACTCGGCAAATAGCTTTCCCAAAGGGCCAGTGAACCAAAGCCACCTGCATAGCCAGGAAAGGCAATCCCAACATGAATAGTTCATCAGCTATGGCCAAGTTGAGTATATAGATGTTAGTGATGGTTTTCATCTTGGCATAGCGGAGAATAACATAGATGACCAAAGTGTTGCCACACAGGCCCACAATGCACACCACAAAGTAGATGAAGGTAAGGATGGCATTGCTAGTCAAGTCAAAGTGAGGATTTGTGGTATTGCCAGAGGCATTAGTGACAGAAGTCTCTGGGGAAAAGGTGTCAAATTGAGATGCGTAGGGAGTCCAGAAGGCCGTGGTGTTGGGCAGCTCATTCTCCGGGTCCATGATGCAACGGCTTGCCACTGGAAATGCTACCCTTCAGGCAAGGAAATCTCTCATGCTGGTTGATCTGAGTGTGGTTCAAGATGAAATACACAGATCTAGAATCCAAGCACAGAATAAAGGAATAAAGGCTGTTATGTTAGCTTAATTTGGCTCACCACATCTACCCACCTTCCTATAATCAACAATTAAGAGGAAACATTTCTGTAATTTCCTTTGGACAGAATTGTCACTCTGCACAGAATGGTAACAGCCCATCTCTTCTGGTATGTGTTGATTCAAGGAAAGTTTCATGATCAGAAGAAATGTTATTAATGGGATGACATTTTCTTAGGTCACTGGTTCCCAAACTTTGATCCTCCTGGTGTTTTGGACTTCAGCTTCCAAAATCACCATGACGTTTAGCCAAAACCAGGATTTCTAGGAGTTGAAGTCCATAACATCTTGAGGACCAAAGTTCTGGGATCCACTGTCTTATATTAATAACTATTGCTTTGATGGGAAACCCAGAAACTAATAATTCTACTCTGTGTCTGCTGAGATACTTTCAAAAGCAAATCAAGAGCACCAGGGAAATAATGTCAGCATTGAGCTGCTGTTGGAGGCAACTATATGATGGAATCTACCCCCATCTGCTGCACATTTTTTTTAATATTTCTTTTAGATACTAGAGTGCATCATAGGCGAACCCTAGTATCATTGAAGGAAAGGTTGATAGAACCAAACGTCCCAATTCCCTAATTTCCCTGGAGCTCTTCTCTCCCTTGTGCTGCCTCTCATGCTACTTCTGGAGGTCCAGCAGTCTCTCTCAGAGAACAGGGCTCCAAAGAAAAGAAATGGCAAAAATCATTTTTCTACACCCATTTTTTTTAGCATAAGCAGCAACAGGGTGTGACTACAGAGAAGAAAATGAGAACTGGTCTTGCTGTTGTTGTGTGCCTTCAAGTTGTTTCTGAGCTATGACCCTAAGGTGAACCTATCATGGGTTTTTGTTTTTTTTTTTTAAACTGAGGGGTATGTCTCACCCAGATGTTACCCAGTGGGTTCTCATAGCCAAGCACAGAATTGAACCCTAGTCTCCACAATTGTAGTTCAATGCTCAAACCACTACACCATGCTGGCTCTCTAATGAGGGCATTCTTTACCCTTGAGAATTATGTCCCCTTCAAAAAAAAATCCCTTCCTTCCCTAAATTTCTAGCATTGCTGAAATTTTAGAGCTTTAGCCGAACATTTAAACATAGTTAGGTTTTCAAAGAAAAGGAACAGTCAAATTACAAGAGAATGTAAGCATACCAAATATAAAAGTTCTAGAATAGAGACAAATGATGACAGAAATTAGGGAAGTGAAGATACGTTTCATTAAGGAGGAAGCAGAATTTTTATGGGGTGGTGGTGGGGAATTGTCCACATTTTGCCCTGTTGAAGCTACATCTTGGAACAGGACTGTTATAACTGTTTATCTTGACACCAACCCAGCATACTTTGCCCTATTAATCCTATAGGGTCAGCTGGTACAGACTTAAAAGTAATGAGTTACTTGCAATACTGTTACCCATAACTTTCCAGACTCTGGTGACTATATGGTGGTGGTGATGATCATTCCCATTATTATTCTTATTCATCATCCTCATCATCGCATTTATAGTCAGCTCTTAGTACAGGGATCTCAGCACTGAACACATAAGATTATCTCATTTGAGTTGCTGTGAGTCTTCTGGTCTGAATGGCCATGTTCCAGAAGCATTCTCTTATGGCATTTGGCCTACATCTATGGGAGGCATCCTCAGAGATTGTGAGGTCTGTTGGAAACTAGACAAGTGAGGTTTATATATCTGTGGAATAGTGTCCAGGGTGGGATAAAGAACTCTTGTCTGCTTGAGGCAAGTGTGAATGTGGTAACTGACCACTTTGTTTAGCCTTTAATGGCCTTGTAGCTTCAAAGCCTGGCTGGTTGCTGCCTGGGGATCCTTTGTTGAGAGGTGTTAGCTGGCCCTGATTGATTCATGTCTGGAATGCCCCTGTTTTTTTAGTGTTGTTCTTTATTTACTGTCCTCATTTTAGAGTTTTTAAATACTGGTAGATTTTGTTTGTTTTCATGGTTTTCTCCTTTTTGTTGACATTGTCCACATGCTTGTGGATTTCAATGGCTTCTCTGTGTAGTCTGATATGGTAGTTGTTAGAGAGGTCCACCAACCACAAATCAAGGAACATGAAAAGCACTGCAGACTAATTCAGCCTGAGATGTCAGCCTTAGCAGAGCACTTGATGAACCAACCTGGACACAGCATATTATTTGAGAACATAGAAATTCTGGACCAGCAACCAACCAGGCTTTGAAGCTGCAAAGCCATTAAATGCTAATCAAGGTGACCAATTGCAACATTCACACTTGCCTCAAGCAGACAAGAGTTCTTTCTCCTACCCTGGACATCATTCCACAGATATATAAACCCCACGTGCCTAGTTTCCAACAGACCTCACAACCTCTGAGGATGCCTGCCATAGATGTGGGCAAAATATCAGGAGAGAATGCTCTTGGAACATGGCAATACAGCCTGGAAAACTCACAGCAACCCAGTGATTCCGGCCATGAAAACCTTTGACAACACATTATCTCATTAGTTTCTTTGTTTCATCATAATCCTTTGAGGTAAATTAAGCTGGCAGGTTTGCTGAGATCTGAATCCCAAAATTCATGACATATAGCCAAAACTTATGTTGTGGCAGTTTTCATACAATATTCTGAGAGCATAACCATGTGACTGTTCATGCTAACAAATGGTGGACAACGTATCTTTATTCCCTGTATCTCTTTACATGGCACCCTATAGGTCAGTAGTTCCCAATGTTCAACTCTCAGAAGTCCCAGCCAGCACGTCCAAATTGCGAAAGATTTTGAGAACAGAAGGTCAAAATATATGAACTAGTTTACAAGCCTTTAGATTCAAAATGATGTTGAACCTCATACTCGTCCATATGTAGAAACGAAATTTGGGGAAGTAGAGAATATATAGGGAAGATTCACCTTTGCCAATCCATCATTAACCCTAAAACTTAAACTTAAGGCTCACACCTGTTACTTGCCCCTTTGCCATCAACTTTCCTTTTCTCAGATGTGAAAATCAGAATATACATGTTTTTGTTTATTTTTTTCAAAATCATTTAATATGCTTCATATCCCATTACACCTTAAATGGATGCAATGGACAATTAGTTGGATTAGGTGATTATTACCTAATAATAATAGCTATTATAGAACATCGACTAAGGCTGTAATCTTCTACCTATTTGCAAATGCTATCCACATCTTAGGCTAGGCAGTGCAAGCTCACATCTTTGCATCCTTATTTTGAAGAGGAAAGCACTGCTCTCTAGTTCAAAACACTAAATATTTCAAGTTCAGAACAGAATCAGATCAGGTAAAACATCACTTTTCTTCCTTTTTATTAGGTTTTTATGACCACTGGGCTCCCAACAAAGTCAGATGGATGTCTTTTATGTGTGCTTAACTCTGTGCTGCAGAATGCATCACATGAAACTCCCAGGCTTTAACTCTTTTCCTGCTTGATGTCAGTTGAACATTGACGGTGAAATCTTTGTTCCACCGCCAATGTAAATACAATTGGGCTTCACCATGCCATCATGCTATGCCATGAACTGGACAAAACTACACCCAGAGAATTGCATCTGAAACCACACAGTAAAAAGCAGAGAGGCAACCAGCAAATCAATAGGATAGCAAATTGAGTGTGTGTGTGTGTGTCTATCTATCTAGGGATGAGGCTGGGCTTTAGCACAGCTGGTTAATCATCAGCAACAATAGATCTTTCCCAACTGAAAGGTTGGGTATTTCGAGCCCAGGTCGAGGTGAGCACCCAACCTTCAGCCTAGCTTACTGTTCACCTAAGCAGTTTGAAAACAGCTGTGAGTAGAGAAATTAGGCATCACTTAAGTGGGGAAGTGTTTTACAGAACCATAAAAAGTCGGCAACCAAAGAGGGGGAGGACATTCTGTGATCAAAAGGCTCATTGTCATAGAGGATGGAGCGACAGCACCCCCCTGTGGTCGGAATTGAGCATAACCTCCAGGATGCTGAAGTTGGGAAATGCCAACACATACCTCTATTTGTCTGTCTGCCCTATATATCTAACATATATATGATATATATTTGCCATGTATATGTTCTGTGATCTGCCCTGAGTCCTATTTGTGGGGCAGAATATAAATGCTGTGTGTGTACACACACACACACATATACACACATACATATACATACACACACAGCATGCGCACATATATATATATATATATATATATATATATATATATATATCCCTTTGCTAAACAGCATTCCTAACACATTGGTGGTTTCTCTAACCTGCCAAATCTCACACAGCAGCCTTCCTAAAACTGGCTGTTCCATCTAAGCATCTTTTTACTTCCATATGTTGACTCTGGATAAACTGTTATTGGCTGATGGCTCAAACAGAGCAGAACGGGCTGTTTTCTCTCTGGCAGTCACGATCTTCTCGATGTGGCCTAGAAGCATCTCATTTTTAATCTCTCCTTGCTTCGAAGAATCACATCAAACCAAACTTTAAAGAGAAAAATGAAACAGAAGTGGAAGGAGGGAGTCACATGGCGTGCTGTCGGAGATTCTGGCTAAAGAACTTGGAAAGGGGGCCAATGAAATAGCTGGGATGCAGGAAGTGAATATATTTGTTGTGTTACAATTGCTGCATCTTTTAATGTTATATTTACACCCAACATTTCCTCTCTGGAATCTAGAGGTGGCACATTTAATTTTGTACCCCACATCTGCCATATTATCTTCACAAGAGTCTTGTTAGTTGGACCAAGCTGAGAAATAAATAGCAAGGCTGTCCATAGATGCTTATCATAAGGTAGCTCAACTTCCCACTTTTTAAGAGGTTGCTGCTACCACCAGCTAGGATCATCACACTCATTTTGTAAAACCAGTGTGATCCAATGCAGAGCTTGGGGATATGCTGCCAACCCAGCTGGCTTTGGAAGCCACTTGGTCGCAGCTCCATTACTTTTTCCAAAGCAGCCCACGTTCTCCTTTGCCATGCTTTCGAGGAATCGAGAATCTGGTAAAACACTCTGTACATGGGAAAATACTTTAGGGATTACAACACTCACAAAGAAACCTTCTGCTGCTGGGTATGAGCAAAGGAACAATAGCATCATACTAGATAATGAATCCACTTTAAATCCGGTGGGTTCCTCCTGCAGAATTCTGGGGTTGGTAGTTTAGGGAGGAGCCTTTAACAGCCTCACTAAACTACAAACCCCAGAATTCTGCAGGAGGCAGAAACTGGATTTAAAGTGGATTCATTCTCTAGTGTGACAAAGTAATATGTTTGCTCCTGCTTTAGGGCAAACCTGCCTCAAATGGTTCCCTCCGCATCACCTTTGTGTGTTTGCCTAAATGGCAGCTGAGCATGATGGGGACTGTTGTTCAAGACCTAGGGAAACCCATCAATAAGAAGGAACTGACTTGAGAGGGCTCCCAATTGTTCAGAGACATAATCACAGCACAGCAAGTGACTGCTAAAGGATCCCAAACTGCAAGAGATGGCAAGGAGGAAAAGGAGGGAGCCAGACCTATAGTGGCTTCTTTCCATAACCCTTCATGGAGGGATAGTGGATGGAAGCTGATTCCCTGGCTCCTTGGTTTTGCTCTCTCTCTCTCTTTCCACAGTGAAAAAGGTGGCCCTGGTTTGGGAAGCCATTGAAGTTCAGCTATGTTGGAGGAGGGGAAAAAACAAGTCTATTTACCCTCATCTTACACAGCCGGTTTTTAAAAGGCATCTTTTGTGGAGTGGGTAACCTCTGGCTACAACTAGGAAACACCCCAAGTGGCAGAGATGAAGGGAGGGAAGTGGGGAGAGGGGTTTGTCGTCCATCTCTCTTTTGGAGGGAGAACAAACCAGGGCAATGGGGAGAAAGTGCCTCACAGAGCCACTCTTGGGCAACGTGGCTCTGTACGATCTGGAGGCAATGGGTGTATTGACACCTGGAGATTATGAATCCCTATGAGGAGCATCTTAAAGGTATGTTTAGCTTGCAGAAGAGAAGACTGAGGAGGCATGATTGTTGCTATATGCAAAGCCAACTTGAGTCCCCTTTGGGGTAGAGAAAGGCAGGATACAAATAGGGTCAATAAATAAATAAATAGCCAGATATTAATATGTAAAAGGGTGTCATTAGGAAGAAGGAGCAGGCTTGTTTGTTGCTGCCCTTGAAACTAGTCCACCACACTGGAGAATGATCCACTTTAAATCAGTTGCTGCCTCCTGCAGAATTCTGGGGCTTGTAGTTTAGTGAGGCCGTTAAAGGCAACAGGAAGCAGTAGCCAGATTTAAAGTGGATTCATTCTCTAGTGTGATGAGGTCCTAGGACTTGGAGCAATGGGTTCAAAGGACAGGAAAGGAGATCCCACCTGAACATGAGGAAGAACTTCCTGACTGTGAGAGCTATTCAGTAGTGGAACTCTGCCTGGAAGTGTGGTGGAAGCTCCTTCCTTTGAGGCTTTTAAACAGAACCTGGATGGCCATCTGTCAGGGGAGCTTTGATTGTGTGTTTTGGACATGGCAGGGGGTTGGACTAGATGGCTCATGTGGTCCCTTCCAACTCTATGATTCTGTAGTTCACTGCCAAGGCTCAATGCTATGGAATCATTGGGGGTGGAGGAGGGGGCTTTTCACAAGCTTTTATGTCTCAAAATGCTGGTGCCTCACCAAATCACAAGATTAAACCTTTGTGCCGGCAGGACTCAAGACCGACAGGTTGGAGGTTCGAATTCGGGGAGAGTGTGGATGAGCTCCCTCTGTCAGCGCCAGCTCCCTAAGCCGGGACATGAGAGAAGCCTCTGACAAGGATGGTAAAAAAAAAAATAATCAAACATCCGGGCGTCCCCTGGGCAACGTCCTTGCAGACGGCCAATTCTCTCACACCAGAAGCGACTTGCAGTTTTTCAAGTCGCTCCTGGCAAGGGAAAAATACATCCAAACCACCACTCCCAGGGTTGTTGTAGGATTTTCGGGTTATATGGCCATATTCTAGAAGCATTCTCTCCGGACGTTTCGCCTGCATCTATGGCAGGCATCCTCAGAGGTTGTGAGGTCACAACCTATGAGGATGCCTAGGCGAAACGTCAGGAGAGAATGCTTCTAGTCCTAGAACATGGCCATATAGCCCAAAAAAACCTACAACAACCCAGTGATTCCGTCCATGCAAGCCTTCGGCAATACACCACCCCCGGGATTAATCAGCCCTGTGCGGCCGTTAATGTGTTTCCAAGCCGCATTCCCTCTCCAGTGTAGATGCGGCTTGAGAAGGAGGCAGCCCTGCTCCCCAAGGAAGAGCTCCCCGCGCCCTGGACCCGACCTCCGACTTGCTGGAGAGAAAGAAAGTGTCCCCGGGCGGCACGAAGCCTCTCCCTCCCTCCGCGGGACTGGCGCCCAAGGCTGGATGGAGCCGGGAAGGAAGGGAAGGAGAGGCAACCCCCCGAGGGGCAGGCGAGCAGCAGAAGCCTTGCCCAAGCCAGGCTCGTCCTTCGGGCCAGGCACTCAATCTATCTCCGCTGCGGAGAGGACGGGTCCTCAACCACTGAGGCTCGAGGCTACGGAATCCAGGGAGCTGTAGTTTCACAAAGTCTTCCATTCCGAACGACAACTCCCGGGATCCCAGAGCACGGAGCCGCCCGCGGCAATTCAAACGGCGACAGGACTGAAGACCGACAGATCGGATGTTCGAATCCGGGGACAGCACGGAGGAGCTCCCCCTGTCAGCTCCAGCTCATGAGAGAAGCCTCCCACAAGGATGGTAAAACATCCCAACATCTTGGCGTCTCCTGGGCAACCTCCTTGCAGACGGCCAATTCTCTCACACCAGAAGCGACTTGCAGTTTCTCAAGTCGCTCCTGACACGGGGGAAAAAAAATCCCGCGGGGTTTAGAAGCGCCCCGGCTCCATCTCAAGCGGAGTGGTCCTCCCTCGCCATGAGGCGCCCTCCTTCCTTCCTTCCTTCCTTCCTTCCCTCCCCTCCCCTCTCCAGATGGGGTTGGGATCTCACTCACAGTCTGGCCGGTGCCTCCTCTTTGCTGGGCTCCTGTCGGAAGCGGCGGCGGAGAAGCCTTGGCGCAGGAGACTTCTCCCTCTTTCTCTCTCTCTCTCTCGCTCTCTTTCTCTGGGAAGCGCAGAGACAAGGAAAAGAGAGAGAGAGAGAGAGGAAGAGAGAGAGAGAGGCAGCCGGGAGGGGCTTCGGAGGAGGGTCCCCGCGAGGGGGGCGGGAGGGGGGCGGCGAAGTGGCAGCGCCTGGGTGGCACCCAAAGGCAAGCAGGCAGGCGGGCGGGAGGCAGGAGAGGCAACCCACGCTCGGGCTCTTCCCTGAGCCACGCCCCCGCCCTTGCACCCTCTCTTCCTTTCTTTCTCTCCCCCCAACCAAGAGGCTCCCCTCCTCCTCGGAGAGCAAACGGGGGACCCCAGGAGCACGCAGGGAAGGGCGTGGAAGCCGAGCAGAGGGGCGCCAAAGGCCAAAGCAAGGTGCCAAGGAAGGAGGAAAACCCTACGGCTCGGTCTCCCTCCAAAAGCCAACCCAAACACCTTCGAGGGCGCATTGTCGCCTGGGAAAAGGAGGGCTCTCGGAAAAGGAGGACCAAACGCCATCCTACGGAGAGAAAGGCCATGGGAGCTCGGCTTTGGGGCACTTCTTGGCACAGGATCCGGGCTCTCATGCAGATGGATCCCACAAACTAGCAGAAGGATGCCGCCAACTGAAATGGCCCTTTGAGTCTGGAGCCCCCCATGGCACAATGGGCTGACCCAGGCATGGGCAAACTTGGGCCCTCCAGGTGTTTTGGACTCCCAACTCCCACAATTCCTAACAGGCACAAGGGTTTAACCCAGGCATGGGCAAACTTGGTCCCTCCTGGTGTTTTGGACTCCAACTCCCACAATTCCTAACAGCCTACCGGCTGTTAGGAATTGTGGGAGTTGGAGTCCAAAACACCAGGAGGGACCAAGTTTGCCCATGCCTGGGTTAAACCCTTGTGCTGGCAGGACTACTCGACAGGTCAGCGCTTTGAATCCAGGGAGAGCGGGTTGAGCTCCCCTCTGTCAGCTCCAGCTCCCCATGTGGCAGTGGTTCTCAACCTGTGGGTCCACAGGTGTTTTGACCTACAATTCCCAGAAATCCCAGCTGTTAGGATTTCTGGGAGTTGAAGGCCAAAACACCTGGGGACCCACAGGTTGAGAACCACTGCCATGTGGGGACATGAGAGAAGCCTCCCACAAGGATGGTAAAACATCTAAACATCTGGGCATCCCCTGGACAACATCCTTGCAGGCGGCCAATTCTCTCACACTAGAAGTGACTTACAGTCTCTCAAGTCTCTCCTAGCATTAAAAAAAAAAAAAAACGCCGAGTCTGCATCACAAAATAAAGAGGCACAGACCATTGAAAGGACCACTTTCAAGTTTCACTTCAAAGCACCTCAAATATTTCTATAGAGCAGTGTAGTTTTATTTCATCATTTTCTATTGTTATTTTTGCTAAAGTCACAGGTTAAACCATTGAGCTGCTGAATTTGCTGACCAAAAGGTTAGTGGTTCGAATCCGGGGAATGGGGTGATCTCCTGCTGTTAACCCAGCTTCTGCTAACTTAACAATTTAGATAAAGGTAAAGGTTTTCCCCTGACATTAAGTCCAGTTGTGTCCGACTCTGGTGTTTGGTGCTCATCTCCATTTCTAAGCCAAAGAGCTGGCGTTGTCCCACCGTATGGAGCACCGTTACCTTCCTGCTGGAGAAGTAGCTATCAATCTATCCACATTTGCTTGTTGTTGAACTGGTAGGTTGGCAGAAGCTGGGGACCTCACGCCATTCCCTGGAATTGAACCAGCAACCTGGCAGTTTGAAAACATGCAAATGTGAGTAGATCCATAGGTACCGCTTCTGTGGAAAGGTAACAGTGCTCCATGCAGTCCTTGGAAGAATCTTTGGACAATGCTGGCTCTTTGGCTTAGAAATGGAGATGAGCACCAAACCCCAGAGAAGGACACGACTAGCCTTAATGTCAAGGGGAAACCTTTACCTTTACCTAAACAATACACTCTGCCCCCTGTAGCCATGGATCCCATCATCCACTGCATGGCAATATTCTCCCCACAGCATTCCCCCAAAGGAAGCCTTGCTTTTGCCATTCTGTGTCAGGGACACTGCTTTACTACACTCTTGTCTAGAATGGCTTTTGATATCCAGGAAGGAGAGTGGGTGGGCCTTGGAACCAAATCCCAGCACATACTAATGGCTCTTTCTTTATACATACATGATCCCTCCCCAAAGGAATAAGAATGATTTTTCAAAATGGAACATATATGCAATTACAGTTTCCCTCCTTCCAAACAGGCTCCTTGTGATCAAATACAGGTAGACCCCAGGTTATGAACAATATAGATTCTGAAGGTTTATTCTTAAATGTAATTTGTATGTAAGTTGAAACAGGTACATTTTAAAAGTGCAGATTCAGCATGTACACACACACACACACACACATACACACATGTATATAAGCTTTGGTTATATATATAACTGGGATATTGGTTCCTTCCAGGATTTAGACCCCACCCCAAACCCTGGGCTTTCCTTGGGGTGGGCGCAGGCATGTAGCCGGGGGGGGGGGGGGGCTTGAGGGGCTTCAGCCCCCCCCCCCCCCCAATTCTCATGGTGGTTCGCAAAAAGGCCTTACTGGTGCATTATTTAAACTGTTATGTTTATTCATATCATGATCTGATCACCATACTAAATATATCCCATATGCATGGGGGTATTGGGGTAACGATACAAAAGGTTTGCTAGGGTAGACCCTCTTTCACTCAGACTCAGCCCCCCCCCCGAAACTCAGCCCCCCCAAAACCCCCCTGAAAAAAATTCAGCCCCCCCTGAAACGAAATCCTGGCTACGGGCCTGGGTGGGCGGGTGGCTTCATGCCCACCCAGGTCAACCAGAGATTGACCCAGTAAGGCATACAACCACCCCCAATTCCTCCCCCCCCCCAAAAAAAAATTACATGAGAGGTTCGGCTGCATCTCAGGCCCCTCTGTGGAAAGCTCCTAGTGCATCAAACTGACACATGAGGGTGGGGAGGGAACTCCTTCCCCTCTCAACCTTACCTAATTGAATCTCACGTTACAACATGTCTGTTTCAATTTTTAATAGAAATGGGAACCCTTGTTAGATTCTTAAACTATATGGTATCTCGAGACCTTTTCTGCTGTCAGCCTGGTGGATCATACTAACACATTTTCCCTCCACTGTCTGCTTCCCTTTTGACTTGTCTTGCGTAATAGAAGTTAATTATGAAATTGCTGAGCTGGAACCAACACAACATTGCCCGTGAGTAAGGGAGTTGCTTGATTGTCCAAATGAAACAAATGTTCAATGCAGGGCTACTTGTTTGACCTAAATAGGGAGGAAAGACGTTTTTAGTATTGGGCAGACCAAATACATTAAACAACGGTGTCAGGTACAGTATTCAGATGCTTTTTTCCTCCAACATTCAGAAGCCTACTGATGGAATAAACAATATGTAGGATTCAGAAAAGTTTTCAGTAGCCATCTAAAAATGGGGGAGAAAAAGAGTTCTGTGCTCTCTTTAAATGTTTATGATAGATGCATTTCCTGATCATCAGCTCACTCTTGAGTAATTTGCAATAATACTAGCCCATCTCTATTTTTATGATGAGCTAGGAAAAAAGATGGGGCATGTAAGGGAATGACTTGACAGTGTGAATTTCATGAAACATTCAACGCTCCAGTTAATGTTCGACTTTTAAAGTATCAGGGTCTATTGCAGTCTGTTTCCTGTATCTATGGATTCCACCATCCATGTTTTGAAAATATTCCCCCTAACCCCCCCCCCCAAAAAACCCTTACTTTTGCTGTAATATATAATGGACACTGTATATCATAGGACATGAGCACATATGGATTTCAGATACAGGTATTCTTATGTGTTTTTAAGGGGGAAATTCAGAACACACCTTGCTTTTACCATTAAATATAAGGAACACTATTTTATATCAAGGTGTATCATGGGACTTTAGTATTCATGGATTTTGGTAAACCAGAGAAGGGGGATGATGACACTGAAACCAAACCCCAGCATATACAGTGCTCCCTTGCTACTTTGCAGTTTGCTTTTAGTGGACTCGCTGTTTCACGGGTTTTTGAAAATATTAATAAAAACATTAAATATTAAATATTTACATCCAGTGGAGGCCAGGGAGGCCAGGGACCCTGGAAGTGCAATGGCCTGAGGCACGGCAGGGAAGGCCTGCCTCCCTGGCCTGCTGCTGCCTGTGTGGCTCCGGAGGCTCTGTGGAGGCCAGGGAGGCAGGCAGGTGCCCTTAGGATGGGCCGGGAGGTGGGTAAGGAAGCACAGGTAAGAAAATAATATAAAAATAATGTATAAATATTAAAAAAAAATTATGGCATCCCTACTTTGTGGATTTTCACTTATCGCAGGTGATCCTGGAACGGAACCCCCGCGATAAGTGAGGGAAGCTCGTACCAAGCACCCTCTATAGCACTATACAGTGGGAATGATGCCTGCCAAGTTGGTTTGGCTATTAGAGTGCTCATTTTGGGATATTCTTGCTATCTAGTGCTGAAGGGAGAAAGCCAAGCCTTGAAAAATTACTTTTTGGATGATGTACCAGAATGCCCCAGCCAGCATAGCCGTTAAATATGCTGGTTAGGTAATTCTGAATGTTGTAGTCTAAAAAGTAACGAAGTTCTGAAAATATGTACACACTGAAATCTGTGTTAACTGAGAAAGCTTCAACATTGTGAGATGTAAATGCACAGTACATCAACTAATCCACAAAGCTCTTGTAGTACATATGGGTTTCAGACCTAGGCATGTGTTATGGATTTTTCTGTCTACAAATACTTGGGAAGAGGAGCTGTGCACCCTCTCAGCTGACCTTTTGAAATAGTACCAAAATTGAGTAATGTAAAGAAAGGTAAAGGTTTCCCTTGGCATTAAGTCTAGTTGTGTCCAACTCTGGGGGTGGTGCTCATCTCCATTTCTAAGCCAAAGAGCCAGCATTCTCCATAGATATCTCCTAGATCATGGGGCTGGCAAGACTGCATGGAGCACCCTAACCTTCCCACAGAAGGTGTACCCATTGATCTATTCACATTTGAATGTTTTTGAACTGCTAGGTTGGCAGAAGCTGGGGCTGACAGCGGAAGTTCACCCTGCTCCCCGCATTCAAACCACGAGTAATATACATCAATTCCTACATTTTTTGGATGGAGAAAGCCTTAAACTTGCAGGCAGAGCATGTACTATACATTTAGAACATAATGTTTCTGAACCATTCATTCAAACCTCTTCTGCATGTTTATTTTTAAAAAAATACATGTGGGCAATTTCCACATGATTCTTCAGCCCACAAGGGCTGTGACTGATAATTCCCTCACACACATAATATCCTGACTGTTTCAGTCCTTGCCACTGTAACATTTCAGAGACATGCTCTTAACTGAGGAGGTGGCTTTAAAAATCAAACTCATACACCATAGTTATCACCCCCTATCTAATAGCCCTATCCAACCCCACAACCTTCCACCAATCCATGAATATGTCATGAATAGGTGGTGGGTGCACTGGGAGTGGGACGAGGGGTAACTGCAACGTGGGTGATGGGTTTATGTATATGTACATGTTTGTATATGTGTATTGAAGATGTATTATAACATTAAATTAAATATATATTTAAAAGAAAATAATAATACTATGGATATTAACTGCAGGGAAGCAAGGGTATCACAAGACATTTTGTTGCCTGAAGAAGAGTCTCAAACAGGACCCATTTCCCCATCCCCTGGCTTCACCTAAATAAAGTTAAATAAGAATGTAACACCAATGAAGCTTTTTTGGCAAACGAAGCAGAAAATCCTGCAAGTGCTTCTCACTTTCCTTGCCTGTAAATATACAACAATAAAATAAATAACATTTCGCTGCTCTTTCAAGGCTCTCCAAATGAGTCTGCCTGAGATGATTGCCCAGCTCTGTCTAATGGAAGGGCAGCGAGCCAAGGTTTCCCTGCAGACATTTACAATTGATATAGTACTATAAGCTTGGCTCCTTGGCTCCTGGATATTAGAGGTGCATCTACACTGTGGAAATAATGCAGTTTGATACCACTTTAACTGCCATGGTTCCGTTATATAGAATTAGGGGAATTGCTGTTTGATGAGGCACCAGTCTTCTTTGACAAGGAAGTCTAAAAGCCTTGTAAAACTACAGATTGTATTTCATTACATAATAGTCGCACCTTTTTGGTTTGATTTTTTGTTTTACTGGTGTTTTAATATTATCTGGTAAATGAAAGTATTGGCTGATGTGTTTGATGTTTTAAGATGATTTTACTGTTTTACTGTTTTATTGTATTCTTTGATGTACATGTTGTAACAAAGATCCACATAGTCAAAGCCATGGTATTCCCCGTAGTCACCTACGGATGTGAGAGCTGGACCTTAGGGAAGGCTGAGCGAAGGAAGATTGATGCTTTTGAGCTGTGGTGTTGGAGGAAAGTTCTGAGAGTGCCTTGGACTGTGAGAAGATCCAACCAGTCCATCCTCCAGGAAATAAAGCCCGGCTGCTCATTGGAGGGAAGGATACTAGAGACAAAGTTGAAGTACTTTGGCCACATCATGAGGAGACAGCAAAGCCTGGAGAAGACAATTATGCTGGGGAAAGAGGAAGGTAAAAGGAAGAGGGGCCGACCAAGGGCAAGTTGGATGGATGGCATCCTTGAAGTGATTGGACTGACCTTGAAGGAGCTGGGGGTGGTGACGGCCGACAGGGAGCTCTGGTGTGGGCTGGTCCATGAAGTCACGAAGAGTCGGAGACGACTGAACGAATGAACAACAACAACATGTTGTAAGCATCGTTGATGCCTATGTGAGGCCACTCTGAGTCCCCTTGTGGGGAGAAATGCGGGATAGAAATGTACGAAATAAATAAATAAAGATGAATAAATAAGTAGCAGACACATCTTTAGACAGAACAGCCCTTAATGAAGACCATGGAAGCAGCAGCCAGAGGCAGTGATCTCCCAGTATCAGGTAACTGTGTCGAGACTTATTGCATTCTGCATCTGATCTGTCAGCAAGAGTTAGTTACCAAGTAACAGTTGCTTTAGACAGGCAAACCAAAGAGGAAAGGCTTGGGATGGAGAGATAACCTTTCTGCTAGACTCCTGAAGAATGTAAGGAGCAATTTCAATGCCAGCTTTTCATCTCCTCCTCCACCCTTTCCCCCATCACTTATCGCAGATACAATAGAAAGCTGGAAATTAAGGACAGGTTGGAACAAATATGAAAGTGACTGGACGGTAATTATCACCAGGAGAAGAAAAGTAAGGTTGCCTTTTCAACTGTCTGTCTGCAAGGTTTCAGGATTTCAGGTACTCAGAGGAATAATCACCATTGCAATAAATAGCCCATAAGGCAGGAAAATGACCTTTCCCCAAGAAACAGAGGAGAAATGAATATCCAAATAAAGTTTGTCTGCGTGTTATATATATATTTTAAAAAGAGCTCATCGTATCAGCTCCACCGGTGAGCAGATGGTGTTGCCATGAATGTCCTGGTGAAAGGAATATGTGTGCCTCGCTGGATTTACAGAGGCGACTGGCACAGCCCTTTAAACAGAGCCCTAGATACAAACAGCATCTCTGTGGAAATCCAAGGCCAGGCTATGACATTTTCTCCAGTTAAAACAAGAGAAAGGTTTACATTGACTCAATGTGTCTGAATCATGGGCCTTATTTGGAATGGATTCTAGCCCTCAGGAATATAAAAAACGACAAAAGCAGCCACTGCATCAAAGTCACTAACAGGGCAGAATTCAAAAGCTAGGTGAACCATTCTGATTATTAAGTACTGTTAAATTATAGTCACATTTTCAAGTAATGCTTTCAAAGCATTGTACAACAAATATATATTTTTAAATAAAAACTTTAATAATGAGGTAGTTGTAAACACTATTGTTTAAATCAAGGATGGATCTATAGTGTAGAATCAATGCAGTTTGACACCATGGTTACAATGCTAGGATTCCATAGCATTGAGCCAGAACAGTTAAAGTGGAGTCAAACTGCATTTATTCTACAGTGCAGATGCACCTCCTCTTAATCTTCTGGTGTTCAGAGATGTTTCCTTTGCCTTTCCCTTAGACTAAGAGAGCATGACTTGCCCAAGGTGGAGCCCCCAATGGTTCAATGGGTTAAACCCTTGTGCTGGCAGGAATGAAAACTGACAAGTTGGAGGTTCAAATCTGGGGAGAGCGTGGATTAGCTCCCTCTGTCAGCTCCAGCTCCTCATGTGGGAACACGAGAGAAGCCTCCCTCAAGGATGGTAAACAAAAAATCTGGGCATCCTCTGGGCAACGTCCTTACATATGTCCAATTCTCTTACATGAGAAACGACTTGCAGATTTTCAAGTTACTCCTGATACAAAAAAAAAAGCCTTGCCCAAGATCACCCACTGTGTTTTCATGACTGAGCAGGTATTTGAACCCTGACCTAGAGAACTATAGTGCAATACCCCCTACCAATATATGACAATATGCTTCTTGTTACAAAATAGCACGTATAAATAGGCAGTATGGTTTCACATTAGACTATGATTATGGAGTCTAATATTTGAACTTCCACATGGAGACCCATTGAGTGAGCTTTGGCAAGTTACCTTCTCTTGGCCTCAGAGTGAGGCTTAGATAAATCCCTTTTAAACAAATTTCCCCAAGAAAAACTCAAGATAGGTTCACCTTAGTGTGGAATGGCTTGAAGGCTCACAACAACAATGTATACATGGACAATGTTACATATACATATCCTTCAGTCCCTGCTGGAAATCCTCTCTATTTTGTTTTGAAGGGGGAGGTAGATGCAAGAGGGTCAAAACAGCACTTAAAAAAAAACCCTAAATAAAATATGTTTAAAGTTGTGCCTCAGTTGGTTATTACTGTTTATTGTGGGGCACTTTTTCTAAAATAACCAATATAAGGATTAGGCTTTTAATTAAAGATTAAAATGGAGAATGGATAGATTTTAAGCGCAGAAGCTGCAAATAAAAAATTGAGATCTGCCAAGTGCAACTCAATATGTTTTCATCCTTTATCGCTCTATCTCATCTATTACATCTGGACCTGTCTCTAAAACAGATTTTAAAATGTGTGATATTGAAGATCTGGAATGCTAAAACTTTACAGACTATGATTACACAACAAGAGCCCAATTGGCAAACTTGCTCTCGAATATTAGCCTTCAAGAGAACCAGTTTCTATCCTAAATCTATCATACGATACATGGAAACAGCATCACCATAGCAAGGAAACATTCACCTGTTAGATATGCATCAAATAAAGGCATAGGGATAAGGCCAATAAACAAAGCTGGCAAGTTATAGAAAAAATACAGAAAGACAGTTTATGTTCACACACAATTCTAGGGTATCTTCCATACAGCATCATGATAGAACTCTATGGCAGCATCCTATGTCTTCCTGGGATTAGTTGTTTAATGGGGTAGTCTTTTTATCCAGAACTAGCTGTACCCACAACGTGTTGCTGTGCCAACCTTCCCTCCCTCTTTCTCTCTCTATTTCTGTGAGTGAGGCTCTGCTCTCACTTCCGCCACGGTCCCAAATGCGGCTGGTGGGAACGAGGGAGAGGGCCTTCTCAGTGGTGGCCCCTCAGCTCTGGAACTCTCTACCTAAGGAAATCAGATTGGCACCTCATCCAGAGACCACTGCGTACTCCACCAGTGATGGATCTGGACCAAAGGTGGCACACATACCCATCATGACCAACTTTAAGTATTGGTGATGGCTTTGGGGGGGGGGGGGGGGGATTGACCTGGAATGATGGGATTGGTAGTTTATCCATATCCTTATATTTTCCGATGGGACCTTTCATAAAATCCAAAATCAAACAATGATTTTTCTAATAAACAGGCGTTCAAATTATGTAACCTGGTTTTCTGGAATTTGTCTTTAAAACTATATAAATGAGGTTTGCAACTCTGTTTCAATTTATTATTATGCAAATTCCATCTTAAATTACAGTTGTGTGTAAGGTGTTCAGATTGTTGTCCCTGCAAGTTATGCATACCTTGCCGGGACAACAATCTGAACACCTTACACACAACTGTAATTTAAGATGGAATTTGCATAATAATAAATCATTATTATAACATTCATTCCCTAATATAAATGCATTAACAGTCTTCAATTAATCACCATTGCCGCTATTAACTGTCAAAGGCTGTATACATTATGAGGTGGGGACATGCTATATATGCCACTGATGACCACGAGGAAGGATTTCTAATGATAGATGCTCTCATTCACCTCTAAAAAACTAGATGCATTTTTATGAGTAGATTTCTCATAGGGACTAACCACTCCATGGAATATATCCTTATCATTTAAACTTATTAGACACAATGCATGCAACCAATTCATTTCACAGCTTATCTGCAGGTTTACACAGTGTCCATTTGGTCCCAATTAATGCCTAGTGGATTGATATTTTAAACAAAAGTTGAATACTGCAATCACATGTAAACAGAGGTTGGTCTAAAGTCATAGATCCTGACAAAGTTTAAAGACAGATGTATACCCAATCTCTCTGAGATGAGAGGGGAAAAAAGGGGGGGGGGGAGTGAATCAAAACTTGGAAGAATAAAAAACAGTAGCTTTACTTTCTTGCAAATGCCTAGGGTAAACTATTAAATAATGAAGAAAAAGAGTTCTGGAAAATAAATCTATATGTTGTTCTACAATCATGAAATAGGAATGCTGCTTCTCTCCCCAGCTTTCTCTTTGATGTCAGCAGCAAAATAGATCTAAATTCTAATTTAAAGGCATTGATGGAATTAACTAAGATTAGCTGAAGTAGTATATCTCTTCCACCATCTGCATTTAAACCTCACTCTCTATTTACTGCTCTTCATTCTTTTAAGGTATCTAAAATGTTGTTGTTGTTCATTCGTTCAGTCGTCTCCGACTCTTCGTGACCTCATGGACCAGCCCACGCCAGAGCTCCCTGTCGGCCGTTACCACCCCCAGCTCCCTCAAGGTCAGTCCAGTCACTTCAAGGATGCCATCCATCCATCTTGCCCTTGGTCGGCCCCTCTTCCTTTTGCCTTCCACTTTCCCCAGCATAATTGTCTTCTCTAGGCTTTCCTGTCTCCTCATGATGTGGCCAAAGTACTTCAACTTTGTCTCTAGTATCTTTCCCTCCAGTGAGCAGCTGGGCTTTATTTCCTGGAGGATGGACTGGTTGGATCTTCTTGCAGTCCAAGGCACTCTCAGCACTTTCCTCCAACACCACAGCTCAAAAGCATCGATCTTCCTTCGCTCAGCCTTCCCTAAGGTCCAGCTCTCACATCCGTAGGTGACTACAGGGAATACCATGGCTTTGACTAGGCGGATCTTTGTTGTCAGTCTGATGTCTCTACTCTTCACTATTTTATCGAGACTGGACATTGCTCTCCTCCCAAGAAGTAAGCGTCTTCTGATTTCCTGGCTACAGTCTGCATCTGCAGTAATCTTTGCCCCTAGAAATACAAAGTCTGTCACGGCCTCCACGGTTTCTCCTTCTATTTTCCAGTTGTCAATCATTCTTGTTGCCATAATCTTGGTTTTTTTGACGTTTAGCTGCAACCCGGCTTTTGCGCTTTCTTCTTTCACCTTGATTAGAAGGCTCCTCAGCTCCTCCTCGCTTTCAGCCATCAGGGTGGTGTCATCTGCATATCTGAGGTTGTTAATGTTTCTTCCAGCAATTTTCACCCCAGCCCTGCATTCATCAAGCCCCGCACATCGCATGATGTGTTCTGCATACAAGTTAAAAAGGTTGGGTGAGAGGATGCAGCCTTGCCGTACGCCTTTCCCAATCTTGAACCAGTCTGTTGTTCCGTGGTCAGTTCTGACTGTTGCTACTTGGTCCTTGTACAGATTCCTCAGGAGAGAGACAAGGTGGCTTGGGATGCCCATCCCACCAAGAACTTGCCACAATTTATTATGATCCACACAGTCAAAGGCTTTAGAATAGTCAATGAAGCAGAAGTAGATGTTTTTCTGAAACTCCCTGCCTTTCTCTATTATCCAGCGGATATTGGCAATTTGGTCTCTCGTTCCTCTACCTTTTCTAAACCCAGCTTGAACATCTGGCAACTCTCGCTCCATGTATTGCTGGAGTCTTCCTTGCAGGATCTTGAGCATTACCTTACTGGCATGAGAAATAAGGGCCACTGTACGGAAGTTGGAGCAGTCTTTCGCATTTCCCTTTTTTGGTATGGGGATATAAGTTGATTTTTTCCAGTCTGATGGCCATTCTTGTGTTTTCCATATTTGCTGGCAAATGGCATGCATCACCTTGACAGCATCATCTTTTAAGATTTTAAACAGTTCAGCTGGGATCCCGTCGTCTCCTGCTGCCTTGTTGTTAGCAATGCTTCTTAAGGCCCATTCAACCTCACTCCTCAGGATGTCTGGTTCTAATTCATTCACCACACCGTCAAAACTATCCTCAATATTATTATCCTTCCTATACAGATTTTCTGTATAGTCTCGCCACCTTCTCTTGATCTCTTCAGCTTCTGTTAGGTCCCTGCCATCTTTGTTTCTTATCATACCAATTTTTGCCTGAAATTTACCTCCAATGTTTCTAATTTTCTGGAAGAGGTCTCTTGTCCTTCCTATTCTGTTGTCTTCTTCCACTTCCATGCATTGCTTATTTAAAAATAGTTCCTTATCTCTTCTGGCTAACCTCTGGAATTGCGCATTTAACTGGGCATATCTCCCCTTTTCACTGTTTCCTTTTGCTTTCCTCCTTTCTTGGGCTACTTCCAGTGTCTCAGCAGACAACCATTTTGCCTTCTTGTTTTTCTTTTTCTTTGGGACGTACTTTGTTGCCGCCTCCTGAACAATGTCGCGGACTTCTGTCCATAGTTCTTCTGGGATTCTGTTTACTAAATCTAGTCCTTCAAATCTGTTCTTCACTTCCACTGTATATTCGCTAGGAATGTTAGTGAGATCATATCTAACTGGTCTGTGTATTTTCCCTGATCTCTTCAGTTTTATTCTAAATTGAGCAATAAGAAGTTCGTGATCTGAGCTACAGTCAGCCCCAGGTCTTGTTTTCACCGACTGGATGGATGTCCGCCACCTTTGGCTGCAAAGGATGTAGTCAATCTGATTTCGGTGTTGACCATCTGGTGAGGTCCATGTATAAAGCCGTCTAAAATGTAGACTGACACAAAAGCCAGTGTAATGTAGGGGTCTGAGCATTGGACTACTTGATCCCAGGAGGCACACAAATGGGCACTGGGGCTGGAATGTCACCCTTTGGTGACGCTCCCTATGGCATGATGGCAATGCATCCCACTAACGGTCTGCCTCCTCCCAGCAATTCCCCTCTCCCTAGCCATTAACAGACAAAAACTGCTAATAACTCATGTACAGCAGTAGTGCAGGAAGGTGAGGTGTATGATTGTGTGACAAATCAGCACAATTGTGTCAATGAAGAGAGGTGTGAAATCAAGGGTACTCAACAATATGTATCCATTATCAATGACAACATGACAGTAGCAGAATAGTGAGCTCATGGAATAAACTCCTATGACTTTAGAGACCAAAGCACTGAATACTCTCTCTCTCTCTCTCTCTCTCTCTCTCTCTCTGCACCTTTTCTAGAAGCACTGCAATACCAAGTTGATGTGTGGAGTGGATGGAGTAGTAGATATAAGTAGTAAATATGTATGGAAATGGAAAGGTCAAGAGAATAGGATATACCAATATGATCGATGGAAAATTGTCTGCTTATTTCTTCTGAATTTTCAGTGATGTGATTGTGAATTGGGATATCCTACATAAGCTAAAGGTTTTCCCCTGATATTAAGCCCAGTCGTGTCCAACTCTGGGGTGTGGTGCTTATCTCCATTTATAAGCCAAAGAGCTGGCGTTGTCCACAGACAACTCCAAGGTCATGTGGCTGGCATGACCGCATGGAGTGTCGTTACCTTCTCGCTAGAGAGGTAACTATTGATCTACTCACATTTGCATGTTTTCGAACTGCTAGGTTGGCAGAAGCTAGGGCTGACAGCGGAAGCTCAAGCCGTTCCCCGGATTCGAACCTGCAACATTTTGGTCAACAAGCTCAGCAGCTCAGCGCTTTAACCCACCGTGCCACTGGGGGCTCCTACATATATATTCAAATTATTTTTAAAAAACTTTGGAGAGCAGGGCTCAAAACCCCAATCAGCCATGAAACCTACTTAGTGACATGGGACAAGTCATATTCTCTCGGACCCAGAGGAAGGCAAGGGCAACTTGAAAGTACACACACAAGACTGACCTACATCCAGCCTTCTCCTAGTTTTCTCCCTTTCTAAAAAGTTTGATCCAAAATATAATTTTGTCATGTTTTAGATCTCTCTCCCCAGCATGCTTTATTTTCATGCTTTTATTTAAGAAAGAAGGAAACTGGATTTTTTCTCAAATATAGGACCTCCCTAAATCTAAGCCCAGGACACTACAACTGCATGACTTCTGGATTTAGATGTCTGGAGTGGGGGTTACAACTACCAGTTCTAGTGCAAACAAAATCTTCTAAACCAGTGGTCTCAACCTTTTTTTTTTTTTTACCAGGGACCGTTTTGACCAGGAACCACTTTAGACCAGGGACTACTTGACCAGGGACGACTCTCCAACATTAGTACCAAAAGGGTTGTAAATCAGTTTTTGGTCAACTTTAGATTCAGTTTGGGGTGCTGATTCAGAAAATTGCACTGGATAGACCACATCAGCTCTAGTTTCCGATACAGGACATATGCTATGGTCAGCAACAGAGGAGTAGCAGGTGGTGCAAAAGGAGTGGAAATAAAATAAAATAAAGAGCAAGAAGGCTCGCGGACCAGATTTTCGACTTTGCAGCCCACTGGTGGTCTGCAATCCACAAATTAAGAACCAGTGTTTTAAACCTATGGAAAAAACATAAAGCATTTCTCCCAGTCTGTCCTATACTTCAAAAAGAACCATTATGCTTTTATCATCAACCATTGTCATCTGTTCCTGGTTTGAAAGTGTTATTTCCTGTTTACTTGTGCAGTACTTAACATGGAAAGTAATTGTTATATCATAGAAACTTTTAGTTTTGGCTGCCACAAACTATGTTGAATTGGATGAGACTCTGTGAGGTATTCATTGAAAAACTGCAGCAAAATGCAGTTTTCCCATGTTTTCATGACAGAACCAATTAGAAAATGACATTTATAATCCAGTAACAAAATTTGTGTTACATAGTATTACCATCATCAATCATCATATGATCCTAGGTATGATGAAAATTTCTCAAAAGTATTTTTTCCTTGTAGAGGTGTGGTTGATTGGATTGGTGTGTGAGTGTGACAGACAGATAGACAGGTAGACAGAAAACAGAGAGATCTGGATTCAAATCACTGCCTAGTACTGAAGTTTCCTAAGGGTCCTTTGCCAAGTGATTCTTCATAAGTTTGTTATGAGGATTAAATGATAAATGTCAGTAAACAACACCTTAGTTTTGATTAAATTCAATCACATAGATTGATTAATCTGCTTCCCAGCAAGAATGCCCAAATTTCCCATTTAGTTTGCTCCTAAGTCAGTACAAGAATGGACACACCATATTTTGTAACCCACTACAAAGTTGCAGTATGGACTCCCTCCTTCCTTCATATCAAGATCATATCCCATGTATGGCTAATGTAATTTATCATTGGCTTTGTTGCCTGCTGTATTCTTTCAAAGAACAGGACACCAAGATTTGGGTTTTTTTTTTTTTTGTATTACTGAAGGATTGCCCCTTGACTTCATGGTCTTGGAGTAACAAGATCCTAAGTTATTTTCACATCTCGGGTATATTCCTGAATGAGACAATCCAGAAATCTGAACTGGGCAGTGGACACCTTCCAGTCAGACAGCAGTGGTACTGAACCAATCTCTGGAGTGTGAACTAGGTATTTGTTTCTGTGCCTCTCACTCTCTCTGCCATTGACTTCCATTGTTTCCCAGGGACTTGAGGTATACACTACATCACCACTCTCCAGAATTGCCCTCTTCCTCAGCTCAGTACTGGACTCTCCCATTTCATTTCTGAAAGGCAATGCACAGAGTCAGACTTCTAAAAGTGGGCATGAGCACCAGACTGTCATGTTACTGGTGATGTACAGATAGATGGGTGGTCTGTTTTAATAAAGACATCAATATTATTAATACAAAATGCTTGTGTAACAGATAGAGAGAGTTGTGCGTGCTTAGTTCCCCTAAATGTGTCATTGCTGAGCTAGGCATCCTCAGTGCCTCAAGCAAAAGCAAACATTGCTCCCTGAGCAAACCAAAAAAAAAAAAAAAAAAAAAAAAAGAGCAATTCTATTACCAACTGCGAGCAAACGTGTTTCCTTTTATCAACACTGTTAGTTCTTTCGGATAGACCCATTATAGCTGCTGAACCATACCCTCTCTCCTGTTTTACATCTCAGGCACATTGGCAGATTGGGGAATCACTTGAGCTCCCCTTTTTTCTGATAAGGGGTATTCTGAACATTGCCAAATGTGATAAGCACATGGTGAGTTGGAGAAAAGGCTGTGGGCTCAGTCCCACAGATTTACCCTCAACCAAGACTTCCAACTAGCCCTACTGTTGGAAGCATTGCTTCCCTTTTTTCTGAGCAGCCCCAGTCTCCAGAGTTCGACATGGAGGAGAGAAACCAGCAGTTCTATAGATATAATTGAATTGCAACTCCCTGAAGCCCCAGCCAGCAGATTCAATGGTGAGGAATGTTGGAAATGGAGTTTGACATTTGGAGGGATACACAATCCCTGAGCTGCAGGAAAGAAACAGCGAGTCATCTGAGACAAAATGGCCAGGATTTTGTCAGTTCAAGAAAGTAGTGCAGTTCTGTCCAGTCAGCCCTCCACCTTTGCTGGAGTTAGAAGTATAAGACCCATTTTTTGTCACTCCAAGTCACTTCTGATGTGAGAGAATTGGCCGTCTGTAGGGATGTTGCCGAGGGGGCACTCAGATGTTTTACCATCCTGTGGGATGCTTCTCTCATGTTCCCACATGGGAAGCTGGAGCTGACAGACAGGAGTGCATCCCGTCTTGTGGATTTGAACCACTGACCTTCAGGTCAGCAGTTCAGCCAGCACAAGGGTTTAACCCATTGTGTTACCGCAGCTCCACAAGACCCAATGAAAGACTATATATAAAGAAAGTGCTATGTTTGTTTTGGCCAAAAAGACACCTCTCTAGGTATTTGTAGGCCTTTCAGAATGATGTTATGGTCAATATCAGTTGGACGCTGAACACAGAATTGCATTGGAGAACCTAAAGATTCCTAAATAGATGTTTTTTTTTTGGTAGAAATCCCTAACTCCTTCAGAATGACTGGAGGAAGTTGATCACTTCAGAGGATTTAGGACCTTATCACATCCCCCCCTCAAGGGGGGGGGGGGCTGTTTCACTGCAAGCATGGCTACACCTTCCCCATCACACAGGGCAAGCATCACCCAACCAGGGCAGAAGTGTGCTGGCTCCAATAGGAGCCTCCTGAGTTGATGAGGAGGCACCCAAGGATGCTTTCATGCCAGCTGGGGGTGGGGTCTCTGCCAGACATTGAGGGACCTTGTGTGATGGGCTGTGGGCCCAGCCATCCCTCAACTGACTGGCAAGTGGCTTAGAATGCTTCAATTGGTAAATGTAATGAGGTCCCTAGGGATCCCCAGAGAAGATTTTCAATCAAGCCTGTGAATAATCACATCTGCAACAGTCAAAACTACAACTATGGAGGAATCATAGAATCATAGAGTTGGAAGAGACCTCATGGGCCATCCAGTCCAACCTCCTGCCAAGAAGCAGGAAAACTGCATTCAAAGCACTCCCGACAGATGGCCACCCAGCCTCTGTTTAAAAGCTTCCAAAGAAGGAGCCTCCACCACACTCCAGGGCAGAGAGTTCCACTGCTGAACAGCTCTCACAGTCAGGAAGTTCTTTGTAATGTTCAGATGGAATCTCCTTTCTTGCAGTTTGAAGTCATAGTTCCACGTCCTAAACTCCAGGGCAGCAGAAAACAAGCTTACTCCCTCCTCCCTATGACTTCCTCTCACATACTTATACATGGCCATCATGTCTCCTCTCAGTCTTCTCTTTTTCAGATTAAACATGCCCAGCTCTTTAAGTCGCTCCTCATAGGGCTTGTTCTCCAGACCCTTGATCATTTTAGTCGCTCTCCTCTGGACACATTCCAGCTTGTCAATATCCCTCTTGAACTGTGGTGCCCAGAATTGGGCACAGTATTCCAGGTGTGGTCTGACCAAGGCGGAATAGAGGGGCAGCATGACTTCCCTGGATCTAGACACTATGCTCCTATTGATGCAGGCCAAAATCCCATTGGCTTTTTTTGCTGCCACATCACATTGTTGGCTCACAGAGCACAGCAGGGGGCAGAGCAACCTTCAATAGCCTGCAGCTCAACTCCTGTCAACCACCTCCACCAAGTCTGGCCTCCTTAATGAGAGCATTCAACACACACACACCCAACTTGGTTGCTTCACTACATCAGCTATTGCTGCAACTAATGACAGTGTGAATAAATTGTCAATATTTGCTTGAGATAGGAGTCTTAATTTTTTGCATCTCATAGACTTAGCATGGGGATTTGGTTAACCAGTTAAAATTCATGAGTAAACCAGGTTTTTTAAAAAAATCTGAAACATTTCGGGGGGGGGGGGTTGAACCCCTAAAACCACCCCCCTCACTACAGGCCTGTTGGCTCATGTTTAACTTGTTGTCCACAAGGACTCCAAGATCTTTTTCACATGTAGTGCTCTCAATCCAGGCATCTCCCATTCTGTATCTTTGCATTTTATTTTTTCTGCCTAAGTGGAGTATCTTGCATTTGTCACTGTTGAACTTCATTTTGTTAGTTTTGGCCAATCATCTCTAATCTGTTAAGATCATTTTGAATTCTGCTCCTGTCTTCTGGAATATTGGCTATCCCTCCCAATTTGGTGTCGTCTGCAAACTTGATGATCCTGCCTTCTAGCCCTTCATCTAAGTGTTCATCAAAGGAACACATATACTGTAATTACCTTCAATGCCTTACTTTTGAGAGCAACATAACACATAGACATAACATGTTTCTCTCTCTCCCTCCCTCCTCTGGTCAATCAGTAACAGTGATTAAAACAGCATGACACTCCCCTCCTCCAACCTGCAAACCAGTACCTGCAGTTTCATTTATCCACTTCTGACAAAACATGGCATCTCTGGGCATTTTCTAGGTTCTCCAGCTCAATTCTCTATGTATTCTTGGGCTAGACATCCTTCATTTTAATAGGGCTTGTTTAGCATGTCCATGTAAACTCCAGGAATATATTCTCCACAGATACGAGAGATTACCCTGGATTCTTATAATTTTGTTTTGTGGGGCGGTTTCCTACAATGTTGTATCTGGGAATTAATTTGGGTGCACTTGGGCAATGTATTATTTTTAAGTCTATAATTAACAAAGCAATATTGCAGCACTGAAGTAACACATTAGAAATGCCTTCCTAACAGTTTGGCATTTGAATGGCACACATCATTTTCTAATTACAAATTAAGGAGAAAGGGATCTGTAATTAAATATTTCAAAAACAAATTAAAAATGCCTCACATTCTGGGTGTTGTTTTTCCACATTGTTTTAAATGTCAGTTACAAAATTTGTGTTGTAAAATGTCAGTTACAAAATTCCGGGCCCCCTGGTGAGGCAGCGGGTTAAACTGCTGAGCTGCTGAACTTGCTGATCAAAAGGTTGGTGGTTCAAATCCAAGGAGTGGGGTGAGCTCCCACTATTAGGCACAGCTTCTGCCAACCTAGCAGTTTGAAAACATGCAAATATGAGTAGATCAATAGGTACTACTTCTGCATGTGGGAGTCCGCCTTTGATATCTTTGAAGTGTGCAGAAACAGAGGAGGAAAACCGTTTGATGAAGTCCTGTAGTGGGAGCCACCAAATTACTGTTTCCCTATAGTTTGCTCCTGCATTGCATTATCAGTGTTTATAGTTTGCCACGCTGATCAGGTATGCCTGCGACTCTCTCTTGCATTGGTGACTTCTCTCTCAATTCTGGATATTATTGTTCGTTTTGGAAGCAGCAGTCTCAATGAAATCTTATGTTTACTGTATGATTAAGTTAATCTATTGTTAACAGTATGATTCGTTTTAAAAGTGTTAATTACCTCTGACCCAGGCATGTAGCCGGGGGGGGGGGGGCTCGGGGGGCTTCAGCCCCCCCCGAAATTCTCATGGTGGTTCGCGAAAAGGCCTTACTGGTGCATTATTTAAACTGTTATGTTTATTCATATCATGATCCGATCACCATACTCAATATATCCCATATGCATGGGGGTAATGATACAAAAGGTTTGCTAGGCTAGACCCTCTTTCACTCAGACTCAGCCCCCCCCCCCTGAAAAAAATTCAGCCCCCCCCCCAAACGAAATCCTGGCTATGGGCCTGCATGCCACATTATCACGAAGTGTCTGCGCCCTACACCACTGGAGAAATTACACTGGTTAGCCAGTATTGGGAAGTAGCAGCCAATAGTGAAAGGACCAAGGCAGAGACATCTCCAGCTCATCCCCTGTTTGGGTATTAGCCAGCACGTCAATGACTTAAATCAAGACATAGTTTTCTTAGATCTACAGAGACACTTGCTGGAACACCTCAGCAAGTGAGAGTCCAAAAGTGGCAGGCTCAAACCCAGAACTTCAACCAATGGCTGATACCAAATGAGAGACTCCCTCCTGGGCACACAGAGGACAGGACGACTTGGAAGACGCTGAGCAGACTGCGCTCTGGCACCACAAGATGCAGAGCCAATCTCAAGAAATGGGGCCACAAAGTGGAGTCCACGACATGCGAGTGCGGAGAAGAGCAAACCACTGACCACCTGCTGCAATGCACCCTGAGCCCTGCCACACGCACCATGGAGGACCTTCTTGCGGCAACACCAGAGGCACTCCAAGGGGCCAGATACTGGTCAAAGGACATTTAATCAACCAGGCATGTAACCGGGGGGGGGGGGCCTCGGGGGGCTTCAGCCCCCCCCCCCCCCGAAATTCTCATGGTGGTTCGCGAAAAGGCCTTACTGGTGCATTATTTAAACTGTTATGTTTATTCATATCATGATCTGATCACCATACTCAGTATATATCCCATATGCATGGGGGTATTGGGGTAATGATACAAAAGGTTTGCTAGGCTAGACCCTCTTTCACTCAGACTCAGCCCCCCCCCGAAACTCAGCCCCCCCCCGAACCTCCCCTGAAATTTTTTTAGCCCCCCCCCCCCCCCCCCCCGAAATGAAATCCTGGCTACGGGCCTGCTCTGACCATTATTAGAGTCATTAGAGAAATGTGTCCCAATTATTTTACTTTGTATATTTAAATTTCTCACATGCTACTGAGTTGTTTTATAAGTATATTCTGATGTTGTCTATTTGATTGTTTATTATTTGAAGTGTTTTATTATGTTATGTTTTTCAGGCATTGAATGTTTGCCAATCTTTCATTGTACACCTCCCTGACTCCCTTTTGGGAGATAGGGCAGTATAGAAATAAAGTTGTTGTTGTTGTTGTTGTTGTTGTTGTTGTTGTTGTTAATATGTGGCCCCATTTCTTAAGGTTTGGAGTCCACAATATGCAAGGGTGGAGAAGAGCAAACTACAGACCACCTAGTACAATTCAGTCTGAGCCCTGCCACATGCACAATAGTAACACCAAAGGCACTCCAAGTGGCCAACTACTGGTCAAAGGACATTTAATATAATGCCAAGTTTTAAAAGTTTTTTTTTTGTGTTTTTTGCTCCACTACAACTGTACCCTTGGTTTGCTTCTGATATGATAAATAAACAAATTATTAATATGTTACCAGATCAAGGCACCATGGGACAAAAACACAGTGAAATGGGTTTTCGTTTCTCCTACCCCTTTAGCAATACGTGAACTCTGTCCCATTAGGAGAGTTAAATATGTAAGTAAGTAAGAAGAAAAATGCCAGCACAAATCACCATTGTCCTCTGAAAGCGGGTAACTCACGAAGTGTATTCAAATAGCTACTAATTAGATGAAAAATGACCTACCTGCGAGGCGTCTTTGCCTTGTAAGCAATGAACTTCTTTCTCCAGATGCCAGTGGCCTCTAATACTTAAATGTTCCCCACATCCAGTAAAATCCAATCAATCTGTCCCGTTTAATCTTGTTAATTATTTACAGCAGAGAGGCCGATGGTGCTTTAAATCTGTCAATACTGGCCTGCTGTGATTTTTTTTAAAAAGAGTTTGTATAGTTTAATGGCAGAACTGCTGCATTTATCTGTGGTCCAAACAAGGACACATTTGCTCTCCTATGAAGAGGAGTGTTCAAAGAACAAATGGGTTTTAAAACATATTATGGATTTCACAGATGAAGCTGTGTTTCCTATGGTAAGGCAGTTAACCCAGTGTTACCTAAACAAGAAAGAAAGAAAGAGTAATACAAGCCCCTTCATCCACACTTCATGCATTGTGAGATTCTGAGAATTGAACGCTATGCATACTTATCTCGAGCACACTTTGTTGGAGCATGTAAGAAACCAGTGAGTGTTTGTATGTCAACTGCAAAATAAGATTCATGAAGTTGATTGGTTGGGCTATGCCTGTGGAGCAGGCTGAGCCTGGGACTTTTGGATACTGTTACATTTTTTGTTCAGGCTTCAGCTATGCATGTGCTCAGAAAGCAGCACTGAAGAAAGAGAGAGAAGCAGAAAGTGAGACAGTGTTTGGAGTGTGCACTCGAATCTTGAGCTGCTGAGGGAGTTTATCTACATGGACAAAGAAAGACCATTTTACATCTCTCATAAAAGGACACTATGTGAGTTGATGCAACTGATCACATTATGCATATGTTGTTCTGAACTATGAAGAGTAAACTACTTCTTCTTTATTGTCCATCTGCGTTGCATGTTTTCTTTCTCTGGCAAGGCAGTGTGTGGTCTGATCAAACGTGAACTACACGTGGTTTATTTTACATTAGGCCACATGCTTTACATAGTAAAGTAGGGAGGGAGTCCGGTTCATTTAGTCTGGCTTGCTGTTCTTCAGGTGGGATCCTCTCTATATTAATTGATATCTCGGCTATCTGTTCATTGCAGATAAACTCCTGCCATCTAGATTATAGTGTGCCTCAAGCAGAGATCAAGAATAAACTGTGCGGAAAACGCAATGGATTCCTCAGAACAATAATGCAGATGATTCAGGCAAATGAATAAAATACCTTGTTACAAACCTTGTTGTAGAAGAAGTATGAGAAGGAATAATAATGAGAGCATCTCTGTACCAGGTCATTCTGGTCCTTTCTGTGCCCATAAGATTAGTCATATGGCTGTTTCCTGTAGGCTTTGCCAGACATGTGAACGCATGCAGGTTTTAAATGGGCTCAAAACATTTTAGGCTTCTAATGGTCCTAATGTAAAAAAAGTAGTGTGCAAATTACACAGTGGGAGACAGGGTCATTTAGGAATATGCAAGCCACATAGAATGCTCCTACGTCATCAACTCCACTGTACTGGCCACACTGACCGAATGCCCAATCACCATCTCCCAAAGCTGTTACTATACTCTTAACTCAAGAATGAGAAAAGTAATGTTGGTGGGCAGGAAAAGAGATTTAAAGATGGGCTTAAAGCTAACCTTAAAAACTGTGGCATAGACACCAAGAACTGGAAAGCCCTGGCCTTTGAGCACTCTAACTGGAGGTTAGCTGTGACCAGCAGTGCTGTGGAATTCAAAGACGCACAAATGGAGGGTGAAAGGGAGAAATGTGCCAAGAGGAAGGTGTGTCAAGGCAACCCTGACCGGGACCACCGTCCACCTGGAAACCAATGTCCTCACTGTGGAAGAACATGTGGGTCAAGAATAGGGCTCTACAGTCACATACGAATCTACTGCTAAGTCACTATACTTGGAAGGCTATCATACTCAAACAATGAGGGATCGCCTAAGTAAGTAAGTAACGGCCAAGGTTCAATGACAGGGAATCCCAGGAATTGTTGTTTTACAAGGTATTTAGGCTTCTCTGACAGAGATTGAGTTCCTCATCAGACTACAAATCCTAAATTCCATAGCACTGAGAAAGGCAGCTGGAGTCAAACAATATGAATTATACAATATAAATGTACCACAAGAACACAAGATTGGAATTATTTCAATCAATATGCTGTTTCATCTGTAGATCGGCTTGGTTTGCAAAGATTAGCATATTTTTAGTGAGACAGTGTTCGAAATGCCTAAATGTCATATCCTCCCAAATAATGATCCCAATTTAAAGCTTATCTCTTAACTCCAATAATTTGAATATGGACAGGAAAGCTTCAGGGCTTCTGGGATTTACTTTGATGTCTATTGACCAAAGCCAGACAATTGTGGTGGTCTGAGGTAGAGCCAATCACTTTACTCAAGTGAGCCATATACTTACTATATGTACTTATGTATATGGCAATGTCATGTATTAGTCAAGTATAGGTTTTAGGGCCAAAATTATGGATTTTGATATGACTCATGGATAAGTCATCCCACAAAGAGGTGAAAAGCTCCAACGCTGCCTTGGGGAAAGCAGATGTCCCTGACCACCTCTGCCATTTCCCTGCTCAGGCGTAAAGAAGGCCAGAAGCATCACCATGCTAGAGAGAGTAGAGGAGATCGGTGCTTCTTTTAGATTCTCCCGGGACAGACTAAGCTCTCACATTGCATCACTTTATTCAGAGCAGGGGATGGTTCTTTTTTTGATCTATGGCTCAGTTAAGCCAGGTTTTTTTCGGTCATTTTTTCTACTTATTCATGAGTATATACAATACATGTGGTAAGCTGCATATACATATATTAATCTACACCTGTGTTCATGTAGCTCAGGAATCCTAACACCAAACTCTAAACTGGGCTGGTAGAATTACTGGTCAAAGGCAATCATTACTCTGAATAATTCAAAGGTGAGGAACAATGAGGTTGACAGAAACTAGAAAAAGGAAAGAAAAAGATTGCTAATATTTTCCATTCATAAGTGAGTCAATGTTGCTGAACATTCAGCCTTCTTTACCTCTATTAAAAATGAATGTTAACAGGACGATGGCCACCTCCCACAAATGAATGGCTTCCAGAAGTGTTGACTCTAATCCCGCTTATGTGATTTCAATTTCCACAAGAACTGCAGGTTCAAAGCCCGGTGTGTCAAACTTTCTAGAAGGCCAGATGACACACAGACGGGTTGAAAGCAAAATCAGTCTTTATTCTCAATGGCTAAAGAGGATTTCAGCAGAGATAGCACTCCAAAGAACTGAAATACCACAATTGCAAATATACAGGTTTATTTATAGCACTTCAACTACTCGTCTACTGTGCTGGCTTCCGATTTGTCTAAAAACTGGCTGGCTAGGATCTACTCCCTGGTTGGTCGGGGGCTCCATCTGATGTCATCACTGGCTGGTCCCAGTGGTGGCAGGAAACTTTAATAAACTGTCATTGGCTTATTTTTGAAGTTGTGTGTCCTTTTAGTGATCTATCCAGGAGAGGAGAGTGATCAGAAAGGAATGTGGCATGGTAGGCAATAATGAGATGAAATAGTCTTTGATATCACAACCTCATGTAATACAATGAGTACCTATCCAGAAACAAAAGGGTGCCCAGGATGTTGGCCATTTCATTGGATGCCCCAGGGAAGTATCCGATTTGGTAGCAGGGATGAGGAAAAGTTCCCAGGAATAAATCAGACCATATCAAGGAAAAAAAAATAGAAAAAGACCCAGAGGCTCTTACACAAGCCTACTGTGCCCACAATATGTCTTCTTGGGGCATTGTGAGGGAATTATGTTAACTAGAAGCTCTCACACTTTTCCCGGAGGCATCCAAATGATGCCTCTGGTAAAAGAGAAATAATTTTAGACAAAGCATGAAAACCCTGCTTTGTCACAAATTATTTAGATACTCAATTGGAATTGGGCCTTCCCTAAAGACCCGAATCTAATGGAGTATGGGTCCTGTGGGGACTGACACCTGGGTAGTCCTGGGACTACCGAGGGGCAAGTCTACAGAGCCCAATTTGTTTCTTTGGGCCCTATGGGCCTGGAAAAAGCAAAGAGGAAAACCATCATCTCCCCAAATTCCCTCTAAAACTTTTAAAATAAAATAAAAACTTACCTAGCTGTAATTATGCCTCTCTGGAGGCTTCCTGGCATGTGCCAATGTTAAGCTAGGAGGCAGCAGGGGCTAAATCGCTCCTGCCCCCCTCGTTTCCTGGCATGACATTGATACATGGCAAGAAGCTTCCAGAGAGGCATAATGGTGGCATAGTGAGTTTTTGTTTGATTTTAAAGTTTTTATGGGGAGATTTGGGTTGTCCCCATTCCAGTATGGTAGTAAGTACACTGCAATGGGGGCAACCCATGGGAAAGCCCATCTTTTTGGGTGCCTGAGCAGACAACAATGTGGGCGAAAGCAGGTTACTTTGACCTGCAATAAATTGCTGTCTGGTGCCCTACAATGTCGTTATCCCCTAAGGGGTGTATGTGTGCACAATTCCAGGGGCTTAATGAAAACAATGTAGAAACTTGTTGCTGGCTGCAACATCAGTTGAGACCTCAGACTCTTGTTATCTTCTGTTTTTGAACACTTGACTTACCTTTGAACTTGGTTTATGGGTTTGAATTCAGCCTTGTACCCTGCATGCTGTGGCTTACAACCCTGGAATGGATCTTAGGAGCTTCTCTGTTGTCTTATCCTGTTAAGGCTTGGATCTTTGTTGGACTATCGATTTGAACTTAGACCATTGATTAATAACTCTGCTGGTATTTCAGGGTTGAGGCTTGTGACAAACTCCATAATTCATCCCTATAGAGCTGCAGACTATGGGGTTCATCATTTTGGAGTCCAGTTTTCAACAACAACTCCATAATTTGTTAGTCAATTTAAAAGAAAATGTAATTCATTGAAGGTTAAGTTATACTGTGTTTAATAGGGCTTCAGTGCCTTCAAGTTGCCTCTCACCTTATGGTAACCCTAAGAATTTCATGGGATTCTCTTGGGCAAGAAAATCTCAGAGGTGGTTTACTCTCAAATAATACCCTAAAGGCACCAGATCCTGTCTGATTTCAGAACATAAGTGGGGTCAGTCCTGGTTAGTACTTGGACGAGAGACCACCAATGTACACCAGATGTTGTAGGCTGTATTTCAGAAGGAAGAACTAGAAAAGCCACCACTCAGTATTCCTTTCCTAGGAAAGCCCTATGAATTCATGGAGTTACCATAACTTGGCAGGTGACTTGAAGGCATACAGACATTTGTGGCTAGGTTTGATTATATCCCTAAGATATTAACTCATCTGGAAGAATAATGCACTTTGCTCCCAGCTATTACATGCACCTTATTTTCATACTGTGGAAATTTTACATGCCCAAAGAAAACATTTCCTTGACAAATGATGACCAAATCATAGAGTACAGGTAGTGTCAACTCTGCCACTAGGGAGAGTGAGCCATGGACTTCGGGCAACACATTTCAGGTGTCATAAGGGTAGCAAATTGCTTGTTATTTAATTTGTTACTAATGCATTTTTACTGCCTTGGGAGAGATCCTTGTAAGAATTTTCTGCCTCATATGTCAAAGTAGTTTGACTGGCTTTAGGTGTAATATACCTTGACGTAGGTTTGTGCTCTGCCTCAGGCAGCAAAAAATGGTTTCATCAGGCTTGGGTAAAATAAGTAACTTGGAACTGTATATTTGTTCCACTACCAATCATCTGGAAAGGTTTGTAAAACACAATATCCTTAATGGTACTTTGCTGTCGTATTTTTATTTCCAAAAATAAACATGTTTTCCCAGTGCAAGGGAGCAATACTATTTGATTACGTGATTGGAAAGAGAGAGAGAAACTTTGCATTTACTCATTTTCTTAATGGGTCACACTCTGAATCACCAGGAGACCTCCTTGGACGAAAAACAAAGTTAATCTCTCTCTTGGAGCCCATGAAACCAAGAATTACACGAGCATTTAATTGCTACTCAGAACTTATTTCCTATTAGAGACCTGTAACACACATTACCTTGGCTTACATTAATGGTTAGAGTCCACATTGGCTACAAAGTATTTACTTAGTGCTGTCTAAGTACTAATATGCTCAGAAGTCCACACACGGTTTAGTAATAAAATATCAGTTTAAAAAATGCCAGTGGAAAAGAAAAGCAATTTGTTCTAGCAATGCCATGGAATGCAAATTGCCTTTGGCCAGTGTTGCTCTTATAGCTATTCCTCCACATTAAGACTGCCCAGAAATGTAAGATCGCTCTGGATTGTTTGTGTGCTTTTAGTAGTGGCTCCCCCGCCTCTCCCCCCCCCCCCCCACCCTATGGAGGTAAATATGGTGACTGGACTAACACAAAACAGTTTATTGCCAGAGGATAAGAATAATATGGTATGCCCTCACCTTCTATGTATGAAAGCTATATGGACGGTTGGTTGCATGTTTTCTTTAACACTGACAGTGGAACCCAATATCCATAATACACCTGAAGGCAGATATCTAACTTAGGAAACAGAAGGTGATCATGTATCACAAAACAATCTCCTCCAGCATCTGCTGCCTGAAGTTATTGCTGTTGTAGCTCAGGGATGAGAAATTCACATGGAAACCCACCTTGCTTCTGACTTAAACAAGGAGGCTCTCTTGTACCTTCAAACAGATAGCCAGCTTCATAGATCCTCATGCCTTCATGGGAAGCAGATATTTGAGGGTAGACAGAAAGCTTTCATGTCTGTTTATTAATAGCTAACGGGCACTTTGCTCTTCAGTTCAGGCATCGTGGTGTTCAAGTTAACAGCTAGGCTTGGCTATCTCATTTCAAGGCTTGGTTTTCGATCTAAGTATCTCATGGTCTTAAATTGTATTCCTGTTTCAAGTTTTGCTCATGGTTTTGGATCTTAGTACTTCATGTTCATGGCTTGTATTCCTACTCAAGTTTTGCTTATGGACTTAAGTTGCCTTGGTATTCTGGGACTATCTTTGGACTCTCTTACCCTTGGATTTCCAAGAGACAATTGATTACCAACTATTTGGATTATAAACCTGATTTCTTTATTTCTGGATTTTTCCTATATATACCTTTTGTGTGTTTTTACAATAAATTGTTTGCTTTTATCTTTGACTCTTGTGTGATGCTGTGGTCATAGGTGGGTTCAAGTCTAGGATGTGACAATTGCTTCCTCTTACTTAATTGTAGGACTAGTCATGCTTTACACCTGCTAATGACGGCTCATCATACAACTCAGAGAGGTGCCATGATTCTGTGGTGAAGCATACATTTTCCATGGAAAAGTTCTCAGGTGCTGTTTCGGCATCTCCAGTGAAGAAAGATGACTGGTAGAGGGAGATGATATGATAACCCTCTACCTGACATCCTGGAAGGAACTGCATTGAACACAGTAGACAGTGCTTGGCTAGATGGACTGAGAAACCAGTTTGGAATATGGTAGTATTGTATGTGAACTTGGTCCTTCATCTTTATGGCTTTTATCATCCATAGCTTTAATTTAAAAAAAAATACAGAAAGCAAATCTTGATTTTGCTATTTTATATAAGAGGCACCATTTCACTATGCCATTCATACCTGAAGAACCATAGATATTGGTATTTGTGGGGAGCCCTGGAACCCATTGTATCTTTAAGTGAAGTTCAATTTACTACCTTGCCTTGAAAAGATGAAAAGCAATTTGCTAATTTCAATCACTGCCATTGTTCCCAGCTCCCTGGAAAGCTGCACCCAGAACAGGCCCGGGAATATGTGTGTAATGATCAGGAAACAATTTGCTTACTTCGTCTTTTCCCATTTGTAAAGTACTCTATGGAGGCACTTATAGCCCAGGTAAGCAAGTGCAAGAAAGTTTCACTAGACCTTAGCTGATTTTCAGTTGTTAATTTTTCACCTATCCATTATTAACTCAGAAGATTAAAGCACACACAAACTCTGAAATACAATTTTGGGGCTGGGGCTGAGGGGTGGGGATTACATTTATGCATAAACACCATAGGACTGTTACATGGAGTTTTGTTTAATCATATTTGATGAAATATGTCCTCTCTGGGCATTTTCTAGGTTCTCAAGCAACTATGGGTTTTGGGACTGGAAATCTTCCTGGGTAATAAATGACATTTCTTGATTGGTTCTACCATAAAAACATGGGAAAAGTGTATTGGACTGCAAAAACTTTGTTTTTGCGAGATATCATGCATCACATTTTGCTATAGTTTTTCAATGAATATCTCACAGAGTCTCAACCAATTCAACATAGTTTGTGGCAGCCACAAAAATAAAGTTTCTGAAGTATAACAACTAGGTTCAAAGTAAGTACTACACAATTAAACATAAAATAATACTTTAAAACCACGAACATATTTTGTTCAAATTTTTACATAGTGTTTATCTGTGATTTTGTCTACCTACATGAATTCTGGGATGGATCTCTACAGATGGGGGAAATACTGCATTTTGAATACCTTTTAAGCTTTAGAAAACAAACAGTTCTATAGTTGCATACTAACTGAAAGAACTATATAATTGTCTTCTTCCTGTCTTTTCATTCCAGTGAAGTCTGGATTTGATCTACACATGCAACATCATCATCATCATCATCATAATCATCATCATCATCATTATTACTATATTTATTTATACCCTGCTTTACTTCCCCAGAGGGACTCAAACCAGCTTGACATAAAAGCATTAGTATACCATTTAAAATATGCAAAAATGCAAATATAAAATAGAATTAAATACATATAGTACTAAAAACTTATAGTTAATTCGATCAAAACAGTTAAAAACCACAGCATCGCTGACTAGATCTTAAAGATCTTCATCTTTAAAAGCCTATCTGAATAAAAAAGGTTTTAGCCTGTCGTGGGGAGAATAGCCGGGAGGGGCCCATTCTGGCTTCCCTGGGAAGAAGGGGGTTCCAGAGTCGAGGGGCAGCAGCCACCAGGAAGGAAGGCCCTCTCTTTGGTTCCCACAAACTGAGCCTCTCCTGAAGATCTCAGGGTCTGGGAAGGTTCATACAAGGAGATACGGTCAGTCAAATAGCTGGACCTGAACCGTCTAGGGCTTTAAAGGTCATAACCAGCATTTTGAATTGTGCCCAGAAACAGATTGACAGCCAGTGCAGCTGCTTCAACAGGGGGATTGTCTGCTCCTTGTAGCCAGCCCCAGTGAGCAACCTGGCTGTAGCTCTTTGGAGCAGCTGAAGTTTCCGAGCACTCTTCAGAGGCAGCCCAATGTAGAGAACATTACAGTAATCCAGATGGGATGTAACTAAGATGTATACCACCGTGGTCCAGATCGGCTTCTCAAGGAACGGATGCAGTTGGCGTACAAATTTTAATTGTGCAAAGGCCCTCCTGGCAACCACAGATACTTGGGCCTCTAGCTCCAGAAGGACCTCCAAACTGCAAACCTGTGTCTTCAGAGGGAGTGTGACCCCATCCAGCACAGGCTGGATCCCTACTCCCTGGTCTGCCTTTTGACTAACCAGGAGCACTTCCGTCTTGTCTGGATTAAGTTTCAATCTGTTTCCCCTCATCCAGTCCATTACTGATGACAGGCACTGGCTTAGGGTCAGGACAGTTTCCTTGGCATTAGGTAGAAAGGAGCAGTAGAGCTGGGTGTCATCTGCATAAAGATGGCACTATACTCCAAAATTCCAGATGACCTCTCCCAGTGGTTTCATGTTTATGTTAAACAGCATGGAGGACAAAATGGAACCCCGAGGAACCCCACAGGACAATGGCTGGGCATTTGAAAAGGAGTTCCCCAGCACCGCCTTCTAGGTACAGCCCTCCAGGAAGGAATGGAGCCATTGTAAATCATGCCTCCTAGTCCCATCCCAATTAGATGACCTAGAAGGATACCATGGTTGATGATATTGAGAGATCCAGGAGAACCAACAGGGACACACTCCCCTTGTCTAGCTCTCTGCGTAGGTCATCCACCAAGGCGACCAGATTGAAATGGATCTAGATAATCTAGAAGATTCTGAGGTCCAGTAGCTATACTGGTTGGGGGATTCTGGAAACGATAACCCCCAAAAATGGAAATTTCATAAACTTTGACTATTTGGAACAATGAATAGATTTTTAAAAAATCATCTCATAGATTAAATAAAACCTTTTTAGAAAAACAATCAAATTAGCGGAGTCAGAAGAGAAATTCAAGCTTTGTATTCTCCCTACTAGGCTAGATTTTTATTTCTACAGGTGCTCTTGTTATTCTTCCTATGCAGCTGTAGTTTGACAGCACATTTGCAGGTGACTTTTCCCATGTATATCCTCAGAACTCTGGCAAATATCCTAAGTCAGAACACCCCATAATATTCATTTAAAGGTTCATCAGTTCACAGTGGATGTCTCATGCAGTTTTCCAGCATCTTCCGTCTTTTGCATTCATTTTATGTTCTATATCAAAGCTTTCCTAATAAGCTCTTTAACCTGTTATTCCTTTTTGCTAGCCAAAGGCTGATCATCTGTAATCACTGCAACCTATGAGAGCACATACTTGTATAATTTGGATATACCAGCAAAGCCTCTCTTTAATTTTTTTAAGCGTACCCTGTGAATTGCTTTCAAAACGTATGACCCTTGTTTATACAGCCCTGGGCTAATCTGAGCCAAACAAAGCAGTTTTATCTATTTTGGCTTTAATTTTCTGTCCTTATCAGCCAAATCCCTTTAACTGAATTTGTTTGTAATATCACAAGGAGATCAGCATAGAAGAATGTGAAATGGTGCAAAACTAACTTAGAAAAACACAACACGCCCTTTATGTCAAATGAAATAGCCACCAGGAAAAATACAAGGAAGAGAACAAAGGTAGATAGATCTAGTTGATACATGACAAGTCATGAGGGTAGCATAAAATAACTTGATTAGGGTTGCAGCCTGGTTGCCTTCCCATATACGTACAAATGATGCTTTGTTGATAGTCCATAAGGTGCTTCTCCCTGTTGTATGATGAGTTCAGGAATAAAATAGCTAAATTGTTCTATGGTTGAGAACCACAAGGGCCAGGCAATTTGGTGACCTTTGATGTTATTCAGTCGAGCTCCCAAATTCCTGAACATTGCCATGCTGATCAGGCCTTCATGGGATTCACAGAATCTGATACCATCATCCCTGCCACAAATACGTTCTTATTTCCTTTCTTGATTTTTGAACACATTTTTACAGGACTTTGAGATATACTCCTCCTGACCCCTTGACTTTTCACATTTTGTTGTGTGGAACAATTTTAAACTGGATTCAGCTGGAATTATTACCACTGAATGTACACAGCACAGACAACACTTCAAAATGAAACATATTTTTATTGTGGCGGTATAAAAGTGAAATAAGTAAAAATAGATAAGCACTGTTAATTATGTAAGCCTTCGCCCATTTTCTGAGATGCACCCAAGAAGTCTTGGTTCAACCCACGGTCCCATTAAGTCATAAATTTACCTGTGTGTAATACCAGTGCTTTGTGATATCAAATACACTTGTTTCTGGGAGGTATGGAATTTGGTGAAGACCATATCTTGATGAAGAGCATATGTGAACAAAGAGCACAATGAAGGACAGGAGTGCCTAGATGGCAGCATGGTGATTTTCTGTCTCTTGTGTTGCCTTCAGGTTGTCTGTTTACTTATGACGATTGCTTGAGGTTGATTGGGTTTTATTAGGCAAGGGATACTTATAACCTCATCAGACACAGAGAGAGGAGAATCTTCTCCCTGCTTCTCTCTGCTACCAGAACAGAATCCTAGGGAGCCCATCACATGAGGCAGGGCTACTTTCGGCGGGACTCTGTGGGGCACTGTTTTGGCAGCAAAGAGAAATTGAGTTCATAGGAGTTAGGTGTTTACCTAATTCCCCATTGAAGAGGGTGAAGAGGAGACAGGGAAAGATGAGGAAATGACATGGGAAGAAAGATGATGTACTCGACAGGAAAGGACAGAGTTTGACCGTTCCCTCTGCTGTCCCCCACTTCCCCCTGCTGTGCCCGCTTTACCCCTGCCCATCTGATGAGATCCTCAGAAGTGGTTTTTCAGTTCTATCCTCTGAAATATAGCCTTCAACACCTGGTAGTCCTTAGCACGCTCCCAACCAACTACCACCGGGGCTGACTCTGCTTAGCTTCCAATGGAATCTGAAACCTTTTGGGTATGTAGGTTTTGCAAGACCATTGAACCACAAAAGGAGGAAGGGGACTTTTCATGAAGCCAGTGGTAACTCTGAAGAAGATGAATAAATTTGGAACTAGGAGAGAAGAAATTACAGACTCACTATTACCTGAATGTTCTACACAACTGGATTTTATAGAGGAATGGGAAAAATACATTGGTGAAAAAAACTATATCAAAATCAATTGTGAGTTCACAAACAGGCATAAGAGAGGAAAAGCAAAGATCTGGAAAAAAGTTCAGTGATTTGAGATTGACATTTTACTTTTTGGCTTTATTTCAAACTTCTATGTGTAGAAGAAAGTCAGTAGTGCTCATTGCCCTGAGGACACCATGATTATATGCAAAGTGAAGAAACCATCAAGTTATGAGTGACCTTTCCAAGGCATATACTCATTGGGCAAAAATAGCCACAGAGAAAAGCAGAAAATCTGGAAAATTCATGTGACCAGCTGTGGATCCTGGCAGTTTCCCAGTGATGCTAACTTCTAACACACATCATGACCCATAAGAGCAGAGGAGATGAAAGACCCAGAACCTGGAGCTCCACAAAGAAGAAAAACAGCATCAAGGAGAAAGTGTTAGTCAATTTCACAATGCACACATCTGTATTATTAGCATCGAACAGCAACTTTCTTTATTTACATTTTCCTAAGAACCTAATTTGTTTTACTGACAAGCCTTTTTCTCTCCTATAGATTTAAGTGCAATAAAATTGGAAATAAGACTTCAATATCCAATTTCTCATTCCACATTAATCAAGGAGAGAATTTAATTGAGATCTGCAGTGTGCCATTTCTCAGCTAGATTTGAACTGGTTTAGGGTGACAATCTGAAACATTGGGAGGGAGGAGTGAAACAGAAATTAAAGAGTTGGTTTGGAGCAGCACAAGGGGGCCCCAGGAAAGAAGACTACAGATTCTTCTTTTCTACATCTACCATTTGTTACTGATTTTACATAAGTCACAGTCAATGGCAATCAATTTAATTTAATTTGTGGCAACCCTGTGAATAAGAGACTACCGAATTCCCCTTATCCTCGCTTTAATTGCAGAGGTCTTGCAGACCTCGGACCATGATCTTTGTAATTGAGCCTAGCCAACGGGAATATGGTCTTTCTCTTTTCCTACTATCTTCTACTTCTCAAACATTTTTGTCTTCTCATGATGTCAAAGTACAATGGTTTTGTTTTAATCATTTTGGCTTCTAAGGCAAGTTAAGGTGTGTTATTTTCTGGGATCCATTGATTTGTCCTTTTACTAGTTCACAGTATCCACAGAACTTTTTTCTAGCACCACATCTCAATTGAATTTATTTTCTTCCTTTCTGCTTCCTTCACTCTCCAGCTTTCAAAGCTATGTACAGAAATGGGAAATATGGCATGGACACTCCTGACTTTCATATTCAATTATAGGATCTTCATACTACAGGATTTCTCCAGTTCCCTCATACCCAACATTTAGCAGAAGAAAAGCAGGAAAGGACATGTGTGTCTAACATTAGAGGTAGTTAATATGTCTAAACATATTAATGAGAAAAAACATATAAGCCAGAAGAGGCTGAAACAGTTTGCTTTTACCTAATCATACTGGAAGAGCAAGATTATGCTTCATCTTACTCCTTTCTCTCCTGTTCATTAAATTGGACTACTTTTGCACTTCAAATTGAGTTTGCAGCAATTGAAGCAAACTGAAGGCAAAATGTGAAAGTAGGTGGAGAAGAAAGAAACTGGGATCTTTTTTAATTAGCTGAAAAAATGACACACCACAAGATTAATCAGGATCGTTATTGCTAAATTGGGACAGTTGTAAGGTATGATCATCCTCCCCACAGTCACCCTCTCTATGACCCCCTTATTGAAAAATGGATCCCTCACCCAAAAGATGAAAACACATAGTCCAATGTGAATTTTATGTTATTATTGTGAAGTTTCACAGTTTCAAAGTAGTATTCCCTCTCCCTGTCTTCATTTCTGATAGCCCTGTTGCAAGGGGTACAACGCTAACACATTCCAAAAGGGATTAACTCACGTTTCACAAACAGAACACCTCAGGGGAACTGAACAAGAAACACACATCCACTAATCCCAAACTAAAACCTATCTGGGAGCCATTTAACAAAAGGGGTTGGATTCATAGCCTCAGACCTGTACATTTATCCTCCTTTAAAAACTACTTATAAATTCACATGTCTACTTCATAATTCTTCATATATATATATATATATATATATATATATATATATGGTAACTAGATGCCTGTGGGGAGTGCATCATATATATATAGGTAACTAGATGCACTGAAGCGGAGCAACTATATCTTTCTTCATATGATCCAGTACTTATTTCATGGGAAACTAAAGTAGTATGTACCTTTACCTATGTGTATAGCCTCCTACCTATTGTGAGGTTGGGTCCATCAGGAAAAGACAATACCAGCATATGAAGTTAATGCCATCATGTAAAGTAGTTTTCCAAATTTCCCAAGGGAATCCAGAGGCAAGTCGCTGCCAAACATCATTGCTCAGATTATCTGTGTACTTTCCACTGAACTGTTTGCATTTACAGTAGAGTCTTGCTTATCCAACATAAACAGGCCAGCAGATAACCCTTATTTTGATTGAAAATGCTAGGGACAGCACATAAGGAAGCCAGGGACAGCCAGGAAATGTTGTGGTATGGTAGCCCATTACCAGGGACCCCAAAACCTGGTTTACTCATGAATTTTAACTGGTTAACTAATTTATGAGTAAACCAGGTTTCTGACATATTTCAAGGTGGGGTTGAACTTTTAACCCCCCCCCCCCCCCCCCGGTTACGGCCCTGTCCATGACCAACTGTGGCAAGGGAACAAAGCTGGATGCTGCTCCATGGTTTTCCCCACTGTCCTCCAGCTTCTGGACCTCCATTTGTTGAGGTCCTGTATCATTGGCAGTAGCGAAGAACACCAGGCTTGGATTTGCTGTTTGCGGTTAGCTGAAATCACTCATCAGTCTCATCCCCACATATAAAGACAGACTGTGTGGAAGGGAACTGTAGAGAGAGAAAAAGCTTTGCACTGCTTATCTATATGTCCCATGTCTTAGAAAAAATAATCTTTCCTCTGCTATCTTTCTACATGCCTAGGACAGATCTATAAATATGCAGATCTTCCAACTTCATTGGTTTGATCTCCAGTTTCCAAAAAAATCCTTTTAGCGCCTGGGTGCCAATTTGTCAATCAAATGAGCCACCATCTACTGACTCTTTGAACTCCTATTCCTTCTCTCTTGAAAGAACTGTGAACTTGTTTCATGTATTTTACTAAAGTATAGAGTGTTATACATGTACAGTTACCACTGATGTTCTTCTAAAGCTAATGAGTCCTAATCGTTTCCAAACTCCTATGCATTATGGCACAACAGCACACAACAAATATACTGTGGCTGAAAAAAACATCCTTCCTAATGAAAAAGTGTTAAAAGTTTTTACCCTATGAGTGCTTTCTTTGTTACACTGCTACTGGTTAGAAAAAAAATCCTGACCTCTCTTGTTTTTGCCCATGTGTGGTTCTCAATCTCCACATGCAAGCTTTCAAAGCTCCACTGGCTTCTTCATTGGGTAAGAAGTATTAAAAATAATTGTTATTGTTGTGTGTCTTTATGTTATTTCCAACCTATGGTGACCCTAAGGCAAATATATCACAGGGATTACTTGACAAAGTTTGCTGAAAAGAAAAGAGAAAGGGGAAAATGTCATTAGAGTTGGAAAGGACTATGGTAATGCTAAATGGATTGACGGATTTTAGAACTCAATGAACGTGGGCTGTAGATCGGTTTTTAGTTGATATTGTATTAATTGTATGTTTTATAACTATTGTGTTTATTGTTATTGCATTTTTATTATAATTGTTGGCATCGAATTGTGCCTAGGGACTCAGGGCCCGATATAAATAAATAAATAAACATTAGAATAAGTGCTAGTTTGCACATTTTGTTTGACCTAATAAAGGCATCAGTGTTTTGTGGATTTTGGATGTTGTATTTTGCTCTATAGCTAATACAGCTATCTCTGGATATGTTGTGTTGTTGTTCATTCATTTAGTCGTCTCCGACTCTTCGTGACCTCATGGACCAGCCCACGCCAGAGCTCCCTGTCGGCCGTCACCACCCCCAGCTCCTTTAAGGTCAGTCCAGTCACTTCAAGGATGCCATCCATCCATCTTGTCCTTGGTTGGCCCCTCTTCCTTTTGCCTTCCACTTTCCCCAGCATCATTGTCTTCTCTAGGCTTTGCTGTCTCCTCATGATGTGGCCAAAGTACTTCAACTTTGTCTCTAGTATCTTTCCCTCCAGTGAGCAGCCGGGCTTTATTTCCTGGAGGATGGACTGGTTGGATCCTCTCGCAGTCCAAGGCACTCTCAGAACTTTCCTCCAGCACCACAGCTCAAAAGCATCGATCTTCCTTCGTTCAGCCTTCCCTAAGGTCCAGCTCTCACATCCGTAGGTTACTACAGGGAATACCATGGCTTTGCGGGAGAAGGAGACCTCGAATTCGGCCTAATTCGGACCGCCTTTCCAAATTAACTATTCCCAATAGGTCTCCTAAGGTAATTTGGTGTAACCAGGTGAGCGGGCCCTCTGGCTTGAAGGTGGTGTTGTTGAACGCCAGGTCTGTCAACGGAAAAACAACTTGGATTCAGGACTTAATCCTGGAGGAGCGGGCAGATCTGGCGTGCATCACGGAGACCTGGCTGGATGAAGCGGGGGGCGTAAATCTCTCCCAGCTTTGTCCTCCAGGTTTCTCCGTGCAACACCAACCTAGAGCCGGAGGACGGGGAGGCGGGGTCGCAGTGGTCTATAGAGATACCATCCATCTAACCAGGAGCCCCATCCCGCAGACCACAAATTTTGAATGCGTCCACCTGAGGGTGGGTGACCGGGACAGAATAGGGATTCTGCTAGTGTACCGTCCACCTCGCTGCACTACAGTCTCCCTACCTGAGCTAGCGGGGGTGGTCTCGAGCCTGGCGGTGGAGTCCCAACGGCTCCTTGTGCTGGGGGACTTCAACATCCACGCCGAGGCAACCCTCTCAGGTGCGGCTCAGGACTTCATGTCTGCCATGGCAACCATGGGGCTGTCCCAACAAATAACTGGCCCCACCCACTGTGCTGGACACACATTGGACTTGGTTTTCTGCCAGGGATGGGAGCAGGGTGGCGGTGTAGAGGAGTTGTCCATCTCTCCGTTGCCGTGGACCGACCACTTCCTGATTAGATTTAGGCTCACTGCGCCCCCTAACCTCCGCAAGGGTGGAGGACCCATTAAGATGGTCCGCCCCAGGAGGCTTATGGATCCGAACAGATTCCTGACGGCTCTTGGGGAGTTTCCCGCCACCGCGGTAGGTGATAATGTCGAGGCCTTGGTCGCTCTCTGGAATGGGGAGATGACCAGGGCTATTGACAAGATCGCTCCGGAACGTCCCCTCTCAAGTAACCGAGCTAAACCAGCCCCTTGGTTCACTGAGGAGCTGGCAGCGATGAAGCGAAGGAAGAGGGTTCTAGAGAGCGTGTGGCGATCGGACCCAAGCGAATCAAACCGAACACGGTTTGTGTCCTTTCTAAGGGCATATGCCGCGGCAATAAAAGCCGCAAAGAAAACTTTCTTTGCGGCCACTATTGCGTCTGCAAAAAACCGTCCGGCGGAGTTGTTCCGGGTTGTCAGAGGTCTTTTAACTCCCCCCACTGGTGGGAGCCCTGACAACTCGGCAGCGCGCTGTGAAGCATTTGCTCAGTTCTTTGCAGACAAAGTCGCTTTGATCCGTTCCGGGCTGGACGCCACATTAGATGCAGTCTCCGTGGATGTGACACAAGCACCTGCTTGTCAGATTTTGTTGGATTCTTTTCAGTTTGTGAAACCCGAGGATGTGGACAAGATACTTGGAGGTATGAGACCCACCACGTCCATCCTAGACCCCTGCCCATCCTGGCTTCTTAAGGAGGCCAGAGGGGGATTGGCCGAGTGGGTAACGGTGGTGGTTAATGCCTCCCTTCGGGAAGGCAAGATTCCAGCGAGCCTAAAACAGGCTGTTATAAAGCCGCTGTTGAAGAAACCATCACTTGACCCCACTAAATTGGACAACTTTCGGCCTGTTTCCAATCTTCCCTTCTTGGGCAAAGTCATGGAAAGCGTGGTGGCCTCACAACTCCAGGTATTCTTGGGAGACACGGATTATCTGGATCCGGCACAGTCTGGTTTCAGACCGGGACATGGTACCGAGACGGTCTTGGTCGCCTTAGTCGATGATCTGCGCCGGGAGCTAGACAGGGGGAGTGTGTCCCTGTTGGTGCTCCTGGACCTCTCAGCGGCCTTCGATACCGTCGACCACGATATTCTTCTGGGGCGCCTTGCAGAGATGGGTCTTGGGGGCACTGCTCTGCAGTGGCTCCGGTCATTTCTGGAGGGTCGTACTCAGAAGGTGTTATTGGGGGACTCCTGTTCAACGCCGCAGCCATTGACCTGTGGCGTTCCTCAGGGTTCCATCTTGTCCCCCTTGCTGTTTAACATCTACATGAAGCCGCTGGGTGAGATCATCCGGAGTTTCGGGGTGCGGTGTCACCTGTACGCAGATGACGTCCAACTCTGTCACTCCTTCCCACCTTCTACTAAGGAGGCCGTCGAAGTCCTGAACCGGTGCCTGGCCGCTGTAATGGTCTGGATGAGGGCGAACAAACTGAAATTAAATCCAGACAAGACAGAGGTACTCCTGGTCAGTCGCAAGGCCGAACAGGGTATAGGGTTACAGCCTGTGCTGGACGGGGTCGCACTCCCCTTGAAGGCGCAGGTTCGCAGCTTGGGTGTGACCCTGGACTCATCGCTGAGCCTGGAGCCTCAGGTTTCAGCGGTGACCAGGGGAGCATTTGCACAGCTTAGGCTCGTGCGCCAGCTGCGCCCGTATCTTGGGAAGTCTGACTTGGCCACGGTGGTACACGCTTTGGTCACATCCCGCCTCGACTACTGCAACGCTCTCTACGTGGGGCTGCCCTTGAAGACGGCCCGGAAGCTTCAGCTAGTCCAGCGCGCGGCAGCCATGTTGTTAACGGGAGCTGGACGCAGAGAGCATACAACGCCTCTGCTGTCTCAACTCCACTGGCTGCCGATCTGCTACCGGGCCCAATTTAAGGTGCTGGTGTTATCCTACAAAGCCCTAAACGGTTCCGGCCCAAAATACCTTGCAGACCGCATCTCGGCCTACGAGCCCACGAGGGCCTTGAGATCATCCGGGGAGGCCCTTCTCTCGGTCCCGCCTGCCTCACAGGCACGTCTGGCGGGGACGAGAGAGCGGGCCTTCTCGGTGGTGGCCCCCCGGCTGTGGAACACCCTCCCTGCTGAAGTTAGACAGGCGCCCTCCTTGATGGCCTTTCGTAGGGGCCTAAAAACATGGCTCTTCGAGCAGGCCTTCAACTGAGTGTATTGAATGACAATGGAATGAACTAGGACTACGAATTTCGGCTATGACCCCAGGACTTGACGAAGCGGATTTTTAGTATAAGTATATGTTATGTTGTATCTGTCTGGTTTGTATCGTCTTGATTCACTGTACACTGTCTTCTTTGTTGTTGTTCACCGCCCCGAGTCGCCCTCGGGCTGAGAGGGGCGGTCAATAAATGCAAGAAATAAATAAATAAATAAATAAATAAATTTGAATAGGCGGATCTTTGTTGCCAGTCTGATGTCTCTACTCTTTACTATTTTATCGAGACTGGACATTGCTCTCCTCCCAAGAAGTAAGCGTCTTCTGATTTCCTGGCCACAGTCTGCATCTGCAGTAATCTTTGCGCCTAGAAATACAAAGTCTGCCATGGCCTCCACATTTTCTCCCTCTATTTTCCAGTTTTCAATCATTCTTGTTGCTATAATCTTGGGTTTTTTTATGTTTAGCTGCAACCCAACTTTTGCGCTTTCTTCTTTCACCTTGATTAGAAGGCTCCTCAGCTCCTCCTCGCTTTTGGCCATCAGAGTGGTGTCATCTGCATATCTGAGGTTATTAATGTTTCTTCCAGCAATTTTCACCCCAGCTTTGCATTCATCCAGCCCCGCACATCACATGATGTGTTCTGCATACAAGTTAAAAAGGTTGGGTGAGAGGATGCAGCCTTGCCGTACGCCTTTCCCAATCTTGAACCAGTCTGTTGTTCCGTGGTCAGTTCTGACTGTTGCTACTTGGTCCTTGTACAGATTCCTCAGGAGAGAGACAAGGTGGCTTGGGATGCCCATCCCACCAAGAACTTGCCACAATTTATTATGATCCACACAGTCAGCCAGCTAGATTGTAGCCAGCTAGATTTATTTCCTCCCTGGCATAATATGCCTTGAATTTCTTACCTTAAGCTCTTGGCTTCTTACATTTTTATTTTAGTTGATGTCACTCAGTTACTTTGAAGAACTTGTGTGGTAAGAAATGCCTCCTAACCTGTTCAAAAATCATAGCTACCCAGAGGTTTATTGCAGCCCAGGTCTGCGCATTGGGGTTAATGGCTCTCACTTCCACATAAATGGAATTGTGCAGCTGTGCAGCTTTATACTCAGCTAAGGCTCATCTGGTCCTGGAACATGTTCTCAGTATGAACAAAGGCTTAGCCACAGGGCAAGTGAGAGAGCTGCTTGTTTTCTCCAGTCTCCAACCACAATACACACTGTTATCACACCAGATCTGAGATAAGGCTTCTACGAAGCCGCTAGCACTTGGGACAAACCAACCCAATTTGTTCTGCCACCAGCCACATGTTGTAGATCACAATATATTTATTAATACATTTAGTTCAGTACAATTTTAAAACGAGAGTAGAATACATGGCTCAGGTAACTGCAGAGCCACAACAGGAACTTTTAAACATTGCATTCAGAATCCTTGCATGTTGGTAGGGCATTTGAGGAACTTTAGTTCAACAAGGAACCCTTTGCCACATTCTGGTTACAATGTAATTTATATGGCTGGGTCTAGGATTGCAGTGTTTGTAACTAACAACAAAGGGTTGGTGACTGTTTAGAAACTGGACTGCAACTGACATGTTTAGCATTAGCTGTACTGTCCAGATATGATGGAAGCTGTTGATCTCCAACATCTATATAGCCACAAGCTCCCCAGACATGTTTTTAAATAGTCCTATGCTTTAGCAGGAGTGTAAAACATAGAAAGTGATCATATAAAGCTCATCTTGAGATTCAGCATGATGCAGTGGTTTCAGTATCGGACAATGACTTTGGATGTCACATTTTGATTCCCTATTGAACTATGGAAATTCAATGAGTAACCTTGCCGGGTAATACTTTCTCATTAGAAAAAAGCCAATTCCCTCTGAATCAATCTTGCCAATAAAACCCATGATAAGGTGGCTTTAGGGCTGCAATAAATAGGAAACAACTTGAAGGCTCACAATGACAACAAAAGCCCTCCTTGGTATGATGTTAAGTGACAGAAAAAAATGACACCTGCTACATCACAACAATACAGGTTGCTGTTAAAGTTGCAGGAGCGAAGCTGTAGCAAACCTACCTAGTCAAGCTGAATGTTTATGTGGCAATGAACATTAGTCCTTAAGTTACTCAAGGCTTTTCTGTGTGTGTGTGTGTGTCTGCTGCATCAACAGGTAGTAAGTAACCCTCTTCTAAAGCATTATACATATATACAATGAAACAAGCGCAGACAATTTGAGATCCTCCGCATAATAGTTGCTATTGCATTTAAGTCACACCTCTTTTTTGGGGTGCCAATATTGGGAATCAGGCTTTCCTCACTTAATAGTCTCACTCCTGCCCTTGCACTTCTTCCTTGGAGCAGCTTCCGTAGATTCAAGAGGCAGAAGTGCAGGTGGGTAAAGGAACGAGAGCTAGAAGACCTCCTTTGGCTCCAGCTTGAGGGAAGCCCCACAATCCTACCATATTTCCCTGCATGATACTCACACTGCCCTCCCCACCCCAAATGGAGGAAAAAAAGTATTACTTTTATGAATTGAAATAGGGTATATTGTGAGTTACCATAACTTTGTACTATACATGTACTATAACTTTGCATTTAATGTGCATGTTTTTAAAAAATGCAAATAGCAATAGTATGTGTAACAGAATATATTTTTCAGGGGTCCATGGTTAACCATCTCTTGTTTACATATGGATACATAAAATACAAACAACCACATGCGAACATTATTCCATATATAATTTCAAACATATATATTCATTTCAGCACTGTTATCATTTCAGACCCCCTTTTCATGTTTGAACAACTGGGAAACAGCACATCCAAGCCATTGTTTGCTTATATGGGAGCATGAGGTTTGTTTAGGTTAGGGCTATTTGCCAGATCACATGAATCTCGAACAAAAGGGATGTAACTGCAGCAAATATCCAATTATCAAGCAACAGCCGTGATATCGATTTGCTGGGCCAATTGGCTCAACCAGGGCAAGCCAATCTGCTCTCCCCTTAATTGTGAACAAATGGACAATCGATAAATGTGGCTTCCACTGACTGACAGCCCATAAATACTATGTGGCAGCAGAGCAGCTAACACTGTGAATCACACACATAGGTTGAAACAGAAATCAGGAGAATGTGGGTGGGAAGGTGGCCTACCTCGTCTACTAATTTTCATCTTGTACTTGGGGAAAAGAGACCAGCCAAGAGAATGATAGGACACATAACAATTATCGAGTTTCCATGTCTCATACAATGAGTGGTAGTTCACAACCCCTGTGCTTTAATACATCTCTTTCACAATACTCTCCTACTCTTTGTAATAGCAAACTAAAACAGCAATTCCTCTGAAATCAGATGTATCTTTCCCTTAAAAAACTTTGGCCTGCTTTCGTTTAGGCATTTCATGTAGCTATTTGGCTATTGATACGTAAAAATCCCACTGTGTTCAGTTGGAATTGCTTCCTGGTAAATATGCATAACATGTTGTCTTTAAAGATTGCTGCTTATTCTGAGGGCTGCATAGCTCTCTTTTAAAATAAACATTCATCGTTCCCCAGTGCTTTTTAGTTATAGGAAAAACATTGTTCTCATAGGTCCGAAAACTCACTGCTCCATTTCTGATGACATTAGCAACAGGCTCAAAGCAAGTTCTTTTCCCTTTCATCCAATGGATTCTTTCAGTGTTCAGATGCAGAACACATGGACAAATCCAACAGGTACAGTTTCACTTGTTTGAAATTTAGCATTGAGATGAGCTACAGGAATTGTCTTGTTATGCTGCTTTTACCAACACCAAGTTTCCACTAGGCTTGTGCAATCTGGGTAAACCATGATCCATTTCGGTGTCCCAGATATTTATGGGGGTTCCAATCTGTTTTTTGGGAACCTTCCAAATCTGGGAGGACAGAAATCTGTTTTCAATCATGGAAGGTGAAAGATTAATTTTCTATCCAGCCCATTATGTTGGGGGGGGGGGGGGGAGGCACAACTTCCCAGGCTCCCCTTCCCATCATTTTATTTATTTTATTTATTTTGGTTGCTTCTACCCTGCCCTTCTCACCCCGGTGGGAACTCAGGGCGGCTTACAAAAGCGAGGCACAATTCGATGCCCGCATCACATAACAGCAATAAGACAAATAACATCAGTTAACAGAAACAGCAATTCTAGCAATAACATCAATTAACAGAAACAATAATTATTGTAAGGCAAAAACAACCATAAAACCAGTAAAAGCAATAAAACCAATACAATTTTAGGCATTGTTTGCCCTTATATCCTTCATTAAGACCTGGATTAAAAGTATCAGAGTTAAGATACCATTATTTCTGTGATCCTTTCCCTTCGGACTGTAGAGGAGACCAGGTTTAATGCTTCATTAAAGTTGTTTCTACTCTAATAGAGAGGCGTTGCAGGCAGGCGCGTGCACTTTCTCTCTCAGCAGCATGCCACACAGCTTTCCAAGGCATTTTAAGGAAGCCCAGGGAAGGAAGAGTGATGACCTGGAGCTATCCTCCCTGGGCTTCCTTAAAAATCCCTCTCTTTTTTTGGCACACTTTAATCTCCTTTCTGCTTTGGGTTTAATGCTTCCTTAGAGCTGTTTCTACTTCATACCCTAGAGGAGAGGGAACTAGGTGGTTGTAGTTTTCAGAGAATGAGAATTTTCTTTTTGTTTGTTGGGATTATTAATAATTATTATTATCTTTTAGAAGTATTTGAAAGAGAGGAAGGGAAAGAGAAAAAAGCTAAAAGGGTGACTCTCCCAAGCCCTCAAATGCATGCATCCCACCCATCCATCCCACCTGTCCCCAACTCCCAGTCTGTCCCACTAAATAAAAAGAATCAAGAGAATAAAGGAAAATAAAAGAAAATAAAAAAGATTAAACTGTTATACTGAATAGGGCAGAAGGAGCCGAGATTGGCTGCCAAGTGGTCCCATTATGGATGGGAATCCATGACGGATGGGCCCTTGCTGTTTTGCACATCCGAACAAACCAAAGAAGCCGGATTGGCCAAAGAAAATGGCTAAAAATGGATCTGCGCTCAAGCCTAGTCTCCACCAGGAAAAAGATGTCAACAAGGATGAGTGGTATATGATTGAGAACTGCACTGCTGAATTTCCTTACTGGCTTCCAGTTTTCAGGACAGTTTTTGTAGCAACAGGAATTAGATGTAAAAAGAACTAGGGGGATTTTTTTTTTTACATTTCCTCTTGAAAATATATTCAAGACTTTCTAACTCAACAAGAATCCAGAGGAAGAGGGGTTTATCAGCTATTTTACTGCCAATTTTCAAAATTAAAAATATATATCTCAATTGACTGCTTTACACTTAATCTTTTCCCTTCCATCCCTCGGGTTCAAAAGAAGCTACACCTGGTAAAATGTCCCCTTCTGCATAATTATTAATGATAGAGGGTCCGTGTTCGTCTTTGGATGTGGTTATCTGATTCCTTCTATCCCCCAGCCAGGCATGCTTTTTAATTAAAAACCATTTTCACTACAGGGAAAGAGCAATAATTTCTAAAGATAGAAACAACTTGACAGTTTATTATTGTGTAAGCCTTCTGTGGACTAGAGTTGATTTGATCATATGAGGATTTTCTTTTCTATCAATAGTAGTTAATACTACTGATGGCTACTAGAAGAACTGCTATTTCATTTTATTTGCAAAGCACTATGTACGGTATTTATATTTATATTTATCCTGTCAGAAGCAAATTAGATGCAATTATAATTTATTCAAAAACACAAAGTTAAAAACTTGGCATTATGCTAAATGTCCTTTGACTAGAAGCTGGCCACTTGAGAATGACTCTGGTGTTGCTGTGAGAAGGTCCTCCATTGTGCATGTGGCAGAACTCAGGTTATATTGTAATAGGCGGCCTGTGGTTTGCTCTTCTCCACACTCCGATGCTGTGGACTCCACTTTGTAGCCTCATTTCATGCACCTTGTGGTGCCAGAGTGCAACCTGTTTAGGACCTTCCAGGTCACCCAATCTTCTGTGTGCCCAGAAGGGAGTCTATTATCTGGTATCAGTCACTGATTGAGGTTACGAGTTTTTGCCTGCCACCTTTGGACTCTCACTTGCTGTGGTGTTCCTGCGAGTATCTCTGTAGATCTTGGGAAGCTGTTTCTTGATTTCAGGCATTGGCTTGCTGACTGATATCCGAACAGAGGATGGATCGGAGATGTCAATGCCTTGGTCCTTTCATTATTGGCTGCTACTTCCTGGTGGATGTAAGGTGGTGCAATACTGGCTAAATAGTATAATTTCTCCAGTGGGGTAGGGAACACACATCCTGTGATAATGCGGCGTGTCTCATTAAGAGTCACATCCACTGTTTTAACATGGTGAGATGTATTCCATACTGGGCATGCGTATTCAGCAGCAGAGTAGTAAAGCACAGGAGCAGATGTCTTCACTGTGTCTGGTTGTGATCCCCAGGTTGTGCCAGTCAGCTTTCGCATGATATTATTTCTAGCACCCACTTTTAACTTGATAGTAAAGCAGTGCTTCTTATAAGTCAGAACACAGTCGAGAGTAACTCACAGGTACATTACTATGTACAGTAATTACAAGGTATAAATAAATAACAAATAATGTTCCCATAGACCAGGGTTCAAAAGAGCATGTAGATTATACATGTGTTATGTGCCATCAAGTTGATTCCAACTCACAACACGATACGATTCTAGGATTTTCTTGGCAAACTTTATTCTTAGGAAGTATGAAACCACCTTCAGTTAGTTTCCATGGTGGAGCGGAGATTCAGGCCTCTTCTCCACTGCCATATAAAACAGATTATCAAAGCAGATAATCCACATTATCTGTTTTGAAGTGAATTATATGAGTCTACACTGACATATAACCCAGTTCAAAGTATATAATCTGGATTTTATATGGCAGTGTTGAAAGGGCCTCTGACCTTGGTTTGTAATAGACCTGATCCAGCACTCAAACTACTACATCATGCCGGCTCCCACGTTATATAACTTCAAGTCAATTTGGGCTCCATCTCTGCTGCTATGTAATGCAGTTTGAAACATAATAAATTCTAATCAACAAACATTTAATGAAATATAAATAGGGTGGCACAACACTGAGAAAAACTCACCTTATTTTATAAGTGTTTTTCCTAAAAAAAAAAAAACCACTTTAGTTTTGAAAGATGATGGGCATCTGTCACCAATGCAAAACTCTTGTTTTCAGAAGTAAACCATGAACTTTTTTTTGGTGATTCAATCCACTTGATGTGAAGTTTGTTATTACTGCTTGATAGGAGAATGCAGACATTTTCATCAAAAAATACTCAAAAGGGGTTTTGTAGCACTTTTGAGATTAACTGAAAGAACTTGGTAGCACAAGCTTTTGTAAACTTAAGCTTACAAAAGCTTCATGCTACCAATTTATTTCAGTTAGTCTCAAAGGTGCCACAAGATCCTTTTGTATGGGGATCCACACAAACAAGGATGTGTCTTTGTAAAAACACTGTTTCTAATCAGTATAGGAAGCTGAAAACGAATGAAATGACTATTTGCAGCAGTCCAGTCATAAATATGCACTATACCTGAGACCTTAATAGCATTTGATACTGTGCCTGAAGTTCATGAGAGCTCATGCTAAAATAAAACTAGCTAGCTAGCATTAAAAGAGATGCCAGTTTTTTTTTCTTTTATACCTTTCACGTCCCACTTTTTATGCTGAAACGGATTGACAAAGGCCCCACCTACACTGCCAATATAATGCACATTCAACTGCATTATAGGGTCAGTGTAGGTAAAGATTTCCCCTTGACATTAAGTCCAGTTGTGTCTGATGCTGGGAGTGGGGTGGGGCTCATCTCCATTTCTAAGCCGAAGAGCCGGCGTTGTCCATAGACACCTCCAAAGTCATGTGGACGGCATGACTGCATGGAGTGCCGTTACCTTCCCGCTGGAGTGGTACCGATTGATCTACTCAAACTTGCATATTTTTGAATTGCTAGCTTGGCAGAAGCTGGGACTAATGGCGGGAGCTCACACTGCTTGCTTGATTCAAACCGGTGACCTTTTAGTCAGCAAGTTCAGCAGCTCTGCAGTTTAACCCATTGCGCCACCAGGGGCCTTATGGTCAGTGTAAAGGTAAAGGTTTTGCCCTGACATTAAGTCCAGTCATTTCCAACTCTGAGAGTTGGTGCTCATCTCCATTTCTAAGCCAAAGAGCCGGCGTTGTCCGTAGACACCTCCAAGGTCGTGTGGCTGGCATGACTTCATGGGGCACCTAGTGTAGTCAGTGTAGACTCATTTAAAAGGAGCCTTATGGTCAGTGTAGACCCATTTATTTAAGTTCAACACTGTATTATATGAGGTTACACTGACCATATAATCAAGTTCAAACTGAATATACGTGCAAATCGAAGCAATCCAAAATCCAGAGTGTTTTGGATAAGAGATATGCAGGGAAAAAACCTCCAAGAGTATATCTACATGGCATAATTAATCCAATTCGACACCACTTGAACTGCCATGGCTCAATGCTGAGTAGGGTAATGGGAGGCATAGTTTGGTGAGCACTCTTGGGTAGCAGAGTATGAAAGACTATGGCAAAACTACCACTCCCATGATGCCATAGTCTTCCTTAGTTCAAGCGGTGTTAAACTGGATCTATTCCACAGTGTGGATCAGTTCCACTTGCACCTCTAGCCCTCCCGCTGGACTCCAGGAAGGGAAACGCTGCTCATTTGCTGTGCCTCCCGCATCACTTTCCACAATACTACGAGCCGTGCACCGCAGAATTTACGCCCATCCCTCCATGCCGGTTTCTCATTGGCCGAAGAGTTCTAGTGGGCGGGGCCTCGCCTGTTTGAGAGACACGTGTGCAGGGGAACCAGGAAGTGTCTGCCGGAATTGGAGTGCCTGCCTGGGTGGTCCTAGAAGTGGTGCCTGTAGTGAGTTAATATTTTTAAAGTGGGCTGGGCTGTGATGAGAACCAAAAGTTTGAGGCAGGGGGTGCATTGCAAACAAACATCAGGCGAATCTGGCAACTGTTCTGGAATCTGGGGTTCTGTGTAGGAATTTATTTTCGAAAGGAAAGGAACTGGGATTGCAATTTGCAGCTGGTTAGAGGTTTAGATCTAAGTGCATTGGATGGCAAGTGTGTATATTGCTTTACTCTATGGACTGGTTGTGTAAAAAGTTTACATCAGTTTTGAGTGTGCTTTATACAACGTGGCAAGCAGGCTCATTCATTCATTTGTGTGCAGATTTATGCCCACACCTTTCCCATTACCTTAGAGGGGCATCTACTCTGTAATATTAATGCGATTTGACACCACTTGAACTGTTAGGTCTCAATAGTGTGGAATCTGGGGAGTTGTCATTTGTACAACGTGGCAAGCAGGCTCATTCATTCATTTGTGTGCAGATCTGCACCCACACCTTTCAATTAGATTAGAGGGGCATCGACTTTGTAATATTAATGCGATTTGACACCACTTGAACTGTTAAAGGAAAAGGTTGTCCCCTGACATTAAGTCCAGTCGTGTCCAACTCTGGGGGTGGGTGTTCATCTCCATTTCTAAGCTGAAGAGCCGGCGTTGTCTGTAGACACCTCCAAGGTCATGTGGCCGGCATGACTCCATGGAGCACCGTTGAACTGTCAGGTCTCAATATTATGGAATCTTGGGAGTTGTCGTTTGACGAGCACACTTTGAGAGAGAAGACTTTGTAAAACTGCAACTCCCAGGATTGTTTCACACTGAGCCATGGCAATTTAAGTGCTCTCAAACTGCATTCATTCTACAGTGTAGATGCACCCTGCAAGATTCAAAGTGCTGACAAATCTTATACTTGTTCCCTCAGGTATGAGCCATACAGAGAGTGGGTTGGGGAAAGGACTCAACTTTTTGGAAACATGTTTTCAGGATTGTGAAGAGTTTGGGGTTATTGATTTTTTTTTCCATGTTAGGAGTGACTTGACAAACTGCAAGTTGCTTCTGGTGTGAGAGAATTGGCCATCTGTAAGGACGTTGCCCAGGGGATGCCCGGATGATTTGATGTTTTACCATCCTTGTGGGAAGCTTCTCTCATGTCCCCACATGGGGAGCTGGAGTTGACAGAGAGGAGCTCACCCTGCTCCCTGGATTTGAACTGTCAACCTTTCAGTCAACAATCGTGCCAGGACAAGGGTTTAATACATTGCGCTACTGGGAACATGATGAATTGAGCACAAAAGAACATTCCTCCAAATTAAAGTTTTGTCCAGAGCTCTAAGCAGTGGGCCTTAGCAAGGCAGGGTGAGTATCCTCTATCCAAAGTGCTTGGAATCAGAAACTTTGGGGATTTTGGACTTGGATCCACATACCTAATGAGATATCTTGGAAATGAGACCCAACTTTAAATAGGATATTCATCTAGGTTTTATGTACACATCATGCACGTGAACTGAAGGAAATAATGAAAACAGTATTTAAAATAATTTTGTGTATGAAGCTGAGTTTGTGTACATTGAATCAACAGAAAGCAAATTCTGGATTTTGAAATACTTTGGATTTCTGGATAAGGGATAGTCAATCTGTATATTTTGATTGTTAATGAGCAATGCCTGATGCTGTGTTTCTCTGCCAGGAGCTTGATTTGGCACATGCAGTTCTTCCTTTTGCTACTTTTTAATTGCAATTAGTGTTGTGTATGAGGATTTCCAAGTGTGATTGATATGGGATAGTGATTTTAGTATTGGATGATGACCTTTGGACTCCAGGATTTGGGTCCATATTTATTTATTTCCCATGCTTGTACCCTGCCCTTTTCACCCTGAAGCGGACTCAGGGCAGCCTCACAACCAACAGCAATTCAATGCCCAACAAACAAATTCCAAAAATACCAATTACAATTAAAATAACAATAAAACATAAATAATTAAATCAGCAATTAAAATCACACAAATTCAAATTTATTGTCCAGAATTAGTCCATTTGTCCGTCACTCTCCATTATTGCATTGCTATAGTTATTGTATGGAAATCTCTTGAGTGTCCTTGGTTAAGTGAGAGTTGCTTAGTCTCAGAATATGGCAATGACAACCCCCCACTGAACAAATCTTGCAAGGAAGTCTCTAGAAAAGGATCGCCATAAGTCCAAGGCACATAAGATGGAGATCAGTGTAAAGAGGAAGAACACACAAATAGAACCTGTACAATTGGTGGGCAATCGGGCACATGCAGTTCTCCTCTTGCCACATCTCACCAGGCAGGGACAGTGATAGGACATGCAACTAGAGAAATAACCAACACACATCAACAACTGTGTTTTCATTGGCTTGTTCCATAGTCCAAAGGAATCAGGAAGCAATGAACTCAAGTTCTGTTTATCTTCTACATTGTGTCATTTGTTTAAAGAACTAGGCCGATAGAGAAGGAATTGATGGGACTCAGATCCACATTGTGAGCTCCACTGGACAGGTACACAACCACAGAGGCAAAAATTAGATAAGGATTGGTGATAAAACTCCTGTGGAGACACCTTTTCCCCATAATAACTCTCAGGAGTGAATTTCCCTCCCGAAGGGTAGATTTCCTCTCCTTTCCTATTGTCTCACCCCCGTTCTTAATTGTGAGTCATTTGTAAGTTGGGTGTTTGTAACTCAGGACTGCCTGTCAATAGAACTACCATAGAAAATTCTTTAAATCAGTATAAAATCATGTAAGAATGTGGAAAAGCAATAACAAGGCAGCATACATATCCCATTAAGGAAGTTTCTATGGGCCACGTAGTCAGCAAATCCTTGTTTAAATAATAACACTTTTTATCTGCTGGCAGAAAGAGAGGAGGGAAGGCATCCCCATTGCTCATTGCATCATTCCTGCCCATAACCTTTTCCTTACTTGAATTGGCCACCTCATACATCCTGGTAGCATGCTCAGTTTCATGTGTGGCCTCTGTACAGGAAAGCTGAACTGGCAGAGTAAGGAGAGGTCACTTGCTTAGAGACTCTTCCGATCCCTATACATCTCTACAAGAGTCCCATATGGAGTATAGCTGAAGTGAGGTCATCTTTGTGTGGGGAAAAGAAGTCCTTCCCAAAATAACCAAGAACAGCATTGTACTCAGCATAGTACTATATCCTGAAAGACTAGCTATGGATTTACTAGGATCATAGCAGGGTAAGGGAAAGTTGTCTCTTCAATATGGCTTGTCATAATAATGATGATGATGATGATGATAATAATTTATTTATATTCTGCCCTTCTCCCCGTGGGGACTCAGAGCAGATTACAGTGTAAACAGATACCAGCAAACATTCAATACCTTGTTACAATGCAATGAGACACACAAACAAAGGCAGAGGCTTCTCCTTTCATTTCCGGCTTTGGAGGAGGTACTCATCTCTGTCTCTGGGGAGGTGCTGTTCTCCATTTCTAAGCCGAGGAGCCTGTGTTGTCACCTGGTCATGTCACCAGCTTGACTACTTGGAGCATCTTATGCCTTTCCTGCTGAAGTGGTACCTATTTATCTATTCACATTTGCATGTTTTCAAACTGCTAGATTGGCAGGAGCTGGGCTAACAGCAGGAGCTCAGCCCGTCCCACCAATTCCCACCAACCCGTCTCACCAATTCAAACTGCCAACCTTCAGATCAGCAGTTGAGCAACACAAGGGTTTAACCCATTGCACCACCACAACCCCATTGTCATTTTCTCTATTATTTCCGTAAGTTATGATTATGCTATAACATGTGGTTGAGGTATTTCAACACTAATAGCCATGTTACATATATGTAACTTGTCCCTTTCAAAGACAGAAGGCAGTTAGAAAAGAGGAAGGCTGTTTTAGAGATGGATTGACCCAATCAAGGAAGCCTGTGCTTGCAAGACTTGAATAGGGCCGCAGATTACAGCTTTTGGAGGATCGTCATTCAGAAGGCTTCAGGTCAGCAGTTTTATGTTGTCGGCATTGAATTGCTGCCGTTGTAAGCCGTCCTGAGTCCCCCCCTGGGGGTTGAGGAGAATGAGGTAGAAATATTGGAAATAAATAAATAATAGAGGCTGCTGTAAGATGACTTGAGAACAATCAACAACAGCCTTAAGTAGACAGATTCCATTTCTAAACAGCAGGAAGATGTGTCAGTGTAGCTGCATTATATTTCCTGAATGGAATTACAGTGGACCCTTGATATTCCCCAGGGCTTAGTTTCAAGAACCCCCAAAAGTTGTGAATGCTCAAGTCTCATTATATGCAATGGCATAGTAAAATGGTATCCCTTATATAAAATAGCAAAATTAAGATTTGCTTTTTGCAATTAAATCATTTTCAAGATGTTGATTTCTGAATATGTGAATGCAGAATCCATGGATAAAGAGGGCTGACTACAAGCCATAAAGGTCTAAATCCAATTGCTAGCCCTTATTAGACAAGATCAGTGAAATCACTAGAACTTGCAGAAGTGCTGCTGACTTCTAAGTTCCCTTTGGTTCACTGCATCTGCTTGAAATAAGACAAAATGCCAAATTTTGGCTGGAGTGTTTTATGAGCTTAATTCATGCCAATCCTTCAGAGCTGCAATTATAGGTCTTACTGAGATATCAAAAAGAATCCCATTTCTAGGAATTGCACACAGGAATGCATTGGCACTACCATTTTATAGCCGAGAAACTGTGCTGAAAAACGGGTGTGTTTTAGCATTTTTCCAAAGAAGGAAGTGTGAGACTTTTACACATATTTCCCCACCACCTTTTCTATTGAAATGCCTCTAGAAATGGGATGCAAGTCTGATTAAGAAAACTAGGTAGATAAATTTAATAACCTTGGCTTCTGATAATGAGACCAACAGGTAAGTGGAATCAATGAAAATCGGGTTGGGAAGTGGTGTGATACATTTTTGAATGACTTATATTTTAATATTGGTAATTGTTTGGCTAATTGCCTTTCCTCTTCCCTAGATCACCAAAACCTGGAGTGCTCAGTATGTTACTGGGATACAGTCCAGTGTTTCAGGCACTTCTAGGAACCTTCTTGACCTGGGGATTGACGGCTGCTGGTGCGGCACTTGTCTTTGTCTTTTCCAGCGGACAGGTGAGCCTTATGCTTCAGTTCACTGTTCACAGTGAAAACCGAAAAACAGTGGATGGAGAACCAGATTATTTGAACTGTAGTCTCACTAGTGGAGATGTGAATGCATAGTACAAGTATGACTATGGGATACAGAGAAATCAGGGATAGATAATAGTCCCAAAGAAGGAAATAAGTCAAGTGTTAAGGAATTTGGCCCTTCTAAATCAGGAGTGGTAAACATATAATGTTGAACTCCAACAGTAGCATCCTTCTTTCCTCACCATGGCATCTATGACTGATGAAAATTGCTGTCCAGCATCAGGAGAATAACAAGTTTGCCATTCTGTTTTACGTGGGAGGTCTGTTTTGATAATAGTAATAATAATAATAATAATAATAATAATAATAATATTTTATGTATTTATTTATTTATTTACCATATTTATATGCCGCCTTTCTCAGCTTTAAGGCATCTCAAGGCAGTTTACAATCGGCATGATTCAATGCCCCCAACAACATAAAATATAGTTAAAACATTATCATATAATATAAACCATATAAAAACAATAATATCCAATGATACACATTGTTTATTCTGCTTTTCCCCCTCTCTAGACTGACTCTCCCTTATCTGAAATGTTTGGGATTAGGGATTTTCAGATTTTTGATTTTAGAATGTGTATATTAGCATATAATTAGTGAATGAGGAAAAGGGGATTTGCCCCAGGTTTTTCCTCAAGGAGGCCTGACAAAGGGAGGTTCCATGAAAAGGACCCTGCTTACATAAGGCCTCTGTAAAAAGCTGACAGCCCAGGTACTTCTCCGGCTGTCAGCACAAATCCTTCTTTCATCCTATGAGTTTTGTTTTCATTATTTCTGGGCTGCATACAGGAAGTGGCTAATGGAGATGCTCTGCACTTGCCTCATGGCTTGTTTTCAGGATGCCCACTTTGTCAGGAGCCACTATATGCAAGCACTGGATGTGTGACTAGCCTCCTTTCTGCAAAGGTTGAAGTGAGTAGCTGGCAGGCAAAAACAAATAAATGGATGGGTTGCTGTGAGTTTCTCAGGTTGTATGGCCATGTTCGAGAAGCATTCTCCCCTGATGGAAAACTCACAGCAGCCCAGTGATTCTAGCCAAGAAAGCCTTTGACGACACAATAAATCGATATTTCGAATATTCTAGATTTCTGGATAAGGGAATGTGAACCTGTACTGAGAATTGAGGCTTACAAAATATTCGCTCCAATACAGTTACAGAACAATATCAAAAATATTGAACTAAACAATACATATATATAAGATCATTTCAAAATGAGACAGAATCTAAAAGAAATAAAAATTCCCAGAGATATTACTTTCCAAGTTTTATTCTTCATAGAGATCTGTGAGCATAACCAGGTTAGGCTGTTATAGTAAATATAGCATCATAAAAACTGACAGGTTTATTGTGGTGTCAACCTCAACCCAGAAGATTTTTCATCAGTTGGAAGTAGTTTTTGTTATCCTGCGTAAAAGAAACCCAGCTTCTATTGGAACAGCTTCCTTTCAATTTCCAAATAAGCTGTTTTTCCCTTTGACTTTTGAAAAACATAAGGCAGTTCATTTCCACAGAGCTCATTCTTGAGAATCCTTGATCCTTTTGACAATACAGACAAGAAGTCCCAAGAAGCTGCAGGCTAGTGACATTCTGGTTCTTGATCTTAACCTTATTGTAAAGTGTAACGTTACTTGCCACAATAGTGTGGAGGGTGCAGCTTGTAGGCAACATAGCAAAGCTATTTTTAAGGTCCCAAGGCTTTCCCAGAGGTCCCTTTTTAAAGCAGTTCCCTGACCTAGGAAGCCATGACTTAGCAGGATCAACTTGGGATGTCGTATTCCTAACTTCTCTTTATGGGCATGAAAGCCAGACAGTGAAGGAAACTGACAAGCAGGAAATCAAGTTATTTGAAAGGTGGTTTTGGAAGAGAGTTCTGTCATCATGGACAGCTAAAAAGGCGAATGAATGGGATCTAGAACAAATCAGGTCAAAATGATCTTTAAAAGTGAAGACAACTAAACTAAGTCTGTTGTAGTTTGGACATATAAGATTATATGACTCATAGGAAAAGAATACAATCTTTTGTAAAATGAAAGGGGGTAGAAAAAGTAGAAAGACTACATTGTAGGTGAATTGATTCAATCAGAGGAGCCATGGCATTGAATTTACCAGACCTGTGCAGGCATTTGATGACCAGGCAGGAGCTCCTGTATGTTTTTTAAAAAAATTCATTATTATTGTGTGCCTTCATTTCCGACTAATGGCAACCTTATGTTTTTTGAGGGGGACAAGATTTGTTCAAAGTGGGTTTGCCTTTCTCTGAGGCCCCTTCTACACTGCCATATAATCCAGTTTCTGATCACAGATTATCTACTTTGAAATGGATTATCTGGCAGTGTAGACTCATATAATCCAGTTCAAATCAGATAATATTATTAGATACTGGATAATATGGCAGAATAGACCCAACCTGAGGCTGAGAAAGTGTGACTTATCTGTTTGCTTTCTGTAAATATTTAAAATGTCAATATTAATGTCAAAAATACATAGCACAATTTTACATAGGATTTGTGCTACATTAGAACTATAAAGACAAATATCACGTAAGTAAAATAAACATTAAATATTAAATAACAAAAAATAAGATGTAAACACTAAAGTAATCTAGGAATCTGTTATTGCAACACATCCAACGAAGGGGTTTAAAACCAGTATATAAAAAGATTTGGCTGCCTGGCATTCCTCTCAGCTTTCTCATTCTTATTAGGACTGGGTGGTGAAGATGTGCCATAAGTCCTTAAAATAATAGATGTGTGGGCAGATCATTAATCTGTTTTCACTTGGAAGAAAGGAGTACTAAATTTTAAGAGATCTTTACTGAAGCAGTTCATATTCACAGGAGCTTTTGTGTTTCTAATTAAACTTTTTCCACTTAAAAGCACAGAAATGTCTACTTAGTTATTTGCATATTTATGTCCTGTGAGCCATCCAAAAGCAGCTTTCAATGTGTTTTTAATAGTTGTTAAATAACAATTTTCTAAAAAGGAAGAAGAAGAAGGGTTATAATGAAACAAACCAAGCCTCAGAGTTAAAAAGAAAACCTGGAACAGCTCATATTTATTTCTAGACAAGTTCACTCTGAAGTAGGTCCTTCTAAGCTAAATCAGACTTCAAGTTCTGTTAGGATTGTATTGTAAAGGTGCATTGTCTTAGACACACACTTAATAAATGTTTTCTTAGTTCCCAAAAAGTTATTATAACTGTCTGATATATCAAGGACTTTATATTATGTGTATCGAGAGACACTATTGGATACAAATAATAACAATAACTTTATTTTTATATCCCCCCACCATCTCCCCAAAGGGACTCAGGCGACTTACATTGAGGCCAAGCTTAGCATAAAACAAAGTTTACAAGCTAAAACTCAATTTAAAAACATAACAATATTTAAACAATCTAACTTAAAACAATTAAAACCAGCAAAGTATAAAAACATCATAGAATGTATCAAAACCAACCTCAACCACCAGTAACCAGAGTATTGTGGGCATAATCAGATTAGAGGAGGCAGGGCAAGGACTTGTGCAAAACGCAGGCTATAGGGCTGGAGGGTAAACCTTATCAGTAAATTTAGGGCTGGCACCTTCCTATATCTGATTGGTATTCAAATAATTTTAACACATACATATGCTTGTCCCTGTTATGTAAAATATTTTGTCAAGCTCCATTGATGACATAAACAAATGACTGGGCCACAGTAGATTTGAAACGATAGATTGCTCTGCCTTATGTTAAAACAGAGTGTGTAGAATGGAGTCTTTTTTGCATTCAGCTGTGAATTATGTGCAGAGAGAACAAATCATACACATATACAATTGGTCCTCCATAATCACAGATTCAACTAACCATAGCTTGAAAATATTAAGAAACTCCCCACCCCCCATTTTATACAGGGGACACTCTTCAACTATACAATTGTATATAATGGGTATTGAGCATCCATGGATGTCGGTATCCATGTGTGGTCTTGGAACCAAACTCTAGCAGACACGAAGAGCCCATTGCATGTAAGTAGAAGCTCAGAAACACATCAAATGGATTATTCAGGATGAACTAATATTGGAAGACCCTCCTGTTAAGCTTCTGTGATGTGGGGTTGGAAGCATAACAAGGGGAGGTACAGAAACATGTTGACACCAAAGATACTTCGCTGCATCTTGAATTCTTCTTCAGACATAGGCGGTTGACTCAAATGACATGGTATGAAATACAGCTTGATGATACAATCCAATTGTTCTGTTTAGAAGAGCTCTTTTGTAGGCATTATAACTGTGAAGTGTTTTTTCTTGGAATGTTGATGCTTGAAGAAGAGCTCTGTATTGCTTGTTATGTTCTGTCATTTTGAATATTGTTGATTTAGGAAAGGGGTGTTGTTAATATGCGTGTTTGTAGTGGGCTATTGGTGTCTGCTGGAGTTTAGTTCCATCAAGATTTGTGGATGCCCAGGTCCCATTGTACATTATAGCAAAATACAGTAGTCTTGCTAATCCAACCTTCACTCGTCCAACATTCTGTAATATCCAACGCAGCCTGCCTCCTGCCCGGATCGACTGCTGTTTCAATGCATTGTGATGTTTTGGTGCTAAATTCATAAATACAGTAATTACTGTGCATTGAACTGCTTTTTTGTCAATTTGTTGTGAAACATGATGTTTTGGTGCTTAATTTGTAACATCACAACATAATTTGATGTTTAATAGGTTTTTCCTTAATTCGTCCTTATTATCCAACATTTTCACTTATCCAACCTTCTGTTGGCCTGTTTATGTTGGATAAGCGAGACTCTACTGTAAATGCCCCTTATATAACATGGCAAAAATCAATGTTTGCTTTTTTTGAATTTTTAAAAATATTTTCAAACTATGGATATGGAGTGCTGCCTGTATTTAGGGGAGTTGATCTGGAGAGCTGAGCTGAAAGCCCTACTCTGTCATGGACTTCCATGTCAGTCTCAGTTTTCCACTTGTTAGGTGGGAATATAGCAAGCATCTTTGAGGATGCTTGCCACAGATGCAGGCGAAACGTCAGAAGAGAATGCTACTAGAACAATGCCATACAACCTGAAAAACCTACAACAACCCAGTGATTTCGGCCATGAAAGCCTTTGACAATACATCTCACTCAACGTTGGATGATGGAGCAAATCAGGGTGAGGTTCAGTAGAAAAGATTCAACAGCTAAGTTTCCTGTCCTATCCACAACTGAACATGTGCAACTTTGTGTTACATGTGTCTTGATATTTATGACTATTATAGCTTAAGTGTTGAGCTGAATTCTGGCTGGATTTTGAACTCTGTACACAGTAAGGTGCCCAGTCTTGTCTTTTATAGCAATTTTTAATCTTGAGTTCTTTAATTTGCAGAGACGGATCCTGGATGGCAGCCTGGGCTTTGCTGCAGGGGTAAGTTCAGCACACCTTTGTTTCTCTTAATTTACATTGCATGCTGTCCTTATCATTTCTCCTCACTTACTAGCTGTGCTTCATTTGTTTGCCTTGTTGTGTTAGTGTTTCTTGCATAAGTCCATGAGGGCTAATTATTCCTGCGTGAGATATCAGTAGGACTTGGGCAACATTTGTCATGCCTTGTCTTGAGCTGGTACCTCCTGCGGGAGAGGTGAGGTAAATGTCAATGTTGCGTGAGCAATTTTTTTGTTTGTTTCTGATTCTGGATAGTGCATTACTGGTGAATGGTTTCAGTTCTTCTTTACCTGAAGAATAACTTTACCTCTGGTGCACATTATTTCTTCTAAAATTTCAAGAGAAGAATTTGACTTTTCAACCTGTAAGAAATAGTATCATCAGTTATCGGAGCCACCATGACTAGGGATGTTATGGAAGCCTGTGAATTTTTTTGTGTTTGAAGTTGCTTTTCCAGGAGAAAGATAAAGGACAAAATGATATGCATTACTTTCTTTTCAAATCTTGACTAGCTGTATATTCTCAGCTGGAATGGAATCCATTTAAAAGCTTTACAAAAGATTAATCATATATTGAAGCCATCATGTGTTACTGGTGTAAAGTAAGTCTTATTGATGGCTAATGGCTGTGGCAAATCCACCCCATTGGCTTGCAGTTTATTAGTCTGAGATAGCACACTTTTACCTGTTAGATTGGGTCAAAGCATAAATGTTAGCCGAGTGACTAAGACACCAAGGTCTTACAAATAAGGCCTTGCTTTGCAAAGAGCAATTTCATTGTAATCATCTATAAACTATGAGAAATGCAAAAAATATGCAGTTAATATACCCCACCCCTTCCTCAGCTAGATTGAAAGTGAGCTGAGATGTTCCCACAAGAAGGCAGATGGTCTCATGCCCTTATCTCTTGGACTGTTGAACTGTACTAAGTTCAACAGAGGCTTAGCTGTACTGATTATAAAATAACACTCCCATGCCCCTTTCAGCTGTGTATCACTGCCCTGGGCAACGCCAGCAACTTCTCCTGGAAGCCACTTCCCTATGACACTCTGATTAAACATGAAATCTCATTGCTACAACAATACTATGCAACTGCTCCAGTGCTGCTGGGGCCACAGATATGCACAACATATGCCTAGCTAGCAGGCTTCCCTGTGATCCTTGCAAAACTACTGGAGTGGAAGGCAAGGCCTTATTTAACTTACAATATTTCATTTTTAACTCACGGCAATAAATAAGACCTTCTTTTCTCTTTCATATCAACAAATAATTTCCCTTTCTTTCTCTGTTTTGCATTTTAATAAGTATCCTTACTTTTCTGAGAACTAGGGACTAATGTTGTATTGAGAGGGCATGACTCACAGAGTCAACTGAGGCAGATTGCAAGCCTGTCTGTTATGAGACAAGGGTGCAGCTATGCTGTAGAATGAATGCAGTTTGACACCACTTTAACTACCATTAGTCAATGCAATTTGTAGTTGTATAATAGTGGTTCCCAACCTTTTTTTTAATCTGGGACTACTGTGACCAGGGGCTACTCTCCAACATTGGTACCAAAAAGATTACGAATCAATTTTTGGTCAACTTTAGATACAGTTTGGTTATTTGGGGTGCTGATTCAGAAAATTGCACTGGATAGACCACATCAGCTCTAGTTTCTGATACAGAACACATGCCATCCAGTAATCACCATCTGCTCGCTTACAGAAAACCATATTTAATAATCTAGAGCTGTTATGGTCTATCCAATGCAATTTTCTGACTCAGCACCCCAAATAACCCCAGGAACAGGCCTAAAAACGAAGACACCAAGGCGCCCCACTTCCAGGCACCATATCGAATGGCTCCGCTCAGGGGGAGAGAGGAGGAGGAGGAGAAGCAGCAGTTGGGAGGCTTGTTGTCGCACCTTTCATGGCTAGTCATCTTTTTCTCTCCCAGTATTGTTGCAATGGTGCAGTAACGGTGAGGTCGTGGATCATATTTTAGTTCTTGGGGACCATTGGTAGTCCACGGACCACAGGTTGGAAACCATTGTTTTAAAGTTCTTCAGCCTACTCTGTCAAAGAGTGCTCAGGATTCCATAGCATCGAGCCATGGCAGTTAAAGTGGTTTCAAATTGCACTCATTCTACACTGTAGATCAGGCATAGGCAAACTTTGGCCCTCCAGGTGTTATGGACTAACTACCATTGTTCTTAACAGCCAATAGGCTGTTAGAAATGGGGGAATTGAAGTCCAAAATGCCTGGAGAGCCAAAGTTTGCCCGTACCTGGCATCCATAGAGGAAGGTGATCTCAGAGGAAACTATTGCATATATTCAGGTATAAGTGCCTCTCATATGTAAGTCGAGAGTAGATTTTGGGGCCAAAATGATGAATGTTGATGTGATCCATGGATAAGCTGAGGATCATTTCACAGAGAAGGGATAGCACCAATGCTGACTCAGGTGCCAGATGCCTCTGACTGCGACTGCTATTTCTGCAACCAAACATTCAAAGAGGCTTGCAGTGGTGCCATGGTGTGAAGGGGCTTGGTGTTTCTTTTAGGTTCTTCCAAGATGGACTAAGGTCCTTTTTAAAAATAGGAGTTAAAGTACATTATTCACATTGACCAATGGATACATTGACTCAAGGGTTTTGGATTGATTTTTTTGACTCAAAGTTCTAGATTTCTATATGAATATATAGGGCAAGTCTTCCACTGTAGTTGGCTGCTTCTTGAATCCCATCTTTGAGCTGAGAAGGAACTTGGAAACCACGTCCTTTGCCATAGAGTGCTGAGTCACTTAGTAATGGGGAAAGCAGATGAATGGTGTTCTGCAGTGTTGTGTGTGAGTTAAGAGTGAGAAAGCACATTGACTGCACATTGCTGGTGTGCCTCAGAGTGTGTGTAACTCTGGCACTGCTTGGCAATGCCGACTTCTTTATACCAGCTGTAAGGGTTCTGAGTTGTGTACCCTGGGGGTATTAATTAGGCAAAATATAAACTTATACTTTTGGAACTGTGGTTTTGACATGTAAGTATAAATACCTTGCATTGTAATCAGCTAATACTTAAAATATAGGCAGTGGTGGGAGATGTTACTTGCATGTTACTGCATCCTCAGGCAGTTTTTCCAAATAGAAAAATGAATAAAGCGGTGGGTTAAAATTGGAAATTAACAGCATTGTAGAAAACAAAAATGATCTAGTTTTAGAAATACAGATTTTACAGAAAGGAACTCAGCCATTATTACATAGTTAAGAGGGAAACACATCAAGAGTCACGTCTTAATAACATATCCAAAGTTGATGTCTTCTAAAGTTCATTGTTGTCAACTTTTACAAAAAGTATGTTTCCTACTGCGTATGTAAACTGCTGGTGTTGTAGTAATTATATATACAATAAAACTATCCATGTTTATTTATAGAATCATAGAATAATGAATCATTTCCATAATAATGCATCAGAATAATGCCATATGCTGGCTGTGTTGTTCTGCTTGGAAGTTCCACATTGACCTTCATGAATTTCAGAAAATAGAACATACATTTGAACTAAAACAGCTTTCACATTTTTGTTTCTTGATTTATGGGGGTATATTTTCAAATATGCAAACATATTTCGTTTGATGCAGAAAGTGAAGGAATCTGAGGCAAAAGGAGGCAGATAGTGTGCCACAAAAAGGCCTTGTCATTGTGTCATATGTAACACCAATATGCCTGGAAGACTCCTGGACCAGATTAAATTGCTAAATTTGTTGCGTGTTCTGCAGCAATGGCAAGTGTTTTCCTAAATGTGCAGCTGGTTTAACAATCCATAAAATAACCATATCAATTGCCTTTGTTATCTTCTGAACCATAGTATGTAGGTTTTTGGAGTAGTCCCGTTTACTGTTAGCATTATGATTTTAGAACATTGCTTTAAGAACTGTTTTGCTTATCATTTTTTGCAGAAGAATATATTCATTTTTCCTGCCTTCCTATAGCTAAAGAGGCTTCATAGGTTAGTCCTTTGAATCAGACCACTGTTTGTTTTCCCAACCTTAAATCAAAGTGTAGCAAACCTTTACCTAAAAAGTACATTAAATGTTCAAAACTTCTCTGTAGAAGACCCATGCTCAATACGACAAAGTGATGGTGTGTGTTTTCTTCATCGATATAGCTCTCTCGGGAACATTATTTCCCTGTCAAGGAACCTTGGTTGCTCCTTTGAGAGATCTTTTGGAAAACAGGTTCATTCCTCAGCCCTTTCAATCAATTATCTAAATCTAGAGTGGACCCACAGAATTAATTGCTGAATGTTGAGTACACACATATATAAAATTTCTTTCTTTTTTAATTTCTTTATTGGGTTGTATAAGTAGAATATAACCTTTTCCATTATATTACAGCAGAATTAAAGAAACATGTAAAGGAGAGTACATACTTTTCTGGTGTAGCTCGGTTTCTTCTCCTTTCTAATTCCATCTTAGTTTCCTACTTATACCTTCCTTCTTATTTCCTGCCCCTGCCCTCTCCCCTCCGGAAACATTTGTGATTCAATTTGGCTTTTATTCTAATTGCTGGATCATGGATATGGTCTCATTTGGTTCGTTGTATTTTCTTTTTTCCTTCACTTTGGCATCAGTTCTTTCCAGTTCGAGACCCAGTTCCCCATATGATTTCCATTTATATACTCCCCCCTTTCAATGATATACTCTTATAGCATATAGTTGACTAGATATTCATACCATTTTTATTACCCATTTTTTTTGTATTCTGTGCATCCCAGCGCAACCGTTGCTTCTGTTGTTCCTATCATATATTTTATAATATTTGCCCAATCTGTATTGCAACCCTTTCTTTCAATTTCTATAGTAAAAACAGTTTTTTATTCAGCTCTATCTTTGCCCAGATATTTCTTCCATTTCACTATTTATTTTTCTATATTTTTTGTACTTTGTCACATTCTTACTACATATGCATGCGGGTTCCTGTTTCGCCACATGTATGCCAACATTATTTTGTTGTATTTTTGGCAATATGGGCTAATTGTATGGGGTTCTATACTATTTTGTCAGTATTTTCCATTGTATTTCCTTAATTCTTAGATGTTTATGTTTTTTAATTGAGTTGATCCACAAATCAGTATTCTTCTGATTTTAGTCATCCCATTCCATAAAAGCCGATTACTTTGTGCACATATGGCTTTTCGCTCCTCCCAAATTTTTTTTTGTTCTGTTGGAGTTTAAAAGGTCTAAAATATTTATTATTACACATTGTTTTCTATTTTTTAATCATTTTCTATATATTTGTTCTTTTTTGTTATCTAATATTCCAATTGGGAGCATATCAATTTTATTTATTGGGAATTTGTTTTTCCATTTTTTCCAACATTCCAATGTTGAAATTAGTGGACCTCTTTTTTCATTTTGTTATTGTCCACCTTTTCGTTTGGACACAAGCAATGGTCCTACATAGTTATTGATTTCTCAGTTCCAACCCATCTTTTTACAGATGTAAATTTTGTTAACACATTGGGCTTACTGTAGTTGGGCCTGCATTTGGATTTACGTTCTTTATTTAGTGCTTCCCAGGTGCTTTTTAATGGTTAAATATTTCGTGTCAGGTGTCACCAACCTAAATGTCACATAGGAATACGGATTGCATGGACTCCAGAGGCTGTTGGACTGTGACTGCCAGCGTTTGTTGCTATTAATGATATTGATCAATAATTATGTAGTGTAAAAAAATCCTCCTGCAAGACCTCTTGATCTCATCTCTTACTGTAGAACTTGATCACCAACTTGAATTGATCAGCAGAAGATCATTTTAAATGAGGGGTTGTGTATATATAAATTTATTCAGCTATTCTCATATGTCTGTCTGCCTCTCTGTCTATGTATCTCCTTAAAAGAAGGACTGAGCAAAAATAATGTAGTTTGTTGTTGTTGAGTTATGTGCTTCCTCAGGGGTAATGTAGGAGGCCACTTTCTGACAGGGGTAATGTAGGAGGCCACTTTCTGACAGTGGGCACAGATGAAACTATGTCAATAGGTCCAAAGCAATTGATGGTCTAATTGGTCTAATCCTTTTCCACCTCTTTTTCTGACTCCCCTTCCTATCTTTATCTTTTTTCTAACACCTCATTTTCTCACCCTCCTTTCTTGTAGAAGTCTTCTGAGAAAAGGACAGAGGTCTGAACTGATTGCTTTTGAGTGATGAGTGGGCCTGGAATTAGGCTAAGAGCTACATAAACGTGGATTAAGGGCCACATGGGATTCAAGAGCTGCAGGGTTCGTGTGCTGCTTAAAAGCATTTTCAGTGACAGGAGCAACTAACATAAAGCAACAGCGTGCTGCAATCATAAAAGATTGGTAACAGAAAGCGGGAAATTCAGGCTAGATCTTCTAAAAGTCTTCATAAAGCTGAACTGTTCTAAGGAGAGCAGCCATAGCTTTCTCCATGTGAGGTTTTCTGAATGAAGGTTTACATGAGGAGGGACATTATGAAGAAGGTCATGAGATTAGTCATTCCTTGCTGATGCTCAGATAGAGGGAGGATTTGAAACAGAACAACTGTTGCTAATTTTAAGGCAAAATTGTGTGTTTGTATGCATGTCTGCATGCATGGAATGAATGAGATGGGGTGTGTGAAATAACAACAACAACAACAACAACTGGGTGCCGTGCCAAAAGACCTTAGCTGGCATTTGGAAACAATAAACATTGACAACATCACGATCTGTCAACTGCAAAAGGCCACCTTGCTTGGATCTGCACGCATCATTCAAAAATACATCACACAGTCCTAGACGCTTGGGAAGTGTTCGACTTGTGATTTTGTGATACGAAATCCAGCATATATATCTCATTTGCTGTGACATACTGTGTTTTTGTGTCAATATGATAGTAATAATCATTATAATCATCATCTTTATTTGTACCCCACCACCATCCCCCCCAAAGGGACTTGGGGCAGCTAACAGAAACACTCCAAGTGCCACATGCAGACAATACAGAAGTATAAATGCAATGACATAAGTATAGTCAACAGTGCATACAGATATCACTGATAAAATTATAAAAAGGATGAAAATTATAAAATTCCTAGAAAGCAGTGGAACCTGCAAGCCAGCTATCTATCATAACAATCAAAGTGCGGGTCAGTAAAAGACCATTTCATATAAGCATTGAGTTTGTCATGACACAAGGGCACCTAATTCAACTCCCTGCCATCCAGGAGGAGGACCACCACTACCACTACCACTGCCACCACGACTACCATCATCACCACCACCATTTCTAACGCACCTCTCCTCAAGACTTGAAGAGGGGTACAACATAACTAAAATACATTGATAAAACCATTAAACACTAATTAAACACCAATATATTAAAAAACCCTAAGATTAAAATACATTGATATCATTCATAACAATAAAATGGTATTTTACAATTTATAGTTTTAAATTGTCTGGCTGTTCCTGAAAGATACCTATCCAACCTCTGTTTAAAGACCTCAAAGTAAGGCAAGCCTGCCTCTGTGTTATACTGTTTTGCTAAGATTAACTGGCCTCATTTGAATGTTTTAATTCATTTGCCTTTCTGGCATAGATGGGAGATCCAGCCCCCACCCTCCCAGTCCATTTGGGTAACCTTCCAGGATGTCTTCCAGAAAGGAAGATTGACTAGAAATCTGTGTAGGAGCTCCCTGATGAGCAGGTTTCCTAACACAGTTAAGGCTTGTTTCTGGACCACGTCTTGGCTCTTTATCTTTCTTCTTGTAACAGATGCAGCTGCAAGGCATCTTTTCAACTTCTCATTCAGGTTTTGGCAAGCTACTAATGGACAAGTTAATCTTTGTAGCAGAGACTACACATGAATATCAAGAATACAGCAAGTGTCTGTTGCTACTTGGTCAACAGGGTGTGTATGTTGTCCAAATTATGACCACTTAATCTTAACCTGTGTTATTTGGTACAGGACCTTGAAGGAATCCAGATTCGAATCAGTAGCATTGCAAACATCCAGCACTTTTATACACGAAAGCACCCCCTCATGACACCCTTTAGAATTTGACAGATAAAAACCAGGACAATAATGGCCAAGTAGCTTCAGGTTGTGTTCAAGATGGGAAAGGTTATTAATGAAGAACAACACAGACACTGAAACAGTTTGCTTTTGCCTGAAGGGAAGGGCAGGATTCTGCCCTCTTTTTTCTCCCTATGTTGAGCTAACTGAGGCCCCCTCCACACATCTGAATGAAATCCCACATTTTCTGCTTGGAACTGGAATATGTGGCAATGTGGACTAAGATAACCCAGTTCAAAGATGACATTATGGGATTTTCCGCCTTGATAATCTGGGTTATATGGCTGTGTGGAAGGGCCCTTGGGCTTCATTTGTACTTTTGTACTTCAAACTTAGTTTGTAGTGATTGATGTAAACTGAAAATGGAAGAGGAAAGTGGAAGGAAGAAGTTGAAAAAGAAGTTGAAAAAGTGGAATGACACTGAATTTAGCAAAGATTGACCCAAGTAATCATTCCACTGAAAAAAGTGATATGTGGCCAACTCTGCATACAGGTCTGGTTTGGGGGTGATTATCCTTGGCTCTGGGAGTTATAGTTCACCCTTATCCAGAGAGCACTGAACCCAGGTGATTATGGATCTGGACCAAACCTGGCACATAGACCCAACATGGCCAACTGTGCATACAGGCGGGATTTGGGGTTTAATGACTTTTGATCTGGGATTTGTAGTTCACCTTGCATCTAGAGATATTACCAAACTTCCCAAAAGAAATAATTCCTTTCTCAAGTAACCCAGGCATCGCCGGATCCTCAAGCTAGGTAGATAATAAAAAGAAAATACAACTGGAGTTGAGGACAGAGATTTCCAAATGGAAGGTGGTCATAAGACAGGTTTATCTGATGCACTTCGCTCTTGACGCATTCCTTCTTTTTGCACTGTATTCATGCTTCTTCAAAAGCCATAGCACTTTTTGTAACAGCTGACCTCCAGTCAGGATGCTTGAATGCCAGGACTTCCCAGTTCTCTGTGTTCCACATTTAAAGGTTTATTTTAAGCCCACTTTTGTTGTCTGTTGACATTCCCTTTTCTGCTTTTGAATTGAGAATAAAGTAGCTGCTTAGGTAGATGGCAATAAGGCATTCGGATAACACGGCCAGTCCACGTGTGAGAGAGGAACACACCTGGAAAGAGACTTGGGAATGGAGGAAATGTGCTCCTTCCAACATTTCACATATCCTTAGATCTCACCCCAGCTGAATAAATGACCAGCAGCACCACCAGTATCTCATCAAAAGCAAAAATGGATAACTGTAAAATTTGCTGCTATTGCTTTCAAAGTTAGTGGTGATAACTAAGTTCCCATCTGCAGAAGGCTTGGATAGGAAAGGAACTGACTGAGATCCAGGTAGTGGTGGTGAAAGTAGGTGGGGGGCGGGGGGCGGGGGGCAGAAGGGGAGGCTGGGCTTTGTTTGGCTTGGGACCTCCCTCCAGGCCAAGGATGGATATGGTTGCCAACAGCCACCACTGCAGCATCACTCTCTAGACCTCACTTCAGGTTGGCAGTGGAGGGGCTGTAGGAGTAGCAGCCAGCACCAAAGCCACTGCTTGTGCAAAGTTTGGTTGCAAACTTGGCTGCCCAATCTTCTTCCCTCCAACTCTTGGAGAGTCTGAAAAATGTACCCCTGGAGGCTTACTGCTGTTTCCCTGTACTGTTTTATATACAGATATCTGTTCTGTATTCCAAAAGCTGAAATACAGAACACTTCTGGTCCCAAGCATTTAGGGCCTAATCCTGTATTAGGTCATCTCTTTGTTCATCACGTCTTTAAGCATCCTTGGGAAGTTCTTTGCTATAGTGCTGTTCTGTGTCATGTTGACTAGTTGATCAAAGAATGGCACTCAATCAAGTGTCACAGAACTGTTGGGATGGATGTGTCTTTGACTTGCTGCTCTGCTTTTAAGCGTTTCTCCTTTGTCGTCCTGAAAAAGAAGTTAGAATTGATGATGGGTGATGGAACTCCTTGCTGTGTAAGTAGGAAGACCTTAAAATGATTTATGAAAAATAATAAAAGTGCTAATTTTTTTATGGCCAGTCGTCCTTTCAAGAGAAATGCAGCACACTCCAGCAGTTAAGCAATCATGTGTGAAATGAATTTTTATAGTCTGTTTTCCTGATTATTCCACAGAGTTCTGACTGCCGGTTTTAAGAGCTTAGGTACCAGTCCTCTTTTTCTGTTTTGTTTTGGTGTAGATCAAAACAAGCAATGAAACAAGCATTGCTTTTCAGGTTTAATAATAGGAAACCAGTAATGCCCATTCTGACAAATGGGCAAAGTGGCTTTCCTTTTAAGAATATTCTTATTTAACATGCTTTGGTACCTCTGATTAACTGTTGAAGTGGAAAACATGAATGACATTGGGGAGAAATGCATGATAATTGCCCAGTTCAAACCACGCTCAATATTAATTCTAAGGTGGGAACTTTTAAAGTAATGCTTCTGTGAACTTAAAATCTTGGTCCCAGGATGTGTGCATTTGCCATAGCAGTGTGCTCCAAGATGGGAAAGCTTCTTATACCACGGCCACTTGATTAGGATGATTTGATTTTGCAATGTAATCTTAGAAGAAATGAGGGTTGAATGAAAAGTAATGCCTCCACCTTTGTAACTCCTCAACAGATCGCAGTACTGGTATGTGGCAAGTACTGGCTTGTTCAGTAGACTCTCCTCTACAGTTCCATTTTGGCGGGAAGCCTTGGCATTTAACGGTTGTGCTGTTACAGTGCAAAGTATGGAACTCTGCGTAGACAGTCGGACAATGCAACTTAAGCAACGTGCAGTTATTGAATTCTTGACAGCAGAAGGTGTCACCTCAAAGGAGATTAATCAGAGAATGCAAGCTGTTTATGGTGATGGTGTTGATGTGAGTACTGTGCGTCACTGGGCAAGTAAGTTTAAAGATGTTGAGGTGGGAACATCTGACTTGCATGACAAACAAAGAGTTGGATGTCCTATGACAGCAACCACCGAGTTTCAAAAGCAAAATGTTGACAGATTGATGCAGGACGATCGTCATATCACTCAGAGAGAAATTTCAAGCATAATCAGCATTTCACAAGAATGTGTGGGTCACATTATTGCTTTGCTTGGCTATCGAAAGATCTGTGCACGACGGGTACCCAGGATGCTGATGCCTGAAATGAAAGCGCACACACTTGGAATTTGCCAGGAACTCCTCTTGCGTTATGAGAGTGAAGGTGATGCCTTTCTCTATTCAATTGTGATAGGAGATGAAACGTGGGTACACCATTACGACCTGGAGATGAAGCGTCAGTCTATAGAATATCGACACAAACACTCGCCCAAGAAAAAGAAATTCAAGACACAGCCTCAGCTGGAAAAATCATGGCAAAAGTGTTCTGGGATGCAGATGGTGTTCTCCATGTTGATTTCCTTGAAAGTGGAACAACAATAAATTCAGAGCGTTACATCACAGTGCTAGAAAAGTGAATAGTGGTAGTTAAAAAGCAAATTCTAAGGATTATTTCTGCGTTTGATTTATTAAAACATTCCCATCCAAACCCAGGTAACAAAGGTGGAGGCATTAGTTTTCATTCAACCTCGTATTGTAAAAGTTGACTCCTTGGTGATTATCAAAACACTGCAAATACACAGATTGTGGAATCTGTAGCTCTTTTCTCCACAATTATAGTTATGTGACTCCACTTCAACTTCTGCGGGTATATCTCTTGGAATCCTGGGTTTTGTAATTAGTGCATCAACATCAGAGGAACTCTTGTGAATCCTAAAGGATTTCTTTCACAAACCTCCAGAACTTAGATTCCTGTAGGATATAATAATTGCAGTTCAAGTGGAATTATAGCACTGCAATTGTGTCGCGTGAAAGGGTCCCAAATATACAGCACAATATTCTGTCCCTTTCTCTTGTCATTTGTTGATACTTGGCTTCTGGGCATGTCAAAGATGATCCAATATTTTAGCTTTCTGTTGGTTGCATTCTGTGAAACATACCTTTACTTTGAACTACTCATTAACATATTGCTGTACGATGATACTCTTTAGTTATGGTTTACCTTCAAGTCACTTGCATTTCCTTAAAAGAAAAAAAATCTGATTCAAGCTTCACAGCTTACAAGGTTATTTAACCTTTTCTGAAAGGAAAAGAAAGAAACACAACAAACTCAACGAAAGCACTACTTTAGTAATGTGTGCACTAGAGTATAAACTTTGCCATTTTTGTACATGCCACCTTTCTTGTTTCATTGAAATGTGGAGCTTTTTGAAGTTTCTGAAATGTTCTGGTAATTACTGTTTTGGCTAGTGTTTTCGGCTGAATTCAAAAGAACATTTTGAAGTGCTGACATCACATTCAAAATAACATAACTGGAGGCTCATGGAAATAAATGTTTCTGGCAAGAGATGTTTGGTGTTTCAAAGAGGAAACCTTTTTAGAGATTTCAGCTTCAATTTTGTGTCCATTTAGTGTGGGCTACACCTTGTTGAACGTAGTGGGTCTTATTCTAAGTATAAATGCATTCTAGCATTGTGCTGTTTAAAAACCCATCTATGTATTGTAACTATTGTGTTGCCATTTCAGAAGTCCTTATTTTTGAAAACAGTAGAAATAGTTGGGTTATTGTGAGTTTTCCGGGCTGTATGGCCTTGTTCCAGAACATTCTCTTCTAACATTTCGCCTGCATCAATGACAGGCATCCTCAGAGGTTGTGGGGTCTGTTGGAAACTAGGAAAATGGGGTTTATATATGTGGAATAATGTCTAGCTTGGGAGAAAGAACTCTTGTCTGTTTCAGGTAGGTGAGAATGTTTCAATTGGCCACCTTGATTAGCATTTAAGAAATATTTCTTTGTAGCTGTGACAGTGAAACATTTGTGACACAAGAGGGATAAATATAGTTATGTTTCACAGAAAATGCTTATTATAATGAGGAAACTATCATTAGAAGATTTTGTTCTTGCATTTGTAATGGATGCAGTCAATAATATGTGAGTGCCTGCATGTGTGCATTGGGTTGTGAGATAAAACTCAGGACACATTCACATTGCACAGTTGTTGTGCTGTGCTTCCACTTTAGCCATCATGGCTTCTTCCTATGGAGTCCTGGGATTTTTAGGTCGCTTACCAGCACCAGAGCTGCTCTGGTAGAAGACAATATAAAAGATTGGAATGAAAGAGCATGTGGATCAACACTAGACGATACATAACTGAGGAACAGTAAGATTTGGCTTGTGGAGGAGGAGAACCAGTACAATGTTTGAGAAATATGGAGATAATATTAGAAAAGGGAAAGCTATTAGAAAGGGTACTATTGACAGATCTAGCTTCCTGAGCCAGAGTGGATTATACTCTGGTTCTTGCTGCAAGCTACTCAGGAGGGAAAAAAAATCCTTTTTTGGATGACTGCATACCATTTATTTTCTGAGCTGCATTGATCTTTTTAGGTAATGATTACATTTCATGGCAATGCATTTACCTTAGAGGGCTATAATATGTAATAATATAACCTCCAAAGGGCATCTTAGAAAGGTATATGTATTAGTACCATGTTTTTGATCACCCGTTCATGCTGGTAACAACGAAACTATGCAAGCACAGAGAATACTCCCCTAAGCAAAGAAGCCTTATGTATGTATGTATTTAAAGCATTTTGAGGAGACAACAGCCACACTTTTCAGAAAGATTCTTGGAGCAGCTTTTGTTTGATTGGTACTTCAAAGTCAATCGAGAACATTATTGTTCTGGACTGTGAATTTACAATCCAACACGAGGGGAAAGAGCAAGAAGAAGGAAGAAGAAAAGCTCAAGATCACTTTTCAAATATGAACTTGAATGGAAGCGAAACCCTCAATTCCTGGAATTTTTCAGCAAAGATAATCAGTTTGCTACTTAGTGCTGTGTCTGTGTTTGGGGTTTTGGCCTTGTGATGGGACTCATGTGGTGGAACTGGAGGAGGAGTAGGAGGAGGAGTAGGAAGAGGATGTGGCTCTTGAAGTTTAATTTCTTATTTTCTCAACCTTTTGCCCTTTTGGCCCTGAAGATGAGGCTTGGAGCATATTAGGAGTAAAGCTGTATGATTCAGTTAACAACATGGAGCATTATTAAAAGTGAGATTAGTGGGGGTGGGTGTCATTGGCTACTGCTAGAAAATTGATTCTTTGCAGAGCTGCCACAGTCCACTCCAGAGAAGTGTCCTTGCTCCCTGTGTTTCATATTTGACATCATAGCTCTTTGTTGTGAGCAGTGATTGTATTACCAAGAATGCTGTGTGTGTGTTTCCTCTTTCTTTATAAATGTCACACTTTCCCACCCTGGGATGAGTTTGTATTGGAAATGGTGTCCATTCTGATGGGGTTATTGCAGTGTATATATCCAGGAGATTCATAACTGTATTGTAAGATGTGTATGAGAATTTGCCACAACTAATTTTTTCCATGTTTGTATATGTAAGGAAAGGAATACATACTTGTGACTGAAATGAAGGAATGCAGCCATGATTATATTACCACAAAGGTATGAAATGATAACCTCATCATACTGTTCTCATGATTGGTGTGTGCAAGAGCATTTCCTTCTCTCTGCTGCTATTTCCTCTTTGATAGTGACATATATTGGCAGTGAAAACTCTGAATTTTGTATTGTAACCCCTACATTAAAAAGGTCTTTTTTGTACTTATGAAAGAAAAGAAGACTTAAGTCTCAGAGAGCTCGTGTTACTATTGTGGTACTCACCATTCTTTCCTTTTCCTTCCCCTCAATAAGTTTTAATTAATTTCCCTTCCATTTCCAGCCTGGGATGGCTCTTTGAAAGCTATTGGCTTAGCTAATCATGGAGGCTTCTTGACAGCTATGAACATGCGGAAAGGCACACGAATGGCTCTCTTTTAGATGCACAGAGTAGTGCATTAATTCTCTTTTGTGACCTTGAAAGTTGCCTTTCTAAATTAGTCCAAAATATATTTAAATTTGCCTGGATTTTTCTCCTGTCAGTATTATTTTCAGCCAGAAATTAATATTTTAAGATGCTGGTATAAACCGCCAGTTCAGAATGCAACAGTAGTCTTTGAAATAGCACCATAGCACTGCACAGCCTTTAAAAGCTTCATCCTTCTCCTCAGCTCCCCCTTGACCCCACATTATCCTCAATAGTAACACGAGCTCTACGAGACTTACTATCTTTTCGTAGAGCTTGTAAAACTTATTTATTTAGGCTTGCATTTGAATCTTGCTGATTGAAATTTTCTTTGATTTTAAATATAATTTATCACATAGGTATATTGTAAACCTCTCTGAGCCTTCGGGGAGTGGCAGTATATAAAATTGATTAATAAAATAAATAAATAAATAAAATATTGTCTAGGTTTAAGGTTGTTGGTTTAAGGTTTTTGGTTCTGCGTCATAAAGGAACATATTTCTAAAGACAAACTATTGAAAACAATGAATTATCTGTAGACTTTTACAAAAGTAATTATTGTCTTTGGAAAAACTCTCGCCTTTCAGGCCTGACTCTAGGGGTGAACCATAGTTGGTCAACGTGGAATTCCACATAGCTGTCGATCACAGCTTGATTTTTTTTTTTGCCATCTGAGAGTACATTGGGTTTAGAAACCCTCTGAGCAAGCCTAGATGCCTGCATCCCAAGATTCATTAAGAAAATTTCTGAACAGGGTATGAGAGGCATGTAGGCTTTGTTTCTCCCAAAATGATATCTGAGCCATTGCGGAATTGCCCAGAGTTGTGACTAAAAGCAAACCTATCAAAATACCATCAAGAAGTATAAAACACAGTCTCATAAGTGAACACAGGAAGTAAGAAATGGGTGGGAAGACAGCAGAACTCAGAATCTGGACAGCAAGCCTGAAGAATGGTTTTAAGTTCCCCATGTAGACCAGAGTGAGAACTTCCCAGTCTATGTTCATTGGAATGACTTGCTCCTTTGCCTATTAGAGAGGACTGCCTGATGGGCTGACAAAATTATTTTGTGGGATCCTTGATGAGCATCAAAGCCATCAAATAAGACAATGCTGGTCTATACAAGAAGATGGTGTTTCCTCTGGTTCTGTGTTGAGAGCTCCCTGATACATTTGTGAAGCTATGTTTTTTCAAGAATTTGCCATTGCAATCTGATCTTGTCTGTTTATTCTGTCCTGAAAGTCTAGTATTAGAACAACTTGGGTGTTGTAGACTAAAACCCTCTCCAGGCCAGCCTTCTCTTCCTACAGTAACATGCTTCTAGGAAACCCACAAAGAAGAACATAAGTGCAATAGTGTCTTCCTGTTCATGTTCCCAAGAAAGTGATGTCGAGTCATGTTCTAGTTGATCCTGGAGCCATCATGTCTAGTTTCTATCAGCAGTTTATATACAGTTGAGGTACATTCTGTTTCTGGATATTCTGATTTTACATGACCTTTGAATTCTGCCTGGAAAAACACAAAATGGGGCATCTGTTAACAACAATATTGGTACTGTGTCAGTTCTGACAGAGGATCACGATGCAGGGCACAGGAAACATTGTTCCCAACTTCATTTTGCTCAAAAGCTATCTGATTAAAAGGTCAACTCTTAGAAGCAATAGAGTCTAGGAACTGAATGGACTAAATCTTTTAGCAAACTGACAATTCATTTTTTTAAACTTGTGATAGACTCTTTGTCCTATATTGTATTTCTTTGGATTCTCAGTAAGAAATGTCACATCTGCTGGAGAACCTGGCTAGTACCTAGCTTATGTAATATTTTCTTACCATAGGAGCTCTCTCTATCAGAGCAGACTTTTCATCTTATTTACAGTCCCTTAGCTTTCCTGCTGTTTTTCCTAAATGCTCTTTGCAGTTTTCATCTCCAGTGTTGAACTGAATGCAATAGATGACATTGGCAGTCAGTCAATATGTATGGATCAGGAGGGATCTTTGCCATTTTTATGAAGCAATTTAGCTCCATGCCTTCTAAATGCTCGCTTAAAAGCAGAATCATGTATGGTATACCAGCAATTACTGCCTCATTATTCCGGTTATATTTGTCTCAGGGAAAAGAGTTTTGCCTGGAAAGGTATTTTTGGAGCTTTTACCTGCTAAAGTGAAAAAGCCTTTTACAGCTAGGTTTTAGACATTATTCATGTTAATATTGAAATGAGGGACATAGGCAGTATTGTTTGAAGCAAGAATCCGTACATAATTCTGGCTTGACTTTCTTTCAGGCAACACAGTTGTTGCAGACCAGTGGTTCCCAACCTTTTTTTGACCAGGGACCACTTTGACCAAGGACCACTCTCCAACATCAGTACCAAAAAGGTTACAAATCAGTTTTTGGTCAACATTAGATTTGGTTTGGGGTGTTGATTCAGAAAATGCCACTGGATAACAGACCACATCGGCTCTAGTTTCTGATACAGAACATATGCCATGGTCAGTGACAGGGAAGGAAAGGCAGGTGGTGTGAAAGGAATGGAAATAAAATAAATAAATAAATAAATAAATAAATAAAGAGGAAGAAGACTTGCGAATTAGATTTTTGTCCTTGCAGCCCCCTATGGGTCTGTGGCTCACAGGTTAAGAACCACTGTTGTAGACACTTTCACAAAATTGGTGCCAGTAGAGGTTGTTGCTCATTCATACAATTGCTGCCATGGTGAGTGTGGCCAGTTTGAAAACATCCATTTCCCAGAAGGCAGTATGTTCAAACTAAGTGAGAAGTAACTTGCTGAGAAACCTAATGAAAATACAGAGGTTCAAGTTGAGTTGGACACAGCAAACAGATGAAGTGGCTCAGAGACAAGAAACATGATCCAAAAACTGAGATCTGTACAGTGTAAACCCCACATCTGCAGGGAATATGTTCTTGCACAAACCATGGAAATTGGACACTAGTGAACAATAGTGAATCCTGTGGAAATGGTTTCTAACAAAATTTACCATAGAGATGCATGAAGGATCTAAAACATTCCTAGAGAGGTATTCTCTTTAGAAATTGCCAGGTCCTCCAATGTGACTCCGTGAGAACTTCCAGTAGAGGAATGCTATAGAATTTTCTGAAGGATGAAGGTCAGCCACAGGCAAACTTCAGGGGTTTTGGAACTCAACTCCCACAATGCCCAACAGACAATAAGTTGTCTGGGGTTTCTGGCAGTTGAAGTCCAAAACACCTGGAGGGCTGAAGTTTGCCCATTTCTGACCCAGAGCATTCCTAATTTCCCAGTCCTGTGAGTATGGGGATCATATTGTACAAGGCAAAAATGGAATCAGAGCTTCAAATGCCAAATAATATAGTTGTTCCCACAAAACACAACAACATATCCACTCCACAGAACCTGTTTTAGTAAAACCCAGAGAAATATAGAGACGTACAACTACATCAAGAAAGAAATAAACGCAGCAAGCACAGATCACCTTTTCCCACAAAATACCTTGGGCAAACCTCACACATGCACACATATTCAGCTCAGACAATACTCTCTCATTCTCTATCACCTAAGATGCTCCTTTTGTCCATTAACTTGTCTTTCCCCCTTGTCTGCCTGAGCACACTTTGGAATAAAGTGTGATATTTTTGTTTTCTAATAATGGAGCCTAATATAAGTTTGGAAATAAAGATGGTGATGGAAGCCTTCGCATCAGTTTGGAGCTTTCTAGCCTCTCAACTATTTTCAGTTTTAAAAGAAAACTTGAAAAAGCATGATTTCCAGTAGTTCCCATGTCATGGGGGATGTTAAATCCTTTCTGGGATTTGGCTAGTTTTTTTTAAAGGAGGGCAGATCTCTATTTTTAAACAGGTGCTGCACCTTGGAGAGCTCCTTTAAAGCTAACCCAAACTTGGAATGGATTCAGTGCTTCACGGATATTAGAGCCATCATCTGCCTCCCATCAAGACAAACAGGCAAACAAAGAAATACAAACCCCAGTTTTGCCAGGAGCATATTTAAGTGATTAAAAGAGATTAAAATGGCAGAGATTCCCATGTTTTGACATGCACCAAGGGATGTATCTGTAGATACAGTGTGGCCCAGAGATGCCATGCAGAGGTTCCCAGCATTAAGTAATACAGTCATAATGAAATATGATGCAATAAGATGACTCGGGGTTATTTGGTGATTATGATGTGTTATTACCATGGTGGCTTTTTTGTGGTGTACCATTAAAAATTATCTTGTAAAGTCTTATTGAATTAACAACAACAACTCTAACCTGAATTTGATGCTTCACTGCAATGAAGATCTTGTATGTTTTGATGTTAAAGAGCAATGTGTTTTCCTAGTTGTGGCACTGATGTGCGCCCCACTCCCCCACTTGTATTTCTTTGCTGACTGCTGGGTCTTCAATGCAATGACAGTACAGGTTGAGCATTCCTTACCTGAAAATGTTGGGACATTTTCTATATTCCAGAGGTTTCCCCAAGATTTTGAAATATTTTGGAATACCTTCATATACACAAAATTCATTAATGTTTCACACACCTTATAAACATAGCTTGTAGGTAATTTTATGCACATTTTTAAAAATAATTTTATGTATGAAACTAAGTTTGTGTGCACTGAAAGGAGCTGAATATAGATGGTGGTCTAGATTTGCCACCTTTAAAATCCAGATTAAAACCAAATTCACCATCTCAGGGACCTGAAAGTCACCAGCCACACTTACAAATTAAGGTTGAGGATGCCTTTTACGCCTCACCATTTTTCTTCCTCTTCTCTCTTTTGAAACCTGGATCTACTTTTTTTTCTCCCCGTCTCCCCGAAAGGCAGTTGAGAAAATATTACATATGTTTCTGTTCCCACCTTAGATTGTTGTTTTGGGGAGTTTGAGGAAGACTGAATGTTATTGTCTTGCAAAACATGCCACTTATGAATCCTGTGGAAGAGTTCTGAAATGAAAAGCACACAGCCTCGATTACCTTGCTTTTGCCGTTGTAAGGGAATGTGCAAATATGAGATGAAATGAGCTCTTCAGTTTTGAATATTCCCTTTCAACGTTCCTTTTACACTTTGCATAGCTGAGATGTTTTTGTGAGAGCAAACTAGTACTTTGAGATGGGGCTTTAATGAGCTGTAACTCCCTGTGTGGGAAATGAAGCTCTCCCTTCGCTTCTCTCTCCCACTCCCCCTTCACTCATTTTTGCTTCAGAAGCATGTGAGGTTAATTTGATGCTGTTGACATTCCTCAGTGACTGTGGAATCTGGCTGCTGTACTGACTGGAATAAAATAATTTCACATCATTTTTTTAAATGGATGAAATAACAGTGATGATGCTGGTGGAAAGTGACTCAGAGACATGCTAAGGAAACCAGTCTGTCATTATCAGGATTTGTACAACTTCACTGAACCAGGTGGGAATTTTTGGATCTGTCTTCATTTCTGGAGAAGCAGCTGTTAGGAGTGATCCAGCTGTCAGGTTTCAGAGACTGGTGGCCTCTAAGTACCTTTTAACTTGGAATCTAAGAGACATCCTTTTACTACGTCATTGTGAAAGAGCTATTGTTTTATGTCTGTTGATGTTTTGGAGATATTGGGCTGATTAATGTTGGCAGAAAGAATTCAGTTAACTTTGTCACCATTCATGCCATGCCAATTGGGATGAAAAGGGCCAGGTTTTTCAGAGTTTCATAGCCTGAAGCCTTCTCTCAGAAGAAGAGAGGAATGCATAATTTTAAAGGTATTAATATTTTCCAGTTTGGCCAGATGTTTCTGTTTGGATCTAACTTCTCTATGAGTGTTAACTCCTGGTGATGCAGCGGGTTAAACCACTGAGCTGCTGAACTTGTTGACCAAAATGTCAGAGATTTGATTTCAGGGAGTGGGGTGAACTCCCACTGTTAACCCCAGCTTCTCCCAACCTAGCAGTCCAAAAAATGCAAATGTGAGTAGATCAATAGGTACTACTTTGGTGGGGAAGTAATGGAACCCCATGGAGTCATGCCAGTGACATGACCTTGGACAACGCCAGTTTGTCGGCTTAGAAATGGAGATGAGCACCACCCCCCAGGGTCGGACACAATGAGACATAATGTCAAGGAGAAAACTTTACCTTTACCTATGATATTTGTAATACGTGAAGGCACCAAATTCCTTCTGATCTCAGAAGCAAAGCAGGGTGAAGCCTGCACTGGAAGGGAGACTGCCAGGGAGTATTAGATGCTCAAAAATATATGCAGAGGAAAGCATTGTCAAACCACTTCAAAAATGCCTTGTTCAAGAAAACCTTTGGTAAGGTTGCCATAAGTCAAGCTTCACCTTGAAGGCACCTAACAACAAAGTAAACGATTGCCTCATTTTTGCATGATTTCATTATGATTTTATAACTCTCTCCCTGTCTCTCTGGGAGTATACATTGAAAGATTTGTGCACCATCACATTAAAAGAACCCTAAGCTAGTAGAGAGGAATGTAGGAAGCAGCAAGAGATTTGCTGCTGCCAAAAACCCCTTTAGCCAACAAAGCTCAGAAGCATAAGTATGGGACTGTATACAGTTAAAGACAGAAGACAAAAGTTAGGTTTCAGTGAAGTCTAAGATGCTATTCACACAAAACTGTTGTTTGCCCCTCAAGCTTTTTCTTTACAACAGCAGGAAGAAGAACAACACCCTCTGCGGTGCAAAGGACAGCCACAGGAAGGCAGAAGCAGGCTTTTCCCCGTTGTGAGCACAAAAAGTTTATGTGTGCCTAGGCCTTCTCTGAATCTAAACCACTGGCTGAAGTTTAGAGACAGAATTAAGCATGCCTAATTTGAATTTTTGTTTAAATTGATGGGATGCAGAGCATTACTCCCTTTAATTACAATGGAGGTTAGGCATCCTTGACTTAAAAATCATAGGTAACTTGGATCTGTTTTCTTGTAAAACAAAATGCAAGGTCTTTCCCCCCCTCCAGTATTACAGGTTTCCCTTTCATGCAAAAGTGAAATACATACAGAATGAGAAAATGCAGTGAACTGAAGTGAACTGGGACTGAAATTAATTAAATCCACCCCACCTTCATTCTTATGATGAGATTTCTGGGGCTTGAAAATGTCTATTCTGCTTCACCAACAAATATTGCATCATTAAAAGTGCCACCTGACGACCAGGAAACTCTTAAGGTGGGGGTGAACAGTTTTGAGATGGATGAGAAAAACATTTTTGCCTTTGTTTTAAGGGCCTTACAGAAAATTCTGTTATGTTTGTGTGAAGCAGTGTGGGTATCTGTGGGGCACTTGGTGTATTCATTAATCTGCTAGGAAGCTTTGAGAATGGCATGACCCATCTTCCATAGCCCACCTCAAAATCCCCAAAATGCCATTGGGGGGAAGGAGGAAATTTCTTGCCACTTAAAAGAAGACCTCTTTGAAAACATTGCAAATTTTCTCCCTATACTCCTTGGAGGACATTTGGGGGATTTGGGGATCAAATATCTTTTGGAAAAAGATCCACATGCACCCTACAAATTGCACTTTGCCTACTCCTATTCTCAAGTGTCTGAAATAGGAAAAAAACCCATCTGTGATAGGTAATCTAAAATAAGAAAGATATTGCATTCTTACAGATCACTTGTACATGGTAGGTATTTTGTAAATACTGTATATTTGACTGCAACACACATGACAGGTTTATTAACCTCTTTGATTTTTAACTGTGATCCTAATCCACTTGTGATAGCTGTTTGGAACTTGAGAGTTTTTCTCCCTTCCTTCAGCAAAGACAAATGTAATTAGACTGAGAATGTTGTGTTTAGTTTCTTTTCATCAGGGCTGACTGCCTAAGATGCCAGGAAATTGAAGAATAATCTGGCATCATTTTTGCTTTTGAAGAAGAATTTGGATGATTGCACTCTACCAAATGTCACAGTTTCTAATACTAGTTGGAGAACTTTGTGTCCTATCCAAAGAACTGCTTGTTTATCAATATGCTGTTCAAATGTTCTGTGTGTTTCTCATGAGATATAACCTTACAAGAAAGATGTGCTGCTATACCCCCGGCAAAAATAAATTAAAAGCCCTTGAACAAACAGCAGCAGTTCCATTCAGATGGAGGGAAATGAAGCCTGTTTTCTTTGGTTAATGAGCTCTGTTCCTAAACACAGCAGAATAAAGGCGATGGATGTACCATGCAGTTGTCTTGGTATTTAGACTCCAGAGTCAAAGCAGCAAGAGATTGAATTTAGATATGGAAGATTTTCTTCTAAGATCAAACCTGTTTTCTGATGATCAGTGTATAAAAGAGAAGCTTAGCCTTTAATTCCTGCCAGCTTGTCAAATCCATTTTGGAGGAGGAAAGGATTAGTGTTTTCCATTTTAATTATTTACCAGTTTCTCACTTGGGAAATCGCTGTTTCTGCCATCTTCTTCTGCTCTTTTCTTAAACAAGGATGCAATAAAGATGGAGATCTTTCTTCTGTGTCATGGCAGGCCAAGGGAACAGGTGGTTGAAATCTGACTTGTTCCCCATCATTGCAAATCAACCACAGTTTGTCAACTTGCCAATGTGAACTCATGTAGGATAGTGAAGATTGCCTTATTTAAATGAGGTCTTATGCCTTCTGAAGCTGAGATTTGCAGCTTATAACTTGTTTGTTTCTCAAGCCGCCCACTGAAACAGGAGCTGACGAAACGGGTAGGGGAGAAGTAATGTAATTCTCAGATGAAGCAACAAACCACAATTACAAGTAATCAAAGCTTTTTGTGATGTGTGAATGTAGCCAAGTTTTTGGATCTAAGGGAAACATTCAGCTGGAAACCACAGTCTTAAGGACAAGAGAACTAACCCCCCTCCCTTTTTTTTCTGGAAGAGGAGATTTACATCAACCAGGATGGTTAATGGGAATTGAATGTTGTTTGTGGAAATTGGGTTTTATTGAGAGAGAGGGTGGTAGCAAAGTATTTAAGAAGTAACAAAGTTTTTGTTTGCAGATTCAAAAGAAGTCCACTAAACTTAATGTCTAACTGAAAAAGGCTTCACTTTGAGTAATTACATTTCCACATTCTTGTTTTTGGAAAATAGAGAAGACACCTAAAATTATTCTAATTTTATGGGACACAATCTGTGTTTGTGTACTAGTAGATTTCTTCTTTGCAGGTGTGTTTCCTGACAGCAGTTTGTAATTGTTCTTCGTAATTTGGATTTGTTGGCTTCGAAATCCCCCACTCATTTATCATATTTAGTCATAGAGGCTGCATACTATAAGATAGGAATTGTTTAGCTAGTTAGTGATTTTGTTTACGTTGGATGAGTAAGATTGGTTTGCTTAGAGTAACCAAAATACTTTATTTTAAAATGAAATAAAAGAGCACAGGATGCAGTAGTGCATTCATTAAATACAAATTTATCTAAAGTTTCCATCTTAAAATCATTTCGTCTGCAGCATACGAATAAGCACCAGAAATTCCTATCCTCACCTACCCACTAAAGTTATTTTAACTTTCTGGGTTTTCATCTAGCCCCCCAAAGAGGGAAAAAATCAGTTCCTCATGAGTGTCTGTGCGGAGAACAATTCCACAGTGTGAGTGAACTTGCAGGAAAAATTGATTTTGGGTGATTAATGTTTATTCATTCATTTATTTGGGGTGCTTCTACCCCGCCCTTCTCAACCCCCTGGGGGGGGGGGGGACTCAGGGCGGCTTACAAAAGGCACAATTCGATGCCTAACAATTACAACATACAATGCAATATACAATACACAAATTTACCACATAATATCACAGTTATAACTGATTAAAACAATCAGACAATATACTAGCAGCAATAAAAATATCTTGTGGTCAGTGTTCACCAAATCCAAGTCCGTAAACCATTTAGCATTGGCATTATCCTTTCCTACTCTGGTCATTATTGGTTGTCTTTGTTCCTCTGCCAGCTTACCCGAAGGCCTGGTCCCACATCCAGGTTTTTAGCTTCTTCCTGAAGGAGAGGAGGAATGTTGATGCCCTAATTTCCCCGGGGAGTGCATTCCACAGGCGAGAGGCCACCACCGAGAAGGCCCTGTCCCTCGTCCCCACCAGTCTTGCTTGCGATAAAAGTGGGGCCGAGAGCAGGGCCCCCTCAGCAGATCTTAAACTCCGAGGTGGGACATAGAATGAGATACGTTTGGACAGGTACGCTGGGCCAGAGCCGTAAAGGGTTTTGTAGGTCAAAACCAGCACTTCAAATTGTGCTCGGAACTGGATTGGCAGCCAGTGGAGCTGACATAGCAGGGGGGTGGTATGCTCCCTGTATGACGCTCCGGTGAGTAATCTAGCCGCCGCCCGCTGGACTAATTGAAGTTTCCGAACAGTCTTCAAAGGCAACCCCACGTAGAGCACGTTGCAGTAATCTATTCAGGATGTAACAAGAGCGTGGACCACCGTGGCCAGATCCAACTTCCCAAGGTACGGGCGCAGCTGGTGCACAAGTTTTAATTGTGCAAAAGCTCTCCCAGCCACCGCCGAGACCTGGGGTTCCAGGCTCAGCGATGAGTTCAGGATCACTCCCAAGCTGCGAACCTGCGACTTCAGGGGGAGTGTAACCCCGTCTAACACAGGCTGTGACCCTCGGCCTTACGACTGACCAGTAGGACCTCTGTCTTGTCTGGATTCAATTTCAATTTGTTAGCTCTCAACCAGTCCGATACAGTGGCCAAACACCAATTCAAGGTCTGGACAGCCTCCTTGGTGACAGGTGAGAAGGAGTAACAGATTTGGACATCATCTGCGTAGAGATAACATCGTACCCCGAAACTCCGAATGATCTCTCCCAGCGGCTTCATGTAGATGTTAAACAACATCGGGGACAGAATTGATCCCTGTGGGATCCCACACGACAACGGTTGTGGGGCCGAACAGGTGTCACCCAGTAACACCTTCTGAGACCGTCCCTCGAGGAAGGACCGGAGCCACTGCAATGCAGTACCCCCGAGTACTGCCTTCATGCTTTTGTAAGAACAAAAGGCTAAGAAAAAAGAGCGCCCTTAAATTCATAGTTCTGTTTTGCCATATTTGTCTATTAATTCTAACAAAGAAAAAACACTATTGGATAATGCCTTTTATTGGGCATGATTCAATAGTATGCTTTCGTATTGAAGGTCAATGTAATTTAGACACCCCATCCAATCCTCTGTGATAATCAAGGGACCCTTCTCCAGTGTGTTTCCTAGTTTTTATGGTGAATGGGTGGCTTCAGAGTTTAGGGCCAATTCTAATTGCTTTTGGCCAATTCTAGTTATTTTGGGATAATTCTAATAGCCCCCTATATCCACAGGGGATATGTTTCATGATATTTGAAATCCAAATTAGTACTGAACCCTATACCAGTAGTATCTTCAGACAGCTGTTGTCTGCAGATAGCTAAAATCACAGAAGGCAAATTTGAGGATAAGGGGGACTAATGTAATTAGTTAATTACCTTTCTACTAATACAGGGACCAACCTGCCTAGTTCTATGTTAAAACAAAATGTAGGTAAAACAATACACAGTACAAGGGTAAAAAAACATAAAACTAACACTGCATAGTAGCCCATAGCTTTGTATTGTGGTAGAAATAGCTCTATTGTAGGCTTTGGTGTTATTTTCAAAATGTGATAATGAGATGGAAATGTTTGTTTCATGAGTCATCAGGCTACAGATGTTGAATGCAGTCATGGTGCAGGATTTATTTTTACTGTTTTACTGTTTTAAGAAGATGCAGCTGTTTTTCTGTGGTAGATTCATTCATGTCCTGCTGCCAGACAAGATGCTCTGAACAGGACCCTCGTCCTGGGTTTTATGGGATTCCCCCCACCCTGTGGAAGGAAACAATACCTGTTGTCTCATAAATGAAGGCTTCAAGTGGGCTGCATTTTGTAACATTTCTTGCTAAAAGGTTAATAACCACAAGAGAGTAATGACAGAGGGCTACAGAATGAGTGAAATATGGGTTTGTCCAATATAGTTCCATATCTTACAATCAGTAGCAAATTACATAGCTGAGGCAGTTTCTTGGAGCTGTCCCACCCTCTTCTTTGTCCTTCTGTTTTATATTTTGATTCCAAAGAGCATGCTGCCAAACCTGTCCATATAATTGTTTCTGAATCAATGGTGGGTTTCCCTATCTGAGGGGGATATGTTCCAGGACCCCTCATGGATACCTGAAACTATGGATAACTGTGAATACTACATTTTGACATTTTGATTATACTTGGGCTGGAAGTATACTAGAGATTTACACTGAAGAACCTAGAAGGTGAGGGATTTTTTTTTGGGGGGGGGGAGTGCGGGTAAGTGCAAGCACAATGGATAAAGCCTTGTACTGAATTCTATATGGAGCTTTGCATAATGGTTAATTCTTGACCATCATAGAAGTGGTGAAAAATCTAACTAATTAGAAGGGAGTCAAAGAGTCATTCCATGAAATCACATGTTTAGTGTACCATTTTAGAAGAAGAATCTGGCAGTGGAAATCTGTCTTCCTCAGTTCCCTAACAAGAGGATAATGATGACAATATATGAACATCACACACTCCTTATAAGAGGAGTCATCACTAGGGACATCCATGCCTCCTCTCTCCAGAGAAGAAACCTATGCCTTCTCCTGCAGAAGAATGATAAGGATATGCCGCAGTGCACCCAGCACACCAAAATTGTGTGTCGGCTATTTCAGGAAGTATCTATGCATGTATAGGCAGGCTATGGTGTGGTGGAGGTGTAGGAGTACTGCGGTTGGTTATCTTCATCCTTGTGGTGCTGTCTACCATTGTATCTTGTATCATAGAGGCATCGTATCCTTGAAGGCAAGCAAGATTACCCTTGGGCTGGTTCTACACAGCCATATAATTCAGATTATCAAATCAGACAATCCAGATTATCTGCTTTGAACTGGATTATATGAGTCTACACTGCCATATAATCCAATTAAAAGTAGATAATCTGGATTTTATATAGCAGTGTGGATGGGGCCTTGGTTAGTATTTGGATGGGAGACTGTCAAGGAATACCAGGTGCTGTGAACTTTATTTCAAAGGAAGGAACTGACAAAACCTATTCTGAGTATTTCTTACCTAGGAAAACCCTATGAGTTGCTGTGAGTTTTCCAGACTGTGTGGCCATGATCCAGAAGCAGTCTCACCTGATGTGTCACCCACATCTTTGGTGGATATCCTCAGAGATTGTGCGGTATCTTGAAAACTCACAGCAACCCAGTGATTATGGCTATGAAAGCCTTCGACAACACACTAAACTTTATGAATTCATTGGGTCATCATGAGTTTACAGATGGCTTGAAGAAGGTGCACATACAGTACACACACGTATAATGAAAAACAATAGTATTAAGAGTACCTCTTCAATTTTTATCCTGTGTAAATGATAAAGCCCATTGGGCTACCTCATTTTCCTTTTCAGTCCTTTGATCCCAAAAGTATGAGTCCCACATTTAATGGTTCTAATTTACATGCCCCCCTTCTCTTTTTCGTTACTTGAAAAGTTAAACAACTAGGTTCTAATTTACATGCTCCCCCCCCTTCTCTTTTTCGTTACTTGAAAAGTTAAACAACTACCATGGGTGGTAAGAATGCTAGTTGGTGCTGCTGGGGTCAACCGGTTGTGGAATACAGCTGACTAGCAGGAGATCAGTAGACCAGAATGGCAAAATAACAAACATGAAATAGAGGCAATGATATGTATTGATATTGGCACCACAAGGCAGTAATTTGAACTGGAAAGATGCTTGAAGCTCTTTAAAGACAAATTGGGGAGAGAGTGAGAGCTTTGAACAAGTGGCTACTTTTCTTTAACAAGACAAGCAATTTAGGCCCATGGCTGGTTACAAATGGGCTATTTGTATAGTTGCTAGTAACTCCCCTGGAAGGGTCATTTTTTACTTTATTACTTCTCAGTGGAATAAGCATGTCACGCTTTATGCGCTTGTTGCTACTTTGGCTGTGTATTCTGGTTCAAGTCCAATTCAGAAAGTAAGCAGGGATTCTTAGAAGTCAAACTATATCTGTTTGCTGTTTCTAAATTGTTCATGGCAGTGAAATGTAATGAATAAGCATTTTACTGAAAATCACATTTCAGGTTTGTGTTTCTGACCTTCGAGAGATACACACATTAGTTTTCAGATGGTTAGAAGTCAGGAAATGTTGCCATGGTGGCTGTTGGGAGTAAAAATGTAGCTGTTTTACAACACTATATATCTCACTTTTGTTGTTGCCTTTATAACTTTATATGTCCACGGAGCTACATAGCCCACCTGTGGTTACATTAGAGGAGTTGTTCCCAACCTTTTAGAGCCAAAGTATCTTTAGTCTCAACATGTACAATATTATTTTTGAAACACACTAAGCCATTTTTCTCAGTCAAATTGACATCCTATCTTTTCTTTTTCCTTTCTTATACTTTTTTTAATCCTAGAAGCAACCTTGTGAGACAGCTTAGGTTGAGAAGTAGCAATATTTGGAATCTGAGGCCTCTTCTACACTGCCATGTAAAATCCAGATTATCTGCTTTGACCAACCAGATTATACAAAGGTGTAGAAAGGGTCTGAGCTTTTACAGTTCCAATCTGTTATTCAAATTACGACACCGCACTAACTCTAGCAGGTACCTAAAATGGTAGCTAAGAATCAGAGAAAACGCTTGTGCTTACAAACAACAAAAATGACAACAATGTATACCACCTTCTCTCCTATCATTGATATTTTCTTTTTCTCATCCTGCTTTTTAGGCTGGATCTACACTGCCCTATATCCTGGGATCTGATCTGAGATTATACCAGATTATCTGGCATATAACTCATATAATCCAGTTCAAAGCAGATAATCTGGGATCATATCCTGGAATATAGAGCAGTGTAGATCCAACCTGGCTTCTTACCCACCAGCTGAAAAACATTAATTTAAGGCATAGGAAAAAAAGAGGACTAAAGATAAAATATTTTCAAACAATTGTCTTTATCCTATCCAAATTTCCATCACTTCCCCACACCACGGCCAATGGTTAGGGATTATGTGGATGCCAGAATGAGGAATGCTGAGCTAGAGAGTTACAAGGTTTATGTTAAAAGATCTTTTGACTTATTTTGGAAAATGCACACATGTTCCATATTCCATGTAGGATATAATTTTAATTAAAATATAATCATGAAACATACACAATATTCAGATTTAGGATTTTTCCCCCATCAGGGTTTGCAAACGTGCAATTCACATCACAATTGTGTAGACAATTGGGCGAATATGTGGTATAAGATCACTATCTGTGCAAATGGTCTTGTGATTTTCTCTGCTACCTGTTCTAAATTTTCTGGAGATTTGGGAGAACCAATTTCCTATTTAAATCTATAATTTTGATCACTGTGAGCCAAAAAGATAAATTTTATCACACAATTCCATTAGCAACCAGCTTTATGTAGAAACCAATTGATTAGTAATACTAGGAGAGCTATTATTATAAGTATCACAATTAGTGCTCATGTCACATTTCCACACACTTCTCCCCAGGTTTGGCCAAAGCATTTGACTCCACGGAGTGATCTTATTACATTTAGGTATCATGAAGGAGAGTTTATATTTAATAGCTTAAAATACTGGAATAGTTTTAGTTGATCAGAGATTCCATTTTATCTTATTAAATAGTATCTGCTCAGTTGTAAAGCCTTGCTTTTCCTCAGATATGTCTTCAGAATGGGGAAAAACTAGAGCAGCATTATTTTCCATCTCTGAGATTTTTTAAAAGATGTGGCTGAAAGGAAGGAAGAATGGAAGGAAGGATGGAGGGGTGAACAAGGGAATGATGGTCTTCCACTGTCCATCAGGAGTGCTTAGGAAGTGGTGGTTATTCAATTATACTTTTTTCTCCATTGGATTTCTCTGTTTACACTTTATATGTAAATAAGTTCAAATCTTCTTTGAACTTATTTCAGCTTACATCTGAATAGACTTTTCATTGATAGGGATGAGGGAGAACCTCACAGAACTGACAAGAATATGTGTTTCTGTTGATTTCACTAATTGTGTGTGTGTGTGCATGGGTGCATCTCTTTGCCTCCAAGTTGTCTGTCGATTTATGGCAACCCCATTCTTGTCATAGGGTCATAGGCTCACATATTTATACATGATGGCCTATAATTCAATATTCCTGCTTTTTGGCAGGGGGTTGGACTGGATGGCCCATGAGGTCTCTTCCAACTATATGATCCTATGATTCTTTGTGAGGGAAAGTCATGGGGGGGGGGGGAGCATGCTTGTTTTCTGCTGCCCTGGAGACTAGGATAGGGAGCAATGGCTTCAAACTGCAGGAAAGGAGATTCCACCTGAATATTAGGAAGAACTTCATAACTGTGAGAGCTGTTCAGCAGTGGAACTCTCAGCCCCAAAGTGTGGTGGAGGCTCCTTCTATGGAGGCTTTTAAATAGAGGCTGGATGGCCCTCGAGGTCTCTTCCAACTCTATGATACTATGATTCTTCTGAGACAATGCAATCTTAGAGGTGGTTTAACCAGTTCCTTCCTCCAAAATATAGCCAACATGGTATTTGTTGCTGATCCCACATCTAAGTACTGACCCTTTGTATCTTCCAGAGTAGATGGGATCTGATGATGTCTCTAAAGTATTTATGTTCTATTTCAATACTCACTAATTAGGTATTTTATAAAGTAGGAGCAAAAGGTCAGCAGCTGAATAATAATCATGCCATGAAAAGCTTTAATCCAATTTTATTAAAATTTATTAAAAATAGAACTAACTATTTTAATTTTATTAAGTTGTCATATCAATGAAAATTAGTACTGAGCAAATTATTTAGCACAAGAGACATAGCTACCGATGCATCAGGATGGGCAGTGCATTTAATTAGAAGAGACTTTTAAAAATGTGGTAGGCCTCTCTTTGAAAGAAGCTCAGTATGAAATTATTTAAAAGTAGTATAAATAGATTCTTTTTTCCCTGGAAGCACTCTTAGTATTGTTGAACAACTCAACCTCATCCCGCAACCCGCATGATGGACCACCACCAGCAAACCTCCCTCAAAGGATTATTTCTCATTATATATATAGATTTATGAAAAAATTGTAGATGTGTACTGATTTGTATCAGAGCATGTACAGACCAGATCTGCTGGAGCAAATCTCTCACAAAGGCAAAGTTGTAGCCTCAGATTCTGAGTGTTCAGAAGGAGAGGAAGGGGATGCTGGGAGAGATTCAGAGGGCATCGAGAGAAATGTTTTGGAATCCCCTGGCAGTTCCCAAGAGAACGGTGAAGGCGAGATTCATTCCCATGAGAACCTTCTAGAGGTGCAGACTCTGGGGGACGAATGTGTGTCGAGGTCAGAAAAATTACAACAGAGACAACAGGGCCTGCAATTAAGGACTTGCTTCTCCAAGCAAATTAGAGATAAGGAAAGGAAATTCTAACTTCTTAAAAGTGGTTCATGCTAGTATGCTCCTTGTGAGAGCAACGTTACAATCAGGTCAAGAACTCTCGGTGTCATGGGCCTTGTAATTCATGTAATTCACGGCTGGCCCCCTACTTGTCCAGGGACGACCTAGCTACGGTGATCCAGGCTATGGTCATCTCAAGACTGGACTACTGTAACGTCCTCTACATTGGCCTTCCTCTGTCGGTGATCTGCAAGCTCAAGCTGGTTTCATCAGGCATAGTTTTGCCTGCCTTGGATTTCTGTACCTGTCCTTGGAATTATCTCGGTGGGATTGTGTTAGAGACTTCCTCTATATGAATTTTTGGACTTTGGCTTTTATGGTGAATAACCTTTTGAACTTTGATTCCTTTTGTATACTTGCTTGCTTTTATTATACTCTGGTTTTATTAAACTTTTACATTGGATCATCTGGACAGTGTGTGTTTTGTGTGAAAAGAGGCCTCAGGGCTGTAGTGCAACAGGTAAAAGCTCCCCGACCTTTTAATAGGATGTATCCATCTTTACAGCTTCTGCATATATTATATTCCTTCCTTGCAGCCTTTACCCATGTTATATCTTTTATTCCCTGTCCTATCTCCTTCTCTATAAAACCAAAATATATTAAATTATATGATCTCTGGTGGTGATCACCTCCCTGTTGAACCCACCAAGGAATTTCCTGGATACTTGGGTTGGGCTAATCCCTTGGGTAAAGGTGACAGTCAAAGTCTAAATGTGTGTGTGTGTACGCAAACGAGCAGGTGGTCTTCACTCTGGATCTGATATTGCTGGACTGGTTCTTATCCAATTGACTATCTCAATCATTTGAAATATTAGTAACCATGGAAACAGGGACTCATTTGAATGATCTTATTTGACATCCAAAAAAATTGATTACAGATCACTAGCTTTTTGTTTTAAGGTCCCACCCCCTGTGTTTCTCAGAACATTTTTGCATCACCAAAGACTCAAAATATACATCCAAGTCTGGACATTTTGTTTCAGGGACCACAGATACTTGATCACCCAAAGCCAGACTATTATGCTAGCCGAAAAGTCCTCTAAGCTCTCCAAATATGGGCAAGGACTTCCTAGACCTGCCTCCCTGCAGGAGAGCCCCCAATAGCTGATTGGCCCTCCTCAGGCCCAGTCCTCCTTTGTCTTCTCCCCTCCACCAACGTAACCCTGTCTGGAGGTGGTAATGTCACCACAGTTCCAGGCAATTCAATTGCTGCTTCAGGCTGCCCCCTTTGCTGGCTTATCAGGAAAGGGAGAGGATGGAGCAGGAAACTTAAATAGCTGTCAACTGTAAAAGAAAAACTCATGTCTCTATATTTCATGTTATGCTTGTACTTTTGGCACTAGCCATACTTGCATCCTTTCTAGCCAGATCATAATTAAACCTTTGTGGCTGTCTTCACCTGGTGAAATTGTTCTTTAATCTGAAACTTTAGGCTGTTAACATAATGCTTGCCAGGCAGGACCCTCTTTTATCTGCAGTTCTAGTCTAAATTTGACTTCATGTGACCCCTTCTTCTACACTGCCATATAAAATCGAGATTATCTGCTTTGAATTGGATTAAACAACAACAACAACAACAACAACAACAACAACAATCTTTATTTATACCCTACTCCATCTCCCTTGAGGGACTCGGTATGGCTTACAACCAAATCAATTAGCAATAATTACACAGCGGATTAACCTCATTGGCTACTACACTGCCACTGTGCAAAGATGTGTAGAGTCATATAATCCAGTTCAAAGCAGGCAGATAATGTGAATTATCTGCTTTGACAATTTGGATTATATGGCAGTGTAGAAGGGGCCTCTGTCTCTTTTAGAGACGTTTCATTGAAATCAATAGAATATGTGTAAGTAGAAAAAACATTCCATTCTTTTCATTGGGTTTACTGTAGCTTGACCTAAAGTTTGGATTAAAGTTTTGCAGTTTAATGTATATTGCTTGAATGAGCATTTGGGATCTGACATGTTGATGCTTGTTTCAGACTGTTGAATAATGTCATTATGTAGTGTGACAAGACAGCACTTCTGAATCTTCTTCCAATAATGAAAAGAATATTGATCAGACACTGAAGGCCTTCATCCACACTACTGAAGTGTCTATTAAAATGATTTGAAAATTGCACCTACGGACAAATTGACCCTCTTAGCTTATTGAGAACATGCAGTAGACTTCTCCCTCAGAAATGGCAACTGTTTATTAGTTCCTGGGAATCAATATTGTGACATATAGAGACTTGATCCTGTTGAATGAATGTGAGAATGGCTGCCTTTTGCTTTGCTTTTAAACCTTAGACCCTTAACTGGGGCTGAAGTAGAGAAATGGATTAATTGGCTTTGAAAGCTTTTCTTGGCTGCCCTTCAATAAAGTAGGCATACAGTGTTTAGCAAAAATGTCGGTATTATTCAGGATATGTGGATTTAAAATTCTTCAAGTGGATGGCTCAGTTTGCTTGTGTCATGCAAGCCCTTTTGAAAGAAATATTAACTTGGGTTTTCATTGTGTGGTTTTTGTAAGAGATTATTGTCTTAATAAGCAAACTTCTCCATAACGATTTGATCCCAAATTGTGTTGAATGTCTGGGTTGCTGTGAGTTTTCCAGGCTGTAGGGCCATGTTCTAGAAGCATTCTCTCCTGACATTTTGACCACATCTATGGTAGGCATCCTCGGAGGTTGTGAGGTCTGTTGGAAACTAGGCAAGTAGGGTTTATATATCTGTGGAATGTCCAGGGTGGGAGAAAGAATTCTTGTCTGTTGGAGGCAAGTGTGAATGTTGCAATTGGTCACCTTGATTAGCATTTAATGACCTTGCAGCTTCAAAGCCAAGCTGCTTCCTGCCTGGAGGCCTCCTTTGTTGGGAGTTCCCCAGTTTTTTGAGTGTTGTTCTTTATTTACTGTCCTGATTCTGGAATGTTTTTTAGAAATACTGGTAGCCAGATTTTGTTTATTTTCATGGTTTTCTCCTTTCTGTTGAATGCAATCTGCTGGCATGTTCCATCATATTGGTGTAACAATTAAGATTAATAATGGTTAGTAATTTTGGGTTTCCTTTTAAAAACTGATAAATTAAGAAGAAGCAGAATATCACACATAGTCTGGTGTAGATAATGTTGCTTTGAACTGGGATCCAGAAAATGATATAACTGCGTAGTTTGATTCAAAGGAACTCTTTTGGCTCAGTAAAGAAATTTTTATTCATTGACATTTCAGAAAGGATTGGTAATAAATTATTTTGGAAAGGAGGACAGTATGACCTTTTGGTTTGATTATGCAGGGCTTTTCCTATGATAAGCTAAAACTCCCAAAACACACATAATTCTTGGTAATGGAAGGTTGCTTTTGGTGCAACTGGTTAGATTTGTTGCTCAAACTGTTGTTAAGACTAGTTTGTTACCATGGGGTCTTCTGTTAAGACTTAGGCTACATCTAAACTTGCTATTTAATGTAGTCCGAAGTTAGCTTCAAACTGTGGTGGCCAGATAACAAATTCCTACAAAAGCTCACAAAAAGGCCTTAATGTGCACCAATGCCCTTTAGTTGATGTAATTACCATCTAGGCCTTAAACTGGTTCCAGGATTCCTATGTAATTACCTGCACATTGAAACCACTTTCTTCAATACCAGTTTGAAACTTCATTAAATGATTAGTGTAGATAGGACCTAACTAGTCAAAGGCACACAGCTATATAACCCAGAAAATCAAGGCAGATAACCCACAATATCTGCTTTGACCTGGGTTATTCAAGTCCACACTGCCATATAATCCAGTTCTATGTGGATTTTATACAGCTGTGTGGAAGGGGCCCTAAACTTTCATAGGCACAGCCCATTAGATGTCTGGGTGATGGTATCCATGATAGCTTGTGCTAGAAAACTCTTTTCCCCAAATCTGTTATTTGCTTCTTTTACATCTTTTAATACTCAGGGTATTAAAAGATGAATCCTATCAATACTCAAGATGATCTGCTAGTACGACTCTGTAAAAGGCAGTTTCCTGTGTTTCTGTTCAGAATTTGATATTGCCATCTTGCATTTATATATTCCCTAGAGATAGATTGTTCTAATTGCTTAATATATTATTGCTTTGATTTTTTTTCATTAGTGGTTTTAAACTCTTCCCCAGAGTAACTGTGCATTTTATCAGGAGTAGGAAATTTGTGCTCATACAGATGTCATTGGACTGTGTCTCCCATGAGTTCTAGATAGATGATAGAAGTTTCATTCCTGTAACATCTGATGATTGTTTGTGCTATATGTTCTCCCCCAATTTTGTATATGTGAACCACTATTTGTTACAGCAAGTGTATGTTGTATATGGATAAACAATGTATATGGGTAAAGGATATCCTTCTTAAATTGGCTGAATTGGTGGCAGGTGGGGCTTGCCATTTTAAGTAGCACTAATTTTCCTTCCCTTGTTTAGGTCATGTTGGCTGCTTCTTACTGGTCACTTCTTGAACCTGCCATCGAGTTAGCTGAAGACTCTGAGAAGTTTGGGGCATTTGCGTTTTTCCCGGTAGCTGTTGGCTTTACCCTGGGAGCGGCCTTTGTGTACTTTGCTGACATCCTCCTCCCTTGGTTGGTGAGTAGTCCTGTCACCATGACTGTTGTTGTTGATGTCCATTTGTGACATCACGTGATGGAAAAGCTAAAAGATAAGTTGTTGCATAGAGTGCTTGTCCCTTCTTTTCTCCTGAAGCTATTTTGTACATTTGAGAAGAGCTAGTGATGGTGTCCGTGCCTCTTTCTTTGATGTTTTACCCCCCTTTCTGAACCTAGAAGCTTCTTAATTGACCCTTATTTATAGTTGTTGGAGCCCCCGGTGGTGCAGTGGGTTAAAGCTTGTTGACTGAAAGATTGCAGGTTCAAATCCAGGGAGTGGCGTGAGCTTCTGTTATCAGCTCCAGCTTCTGCCAACCTAACAGTTCGAAAACATGCAAATGTGAGTAGATCAATAGGTACCGCTCTGGCGGGAAGGTAATGGCATGCCATGCAGTCGTGCCAGCCACATGACCTTGGAGGTGTCTATCGACAACGCCAGCTCTTCAGCTTAGAAAATGGAGATGAGCACCACACCCCAGAGTCAGACACGACTGGACTTCATGTCAGGGGGAAATCTTTACCTTTACCTTTACTATAGTAGTTGTCAAACACACAGCTCCTCCACATACTAAAATCATGGAGCTGAGAAAAGTTAGTTTTCTGAGCTTCAACTCCCAGAATTGGGATGACTTTGTTTATATATTTTCATTGCCATGACCTCATTTTGTTTCAGAAGTAGGAAACATATCCTTGATATAAATGCTGCAATAGATTCTCATTTGACTGGCACCCATGCAGATTGGTAGATGCCAGATAAATGTTGCTTGAGAGTTACTATTAAAATAGGCATAACTAATCCTATCCTACAATCTGGGCCAGGGGTCCTCAAACTTTTTAAACAGAGGGCCAGGTCACAGTCCCTCACACTGTTGGAGGGCCAGATTATAATTTGAAAAGAACACGAATGAATTCCTATGCGCACTGCACATATCGTATTTGTAGTATAAAAAACACTTTAAAACAATACAATAATTAAAATGAAGAACAATTTTAACAAATATAAACTTATTAGTATTTCAATGGGAAGTGTGGGCCTGCTTTTGGCTGATGAGATAGGATTGTTGTTGTGGTTGTTGTGTTCTTTCAAGTCGTTTCAGACTTAGGTTGACCCTAAGTGAGGGCCAGGTAAATGACCTTGGAGGCCCGTATCCGGCCCCCGGCCTTAGTTTGAGGACCCCTGTTCTAGACCATGCCATACACTTTGTATTGAATCGATATTAAAATTGAGATGTAGTAATTAAAAGCAAATTAAGACAAATTTAATGTAACAATTTTACTGTTTTACTATATTATAAAAACAACTTTTTATTTAAAGTATTATTTTTTCTAATGTTTGCAGGTTGCTTGAGAGGTTTTTGTGTCCATTTTTTATTTTATTGTGTATAAGAAACAAAAGAGAAAAAACAGAAAAAGGCATAAATAAAATGAAATGAAAAAATAAAATAAATTTAACAAGACGTTATACAGCTATCAAATGCAAATTATATAAGAGCTTCTAATAATTGTACAATTATGACTTCTTATCAAACCCATGCCCCTTTTATTCACACACCTGTGAACCCAACCCAAGACCTCTGACACCATTCAATGTGGATCTCATATCTAACAAGCATCTACCCTTGTATCTTGTTTTAATAAATTCCCTTTGTGGCTATGTTCAAATCTACCTTTGCCTTCCTAGCCAAATGCCAGCCTCCATTTATTTGCAAATTCTTCATTATTTCCTCCTCTAGTTTGTTAGTTTGGCCATTTGGGTAGACTTTAGTAGTTTATCTCTCCAATCTTCAAAGGTTAACTCTTTTCCCCCCTTCCAGGATTTTGCTCTCATTAGTCTTGCAATTACAAAGCTGTATTGGCAAATTTCTTCATGTCCTACTTCAAGCTTTTGATTGCTTCGATACCATTACTATTCACTCAATCTAAGGCCCCTTCTACACTGCCACAAAAATCCAGATTATCTGCTTTGAACTGGAGGTACTGTTCCATTATCTGGGCGGGGGCCACAAAGGGGTGCTAGAGAGAGCAGGATAGTCTGTTTTATGGGGGAGGGGATTGAAGGAGTTAAACCATGTCCCCCGTTTCTGTTATTTTCCCCAATTTGTCGTCAAAACAACTATTGTTTATGATATGGGAAGGAGGGGGAATCACCAGCGAAAATGGGGAAACTCCCCCCCCCCCCAAATGAACTATCCTTCTCTGTCCAAGCCGTCTTTTGGAGTCCCCTCAGATAATGGAACAGTACAGAATTGCATTATATGGCAGGGCAGACTCTGATAATCCAGTTCAAAGCAGATAATATGGGTTATCTGCTTTGATAATCTGGATTTTATGGCAAGCGTTGGTTTAGTGTAAAATAATCCATTATCCATTTTATCCCCCTTCCTCCTATCCTTTATTCTCTAAGCAGGATCTTATCATAGCAGCTAGAGATTATACAACAATGGCCATCATCTATAAAGGAAAGCCACAATCTGTGCTGTAAAGCAGGCATGAGAAAATCTTAGTATCGGAGATACTTAATATAGGGAGAATCATATTTGTTGGAAATTACAACCTTCTTCAAGCCTCCTCTGGTAATCTCTCAAAGGTCATGCTTTTCTAAAAAGATTTTGTCAAGACACTTGGCACATTTCTTTATAGCCTTCATTGATTCGACGTTTAGACCATCTCTCATTGACTTTTCAGTTTCTTGTGTGTTTAAACTCTGTCCTTAAAAATGCAAATAATCTTACCTATGTGTGCATCTCATGCTAGAAACTAGCATTGCACCCTGGAGAACTCTTGTCATACTAAAACTAGTGTGCGTGTAGAGGCCTGAATCAAATGATTACTGAAGTTCAAATCACCTCTGTCTTTAACAGACCACAGTGGCCATTTCTCTTTATTATTGGAGACAATTTCAGACCACAGTTTGTTACAAAAAGAGCTATCTGTACAATCCCTGGCTTCCTCTCCGAGAAGGTTCATTTGGCATTATTACTTCTCTGTGGAATAAGCATACCATACTTTATGTGCTCATTGCCACTTTGTGCATTCTGGTTAAAGTCCGGTGTGGGTGTGTGTGTGTGTGTGTGGGGGGGGGGGGGGGGGGAGAACACAGCTTCACTATTTTGCTGTCTGTAAATTGTTCTTGAATGAAACATAAACAGAATAAAGATTTCTTTCTAGCCTAAATGACATCTCAGATTCATTCTGCTGTCATTTCAGAAATAGATTTCATATGGTTAGGCAGCTCTAACACAGTGACTTCTAAGAGCAGGAAAGTAGCTGTTTTATAGGACTGTACATACCTGTTTTTTTTTTTTGTCTTCCTAACCTCATACAATATCTTAGAGGTTAGTTTTGGAGAGTTGTTTCAACCTTTTTTTGACAGTAGACAGGGCTTGGAAAAATTATTTTACTGGACTGCAGTTCAGAAAATCATGCCACCAGCATAGCCATTGACCATCGTTTCTGTAACAGTTGTCCCTGATTATCAGTAAGGCATTGCTGGCAAGTGAAGGCATCTGTCACATGGCATATTCAGAGCATTGCTTCAGATGTTTTGGACAATAGGATTGCAGTAATTCATTCTTTTATATATATATTAGTTTCCAGTATCTTTTTTTATAAGAGCAATTTATTAAAAGGATAAATTATGTTTCTTAAACCACTTAAAGCTGGCAAAAGGCATTGCTGAGCATCTGACTCAACTGTTTCCATCAAAAGCACTAAATTCAGAAACAATCACAGACCTCATACCTATGGCCCCTTCCACACAACTGTATAAAATCCACATTGAACTAGATTATATGGCAGTGTGGTCTCAGATAATCCAGTTCAAAACAGATATTGTGGATTATCTGCCTTGATATTCTGGGTTATATGGCTGTGTGGAAGGGTGCTTAGATACTTCCTGGAGAGGCAGATCATGGATATTCTGAACCAGAAAAAGAGTGGTCCAGCTACCAAGGAAAAGTTGAAGGGGAGGGGAGATACTTAATACCACCATCACCACCTTTTGTTTGTCCCTGTATTATAATATAATTTTCTAAAGCTCACCAGCCTTTGTATTGGTTCTGTCAGTGAAAAAGAATGACCAGCAAGGAAAATAAGCAATATTCTAGGATTACAGACCGGGGAGGTTTTCATCATTTATGTAATTGTTGAAGAACACAAACACACAACCATAGTCCTGCAGACACTCTCAGCCCATAAATATTTTCAGCAAATGTACATGTTAATCATAAAACAATAAGTTGTTGCTTTCAGTAAGAACATGCAAATGGTCTCTGTGGAAGACATAGTTCTATATTAAATTATTTCTGAATAATTCTTTGCACTAGGTGAATGGGGAGGGACATCTGATTGCAGACTTGGCTCAGGCAGAAAAAGAGGGAATGAGATTTCCCTCTCAGTTTTCCAAGCAGGGTCAGTCCTGGCTAGTACTTGGATGGAAGACTGCCAATGAATTCCAGGTGCTGTATTTCAGAGGAAGGAACTGGCAAAACCACCTCTGAGTATTCATTGTCTAAAAAGCATTTGAAATGTATGGGATTGCCATAAGTTGATATGGGAGTTAAACCTATATACAAGCATATCCAAGTACAATGGCATGGAGAGAAGAGAGAAGAAAAAGGTTTCAAATTAGATTAATATCCTAGTAAACAGGATGCAAAAATGCATGGTGTTTCTTGTCCTTCAAGTTCTGATGCTTGTACGAACATCTACCTGGTTAGCCAGTAGACAGCTAAGCAGACACCTGCCATGAAGCTGAACAGTAAAGAAGTAATCTTGTGCTTATCTCTCCTTCTTTTCTAACATACCAAACAGTGGGTAAATAGATAGGGAGTAGGGGCTATGCTATAACATCTTCTTCCCCTGGACTACGGTCCTCATCCAGTCTTTGTTGTGCAAAGTGTTGCTGTTTTCACCCTTTCTAAGCAGAAAATCATTAGCAAAGGTTAAGATGAAACTTATACAGCCACCTGTATATATTTTAAAAAAATATGAATGACAGGTTTTCATGATATACTTTGAGTCCCTATACATTTTGTTATTACCATTTATTTTTGTGTCTATACCTCTTATAAAGGGTTGGTTTAACCTCTGATTTGCTAGTAAAACTGAATTACTGTGTTGTGAAATGATTTATGTTTAAAAATTGTGTCACTAACATGAAATGTTTGGAAAGCTCTGTGGTTGAGTGATACTTTTAGGTCGAGTATCAGATAGCCTAAACCTTTGTTTTAATATGAGACAGGCTTAGCCACGATTCCCTTTGGTAATTAGTAAAGTTGTGCTGTGGTGTCTTGACTCAAGTCATAAATAGTTAAGGTTGAAACACATATGATCAGGATACTATTCTAGCCTCCCTGCTAATGACTGGAATTGTTCAGCCTCATTAGGCAATTTGTCTTTGAGGATTTAATATATATCCCTTTGGCTGCAATAGTCCCCAGATTCCTCTGTTTCATTAAAAACCATGCTAGCTATCTTCAAGCTGCTTGGAAATGAAAGGGATAACACATTCTCCTTGCTTCCAAATTCCAAGAGCCAGTATGTCGAGAAATACACAAGCAAAACCATTCATGAATCAAGAAATCATTATAAAGTTTTGCTGAGAACACATTTCAAAGTCAAGCAGCGCAGCCTAAATCCAACTAAATGTAAAAAATCCTCTAAAAATTTCTTCTTTGACATCTGCTCTCATAACAACAATGTATCATGCTATTCTTTTGAATTGATTTCCCAGCACAGAATCCATTAGCATAGTTGCTGCAGGACAGTGAAACTTTATTCTTAAATGCCCTCCCAAAGTATTTTATAGGGAGGATTTAATGCTTTCTGAAGAGCATATTAAAATGTTCTGACCCTTGAGGAAATAGCAGGAGCATTTAATAAAAAAGCACTTTAGGTGACTTGGATCATAGCAAAAAATGCAATGATATGACCTGAATTGTAACATCAAATTGGGTAGAAGCCAGTATAATAAAGGATTTTACAAGACGGGACTTGCTGTCTAGCATATCTGGAAAGTACTCAGCTGAGGAAGGATAATGGAAGTTATAGTCCAAAAATAGCTTTTCTAAGCTAGTGTGATAATGCGTCTTGCTGTAATCTAATAACTATGAACCAAACTACATTCAATTAACAAAAGGTTAATTTACTACTTAGGGCAGTGAAGGGGCACATAAGAGTAGAAAATATACCCCTTGCCAACTAAGCTTTTTGTGTGCAACAGGGATGCTAAAATATCTGGGAACTAGCAAGGGTCGGGGTATAAAAGTTTTGCTACATTTAATCTCAGGGTTTGCTTTTTAAAATATTTATCCTATTTGTGTGCAGACCACACAATGAAGTTTGATAGAAGCTGATTCCTGAAGGATCAGATTCCTGCTTCCATAGTTTTGTGAAGATCTAAGAACAGAAGGTCTCCTTTTCTGTAAGTGGTAATAGGACCATTTAAGTTAGAGGTCATCAGGGATTTTAAAAAATGTTTTCCTAGATTGTTGGTTCGAAGGTGCCCTTAAATGGAACTTGTTTCTTGCAGCCTCCCAAACTATTCTCTGGAGAAGAATGTTCTAAGATATGATACACAGGAATCTTATTAATCCTTCTTACTTTAGAATAAAACTTTTAAAAACTCTCTGTTGAGTCTTAAAATGTTTTACTTTATTTGTTCATTGCTCTTGGCTACTTGGCAGGCCAAGATCACCTTTTTCTTCAGAGAGAGGGAAGTTGCAAGTAGTTTTACAGCCTAACCTCCACATTCACTGGGATTGTGGAGGACAGGATCTGTACAAAAGTGGAAAAACACCCCCCCCCCCCACACACACAATATTGTGTTTACCTCTCTAGGAATCTCTAGGTCTTGCAGCATGACCCTATTGTCAACATCTGACAGGCATTGACCATAGAATGGCTCTGGAGGAAATTCCAGATGTCTGGAGAAATGTTCTCTCTAGGAACCTCAAGGTCCCCTGGCATGACAGTATAATCAATATCTGTCTGAGACTGATTGTAGAGTTGTGGTGGATATGCTAGAGCAGTGGTTCCTAACCTTTTTTTTGACCAGGGACCACTTGACCAGTGACCACTTTGACCAGGGACCACTCTCCAACATTTGTATCAAAATGGCCATGAATCATTTTTTGACCAACTTTAGATTTGGTGTGGTTATTTGAGGTGCTGATTCAGAAAATCGCATTGGATAGACCACATGAGCTTTAGTTTCTGATACAAAACATATGCCACCCAGTAGCTGCCATCTGCTTGGTCACAGAAAACCATATTTAATAATCTAGAACTGCGAATCTTATTTTAGGTCTCATGGCCCACCAGTGGGCTGCAGCTCACAGATTAGGAACTACTGAGCTAGAACTTCCTAGAGAGAATGGAGTAATAAAATCTGTGAATGATCGAATCTGCAAATGTTAAACCAGACAGTATGAAAGGGTAACTATACTTTGCTTTGCCTATCCCGTACCTCTGTCTCTCACTTGGCAAAGGAGAAGAGGGAACCGAGAGCAAGTGAGGAACAGAGTTGCTGGGAGATCTTTGTAGAACTAGCCCACTCTTCTTTGCTCAGAGGTTTAAGGCCAAGAAAGACCTATGGCAAATAAGCTAGATTGTAAACAGGACCACTATAGAAACTGTGGTGTCCAATGAGCTGTAATACTTATACCAAGTGCATTAGTTCCCTAAACTCAAATAAAATGTTTCATGCTCTATTGATTAGAGAAGGTTGTCAAAGGAAGTGACACAGAACCTCTTATGACTATAATTCCTGTCTCTTGCTATACAGCAGGTTTTGTATTATACAGTTATTTTTTTACAGCTTTTCCATTGTGCAGGGCTTGCATGTTACCTTTATGAGCGGGAGAAATAGAGCCTGCTATCCAGTCGATACTGCCTTGGGCTGTAATTCAGTCCTTTGTAATTGTACATAAACTCTGATAACGGTGAGTTAACAGGGTACTTATTGCCAAAGTGCTCAGCTCAACAGAAACAAAGGCTGAATATTAATATGGGCATGATTCTGTCCTGACCAATGTCGGCAGCACAGAAAATGAGGTAATGGTGATATATGTTCGGTTTCTAGGTTCTGGAAGGAACATTTGTTACTGGCAGTGAATTAAAATTTGGAAAGATCTTGCTATAGAGGTCAGTGTAAGAGCACTTCTGTTTCGTCAAGGATGGTAACCATAAAACACTGCAGATAGTGGGGGCAATGGTAGAGCTTAGTTTTGTTCTTGTTTTTCCTCATTATTTGGTGAATAGCTTTGAATGCGCCTACCGTAAAGTCTTCTGTTAACGTCATACCATATGCACACTTTGGTAATGACAAAGTTTCCTTCCTTACCAGTAGATGGTTGAATTTAGTAAGATAATGAGGCTTAAAGTGCAAGTCTCCTGTGTCTTGGAGATGTGCTGTTAATCTTTTTTTTCTTGTTTAAAATCTGGCAGGGCGTGAACTCTCTGAATAGGAGAGACAGACTTGTCAGCACACAGCATGAATCATTTGATTCCACGTGTGGCTATTACCATCATGTTCTCATGAAGATTTGAGGTGCTTGAATGCCTCGTGCTGCTAAGGATGACAGTCGGAGGCATGCCAAAGTCTGTAATGTGATAATACCCTCATTAGGTCAACTAAAATGACACAAAAGTCTCTTGACCTGGAATAGATGCCAGCTCACATTTGTTGAAACTCTGTGTACATCACCTTGTCTGTTCTGTAAATACAGCAATTTCTCCTGGAGTAATTTCATGATATTCATGTAGCCTCTTAGAAACTGGTATTATCTTATGAAGAACATAATTATCAAATTTACAAGTTTCCTTCCATCTGGGAAAGCAGAGTAAAATCTCTTTCTCACTTGACAATATGTTTGAGAAAGATGAACTATGTGTTGTTCATATTATTGTTGGTGATGTTGTTGACTTTCGACACATCTTTCAAAGGGTTTTCGTTGCAATATTTATGCAGAAGAGGTTTCCCCTTGCCTTCTTAGGTCATCATCATGATTGGGCCCTGGAAAAATATTGTGTTTTTTTTCCAAATGACAATCCTCCAAAGGTCTGGATTGCCTCTTACGTCCTTGCATTCTGTTGTTTCTTTCCAAATGACAGTCCTCAAAATGTTTTAAGCCTCTCACGAGGTCAGTGCACAATTTCTTTTTCCAGAATAGATTTTGCTGCCTGTGTTGATTGAATTGAGAATGAAATAAAAAGAGGAAGAAACTTTTGGAAAAGAAAACTAATACAGTAACCCCTCCATATTTGTGAAGTTTATGGGTGCAGCATCCCCATTAAAGAGCCACAAATAAATAAATATTATAGACACAGCGTTTTGCAATCTTCTCTTGCCATTTCAAGGTCCTCCGGGGTGATTTTAGAGTTGACGCCCACCAAAAATTGACCACAGAATTGAATTGGAGATCTATAATGTGTAAGGAATGTGCCATGTGTAAGTCATGTGTAAGGCAGCAGTGGAGGGAGCAGCAAATACAGGAAGCTGCCAATTATCAAATCCATGAATACTTAACCCACAAATGTGGAAGGGGCGACTGTAATTAGGGTTTCCTTTAAATGTAGCACATTCCTATTTCATTTCATCGGAGGCACTGAAAGCCTTATTAATTTAGTGTTGATTGTCTCGTAATGTGGAATATTTGTTTCCTTATACCATCAATACAAAGAGATGCTGTCTTCATTGAAGAAGGGCAAGCAGAAGCATCAAGGGGAGGCTTTTAGAGGTGCACAAGGTCACTCCAAGAGTGGTACACGGTACTTATTTAACTCCTGTTGCTATAGCAGCTAAACAGCTCATGTATGCTTCTTTACTATCCCTTTGTGAAATACAGCAAGTTTTTCATTTTCTGAAGTGACACATTTCCTCAGTTCTGGGTCTGCAGATTGGCTGCTACATTTAATTGCTTTTCCCTGGCTATGGCTGGTCACATACATTGCTTCAGGCTGCGCCGCTTCTCTCCTTCACTTCTGTCCTTGGTTCATATGTCTATTGAAACCAATCATGAACTACTGGATCCTAATGCTGTGGGGTTTTTCACTGAACAAATACAATAAATGCGATTTTGAAATCCACTTTTTCTTTTTTCCTCTGTGAAAGAAGCCCTATGTACCTAATATATATATATTTTTTAAAATGATGGCAAAAGCATGCTTTGTGCTACTGGCCACTAGAGTGCTTCTTTTAGCCCCTGTTCTTTTTAATGTGCTGTAAGACAAATTATCAAATCCATGTAGATCAGCTGCTCCTTTCACCATGGATGTGCTCTCACGGTAGTTTTCTAAGCTACACTAAAAATATTGATTCTGCAGCTTGCTCCTTAGCAGACTTTTTTCTTGGGTAAGGAGAGAGCTGCCTCTGCTGTGGCAAAAGAGCTCGGGATTGCTTTTGATTTAATGGGTCTTTGAATTAGCGTAGTAGATGCATATTCATGTTCCTAAGAGAACAGCACCCTGATAATAACAACATATGGTACCTTGCATTAATTTCTACTAGAGTAGGCTGGCTGAATTGAGAACTTAGTAAATTGATACTTATGTAAGTTCCAGAGAGTCAGTGATTTTGCTCAAGGTGGAACTGACAGTCCTGAGTGGATTTAGCCTGAGTATTTAGGATCTTTCCATTCTGATTTGGGTTCTTCTGGGCCACTCAGAGGTATTATGATGTCCTTCTAAATATGGCACCTCTGTTCTGTTCTGAGTTTACATTCAAAAGGTTTCACCATCCATTCAGTTTTAACATCTGGATAAAACTGTTGGGAGAACTCTGCTGCAGATTAGGGCTGTGGGACCACTATTGTGTAGATGACACATAGCCTTACCTCTTATTTCCATAATTCAGTCTTGGATAAGTTCTGAAGAGGTGTATGGAGGCTGTCTTAGGATGGATGTAAGTAAATGCATTGTAGCTAAATATTGACAATGTGTTCAATTCCCCTGAAGACTTAGGGCCCTTCCACACAGCCATATAATGGAGAATATCAAGACAGATAATCCACAATATCTGCTTTGTACTGGGTTATCTGAGTTCACACTGCCATATAATCCAGTTCAATGTACAGCTGTGTGGAAGGGGCCATAGGTGTGGAGTCTGGGAGTGAATTTAGCGTTCTTGATGGAAACAGTTGAGTCGTGGCTTAGCAATGCCTTTGCTAGCTTTAGTTGGTTTACCAGCTGCAGCCCGGTATCATGTTTCCAAGTTATTTGTTCTAGTTACATCTAGGCTAGCTTATGGTATATGCAACCTATATGGAAATGCTTGTAAAGATAGCTTCAATTTTTAAAATATGGCAGCATATGGTACAGAATACAGCAGGCATTAAAAGTTCATTCCATATTATAACTATTTGAAACCAATTACATTGGTTGCCTCCTTGAGAGGGGGCATTTAAATTGCTGATTTGACCTCAAGGCTCTTAAATGTTTCAGATCAGGAAAAACTGCATGCCCCACTGCAAGTCTGCACAATTTTTACCATCAGCCACTGTGCCTTTTTCTCTGGTCATAAGAGATCTTAAGTTTTGGGATAAGAGTGAAACATCCTCAGTGACAGCCTCACAGTTTTGGATCCCTTTCTCTCTTGGTTTATGGAAGCATCTGTGTACATGTTTCAGTAATATCTTAGAACATCTTTATTTCAGTTGCTTTTTGTTAATTTCTATTAATGCTTGAACAATAGGAATGAGCAGGTTTAGCGAACCAATATTTCCAGCCCTATGCTTATTGTACACTAAATCTTCTCCAGTTTTTGGAAAAAAGTACATTTGGTAATCTAACTGGATTAGTTCTTGAATATCTGATGGATCACCACTCCAAGGATTTCCTGGTTTGAGATAACTAGATGAGACATCTCCAAGTATCTTGGTGTGAATCTGCACTGTAGAATTAATGGAATGTGACATCACTTTAACTTTCATGGCTCAGTGCTGCACAATCCTGGGACTTGCAGTTTGGTGAGACACCAGGGTTCTTTAGCAGAGAAGGCTAAAGACTTCGTGAAATTACAACTCTTGTGATTCCATAACATTGAGCTACAACAGTTAAAGTGGTTTCAAACATCATTAATTCTATGGTGTAGATCAGTGGGTTCCCAACCTGTGGTCCGTGGACCACCAGTGGTCTGCAAGAACAAAAATATGGCCATTGTCCTCACCATTATTACACTGTTGCCTTGAAACCACGCGGCAACAAGAGTTACTGGTCTCGCGAAACCCTCTTATAGTGTCGAAGCAACTGGGATGTTGGGAGGGGAGAGGATGACTACCCAAAAAAGATTACTATTACCACATCAACTCTAGATTATTAAATACGGTTTTCTGTGGGCAAGCAGATGGTGACTACTGGATGGCATATGTTCTGTATCAGAAACTAGAGCTAATGGGGTCTATCCAATGCAAATTTCTAAATCAGCACCCTAAATAACTAAACTGAATCTAAAGTTGACCAAAAACTTTTGGTACTAATGTTGGAGAGTGGCCCCTGGTGAAAGTGGTTCCTGGTCAGAAAAAGGTTGAAAACCACTGGTGTAGATGGACTCTTGGTTACATGATATGTTGAAGAGGGGAGCCACCTTCTCAGCCATGGTGCCTAATTGTGCAGTGCCCTCTCTTTCAGAGGTGCTGCTGATGAAAATACAGCAAGTCATATTGAGCTCAATCTCTCTCTCTCTCTCTCTCTCTCTCTCTCCCCCCCCCCCCCCCCCCCGGTTTGCCAAAGCATTTAAATTAGCTGATTCTGCAGATTTTATTGTAAGTGCTACTGTTTTTATTTCATGTTGTGCTTTTATTATGCGGTTATTGTGAGGTTATATATTTTCATTTTTTTATTGCTTCAATTAAGCTCTCTCTTGGTGCCGTGCAATTTAGCAAGGATGGAAGATAGCATCAAAATATTTTTAATATAAATAAATAAATGAGTGCTGCTGGATGTTTTCTGTGAGATGAGATGGAAGTTTTAAAATATGGTGAAATAAATTTACAAAGTGTCGTAGGAAGGAATTAATGAATCACAAAAAGTGGCCATGAAACATGCCCAGTAATGTAGTCATCACTGTTAATGTGATATGTTTCCATCCCTGCCAGGTTGGTTGCTGAGAGAACGTGTAGCCAACTGTTTTTTCCTTGCCTTTCTGTCATGGAGCTGACAGCTGTACTTTTAAAAAGCCTCCATTCCAGCCACTGAGATTTCAGGTGAAAGGGAGGGGTTAGGTGTGAAGAGTAAAAATGAACCCAAAGGATTCAATTTACATTTGTATTTATATGAGTCAGAGCTCAAGTTCTCCAGCCTCTGTTTCCTCAGATTTGTTTTCCCCTCTGGCACAGGAATAAAAGTATCGCTTTCCCCTGTGTTCGTTCTTCGGCAGCACCCTGGCACTTTGCCCAGGGCTTTGGAGAAATGAATTTTACTCCAGCAACTGAGCAGATTTTCCCAGGGATATTCACACCTATATGACAGGAAATTTAGCACCGTTGTTGCCTTAAGAGCACGGAGTTCACACCAATGTAAGCAGCAGAATAGATCAAATAGAAGAAGTCAGTTTCTCTTGCTTGGAGTGAGAGATTGAGCCCTGGGGCTTTCAGCTCTCTTCCTGGCTCTCTTTTTCTCCATGTCTCTGTTAGTTTCCTCCAAATTGGGAAAGGAAGAAAAAAGTTTCCACTAGACAGTTGGATCAGAGTTGATCAGATGTGACTGCTCTTAGAAAGTTTTGATTTGATTCAACATTGAATTCTCTTCCCTTGATATTCTCCCTAACAGCCAGGCTAAATGTTTATTTTCTGCAACAAAATGAGCTGTTGATCATGTTTTTACAGCTAGGAAGCTAAGGAGAGCTTTCTCCCTCACTCATTTTGTCAGTGACATCAAGATGTAGAAGTAAGAGAATAACCTTATATAGGCCTCCAGTCAGCATAGCTAGTGGATGTGACAGCTAATTTCCATCTCCAATATATTGTAGTAAAGGTAAAAGTTTCCCCTTGACATTAAGTCCAGTTGTGTCTGACTCTGGGGGATGGTGCTCATCTCCATTTTTAAGCCGAAGAGTTTATATTGAATTTATATAAAAGTATTCCAGAATCTGAAAAAATCTGAAAAGCATTTAAAGCATTTTGAATAAGGATACTGAGCCTGTATTTCAGAAGAAGAAATCTAGGGACCTAGGAGTCTTACGTCCCTTCTACACTGCCATATAATCCATACTATCTGCTTGAACTGGATTATATGAGACTAAACAGTCATATAATCCAGTTCAAAGCAGATAATCTAGATTTTCTATGTCAGTAAACAAGTAGACCACAAGATGAATATGAGTTAATAGTGTGATGGAGCAGCTAAAAAAGCAAAGACGATTCTGGGCTGTATCAATAGGAGTATATTATCAAGGGAAGTAATGGTACAACTCTGTTCTGCTTTGTTCAGACCTTCCCTGGAATACTGTGTCCAGTTCTGGGCATCACAATTCAAGAAGGATCTTAAAAAGCTGGAAAGTGTAGAGGCAATGAAATGATTGAAGGTTTGGAAGCTAGATCCTATAAGGCAGGCCTGTAGCCAGAGAGTGTGGGGGGTTAAAGGTTCAATCCTGCCCCCCAAATGTTTCAGGTTGAAAAAAAACTTGGTTCACTCGTGAATTTTAACTGGCGAACCAATTCATGAGTAGACCAGGATTTTTTTTAACCTGAAACATTTCAGTTTGAACCCTTAAATTCCCCCCTCTGGCTACAGGCCTCCTATAAGGAGCTACTGATGATGCTGGGTAGGTATGTTTAACTTGGAGAAAAGATGTCTGAAAGGAGATATGATAGTTATGTTTAAATATTTGAAAGGATGTCGTAGTGAAGAGGGGGCAGGCTTGTTTACTGCTGCTCTGGAAACTAGGATATAGATCAATGGGTTCATATTACAGGAAAGAAGATTTCACCTGAACATTAGGAAGAACTTCCTGACTGTTACAGCTGTTCAGCAATGGAACTCTCTGCCTTCTTTGGGGGGTTTTAAAACAGAGGCTAATCAGGCCATCTATCAGGAATGCTTTTATTGGGTCTTCTTGCATGTCAGAATGGGGTTGGACTGGATGGCCCTTCCAACTCTGTGATTCTGTGAAATCCACCTTGCCTGAGTAACTTGAAGACACATAGATAAACATGCACATGCAAGGTACAACATGAATAGTAAATAGTTTTCAAATTAATGTTACAGAATGGTGCTTATAATGTCCCTACTTATGTCTGAGTCTTCTGCATTGAGTGGGTGGCGATGAAGGAACACAAGCAAGTAATCAAATCGCAAGGTGCTTAGATGTCAGATCTTCTGTTGCATAAGCATGTGTAAGAATTGACTAGATGACGGCAATGTCAGGTAGAGGCACAGCTGGAAAATTATACTGAAAAGGTGTTTCTCAGCAGCTCCTCATTCAACTGGAGTGGGTTTTCAAGTGGGATAACATTATCTTCGATCTGATATTGTTACAATAACCTAGATAAAAAGCACAGGAAAGTTCTTTACACAGGTAGCCAGAAATGTTGAATTGATGAGGATACTCACTATGGTTAAATGAAGAGTAAGAGTGAAACAGTATTTGTAAATCTTGATGTCTGGTTGATATAATTGCATCTACATCCTCCAATAAAAAAATGAATATACCCACAGTTGCAGCCTAATGGCATCAGCCCCCCTTTTGAAGAGGAGGCCAGACCATCATTGCCTAGCCACAAGGTTGTAACAAGGCTTATAAAATCGACTCCACTAAACTAGTAGGGATATCTGACGCCTCAGAATATAGCAGTATCATTCAAAAATCCTTTTGTTAGAATGGAGAGCTCAGTTGAAAACTAATGAAATTAAATGAAACAAATGTTCTGCATCTGAACCAAAAGGAGACTGGCCTAAAACACAGGTTTAGTATGAGGAATGTCAAAGAAACACAGATATCTATATACAATACCACAATAGAAGTTGCAACGTGTATTCAAACAAACATAGCTTGTGAATCAGAAAACAAAATGGAGATAGAAAGTTCCTAACTTGTATATTAGTCCTTGAGACAGTTAGTGAACTTCAAATATAATCCCAACGGTCTCCGATACAAAATATATCCATTTACGGTCTTTAGGACTACTAATATCATCATTTGGAGTATATTCTGCATTGGAGACCATATGGACAAGATTTTAGTTCACTGACTGTCTCAAGGACTATACATAATTTGTTTACGTTCTCATGGACTACAAGTATTTTCAGTTTATTTACGGTCTCAAGGACTACTAATATCAGCATTCGTAATATATTTTGTATCGGAGACCGTTGGGATTATATTTGAAGTTCACTAACTGTCTCAAGGACTAATATACAAGCTAGGAACTTTCTATCTCCATTTTGTTTTCTGATTCACAAGCTATGTTTGAATACACGTTGCAACTTCTATTGTGGTATTAGTATGAGGAATACCTGCCTTAGCAGAAGTACCTGAGAAAAGCAACTTGAGGTTGTTTTCTGCCACAAGCTGAATTTGTGTCAGTGGTATGGTTTAGTTTAAAATAAAATAAAATAAAAATAAAATAGCTAATGTACTGTTGGAATAAACAAATAGAGCCACAAAATAATGATTTATTATTATTTTATTTATTGACTTCATTTATATACCGCCTTTCTCATCCCGAAGGAGACTCAGGGTGGACTCATAGGTAGGCAACAATTCGACGCCGCAAAATATACTTATGTTAAACTAAATGTACACATTAAAACAAGAAATTAAAAATATATATAAACATTCAGCATTTAAAACAATGCAATCCAAACTCGTAATCCAAGGCCGTTCTAATCATCATTGCACAAATCAATATTTACTTATTTCACTAAGCGATTATTATCCATAGGCTTGGCTCCATAACTATGTTTTTAGTTTTTCCCCCAAAGGTTAGGAGGGAGAGGGCTGATCTGAGGGCCACCACTGAGAAGGCCCTGTCTCTTGTCCCCACCAACCGCATCTGTGAAGAAGGCAGGATTGAGAGCAGGTCCTCCCCAGAAGATCTTAATCTCTGAGGTAGTTCATAGAGGAAGATGCATTCGAACAGATAGGCTGGGCAGGAACTGTTTTGGTCTTTATAGGCTAAAGCCAGCATTTTGAATTGTGCTCGGAAGCATACTGGCAGCCAGTGGAGCTTAACCTGTGAGTCCACCCTCACAGGTTGAGGGTGGACTCAACCTGTGAGTCCACTCTGAGTCCCCTTCGGGATGAGAAGGGTGGTTGTGTGCTCCCTCTAATCCCACTCACGTGAATAATATGGCTGCCACCTGTTAGACTACTTGACGCTTCTGAACAGTCTTCAAAGGCAACTCCATTCAGAGCATGTTCCAATAATCTATTCAATTTGGGAAGCTATGTCTGATTTCCCAAGGTATGGGTGCAACTGGCACACAAGTTTTAATTGTGAGATTGCTCTCCTGGCCACTGCTGAAACCTGAGGTTCCAGGCTCAGCGATGAGTCCAGGACAATTCCCAAGATGTGAACCTGTGTCTTCAGGAGGAGTGTCATCTCATCCAGCACAGCCTGCAACCCTATACACTGTTTGGCCTTACGGCTGACTAGGAGGACCTCTGTCTTGTCTGGATTCAATTTCAATTTGTTTGCCCTCATCCAGACCATCACAGCTGCCAAGCATCGGTTCAGGACCTGAACAATCTCCTTAGTAGCAGGTGAAAAAAAGTGATGGAGTAGACGTTGCCTGCGTACAGATGACATCGAACTCCAAAACTCCAGATGATCTCCCAGTGGCTTCAAGGAGATATTAAATAACATGAAAGTAATACTTCCAGTTCTCTCCATTTATTGTTGGTGTTCCATCTCTGAACACATATTTTAAATGGGAGTTTAGATTTAATGTTTTTTTATATGACTGTGTAGTTTACTCAGAGGATTATAGCATTGTGTTTTGCAAACATGCACCTTCCATTATACTAAACATTGCCTGTAGGTGACTATCCCTACTTGGCACCAACCTTATCTGATTCAAACATCAGAATGTCCTCAAGTATTGAAATATAACCAAATGCATTTGGATTAGCTCACAACTGCATAACAAATGAAAGATGAATTAAGGAATTTCTGCCCCCCACCCTCATACTTTGTAGGCATAATAAAACCCTTGCATCCAGAGCAGCGTCCAGGAGCCCCTGTGAATGCCTTATAATGCAGATAATAGCAATCCCTATATTTTGACTATACCTGACCATTTCTGTTCTGTTGCTGGGAGAACGAAGAACACCTTGAAAAAAATGAATAATTCTGGGAGGTCAATGATAGTATAACAAGCTTGGCATGCTAAATTCCCCAGGTTCTCTACGCACCACACTGGAGACCTGTTGCCAGACAGACTTAAATAGCACTGGATGTTGGCGAAACAGCTCCCAAAGGTTGAATAACAACAATGAATTAAGAGCTACAGATACTTTCTTATGTTTTCAGAGTTTTTTTTTAACTGAAGTATAGTTGCTAAAAGTCTGAATATGACTGTATGAAGTTGTAAAATAAAAGAAGGCAGGTTGGCCAACTGGAGCTTGAAGTTACTCCCCGATGCCATGATACCTGTTTCAGGCAATCATCCAACAAATGTTTATCAATGATATCCTAAAATATTTGCCCATCAGTTCTCTGTCAGTAGAGAAGTTCTCAGGTTGTAATCCCCATAATACTGGCTCTTTTATAGCAATTGTTGAAGACTGTGCAGAAAATAAGATCAAAATTATTAGTTCTCATTTGATGGTGAGGATAAATTTAGAACAGGCAGGTTTTTAATCAGTTTTAAGAGTTTTAATTGTTTATTTTAATACCATCAATATTTAATTCTATTTTAGTGTTTGTATAGTTTTAGGTTTAAAATTGTATTGTATTGCTTTTACTGTTAGCCTCTTTGAGTCTCTTTTTAGAGCAGTCGTTCCCAACATTTATTTTGACCAGGGACACTTAGACCGGGGACCAATCTCCAACATTAGTACCAAAGGGGTTACGAATTAGTTTTTGGTCAACTTTAGATTTGGTTTGGTTATTTGGGGTGCTGATTCAGAAAATGGCATTGGATAGACTACATCAGCTCTAGTTTCTGATACAGAACATATGCCATCCAGTAGTCTCCATCTGTTTTCTCACAGAAAACCATATTTAATAAGAGCTGATGTGGTAGTAGTAATCTTTTGTGGGTAGTCAGCCACTCCCTCCTGATATCCCTGTTGCCTCGGCACTATAAGAGGGTTTCACGAGACCAGTCACTTTCGTTGCTGTGTGATTTTGAGGCAATAGTGTAGTAATGATGAGGCTGTGGACCATATTTTTGTTCTTGAGGACCACTGGTGGTCCACGGACCACAGGTTGGGAACCACTGTTTTAGAGAGAAAGAGTAATTTCTCTGGCAGGTAATTTATATGAGCATGCACCTCTCCTCTAGCTGTGCTACTGGCAAAACTTTCAACTATAATTGTATCTGTATAATAGGAATGTGTTGGTCACAGAGCAAGAACCCAGCTCATAGTTGTATGCTTCAGTGCACCATGCATGAGAAAATATTATACAGGAGAGGAAAGGTTAGCTCTGAGATTTAAGCCAGAATACCACCTTTTAAAGGGAGAAAGACAGATCTAGGGAAGGAGTAGTATACTGAATGAATGATGCAATTAGTGGAAATAGAAGAGGTTAAAAGTGAGAAAGTTACATTTACATATATGAAACAGCCCCTCAGTTAGACTCTAATTGGAATCTTAACCATTTAATTGCATCACTTTATTAGGCAGCTAGATTACAATTGACAGAACACTGAACATGTCTTTATATTTAGCAGTGGCTGATTGAAAAGTGTTTGGTACCTGATTTTTACATATAAAGTAACTCATGAAGTTATGAATGTAGGAATTATGCAAAGGATAACTTTTTACTGGACTTTTTATTTGGTCTCTTTGTTGTTGCCAGTAACTCATATTGGTTTATAAAATTATGTTCTGAAATGTAGATATGTGAAGTTTTGTTCCCCATACATTGGGCTAATATAGAGGTAATTTTTTACACTCACATAGGATTAACTAGTCCAAATTGGTGATAATATGTGAAAGTGCCAATATATCCCAGTTTTATATTCTTTTCTCCATTTTTCCTTCTAAGGTATATCATGAAAACCATTGTCTGGTGTAGCCAGTGTAACTATTAGGGGTTTTTTCTTTTGCTACAGTTCATCATAGATAAAGGTAAAGGGGCCGACCAAGGGCAAGATGGATGGATGGCATCCTTGAAGTAACTGGACTGATCTTGAAGGAGCTGGGGGTGGTGACGGCCGAAAGGGAGCTTTGGCATGGGCTGGTCCATGAGGTCACGAAGAGTCGGAGACGACTGAACAAATGAACAACAACAACTCAAAGGTTTCCCCTTGACATAAAGTCTACTTGAATGGTACTCATTTCCATTTCTAAGCCAAAGAGCTGACATTGTCTGCAGACATCTCCTAGGTTATTTGGCTGCCATGACTAGTTTTATTTTCTCATTTAAAAAAGGCACACCTCATTAATCCATACAAAATGCATCCTATAAAAACAAACAAAAAGTTGTTTGGGTTTTTAACCAGCACTTTAATTACACTCTGTCACGAATATTGAAAATTGTTCTGTTCCTAGTTTAAAAGTGTTATGCCTGGTTAATTGGGCGGTACTTACTTTGAAAGTAGTTGTTTTTCTCCAGGAACTTCATTTTTGTTGCCACAAACTGTTGAATTGGTTGAGACTCGATGAGATATTCATTGAAAAACTGTAGCAAAATGTGCTGCAGGATGTCCAACAAAGACAAAGGTTTTGCAGTTTAATAAACTTCTTCTATGCTTTTATGCTAGAAACAATTAGGAAATGACATTTATAATTCGGGAACAAAAATCGTGTTACATAGAGTATTGGAAAAGTACTATTTTTTTAAATGTAACATAGAAACTTCCTACATTGTAATCCAGAAGAACTGCTTTTCATATAGTTTACTTGTATGGCTAGCAATATATTACCCACATACATGGGTTAATAAAGGAGGTGTGTCCCTAGGCTTTAACTCACATTTTAGTACCAGAGGCAGAAATGTCATGGAAAGAAGAGGATAGGTTCCTTCATCAAAAAGAACAGCAATTTTTAAGGTATTCCAGTGAACTTGTACCCCAAGTTAATAATATATGAGGGAACCAGTAAGGCACGTAGCTCTCGCGGGGAATTTTCATGGGGGAAGTTGGTATCACTGCCATGTAGTGGGAAGCCAGCGGAAGCGAACAAGCAGTGCCAGTTGTCAGTAGCTCATCAATCAGCATGGTGAATATTAGAGATGAGCAATCTCATTCTATGTATTGTCGAACCTCATTCTATTTTCCTCCAAGTGCGAAGTTCACGCTGTAATATGCTATCGAAATGCTAAGGGCTGGATGCTGCTGTGATTCATCATGAAATCGTTTCAGTTTATGGTGAGGAGGTAATGTCAAGGCAGTATGTGACAAAATGGGTATGGAATACATTGTGAGACCATGAAGAAATTTTGCAGAGCCATCCAAAACAAACGTCATGGGATGCTGACAGTGGGAGTCTGTCTCCTTCATGACGACGTGCATCCACACACTGCTCATGCAACACAAGAGTTGTTGACTTCATTTGGTTGGGATATTTTAAGTCACCCCTCTCACAGCCCTGATCTCGCACACAATAGATATCATCTGTTCACGAAATTGAAGGAACACCTTGGTGGAAAACATTTTTCTGATGACAAGGGGGTGAAAATCAAAGTGACAAACTGGCTGAAAAAGCCAGAGGGAAACTTCTATAATACAGGCATCAAAAACTCATCCCACAGATGACAAAATGTATTGAACTGAATGATGATTATGTGGAAAAATTATGTTATACCTACAATCCATGTAATTTTTATTAAAATATATTCATTTTTTGTACTTTTAAAAAAATCTTTAACCTGGCTTTCCGGATAACCCTTGTATGTATGTGAAATGAAACAGCTAGAATAGGTAGCTGTAGCATAAATAAACAAACCCAACATTTTAAGCCTTACAGTGGCTGTTTGAAAGGTTTTTCCAAATGTATCCCAGGATGACTCACTGACCTTCCTTCTGTTAAGGCAAAAATCCATAAAACATCCTGGATTTTATGAGAAAAGATTGATGGGTTTGGAGGATTGTGATTTAGCAAAACCATGTTTCACTGAGCAATATGCTCAGGGTGCATTGGCCTGTTATTGGTCATCATTCACCCAATCTTATTTTGAGATGTCCAGATGTCTTTAATTCGTTTGAACAAATACTTTATTAAAGACAGAATTTTTGAGGTTGAATCTTAAGAAAAGATGCTTGCTAACAAGCAGCAAGCCTGCCCTTTTGGGTATAGCCATCTACAGGGAGAAAAAATATTTTCAACAGAATTTCAAACTACAACCTTCATTGTCCTTAGAAAAGTCTTTGCTACCTTCCATTTTCAAACAGTACCATCATCTCACTTGGAGAGAGGGTATATAGCCATGCCCTAAACACAGCAGCCTTGAATTTGTGGCTCTTGGAAGGTGGGAGACCTAGTTCACTGTTTATTACGCAGTCCACATATCCCACTGGGTCCATTTCTTGGGAGACCCCTTGAAGGTGAGGTAGGTTGCCTGTTGCCTGTTATGAGTTATGACCTTTGGGCAAATCATGACAATTATGGTTGCCACAATCACAGTACCAGCCTGAAACATCTAGAGTAGAATCCCATTCTTTCCCATCTTGAGCTTTACTCTGTTGTCTACTGCTAACATGGTACTGTAACCTCACAACAAAAATATGTGATTATTCAAGCTTTCTTCACCATCTTCACAGTGTTGATGCTGCTAAAACAAACAAACAAACAAACAAAAACAAGATGAAAAGAAGGCTCTGGGTGGATATAAAAAGACTTTGTAAAAGGAGCATCTTTCGCAGGGACTTGGTTAACTAGGTCTGCCTGTGTCTGAGGATTGTATCTCCTGGTATGAGACTACCTGAGTGTTAAGATCCTTGGAAGAAGACTTTCTCTCAGTCTCACCTCCCCCAGAAGCAGGTTTTGGGAGCATGTGGGAGATTGTTTCTTAGTGGTTGCAGGGTTTGGAGTTTGTTTCTGTGGAATCTGGGTTTGGTTCCTCTTAGCAAAATATATTTGTTTTGGTTTGTTGTTGTTCTTTAACTGCTTTTAAAAAACTGTTTTAAATATTTTTTAAAGAAAAACACCTGTACAATTTTATTTTGCTTTAACTCAAATTGTGAGCCACCTTGTCACATATGGAATAAATGTGAAAAGAGTGAAATTAATCTAATTAAAAATTAAAAATTACCTTTATTATCTTCTAATTGTTATCCCATCCAAACATCCAGGAGCTTTTCTGTTTCGCCATTCACCCAGTTTGTCTACTTGAACAAACTCAAAGCTTAGAAAAGTAACTTTTTTTGGAAGACAGTGCCCAGAATTACCCAGCTAGCATGCCACTGGATTAATTTTGGGAATCGTAATTCTCAAAGTAATTTTTTCACATTCTGAACTTGCTCTGTTTTTTGTTTTGCTCTGTTCAGAAGAACAAATGAGTGAATACTATGAGGAAGCCCATAACCCAAACCCAGTTCCATGTTAGTGTGTAGATTAAGGGATTCTATAGTTACAAAGGATTAGTATATTATCTGAACACACAAGGGAAGAAGAAAGTAAAGTGACTGAAGTCAAGATGATTCTGATGCTGTGTTAAGAGTCTTTGCAGACCTTCTCCACAGAGTGAGATCCATAAACTTCTGGCCTTCGAAACTGCACTTTACGCAGAAGCTGGTAGGGAAGGGAAGTGAAGGGAGCAAACTGAATCTTCTCTTTTCCTCTTTTTAACATGAATGATGAACTCAGCAGGAGGGCATCTTGAGATGCATTTTCAGAAGGGATTGTTTGGCTGAAAGTGTTGAATAAATCCGCTCCTGCTGTTCTCCGCCAGCTTAAACATTGCAATTTCCTATCACTAGGAATACATTCATCTTATTTTGACATTTCAGTGTGCTAAGTAGAACTGACTTCATTGATTTATGTATATGTTCTCTTTATCCTAATATCCTGCTATTACTTAGCTTTCACATGTTTGAATTCTGGGATCTCTACATTCTCTTTATACGTATTAAGCAAATGCACTGCAAAAAGGCAGGCTCAAAATCAAATTAAAAAGCACATTGCCCACCTGGCATTTTGCAATCTTTCAACTGCAAAATTGTAAACTGGTGGTTTTTCCTGCATAACAATAAGATTATACAGTGATGCATGACTGGTCAGATAACACAGAAAGGATATAATATTTCAGGACTACTTTAGTAAACAATGAAATTCAGAAGCAGACTTTTGCTTGAATGTGCTTAAGATTTGCATAAGATTTTAGTTTCCATTACTTTGTGTCTCCCATTGCTTTCATAAGATTGGCCTACACTTTTTGGTTGGTTTCTTAAAAGCCACCAAAAGGGCTTGCTTTTTCTCTTGTAGTCTGAGACTTTAAAAAATACAATAAAATCTCATTACACCATGTATTCAGATTCAAGCAGTAGGCTCAGATTAACGTGTATGGTTTAGATATGTAAACTTGTAATTAAAATGACAGAAAGAGAAGTGAACATGCCTGCAAGCGGAAGAGTGTTGAGTGTGTCAAAAAAAGGGGAAATTGCTTTGAGGCAGCAGATTGAAATTATATATATAAAAAGATACAAGCGTCGCACGGTGACATGTTGCTATCAAAAGAAACCCTGAATCACATCAAAAGGGAGGGAGGTTTGTTTGACATGCCGCCTCCTTCCGTGATTTTTTTGAAGAGAAGGTGCTCAGGCAGAAAGCAGGTCATATTGGATGCTCTTAGTAAGTAACGCCTTACTTTATATTTGAAACTTGAGTTGCAAAAGACACTCCTACAGTGGGTTTACTGGAGAACTGTGAAAGAAAGCTGATTCATATGTGGGAGGCCTGGTTCAAGTGTTGAGTTAAACAGAAAAAAATAATTAACCGTCATCTTAGTTTCCCCTGCAACCACCTTTCCTTCTTGCACGAGTTATTTGTTCAAAACTAAAACCTTAGGCTCAAATAAAGATTTGGAAGTGTCTATTCATGTTGAAGTACTAGACACCCATTTCTACATGGCCTTTCGTAAAGAGTGTACTAATAATTCATTTGCTTTGGTTACCAGCCTGTTTTGATTGTATTGCAGTTGCCCACAGACCAAACATGACTACAGAGACCATTGTACTATCCAAGGATAGAAGGAGTAGTTTAGACCTTGATTCCTAATCCAAGAATGGCTAATGTTCTTCTCTGTTAAATGGTCAATACCCTCAATTGAGTGCACAGGAGTAACTGGCATGACAGTGATGAGATCCAACCAGGACCAACAATGAAAATATCCAGTGCATGTGGTTTAAAGGTGGCACCAGAGTGGAGGACAGAGACAGCAGGAAGATTGTCTGTGTTCCCAGAGCAGTGGTTCCCAACCTGTGGGTCCCCAGATGTTTGGCCGTCAACTCCGAGAAATACTAACAGCTGGTAAACTTCCTGGGATTTCTGGGAGTTGTAGGCCAAAACACCTGGGGACTCACAGGTTGAGAACCACTGCCCTAGAGGAAGGAAAAAGCCGGGTGATTAATAAAACAAAATCTGCAGAAGATAGTCTTGGAGGGCCTTCATGAATTCAAGCCAAGGCTGACCTTGCACTGGATCTGGGCAAACCAAAATTGGGTACATTGTGCAAGATTTAGGGTTTATTTTTCTTCGTGTTTCTAGGCAGAATAGGGTGAAGTAGATAGAAACTCTTTCATGCAAAATAATGTCATTGTCTTCTCCCCTCACCTGCTTCTCAAGTGGCAGAACTTAATACTAGTATTTGGCCCTTTTCTTTCTACCATGATACAACACAAGTTGGCTCAGTCTCAGTGGGGATCTATGCTTTCTGCTCTTGGAGCAAGCTGTGTGTTCATACTTTTCTTTATATTTCATGGTTATTGAAAGGTAGAGAGCCAGTATGGCTAATGTTGGACTAGAACACTGGGAGACAACCGTCCAAATCCATACCTGGCCATGGAAATGCACATTTTCAGTCTCAAAGCAAGACCGTGGCAACTTGCCAAGAAAACCCAGTGATGGATTTGCCTTAGGATAACTACAAGTTGGAAATGACATCATTTGTTCTGAAACCAAAGTGCATCCTGGATGGAACATCCAACTATATACTAATTATTTGCCTCCTTTCTTACTAGATTCAGAATAAAACTGCTGTGCAAATATTAATATTCATTCTTTTTCAGATACTCGTGTCAGCTTTAATAATGTTCTATATATATATCTAGATTATTAAAACATCTGACAACTTTTTGTTCCTTTTTTCTCTAACGTCTGCCTTCATCTTTTCTTATGTTTTTAAAAATTGCACCAGGATGTACACTCTTCCCATATTCTTTGAAAGTATCTTTTACTGAATATAGATGCATCAGGTGTAGTACTGTCATTTTAAACATTTTTTCTGCCATCAATAAATGGATTAATTGCTATATGATTGCTTTGTCATATTGTCCTAAGTTTTGTTTTTATACAGATGTATATAATTAACTCCGTGCAATTTAATCACAGTCTCTTATTGAGTATAAAACAAAATATCTCTCATCTTTTTATTTTTATCAGTGTAAATATATATATTTTAGTGGCAGATGAAAAAGTTATTTAGTGGACCCTTAGTTACTAGGACCCCACCCCCCTTGGTTACCAAAATCTGTGGATTGTGAAATCCTATAACATAAAATGGCATTGCAAAATGGTGTCCCTGATATAAAATAACAAAATGTACTTCTTTGGAAAAAAAGAGCTGAGAATATTTTCAAGCCGTAGGTGCATTAAACCATGGATATAGAACCTGTGGATGTGGAGAACTGATTGTACTAGTTTGAAGGACTGTTTTGTTATTGGCAGATCTGTATGAGAATGGATTAATGATACTGTTAAATCCTCTCATTCTAATACCATGTTTCCAACTTGTGACTTACTCAATGTATATAGCTTCTTAAGGAAATGAGATTGGCTTTCATTAGGTGCACAGATATTGCACTATAACCATTCTTTCTCTCCAGCTGTCTCTGAACAAAAATGCGTCTGTTCTTATTGTTCTTCCTTTCTACCATAAATTCCACTCTGATGAAAATGGCAATAGAAGAAAACAAATCTGTATCTCTGTTAACAAGCTTGTGTTTTATGTTGGCTGTATACCTAGTATCATATAACCTAGGTCATTATACTTCTGTATAGAGTAGTATAGAGCCCTCGGTGGCACAGCGGGTTAAACCACTGTGCTCCTCAACTTGCTGACTGAAATGTCGGTGGTTCGAATCTGGGGTGTGGGGTGAGCTCCCGCTTTTAGTCCCAGCTTCTGCCAGCCTAGCAGTTTGAAAACATGAAAATGTGAGTAGATCAATAGGTAACACTTTGGTGGGAAGGTAATGGTGCTTTATGCAGTCATGCTGGCCACATAACCTAGAAGGTGTCTACGAACAACACTGGCTCTTCGACTTAGAAATGGAGATGAGCACCACCCCGCAGAGTCGGACTTGACTTAACTTAATGTCAAGGGGAAACCTTTACCTTTATAGAATAGTATAATCTCTGGTGAATGTTGTGGTGACTATGTGGTAATATGTTACTCCTCAATTGATGGATTTGAGAACTACCATCTTTCCCATTCCAAACAGTACAATAGTTTTACATTTCTTTGATGCATCCCAGAAATTTCATTGTTATCCCTTTCAGTACAGTACAGCTGAAGCAATTTCTGCAGAATCCACTGTAAATACTGTTGCCAATTTTGTCATGACCCCATCATAGAGCAAGAATCCAGACCCACAGTTTACGAAACAGTGCTGTAGGGTATAATTTCAGAGGGAGGCAAGATCAAATCACCCCTTACTTTGTGGTTAAAAAACTGTATTTCTGCCCCATGAATTTCATGGGATCACTGTAGATCAATGGAGAAGTCACATATATGGTAGGGGGATATTCATTGGCCCACAAGGCATGCATCCCCATGATGGGAAGCAAAGCAGTGATAAAGACACATTTAATTGGATATCACTTGCATTCTGGGTCATATGTTGTGCACTTGAACAAAAGATCTTTGTAGACTTAAGGCTAACATAGCAAAGAGGGGAATTGTGTTCTTGAACTGTAACTCCCATCATCCTATTACAATACTGGCAATGTTTGATGGGAGTTGCAGTAAAGCAACATCTGGAAGTCCACAAACTAGCCATGTAAATTGTACAGAGTATATATATTTAAAGCAATTATTTGTTGGACATGAATTGCTGTCTTTTACTAAAGCAAAGAAATACATTTAGCTGTCTTTTCAGATCCATGGATTCAGCAATCCACAGCTTCAAAATATTTATCTTCCCACCCACCCTCATCCACCCCAAAACAATTTCAAAAAGTGGGTTGTTGTAGGTTTTTCGGGCTGTATGGCCATGTTCTGGAAGCATTCTCTCCTGACGTTTCTCCTGCATCTATGGCAGGCATCCTCAGAGGTTGTGTGGTTTCAAAAAGCAAGCATAGATCTTAAGCAAGACCCAACTTCCAAAATAACCAGAAAAACAAACACTCTAATTAAGAACTCCTCAATCAACTTTGACATACGACAGCAGCTATGTAAATCGGAAGCCCTTCCACCCAGGCTTTATGGACTCCCAAAAATCCATAAGGACTCCACCCCACTCAGACCCATCGTGAGTGCCATTGGATCCCCCACATATGACTTAGCCAAATTTCTTGCTGCACAGTTACAAAGCCACATTGGGCTCACAACACACTACATCAAGGACTCAGCCCACTTCATTGAAAAAAGCAGCAATCTCAAGCTAAATACAAATGACAAACTGATCAGCTTCGATGTGGTGTCTCTATTTACCATGGTCCCAGTTGCAGACACCATGGCACTCATCAACCAGAGGTTCCCAGAAGACATCACGGCACTGTTTCACCATTGCCTCACCACCAGCTATTTTCAGTGGGACAATGAATTCTACGAACAGAAAGATGGAGTAGCTATGGGGAGCCCTCTCAGCCCAGTCATAGCTAACTTCTACATGGAACACTTTGAAAAACAAGCCCTGGAGACAGCAACCAAAAAGCCCACGATATGGTTCAGATATGTGGATGACACCTTCACCATTTGGAGCCATGGAGAAGAAGAACTCAACAGGTTCCTGGACCATCTTAACAGCATCCACCCAAACATCCAGTTCACTATGGAAAAAGAAAAGGAAGGAAGACTGCCTTTTCTAGATGTCCTAGTCATCCGCAAACCAGATCAACAATTGGGTCACACCGTTTACAGAAAACCCACACACACAGATATCTACATAAAAACTCCAACCATCACCCAAGTCAAAAAAGAAGCACTATTAAAGCCTTGGCAGACCGTGCAAAAAGAATCTGTGAACCCCACCTCCTCCAAGATGAATTGAACCACCTCAACTGGGCTCTCCAGGCCAATGGATACTCCACCTCAGACATCAGAAGAGCTGCAAGACCAAGAACAAGCCACAAGAGTAAAGATGAAGATCCACCCAGAGGAAAAGTATTCCTGCCATACATCAAGGGAACCACTGACTGCATAGGGAAGCTGATGAGGAAACACAACATACAAACAATCTACAAACCCACCAAGAAAATCCAACAAATGCTACGTTCAGCAAAGGACAAGAGGGATCCTCTCACCTCTGCAGGAGTCTACCGTATACCATGCAGCTGTGGACAAGTCTACATAGGGACCACCAAACGCAGCGCCCAGACACGCATCAATGAACATGAAAGGCACTGCAGACTACTCCAACCAGAGAAATCAGCCATAGCAGAGCACCTGATGAACCCACCTGGACACAGCATTTTATTTGAGAACACAAAAATGCTGGACCACTCTCACTACCACCATGTCAGACTACACAGAGAAGCCATTGAAATCCACAAACATGTGGACAATTTCAACAGAAAGGAAGAAACCATGAAAATGAACAAAATCTGGCTACCAGTATTAAAAAAAAAATCTAAAATTGCCACAGCAAAAACAGCAGAGAGAAAAACAGACAGGGACATCTAGTCACCTTTCAAGAAGAGTTTGCTCCAGGCACAGTCAGCCCATTGTATGCTAATCAAGGTGGTCAGTTGAAAGATTCACACCTAGCCCAACTTACAAAAGCCATTTGTCTCACCCTGGTCATTCCACAGATATATAAACCCCTTTTTTCCCAGCTCCAACAGACCTCACCTCTGAGGATGCTTGCCATAGATGCAGGCGAAACATCAGGAGAAATGCCTCTAGAACATGGCCATATAGCCCGACAAACCCCACAAGAACTGAGTAATTCTAGCCATGAAAGCCTTCGACAATACATCAAGCATAGATCTTTACATTTTATATAAGCGACACAACTGAACTGTAATATTGTATATAATGGGGCTTGAGCATCCAAAGATTTTTGTTTTCATGAGATCCTGGGACCATATCCCAGTGGGTGTCATAGCCCCCCCTCTCTCTATCAGATTTAGACAGTGAGGATGCTTTCTAAAGTGTGTTCACTGCACTTTGTGTGCTAGAGCCTTGCATGTTGAGATACCAGCTAGTTTATTTACATGATCTTTTCTCCAGGCATAGAATAACATTTATAGTCCTTTTTTACAGATTACAAATGTCCGTTTAATATAGCAGAATATAATTACCAGAATACTTTTTGTGAACTCTGTTTTCTAGCAACCTGTGTTATGACAAGAATGAGAGAACAGCCGTGTAGAAGAAAGGGCAGAGCATAACATGATCCTGTCCTCCAAACTGTAAATTTTCAATATCCAACAGTATTTCATACTTGCAGCTTCAAAGTAGTGAGCTGTTGTTTTGGTGGAGAGGGTGGTGTAGGCTGGGGTGGCCCTGTCCTTTAAGCTCTTGTGTTGGGAAGCAAATAGATATTGCGTGCCATGTGACAGAGCCACAAAACATCCCTGTCCTTGATGCTATTCTAAACGTGAGACCTTGCTTCTATTCAATTTGGTGTATTTCAGTATTGATTGCTTTGGAGGCCAAAATTGCCTTGGAGTTCAATTTTCTGAACTGCTTTCATTGAAAGTTTTTGTCTTCCCTCCATTTTGTCTTCAGCAATAAATATTATGACCCCAAGAACACAAATTGTCTGTGCAGTGATGTTAAAACAGCAATTTGGAAAAAATTGAGTTGTTAAAATAAAGTTCTGAGTTGAGTGGAGAACAATGATCCATTAAGTTGGTAGAAATGAGGACCAGAAACTACTTTTTGGTATTGGTAAAATGCTTCATACTTCCATGATAATTTGTGACATTCATTGAAAAGTACATAAATTAGGAGCGAGCCTCCTTGAAGTCTGAAAACCAGTGTCTTCCTTTGAGGCTGAAAGAGTGTGGCTTGCCCAGGGTCACCCAGTGGGTTTCCATTGCCAAGCAGGGATTTGAACCCTGGTCTCCAGAGAACTAGGGTGCATTTATCCTATAGAATTAAGGCAGTTTAAAACCACTTTAACTGTCATAGTTCAATGTTATGAAATCTGGGGTGTTGTAGTTTAGTGAGGCACCAGTTGCCTTTGGCAGACAAGGCTTATTATTATTATTATTATTATTATTATTATTATTATTATTATATTTTGGATTTTGTAAAACCACAACACTATGGGCACTTTCAGATAACACCAAATTGTGGGTTTTCCATGAGGAGTCAAAAACCCAGGACCTGAGAGCAGGTGTGTACACAGACGTATTGGTCCCGGGATTTCTGCCTGCGATGTTCAAGACCATTACCGGATTTTGAAGCCCGCAAGATAGCCACCACAGGATGTCCTCCGGAAATTTTTAAGTATTTTTTTTTAAAAAAACACTTTAAATGTACAGATGTCATTGTTCATACGAGTTTTGTTCCTGGGTCATACATAGCTGTTCCCCATTGCTTTTATCCTGAAAAGATGGCAAAAGTTGACTAGAGGATGGAAACTTTATCCTGGCAAGAGAAAATTTGTTCTCCACATGTTTGATGAAGTTTGTGATACACAAACAGTTTGTGGAGTAGGACCACTACTTTCAAAGTCAGGACTACACTATTAAACAGGAAGTGACAGTTTCAAGCCAAGAACAGAGGCTGCCTGGACATCTGTCCAGACAGGTTTGGTTATCTGGGAACAACGGGGTGATGTTCCTGGGTTATACATGTCTGTTCCTCATTGCTTTTATCATAAAAAGCACGGGGAAAGTTGATTACGTGGCAAAACCTTTGTTTGTGTGTCACAAACTTCATTAAACACGTGGAGGATGAAGTTTCTCTTGCCAGGATAAAGTTTTTTCCCTCTAGTCAACTGTTGCCATGTTTTTAGGATACAACCGATCAGAAACCAACATATATACAAACCAACATTAAAATATATTTTCGGAGTGTAGGGTCATACAGAGATTTGAATATCCACGTTTTCCAGCCAGAACTGGGATATTCCTGTAACTGAAAAATTTGCATTTTTTAGCATTTAGCAGTTATTTCTCCTGTGTTTTTAGGGGACAGCATTTAGCTACCTGCCATTTTGATCAGGGAGCTCCTGGGATAAAGGTACTGTGTGGATGGGCCCTGTGACAGTTAAAGTGGTATCTGCCTGCATTAATTTTACAGTGTTCCTAGTCCAGTGTTCAAACTACTACACCATGCTGACTTAAAATATGATTGGTGCATTGCACTTAATTCCAAATGCATACTGCATTACTTTAGGTCATCTTTCTCATCTAGCTAATACCAAGAGACTCAAAATCAGTATTTGTGCATGCCTCTGAGCCCTAAACCCTGACTAACTCACCACTACTAAGTAGTCAACCTTTAGTGGAGGGATGGCTGCTGAAATTTTCAGATATTTGGAGGGATCATTCAGTGATGTGTGGTGCTGAAAAGAGTTCAAATAGGTCGTGCTCTGGAGTTTTAAATGTTCCCAAGAGGAAGATTCTTCTCTATGTTTAATTAATGAATCTTTCAAAGGCACCTCGAGAAGATGACTTTGTTCTTGGACTCTTAACTAGCAGGTCACACTTCATGGCAGACCCCAGGATTTGCAAGATACAATCATGAATAATTTCATGATTGGTGTTTTGTTCCCTGACAGTGGCGCCAACAGATACTGGTGTGACTCAGTAATACAGTAGCTAAAGGTTATAGAAACAACTTGGGGCATGAGATTCAGATCACCAATGCAGGGAGCAATGACACTAATTTGCAGATAGACAAAACATGTTCCCACTACAGTTTGTTGAAATATTAGGGTGTGTTCTGGCTTTACATTTTAAAGCCCCATGAAAACCACTTTTACTGGTTGAGCCTCTTCTGCAAACTGAGTATTTATTTATTTACCGTATTTGTACCCCACCCTTCTCAACCCCGAGGGGGACTCAGAGCGGCTTCACATATTGGCAAATGGGTCAGAGCAGCATATCTTATGGATGCCTGAGACTGCTGCTCCCCTGCCAAAAGTATCTCCCATCTTTCTTCCAAAGTTAAATGACTGTGTACATTGGTTTGAACCTGTTGGACCCTGTCAACATGTTGCACATTGATCTTTTGTTGCTTTTTAAAAAGTATTCTGCCAATTAGTGGAATGAAATAAAAGGTATTCCAAAAGATTTTGAGGCACTCAGGATAACTAATAGGAATGAAGAAGAAAGACACACAGACACCCCTTATATTGCCTTTCCTATACATGCCTTGTTCAAAATTCAGTAAAGGCGCCCTTTTGCATTAGTTTTCGTTCTTTTTGGATGCCAACTGTTCTTCCAGCCTAGTGACTCCCTCGGGCGTTATTACTTCTTAGGTTATTGTTTCTTGTTATATGCGAAGCATCTGGAAACGTGGAGGGAATAAAAGAAAGCCCAGAATACATGTGATGTTTAGCTTTGTTGCTAGAAGACCCAGCTGCTGCCCTCATCCTCTGACATTTATTATGGCGGATGGGAAATCTGATAGGAAGATAACAGTGATGGCTGTCAAAGGGGCATAACTGCATTCACAGTTTTGCCATCTGTTAGTGGAAGATTTTTTTTATAAAATCATAATAATTCTGGACAGAGATGCATTTTACATTAACTAAGTGGTGTCTAAAGTAGCACAAATTTAGATAGTTGGTTAGTAAATAATAACCTTTTTATCTCTACTAATTTATGAAACATGTTTTTTTTTAAATGGGACACAATGGCACAAGTTCATAATTGCAATGAGATTTGGGAAGCCACCAGTTTGTTTCAATTTAGAATTTACTAACATTTGGAAAATAAAACACAATAAATCAAAAATATTTGTCCATCTCAGTGTCATGTGTTCTTTCCTTTCCGCCTTCTGTATTTGTTGCTGGGATAATTTCCGCAGTGTTTTACTGCAGTTCCCTGATCTGATTGGTTTGCTGATTGTTTATTTGCATCTTTTCTCTAGCAATTACCATTACACAGTTTGAGACTCCTTGTATACATACATATAAAGACAAAAGTGCATTTTTCTGAACGGGATGACAACTTACTGTAATAGTTGTGGAATTAGGATAATAGGATGAATTGTTCTGCCCTGTGCTATTTATATACATATTATTAAAGTCATAAAAATTGTTCCACACACATCTGCCATAGTAATGTGTAGAAGATGCATCCTGGAAATATACGTTTGCCAACATTATTCATTCATAAAACATATACAGCATTTTAATGCTCTTTGATGATTTCATTTCATCTGCTGCTTATATCCAACTTTCTTTTAATATGTAAAATGTTCACATTCATAAATTTGGGCCTGTATCAGTACATTCTTTTGAAATGGTAGCTGATCAGCCAAATTTTTAACTATTTAATAGTCATACGGATTTAGAAGGAAGGCGGATTATAATAAATGATTAGAATGATTAGAAATAATAGTAGCATATTCTTCCATCCTATTTCCCTTCCCCATGGGTAGAGTGGGATTAGTTTGGGGTCATGCTGTGTCCAGTCTGTGAAGGCTAGTAGAGAAGACTTCTCTGGATCAGAGTTTTGCTAGAAGCAGCACTTATCCTTTACAATTCCATGGACTAAGAAAACGTGAACCACTGTTTGGTTAATTTATGAGTTTGAGATTATATATGACGAGTCCAGTTTGTAGGATTTTCCCAAGACAGCTGCTATCTTGTTTCTCTTTCGTATTGCACAGGCTAGTGTGGCTTAAGCATTGGATTACACTTCTGGCAACCAGTGTTGAATTTCCCATTCGACCATGGAAACCTACATAGTGAAACTGAGAGAGTCACACACTCTCAGTTCCAGAAAAAAAAAACATTTCCCTGTAAATCAGAAATTACTTGAAGACATACAATAACAATAGCAACACCAGCAATGATATAGCACAGAATCATGCTTAATTGACTCTTATGCTACTAAATGTAATGGGGGAATGGACTGTATGCATAGAATGCTAAGTTCAGTCTGGGCTCCTCACTGTAGATTGCTGTGCCAGAGTGTCCTGTGTGTGATAGGAGGAGATAAGGGTGAAGGAAAACATATTCCCGCATCCTAGATAGGAAGTCATTGCCTGTTGTTCTCCTGATTAAGGCAGCATGGTTAGGTTTGGGGTAATTTGTTTTGAGGATTTAGTAATCTGGGATAATAAGTGAATGAGCTTGCTGACCCTAGTGTTGTGATATCCTCACCATTCTTTGTTAACTGCCAGTCAACATAGCTGTGGTTCTGATGAAAGTCAAGTCTTGATGAAAGTCAAGCAAGTGATGGTCCACCTTGGAACCCTATTTAGGTTGTCTAGAATTCTGTGTTTTCAAAGGCATGGCTATGTTAGTCTCTTATAATGTAATGAAGGATTAGGCAGCGGGGAAATGGGACGTGTTAGCACCTTTAAGACCAACTGGTTTGTATTTTAGTCTGAGTTTTGATGAATGTAAAAACATCTATTCGAATTTCATGTTAGATGAAGGTAGTAGACAATGTGCCGAAGGAAATATATAAATCATCAATTTTGATGTAAATGTGCATAAAGGTTAAATTCAAAGGAAAGTGTTGTTAGGCAGTGAGGAGAGCAGTAAGGATGAATGCAGGTGCATCCATGTGAAGCCAGTTGTTTCTAGTAAGTACACTTAGTTTAAGGCAGTGCTTCTCATCCTGTGGATCCCCAGGTGTTTTGGCCTACAACTCCCAGAAATCCCAGCCGGTTTACCAGCTGATTTATGGGAGTTGAAGGCCAAAACATCTGGGGACCCACAGGTTGAGAACCACTGGTTTAAGGGTAAGTCTGGGGAATTTATCTGAGACCTAAAGTACTTTCAATCACACATATCTTATTTCTTCATGCCTTTGTCTGTGTTGTGCTACTTTCTTCTCCATTCTTTTAGGATTATTTTTAAAAATGTCTATGGATGAGTATAATAATCTCTTCCCTTTCCCCCCTCCTTAGCATATAGGTTCCTTCTTAGCTGGGAATATAAAAATAATGGTCACTCAACAATTCTGCCTGGAGTGACCATTATTTTGAATGACAAAACACATTGGTGGTTTTCTGAGCTATTTGCCCTGTAGCAATAGGACTTGAAATATAATATATCTCTCTGTTGGCACTGGGAGCACAAATGTTTGATGAAATATTTACGATACAATTTATGTGGGCATAAAAACCAAGTCCCCCCCCCCCTTTTCCCCAGTAAGAGGCACAAATAATATGATTGCTGGTTGCAGCTAAGAGGAATTCTTGTTTGCTTTTGGTAGAAGGACAGGAGAATATTTTGCTCAGGTGTATTTTGTGTCAACTTTGTTGTAAATCACCTTAGATCTCATGGTGGGAGAAGGGCTGGAAACAAAACAAAAACAAATAAAATAAAACGAAATAGGCCAGTGAACCCAGTTTTGTTGTTAGTGCTTTCAAGTTGTTTCCAATTTAGGGTAAACCTATCATGGGATTTTCTTGGCAAGAGAATTGGCTGAAGTCTCCATGGCTGAATGGAGAGAGTCCAACATTCAAACTGCTACAGTAGCACTCAGGTCAAGTTAATAGGCTGCAAATTAGACTGCACAGGTAACTTCTTATAAAAGGTAGAAAAAAGGGAGGCATATACAAGTTTAGATCTTTGAGGTTTTTTTCTGTTGGTTTTCACCTTCCTGTCTTCCCTGTCACTGGTGTATTGCTATTACAATTTTGTTATACTGCATAAGCAGCATCTTTGGCTCCTTCTGCACTGTCCTATATCCCAGAATCCAATCCCAAATTATATGCTTTGAACTGGATTATATGAGTCTCCACTGCCAGATAATCTGGGATAAGAAGATAATCTGTCATCAGATCCTGAGAAATAGGGCAGTGTATTTTATGCTAGTATTTTATGAAATGATACAGCTTCTGTGAAAGAGACTATATTGTTGATTTTTACCAAAGTTGTTAAGAGTTGGCTTTTAAATTGCTTAAAAGTGAAGAATTATCAACAAGGAACAAATACAGATTTGCTATTATGAGGCTGGATCTACACTGCCATGTAATCCAGATTATCAAAGCAGATAGTCCACTTTATATGTTTTTAACTGGATTATACGAGTCTACACTGCTGTACCATCCAGTCCAAAGCAGGTAATCTAGATTTTACATGGCAATGTAGATCAAGGGAAGATGAAGGCAAGATTAGTATGGATACCATGGGGTTTTTTTTTTTTAGCAATTGTAGGAGTAAATGACACACAGCTGGAGTTCTTCATACTTCTGAATTGTATGCAGACATAGCCAGATAGCTTTGAATTCAGGTTTCTATTCTTCTGCGTTCCAAAAGCTATCAAGTTTGCATTAGGTTTGGATGAATCATGATGTAACTCATATCTGCAGCAACCAAGTAGATAGCTGAGCTGCTATGCATAAAAAATCTCTGCTACCTCCCCCCCCCCCCCGTTTTAGTGGTCTATTGGATGCCCAATAGCCTTTAAATTTTCAAAACAAATTTGGCTGAGGATGTGAATTATTTCCTATGCCCTTCCTTAAACTAATTAATGGGGGAAATGTTGATTTACTAAAGTTTCTGTTTTGTAATTCGCAAGAAATGACATGGGAAAATGGTTCATAATTGGTAGTGAATGAAATGTTCTCAGAATAATATTGCGTTAGTTCATAGATAAACTGACATAAAGCTTTTAAATATCCTTTTAGGCCTTTTTGTTTCCAGTTATTAAGAAGACGCTTGGGGCATTCTGCTTATGATTAAGTAATGTGTCTGATAATAACAGCACTGGGCTTTGCTTTTATGATTTGATGTTTTTAAGGCTGTGTTGTTTTGAATGAATATATGTCTGGGTAATGGACAGAATATTTTCCTTGGAAGACTATACCTGATTCCTCATTTAATTTAGAGTTTGAATAATGTTTGGACTACGTTTTCCCAGTATTTTCCAGCCAGAATGTTTGAGTCCATAACTCTAACATGAAAGAAGCATGACATTTAAATTTAAATGTGGGTTAAGAGACTTCGAAGATGCTGTGGTCTAAGTTCAGCTGTTAGCCCCTCCAGGGGTATTCCCATTAAATCAACAGAACTTACATAAGTGTTTACTTGCCAAGTTTTTCTTGAATCAGTGCAGCATGCATACCTGTGTCTAAACAAATAGGTTTAGGAATATAATGAAGTACATCTAGTAGCAGGTCTCTCTCATAACTCCAATATGCCAATGATAACATAGTCTGTGCATATTCAGAAGACCTACAAGCCACTCTAAACCTCTTTGCAGAAGCATACGAGAAGCTCAGTGTCTCATTGAACATCACGAAAACCAAAGTGCTCTTCTAGCAGCCAGCAGCCAATCCCTTTGCAATGCCAGAAATATAGTAATATTAGGTGTAATGTTAGAAAATGTTGACCATTTCCATTATCTTGGCAGCCACCTCTCCACAAAAGTCAACATTGACGTTGAAATACAACACTGCCTGAGCTCTGCGAGTGCAGTATTTTTCTGAATGAAGCAGAAAATGTTTGAGGATCTGGACATCCATAGGGATACCAAGGTGCTTGTTTATAAAGTTATTGTCCTTCCAACCTTGCTATGTGCCTGCGAAACGTGGACTGTCTACAGAAGTCATACTCAACTCTTGGAACAATTTCATCAGTGTTACAATCTGAAAAATCTTGCAAATCTCCTGGGAAGACATGCGGACAAATGTCAGCATGCTGGAAGGAACAAAGATCACCAGCACTGAAGCGATGCTCCCATGCCATCAATTATGCTGGACTGGTCATGTTGTCCAAATGCCCAATCACCGTCTTCCAAGGCAGTTGCTCTACTCCGAACTCAAGCATAGAAAAAGGAAAAGAGATTTAAAGAAGGGCTTAAAGCTAACCTTAAAAACTGTAGCATAGTCACAAAGAACTGGGAAGCCAACTTTTCATGTACAAAGGGAAGAAATGGAAATACCCCAAAAGCTTTCAGCAGTTTTGGCCTTTAAAGCTTACATAAGTACTAAGCCTTAAGGTTCACAAAGCTGTGCAGTGGACCCTTGGTGTCCACTGAGTTTTTGTTCCAGCACCCCTTATATACAATGGCATAGTGAAACGTTGTCTATTATATAAAATGGCAGAAATATATTTTCTTTGGGGGAATTTTAAGGGATATTTTCAACAGTGGATGGTGGAATCCACTGATGCCAATCTGTGGAAATGGAGGGCTAACTATAGATCCTTTGTGGGAAACAGGCAGTAATAAGAGAAAGGCTCTTCTGGATATAATCTCCCTGTATTGCCTTTACTTTTAACACATCCCAGCATTGTTAAATGATGGTGTTGCTGCTAGTCCTAAGTGTAATTAGCATTAAAGTACTCTTCTACTGATTTTACCACTGGGCATCGTTATATTTTTAAGATACTTCGAATCATGGGGTTGCAAAGCAAAACATCCTTATATATATATAGAAAGTTCCCTCTGTGGCCTTGAAATTTCAAAGTGGCAACAAAGCAGAATATTGAAGTCCATTATATGAAAGTGTTGCAGAGGTGAAAGTATAAATAGACTGTGATGTTTATCTCGGACACCTCTGATCTAATAATTGGGCTGAATGGGCTATTAAGTGCCTTGCTAAAAAGCCATAATGGTGCATTTAGGAGGAACAGATCATCTAAAATGTTAAAGAGGCTAAAGTTCAGGGTTTTAAAAAATGATTTCCGGAAGTGTGGTCATAGTATAACATGGATTTATCACAGGTGGTTTAAGGGCCAGACTACACTAGCTTGTGCTTCTTTGAAGCAGTTCTCCCCAATCAAGCCATTTTGTGCCAAGATCTGAATATGGAAAGAGGTAAGTACTGTAAAGATAAACGATAATTTCAGAGGATATGATTCGCAGGAGACTGTCACCTTCTCAAAATGCTTAGCAGTAGAGACGGAATCACGAAGCTTCACCACTTCATTGAGAAGTGCAATTTGTCTCTAAAACCAGCACTCTGCTTCTTGTGCCCAGCCATTGGAGTATACTCAGTTGGTGCTCTCTTTGTGTCTTATAACCCACATCTACTCTCTCTCTCATGAACAGACAAAGCCTGCATGGATGGGTTGATGTGCTGACTGCTCAGAATTCTTGCTGATAAGTTCAGAAACATTGATCGAAGGACACTGAGCAAATGGACATGCTGTTGTGCTCAGAATGCAGTAAATTGCCATCCTCCTGATCCATCTGCACTCTTTCAGTTGCTCTTTTGTGTCGGCCTTTCCCCATGCTATATTACTTTTTGGAGTAATTTTAGAGCCATTTTAAACTCACCCATTTGTTGTGGCACATTTTTATGTCTCCACTTTTACTGTGCTAATAATCTGGATGGTATAATTCATTGGGAAACTTTATGTGTAAAGTCTTTTGCTTTTCTAGAGGAGCAAAAGCCTTTAAAATCAAATTTGCTTTATGTCGTATGGGTGTCAGCAGCTAGTTGCCCTAGATCATAAAAGGAGAAACATAGCAAGGACAATGGCTTCACTCTGGCCATACTTGGTTGCCTGGGAAAAAATCCAGGATATACATTGCCTTTCACAAATGGCTTAGCTTTGAAATTCAGTGCTATTTTTAACACTGTGTTTTTGGGAAGCAGCAAGAATCCTGTCCTTCTGGAAAACATTAAGTTTGTTTTCAAATGTAAGTTGGAATCCTGCTGAGACATTATGTGAGCCTAAGAATTTTTCCTTAAACAGTTGCTCTTTCTCAGAGATTGCATAAGTATGGTTGTTTTTATCAACCAGTAATTTTGAAATGCTCTCATGCTTTCTTTTTCTTTCTGACACATACTAAATGTCTCTGTTTTTTGACTTTGTGAAAGGGGGAGCTAATTCATCATTGCAAAATAGGGTCCCAACACTAGCTAAGCTGGAGTATGTTTACGCTACAGCAAAAAGTGCTATAGCAAAGCAGGTGCTGAGCTTGTTCATAGTTTTCAACACAATACATGGAAATTATAGATCCCATCAATAAACCTTGTTTCTATGTTGTTATAACAGAATATATTCCATCAGTTTTTCCCCCAGTAATGTTATCTCTCTTGGTGAGACACTTGTTCATGCCCAGTATACCTTTCTTTTATCTTTATGTGAGTTTATTGGCTTATTCTAGAGCAGGATTGGAAGTCTGTGGCCCTCAAAGCTTCACTGGACTGTAGCTCTCATATCCCTGATTGTTGGTCTTATGTGTTGGAGATGATGTCAACAAGATACAGCACATGTAGAAAAATATATAGTTTGGGTGCTTGCCTAAAGGGTGGGTGGCTGTGTAGCAATAGGTACTGGTGGGGTATTATGAATGAAATACAACTCTGCGAGGAGAGGTAAAAGACAGATGTGATAGAAAACCTCACGATTCCTTATCTTTAGGAACTGGCTTGAAAATTTGGAATAGATTCAGTGTACACCCTTGAACACCTCACTCCAGTTTGCTGTGATTCAAGCTTGTGGAAAAGTTCAAGCTTGGTAGAAAGCTGATCTGAGAAGGAAGTCATTGAAAAAAAATGACAGAGCAGTTGAAATATAGGACACAATGAGGGCAGAAATCTCCAGATGTACTAATTTCTCTTCTGCCTTGCAAATCTACTCAGAGGTGGTTTAGCCAGTTTCTTTCTCTGAAATAAAATGTACAACACCTGGTATTCATTGGTGGTACTCTATCTAGGAACGAACCAGAGCTGACCCTACTTAGCTTCTAGGATCAGACAGGATCTGGTGCTTTAGGATATTTGGGCTTCTCCTATAAATCTTTTTTTCCCATAAGGAAAAGGCATGGAATGGAATCATAGCACTATAATTATGTAGTGTGAAAAGGTCTCTAAATTGCAGAGAACTAGCTATATGATTGCTGATCGTATTTCCACACTAATGCTGGAAAGGATACAACCATTTTCCTATATATTTGCATTCAGGATGAGGTGACATCCTTTTTGATCTCTCTATAGGATAGCACTGGCGATCATGAGTCAGTTAGCTTATCAATATAGCTTATTCTGTGGGTTAAAACCTATGTACTCATATTACATTTTAAACTTGCTGGGAGGTAAATCTCAGATACTTCTATCTATGTGCAGTAGAGTATATAGGGAAATGATACTGTTGATGAAGAAAGGTCTGTCTGGTGTTGAGAGTCTAACCTTTAGCAAATTTGCTGTTGCTGAATTTGTTTCTTGAAACGAGGATGTTATCCTGATCCTCCATGTTGGTTTTTCTTTTTGCTGGGCTTTTTACTGCTCTTGGCATTTTCTATTGAAGACCATAGAAGATGCCAAGAGCACTTTCAGAGTCAGAAACTTGATGTTTTTCTCCACTATTCTGTCTCGTCCCCACTCTCCTCCTCTTTAACTCAATCTCTCTTTTGATCAGAGAGAAGATCAATGTCAGATCTGAGTTTACCCTGCTCTGTTTCTCCCCTGTTATATCCCTATATGATATGTTCTTATTTGGAAAAAGGTTTACAAGCCACTCTAATCCCCTTTGCAGAAACATACGAAAAGGTTGGCTTCTCACTGAACATTGAGAAAACCAAAGTGCTCTTTCAGCAGGCACCAGCCAATCCCTCTGCAATGCCAGAAATACAGCTTAATGGTGTAATGTTAGAAAACGTTGAATTGATGATCTTTCACCATCAACTTTGCTGGACTGGCCACATTGTCTGAATGCCCGATCACCATCTCCCAAAGCAGTTACTTTACTCTCAGCTCAAGAATAGAAAACTGAATATTGGTAGAGAGCGAAAGAGATATAAAGATGGGCTTAAAGCCAACCTTAAAAACTGTAGCATAGACCACAAGAACTGGGATGCCTGGCCCTTGAGCACTTTAACTGGAGGTCAACTGTGACCAGCAGTGCTGTGAAATTCGAAGAGGCATGAATGAAGGGTGAAAGGAGAAATGTGCCAAGAGGAAGGTGCCTCAAGCCAACCCTTGTCAGAACCGCCTTCCACCTTGAAATTGATAACTTCACTGTGGAAAAACATGCAGATAAATAATAGGTCTCTACAGTCACTTACGGACTCACGGCTTGGAAGACAATCATACTCTGACACGAGTGATTGCCAATGATGATGATGATATCCTTATATAAATTGGGCATCATGCACAATGCCTGACCTATGTATGCTGTAGTGGTTTGACAACAAATGGTAAAACCAACACAGAAAGTTGGGGTTGTTTGGTTGTTCTCACAGAATCAAGGCAATCCTTGTATCTAATTATTTTGTTCATAGGCTTTAGCTAAACATATTTGCTCATGTATATGGCATGAAAGAATGTCGTGTATATGGTATTCCTTCATGCCATATACATGAGCAAATACGTTTAGGCTGTTTAAACTGTTGGAAATGGCTATTTACTCTTATTCTCTGAACATGGTAGGTGTAACTTATAGTGTGATACAGATCCCTAAGCCTGAATTGTAATAAGAGTAGAATCAAAAGAACTTGTTGAAGTGTTGCCTTAACAGGTTGATTCAGTAAATCAACTTTGGTTGGCATTAACACTGGCATATAAATTTGGGGTGGGAAGCATATGGCTCTCCAGATGCTGTTGGAAAGCAACGCTCAATGATAACTATTGGCTCTGCTGGCTTGTTTCAAGGCTGAAAATGCTGGGCTTCTGCGAGGGTTGTAACTTGCACCACTTATTATCTTTTATTCAGTCATGACTGTGTTCCTGCTGTATCTTTTTAGCTGCAAGAGCTTGAACTGAAATTCCTTTGTTATTTTCATGAATCACTTGTAGCTCATATAACTCCTTGTTGTGATCTGAAGCAGAGCATTTGTTATCTCATCAGTGAGACATATTTCAACCAGCTTCTCAATAGTAAGATGAGATCTTTTGAAAAGTTCTTTCAGTCTTTCCTTTATGCTTGAACAGTGCTATCTCTCACAATATCATTGGTTAGGTTCTTGTGGGTTTTTTCGGGCTATAGGGCCATGTTCTAGAGGCATTTCTCCTGACGTTTCGCCTGCATCTATGGCAAGCATCCTCAGAGGTAGTGAGGTGAGGTCACCCACAAGAACCTAGTGATTCCAGCCATGAAGGCCTTCGACAATATCATTGGTTGTTGCATCAAATTCATAATCAGCAGTTTTCATTTTAGCAACAAAACAGCTTAACTGTCCAGAACTCTGCCCATGGTTCCAGAAACAAATATTTCAAAAGTAATGATCTTATGGGATAGGAAATAATTCTAATTTTTTTCTCACTGTCCTTATCCGGTCACATGGCTTTTGCAAGATCGCTGTGAGCTTATCATCTAGTTCAATTCCATTTCTTACTGGATCTACCTTAAAATTACTCCTCAGTGACTGATGTCATAATGTGTAGATAATAAGGATATAAATCTTTGCAAAAATAGACCAGAAATGAGGGGAAAAATCTTACAGCACAGAGTTTTCCAAACATTTCAAGTTGGTGATGCATTTTTTAAGCATATAGCATTTCAGTTTTATGGGCAAACAGAAAGTTAAATCATCTCCTTATAAGAGATAGAGACACATGCACATTATAATTTCAAAATCTATGGAAACATGACATATCTCATGAAAGCCTCAGAGGTTTCTCCTATTTATTTATTTATTTATTTATTTATTTAGAACATTTTTATTCTGCCCTTCTCACCCCAAGGGGGACTCAGGGCAGAGCACAGCATATATACAGCAAACATTCATTGCCGGGACAAGAGTAACACACCTACACACTGCAGCCAATACACCAGTGTATCGCAACACAGTATGGACAGCTCTGTCATTACAGCTGACCTCTTCTTTTAAAAATGGATGTCTCAGCTCACTGAAATATTTTTTCCCTATGAGAACAGGAATGTTTATGAGTATTCTTTACATCTTTTGTGGAAAAAGGAAGGATACACATAAGAAAAACAGTGTAGTTTGTTCCAAGATTAGTGTTTAGCTATATGTGGGCTGAGTGATGATTATATCAACAGAATTACATAATGTGTGACTTAGATTCTGTTTTTTTAAATAACAGCACTGTGATTTTTGTGATTCATTCTTGTCCCTGCCACTGTCACATAGAAGAAGCACAGTCTTGCATTTATTGGCAAATACTAACACTGAATACAGAATGGTCCCAATTGTTTGCTAATGGGCCGTGATGGAACACATAAGTGTCAGGAAGGAACAATAATGAATTTATAATACTGCTTATAGACTGCAGCATAGAAAGATAGAGAAAGAAGGAAACAACAAGTTTGCATTCTCTGCTCTCCTCACGGTCATCCTTCCAGCTCTTGACCAAGGCTATTTAGCTGCGCTGTGCTTGGGAATAAAGGAAAACTTGGAAGTGTCTGTTTGGAAAAGCTATGTGTATGAATGACAGTACATGCAGTAAATAGATAGGGAAGGCTTCTTATTTACTCTTTGATGCCTTTTTTTTAAGTCTTAAGTTTCCCTTAGTCCCATACTGGGAAACAGGTATACTATTAGATCCAATCTTCACATTTTGCTATCCAGATGTTTCTTGGGATAATTATATTCTTGTTAAGGCTCAACTGACAATTTAACTTTATATACAGTTGGGTACAGGCAACTTGGGTGTCTTTCAGATATCATGTTATGCCTATCTGATAAGCATTTAAACAATAGTCAGGGACAATGGAGGTTTAATCCATTGTGCAACATTGCATAGAGACTGACTGCCTAAAACATCCTCCTTAAAGTTTGAAATGTGGTTTGGAAAGTACTGAGTGTTGAGACTACTCTTATTTTTGTGGGCTTAGACCTTTATATTTCTATAGCTGTTTATCCCAAAAGAATATGCTATATTTGAAGCCTGATGGACCAATATTTCTTGTTTCCACATTAGTTATTAAATCTAGTGTGTATTTTCTGTCATACCCCCACTCCTTACTGTTACTTCTTATTACAAGTCTTTCCTATGACAGAATGACTCCTCTAGCCAATATCCTGGAGAAGCTAAGGCCAATTGCTCTGAAAGCAGATGAGTACTGTGGTGGCTTTCATATCTTCTTTTTGGCATGCACCATAGCATCTCCCCTGCACCATAGCAGCCACCTATGAGCTTCAGTTGTATTCTATTTTTGGCTCGTAAGGCTCAGATTCAAAATCTCCAGCTCTAGGAATAGAGTGCTCAAACTGGTTTACATCAGCTTCCAGAAATGTTTACTCCCTGTCCCTGTAAATCTATCTACCTTCAGACAGAACTGCTTTTTGACCATGTTTATCATGCTAGCCTTCTACCTGTAGGTCTAAACTGACTAACTCAAAGGTACATTATTGCCATACTTTCCCCTGCAAGCCTAGCTAGGGCTCCTATTTTTTGAATTGTGCTTCATGTGTGCACTAACTCTGCACAGTTGGAAGGCTATTGTTTACTGATTTTTGACCTGTAATAGTTCATGATCCTGTACTTTTGTATAAAGTTGCTCTTTTGAATAAAACTTCATGTTAAACCCCAAAGCCTGCTCTTTATTTTTTATTTTTTTAGCAGTACATGCAACTCTCTATTATGCATGCAGGGTTGTGAAACTGTATGTTCTTGGTAAATGCCCATTTACAGCTAATTGTTTATTGTACTGTAGAACTATGATTATCCATAGTGCTGTATCCACATTGATTGTGACAATAATCTTGCATTTACTGACATATCAACATTCAAAGAGACTGTGTTTAAAGTGACAAACTGAGATATACACTTAGATTCTGAAGTTTGTTTGAAATTGCTTCCCTGCACCCTACCAAGTAGGTTTGTGAAAGAAAAGGAAATTGATAACACTCTTGCTATACTACAGAATTTAATTTTATTTTCCTCTTTTGGAAATACAGTAGAGTCTCACTTATCCAGCCTTCGCTCATCCAACATTCTGAAATATCCAACACAGTCTGCCTCCCGCTCAGATACACAGCTGTTTCAATACAATGCGATGTTTTGGTTCTAAATTTGTAAATACAGTAATTACTACATAATATTACCATGTATTGAACTGCTTTTTCTGTCTATTTGTTGTAAAACATGATGTTTTGGGCCTTAATTTGTAAAATCATTTCATAATTTGACATTTAATAGGCTTTTCCTTAATCCTTCTATATTATCTAACATTTTCACTTATCCAACATTCTGCCGGCTCATTTATGTTTGATAAGCGAGACTCTACTGTAGTATGTGTATGTGTGTTTGGTCCCTTTCATGGTTTTTTTTTTTTTGTTATTTTTTTCTTGGGCATTCTATGGGCCAATCTTCCCCAACTCAAATGTCTTTTAGATGTCTTAGACTTCAACTCCCAGAAATCTGAATTGCCATTGCTGTTGCTCAGGAATGCTGAGAGGTAGTGTCTACATGCATGTGAAATACACTAAAACGAGGGAGGCAGTGGTATAGTTTTGAAAATAAGATGCCTTGAAAAGGGAAATCTACTTTCCAGTTACAATTCAATTAAACAAATATGCTTGTAAATATTTCTGTAAAGCTTTTGCAAAAACTGAACTTTATACTGAATGAGCTTTGAACAATTTTAACCTTCTGGAACTGAATGGAGACAAATCTAAACAAAAGCACTGGAACAGTGGGAGGGAAGCTGAACTGGAGGTCTATTTTCTAATGACTCACTTATGCATTTGTCAGGTTTTATTGGTTTGCAAGGAAGTCCTGCTGTCAGAAACATAAATAATCTGTGCTCTGTGAAAAGGACAGTAAGTGAAAAATGGGATTTTTAAATTGCTGGTCAATAGTATACCGATAAAAACATGGGAAATATATGTGTAGAACTTAATGTGTTCATAGGCAAATAGTAGATATTTATGAAGATATTTTACTTCCCTGTTGGGATGCTTTTTATTCTGATTAATCATTTGACTATGAGTTGATACAGAATAAAGGAAAGGGTAAAACAAATAGGAAAAGCAAAGTAATTGATTGGATTCACATGATTGGCATCTCCACTTATGTGTCAAGATGCCAAATGATAGATTTCCGTGAAGCCCAAAGGAGTGGATCTACAACAAATCATAGATAGATATATAGACTTATGTGTATATGTATCTGTCTTCAAGTCACTTCTCAACATATGGATCCACATGAATTTTATAGGGTTTTCTTAGACAGGTGTTTTTTTTTCCCTCTGAAGAACAGCCTACAGTATCTGGTATTCATTGGCAATCTTCCATCGAAGTGCCTTCTTCAGCTTCTAAGGCCACACAGTTGAATAAAATCCCACATTTTCTGCTTTGAACTGGAATACATGGCAGTGTGGACTCAGATAACCCAGTTCAAAGCAGATATTGTGGGATTTTCTGCCTTGATATTCTGGGTTATATGGCTGTGTGGAAGGGCTCTAAGATCAGATGGTATCTAGTGCTATTGGGATATTTAAACTGTCATCTCATCTGGGTTACTGTGAGTTTTCCGAGCTTTATGTTCCAGAAGCATGTTCCAGAAGAGATGGGAAGCATTCTCTCCCGATGTTTCACCCACATCTATGGCAAGCATAGATCTGGGAGAAACGGCAGGAGAGAATCATTCTGGAACATGGTCATACAACCCAGAAAACCTACAGCAACCCAGTGATTCTGGCCATGAAAGCCTTTGACAACGCACTGTATATTCCTTTCTAATATTTTTCCTTTTACTGAGATCAGGCTAACTGGATTGTAGTTTCCTAGATTTTTTCTTTTGTTGTTGTTCACCTTGTCCTTTTTAAAAATTTTCTTGTTTCAGACATACAGACAGATAGATAGGTAGGAAAAAAACTGCTCTTTTGTTCCTTGCTTCCCCAGCTAATCTCAGCACATTTGAGCTTTAGCTTTCCTTATTTATATTATTCATGCAAGCTTGAGCTACATGTCTCTATTTGTCTTTGGTAATTTGTCTGTCCTTCCATTTTTTATGTATGCTCTATTTGTTTTAATATCCTTGTTGAATTTACTGTGCAGTCACATCGGCTTTTTCCGATGTTGCCAGTTTTTCTTCTTCCTTTGAATTATTTGTGATGGCATTTTATCAGTTCCTTTTCCAAGAAATCCCTTCTATGCTGAGTGCCTTTTTCCTTCACCATATCCAGACTTGGGATTCTGCCCAATATTTCCCTGAGCTTGATAAAAGTTAGCTTTCCTGAAATCCAGGGTTCCTGTTGACTATACTCTTCTTTTGTCTGTCATATATACTAGCATTACATTAGGTCACTTTCCCTTCACTACCAACTGCGTTTATTCTGGTGACTGACTCTTCCTATTGGCTATGATCAAATCCAGAATTGCTAAACCCCCTGTTCCTTACTCCGTCCTTGGAAAGAGGGAATTATCTACAAGGCATACCAGGAATTTATTGGCGTGCCTATACTTAACAGAATGAGTCTCCCAGGAGGTACTGGGATAACTGAAGTCTCTGATAACTAATAGTTCTTTCTTTTCAGTTCTTACATTTATTGTATTGAATATGGGCTCAAACCCATATCCATTTATTGGTGGAGGGAGGGATCCATTTTACAATTAACAGCAATTATTGAGCATAATGACATAGTGGTGGGGATTTGCGTATTGTGTTGTTAGCAGGTGTGTATTGCTGTACATATTGAAGCATTAAGAGTTTTTCTTTTCAGTATCCTTTTGCCATTTTGTACACTGAAGTCTGGTAAAATACACTGAAGATGTCCATATGCATGGTCTTATTATGAAAACAATACAACGGTTCTGCTCTATCTGTTGCATAAAGCAGGAAAAATCTATAGTATATGCGGTAAACCTTAGTATCCATGGTATATTTGCCATCAGTATTTCATGAGCATTTCTTGAATACTGAACTCTGGAAATCATGGCCTTATTGTAAGTCACCGGCTTTGTGAGGTGAGAATGTCACAGGTTGGCACCTGTCACGGAAAGAAGATTAAGTGAAACAGGCATTATGGATGTCATGTCATTTTTAAAATGGATCTGCAAACTGTAGGAAGCACTTTTGCAAGCCTTTCATAGTTTCCCAGACCCATCCATCCAGTTCCAGCCAGACCTTTTGACTTTTATTACTCGTCTGCAAATGAGTGGATATTCCTTTTAGTTGCTACAGGCGAAAGGTAGCTCATGCCGGGGTTTCCTGGATTCTCAGAGAGAAATGCCCTAGTTTGAATACAGGCTGTCCTCGGTTATGAACACGATAGGCTCTGTAGGTTTGTTCATGAGTTGAATTTATATATATAAGCTTTGGATTGAATAGGGGACCATTAACACCCCATGATCTTTGTTTTGCTGTCTGTGCCTCTTGCCTCTGTTCAGAAGATTCCACCTCACTTTCTGTCCTTGGAGTTTCGAAAATTTGGCTTGTTGTGGAAACAAGGATTGGTGGGAAAGCTTCAGTGGGGGCATCTTTTCCTCATGACAACTCTCCCAGGAGTGACTTTCCCTTCTGAGGGGTAGATTTTTCTCACTTCCTATTGTCTTACCCCCATTCTTAACCACGAATCATTTGTGAGTAAGGTGTTTGTAACTTGGGGACTGCCAGTACGTTTGGTAATATAAAACTAGTACTTAGTTTTATATATAATGAAAAATTGTTCCTGTTTTTGGTTTTTTTTAATGGTAGTGGTTTGCACTACCATAATAGACAAATACAGAATTATGTGCACGAACTATTGGAATGGCCCAGATTACGATTATGAATAGCGTGATTTAACAATGATGATATTAGTTTCAAAGTTTTTAAATATTTTGATGTATTTTATAGTTCTGTTTTCAATGTTTATTTTAATTTACATTGTTTTTAATGGCATTGAATACCTGCCTATGTGGTAAAGCCGACTTGAGCCCACTCCGGGGTTGAGAAAAGTGGTTTAGAAATGTCATAAATAAATAAATAATAAATTTTGCTTTGTTTGTATAAGTTTGTATTTTGTGTTATATATGTGAAGAAAAACTATTTTTAAAAAGATAGTATTAAATTGGTTCTAAAATATGTACTGACATGCATCTAGACCTTTCTGTTTCTTGTTTGGATCACATAATCATCCTAAATTCCAACTGCTCCCATTTGAGAATTATTAATCATTTTTATCATCCAAATGAAATGTTACATTCATATACATGTAAATTTAATAGTGCCCTGAGGTATTCGAAGAATTGCCATACATTTTTTTTTGTTTCCCCTTTTGAAAAACAAACAAATGGGTTTGGGCTGCTTTGGAAGGTTAGAAAGATGGACTGCTTCTGTAGTTATTGCAGATGTGTTCAAAAATTCCCTGGTAGGTGAGAGGAAGTGAGGATTAGCCACTTGAACTTGTGGAACATTGCTAAATTAATCCTTGAAGTCATTTGTATGAAGTTACTCAACACCCGAATAAATACGTAATAGTGATATGGCTAAGCAAACAAATAGTGCCAAGCGCATAATCAGAAAGATCATCTTGTAAGACACAGATGGACAGTATTAAAATGTATTCTATCATATTTTGAAGACACCACAATAGCTATGTCTTATGGTCATGATAAATCATAAATGATTTTAAGGCACACAGTAGTAAAGGATCATAGAATCATAGAATCATAGAATCATAGAGTTGGAAGAGACCTCATGGGCCATCCAGTCCAACCTTAGATCTAGACACTGTGCTCCTATTGATGCAGGCCAAAATCCCATTGGCTTTTTTTGCCGCCACATCACATCCTACCACTTCGACCGCATCGATCAGGTCCTCCGCATTTGTTAGGATGAGATCAAGAGTAGCCAATCCCCTTGTTGCCTCTTCTACCTTCTGGACCATGAAATTGTCTGCAAGGCAAGCGAGGAATTTGTTGGACCTTGTACTCTTGGCCGAGTTTGTTTTCCAGCAAATATCGGGATAGTTGAAATCGCCCATGACTACTACATCTCTTTTCTGTGCCTGTTTGGTCAACTGTTGGCAGAAGACTTCATCAAGTTCTTCCTTCTGGCTTGGGGGTCTGTAGCAGACGCCTACAACGACATCTTTTTGAGTCCCAGTTCCCTTGATTCTTATCCAGATGATTTCAAGCTGGTTTCCCAGATTGCTGTCTTGAATCTCTTCTGCAGCATAAGAGTTTTTGACATATAAGGCTACTCCGCCTCCTCTCCCCTTTGTTCGGTTTCTGTGAAAGAGGTTATACCCCTCGATATCTACATTCCAGCGATAGGAGTCATCCCACCAGGTTGTATAGTACCTTTTATGTTTAACATAGTAATACACACAATAATCAAGAAGCTTATTGAATGCTAGAGGAAATGGCTTGTCTAAAATGGGAACAAAAAGTATCATAACAATGCGTGCAGATAAACAATGAAAACAGAAATATTCTTCAACAGATTTGAAGGAACTGGATCAAGAACACAACAGTAGCTTTAGAACAGGCACACACAAGTCCTCTGGGTGTTTTGGACTTCAATTCTCACAATTTCTAACAGCCGGTAGGGAGTTGAAGTCCAGCACAGCTGGAGTGCAGAAGTTTGCCCATGTCTGCTTTAGAAGATACAGTAAGTTATGGTATAAATAATTTTAGGAAGAGAAGCATATTCAATGCAAAAGTACATATGGGCATAATAAAAGTTACTGTAACTGTTTAGTGTGGAAGTTTGCATTGCTTCTATTGCTGTTGCGAGTTTAGTCTGGCAGTTAAAGTAGCAGATTACCTAATTTTATATCTGAAACCAGTAAGTGAATTGAAATATACTTTTTCTTCGTGTCAGAAGCGACTTGAGAAACTGCAAGTTGCTTCTGGTGTGAAATAATTGGCCATCTGCAAGGTCATTGCCCAGGGGACGCCTGGATGATTGATGTTTTACCAACCTGTGTGAGACTCTCTCATGTCCCTGCATGAGAAGCTAGAGCTCGACAGGTAGGAACTTACCCTGATTCCTGGATTCGAACTGCCAACCTTTTGGTCGGCCAGTCCTGCCAGCACAAGGGTTTAACCCATTTCACCACCAGGGGCTCCTGAAACAAACATCATAACTGGTGTTTTAATGGATTTTTGCAACACTGTTTTCTAGTTAAAACACACACATATGTAATTAAAGTATTAAAATGTGTGTATTACTATGTTAAACATAAAAGGTACTATATAACTATAGGGAGGAAACTTACAAAAATGTGTACAACAGAAAAATGTGTACAAAAACATGTAGAACTTAAAATATTGGGCTGATTTTGGCTTAGACAAACCCAAGGTCAAATGTTAAATGCTCATAGAACCCAAACTAACAAATCAATAGCTGCATGTCTTCATTACATAATATGTTAGGAGGGAATGGTGACTGAAAGCGGAAACTCTTTGAAGAGCCGTGATGATTGTCTGCCTCAAACTGCATAGCAAGTCAGTAACTTAGGCTCATTTCTATCATAAATTGGACCCTGGATGGGTGCCAACCTGCAGCTAAGTTGTTTAGTAGTCTTGGCCACACCACATGCCTTGATTAATTTTCCCCAAACTGCCTTACTTAGGATAGCCAGGGCATCATTATCAGCAAACTCATATATTATCACACAATTTAGGAAGTCACATTCTGAGTTTATAACTGAAAACTGGATTGAAGGTCACCTAGATCTGTCTATAAAAGAAAGACTAATACAATACAGGAGAAATAAATTCAAGAGAGGGAATAGAATTTGGCAAGCAATTCTGGAAATGATATCTAATTGAACTGAAATATTCTGTGAGTGTCTTACCCTCTCCTTAGGGAAAACCGAATCTCTGACTGTTCTGGGCTTCAACTCCCTTAAGCCTCAGCCAGTTTGGCCAACATTCAGAAATTCTAGTACCCGAAGTCCAGAACTATTGGTTTAATGTTTCCTTACTGAGTAATCGTATTTAAAGATGTTCAATGCATCCCTGTAATTCAATAGAATTTGGTTACAATAAACTGCCCTTCACTCCAGTTGTTGCACTCCAGACCAGGGAAGCCCTCTGACTTTAAACACCACGCAGCTGAATTAATTTATTGCAATTAATTTATTGAAGCTCTTAAAAAAGCAGCAGTAGTAAAAAGCACTTTAAAAGAATAGGTAAATCCAATTAGGTAGGACGATAAGCCAGAGCAAATAGTTCAGGAAATAAGTCCATCAAAGTTCATTGAAAACAAAGGCAGAACTTCTATAATAAAATCCAAAATCTGAAAGTATGAAACAAAGGCACTTAACATATGAATCTTTCCAAAGCAAGGCTTCCAAGGAACAGGAATAAGGTCTTGACTTGATTACCAACTATGCTTTATCTGACTACAGCTCCTGTACTTGGGACTTTTATCTCCTAATTACGCTATGTCCCAAGCGGCCAGAAATGGGTTTTCTTTTTAGCCTTGAATCCCTTATTCTTTCTTTGAGCCTGGCAGAATGCCTACAAGACAGGTCTGCTTTTCTATTATGACTAATAACATCCCATCTATCTATTGACTCACTAATTTCTCCAGCTGGCCCAGGTGTAGAGCTATTCTCAGGCTCCAAACCATGGGAATTCTCTGGTAGCAATTCAGGGAGCACACCATCATCCCCACACCCTTCAGGAACATTCTTATGAGAAAATACACTTTGAACAGGGATCCCCTGATCATTCTCTGCATCAGTACCATTGGAAACACCATTACCCACATGAACCTCATTGTCATCATTCCCCACATCCAAAGTACCCTGATCCTTAAACACAACCACAGGCTGAACTCCAACACCAGTTACCAAAATCTATGAATGCTCAGCTCCTTTTATGTATAATGGCATAGCTAAATGGCGCCTATCATATAAAATGGCAAAATCAAGATTTGCTCCATAGATAGTTGAATCTATGGTTAGGGTGGGCCAACTGTAATTATGTCTGTCTGTTTCAGCATTAAAAGGTATAGAGGAAATCTCAACCATCTTCGAGAAAGATAAGAAACTTTTTGTGGACTGTAATCTCTATTTATTTATTTATTTATTTCAAGCATTTATACCCTGGCTTCCAAACAGACAACAATTTAGTGCCAAACATGATATAAAACACATAATAAATACATCCATATACATTGAAATAGTTAAAAATATATACATTACAACTAATTCACAAATTAAAATCATTGTCCAAAACCGTCCAAAAAAATCTTGTCTTCCCAGGAAAACAACTATTCTGTGAATGCTTGATCCCATAACCAGGGTTTGAGCTTCTTCTGGAAGGTCAGAAGGGAGGGGGAGGATCTAACCTCATTGGGAGGGAGTCCCACAGCCAAGGGGCCATCACAGAGAAGGCCCTGTCTCTCGTCCCCACCAAACGTGACTACTTCATCAGATGCAGATGTTTTGGCTCTCTTGAAACTTTTTCAAGGAAGATAATTATATGCAGGGCTTTAGCCAAGGGGGGGGGGGGTTCAACCCCCCACCCACACACAAAATTTTTAAGGTTAAAAACCCTGGTTTACTCACAAATTTTAACTGGTTAACCAAATCCCCATGCTAAGTGTATGAGAAGCAAAAATTAAATGTGTCCTTCCAGAACTGCAAGCACTATCTCAAGCAAATTTTGACAATTTATTCAAACTGTCATTACTTGCAGCAATAGCAAGTATAGTTGAAGCAATTAAGTTGGCCCACCCATAATTGGCAGGCAAAGCCTAAGTCATGGTGGGGGGGGGGGGGTTGACAAATGGCCAAGGTACTGATTATATGCCACTGTTAGCTATTGCTGTAGAGTGGATAGAGGTGGGACCTAAAACCTGACTGAAGTGACTGTTCTCTATTGGTGGAATGGCTGAACCCTTCTTTTGCTTTTTGTACTGACAGGCAAATTATTATTTTTATTTCTGGAATACTTTTGGCAATTTGCCTGGGTTGGTTTGAAAGCAGCTTTTAATTCAAGCAGGTGCTGCCTTTTATTTTGCTTTCCTCTTGATTTGGTTTTAATCTGTTTCTTGTTTGCCGTTTTCCATGTTGCTTATTTTAATTAATGTGTTTTATGTATTTAATGGTATAAATGCTCTTTTTCATTCATGTAATTGTTAGCTGCTTTACGTCCCTTTTATTGGGTGAAAAGCTAGACAAGCTAATTTTGAATCCCCGCCCTACTACTTTGTACATTTGTGAGGGTGTGTATTTCAAATATGAACAGCAAACCAAGTAAAAATGAGTGACAACCACCAGCAAGCTAATACAACTATGGTCACTTCACAAATAAATACTGTCAGATTTTGAGGACTCAGTCTTGAGCCATTTTGTTTCTAATATTAGAGGCGCTTGATGCCATACTGTCAATCTTCTTGCTAGATGCTCCACTGCAGGTGAATTTTTGCAGTTCTGCCTTGCTGAGACGGCAATCTGGAGAGGTTTGCTTCAGAAGAGACAAGGGTTCTTGACATGCCATCTTCAAGTGTGTTCCTCCACATAATACAGTATTGTTAGTTACCTCTAACTGCTCAAAGTCTCTCTCCTGAACTCAGCGGGCCAGTGATCCCAGCATGAAATGGATCCGTGAGAGTGTGATCAAGCTTAAGCCTTATCTTAGAGTGTCTTTTATCACAAGTAGCACCAGGCCCTTTAGCTGTTTTAATGAGATGCTTGATCACAACTTCAGGTGTCATGTCAGAGAAAGCTAATCCAGTCAAGGTAAATTTTAGCATTAGCAGCTGGTTGCAAATCGGAAGGTGACAGCAGCTTCTTTATGGTGGATTTTGGATTTGTTGTATCCAGTTTCTCTAAGTGGAACTAGGATACTGGTGTACATTGCCAGCTGGTCAGTGCTTTTGCTTTATGGAAGGATATGTGTGCTTGATTTTGGGACTATACTGACGGTAATACAGTATTTCTACCTTTCGTAGCTAGATTAATTTGTAGCAAACACACAGAGGTGTTTAGAAGTGAGCTTCGTCACTCCAATGCTGGCATTTGGCTGCTGGTATGATCATCTGGATCCCATTCACACACAAATTGCGTGCAACCCATGTGTCTGACTCTCCTTTTTAGTTTCTTTTTTAAAAACCTGACTGTTGGGGGTGAGGATTTGAGGAATTTTGCAATGCAGCGGTCAGAGTAATAGGGAGGGCAATCATATTCCTTTGTCCTGGGGCAACAAGTGCTGATGTAGGGAGACATTTTTATATAGCAAAAAGCATAACTTTCAGTTTGATTTATCTGTGACTTCCTTCCCCTTGAAGGATTTATGGGAACAGTTTATCCCATACCAGAAAAGCTCATTCAGAAAGTAGACTTTATATTACAAATCTTGTTCAGTGAGTTGTTTTCCCCTCGATAAGATTTCCTCAAAGAGTTATTGTTGTTATATAACTCTACAATAACTCTATCCTCCTTCCGCAGGGACCTGAAGACCTGGTGGTTTCAGCAGACCTTTTGAAATTGATTAGCCCATGCCCTGCCCTGGCCATCAGTTAGGACCCTGCTGTGTACTTTCCCCACTCCCCAGCACTATGTTACTTCTTTACACTAGCCCTGGCCCAGCCCTCTTATAGTGTCTAGATCCATTCTGAAATTCTGGCCATTGGTAGTCCAAATTTTGCCCTGTGGAATTGTATTGGAACTGGCTTTTAAATGTATATAACTGTTTTTAATAGTATTATGTTTATGATTTATAATGGTTATTCTGTATGTTTTTATGTTAGCAATTGAATGTTTTGCCTGTTGGAAACTGCCCGAGTCCCCTCAGGGAGATAGAGATGCTAATAATAATAATAATAATAATAATAATAATAATAATAATAATATGTTGTTGTTGTTGTTGTTGTTGTTGTTATTTTCTAGGGTCTCTATGATTACTGCCACTTTTTGCCTTTTAATAAGCATGAAATAGATATTCCTCTGGGACCAATCAAGTTGGCTTACTACTGCTGCTTCTTCTTATCGTTACCCTCTTGAAATATTATGAGCATAGCAATGTATTGTTTTAAATCAGGAAGTTGGATTTATAGGTGGTGTTTTCCCTTATTAGAATTTACTCACATTTTTATAGCTCATTATGATGATAGTCAAAAGAGGGAAACATGCTTATGGTTTCCGAAAATTTAATAATAATGTCAAAGATGCTAATCGATTCTCACTGAAAGTTCATTTTAATTACAATAGTAGATAATCTACCTCCTGCCTCTATATTTGGGGCTGTGTTTATTCTTGTGTAGTGTGTGGTAACTCCAGACAGTGTGCTCATGGATTGTAGTCCAAGCACTCTCCATTTCTATTTCATACCTTTCTTATCCAGGTATCCTTAGGTGATTGGGTCAAGCAGCATTTTCTGTGTTGGTATCTATTCTTAAAATTCCTTCTTTGTGTGATTAATATGTCTATCCTCTGACTAGGATGTTGTTAGTAAATCATTAGAGCAGCTAATAATGACTTAACATGTCAATACAGGGACTGTCATGTTGAAACTGATCTGTGTTTCACCTAGTTCACTATCCAGCACAGTATAACCTTCATATTCACAGGAATATGTTCCTGGACTTAGTATGGATACACAAAACTGGGGATAATAGTGAAATGAAGGACTTCTGGCCTAAGAATACCACAGAAGTGTGCTGAAGGATCTAGAAATGTCTAGAGAAGTAGGTGAGATGGGAGTCAAGACAGATAGGAACTGGTACTGGGTGAATGGGAGGCCTGGGATATTTAAAAGTAAGATCCTGGTACCATTGGGTATAATGGGTATTAGTAGTCTAGCATGATATGGAGCAGGCAAATTTGTCCAGCTGGGGCCCTCCTCTAAGAAGTAATCTGTCCCTTGCCTAGCTGGTCCTTTTTGGACAACTTGAAATGGATTTGAGTGCAGAATGTATGGGAAGATGGAGAGGTAACCATCAGGAGGATGAGGTCTCTTTTGTCCAGCTCTCTAGAGCACAATAGACTTTGAAGCTGGCTGTGGGATCTGTGGAACCTGCCATTTTGGAATAAAAGGAAAGAGCTGCTAAGTAATGCCTGATAGTTGGAGCAGCTAGAGAAGACTCCTGGAGTATAGGGCATAGTGCAGCACATTTCTTAGTTCCCACTGGACATGTGGTCAGCTTTCTCCTTGTCTCCTGTGAAAACTACAGAAAATAAGAAGACTCTGCTGATAAGCTTTGCGAGTTAAGAGGGTAAGGAAAGTAGGATGGCACGATCAACTTTTATCTGTCCAATATGCAGGGACCTCTAGAACAGTGGTTCTCAACCTGTGGGTGTTTTGGCCTACAACTTTAAGAATTCCCAGCCAGATTACAAGCTGTTAGGATTTCTGGGAGTTGAAGGCCAAAACATCTGGGGACCCATAGGTTGAGAACCACTGCTCTAGAGGGTTTCTTACTTGACATCAGAAGAAGACTTGTTCTACAATTTATTCCTAGGCCAGTTTGACCCTTAACATAGAGCCTTCTGTTATCTTTCACCATATCAAACCAAATAATCTTGACATCTCTCACTCTTTTTTTCTAATAGTAAAAGTTTACAAGACATGACTCTCTGATGCCTTCAGTGTGATCACCACTTCTATGTGATAGAAGCAGTCTGTCACCCTTTGATCTTGCTTGATTTCTGCTAATGCTTTGGGTGTGTTTGCTTGTTTTAAGCAAAGATTAAGATGACCTTATCAACGGCACAGCATTAATCAGGACATTTTAATACAGTCTTCCGTTTTGTTAAAACTGGTTAGGGAAGTTGTAGAGACAGCTGTGGGAGGATTGAAATTGCCAGGCTAATTAAAAAGAACAAGAACAAATTAGTCTGAGAGGCAGGCTGCCTCACATCCCTCTGTATCTCTCCTGGCTTCCTTGTAACTCACTTTTTCATTAATGCTTAAACTTGAAGGTATCCACAGAAGACAAGCAGTTCCAAATACATTGGCCTGACAACAGGGGAAATGGAAGGGGTTTGAGTGATATATCTGGATTCATGTGCCAGCTAAACCAGGCAAGATTAATACAATATAGTAAGCAATTATAATGGATATTTTCCTTCACACTAATGCTGATATGTTGTGACCCCATTTTAACAAGTACTTGATGGATCCATTTTCTCCTGGAAGGTTCTAGTTTCAAATGTCTTCATTTAAGGATATGGGCATTGAATTCCTAACTTGTTTCATTTTGGAGGTGTTGGAAAGCTGTTGAGCTTGAGCATTGGCTGTAGGCATATATTTTCCCACTCGTGATATAATGATATGTCAGAGTGATTTAGTTAACAAGTCCATTGTAGTTTTATCAAAATTGAAAAAAGTGGGACTTTGTAGAAGCTGTCATAGGAACTACTAACCTGGCACCTCCAGATATTTTGTACTGCAGTTCTCATAATCCCTGACCATTGGCTATGCAGGTTGGGTTTTGTGGAAGTAAATAGTCAACAGGTATTGAGACCAGGTTGGCTATCTCCTTATGAGCCTTTAGGATAAGTTATAAAGCTCAGTCTTCATCTATAATTTTGTAAAAACACATCAGTTTCAATAGCAACCTTCTCTGTAATTTAGTTTTGCATTGTATAAACATGTGTTGTTTATTAGTTTCATATTTCCAGAGCACTGAAAACCAGTCTCTTCCAGCAGGACTGTACAGATTATTTTTAAATTATACATTTTAAACTATGGCCATTTTATTTTAATGTGTATGTTACACATTCTTTTAAACTGAAATTATTTGTTTTAAGTAGTCTATGTGTTTGAACTAATCTAATATAAGGTATTTTAATCTGTGGTTGATCCTCATGGAAAGAGGCAGGTATTAAATCATTGTCATCATTATGACCATCAATCCAGTTTTTACAAAAGTGAGAAGACGTGCTTTATAATTTGTTATAATTTATAATTAATTCTTTCTGCTACTTTTGTTCCTTTAACAAGTTTATGCACCCAAGAGTTTCAGGTTTAGGAGGGTTTGTGTTATCGTGTCATCTCTAAGTTGTTGAGGAAATGATATACCTTATGCATTAGAGATCATTATGAGTCGGTGGGATAACTTTTGACATGTTTGGCAACTGTATGAAAGAGGAAAGTGGGTTTCATTTCATACTCTTTTGTCACTCTTATTTAAAATGTGAAGAAAACTGCTATTTCTTTTTGAGAATCGCATTCCAATACAAACAAGGACAGAAGCATGGTGGCTTTGTGGAGGAATCTGTTTGGGAAGGGTGCCAGGATTCTGATCTTGGCTGAGATCCACATGTGTAAGCATGAGCTTGTGAACCATAGCCATGCATTGTCATTAGCACTAATATAACCTCAGTTTGGTTCTTGCAAGCTGTAATTTAACACTCCCAAATTGCAAAGGTTTGCTTGAAAGTACCCCCAGAATAAGCCATTTCAGCACTTAACATAAACAGAATGGCTTCTGTACTAGGTTAGCTTGTAGAGTAGTAGAATATCACCCCTTAAAAGAAAGGAATAGAAAACGTGCTGTCACTGAGTTTTTCCCTTTCTCATATTAGAATAATTTTTCATAATGTGTTTTTAGCTCATAATACTGGTAATGAGACCTCTTTTTAACCTTTCTGCAAGATCCATTTCTGCCTGAAGTGATAGCAAATGGAAGAGAAGTGATTTGAATTTGCCTTCAGTAAACGTTTACTGACCTCGCAAAGCCACAGGGAGGGGGGAGCAAGCTTGTTTTCTGCTTCCCTTGAGACTAGGACGCGGAACAATGGCTTCAAACTACAAGAAAGGAGATTCCATCTGAACAAGAACTTCCTGACTGTGAGAGCCGTTCGGCAGTGGAACTCTCTGCCCCAGAGTGTGATGGAGGCTCCTTCTTTGGAGGCTTTTAAACATAGGCTGGATGGCTGTACAGGAGTTGATTATAAATTGTATGATTTTAACTGTATTTGTGTTTAGATTGGCTGCAGTAAGGCTGGAGCGGCCTAAGTCAGAGGAGTCCTCCATGTGCGTTGCCATGGAGACCAATGCAGGAGAGAGGGAAGTGGGAGGAGCTTAGAGGTGAGAGTTTGAAAAAACGACAGTTAAAAATCAGTTAGGGGTTTAGGTTTAGAGGAGTGAGCAGTCAGGAGTTAGGTTCAGAGGAGTGAGGAGTTAGGAGCTGGGAGAGAAGGAAAGGAAAGGTGGCAGAATCACTTGTGAAGCAAAGCTTTGAGGCTTTGAAAAGCTGGGTTTGGCTATTGGAAGTTTCTCAGGCTAGTGCAGCCGAATGGTGAAACATAGCCGGTATTCTTTTAGTCTAAGGAGAGGCTAAAGAATAGTTTACTTAGTATTTGATCTAGGGAGGATCAAATAAGGGAAACATCCCTGTATTGAAACTTTGTCTGAAACAAGTGCTCTACGTCAGAAAGATACCGTGTTACTTGAAAGAATGAACTGTTAAAGTTACAAGTATTATTCCAAGTGCAACAAGGAAAAGTTACGTCTTGCAACCACACGCTGTGTACTTAATAAAATTGTTAACTTTTATTTGAAGATTGCCTCAGCTCCGTCTATTCTGTGTCCAAAGTGCCATTTCTCATAATATTACAACTTACCTCACGTGGTGGCAGAAACACAGGGAAAAGTAACCAAATAAATCTACATTCTTCTCTCCAGTCACGCTACAGTATATACAGTGTAATTACTACTAAGTTATTACTTTCTTAATAAAGGAGGAGGTGCAATTGAACAGCCTCCCTTCCAACTTGATGGTAAATTTGGTTCTTAATCGGCAACCTCCATTGCAAATTGGCCAGTTCTTTTTAAAATTGGGAACTGGGGTAAAACCTCCTTCCTTTCAAATTGGTGGCAACAATAATTCATCCCTCCGCTCCCTTGCTTCTTTTCAATGGCCATCTGTTAGGGGTGATTTGAATGCAATATTCCTGCTTCTTGGCAGGGGGTTGGACTGGATGGCCCATGCGGTCTCTTCCAACTCTGATTCTATGATTCTATGAAATAGTGGCCATGTCTTGTCTGTGAGACTGAATAACTGCAGGAAGAACCTTGCTAGAATAGGAGAAGGATCCGTTTTGGCTAGTCTCCTCTTTTGCTGTTGGTCATTCAGCAGCTCATTTGACAGTAGTTCAGTGAGATATTTCATTTTGAAGCAGCATAGCCAAATGTCCATTTTATGGTAGGAAAACTCTGTGATAAGTCTGCCTTAAGTCAGAAATGACACGAAGGCACACAACCGTAGTTACATGTGACATACTTATTAGATTTTTATTTTCAGTGTATGTAGAGTTTGTTGGTGAGAGGGTGAGGGGAAACAGTACCTTGGGTTTTTTATTAGATGTTATGGGAAAGATAATGAATAGTGATCTGATTCTCATTTTATGGGAATATCATTTAAATAAAAACAGCTACACAATAGTAACTATTTTATCTGTATTGTGGCCAAACACTACTATTTCCATGTTACTTGTACAATCAGTAAATTAGAAAATTACTTGCTTGACCCATTTTCCTGAAGTCTCTAAATTAGCATTAGAAAAGAGCTGGATGGTTTGAACTAGACAGACAAATAATGCACAAGGGAAAAAAGAATGACTCTTCTGAGTGACTTCTTGAGGTGTGTGTATATGCTTTGAGTAGTATTCAGATTTTGCTTTCTCTGTGTTATTGCCTTTGTTTCTACACAGGTTATTGCCATGAAAGGATTTCAGTTTTTATCTACAGATATTCCTAAAATATCTTAAAGGAAACTCTAGGCACCAAGATCTAAAAATTGTCACTTTTCTGTCAACACAAGTTGGATTTTGAATTTATATTTTTTATGGGCACCACTGAGCCCTGAGTATGAGGGCAGTCACCATTGGTAAATGTGCATTCACTGATGTTTCAGTTTTTGACCTGGTATAGCTTAGCTGTCCTTGAACCATATTCTCCCAGTCTACTTACCAGCAATGCATGATTGCTCGACTTTTGTGCTGATCATTGGACTGTGTGCATTGCCATATATACCTGTTCTTCATCTAGAAAAAATATGTTCTGTCTTAAAAGCATGCATACTTTGATGGTATGAGGTATGTATTAAAGGTTTAATGCTTATATGTTGAAAGTCTTTTGGATAAAAGCCATTCCAGTTACCCCTGCTTTGTTGTTTGAGGCTTTCTCTTCAAGGTTCCATGAAAAACCCATTTAGATTCTGTCATGGTTGAGAAAACAAGGATATAACTAGGAGATCTGCGAGATTTCTACTCCAGAGATGCATAAGCAGAGATTGATGATGACATTTTATTACACTACAAGTCTGGGAAGTATAATCTTTTTTGACTTATGCAACTATTTCAGCTGGTGCTTCAACAGCTAGAGAAGAGGAAAGAGGTCTGCTTGAGACCAGCTGAAATAGCTTTTGTTGAATGTTTTTATGTGCTCTCCTCTATTTTAATGATTTACTTCAGTAATATTCATAAAAGCCACTCAGTGTAATCATTATAGAACATTTATCTCATCTGTGTGTTTTTCTTCTAGAAAAGGGGCTCAATTTAGTTGAAGATTACAATCATTGAAGATGGCTGACCTAGTCTAATGGCATCAATCTAACATGCTTGTGGAGGCACTTTCTTTGTGAAGCCTCTTTATTTTTTTTCTGTAGGGATGCCACAGAATAAGGAAATACTGTAAGAATAACTACTTTCTGTATCATGGCGTAGAATTCACAGTTGTATGTTGAACAGGACATGTGGATTTGGTGGGGTCTGTGGTCTGATAGCCTCACTTTAAAATAATGGCGTTCCCCCTTCAGCCTGTGAGCTGCTGCTGAAAAATACCTGATTTTTCAAAATGACTGAAAATGTTAAGAGGAAGCTAAAGTCAAATGCTGCCAAAATCACTAGCCACTTCTCTACTTCTGTGACTTCAAGGGAAGCAAGTGCTGCTAAACTCCTGTTAAACTCAGTGTGACTTCTTTGTCACAAACATTTCTAGGACTGGCCACAGAATTGTCAAGACTTGGTGAACATAGGGGAAGAGCTGCTTTAGACCCATTTGTACTGCAGGCAATTTTGCCCTGCTAACATAGAGGTATTTTCTGAGAGCCCCACATGCACCCATCTGAATTCCATATATTTACAACAGATTAGTATTTTCAGGAGTCTTCCCATTCATCACACATCAGCTTCCAAAATATTTGGAGCTAATGGGAACTAGGAAGAAAGGGTGCCCAACATTAAAGATGCTGAGTACTTACGGTACTATATACTTAGTACTAATAAGTTAGATTTCTTGTGTTCATGGTATATAGCATATAACTGCCATTGAATCTACACGAGGGCTGTATCCCAGCTCTGTAGAGAATTATGCTTGCTCAGGTTTCATCCCTTTACCTGCCACAAGCACCTATTTTAATCCAAATTGAAATACGTTTGGAAAGCCATACTGGGCCACCATTTTGTGACTACATGATTGCAATGGGGAACATGTATTTACCACATGCATGGATCTGTGTTTGGATATCCATCATCCATATGTATATTTGAATAGTCACAGAATCAAATGATTTTTGTATTCCTATTATTCTGATTGTACTTGACTTTCTGTAAATGAAGCTGGTAGAGAAGGTGAAAGGCAGACCTAAATATGTGTATAATGGTTTATAGACAAAGATTCATGTGCTAACACCAAATTTAAAAGGTAACACCCCCTTTATGGGATGCTGATACAAAGGAAGGGAGTGAACCTCCCATGGCAGGAATAATCAGGTAATCTAGATGATTCACCAACGTGGACACCCTCTTCCCATCCTCACTACTCTCCCATGATAATCCCACTTCAGGGTTCAAACCATATGTTTTTTTAAAGTCAGTACTTTCCCAAATAGTGAAGTAAATCACAGGACTTTAAAAAACTTCCAAAGGCATCAAAAGAGGGGTTTTCATATTGGAATGAGATGAATGTTCCAATAGGACTGTGATTAATGTAAAAATGCAGCCACAACTTAGTCAACAAGAGCACTTTCATTTGGTAAGGTGTGCTGCAGAGAGAGACATTATAAGGAGAGAGAATTATAAGGAAAAAATAAGGTATACATTTAAATGAATATGCAGAATTATAAAAAAAAGGCAGGTACAGAGCTGGAAAAAGTACAAGCAACAGTTTCATAAACATCTTGCTACTAGCTCATGAGTCTCTGAACACTGGAAACAATTTAACTGAAAAGGCCTTTGGAAACTTTGGTGTCTTGAAACTATGTGAATCTCTTTGCATGTTGAAGGTTGTCAGAAAAAAAACACCAGTGATGCATCAGAGAAAGGTCAAACTTGGGATATGGAAGAAAGGTAGCTATAAACCTGCAAGCCTCTAATTTCTCTAGCCTTGGTCTTCCAGTGCCAATTGATGCTTTCATAACCCATTCCCTCTGTTTTTAATGCTCTGACCTCTCTTTCCTTCCCTGTCTAGTCTGTCTAATGGAGATCATAATTCATTTGAATTGGAGCCATGTCATTTCTGTGTGATTCAAGTACTCTGTTGACAGGACATAAAATGCTCTATGTTATTAATTGTAAAGGCAAATTGGAAATGTGATAGGACAGTGTGCTCCTGCCTACTTGGTACCTCCAGGCATTTGACATCTTTAAAGGTTGCTGTGGAGTACTTAGTGATAGGAAATAGATGGCGGAGGCAATAGGAAATGTGAGAATACATACTTTATTTTTACCTTTCAGAAACTGATTTTTGTTATTGGTTGTTGATTTTGATGCCTGTTTTATATTGTTTACAATGTTGTTGTTTTATTTTTTTGTACACTGTTATGTATTTTAATGTGTTATTAACTGACTTTATTGGGCTTGGCTCCATGTAAGCCGCCCCGAGTCCCTTTGGGGAGATGGAGGCGGGATACAAAAATAAAGTTATTATATTTTACCAACACATCTGATGTGCTGGCATTAGAGCCCTGGTAGATGTGTTAATGCATGAGAAACATTTCAAAATAATACAGGGGAATCTATTTTAGCTTTATCTGATGTGAGATGAAGGGAAGTTTCCAGTGCAGAAATTTCAGGACCATCGTAGGAAAAGCATTTGGTATGAGGAGCTAATGAGCGCTGGGAAAATGCAGTGTTCCCTAAACAGATGCTAGAGATGCAGAGGCAAATTCCACCTGCAGAATTTTAACAGGAAGAATGGCAATTTAAGAAACAGAGAAAATACAATCAAATTGATGCGAACTCCAGGGATTAACCTAACAACAACAACAACAACAACAACAACAACAACAACAACAACTTTGTTCTTATATCCCACCTCACTCTCCCCAAAGGGACTCAGGGACTCAGGACAGCTTACATGGGAACCAAGCCCAATATAGAATCATAGAATCATAGAATCATAGAATCAAAGAGTTGGAAGAGACCTCATGGGCCATCCAGTCCAACCCCCTGCCAAGAAGCAGGAATATTGCATTCAAATCACCCCTGACAGATGGCCATCCAGCCTCTGCTTAAAAGCTTTCAAAGAAGGAGCCTCCACCACACTTCGGGGCAGAGAGTTCCACTGCTGAACGGCTCTCACAGTCAGGAAGTTCTTCCTCATGTTCAGATGGAATCTCCTCTCTTGTAGTTTGAAGCCATTGTTCCGCGTCCTAGTCTCCAAGGAAGCAGAAAACAAGCTTGCTCCCTCCTCCCTGTGGCTTCCTCTCACATATTTATACATGGCTATCATATCTCCTCTCAGCCTTCTCTTCTTCAGGCTAAACATGCCCAGTTCCCTAAGCCGCTCCTCATAGGGCTTGTTCTCCAGACCCTTGATCATTTTAGTCGCCCTCCTCTGGACACATTCCAGCTTGTCAATATCTCTCTTGAATTGTGGTGCCCAGAATTGGACACAATATTCCAGATGTGGTCTAACCAAAGCAGAATAGAGGGGTAGCATTACTTCCTTAGATCTAGACACTATGCTCCTATTGATGCAGGCCAAAATCCCATTGGCTTTTTTTGCCGCCACATCACATTGTTGGCTCATGTTTAACTTGTTGTCCACGAGGACTCCAAGATCTTTTTCACACATACTGCTCTCGAGCCAGGCGTCACCCATTCTGTATCTTTGCATTTCATTTTTTCTGCCAAAGTGGAGTATCTTGCATTTGTCACTGTTGAACTTCATTTTGTTAGTTTTGGCCCATCTCTCTAATCTGTCAAGATCGTTTTGAATTCTGCTCCTGTCCTCTGGACTATTGGCTATCCCTCCCAATTTGGTGTCGTCTGCAAACTTGATGATCATGCCTTCTAGCCCTTCATCTAAGTCATTAATAAAGATGTTGAACAGGACCGGGCCCAGGACGGAACCCTGCGGCACTCCACTTGTCACTTCTTTCCAAGATGAAGAGGAAGCATTAGTGAGCACTCTCTGTGTTCGTCCACTTAACCAATTACAGATCCACCTCACCGTAGTTTTGCCTAGCCCACATTGGGGGACCTTGTTGAAGGCCTTACTGAAATCCAGGTACGCTACATCCACGGCATTCCCCGCATCTACACAAGGTTACAAAGTAGCACAATTAAAACATATAACAATCAACAGTATTACAACAATAAAACAAATAAAATCTAAGACATCATAAAACATAATATAAGATTCCTTGCACCCTGAGGGGGAAGGGAGAGGTGATGAAAGACGCCTCTCTGGCAATGGCAGGACGGTTTTGCCGCTGGTGCCTCAGTGTGAAGAAAAAGGCTTCCTTTCACAACACTGCATTTGGATATTATTACATCACCCACTCTCCTGCAGTAGCATTTTGACTTAACGTAATAGGAACTGGTAGGATTCTACAAAGTGTCTGCTTTTACTGACTAGTTTACTTAGAAAAGCTATCACAGAATGACTTTAAGATGACTTTCTTTGGTGTGGCTCTCAGAAGGAGTCACCTATATGTTACTTTAAAGGTCATCAGAGAGAGAGGCTGATTTCTTTGACAGTGACAGGTGATAGTGAGGTTGACCCTTCTGTGGGTTAGGACATAATTCACTATTCTTCATTATCTTCTTCCTTTGGCAAGAAGTTGACCTGAACATCATGAAAGGGCTGACTGGTTTTACTCAGAGTCAAGATGTGTACCATGTAAGGCAGTTTATAGCACTAGGGAGTGCTGTTCCCCATGAATGTGACAACCTTCAAACCCAAGATTTGCTTTTGAATCTTCATGAGGAAGATATCTTTCCTTCCCTTTACTGCAGAAGTTTCCACTAATATTTTCCTGCATTTCAGATCGCCAATACTAGAGTACATATAGTTTTAATGCATGGAGACAAACACACACATATTGAGAATATTCTAAGTATTGCTGGTATACAACACTTAGTTGATTCTAATAATATACATCCTAGTTGGTAAACTAAGATGTAAATAAACATGCAAATAATCACTCTGTATATAACACTTATAAGTCATATATTTACTGTGAACACATTGAAATAAGTTGTTTTGCAAACACATGTTTCCTGGTAAAGAATTTCTCCTCTCCCCCTCTCATGGTTCCATCACTTTTGAGAAATGTGACATCTCACATTAATTGTTCACTTCCCTTATCTAGCTTGAATCTTAGTTCATTAATTTTTATCCAATTTATTGGGCCTTCCAGAAACACACACTTCTTCACCTGATAAGAAAGAAACCATCACAGAATGCAAATAAATACTGAAAACCATTTTGTGCAACACCAACCTATCCATGAAAAATGGTATAGGAAATTACTGAGTGATCCAAGCTAAGCTGTTAATTCACACTTCCACTGATTTTCTTCTTTAACAAAGATAATTCCATAGAGTGGTTAATGGCTCCATTTAGATTGTTGTTTTATTATGTGAATTAAATGTAGAAATCTCCACCATTTACTCACTTTCTTACTTACTGTATTTATACCCCACCCTTCTCACCCTGAAGGGGACTCAGTGCAGCTTACAAGTAGGCAACAGTTCAATGCCACATAGTCCAGGAGCCATTCTAGTCATAATTGCACTTGTTCCATAACAACTTTGATTTAAGGCAACTGTGGGCCTTTCAAGACAGGTGTTATATCCTGGGATCTGATCCCAGGTTTTCTGTTTATCCCCGATTATCTGGCAGTGCAGACTCCTATAATCCAGTTTAAAGCAGAAAACCTGGGATCAGATCCTGGGATATAACACATCTCTGGAAAGGCCCATAGTTGCCTTAAATCAAAGTTGATTTGAGGACAATGAACAACAACAAGTGGGGAAATCTCTGCCTTGATCTGATTCTCTTTTTAAATAAGAAAATGAGATCTCTCCTCCTCCTTCACAGATATCCTTTTTATCATATAAATAAAACATCCTGTTTTAAATGGTTATGAGCCTTCTGTTCTAATAGAACCTGAACAGCAGTTGGCGGAAACATGTAGTAGGGACGGAAGGACCTAATCAAGTGCTTATAAAGTTTTTAAAAATCTTACTAGGAAATATGCCTGTAATATTATTTCTTCCATGGTGAATAATTTTATACTGTTTTTATGGTTTTGTTTTGGAACAATTTATTACTGATGATTAAGAATGAATCTGTTAGTTGGAGTTTAGTAGTTTTGGGCAGAAAAGGCATTATTTGGAATGGGACTGGGAAGTACACCCGGCGTGCTTACATTCATAAAATAGACACCTGGCAACAATAAAGTTAGGGAGAACTCCCATCAACACATATCCATGAAGGCTGTTTGCTAGACTTTTGTTTGTTGTAATAGTAAATATTTATGCAAGCTAATAATATGTGAGAGAAAGTGGTCATGTGCAAATGTCTGTATGGAAAAAAGAAACATAACAGTTCCTATGAATTGTTTATTCCATATGCCACCATAATTGTGACTAATAAATGCGCAGCACACAATATGCCTTGGCTCTCCCCGTAGTTCATCTTTTTGTCTTGTGGCAGTGGAACCTGGAGTAGATGCTGCTAAAAAAATGTTTTCCAGAAGATACTCTTTAAGGTCAATATCCTTATGGTCCTACACATCAGGAATAAATCATATGTGGATTCCTTGGAATACCTGGTAATGCTTCAATATTCGTTACTAGAAGTCAAAAGGACTGCACAGTTGTTGAATAGAACTGAAATATTAGGCCTGTTGTATCCTCCCAGATGATACATGGAGCTAGGAGGTGATCTGAAACTGAACAGGAAGGAAAACAGACAATAATATTGGCCAAAAGATCAACCAAGCCCAATACTGGTTTCAGTCCAACTTACAGCACTTGCAACACAACAACTTCCATATGTCCATTGGGTCCTTGAACTTGTTTTCTCAAAGGAATATTGTATCCCAATATTGTATGGACAAACTAATCATGAAATAAGGAATTTTCAAAAGTATTTTGTGGAAATTTGTGGTGATGGTGAGTCTATCGTTAAAGTAAAAACTTTCTTTGAAGTAACCAATTAGATCTGCCCATTCAGTGGACTCTGCAAATAGCTTTTTAGGTATAGGTTTCCCAAGACATTAAGTCTAGTCATGTCTGATTCTGGGGGTTCATCTCCATTTCTAAGCCGAAGAAGTGGCGTTGTCCGTAGACACCTCTAAGGTCATGTGGCCAGCATGACTGCATGGATCACCGTTACCTTCCCACCAAGGTGGTACCTATTGATCTATTCACACTTGCATGTTTTCGAACTGCTGGGTTGGCAGAAGCTGGGCGTAATAGCGGGAGCTCACTCCGCTCCCCAGATTTGAACAGCCAACCTTTTGGTCAGCAAAGTTCAGCAGCTCAGTGGTTTATTTTAAGTTACCAGTAGCTTAAAGTTGTCATCTGGCCGAACCTACAGCTACAATTCAGAGATGAGTTCTTTGACAATTGAGTGTAAGTGGTTGGCAAATGAGTGTAAGTGCTTGGCAAATGTATTGCCATGTTGTAAGCCACTCTGAGTCCCCATTGGGGTGGGAGAGAGCAGGTTATAAATATAGTAAATATAGTAAATCACTTCTGCTGAAAATGTCCTCCCAAGCTAGTTTTAATTTCTCTCCGTGTAATGCATGCATACGGCAACAGATGGACGTTGTGGATAAGTGGAGGCACAGTGAAGAAAGTTGATAGAATTCAATGTTTGCATTTATTTTAATTGTATTCAAATATATTTCTTTCCTTTTCCAGTTCTGCATAACTACTCATATTATTAGTATCTTTTGCTGCAGTAATAATGCAAACAGCATCTGTTGGTATACACATAGCTGTTTTGGGAGGGCAGGAGGCATTGAAAATGTCACTCTTGAAACAACATAAAACAGTCTTGCTGGGACCATCATGTACCAAATAAGGCATTTGCATCCAGCTGAGGAGATATTTTCTCTTCAAGAACACTATTTGCCAACTATCCACAACTATACACCAATTCCCTACAGTTATTTCTGTCAGCTCTAATTAGACATGTAAGCCAGTTTAGCGTGGGGTAAGCATCCTTTCCCCTTCCTTAATGCCTTTTTAAACCAATGGACACATTCTAATTAAAGGTTCTACGTGGGGAGCATTGTCTGGATGATTCAGAGTTATCACAGTTGGAATAAATGAAATGCCATGTTGGAGGTTGTCTAATATTTCAAATTTCCCAAAGTTTTGTGAACTTATCTCAGTAGGATCAGGATATCTCCCAGTTGATGGGAAGTAACTAGAAATAGATTTGTAGCTCGGATCCCATTTATTTCTGTATTAAAGTGATCCCTGGAAAATTCAAACCTCTGTGTAGGTGACATAAGAGCAGCATTTTGAGTAAAGAGCTAGCACAAGAGTATGGGGCTTTAGGTCTTCAATGGAGCAGCCTCAGTTTCTTGTGCATTTGTGCCTCAAGCCTTCATGCCTCGTTCTCTTGTCCACTTTGAGAAAATTTGGGTTAGTTGATTTTGTGTGTTTTTCTATGCCTGGCATATTTGGCTCCGTGAAGAGAAAGGGAGAGAGAGAGCAAGCGAAAAAAGGAGGCTGGAATGAGTACAGCTTTGTGTTTCCTTGCCACAACTTTGTGCTTCTACCATTTTAATGTTGATCTTTCTTTTTTATTGTTCCACGTGAATGTCCATTTACACATTATTTGTTATTTATGAAGTACATTATCTTATTTAAAAACACATAATAAAACAAATGGGGAGAGGGTGGGTTTGGGGGGCCAGAATGGATCAATAGCATTTCAATGCATTTCAATGGGAAATTTGCTTTGAGATAAGATATGCACCTCCTTTTTAAATGTTATATAAACATGGGAATATATATTGCAAAATATTTTCTGTATTTTAATGAAGATTAAGTGGAAAAATGCAATATTAGCAAGAGAGACAGTGCATAATGGCATTTAATACCATTATTAAATGCCTTAGGATCGACTGCGTTCCCTCATTTCTCTCTGAAAAATCCTATCCCAGTTATATTTTACCTTGTTCACGTTAGCATATTTTCATTTTAATCTATTACACTTGTTGATTCAGTAGATTTATTCTAGATTAGTGGTTCTCAACCTGTGCATCTCCAGATGTTTTGGCCTTCAACTCCCAGAAAACCTAACAGCTGGTAAACTGGCTAGGATTTCTGGGAGTTGTAGCCAAAACACCTGGGAACCCACAGGTTGAGAACCACTGCTCTAGATGAAAGCAATTTAGATTTAGGCTAAAGAAACTAGACATTAGAATTTCATAGGCTACCCACTAATTAAGATATGACTTCTCACAATGGCATGACACTTGGAAAGAAAAGCAACCAGGAAGATGGGTGGATGAAAATGAATGTGCAGTGCCAGTGGATCTTTTCTTTAATAGCTTTGGGTAGGGTTTAGAGATGCGTGTTTTTCTAAGATCAGACACTTCTCTTTCTTGCACTTGCTGAAGGAAGTATAAGAAAAGAGACAGGGGGTAGGGAAAAGGCAGAACTACTTAATGCCTTCTTTGCCTCGGTCTTCTCACAAAAAGAAAGTCATCTTCAACCTCAGCAAGATGGAGTGGATGAGGGATTAGAGAACATCCAACCCCAAACTGGGAAACAAGTCGTCCAGGAATACCTGGCCGCTCTAAATGAGTTCAAGTCCCCAGGGCCAGATCAACTACATCCAAGAGTATTGAAGGAACTAGCGGAAGTCATTTCGGAACCATTGGCAACCATCTTTGAGAGTTCTTGGAGAACGGGAGAAGTTCCAGCAGATTGGAAGAGGGCCAATGTGGTCCCAATCTTCAGGAAGGGAAAAAAGGATGACCCAAACAATTACCGTCCGGTCAGCCTCACGTCGATACCAGGCAAGATTCTGGAAAAGATTGTTAAGGAAAGTGGTCTGCTAACACTTAGAAACAAACGCAGTCATCGCTAATAGTCAACATGGATTTATCAAAAACAAGTCATGACAGACTAATCTGATCTCTTTCTTCGATAGAGTTACAAGCTGGGTAGATGCGGGGAATGCTGTGGATGTAGTGTACATGGATTTCAATAAGGCCTTCGACAAGGTCCCCCATGACCTTCTGGCAAACAAACTAGTCCAATGTGGGCTAGGCAAAACTACGGTGAGGTGGATCTGTAATTGGTTAAGTGGACGAACACAGAGAGTGCTCACTAATGCTTCCTCTTCATCTTGGAAAGAAGTGACAAGTAGAGTGCCGCAGGGTTCCGTCCTGGGCCCGGTCCTGTTCAACATCTTTATTAATGACTTAGATGAAGGGCTAGAAGGCAGGATCATCAAGTTTGCAGACGACACCAAATTGGGAGGGATACCCAATGCTCCAGAGGACAGGACAGGATTCAAAACGATTTTGACAGATTAGAGAGATGGGCCAAAACTAACAAAATGAAGTTCAATGGGGACAAATGCAAGATACTCCACTTAGGCAGAAAAAACGAAATGCAAAGATACAGAATGGGGGACAATGCTTGGCTCGAGAGCAGTACGTGTGAAAAAGATCTTGGAGTCCTTGTGGACAACAAGTTAAACATGAGCCAACAATGTGATGTGGCGGCAAAAAAGGCCAATGGGATTTTGGCCTGCATCAATAGGAGCATAGTGTCTAGATCTAGGGAAGTCATGCTACCCCTCTATTCCACCTTGGTTAGACCACACCTGGAATATTGTGTCCAATTCTGGGCACCCCAATTCAAGAGAAATATTGACACGCTGGAATGTGTCCAGAGGAGGGCGATTAAAATGATCAAGGGTCTGGAGAACAAGCCCTATGAGGAGCGGCTTAAGGAGCTGGGCATGTTTAACCTGAAGAAGAGAAGGCTGAGAGGGGATATGATAGCCATGTATAAATATGTGAGAGGAAGCCACAGGGAGGAGGGAGCAAGCTTGTTTTCTGCTTCCCTGGAGACTAGGACGCGAAACAATGGCTTCAAGCTACAAGAGAGGAGATTCCATCTGAACATGAGGAAGAACTTCCTGACTGTGAGAGCCGTTCAGCAGTGGAACTCTCTGCCCCGGAATGTGGTCGAGGCTCCTTTGGAAGCTTTTAAACAGAGGCTGGATGGCCATCTATCAGGGGTGATTTGAATGCAATATTCCTGCTTCTTGGCAGGGGGTTGGACTGGATGGCCCATGAGGTCTCTTCCAACTCTTTGATTCTATGATTTGTTTTCCATGTTTCCCAATTTCTGGCTTCTACCACCCATTCTATGTCACATACCAATAAAAAAAATGAGTTAGTTTGGACTGGGGGTGTATGCCATAATGACTTATTGCATAGGAGGGAAAGACCTTAGCAGATAGTAGGAAATAGAATAAAGTAGTCCATTCCTTTTCCTATCTTTCCTGCCACTTCTACCTGAGAGATCCAAACTGTGATTGCTGTTTTTCAGTTGCTGGAACTCTGTATTTTTAAGGGGCTGATGATACATTGAAACTTATTTTGCAGCTTGTTCTACAAGACTGGTGTCAGTCTTCCTGTGGCTGTTGCTTCTTTGCAAATTGGAAAATTATCAATGTATTTTTCTATTCTGCCTTGTGGGTTGCAAGACAGAAATTATGCAGATTCAAATGGGAATTTATTCAGGGATTAAATGCAAATATTCTTGGAGAAGCAGGTGAAGAGTGCAAGGGCAAGAAGAAAAATATACTCCACCACCCTGGTACTTATGATTAAAAGTAAAAATAAACCATTCAACAATGAAGAGATCCTCTCTGCAGTGCAATTTTGTAATCGCTGGCTTAACGAAAGTGGAAACATCATCCTGATTAAGCAGTGTTTAAGAAGGGTAGCAAATGTGTGATTAGTATGAATTCCACCAGTCAGAATACATTATGCAAATTAAGGGAATACACTAGTGTTGTTCATTTCTAACCTTTGGGTTTTCTTTTTAATAAAGTGACATTTACTCATCAAGCACCTCCCTACTGTTTCCCACATGACAGTATCTATTTGTATTATTCTTTGCTTTTCATCACAGTGGTTGATCCTAAGCTGATACTGCACTGTGAGTCCGGACTGGATAAAAAAATTAAACCAATGCTTAGATATGGAGATGAGGACCACCACCCAGAGCCAGAGATGAGCACCACCTCTCAAAGCCGGAAAAGGAAGCCTTTATCTTTATCTGTGTTTCGTTGTTTCTAGGCATTTTTTGTTTGTTAGAATCTGCCCTGAGTCCTCTCCGGGAGATAGGGTGGAATACAAATAAAGTATTACTACTACTACTACTACTACTACTACTACTACTGCTAAAATTTAAATATCTATTAAGTTTATAGACCCAAAGGTGATGTTAGTTGGCATTGGGAGATGTTTTCTTCCATTTGCAGATGTAGCAGAGACAGTCTTCACTGTTAGGGTTAGGAGTTGTGTAGCACTTCAGGTATTTCTGAACAGCATTTCTAGCATTTTTCACTATTGGGCTATGTTGATTGAAGTTGCTAGCATTTGGTGGGCTACACTATTCCCACCTCTGAACTGGAAGACTCATCATTGCACATTTCCCACAAGTGCTGTAGTAGTAGGATCCATTGTGTACATATATCATTATGTTTCTTGTTTCCTTTCCTACTATATTCTAAATTTTGTGTCAAATTTTTAGGGCAGTATTTTGCTGCCAGCATAATACACTTTTAGCAGAAATGTAATACTTTATATACTCTGTAAGTTGAGGATAGATTTGGGAGTCAAAACTATTGATTTTGATATGAGACATGGATAACTAATGGGTAAAACCTAGGAACTTGTAACAAAAGATATAAATAAGTCAACTCAAGATTTTTGGGATGTTGTTTTGACTAAAATTGATAGATAGATAGATAGATAGATAGATAGATAGATAGATAGATAGATGATAGATAGATAGAAATGTGTATAACATACTCTCTCTCACACACACATGTATACATCTGGTTGACTCCAGATGACTAATGGGAATGACCTCACTGTCCTTTAAAAGAGTAGTGAGGGAGAAGGGGGATTACCGTGCTCTCAGATGATCACCTTGCAATTTTTTTTTTCGTGTCAGAAGTGACTTGAGAAACAGTAAGTTGCTTCTGGTGTGAGAGAACTGACCATCTACAAGGATGTTTTCCAGGGGACGCCCCATCAACTTGCAATGATATCTATTAACAGTAGTTCCACCGTTTTCTGCTTAGCAAGATAGAAGAAGAAAGACACAGAATTGCATACATTGAAGGCAACAACTTTTGGGCCCCTGTAAAGCACCATGTTTGAGGAATAACAAATCTACACTTAAAACATTTTCTGAATCATTCTTAAATTCTGCATGAGTGCTGGTTCTTTTGTTTCATTGTAGAAACAGTAGAAATTGAGGATAAGCTTGCTGTTGATAATGATCAAAGTTTCCATCAATTAATACAGTGAAGTAACAAAATCTAAATCCAAGAGTTTTTTTGTAATTTGATCATTGGAAAGTGGTACAAAGGGAATGGGAATTGTTTAAAAATGGGATAAATTACAGGCCATATGACAATTACAGTATTATTACATAATGGAACCCTAGAGAATGCCGATGTCTCCAATTATTTGTTTTCTTTCAGTGTTTTTTATTGTTTATGTTGCATATTTAAATTCCTCTTTCTAAACATCTACCAACATAATGGGAATCATTTATTCTTATTATTGTCTATAATGCTGTGGTGATTGTAATCATTTTCTTTAGAAATTGGGCTATTAAGAGGTTGAGCAGAATGCCAGCTAAGAATTGCAGCTGAGCTGACCTTTACTCTTTACTAGTGTGAATGTAGCTTGTATTCAAACCTAGTCTTAGTTTCAACAATCCTGGTTGCTAAATCTGGTAAACAAACCTAATCCGAGAGTTTTTACTTAAAAATATAAGCAGAAATATTTTTCAGTTCCATAGGTTGAACTGAAACTCCTTGGTATCAGGAATTGATAGTTTTAATGACCACACCATTAGGAGTTGCATTATTTAGGAGATACAGATGTGGCTTTGCATCTTCTGTTATTTTAGTACCATCTTCACCAGTATCTTGGAACTGGATGGTTCTGTGATGAGTTGGGAGACCTACACCCCAGAATTCATTCTTTTTTGTAAAATAACCACAGAGCTCTGCAAGTGCAGCATTTTTCTGAATGAAGCAGAGTGTTTGAGGACCAGGACATCTGTAGGGATACCATGGTGCTTGTTTATAAAGCTATTGTCCTCTCTACCCTGCTATATGCCTGCAAAATATGGACTGTCTACAGACGTCACATGCAACTCCTGGAACGATTCCATCAGCGTTGCTTCCAAAAAATCCCGCAAATCTCTTGGGAAGACAGGCGGAGAAATGTCAGTGTGCTGGAAAAAGCAAAGACCACCAGAATTGAAGTGATGCTCCTACGTCACCAACTCCGCTGAACTGACCATGTTGTCAGAATGCCTGGACAGGAATGAGAAACGTAATGTTGGTGGACAGGAAAAGAGAGATGGGCTTAAAGCCATCCTTAAAAACTGTGGTATAGACACCGAGAACTGGGAAGCCCTGGTTCTCAAGTGCTCTAACTGGAGGTCAGCTGTGACTAGCAGTACTGCAGAATTCGAAGAGGCACAAAGAAATGTGCCAAGAAGAAGGCATGTCAAGCCAACCCTGATCGGGACCGCTTTCCACCTGGAAAACGATATCCCAATTGCGGGAGAACATACGGATCAAGAATAGGGCTCCACACAGCCACCTACGGACCCACCACCAAGACACTACACTTGGAGGAAAATCATCCTTGGACTACGATGGATCACCTACGTAAGTAAGCAAGCAAGCAATTTGGATTAAAGGCAGGTTTCAGATCAATTGTAACACATGGATGTGTGGTGAGCATGCTGACTTCTGGGAGTTGATGAAGCTCAAAATAGCTGGAGGACCAAAGTTTGGGAACCACTGCTGTAGAGCATGTTTCAACAGGCAGCAGCACATTTGCAGCCTCTACAAAACCTAAACATTAGTCTGTGTCTACCAAGTCCATCAGCCTCCCGAGTAATACTTTTAAAATCTTGACAACTGAGAAAACAATTGAAACCTATCATTCAGGTAAAGTGATTGAGAAATTGCAGTCAAGTTCATTTAGCTTGAACATAATGAAATAACTTGTGAGTTGGAGTGTTCTTGACCAAATCGGCACAGAATTGAGTCATTCTACATTAAGATGGAGGAGAGGGGGGAAAAGGATATTTATTTGTGGGGATATTTATTTGTGTTTTTTCTGTTCCAGGGTATCAGTGAGCCTCCATACACAGCACTGGCACTGAGCTGTGATTCGAGGGTGGTGAAGGAGAAATACGAGCAGCAGCCTTCCAGTCCTCAGGAGTATGAAAATGAACTGACCATCCGGATAGGTAGAGCTGCACTGCATTCAGGCAAGCATCCTGTCATATACCATCCATAAAGAGGCACAATTTGATATATTTAGCCCATAGAGTATAATGTTTTTTAAAGTGCATACACATATGCATGTGAATGCAGTTTTTCAAAAAAATATTTTTCTTTGTTCTCAGGAAACTTGGCTGAGATCAAGGTTGCTGTTTCTTTCTTGTGTTTTTCTCCAAACTGCTTCCATCAGGTTTAATATTTCCATACCATACGACTATTAATATCACTAATTCGCCTTGAGTTTAAAAGTGACATGCATTTGGTAAGCTCCACCAACCACAATTCCCTTGTCTTCCCAGCATTAAAAGCCTTAACATTAAGTAAGTTGTCCACCCCAAGTTTCGTGAAGATATTTCCAGAACTGGAAAAGTTTTGTTCACTTCCATATGTTCTCCAAAACTTTAGAAACGAGTTATCCTTAAGGGAAAGCACTCTAAATCTGGAGCCTTAGCTGTCAATTCCTTTTGTATTAATATTTCAAATACCAAGTATATCAACAAAGACTTTTCTTTCTACCTGCTGGTAAAAAATAGGTCTTCTTTCCTGCAAAAAAAGCTACCCATCTAAATAGCAGAGAAAGCTCTACATTAGAGAGTGAGGAAGAAGTAGGCAAATATCCCCTTTTTCTGTTTTTAAAGTTCTCCCTTTTTCAGGTGTCCTGGAGATAGCTGGGATATAAAAATACTACAGGGTCTCTATGCACTATTCACAGTAACAAAAATGCTCAAGTGTCATTATATACAATGGTGTAGTAAAATGGCAGCCCTCGTATAAAAGGGTAAATCAAGGTTTGCTTTTTGGATTAATTTTTTTCAAGCTGTGGATGGTTGAATCCATGGATACAGAATCCATGAATATGGCGGCACTGCAATAGGTTTTTTTTCACTTGTGCTGAAAAATCAGAAAACTATATGCGCAATGGTTATTTCATGTTGTTTCTGATTAAATAAGATATATAAGTGACAGTTGTTTGGGAAATGCAATGTACATTTTCTCTTCAATTTCCCACGTGTATGGAAACAAAAATAGCCATTTGGAATATCAATTGAATTTTGATTTGAAAGAAGAAGAAAGGTGGCCTTTGTAAATCCCACAGTTTATTTGTTGCTAAAATAATACTTTTATTTAAAAACCAAGACTTAGGAATTGGTTTGGAGAAAAACAGTTTTTCTATTATAAAAAGCATGCATTTTCTAAAGGGATTTCTCTTTTGCCAGAAGAAATTGTTTCTCTCTTTACTTCTCTCTTACATTTTTTTTAAAAAAACAGCATGCATAAAAATCAATATTGGTGCCTTTTTTAATTCCTCGGTGACTTTTCTGCTCTATGCTTTTTTGTCTGTTGAGGTGAACTGTGTTTCTTTAACTGCCAAAAATGGTAAGGTAAGATTAACAAATATTGATTACTTTGTTCTTCTTCAAAATTTCAAATCTTTCCATCTGTTTTCTTGTGAATATTTAGGTTACACACAATGTATTTTTTTTCTTAATTAAATTGCTATTTCTTAGAAATGTAGGTAGTGCCATGATCATCTGTTGTTAAACTGAATTGTTGAAACAAATGGTAAAGCGGTGTTCTTGAAAGGACTGGCTGTGCAATAGCACTATAAGGCAATGCTTCTTTCTTTCTTTCTTTCTTTCTTTCTTTCTTTCTTTCTTATTCCTCTGAGCTTGGCAATGTATTTCTGAGAAAAAAATGAGTTAGTGGTTGAATAGAGAAGAAAGATTGAGTGCACACGAATCCCATCTATAGCTGAGTAGTTGCAGAATGATGCTTTGGGCACCAGAGCATCTGTCCACCCTTGTTTAGCTATGGATAGCTTCACCTTTACTTCAGATAATGCAGTCATTCACTGCATTCTGATAGCCTTATAATATTGTAGGGTCATTAGTGATACTCCTTGCTGTTCTTATGCACTGTGGAATTATAGCAAAGATAGAACTCATATGTAACTATTCCAATTAAAGGCATATCCCACAGTAATATTAAGAGAGAGAGAGAGAGAGAGGGGGAGGGAGGGAGAACTTAGAATGGGCTGGAGAATTTATGGCCCTCAGAAGATACTGGATTTAATCTCCCATGAATCATTACTGTTGCCTGTGTTCCTTATAAGTTATGGGCGTAGTATATTGCTTTAGATAGCATTTTGTGCTTTATTAGGAGCAAAGTATCTACAGTAGAATTGTGCTGTAGTTCAGTGTTGGGTTTTTGTTTCATTTGGGGAGGAGGTAGTAAGTTTTGTGGCCTAAATCAAGTTACTAGTATCATAAGATAGAACTGAAACATCAACCCTACAGTATCCTCCCAGGCCAGACATGAAGCTGAGATGAGTCCTGAAATTGAGCCGAAAGGCATACAGACAACAAGCAGTAACCTAGGTCAAAGGATTCTTTATTATTTACTGCTGCTTTCATTCTGGCTTACTCACAGCACTGGTGGAGATAGATGAAAAGTTATTCCAAGCCTCAGTATTTTATTGAACTTCAGAGTTATGTGGACAAAGACAAAATGCACATGAGCAACATCTAATGTTTGTGTAGTAATTCTTATCTAAGGTCTATGTGACCAGCACAGGAGAGTGTTTGTTGTTTATGAGGCTGTTCTCAGGATATGGCAAAACATCAGATGGGGTTAATGGGGTTACCTTGGGCACGTTTTATTGCTAATTACTAATCCGTTTTATTGCAGTTACAGCATTTCTAGCATTATATATATGTCAGAGCTCAGAACAACAACAACAACAACAACAACAACAAAAACAACAACAACAATGCAGATTATGGGTGAAATATCATTTATAGAAATATAGAGTTAATCATCCAATTGCAATAGACCAGCTGAATCTCTAATTCTTATTTTAAGGCATATAGAGATTGACACTCTTTTGGTTTTTTGTGGCCTAAAGAGAAGAGTTTCTCACTGAATAAAATACAGTCTCCAAAGGGATCTTGTAGCACCTTAGAAAGTAACTTGGAGAACATAGACTAAAGCCTCTTCCACACAGCTGAATAAAATCACACATTATCTGCTTTGAACTGGGATTTATGGCAGTGTGGACTCGGATAACCCAGTTTAAAGCAGATATTGTGGGTTATTCTGCCTTGATGGATATTCTGGGTTATATGGCTATGTGGAAGGGCCCCAAGTCTCCTTCCTCAGATGCAGGGAGTGAAGTGCCCAGGAGCAGACCTTTATAGCCAGACTGTTTGTGTGTCTAAATAGCCATAGAAATTCAAAAATTGTGGAAATAATAATATTAAGTAGTTGTGGTAGTAGTTATTTGCTACCCAACTCTCCTAACAGCTTGAAGGGGGTGCAGCATAATTAAAATACATTGATAAAGCATAAGACTATTGAAAGACATAGAACACAGATTTAAACACCAGTAAAATGTAAATTTAAACTGGACTGGCTGGACCTGCTGGAAGATATCGGTCTTTAATGCTGTTTTAAATTCTGATTGTGTGATGATAGGTGATAAATTAAGTTTTAATGATGGTCAAAAAAGACACAGCCTAAAGCCAGAATGGTCTTCTCCTTTTTCAGAGTTCACCAACATACTTAAAGAGAGTTATAAGGAGTGAAATAATGCTGACAAAATGCAGAGGGGATATACAAACCTCTAAAGAAAAGCTTTAATAAAAGGACATAGAAGGAAAACCAGAGAGGGAAACACTCAACAACTGTTTTAAAACAGATGGAAAGCATTCTGGTAACATTTTCTATGTCCAGCTTGCTATTTATTGCTTCTGGAGCTTGGAGGACAAATCTTTTCTGTTGTAGGAAGAAATAATCAGGTAAAATGTCAAGGACCAATTTTGATGTCTAGGTCCAGAAGCCATCTGGCTTTGTGTAGCTGCTGTCATGAATAGCTGTGTCCTGTTTGGAAAAGTTATTTTTTTGAGTGACAACACATTGAATCCTTTAATGGCTGAGAGATTTTGAGAAGTGAAATCTAAAAAGCCAAACGAAACCAAACAAAAATCCCCTACATTCCTGAAATGTGTATGCACAACAAACCTTTAGGAAATATCATGAAAAAGAAGAAAGAAAGGGAGGATACATGGTGGTCCTGTTCCATTAACATGAAGAGTCAGCATTTGACAATGTTTCTATGGATCTAAGTCAGAAACAATTTAAAGGTACAGTATACAGAATGGAAGGAAGGAAGGGATGACAAGGTATGATTTTGTGAAATACCGTTATAGTCTGCCTTCCACTCTTGCTGGGGTTAAGGGCACAGGACCCCATCTAAATGAAAATGCACAAATGAAAAATAGCTATTTTTTCTATATGAGAGACCACGTCTAGAGGAATATCTAGGTCTTCCACAATTCTATGGTTAATTTCCATTGTTTGAATGTGTTTTTCAATCTCCCACTATTTTCAGATGCAGAATAATTTGTTCAATTTTAAATTAGATTTCACACACAGTGTAAGGAGACGCTAATACTTCTTGTATTTTTCCACCCTTTTAATTATAATCAGTCTTAAAATGTGTCTTTGACTGTGCCAAGGCACTCCCTCAGAGTCACCTCGGTGTCTGGATTATATTAGCTGTAATAACAGGGAAAGACCGATATAACAAAATATCCCAGATTCCAGCTTTAATTGTCAAATGTTTCAAAATCTGACGTGTATTTCCCAACCACTCAGTTCACTGAATAATGGGGAGTTATGAGGTTGTTTGCTGTATTTTGAGCTTCTTGAAATTAGAAAACCTGGGCAACAAATGTTATTTATAAAGTGATCACCGACTGACAGATGACTTCTAATGCTCTTCTGAATGGAGCAGCAGATCAGTGGAACCCAGATCAGTCCTGTAGGTCAATCCCTCTTATTTGACATGTTGTGCGGGATTGACAGGGCTTTGTTTTTTCCAGTGTGTCAAAGACTGGTGCTACATTTGTGACCATTAGCTAGGTAGCTTTCTCCCTCCTTCCTCCCCTCCCTCTGTCCCTCCCTCCCTCCTTTCTTCTTTCTTTCTTTCTTTCTTTCTTGGAAACCTGCTGCCTTTGGGTAGGACTGCTTCATGCTGAAGAGCTATTGTCATCCCAATCATTTAGTAAAAGTATCTGCCTAAGGCATCGGATTTTAGGTGTCATGAAAAGTGACAAGTTCTTATTTTATTGATTTACTGCCAGGAAGCAGGATAAGGGGCTTGTGGGACTCTTCTTTCTCAGTTGCCTAACCTGGAGTATTCAGCACCTATTACATACGTGGGTTGAATAAAAAGTAATGCCTCCACTTTTGTAACTTCTCAACAGATGGCAGTACTGGTATGTGACAGGTACTGGCTTGTTCAGTAGACTCTCCTCTACAGTTCCATTTTGGCAGGAAGCCTTAGCATTGAATGGTTGTTTTGTTAAAGTGCGAAGTATGGAACCCTGCGCAGATGGTTGGTCAGTGCGACTTAAGCAACATGCAGTCATTGAATTCTTGACAGCAGATGGTGTCACCCCAAAGGAGATTCATCAGAGAATGCAAGCTGTTTATGGTGATTGTGTTGATGTGAGTACTGTGCGTCATTGGGTGAGTAAGTTTAAAGATGTTGAGGTGAGAGCATCTGACTTGCATGACAAACAAAGAGTTGGACGTCCTGTGACAGCAGCCACCGAGTTTCACAAGCAAAATGTTGATAGATTGATTCAGGACTATCGTTGTATCACTCAGAGAGAAATTTCAAGCATAATCGGCATTTCACATGAATGTGTTGGTCACATAATTGCTTTGCTTCGCTATTGGAAGATCTGTGCACAGTGGGTTGAGGAAGCAGAATGTCGACTTCTTCTATGACGGCTTCAGAAAACTTGTTCATCGTTGGCAAAAATGTATCTAATTATCTGGTGATTATGTGGAATAGTGAATAGTGGTAGTTAAAGAGCACATTCTAGAGATTATGTCTTTGTTTGATTTATTAAAATGTTCCCATCCAAACCCAAGTAATGAAGGTGGAGGCATTACTTTTCATTCAACCCTAGTACTTTGGAATCCATGTTGGAAGAAAGGCAAAATACTGGTGTCTGAAGCATACCTATCTGATCCTGTGTGTCAAGAGACTGTCACAATTATTAAATATCAATGCTTTTGTGTGCTTTTTCTGGCAACTTCCAACATTTAGCTATCAAATTATAATAAATGGTATCATATGAATAAGCAAGAACATCGCCTGTATTTGGAGAAGACTCTGGTTTGGAAGTGAGGCTAGTAATGTGCTGAACTGAACTTTCAAGGTGTTTGCAGTCATTCAGTAACAGGCATTCTGAAGATACACCGTCTTTGAGGAGTAAGGATTAGAAGTAAAAGACAACGTTATTTGAATACCTTCCTTTAAAATTTCAGTTGTAGAATGAGACAACAACATAATAAAACTCTTACCTAGAAGTATCTTAATGTTGGAGAAAGATCGTGAAAATATGTAAATCTCTAGATTTCTATACAAAACTGCATTCAGACAGTTGTTTTTTAATTGTAAGTCTTAAAATGTATCCAGTATGTCCACTTGCTTTTTGTATGTATGTAAGCAACTGATGTTGTCATTAAGTGCCTATTTCTACCTAATTAAAAAATATGCAGAGACAGCAGGATTGGTCATACAACAAAACACAACATCTAAAATTTAAAGAGGCAGATTGATTGTATCTATTCAGATACAATTATTTTCTTAGCTATTGAATCTTAAGTGAATGATGTAGAATGTAATTTAGGGTAGAAAACTGGTGGGCTTTAAATTTTAAATACTGCAGTTCATTACTTCTGTGCATGATTTCTCCTAGAAGACATTTTAGGCAAAATGGTTGGTGCATTGAAACAGTAGAAGTACTGGGAATGTCATTCAGCTAGACTCACTATAAACAAAGAATGAATGAGCAAATAGAAGTTATTTTTTAATGAATTAACTTCAGGTCTGTTTCTGTTTCAATATTTTTCCAGTATCTTTTTTTTTTTTTGCCTCTTGCTGTTATAGCCATGGAGACACTGCTGGGATGTATAATTGATCATCCTGCAGATTCATATGAGTGGATCAGTGTGCCTACAGTTTTAAGGCACTGGTGATTAAAATATGGCTGCTATGGGCTGGCAAGCATGGAGGAGGAACGACCAGAGGAAACTCGTGTGCATAAAATATTTTAGAAAAGGGATTTTATTACTAGGGTTATTTAATGCTGTGCAGGGCTCGGAGGCTTCATAATGCCATCTATTGCACATTAAATCTCTGCAATTTAAAAAATGCAAGATGATTAATAAAATAAATGGCAAGCTTAAACCAAAATCTTTCATCCTGCAAGTTGACGGCCTTTGCATGTAGGGGGAAGATAAAGGATTAAATGTGCTCTCTTGGAGTTGCTCAAGCAGCTGGAGATTAGATTTGAGGATTTATACTTGTGCTTGAATTTTCATGGGATGAAGGATGGCCTAGTAGATAAAAAACTGCAGTTGAATTCATTACCACCCCATGATCCCCTCTGTATCTCTCAGAGATACTATGGCTTCTTCTCACCATTCAGAACCATTGTTTGGAATTAGCAAATTTGCTTGGAATTGAATTATTTGTTCAGAAAAACTGGAGCATGTGCCTATGTGTTTGTTTGGTTGTAAGCAAAATAATTTCCTTTCCCCATACAATGGATTCCTACTACCTTTCAGTATTTGTTCCACCAGTTCAGGTTTGGAGACCATTAATTTGAGCTCATGTTTCACATTACTAGGAGATCTCGGCCACAAATTTGCCCTCCATTTGTGCGCGTGTATTCAGGACTGCACTTGGAATAATCACTAACAGTACAGATGAATAACAACAACAACAACAACAACTTTATTTTGTACCCCGTCTCCATCTCCCCAAAGAGAATCAGGGAGGCTTACATGGGGACAAGCCCAAGTTCAACATAGTTAAAATATAACACAACAAAATTCAGAAAAACAATTTCAAGCAGTATAAAAAACAACTACACATAGAACAATGTAAGCAAAAATCTAACAACGGTCAGTGATCTGAGTAGTGTACAGTTCTGAGCTCAGGCAAAAATCTCATTGTAATCCTGATTTATCACTTCCGTTTTTCTATTGCTTGGGTCTTTTAGTTAGGAAAGCTTTTTCTTTTCTTTTCTTTTCTTTTCTTTTGCACACATATATATTGTGTATAAACATCTTTACTGATATGAATAGGTTACAATTATATTGTGATCCATCTGTCTCACTCTCTCCTTTCTCCAGTGTGGGAACCAAGGCGTTCTAAATGGCAGATTAAACAGGACACTGTTACAAGTAATAATAACAGTAAACGTAACCATATCATATTAAAACCAGACTAGATTTAAAGACAAATTGAAAGCATTTTAAATAAAAGAGTTTGAAGGGAAAAGTACAGCACTGCTCTTTTTCAGCAATCAGTTAATGGTGAAAAGTTTGTCGAAACAAAAACATCCTTGTTTGCTAGTGAGAGCAGAGCAGAGAAAGAGCCAGCCTAGTCTCCCCTAGGAAAGAGTTGACAGCCTGGGAGCAATCCCTGAGAAACGCTTTCATGTCTCTTCACCAAACATCCCTGTGGCAGTGATTGGGACCACAACAAAACCTTCCCTTGAGGATCTCAAAACTTTGGCAGGCTCACATGAGAAGATATAGCTTTTCTTAAACTCTGGGCCTGAGCTACAAATGACTTTGTGGGTCCTAACCTGAAATTGCTGTCAGTTTTAATACAACTATGAAGTAAGTGTACATGTTCTCTTCCAAGGTGCTGAAATTTAATACACCATTATCTTGCTACCATCCGTGAAGGTAAAAGGAGTGTGTTTTTATAGCTATTGTGGATGAAATTCTCAGGCAGTAAGGATTGGAGAAGACACGGAATTTTTCAGCAATCAAGTAAACATAACAAAAACAAATGGAAAGTTTAAAAAACTGCATAAAATAAACAATTCAACAAAAGTAATTAGAACCAGTGAGGCTTCAGGGGTTTAGGGAGAAGTCTTTTATTGTTTGTTTGTTTCTGATGAAGTGTAGCCAACATGATGTTTAAGGAAGATAGCTTGGAAACATGTTTGCCACTCTCTGAGCCAGTTCCTTGGACTATAGCCATGCCCAATCCATGTTAACACCTTTAAAATACTAGGTCTTCATTAGGGGACTGGATTAGACCTGACAAACAATGTATGTTTGGATTTAGAAAGGGTGGAAAAGTATGACATATTAGGATAGAACTTTGATATGATTGTTGCTGTTTGAGAGTGGAACAGCTAACTTTGGAAGGTGGTGGACTCTCATTTGTTGAAAGCTTTTTTAAAAAAAGATCATCTAACTTCAGCTACAGATTCCTTTTCTACAGAGGAATTGGACTGTATTAACACTGAGATGCCTTCCAACGCTCATATTGTGTTATACTGTGATCTCCCTCTGGAACTGGCCCTTGAACTTCAAATACTCCTTCCCTGGCTAGAAGAATGGGGTGAAATCAATTGACTAAAGATTACATTTATCTGTCACCTCCTTGCCCTCCAGACTATGTACAATGGATTTATACACATAGAAAACATTTCAAAAACAAGACTAAATATCTTAAAATACCTCAAAACCAGCTGCTAGCTGGAAAGAGGGATGAAGCCAGCCTGACTTCTACAGTCGTAGTGTGAGTGTTGTTCCACAGAAAACTCCATCACATGTGCCCACCAGCCTAACCTTACAGAGAGAGAGAGGCAAGCATTAGGATTTCCACTTAGGATCTCATGTTTTGAGTAAGATCATATATAGAGGAGGCCTATCCCATGCTGCATAGCATTGTTGCTCAAATGTAACACCTTGATGTGACCTTAGAAACAAACTGGACATCAGTAGACATCTTGCAAGACTGATGATGCAGGGTCTCTAGACTTTTTATTGGACAAGGCTACTACAGTGTTCACTAAGAATTATAGCTGTTGTATTATAGTGGTGGGCATCCAGTTAAAGATGTAAATAATTATGAGATGTGCTATTTGTGTCAAGTGATTTTTTGAAACAATGTGTGATTGTTATATCCAGCTGACAGATGTGACTTTATATAGAACAATGTCAACAATGAGCATTACCCATTGATACACATGTGTTATGAAGTGTTTATATTCACTATATAGGTTATGTAATGTAATACTAAACATGGATATTTACTTGACATTGAAGGATGTACAATCTTGGCCTAAATTTCTTTTATATGTGATTGAGTGTATTTGGAAAAGTCTTGAAAGGCTTCTGCTTAGCTTCTTAGAAATCACTGAGTAGCTGGGATGGAAGATTCTATCTTGTGGCTGACACAGGCACAGGTTAAAACTATCCGGGGGGGGGGGGGGTGATTTACAGCTGTATCATGAATACTTGTATTTTTCAGAGGAATATATGCAAATTTTTGCTGTACTCAGTAATGCGTATCTTTCTGTCTTGGCTTTATGTTGGCTCTACATGACAAGACTTGTAAAACTTCTAATAGTTTATGTAAGTGTGTGCACATGTGCATGCATGGATACAAAGGGAATAGGTTAAAGTTGTCAGAAGGGTGTCCGTATCTGCAGCACCCAATGGCAGGAATACACAGGCCGCAGTTGTAATTTTTCCAAGTTCATCTGCTCTGGTCCAGATTTTTGGGTTCATTACTCCTTGTCTATCCATGCTTCATGGGATTCTAGTTCTATGTTATTTTAACTTGATGGTGCCAACTAGCTCACTTCTGTTTAAGCTTGGTGCCAGATCAATTTTGTCCATCCAGTTCTGCTGCTGGCCTCAGGGTAGTTCTAACAATTGGCCACACTTCTCACAGGGCTTCTTGCCAGTAATTCTGTTTGCTTTTAACACAGACATTTTTTTCTCTTCCCATCATCTGACAAATTGGTTTCTCCTTCACCTCCCAGGAAGTACAATTTTGTTTCTCTTAACCAGGCTAATGATGATTTGGAAAGCAAAATGAGCTGTATTTTCCCCTACTTCTGTTTCCATTTAATGAACAAAACATTTTAAGATTCTGTGCAAGATCATTATATTTATGATGCCCTATGCTCATTATTTTTAGTATATCTCCTGAAAATGCATCTTTTTTTCATATATTTTTTATTGCAAATATATGGCGAACGGGGAAGCATATAAGAGTGGACATAGAACAGGGGCATTATAACATCTTATATCTTTGTCTTCTTCCATTGTTCTCCAATACAAAAAAGGTTTTCATGATGTTAAAAGAGAAAAAAATCTCTTTTCTAATCTAAAACAGAAGGATAAAAAAGCAGATATGCAGTATTTTGAAACAAAGGTGATAGAAAAGTTGAGAGATAGGAAACAGAAGGAGAAAATGCTATGAGAACACAGCCATACAGCATGAAGACCATACAACATCCCAGAAAATAGAAAGTTCTAACTAATGCTTCCTACCCTGTCTCTGCTGTCTTCTTCATAATCAAAAGAAGACCTTAGTAACCACCTGATGGAATTATGTTGGTGGAATTTTCACTAGTTGGATTTGCTTTGAAAACTGTCCCTTGCATCCCTCTTTTTCCTGAAGCCTTGCTAGTTAGTAGTATGTATGTGGATAGATTTGGAAAAGTGAATGTAGCACCCTATTAGTACTTAGAGGTCTCATCCCAGGAACCTTGGTTCGCTATTCATCATGCTCACAGATATAAACAATTTGGAGTTAAAGTGTTGTAGATAACTTGATAACCTCAGACTTACTCATTTCTATTAAGATGAAAAATATTAGGAGTCCAGGTTTTGTTAGACATTCAGTAATACATCTGCTACCTGTTCCTTTCTTGGTCTTTTCTGCCCTTAATGTTTGCAAATTTATCTTCTGTGCATGTATGCAAATGTGTCATCCACTTCATTCATTAGACAAGGTGGGTTTTCGTCCTTACAAGTTTGTACCAGATTATGTTTGTTTGTTGTTAAATACATTCTTCTGTTATCTTTTTTTCCTTTGCTTTGCTTCATGTTACTAGCCTAGCTATCATTTGAGTATTCACCAAACATTCAGTAGTTCATGTTTCCAGTATGCCATTCCCAAAATGCACAGAAGAAGACAAAACAGAGATGGGAATTGAGTGTCCTTTGAACCTTTAGTTTTCTTCTGCATTTCACTGAAAGCCATGTCAGTTGTTTATTCAAATTGTCTTTAAGGTTAATTTATTCAATCAGATTTATTACCCGCAAGCCACATACATGCACTGCCCCAATACACAAAATGAAGACCTCTCAGATTTGTAGGTATGTTCTTTATGCTCCCAAATTCCTAGCATTGCAATCATTTCACTTGCACATTTAAAAAGAGCAGATTGCACATTCACAGAAAAGAGACATTGGGAAATGTGAACACAGCAAGTAGAAGAGGTGTACATGATTTTCAGTGGATCACTCTCTGTGATACCAGAAATTTTGGGACTGGAGGAAGATTTGATTGTGTAGGAGTAGAATTCTTATGCGGAGGAGCAAACCCCTCATAGCCACAGCCCTGTATCCTCTTTTTTCACAGATGTTACAATGACATTCTTGAGTCAACCATCACAGAATCACCACCACATCTGAATCTTCTTCTTGTCCTCACACCTCACCCCTTCTGCCACTCTCTCCAGATCATTCTGCATTCTTCTCTGCTGCCACTTGATAGACGATATCCTTTTCCCTGTATTCTTCCCCCTTTTTCTGGTATCTTTGAACACTTTCATCAGGAGGCCTGTTCTAGGATGGTACTGAACAAGAGAAAGAATTGTGTCGCCCTGCAGATCTTGGTGAACAGCAACTCCTGGCAGTCTTAGTCCACAAAGCCAATAATGAGCCCCCCATAGCCAGTAATAATGTCAGTAGTTGTGCTATATCAAAATTAGGGGAACCATATGATTCCCCTCCCACATGCTAAAGGAAGCCTCTGGCTTGCAACTGCACACCACCATCACTTATAAATGTCTCACTAGGGTTACTGGCCTTCTGTGAAAAGGAATTTTGATGGTGGTTGGCTATAAGCCAGAAGCTTCACTTTACACCTGCCAAAGTGTGTTAGAAATAGACATACAGGAAAGAAAGGGTGTTTGATGGTTGCCAAGGGGAATGTCATGAGGTACATGTTTAGACCCACAGTAAGAGCTGCAACAAAACTCTTATCCCTGCTATCACTATGTTCCTCACATTTCTCAGGGAGGTTAGGAACTCCTTTTTGCACATTTAGCTTCTATGCATACATGAATTTGTGTCAACACGAGCCAATCTATCACTATGTACCTCACACATTTTTAGGGAGGTGAGAAACTCCTGATGGTTCCCCACTAAATGTAGAAAACAACAGAAAAAGATCTCCAAAGCATATGAAGTATCCTTTGAGAATAGATTGGAGATAAAAGTGGAGAAGCACCAGTGCTTTGGGATTTCCTCAGCTCTCTTTACTGCAAGTATCCTGATTGCATTGGTAATGCAATAATAACTTCAATATTTCCTCTCTTTCTAATAACCAAATTAAAAAAGTGTGTCCATTCCTTTCATTTATTTAATATTCTGTTCGCATTTCTCCGTCTCCTAGTTTAGAGAGCATTGGTTTTATTTAGCTCACGATTAGTCAGCATTCAGAACCAGGCTCTCTCTGATAAAGTGTATAAAACAAAAGTGATCAATCAAGTGGTGAGATTTGCAGAAATAACAACAGTTGAAAAAGTTGTTCAAGTTCTAACAATGCTATAAACCCATTACAACAAAAAAAATTAAATTGAACAATTCTACATAAATCTATACAAAAATAAAACAACTGATGAGGAAGAAATCAAAAATTATCTAGATGAATTAAAGATAAACAGATTCACAGAAGAAGATAGAAGTCCAAATCAAACAATCAGCACAGAGGAAATAGAAGAGGAAATTTGATCTGTCAAAAGCAACAAAGCTCTGGGACCCAATTGCCTCACAGAAAAATATTACAAGGTATTTCAAGAGAATTTAACTAAACCTCTACAAGCTATTATGAACTTGCTAAAAGAAGTTAATACCTGAAATATGGAAAGATAAATATATAACACTAACACCGAAGGAAGATAGAAACCCTCTACAACAAAAGAGCTACAGACCTATATCACTTTTGAATGTAGACTACAAACCTTTCATGTCCTAGAGAGAATAATCTCAAAAGACCAAGCCGGCTATATACCGAATAGACAAATTAAATTTTATTATTTATTTATTTCGGGTACTTTTACCCCGCCCTTCTCAACCCCCGAGGTGGGACTCAGGGCGGCTTACAAAAAAGGCACAATTTGATGCCTATACAAATTACACATAATGTACAAAACCATAGTTAAAACAATTATAACAGTTAAAACAATCAAAACAATCAATATACAACACATCATATAAAACTATTCACATGCTCAGCGTTCATCTTTCAGATTTCCAAATTCCATTCCATTAGTCATTTCCTGGCCATTGTCAAAGTCCTTTCTTTATCTGCCCGATTGTCCGAATGCCTGGTCCAGAATCCATGTTTTCAGTTTTTTCCTGAAGGAAAGGAGTGAGGTCGCAGATCTAATTTCCCCGGGGAGTGAATTCCACAGGTGGGGGGCCACCACCGAGAAGGCCCTGCTCCTCGTCCCCGCCAACCTCACTTGTGATAGAGGCGGGGTCGAGAGCAGGGCCTCCCCAGAAGATCAGAACACAAGATAGATCCCTTATCGATATAATTGAACAATTTGATAAATATCCCAACAGGAAATTAGCAATACTCTTTCTACACATAGAAAAGTGTTTGACAGTTTAAACTGGGACTTTATGATGGAAGTCCTGCAAGCACATGATATGGGAGACCATTATATAAAAACAATAAGAACCATATACAAAGACCAACATAGTTGGTAATCAATGGGGAGAAAACACAAAAAAATCTAAATAAGGCATCGTACCAGGCAAGGCTGTCCACTATCGCCATTCCTGTTTATTATGTGACTAGATATGCTTATAAAACAAGGAGATAAAGCATGTATGGGAAGCAGGAAAAGACTATAAGATTTGAGTCTTTGCCGATGATATTGTCCTGACTTTAGAAAACCCCAATGACTCAATGACAGCTTAAAGCCTGTTTTGTTCAAGTTCTCTCAAATAAACAACATTGTTATTTGTTCACAACAACTGCCTCACGTGTGCCTCTGTGTGAGAAGTTTTAAAGCAATTTACAGAAATCAAAGTTTGAATGGTGGCAGCGTGTATTTTGTGTATGTTGTTCTTCCTATGTTGTACACGCTGTGAGTCGCCCCTGGGCTGAGAACAGTGGTATATAAGCAAAGTAAATAAATAAATAAATAAATAAATAAATTTTAAAAGGAATCTCTTAAGTTTTACCTCAGAGTTCAAAGCCTGAGTGCGAATCCAGCATATTCTAGCCTAAAGATACCTCAAGACAAGCCAAGGGCTTAACATTTCTTTTAAGTGTAGTAGTAGCCAGTGTTATTTTAAAAGGTTTTTCGGCTAGAAGATCGTTCCAGCTTCTTCAGCTTTTGATTTTTAATTAAAGAAGCCACATTTCATTACAGGTGGTGGTGCAGCTATTGGGATTTATACTTAAATCATCCATATAACATGCAATAAAGTAAACCACTACTGGAAACAGATTCATGTATATCTCAAAAAGAGGTTAAATCAAATTTCAAAGTGACACCACAAATACGCCTTTTGAACATGCTTGATGAAGTACTAGAAAGGAAATTTGAAAAAAATGTTTTACAGTGGTAACTTGAATAGTATATGCTAAATATTGGAAAACCTCAGAGATACCTCCCTTAGAAGAATGGGAAAAATACATTATGAATTTGCTGATAATGGATAAAATAACTGTAGTCTTAAGAGGAGAACTGTTAGAGAACTTTTTTAATGAATAACAACCAATGATTCAACATCTCAATGTAAAATTAAACTAAAAATGTACATTGGGAATCCTATAAGACTGTAGACAAGGAGGAAGTGGATATTAATTTAGAGCCTGTGATACCTTTATATGTATAATTTAAATAGAACACTGTGACCCCTTAAATAAAATATATTATCTGAGAAATTATTATGGAACTCTAATAGCTGGAAAGTATTGCACTGTACGCAACAAACACTTTCAAATGTATGTCTATTCGAATAAATGAAAAAATCTAAAAAAAGAAAAAGTGGTTCAAGTTCTAATTCATAGATCTGAATTCTTATATCTCATGTTCTGGAAATATAGGACTTGATGCAAGAACATTTTAGTACTTGTCATTGGAAGTGTTTTTTTTTTTTTTAAATGGGGGAGATCACTGTTCTTTATATAATTTCCCATTTAACTTTGATTATGCTTTTGTCTCTGGAAGAAGAAAGATCAAATGCCAAATCAATTTGAAAATTGACTTAAGGCATTTCTGTTCCCATAGATTAGCTCCCAAGAATCGAGTGGAATGGAGTGTGATTGGGCGGCAATTCACTGCTGTAAAAGTATTCTTGATTCATTGTAATCGTTTTCAAGAACCTAGCATGCACATTTGAAATATCCATTACTCCTGGGTGGTACCCGTTTCTTTATGCAGAATGCAACATTTGCTTTGTCCTTAGCGTTTCATTCTTGTGATAATGAAGTTAGCAAGATCATTTCAGATTCTACAGTCTTAGCTGCTTGGAACTCAGCCAGGCAATTATGCATAGCACTGAACAATTCATCTTCCGTTTTTTTTTCAGTGCCATCTATCAAAATCACTGTTGCTGCTTCCTTCAAAAATGGATTAAGAAAAGTTCCTGTTATTCACTAAGCATGTGGGCATGCCATTAATGTGTTGACATAGAAAAATAGTTTAATTCTGCCTATGTGTCTAGTTTGTTATTGGCTTTCCTTTGATGCTCCAGTAAACCTGGAAGGAAAAAGACACACAGAATATCTATAACTGTAGTCTGTTGAAAATTCATATACACTTGTGTTTTTCTAATATTTTAATTGCTTTTCTACTTCTCAGTGCTAAAAGCAATTTGCAGTTGAATGTAACAAACAAATTAGGTTAAAAATGAAATGTTAAAAATGCAGTAATGAAGTAAACACATGGTGATTTTCAAAGCAAGAATTGACGTAGTAACAGGAAAAAGGGGCAAGCACAAATTCATCAGCAATGGGGAAAACCTCATGAAAACAGGAATTTATCTTCTATAAGCTAAAGCAGCTTAAGTAGGTAATCTTGTGTATCTTCCAGGGTAAATGATTAATTAACTTGGTTCTGAAGTAATAGGGCAAAACCATTTACATTTCTCATGAACATGTCATTTTGATGTTATGATCTTCAAAGATAACTATTCTTCAAGGCAGAATGGGAACCTATAGGCAGCTGTTTTGCAAACCCTTGTTCCGAATAAGAAGTGGATGAATCAGAAGTGAGATAAAGTTGCCAAAAAAGTGAATTATATTGTGGCCATGTGAAAAAAAATAACACCAGCATATTTATTATGCTGTTAGAAGGTGTGAGCTCATGTATTTGTTTGTTTAATTTATATTCCACATTTATTTAAGCATGGAATCTAAGGTGATGTTCCACATAGATTAAAAGAGAGTACAGGCAGTCTCTGAGTTACAAGCATCTGACTTACGTATAGTTAAGAACAGGGATGGGACAACAAGAAGTGAAAGAAATCTGTCCCACGGAAGGGAAATTCACTTCTGAAAGTTTTTATCATGGGGAAAAGATGTCTCCATTGGAACTTTCTCACTAATCCTTGTTTCCACAAGATACATTTCTCAAAATACAAATATTGTAGGGAACGAAAGTGAGGTGACATCTTCTGAACAGGGGCACAGGCAGCAAAACAAACACCACAGAGAAGTTAATGCTCCCCTTTGCTATCCAACACACACACACACACACACACGACGGGAGTTACACGAAAAAAATGTACCTGTTCTGAAACAAAGTCAACTTAAGAACAAACTTGTAGAACCTATCTTATTTGTAACTTGGGAACTGCCTGTCCAAGAAATGATACCTAAGAATTCTAAAGTCAACAGTTTGAAATGTCTTTGTGTCATGGATATTCTAGGAAGTCGAAGAAGTTGTGGTTTTAGTTTTGTTGCTATTTTGTAGGAGTGTCAGACTCCCAATATGTTCTGAAATGATTTCAAACATGAATAACACTTTCCAATTTGTACGGTTCCGATGCCTATCGTTGTGCGTGTGCTATTTGTTTACTGTAGTGCATATGAGCAGAATTTTTCAATCAGGTGGAGCTTTCTGTATAGAGTTGATACCTGAATTATAAGAGAAGGATTTGGAAAAGAGTGGGTTCCGTGTGTACCTGATGCAAGTCCATGCTGTTTATCAGAATCTAGGATGATAAAATTTTGTTCATTTCTATTGCCATTCATTTCTAACGTTTGTTTAAGAATGGAGAAAGATTGCAAATTCACTTTCAAAGCATTAATGGGAGATAACCTAGGTACTTTTCTCTCAGCAATGTTTCTGGAAAGGAAGTATCATAGAACTGAAGTTTTCTGATGCTTAGGCAGCTGTACATTAGGGGAAAAAATTCTTTTCACTTACAAGTGCTGCATGCTGGGGTATTTGCAAGCAATGATTTCCTAACAGTGGTGAATTGGATCACTCAGCTTCTTGCCTATTCCTCTGCTTCCCTTTTTTCATGAGATTACTGGTATTTCCCTCTCTTATCTCCTTGGCCTCTTTCCCCTTTGTGGTACTACTGCTGCCATTTCAGAGCCTCCTTGCTTTTGTTGATTTTTTGCTTCAACACATTTTGAATTTGGCTCCTTCTGAATTAAAACGGGGACAATGTTGTTAGACCTGGGTGGATTTTTCCCCCTCACATGGTATATGGCACAGGATGATGACCTTTTGACTAAAATCAATGTTTTATTGTTCCCCCTTCCCCTTTTTGAAGGAAGCATTAACAAATACAGGTATCGACCATGCTGACTAAAAGCCCTGTTGGCGGCATAATTGCTCTTTGAATCATTGGAACTGGTCGTCACCTATGGCATTCATCTCATAAAAGCCCAAGAAAGCTGATGGCAAGAGTTCTGCTGGAAAGTAAATCTTTGAACAATTTAGTGTTGTAGAATGATAGCTTCCTCTCCTGCCAAACTTTATAAAAGAGTTAATCTCACAGACTCAGCAATTCGTTTAAGTACACGCTTGTTATATGCTTTCTGAGCCTATATGCTGTTCACGGATCTCTTCCTAGAGGTTTTATGATGAGCAATGTCCTGCCTGATGTGTAATCTGAGCACGTTTATTTTTATGATTCCATTTATTTGAATAACTCATTCCCCATAGTTATAGTAATTAGGAGGTCTTGTCCTCAACTTTTAACAAAATGACTTCTGGACTTCTTCTTTCGATTAAAGGTAAGTATTGACAAGTTAGTATAGAAACATTTTGTTATTTGCACAGGCAGTCCCCAAGTTTCAAACAAGATTTCCGTAAAGACCTAAAGCATGGTTGTTCCAATGTGCCTTTAATTAATCGGTTCACTAGATGAATTGGGCCTTCTAGCCATAACTTAATTTTTGACTCTTGCACTTTACTACTCTCCCTGTACCTGTAGTTGTACTGCATTAATCTGACTTGGCCCTTCCAGCCTTAATTTATCACCTGCCTCTTGCACTTTGCTATCAGCCCTGTCCTTGCAGTAATAATAATAATAATAATAATAATAATAATAATAATAATAATAATAATAAAGCTTTATTTATACCCCACTACCATCTCCCGAAGGACTCGGTGCGGCTTACAGGAGGCCGAGCCCAAATACGTCAGTAAAACACAACAACAACAATACAATAATAAAAAACTCATAAAGAAAGCAAAAAACATTAACAATAACACTGCGGCGCATTAAAACCAGTGGCAGGGCCAAATGTAATACTTAAAATCTTTAAAAGTGCTGGGCATAATCAGGTGAAATAGGATAGATATTTTAGGGATAGGTGGGGCGTGCAGGCAATTCTAGATCTCTAGTAAAGTGCATTTGGGACATTTTGCTTGGAGTTTCCTTATTGTATTGCACAAGCCTCTTTCCTGGCCCTTAGTTCGGAAATGTCCACTATGCTCAGTGACTGGTTGTTGTATGATGAATTATGTTTTGAATTATGTTTTATGATGTTCGTATATGTAGTTTTATTGTGTTATTTTTAAATTATCAATTGGGCTTGGTCCCCATGTAAGCTGCCCCAAGTCCTTTTGGGGAGATGGTGGTGGGATACAATAATAATAATAATAATAATAATAATAATAATAATAATAATAATAATAAAGATAGGTTCCAAGGAATAGATTTCTCTCACTTCCTATTGTTTCAGCCACATTCTTAACTGATTTGTTTGTAAGTCAGATGTTTGTAACTCGGGGACAGCCTGTATTCATAAAATGTGAGCAAATTCTGACTTTTATTTTCAAACATTTTTGTTTTCTGAAATGCTCTCAGTCTGAGTCACAGAATGGCTGGATTCTTGTCCAATTCTTCTTCTTGCCTAGCTTTGGTGTTTTTCCCAATTTGTTGCTCAGCCTACAGCAGTTTTCCCATGGCTTGCAAAATTGCCACCATTGCATAGCTCAAAGTATGCTGAGCATCAGCAGAAGCAAATGATGTGCAAAAAGCAAAATTGCATCTTGACCTCCACACAAAGCTGCTGGATAACATCTGGGCTATTTCTGTCCACTGACACTTACAGATAAAGCCCTTTCTGCTCATGCACAGTACACCAGGTGTATGTCCTCCCTTGAAGAGGATTGGAGAATAATTGGATTTTTCACTTGTAGGACTATTTGGTTGCACAGGCTAAGTATCCCTTATCTGAAATGCCTTGGACCACAAATGTTTTGGATCTTGGATTTTTTTTAAAAAATGGATATAGGTACATCATGACATCTCCTGGAGTTGGGACTGAATTTAAATGTGAAATTAAATTATGTTCCATATATATCTTATACAGATAGTCTGAAGGTAGTTTTATACATAATGTATTGCATGAAACAAGGTTTGTATACATTCAACTGCCAGAATGCAATATGCCACTCAATATCTTAGGCACATATGTGGACATTTTTAGAATTCTGGATAAGAGATGTTCGGCCTGTATTTTAATCCAGAACTTTTGCCAGCACCCTCACAGTCTAATAGTGTGTCAGATAGCTCCATTTTGAACAGCAGGGAAGAGCTGAATCTGAAATGCATCAATTTAAAGTATAGAGCAGTTACAGAAGGGACGTTTTACCAAGATCAATAGTGTGTCATCTTCACAACTCTTCCTTTAGATACAGGGAACCTTCCAATTTTCATATTGATTCCTTTTAAGAAAATAAATGGCTACTTATCACTTTTTGAATAAATGACCAGCTTTTGAACGAGGTGTAAACATAATAGGAAAGGGGTTTTTGAGATCTATTTACGAGGGTAGTTGTTGAATCTACATTAGTAAACTTACCTGTTTTCAGGACAATCCATTTTTAAGCTTGTTCATGCTTTTAAATAATGGAGCTCTTGCAAAAAGTGATTAATCTTTTTCTCATAGTGATGACTAGTGAAGATTAATCATTGTTTCCTATCTTTTTGCTTCTTTGGCCTTGAACCAAGACTAGGCATATTCTCATCCCCCCCCCCCCCCCCATTTGTCCTTTTTTTTTTCCTCCTCCTCTTCCTCCTCATTTTAAGAGATAATACTTCTCAGTAGAAAAAGGGGGGGGGGGACAAAACAAAAAGGAGTGGGTGGGTAGGGAGCAAAGGAATCTAGCAGTACCTTTGAGCTTAATTAAATTATTTTGTCTCTTCACAACCACTGATGGAGTGATATTGAAGCCATAGGCATTTAAGAATCGTTTCTGCCTTTATACATTGCTCAGGAGCTGGTTTTACTAGAAAGCTATTTTGGAAGAGAGGGAGATTGGACTTAGCTCTTATTGGCTTTCCACAGTCCTTTAAATATACCTGAAGAGGAGAATCTCTGTTGGTACTTACTGTTATTATACTCACTTTTCCCCAAAACTAGGTGTGATGGCACACCGGGGTAAAAGGAAAACTATATGTCTGGCTCTTCCCGGTGGCTATTGGTATACCCTCTGATGTACTTCAGTTCTTTAAAATAAAGACTCTTGAGACAGGATTAAAGTTAACCAAATAAGTTTACTGGAAACAAAAGGCAAAGTTAACTTCAGTCAGGGTTCTTGAAAGGCGAATCAAAATAAAATATTACAAAGACGAAGTTTGTTGATTGAGCATAGTTACACTAGTAATAAACACTTGACTATATTCGTAAAATATGGGATAAAATACTTGACTATAATTATAGTAAGTCACTTGGAAAAATACTTGGCTGTTGAAAGTAATATACTGGACTTTATTATCAGTAAATACTTGGCTGTGTTGGCAACAGTAAGATACTTGGCTATTGATATAATACAGAACTAAAATGGTAAAGTACAGATCTATAGTAACTATATGGTAAAGGTACAAGTTATATTGATAAGTACTCTGGGCTATAGTGTAAAGTACTAAGCTATGATGGTCAGTGCAAGCTATGATACTGGTATGTACAAGCTATAGAGACTATGTGGTATATACTTGGTATATACGTGCTATAGAATGCCTGTTTGGATTGCCAGGCCAAGGAACCCAGACAATTTCTGGCCTTCTCCTCTAAAACTCTGACACAGAAGAATAAGGAGGGAAAAGGGACAAAGCATAATCCCGAGTAACCCTGTAGGCCAGTGACCTGACAGCTGAACAGAAATTCCCAGCAGCACCTTCTGAATTTGCACCTTTCTCCCCGTTAAACAGTGTCCCCAGTAGGGTGCTAAATGTAGCCTCCTAGCCATCCACAGTTTGCCATCCCTCACATAGGATTATGCATTCTGGCACGCATGAGTCCAACTTCATGGTAATCTACCATTTTAATGCTGGATTTAGTACATTTCAAAGCCTAAATATTTTGAACTCTTTCTCTCAGTTGGACCTAGGGTAGGAAATAAAAAGGAATCTATAAACAGCAGTACATTTGTAACCTAGAGCTATAACTTGGAAGAACATCTCATTTTTGGCCCTTCAGTTGCCATTGTTCTTTTCTTTTTAAACTACAAGTCTAAAGTAATTAAATGAGGTGTGTTATCTTGTTTTGAAATGTTTTAAATATTGACACCAAAGACAGTCCTATTTCAAATGTGTTTGGAAGCCCCAGTGCTCCAACAAATAACAGAAAGGCCTTATAGCAGGTGTAATTTGATGATAAGGGCAATATCCATCAGTCTACCTCTGCCTTGTCGTCCTCTCCATTTTCATGAAGGACACATTTGATTTAACTTAATGTTTGTTTCTACTTGTGACCAGAAGATCTCTGGTGAGAAGATGAAGTCTTTGCTCTAAGTTGCCCATTTCAGATATGATAGCATGCAGTGTAATTTTCAGATGTTATCTCCCCATTGTTATCTTCTTTATTATGTGCTTTATGTGCTTGTCCATCTGAACTGGTACTGTGAATATTGCCATTTCACAGCCTGTGATGTTTGTTTGTGATAAAATCTTTCACTTAGTGTTCATAGCTATTGTTTTTTCAGTTGTGTTTCTGCTGGGAGATGGGGAGGAGTACTATCTTTTTAAAAAAAACAACGACAACCTTTTTGTAGAGTTTCATAGGAATGGCAAGAAAGGACAGACAAAATTCTGATCACTGGTTTTAGGTGGCAACATGACCACCTACAGCCATCTTGTCTTCCAGGAAGGTCTGGGATGTTTTACTTGATAAATTCCAACAGGTCTCTAAGGCAGCCATCTCAGAAACCCAAATTTAGATTACCCAAGTGGAAGCCCAGAACTGCAGAAATAGGCTGATCAAGGGTGACAGTTTTCCACCCTGACACATGTAATAATTTTTTTTTTGCCTTTCGTCATAGCAGCTATGCCCGTAGGTATTTTTCTCCTATGTGTATGCCAGCATCACATGGTTGTGTCAGTGTAGGGCATCAACAAGATCTTGGTCAATGTGCTGTTTTCATATTACCTATGACCCCTGAGTTCCATTGTGTCCTAACTACAGTAAGACTGCATATTATATGGGCTTGTTCAACACAGATTCCTGTTTACACAAAGGGTTTTGAATACCAAAGAATTGTTTTCTCAAACTATGCTCCTCCAGGTGTTTTGGACTTCAGCTCCTAGAAATCTCAGCTATTTTACCAGTTGTTAAGAATTGTGGGAGCTGAAGTCCAAAACATCTGGAAGAGCACTGTTTAAGAAACCCTGCTCTACAAGAGGGTAGTTTTTTTTCCATATGTGGTGGACTTGCATAGAATCCCAAAAATATTGGAAACTAATACATGAAGAATGTCAATAGATCCTCAAGAAAAAAATTCCAAAAAATCCAGAATACTATTTACTAGACTTAAGATTAGATTAAAATGAAGACATTCTATTTGTGAATATGACGACAGCTGCTAGGATTACCTATGCGAAACTTTGGAAACAGAGGGAAATACCGGACTTAGATCCGTGGATAACTAAAATAAGGGAGATAAAAGACATGAACAAATTAATCTTTTTACTAAAGAAAAACTCGGGAAACCTGAGTAAACAAACAAACTGGTCACAGATGGAGGAGTATAAAAATGAGAAAACAAAAGAACAATTAAAAGAAACTTTATTAAATGGAGCACCAGAAGAATGGACTTAATTTATTTTAAAGCCAAAACTTTCTTTTTTTAAAACTTTCAGTTTTGAACAAGCTCAAAACTGCAAAGGATTAGATGGAAGTCACTATGTGTGTGTGTGTGTGTGTTCTCTTTTCAAATCTATTCTTTTTTCTTACTTTCTCTCTATCTTATTGTTCTCCCACTTTACATGTAAAAATAAAATGCCCCCTTTCTTCCCCTTTCCCTTACTATTTCAAATAAAAATATAAGTTAAAAAAAGAAACTCTGCTTTAGAGCAAAGCTTCTTAAAGTGAGTGGCTCACCAACCCCCCCCCCCAAAAAAACCCAAACAAAACAAAAACAAAACCTTGCCAAAAAAGTATATGGATAAAGAGAAGGATTGAGCTTGTCGTTGAGAAAGCGAAAAAGTGGTACATTTGAATTTAGGGAGAGAAGGAATTGGGCTGTTGCTTAAGAAGGGGAAGAAGTGGTGTGTTTGTATACCTATTTTATACACTTGAGATCACATAAAATTTCTCAGGTGGAAAGGAGCCATGAATGGAAGACATTTAAGAAGCCCTGATTTAGAGGAAATTAAAAATGTTTGTGGAAATGTTATCTCTGGGTATTCTCAGTGATTTTGTGGTCAACTTCCAGAGTAGTGTCCAACTGGATGCTAAGAGTAAACCCTTCTCTTGGCATTTTCCAGGTCCTCCATGCTTAAGTACTAAGTCTTATTGTAGGGTAGATTGAAATATCAGATCTACCATATCCTGAAGGTAGAATGAGCCCTGAAACTGAGCAGGAAGGCAAACACATAACAAACAATAAAGTTGGCCAGAAGCCTCCCAGACGCTGCTTCACACATCACCTCTGTGCCATCAACATGGGTTAACCTCTGCATTGGTTTTAGCTGTTCTTGAGAACCCCATGCTCAGGTGCTTAGAACCTTCTGCAGATGAATGAAGATGTGAACTACCGGTATATGGAAAATTGGGAAGAGGACTCTTATAGATGAGAAACACATTTACAGTAACTGCATACATGACTTTATATCTCCACTTCCAATTTAAAGTTATACATCTTCTGAAAGGTTCTTTTCTTTTTTGGTCTTATTGTTCCATTCCAATGCCTTAGTCCTTCTGTCTTTGATTTCTACTTGTTCTTTTAAAAAGCTCACTGTTCCTTCAGAAAAAAAGTCTTGTTTCATGCTTTGAGAACCATGGCACTGATGACCCCTTTCTTACATTTTGATTGAGGAATATCACGAGTATTGTCTATACAAAATCCTGTTTGCTTTGGTTGAATGCTTGTTGTCCCATACATTATGAATCTGAATCACAGGGCTGGGGATGAAGAAGAGAGAATGAAGCTCTGAGGGATGAGAATGAGTCATGATAAGCTACCAGGAGAATCCAATTTTACCCTGGTTGATGGGATATACATTTTAGAATTAACAAATCAAATTTCATGGTGATATGGCTTGGAAGTGCAGTGGGATACCTCTACACCAGGATCTGCCTTGGATAGATTTGTCACCTTTCCCATAATTAGAGCTGGTGTTTATATTGTGTGCTGCCTTAGATGTTTCATTTTGAGTTGCTGTTTTCAAAATTAACACTGCTAGCCTCAATCAAAGCAATGCTCGCTCAAAGGCATGACAGAGGGCATAAAAGAAGGGAAAAAAAACAACATCCTCCTCTTTGAAGTGTAGCTTCAGTAGACCTATCTGTGTTTAGCTTATGGAAAGGAAGCAAGGAGGATAACAATGAAGCAGATCATTGTAAATTTTATCTATCCTATGCTTTCTTAATAGGCTTTTCTCGACGGATTTATTTTCAACATACTTTCCTCTATGTTAGTCTTTTCTTCCAACAACTACCAGTATAGATTTTTTTAAATAGGAAAGTCCTTGTGCCATCCTTCTCATTGCTCATTTTCAGTGTTTCTATTTGTTCTTGGGAGGTTCAGATTATGTTCCAAGTTGCATTTGTTTTGGCTTGTAGCTTGTAATGGTGGAATGAAAAGAAGGATTTTTTTTTCATTTTGAAGGTATGTCTGTACAGCCTCCTCAACCTGGCCTCCATCCCCAAGTTTTGCTGGCTGGAACTAGGTAGAAAAGACAAATTTCCTTCTCCATCAGCTTTCTACTCACAAGGGCTACCTCCCACAGAGGACACATTGAGGGAACTAGAAGCCTCCTGGCTAATTAGTGGCCAATTTCTCGAACATTTTGTGTCATTAGAAATGGAAGACCTGGAAAAGACTCTAGCTGCCGCAAGACCAACCACCTGCTCCCTCGATCCTTGCTCCTCCCGGTTGGCTAAGGAGTGCTGGGACGAACTACGAGATCCCTTAAGGAGCATCATCAACAGCTCCTTGGAGCAAGGAATTTTTCCAGATTGCCTTAAAGAAGCAGTGGTCCACCCTCTCCTGAAAAAACCAAGCCTTGATGCTGCCATACCTAGTAACTATCGCCCAGTTTCAAACCTTCCGTTCCTGAGCAAGGTGATTGAACGGACAGTGGCGGGGCAGCTACAGCAATTCTTAGATGAGACTGCAGGTTTGGATCCCTTTCAATCAGGCTTTCGTTCAGGTCATGGGACAGAGACTGTCTTGGTAGCTATTACTGACGAAATTCGTCGTCCGTTAGACCGAGGCGGATCAGCGCTATTGGTACTCTTGGACCTCACAGCTGCATTTGACACCGTGGACCATGACTTGCTGATTCATCGATTGGCTATGTCTGGTGTATGAGGTTTAGCCCTCAAATGGTTCAATTCATTCCTCCGGGACCGGAGACAGAGGGTGGAGTGGTCAGGCCAAAGCTCTGAAAACTCCTGCCTTTGCTGTGGAGTTCCCCAGGGTGCTATCCTCTCGCCCTTGTTATTATACATCTACGTCCGACCACTTGCTGGACTGGTGCGGAGCTTTGGCATAGAGTACTACCAGTATGCAGATGATACCCAGCTACTCTTGCGTCTCAAACCTGGAACAACTGCGATTCCTGAGAACTTTAAGCTGTGTTTGGAAGCAGTGATGCGTTGGCTACGAGCAAGCAGACTAAAAGTCAATCCTGCAAAAACTGAGATACTCTGGCCCGGCCAGCCGCCAGAATTAACCCAGTCTCTGCCTGATTTCGATGGGGAAGCTCTGGTTCCGTCTGCCACTGTCAAAAGCCTTGGGGTTGTGTTGGACTCATTGCTGACGATGGAGGCCCAGATCACTACCATAAGTAAGCAGGCCCGTATTACACCGATTCTGCAACAACTGCATTGGCTACCAATAGAACATCGGATCTCTTACAAGATACTGATCCTGACATTTAGAGCTCAAAATGGCTAAGGACCTTTGTGTCTTAGGGACCGCCTCATTCCTTTCCCCCATCAGTGGTCACCTCGATCCACCCAGGAAAATCTCCTCTACATACCGGGTCCTAGGGAGGCACATTTGGAAGGTACAAGGCGTAGAGCTTTTTCGATCAATGCTCCAATTCTGTGGAACTCATTGCCTCCATATATTAGAGCAATGTCGGAGTTGCGACCTTTTGCAAAGGCGCTCAAGACTTGGCTGTTTGGTTGTGCATTTAAGTAACTGGATCAAATTTTGCCATAGTCACTGCTGAATGTTTTTATGTTGAATGTTTTTATATTGAATGTTTTATATTGTGTATAAACTGTTTTAAATTGTAAGTCGCTCGGAGCACCTTGGTGGAGAGCGACTAATTAAGAAATAAAGTGATGATGATGATGATGATATATTTCAACTGCCGGGCCACAGAAGTGATTTTAGAGTCTTTGATACCTCAAAATTAAGTTCATATCTTTAGAATTTCTTTTTCTGTTACAATCCTACACGCCTTGGCCCCCCTTGGATTCCACCTCCTCTAAAGCATGTCCTACTTCATATATCTCATACATTGTGCTGTTGCATAGTTTCTCTTTTCTTGACTTTCTTTGCTAATGCTTCTTCTTTTGTTTAGAGAAACAAAGGTTTCAGATGGTGTCAGCAACCCCCCCCCCTTTTTTTTTGTTGCCAGATTGGGCTAGTTGCTACTCCATACCTGTCAACATTTTAGAGATAAAATTCAGGATATATCTGGCTAACATCAGAATATCAAGTCAGGACTTTATTATTAATTTTATTTATTCATTTGCAATATTTGTATATCGCCCTTCTCAACCCCAAAGACTCAATTTGCTTAGTGGTAAAAGGTGCACAACTGCAAATAGATTCATAAATTGATAAGGTAAAGGTAGGTAATAAGACCTGGTTATTATATGGGTGTTTAATTACGCAGGATGGCATGCAATGCAAGATTCATATGAACAAGGGTAAGAACACTGCAAATATATACAAGACAAGTTTCAGCCTGAGTCTTTTACAGCAAGTTGTCTTATCCTATCTACCTCAGAGAGAAACTTGGCACCTAGTGAAAACTTTACATGGAATTGGACTGATCTACTGGGTAAGTTTCTCAGTAGTGGGTCAATAATATGTAGCCAAGCCTGCTTATAAAAACTGCTGAACAATAAGATGTTATACATACATTCAACATCCTGGTTATTTTATGGGCAAAAACTTGCATTATATGGGATTCCCACAAATCTGCCTTGAAGCACTTCAGATGGGAACACACTGTACCTTGGCTTGGAGAATAGGCAGCAATATTTGCCCACAGTCAAGTTTGTAAGATAATTTGCTGCATGATGAGGCTTAGCATAGCTTGGGGAACAAGAAACATATGAGTGAGAATGCAGCTCATAGAAGTTTTTCTTTAATAGATTTAAGTGTTAAGTGTCAAAACCCAGATGTGTTCAGAGGGATGAAGAAAGGCGAATGAGAAAAAGCTTTTTTTTAGAGTTAAGCTTGAACCAGTTGCTAGTATAAACATCCTGGGCTAGATGGTGAATCAGTCCCAAGTCCAGTGGAAACACTGACCTTAAGCCAATATTTAAGGGCCCACCACCAAGCTCTTGTTGACAGGGGTTTCCCCCCAGATTCTAGCAGAAAGACACAGGATGGCACACATCTGGGGAACTGGAAGAGGGCCTTCAAGAACTGTGATTGCTGCTGGTCTATCTTAGGCGTTAAACCACTAATCAAGATGTTGGATGCATACAGCAACTGGGTAGCTGTCTTGGTCAAAAACTTTAATAGCCGATGGTTTATACAGACCCCCTTTGGTAACACTAAAACATGACTGATCTGCTTACTTGTGCTTTCAGGGAAATAGAGAATATGTGAGTGGACCAGAACAGAGCGTGATGGAAAAGCAGCCCTAGATATTGAAAGCATCTAACCTAGTGGTTCTTAACCTGTGGGTCTCCAGATATTTTGGCCTTCAACTCCCAGAAATCCTAACAGCTAGTAAACTGGCTGGGATTTCTGGTAGTTGTAGGCCAAAATACTGGGGTACCCACAGGTTGAGAACCACTGATATAACCTGCTCTAAAGTATGCCCATTGAGGGACCATCAGTGTGGGGATTTCCCCCCCCCCCTCAGAAACCATAATGTTATACTTCCTATGATTGATTTTTAGGTTATTCTGTGAGCAATAACTTAGGAATTTTCTTAATAGACAATTTAGTCCTGCCCTTAAGCATGTCATGATAGCATCATCATCAGCATAGAGCTATAAGGGGATTCTCTTCATTCTAAGATTGGGCAAATATTGGGTGTCTTCCAGATCATTGATGAATATGTTGAATGAGGTAGGAGCAAAGATTCATCCTTATTTTACTCTTCCAGACATGGATATTTCTACAGAAAGTTATCTCAGGTTGTCACATCTGATCTGTAGCTTAGTGTCATTATATTGGGCCTTAATAAGGCCTAAAAGACTTTTATCATTCAAGGCCTTGTCAATTTTCCCCATAATTTATTTCTAGAAATGACAAAAGCTCTTAATGTGAATAAATGGACAGGCTAGGAGACACTGCAGTAGTTTACTTCTGCCTGAATCTACTCTGAAAGGCAAGATTACACCCCTTCCTTCTCTCTCCCCTCTGCTCAGAGAATTGAATTTTAAAAAGTACGGGAGGAAGAAGTAAAAACCCAGCCAAAATCAGAGGATACACTGGGAGTTTCTGGGAGTATGTTTCTCATTACTTTGCCTCTGTCCTCCATTTAGTTCAGGAAGAAGAGGGCATAGGGCATCATTTATGACCATTTTAATGAAGCAAAAGTTCCTGATTTTGGAAGCATACAACATTCTGCTTATTAGATGTGCAATTTTCACATCTAATTGTGGTGTTTCACAGTAGCAGTCCACTCAGTAATACATTTCTCCTTTAGGAGAAAAAGTAGGTGGAGGGAGAAAAACACAGCAAATTCTGATTTGTGCATATGTATGGGCCCTAAAAGGTATTTCTGAAGGATACTGGAAAGCACACTCAACATAGTCTGACATAGTTGACCTTTTAGATTATTACATGATCCTGAGAGCATTAATCAAGTTTGCACACACAACAGTCTCTCCTGGATATTTTTAAAGCCTAAATGGTTTATATACCTAATTATGCTTTTGTTTTTATTTCGCTAGAATCTAGAAGCAAGAAGTAATCACTTCCTAGAAGTTACACTCCAGCAAATAATGTCACTTGGAAAAATGAGATCAATATAAACAGTTTAGCTAAGCTGAAGTCATAGAAATCAAGTCAAGATGTTAGATGTGATTTTCTTTCTACCTCAGATATGGCGAGTTACTGAAAGGCTTTAGACTGTACACATTTTGTTTCCATCTCAAAACTGTAGAAGAATTTTCATACGCAGTTCTAGAAAGAAAACCACGGGATGGCTTTGTACACAGTGGAATTTTATTTGCTGTTTGAAACATGCTGTGAAAAATCTGTCGAGAGCAAGCTACGTTGTATTCTCTTTTGCTATATAACAGAAAAATAACAGCCAGACTTTTTTTGTGTTTTGGTTTTTTGGCCTGCTCCTGGGCTATTTGGGGTCCTGATTCAGAAAATTGCATTGATAGATAACAGTTTCTTAGATATGGTTATCATAGTTTTCAATGGGTGAGCAGATGGTGACTAGTAGATAGCATATGTTCTGTATCTCAAAAACTAGAGCTGATAGGGGAAAACAAATTTTGGAATCAGCAGGTCAAGTATTCACAGAAATAGGACTAACATTTGAGGCACCAAAATATAAGTTGGCCAATGTAATATAAGCTTGATGGATTTAAGACCAATACGTCCAATTAATGTAACAACACAATTTTGTTAATATTTCATCTTGAGGTGGTAGAATAAAGGGTACTATCCTGGTGACAGATGTGTGTATGCATATTTCCCTCATATTTTTGAAAATTATGCCACCTACTATTGTTATGTCAGATTCTGTAAACTCATCCTGTTGAGCAAAGGGAATACATATGGCACACATGTTGACTGTTTCATACAGATGCATTTGTGCCCAGTATTTCTGGGCCTTTTTATATAACCACCACATATGAAAAAATGTACCAACATTTTCCTCACATTTCCAACAATCAACAGAGCTATTTTATATATCTTCAAAAATCTTTCTGGTGTTACCATATATACTTGAATATAAGCTGACCCGAATATAAGCCAAGACACCTAATTTTACCACAAAAAACTGGGAAAAAGTTTTGACTTGAATTTGAGCCGAGAATGGGAAATGCAGCACCTACTGGTAAAGTTCAAAATAAAAATAGATACCAATAAAATTACATTTATTGAGGCATCAGTAGGTTAAATGTTTTTAAATATTTATCTAAAACTGTAATTTAAGATAAGACTGTCGAACTCTGAATCCTTATTGTAATTTTCTTCAATGAAAATGTGCTTATGTATCCTTTCAATAATAATTAGAGTAAAATAATAAATGTAATAATGAAAGTAATAAGAGTAAAATAATAAATGTAATAACAAAAGTAATATAATAAAAAATGTAAAAAGAATAATAGAAAAAATAATAAATGCCATAATAATAGAGTAAAATAATAAATAATTTTGATTTGAATATAAGACGAGGGGGGCTTTTTCAGCATAAAAGGAAGGCTGAAAAACTTGGCTTTTTCTTGAGTATATACAGTAACTGCCATTTATACATCATCTTATAAAAGCTTTCTTTCAAGTCATTACTCTATGAAATTTTCAGACTTTTTTCATTGTTCCATCTGTATTTGTTTACCAAAGTTTAGCACCCAATTAACCATGCAATCCTTCGCCTGTTCCTCCTCCATTTCATATTTAACAACAACAAATCTAAGTAGATTTTTATCCATCCTAAATGGTTCTGTAATTTGTCTGTAAGCAAACCATTGTATTGAGAAACCCTCTAGCAATAACCTCTTGCTTGTCTTTAACTATTCAATGTCATTATTGTATGTCTGTCTGTCTGTCTGTTGGTCTCCCCCCTTCTCCTTCCTTGCAGCTTCTGAAACCTTTCTCCCAATTCACAAGTTTTCCAGCTCAGTGGCATAGAGTTTTTACAGAGCCTTGGAATATTCCCAATTTTGACTCTGTTTTGGACTAATACTCATCCGTTATCACTCTCCTTGTTACAAAGCAGTCCAATTGCACACATTAAAGCTATCATGAGAGCTTGTCACTCGGTTTTGTTATGCGTGTATTATGTTCCTGTACCCTGGCACACAGAATGATTAATTTATAGTCTGTGCTTCTTCCTGCTGCTCTGTCTTTTTGGAATTGAACTGAAATATTTCACCACCCCCACAGATGGCTCTGAATTCTTTCCACTAGCTAAAAGCCTCTAAGGATCTCATCACATTGATGAGGGGCAGCGAGGGGATTTGCCACACAGTGTGGCAAATCAGTGGGGCAGCGGGGGGGGGGGGGAGACCATTGCCCTGCATTGCCTTTTGCACCCCTTGCCTCATTCCATAGGGGAAAGTGTCGTGTGCCCAGGGAAGACTCCTAGTACACTGCTTCCTCTGTGCAGCCTCAAGTTGCCTTATGTAGTGTGATTCCATCCGGTGGGCTTGGAGGAGGAAGCGTCCTGACAGCGTGCTAGGACACTCATTTTCCTCTGTGTGACAAGGTCGCAATGCTTCATCTTTAGGTCATAGTGAACCCCACCTTTAGCTCTTTGTGCTAATTGGATTATGGGACTGTATCTGGCATGGAGTGAGCTCTCTATGTCCAGGCTTTCACCTCAGAAAAATGTAATTGGTGTGTTTGCAGTGGCATTTTCTAAGCTAGACTCAGTATTTCTCAAAGCATGCTGGCACTATGGCACTATCACAGCAACTTCTGCATATAAGCATAGAATCTTAGTTGGAAGAGAGGGCTATCCAGTCCGACCCCATTCTGTTATGCAGGAACACACAATCAAAGGCACTTTTTATAAAACCTCTAGAGATGGAGGCTCCACCATGCTCCAGAGCACTGTCAGACAGTTCTTACCATCAGGACATTCTTCCTAATGTTTAGGTGGAATGTCTTTCCTTGCAGTTTGAATCCATTGCTCCGTGTTTAGTATCTGGAGCAGTGGAAAGCAAAATTGTTCCCTCCTTAATATGTGCTACTGAGCTTTACAGTTGCACAACTTTAGTAGTTTCCATGGATCTTTAGGTTCAGTGAAGAAGTTTGATATTTTTAGAGCTAGGCTTTAAAATCTGAGGTATTAGTCTCCTTCTGGTGAGTCATTGTGGATTTGTGGATGTTCAATAATGATAACAATAACAATAATAATGCTTTGTTACTCATCTCTCCTTTAGATGGGGTACTACATGGTTAAAACAGATGGACCCAACATTATTAAAATGCATATACTAAAATACTCACAAGACCGACACCAAAACCATTGTTACAGAATATAACAATAAAAAAGGAGCAACTGCATTTGTGATTGCGTGTATGATAGAGTTCTAATATGGAGCAGCTTTTTTCGATTGCAATAAGAGAGCAGAGGAGTGATTTGTTGTAGACTTCTGTTACACTACACCCCTGTAAAGAACTTCATTAGTTAGTAAGTGTGAAAGCTCAAATAAATTCATCACCATCTGCCTCATTTTAAAAAGGTCTCACAATCCTATTTGAAGTTATGATTCCCTCCTCCTACCACCTCCGCAGCTAAAGATTGAAGGCATTCCCTGAGACAGGTGTTACTATACGATAATGCAGGGCCTTCTAAGCACAGTAAGAAGCAGGGCGATGAGGCTGAATTTACTTTTTAAAGGCAAGAGACCTTGTAAAACACCGTGAGCCTTAGACTTATTTTCATTGTATCCACAATAAGTAAGTAAAGACATCTTTTTTGTTGTTTGTATGCATATAATAGTCAAGGAGTTTGTTTTGCTGCCTATCATGAGAATGACCTTACCTCTAGGAATAAGAAGATTTTAAACCTAATATTTAAGTAAACAAATTAATTATGTTTATACACAAAACTCAAAGGAAGGGAAGGAATATCATGCCCTTTTAGTTCAATCCTTGGCTACTCTTGATCTCATCCTAACAAATGTGGAGGACCTGATCGATGCGGTTGAAGTGGTAGGATCCTTAGGGGCAGGTGACCATGTGCTCCTGCAATTTGAGGTACAAAGAAAGGCCGAAACTAAGACAAGTCAAACCCGCATTTTGGACTTTAGGAGAGCTGATTTCCAAAAAATGAAGGAAACACTGAGCAGCATTCCATGGACACAGATACTAAAAGACATCTCTAATGCCAAGCGGAAGCATTCCAGGTAACATTACAAAATCTACCGTTAATTTTTTTGGCATTAACATATAAATCTTAGACTAGTAACTTTTTGCCTTTTTCAAGTTCACCACATATGAAAAAAAAAAGAGCACCCCTTGTCTTGACACACTCATCTTTGGTTTGAAACGTTCTGGGACATTTTCAGGAGTTTCATTTGGATCTCCTCTAATTTTAAAGAAAACTTTGCACCACATTTTTAACATATACATCCATATAAACATTGCATCTAGACCTTGCCATGTATCCTTCAGAAGGTATTTTGTCTCTAATTTCAAACATGCTGCTTTCTGACAACAAGCTGTCCCCCAGAATCCTGTATTTTGTGCAGGATAAGTCCCAAAATGTTTATAGTCTTTAAAAACTGCACAGTTTTTTTAAAAAAAAATCTCACATCTGGAAAACAGTTACTTTTTTTTTACTTCAAGAATAAAATTAATGAATGTATTCACCCATTCATAGAATACTTACACGAGTACACATATCCCTTTACTCGCTTGCAGACTTTTGTGCCTTAAGCTTTTTAAAACAAGTGTAGTGTGTGTGTGTATTTGTATGGGAGGGAGGGAGGGAGGATTACTTTACCTGACATTTGCTATTTGCTAGCTTTGACAATGGATGTGTTCTCCTGGAAGACAGGCTTTTGTCTGTTAGGGATGATTCAGAAACTGGTATGCTTTCCAACATACCAGGAAAAGCACAGCATGAACCTTTTCCTATATAACACAGGGTGGTACAGCACGAACCTTTAGTCTTGATATCAGTGTACTTATAACATAACAGTGAAGCTACGGAGATGGGATCAGAATTTTTTCTAAGCTTTTAATTGAGAAAGTAGGAAAAAACGAAGTGAAGAGGCCATAAGTCAGGGTGAAGTGTTATTTGTCCTATTTCCCTAAGCCCATCTTCTCATATGCTTTTAAAAGAACCATGGATGTTTTCTTTTCTTTTCTTCTTAAGGTAGGCAGTCAGGATAAAGCTGCTCACTCTATTTAGAGTACGAAAGCCTTCTTACTCCCATATTAGACCTCATTATAGATTCAACATAGAGTTGTCATTAAGGATAGAAATGACAGTAGACTTGAAAGCACATAACAGCAACGAATTCATATTTCTATCCTGCGAATCAAGGTTGCTTATAGCAGTTAAAAACAAACATAGTTAATCATTCTTAAACATGTTTAACCATGGAAGTTGTCCAGATGTTAATAGTTCAGATGTAGAGCTTTTATCTGGATCCCAAGCATCTTATTGTAGATTTCTGTATACAGCTCAACAGAAGGATGTGCAAACGAGAGCTCTGGTTAAGTCTTCACCAGCGTGCTGTTGGTACATGCTATTGACTCTAGCTAGAGATTTTGGAAATTGTAGTCACACACCTGAAGGCTGAGGAAGACTGCTAGGTAGCAGAGTCCCAAAGCCCAAATGTCAAGACATAGTCCTACTTTTTGTGATGATTATCTCATATTGAAATGATCTCCTTACTCTCCTAAATAAGCCATATTTAGGCCATATTGAAACTAAAAATTCCTAAGAGATTATGCATTAAGCAAGGTGACACATGTATTTCATTTAGATAAGCCTAGTCCCAAAGTTATACATGTTTGATGAACACTTACCACAAATATTATTAACAATGAATTATTAATCATTAACTGATAAGCAACATTTTAAAGTGCAGTTTTGATCTTGAATTATAGAGAGACTATCTGGCAAACCTCAGATTAATTTCTGACCTTGAATAGTGCAGTGATATAGCTCATCTTTACTCAAATAGCTTTATGACCATGGCTGGGTTTTAGTTTAGAATTATCTCATGCATCAGGTTACTTTAAATCATTTTTATATCTTTCCTTAATATACTCACTACATACTGATTTCACTTACTGATTCATCTAAATTCTTAGTTATGTCTTGCAAAACATTCTGAGTTGCTTCTCACTTTGCATGGCATTTATAGTGGTGTCAAACTGCATCAGTTTTACAGTTTTGATACACCCCCTGGTTAGTATCAGCATGGCTAAAATTGTAAATGAATTCATCTGTGAGTATAGAGGGATATAGTTGAGTTGAGTCCAAGGACTTCATCAGATGGTCTTCAGGCTCAATTTCCATGTGCTTAGGAAATGGAGTCCCTCAGACAATGAACTTTCAGTGGGACTCTGAGGGACTCTGTTTTCTCTCTATAATTCAAGATCAAAACTGCACAAGTTGCAGAATGTGGGGGAAAGCTGGGAGATGATGGTGAACGGTGCAGAAAGGATAAGGAATGGCTGGCCATCACAGGTGGGGAAAGATGGTAGGGAACGGGATAAGATGGTTCCCCCCACTTTCCGCCAGTCTGGCTGATGAAAATCCTTAATCTTAAAGTTAAACAGTCTTTCCTAAGTAAAGGGTTTGCATTTACTAATAACCTGCCTAAAAATTTAATCATGAGTTTTTAAAGACTCTGAATAGTGCAAATCTAGTTATATTTAAAACTACCACCTTACTCCATTGCCTGTTTGTGTTCAATTGTCCCCCACTGTTTGGTATCCACACAGCTCTAGTTTAAGAGCTGTTAAGATATTGTACTGTGTCACTCACAGAGCTTATCTTTTGTGTATTTTTTAAAAAGTTTAATTGGTAGTCATTTTTCATCCTAAAAACCATGACATATTTTCTGCAGAGGCTTAGAGGGCGAGGATAGGCTTTTGAAAAACCATTATCAGCATACATGAAAGGCAATTCTAGCTTTTTAGAAATATTGTTCTGCAAATACATAAGGTTATTGCTCATGTATGCTCAGTTATATTGTTCCCTGGTGTGTAGTTCCCTATTAAAGTTTTAACGCCTCCTACTACATGTTCATTTTGCACAAATTTATTTCATTACTAAGATCAGGCTGTGTCAAGATTGTAATACTAGGCTAATGCTATTGATTTTACTGATGCCACCCAAAGAATACATGGCTGCAATCTAGAATTATGTTTGGCCAATGATACCCTTGTTTCACAGTTAGAAAAAAAAAATCATTATCTTACGAGGGATATGTTTAAAGATGGCCGGGATTGTTTACTTCTTGTGGGAAAAAAATACCATTAGAGTCCTTTTCAGTGAAGGAAATCAAGTAGTGGATTTCTGATTTCTCTGCCGCCTCTTCACTCAATTCATGTGGGCTGCGTGGGAGTGAGCGCTAATGCTGTTTTGCAGGCTGAGTCATCCTTCTCCTCCTCCAGCTGAAGGATAGAAAATAACGGATGGATTAAAAAAGGGCCCCCAACAACAAATGTCATCATTGTTTAAATAGCAATTAAAAAAAACCTGATGATTTTTTTGTCATTGCTCAGTTGTTCTCGCCTTGTCACTTAGAATGTTAAATTGGCTAAATATACATTTTAATAATGTAGCTGGATTTTTTAAATGAAAATCAGACAAGTAGTTTATTCTAGAAAAGAGATCGTGTTACATTCAAATGTGCTCAGCTAAAATTTTGTATTTTGCAGCAGTTCTTTATATCCTATTCACGAATGCCATGTTGCTTCCATTCAGCTGTCGGAAGAAAAAACTCTCAGATCCTAGGATGCTAATTGTTGGTTCCCATGTCAGATCTGAAGAGCTTCTTATTCAAAGGTGACAATGGTAGCAGAAAACTACGCATCTGGCAAGCATTCATTTATCTTTAAGCAGATATAACTAGTGCAATGGTTCTCAACCTGTAGGTCCCCAGATGTTTTGGCCTTCAACTCCCAGAAATCTTAACAGTTGGTAAATTGGCTAGGATTTCTGAGAATTGTAGGCCAAAACACCTGGGGACCCACAGGTTGAGAACCACTGCACTAGTGGAAACAAGTGCTGTATGTTCATTCCATAGGAAAAATGTCCCAGGATAATCGAGCATTGTGTATTTAACCCCTCCTGGGTACTGTCCAAAGAACGCTGTTCCTGCTTGGCCCAAAATGCTGATGATAAGAAATAATTTAATTTATTGAGGTTATTAGACTTCAAATCAACTCAATTATTGTGACTCTGTCTCAGGATTTTCTTTGCAAGATTCTTATTGTCTATCTCTTAGGCTGCCAAGATTTCCATGGCAGAATGTGAGTTTGAAACTCAGGGTGCATCTACAGTAGAGAATTAATGCAGTAAGACACCATTTCAACCGACATGACTCAATGTTATGGAATCACAGGAGTTATCGTTTCACAAGGTCTTTAGCATTCTCTGCCCAAGAGTGCTGGTGCTTCATCAAACTGCAACCCTTACAATTCCAAACATTGAGCGATGTTAGTTAAAGTGGTGTCAAATTGCATTAATTCTACAGGGTAGATGCACTCCTGGCCTCCCAGATTACTAGGCAATTCAAACCAATAGACTGTGCTGACTTTCATCAGCCAAAATTAAAAATCACCAATAAGTTGGATACCAAGATTATGGATTTTGGAGAATGGGATGCTGTTTGTCCTATTGACCAAGTTCTGTCTATATATAGACTTGAAATAATGCTTCAGGGTGGATTGTAACTTGATTTTGTGTAGGTCTCTGCTTAGAAGCAGCTGTATGTTTTTACAGCAAGTGCGCTTCTCCATAGTTTATGTGGCAAATTGGATATTGGAATGTGAGTATACTCCTGTGCTGATAATTGTGCTGTTTAATGGCCATATGGTGTTAAGGAAGGCAGTGACTATCTGGCAGTGGTCTTGGAGGGAACCACTATGTTGTGAAATAGCAGCAAAACAAGTATAATGTGAGATGTCACGCTTGCCCTCGAAGCAAATCAATGCAAGGGAGAAAAGCATCATGAAATTATGATCCAAAGTTGCTCAACTTTGACAGCAGTTGGCTTTTATTTTTTTCTGGCATAAAGGCATCATGATAATAATTAAGGCTGCTTGTTGAAGTTACATTTACCTCGTTCCAAAGCTGTAGTAAGCTCACTTATCTTTTCATGGCTGGAGTTTTAATGCAGCGATTTATTGGAAGATGTCCACAGTTGTGTTGTGTTGTGTTGTATAAAGGATAAATATGCTCTAGGAAATTGAAGCATAGCCTAAGCCGGCGAGGTGGTAAAATTGTGGTGGATGAGTGACAGCAGTGATAGGAGAGCATGAACATGCTTAGCCTGGGATGTTTTTAATGGCTCCCCTTTTTGCCAGATTTTCTGTGCTAATTAGGTTTTGAGCAAGGAGCGGTAATTCATCATGCAATGTCTTCATCAGTGTTGCAGAATACTAGTTAACAACAGACGGCTGCCTATTCACAGCAATCTCTGAAGAAGCAAAGCCTCGAAGCAGATGCCTGTGCTTTTCCCCTGTGAAGCTTTCGTCCGCCCACTTGGTTACAAATCACATCAGGCAAAAGTCACCGTTTTTGATTGCAGGACAGCTTTTCTTAACTAATTTATTTCAGATTTTGGCATGACTCCTCCTGACCAAAAAGGAGTGTTAGATAAGGCAGAACACTAACAGCAGTACCAGAGAAATGGAAAAAAGGTCCTCTTACATAAATGATATTTAACAGAGCCTCTAGCAACATTGGGCCTGCTATGTCCAAGGAATTCAGTTTTTGGACTCACTATGGATCCCCCCAAAATGTGCTCTGCATTATTAAATTGTGACAGTGTGAATGTGCACACTTTAGCATGTCCATGTTCACATCACCAGTGTTTATCAATATAAGGTGTGATATAATTCGTATTGCTGGAAACTGTGGATCCTGCGAGTTTGGATGACCCATTGTACAATTATATATATATTAATGTGTTTCTGTTTTGTTAAAAAAAGTGCTTCATTTCCCCTATTTCCCTTCATTTTCTTGTTCAGGGCTTGTGTCTTTGAGCCCTCATCTCTGTCCCATCGGTGATAATAATAATATATCATGAAATGAAATGAAAGGAAGTTCTTCTTTGCTATGGAAATCTGGTTATGAATGTTCACTTCCCCCTTGAACAGTGGGTCTCGACCTATGGGTCCTCAGGTGTTTTGGCCTACAACTCCCAAAAATTCCTGCCAGTTTACCAGCTGTTAGGATTTCTGAGAGTTGAAGCCCAAAACATCTGGGGATCCACAGGTTGAAAACTACTGCCCTTAATAGTCCCACTAAGATTGATATTGGCCTTATTTTGGTGCTCAACCAAGTATGGAAGTTCAAATGGCTTGTTTTTGGGTACTACAGGTTTTCCTTTGAGTGTTGAGTTGCCGTGAATTGCTTTATATTGCTTTAGGTTAATTCACAGATTTATTGATTTGTACCCCTAAAATCTTCAAATACAAGATGGACTAGAAATATTTTAATATTTAAATCATTCTGTATGGATCCTAAAAATGCAACAGCACTAACATACTTCAATGGGGAAGGAGAAAACAGGAAATAGTTGAGGCTTAAGAGCTAACAGTCACAGCCCTGTCTATCCATCACACATGATAATAGTTGTATTGGATCCAATTATCTTTTTTTTAAGGTAATTATTTGCAAGAATTTTTCCACTAATTATTTACTCCCAGCATCAGGATTCCTGGAAAGTAACCATGTTCAATTAAATAACTCTGTACCTTCATCCCTTTTTGGCTTCAGATATGATTGGGATCACATCAGAGCAGCTAAGTTGTATTGACTTCTAAAACAGAGTACCCCCTGATAGTTGCACTGCTCAGCATTACAATTCCTTTAAAGTATTTTGTCTGCCACTTAAAGAAAAATATATTAATGTATTGGTTATTTTTTCAGAGGTGATGACATTTAGAAATTATAACTAATTTATCCAATTGTAGAGCATCGCTTCCAAGGATTGCTGTAGTGTCGTCCTGGGAATTTCATCTGTTGGCACTATTTTTTTATTATTATTATAACTTTATTTGTACCCCGCTAGCATCTCCCGCAGGACTCGATGCGGCTTACACAGGCCGAAGCCTCAAAACACAGTACAACAAAACACAGTATAACAAAACAATACCTAAAGCATATTAAAAACAGTTAAGCAGCAAAACAACAGCAATAACAATACATCAAGACACTTTAAAACTGGGCCGGCCAGAGAAGTGGGTACAAGATTAAAAGTGCTGAAATGGCAGGAGGAATGTAGGATTATAAAGTAAGTGCAGTGTGCGGTGTGCAGTGATCTTAGTTCTACTAAAGTGCATTTAGGACTTGGTATTGGGGTTCCTAATAATCATATTGCATTGTCTCATCATAGGATTTTTATGGTTTAAAAAATTAAAAAGTCTCCTGTGCAGTACCAACAAGTGTTAGCTATGGTGCCACTCTCCTTGTTTCTGAGCGATCCGCCACCAGTATTACTCCCTCTCCTTCTGCGACACAATAGATGTTTGGCATTTTTAGCTTTTCTTCTCATCAAAAGTCTCTCTGACATGGAAGACAATTTCAGCAGTAGTGCTTCGATCAGTTTTGCATCTTGCCTTACAGAAACACACAATCCTACTGCCACAGAAAGTTTGTGCCATTGGTGGATGGATTCACAAGTATCAGGATGCCATAGGTGGTCTGCATTATCATACAGTGTCTTTGAATGAAGCATCAAGGCATTGCCTCAGTCAGTATAACAATGCTAAATGAGAAGGAAAGTGATTGAATGTGGAAATGCTCCAAGCAGACACCGATTAACTTTTGTTTGTCTCTTGTGGACTCCCTTCCTTAGGGCAAAGAAGAAGAAACTCTAGGCAAGACAGATGATGAAAAATAATGAGCAAGAATTTTAATTTCAGATCAGTATCATTCACAGTGCCAGCAGCTTGGCTGACCCCGAAGTTAAAGGTATTTGCTAAAGCCTCCAAATTGTACCCATCCAACAGAAGAGGCTGTTCATCTGCAGCTTCTGACAGATGTTTCTCACAATGGAAGGAACACTTCTTGGTGGAAACAATTAGGAAACAGCAGAAACTTCATGGAGTTTCCTTCCAGACAAGTATTTTCCAAATGTAGGGATGTAAGCCTGGCCCCGAACATTCCCCTCTTCAGTGGCTGGCCCTGTCCCAGAGCTTCCTGTGTTCGCCTTGATTCAATGGCATTGTTTAGGACTTCTGCAAGTCTGTTCAGGTCGTCATAGTGACAGAGCAAGTGTGATCAGGGGCTGGTGAGGCATAGACATGGATATGAAACCCTATAGCCCTACCTGTCTGGAATCCTCTTGTTCTTATAGGGAAGTTGTGATTTAACACTTGTGACCTCATCAGATGAGGTAATTTGTTTGTCATACGCCACTTGCTCACCATGGAGCTCATAACACGATGCACATCTTTGTCCAGTTGTGGCAACACAGGTGGCTTCCCCCTGTGAGATGAAGCCATCTGTAAGTTCAGTGATGCGAGGCATGGGGCGACGGGTTTTCCACGCCCCCAGCTGGGACCCCATGAATTTGCCACAATGCGTGGTAAATCCATATGTCGATGTGATAAGGTCCTTACACAGGACTTATCAAAAACACTTGCACTGTTATTTTATTAATCAAAACTTTTGTGCTCTCTACACCTAGCTTGACATTTTTTGGATTGCTAATGATGTGTGCTATTACAAATCATCACCCCTGAGAGGATGTTGAATGTTCCTGATACAGAAAAAGTTTTAGGATGTCTTCTGTTTGGTAGGTTTCATACTTCCCTGAAAGGTTCAATCCATCTGTGAATTTCATCCAATTGTGACACAGAAAATAAGTTATAAGCATTTCTCTATCGGAACAATCAAACCTTGCTACCTATTTATCTGAGGTCTGGCAGATTTGGCTGATATTTAACTGTTTTCATACCATCAGAAAGGACTTCCATGCCCTTCAGTTCAATCCAATTCAAACATAAAGAAAAAAGAAAGATCCTCTCTGCTTGTTCAGTTTCTCCTGGGGATATGCACAAAGCTACGCATTTCTGAAGGAAGACTTGCTTTGAAGTTGTAAAGAATCCTACTTTAAGGTGAAGTTGTTGACTTTCCAAAGCCTTGAAACAGGATTTGAATCGACTTGCCATTAGTCAATGTTTCTAGCCATAGGCTTGAGCTCTCCCCAGCAAGATGAGGTAGGAGGGAGTAGCCCATCATTAAATGACCCAGCAAAATGCCACCAAGGCTCTTCTATAGTTGAGTCTTTTCAGGAATGCTCAGAAGTGCACTTAATTAAATATTAGGTATTGTCTTTGAGTTCTCCTAGGAATAATAAGAGCTCCCTGCAGTCTGCCCTAGCCTCTCATACTTGGGATTAAGCTACATGAAACGCATGGAAGACACTTCTAAGGACACATTGTGATTGCAGGAGTCTTCATATTTTATGGTTTTTGAATGATAATGGATGGGGAAAGTCATTGGGCTCTTAGTGCAAGTTCTGACAAACAGGTAAAAAATGATAACCACCTTCCTGCAAGTATCGAGCAGTTCCAGGATTCCTCTCAGAGCTGACATTTTCCAAAATTGAGGCAAGGGAAGCATATGTAGCAGTGGTAGCCAAGGATGCTGACACAAAAAGTCTTAATTGCTAATAAATCTTCATAGAGTTGAGAAAGACAAAATGTGTAGAAAATTTGTTCAGTGATATCTCATTATACACATGATGTTTCCTGCCTCATTGAATCTCATCTGGCAGGATGCTGGTTTATTTCTTGTTAGCTGTGCAGTTTGGATACATCAGAAGTTCTGGATGGGTTATGTAGGGACCACATTTATACTGTTGTTGTCTCTTTTCTTTTACCATTTTTATTTTTATGTGAAGCTCAAGATTGCTAGCAGGACATTACAATTTTTGCCCAATAGATAGTTCTTTTTACTGAGCAGTGAAAATACAAAACACATTACAACAGCAACACTTACTTACTTAGGCAATCTCTCGTTGGATGAGTAAAATGGTCTTCCATGATGGGTTTCCTTGTGGATTCGTAGGTGGCTGTGGAGTCCTATTCTTGACTCGCATCTTCTCCCACAGTGAAGGCATTGGTTTTCAGGTGGAAGGCGGTCCCGGTCGGGGTTGGCTTGATGCGCCTTCCTCCTGGCACGTTTCTCTCTTTCACTCTCTACTCGTGCCTCCTTGAATTCTGCAGCATTGCTGGTCACAGCTGCCCTCCAGCTGGAGCGCTCAAGGGCCAGGGCTTCCCAGTTCTCAGTGTCTATGCCAGAGATTTTAAGGTTGGCTTTGAGGCCATCTTTAAATCTCTTTTCCTGTCTACCAACGTTCTGTTTTCCATTCTTAAGTTCAGAGTAGAGCAACTGCTTTGGGAGATGGTGGTCAGGCATCCGGACAATGTGGCCGGCCCAGCAGAGTTGATGGCAGAGGACCATCGCTTCACTGCTGGTGGTCTTTGCTTCTTCCAGCACGCTGACGTTTGTCCGCTTGTCTTCCCAAGACAGCAACACTACCACCAACAGAAACAGAACTATTGTGTTGTATCTGTCTTCTTCAGATTTTTCTCCAGTACACAAAGTAAAAATGTTTGTTGTAAACTTTCAGTTCATTACAAGGAGCCCCCGGTGGCGCAGTGGGTTAAATCCCTGTGCCGACAGAACTAAAGACCGACAGGTCGCAGGTTTAAATCCCGGGAAAGCGTGGATGAGCTCCCTCTGTCAGCTCCAGCTTCCCAGGCAGGGACATGAGATAAGCCTCCCACAAGGATGGTATAACATCAAAACATCCTGGCATCCCCTGGGCAACGTCCTTTCTGATGGCCAATTCTCTCACACCAGAAGCTAATTGCAGTTTCTCAAGTCACTCCTGACACGACCAAAAAAGCCCATTACAGAGGCAGTGAAACAACTGAGAAATCACATAATCCCCTTCTACACTGCCATATAATCCAGATGATCAAAGTAGATAGTCCACATTATCTTCTTTGAACTGGATTATATGAGCCTACACTACCATATAACCCAGTTAAACTCAGATAAACTGGATTTACATGACAGTGTAGAAGAGGCCCTAGATCCACCAAGGCAGGACAGTCTACCTTCTCATGAGATCTGAAATTTCTAGTCAGACCATCATGACAGATAAAATAGTGCCGTCAAGCATTGTCAGAGGGGGATCTAAGTACCTCTTCAATCCGTTTTGTAGCCTTGACTACCGATACTCTTATGAATGCCAAAACTGCTTAAAAGAGCCCTCCATGTTGCTTTGTATGTGTCTTCAAGATGCCTTTAAACTCAGAGACTACATTATTTTCATTTTTTTAAAGGCAAAGAACACTCAGAGGTAGCCTTTTAAGTTCCTTTCTCTGATATATACCTTATAGCACCTGGTACTCTTTGGCGGGCTCCCATTCAAGTATTAGCTAAGCCTTGCCCTTCTTGGTTTCAAGATCAGATGGGACCCAGGATATTCATTCAAATAAATGTGCACAGGATAGATTGCAGGCACATTTTCTTACTCATGGGAAGACTCACCACAACAGGTGTCTCTACTTCTTAGTGCTTGATCATTTACCAGCAATACTGTTCTTAAACCCTGAAGAATCTAGGTTCTCACCAGAGTGGACAGTTGATTGCCCAATGTTGCACGCTTACAATGGTGGGCACACCAACATTTCTTCTTTTTTCTATGATGTACAGATAAATACCAGCTCATTAAGCTAGTCTGCTGGAAGCAATTTGATTATGTTTGGACGGCAATTAACACAAAAATAATGATGCTTGTCTGTTCCTCACAAAATCCCCCTCCCCTTGTATCTGAAAGCTATTTGGTTTGAAACATCAACCCCCCTCACCCTACAAAACAATCAGTTGAAGAAATGAAAATGAGTCATTTAGCTTTGTCTTTAAAAAGGGGCATGCAAGTCCTCTTTAAAAATGTGTGTTTGTTTCTCTCATGCAATTTGTGCACATTTGGAGATTTGGAAGTTGTTGTTCATTCATTCAGTCGTCTCCGACTCTTCATGACCTCATGGACCAGCCCACGCCAGAGCTCCCTGTCGGACGTCACCACCCCCAGCTCCTTCAAGGTCAGTCCAGTCACTTCAAGGATGCCATCCATCCATCTTGCCCTTGGTCGGCCCCTCTTCCTTTTACCTTCCACTTTCCCCGGCATAATTGTCTTCTCTAGGCTTTGCTGTCTCCTCATGATGTGGCCAAAGTACTTCAACTTTGTCTCTAGTATCCTTCCCTCCAATGAGCAGTCGGGCTTTATTTCCTGGAGGATGGACTGGTTGGATCTTCTCGCAGTCCAAGGCACTCTCAGCACTTTCCTCCAACACCACAGCTCAAAAGCATCTATCTTCCTTCGCTCAGCCTTCCCTGAGGTCCAGCTCTCACATCCGTAGGTTACTACAGGGAATACCATGGCTTTGACTAGGCGGATCTTTGGATTTGGAAGTAGCATTATTATAATAACTGTAGCACTGCAGTGTTACTAGTATAAGAGTTGGGTAGTTGCATGCAATGAATTCTGCTACATTTACCTTGAAATAAATGCTTTGGTGGATTGAAATAATCATGTGGCAAGCATTTAATCACTGCAAGTATTTACACCCTACTTTTTAAGGTTCAAAATCTTCTAAAGCTATTTACAAATAAGAAAAGTTGTGTGAGTAAAAACTACTGGGGACATTTTTTAAATTCCAAAGGTAGCAGAGTTAAATAACATTTTTGTCTCATTGAGTAGCAGATGATTAATGGTCCTGTGAGGGGAAGAAGAGGCGGCTACCCTGGAGCACAGTGGTCTGCCATCACTTTTCCTACGTGCCTTCTAGGCCTCCTACCAAGCACTTTGTGATAATGTCCCCGATGCAGAGAGGTGGGGGTTATGAAGACTTGGAGGTTAGTAAACTGAGAAGAGATTTCAACAGCTAACAAAGAAACTGGAGGCAGGCAAGTAGAAAATGTATGTGCATATGCCTTCAAATTGCATGTTGATTTATGGCAATCCTATGAATTTCATAGGATTTTCTTAGGCAAGGAGTTCTTAAGCTAGGAGGAAATAGTTGTGGTGATGAAAAAAAAAGTAGTTTTGCAAGTTTCTTCATGTGGTATTCTCCCATCCAAGTACCCCTGATGGCTCTTGTAGTCTATTCCAACTCTATGATTCTGTTGGACCATGTAAAAATGCAAAGCATGAAGCTGATTGGTTGGGCTATGCCCGAGAAGCTAGCTGAGCCTGGGAGTTTTGACAACAGTTACATTTTTAGGTTTTCTGTGCAGGAACCTTACCAAAACAGTTAGTATTTTCTGCTTCTGGGCTGCTGGAAGAAGATCTTTCACATGGACACATAAAGACCATTTGAATCTCTCTCAAAGGACATTGTGTGAGTCAGTGCAGTGGTGCACATGACTATATATATGTTGTTCTGCATAACGTCTAAAATGTTTATTCTTTACTGTTCATCTGCGTGGCATATATTTTATCTAGCAAGACAGTGTGCGGATTGTTAAAGACATGAACTCTGTGTGATTTTCATTCTTCCACAGATTCTACTTCCTGTCTTTCAAGATCAGATGAGATATGTTGCCTTTAGGATATCGAGGAACCAGTAAATCAGGCCTGGGTGAACTTCGGTCCTCCAGGTGTTTTGGGCTTCAACACCCACAATTCCTAACAGCTTAGAGTAGAGTTTGCAGAGCCTTCATTGAATCAAGCTCTTGTGTTTATATTTGGGCAGTTAGATCAAAGTTCATAGACAGCACTGATGGGTAACTGGTTGTCCATGGACTGGTAGTGCCTTTATGTTTTGTCCCAATGACCTCTCATTACTTGCCACAACACTTTAACTTGAAACTGGGAATAAAACCAGAGATGGCCAGAAGAAAACAGGGTGAAATGTACAGCTTGTTTCAGGGAGGAGGAAATAGTTGAGGTGATGAAACTGGTGGAAACAAACAATTGCTAGATCATAAAGGTCTACCAGGTCTTTTGCTGAGATCTTTTTCTCTACCCAAAGCTGGCATGCTCTCCCTCTTGCCTTCCCTTTATTTTTGAAATGGAAGATGTTAAAAGCTTTAAATTGTGGACTAATTGTAACATGCTGACTAAAATGTTCCCCCTAAAAAGAAACCTCCGTAATTAGCTGGCATGTTAGAATAACACCTTCTGAAATGATGGTTGGCTTAAGAAGCAAATTGCTCTAAATGTGTACTTCTTTAATCTCATATGCCTCTTTGTTGTTCTATTGGCTGAAAAGGGCAAAATAAACTTTTATGTTTTCACTTTGAAAGGCTCCTCCATATCCCCCCTCCCCATTTCTGTATCCGTTATTTCTGCATTTGTTCGTTTCAGAATAAACTGGCTATAAATAGCAACAGCTTTCAAAGACCTAACTGGCTTTGCTCTTCAAACTCTGCAAGCTGACATTACTGCATTTTTTTGTTTTAAGATATATTATTAAAAGATTCTCATTTATGGGATCACAATAAATTTGAAGCTGACTAGACAGCACGGACAAAAACAAATTAACAAAGATGCTTATCCTCTGTATTGGGGTCTGGCCACCTTCTTTGCTGGGTCCCATTACCATATGGTGGCTCTTGGAGCTTTTTTGTCTAAAATGGTGTAGCTACCATCTGTTTTTGTCTTTCCTTAGTACAATAGAAATAACCAGTAATACATTTTAAGAGTAAACATCCTGGAGAAAGAGAAGGGCAACACTATTCATAGATCGTTTTGGCCTAAATATTTTTTAGTTGCTTCTGTTGCTTCTCTGTGCTAATTACACTGTCTGCAGATGATGTCCTTTGCTGAAGAGGCTGTGTCCTGGACTTTAGCATTAGCAAGCATGAAAATAAGTGGCACATACAAAGAAGAGATCAGTTCCTAGAAATGCCTGGCTTTTTTGAAATAGGAGGAAGCTGCATCTGCAGTGGAGAAGAGAGAAAGAAAAGGTGGAAGACAGACATCTTTTTTTTTTTGTAAACAGATGTGTTTCTCTCAGTTTTTTAGCAGACAATGCAGCATCGGAAACAAATGACAGGAATGCCCCCAAAATGCTGACATTCTTATCAGGGTAGTCAAAGTGGTAGCGTTGACATCAAACACAACACAAACACTGATAATATCTTTCTCATTCAGCTCTACACTATTTTTATAAGTACTTCATCATATGAAAATGTGTCCTCAGATATTTCTTCTTCATTCTCCCCACTCGTCTTCTTTCTATTTGGAGCAAGCCTTTTCTCAAATGTCTTTGGCCAGGGTTCTTGGTATCTTGTTCTTCCTAATATCTCCCCATTATGAGAATATGTTTGCCTTGTTCATTGCCAATTGCAGTTTTCTATATCAAAAGGCTAAGAAAGTCACAAGCTCCCATGCATGATTAATACCACACTGGGATAGAATGAGGATTATTTTTAGTGTTATTGAACGGGATTTATATAGAGGTAGGCATCCATAATTCTACTGCCCCCCTTTCCTAGTAGGTGCTGGAACTACCTCTTATAGTCCTATATTTCCTTCCTCCTTGAAAGTTGGAATAACATTCAACTTACACACATCCACTTGCTCCTACATGATAATATGCTAAAAGCTTGTCAACTGAGGCAAGTAATAAAGTTGTTTCATTGCAGGAAATTATTTGCACTTAATCTTACTTCAATCAAACTTTGTGGCTCACCATGAGTTGATATTCCCACATAATTCATGTTCTCTAAAATGAAACGATATAAATCAACTTGAGTGTCTAAAAGCTGATATAAAAAGTATTAAACAATACACCTGAATACTTAAAGGCAAAGAGATGTTGGACTTGAGCACAAGTTTCTTTCAAATTAGGGTTGGTTAAATACAGTTAAATACCATAAAGCAGTGGTTCTCAACCTGTGGGTCCCCAGATGTTTTGGACTTCAACTCCCAGAAATCCTAACAACTGGTAAAGTGGCTGGGATTTCTGGGAGTTGTAGGCCAAAACGCCTGGGGACCCACAGGTTGAGAAGCACTGCCATAAAGGATTATGGGCCTTCAATTTTTTAACCATTTTGAATCATGGGAGTATCTCATGGAACACCAAGGAACTTGATCATGGATTCCATACCCCCTCCCCCCCCCCCCCCCGGGTGGGGTGGGGCACACAAAAACATTCATTGGTTGTTTCCTGGCAGATGTTATGACCCTATAAAATTATAACCTTATAAAATTTAGCAAATTCTAGAGGCTTTAGCCATATTTATGTTGTTTGAGTTTTATATTTTGTTGTTGTACTGGTGATGGAGTCTTTTGCATGATTGGGTGGGTGAGAGTTAAGTTATGTCAAATATGGTTGAGAATTAAGTTAAAATATATCCATGAAGATCTTAGGTGGTCTTAGAACCTTATCACATGGTGGTTTACTCAATTTCTGAGACTGAATGCAGTTCTGAACATCATATGATGTTTGTCCCATTCCATCAGAAATCCATTTGCAAAACATTGCAGAAACGGAATAATTGTATATGGGATTATAATTGTGTGTTTTTATTTAATATGGTTCAAAGTTTCTCTCCCTAAATTGCTTAGGAGGGTAAAATAGACTAGTTCTATGTATGGTGCCTTGAGAACTTAAAGGTATAGTGTTCGATTTTTTTTAAAAAAAGAAATCTTTACTTTTGTCAATTTGAGTTTGAGCTTAGCATTCTGTTCCTCGTGAGAATTGTTGCTGTTGTTGTTAGTGTTAAATATTTATTTCTTCCACTGTGCTCAAGGATTTCAGGAAATCTTATTGTAGAATCAGTTTGAAGCAGTTTAAAGCAATTTAAAACAGGGCGCACTCAATGGCACTTCATTGTATGTATTAAAGCTTTTCTATTATGATCAGCCAAAGAGAATGTTGACATTTAAAGTTTTCTCTTTGCTTTCATTCCTTTGGAGGGTTATTACATTCTATACTTTGGCTAGTGATTTAATTCTTCCTAGACTGATTTTTTTCCTTTGACATAAAGAAGGCATTTGTCAGTGCCAATAGATGCACCTTCAGGTTGCCTTAATTTCATAGAATTTTCATAGTCAGTGAATAATCAGAGTTGGTTTTGTCCATTTCTTCCTCTGAAACATCAACAAAGAAATTAGTTACAGATGTTACATATTACGCATTAATACAATTGAAAATAATGGTAGGAACAGGACTAAAAATGACATGATCACTCATTTATCTAATCACACAACATTCATAGGAAGCAGAATGAGAGCACCTAAAGTCATCTGGCATGTTTCCAAGCAGGATTTTAAGCATCAGAGGAATATCTCCTTGTAAGGTTTGGCATCTCTTGCACTGCTCAGCAGACAGTAGCTGCTGCGGGTTGCCCTAAACTGGGGAGGGCACAACCGATGGGTTTTGGGCACATGGGACCAGCCGAAGACCACTATTGTAACTCCCCAGGGAAGGAGCTATGGCCCTCTATTTAGACATAAATAATTGCGGTACACTCTACAGCATGGGGGGGGGGGGTATTGGCAGAGGTTGTTTTACTCATTGTGTCAGAGACCAGCACCACATTTGTGCTCATTTTCCTTTATTTTATGGAAATCCACCAAAAGCTGGCATGCAATGGTTTATGAGTCAGCACCAATCGAAGGACCATTACTTTGAGTGCTACTGCATCTTTGCCCTTTGCCATTACAGAATGCCCTGAAGTGGAGGGAGATGAAAGTGTCTTAAATGCTTTAGATAAGGACTTCTTAAACTTTTTGTGGTCCCAATGCTAAATGGGGTCCCCTTAGCTCAGTGCTGGAGTCATGAAAAATTTGGCAACAGTAATGACTGTTTTAGACATTTACATGAACCTGTTAACAACAATTTGCAGTGTTTTTAGTGGACTTTGCAGAAAATGCTTCAGCTGTACTCTATAAAAAGAAAAACCGGCCTGTTTAGCAAGCCTTGCAAGCACTGATTTATTATCAGTAAATGTTTGGTTTTGTATATGTTTTATATACCTATATAAACAGAGTTGCATAAGAATTTCTCTGGCAGAAAGGGAGCATGAGTATAAAATTTTAAGAAGCCCTGCTCTAGACTGTTAAATGTGTAGTTGGTGCTAGTTGAGAGGAGAAAGAGAAAAAGTGCTAGCTGACTGTGGTGGGCAGATGAGAATGGTCATATTGGCAGTTGGAATACTCTGTTACCAAGGTTAGTTTTGATAGGAGGCATATTTTGTGTCATGTATGGCCAGAGAGCCAGCATGTTTGATGGTTTCTTTCTTTTCTTTCCCTCGCTATTACAGTTCTCTGAGCTCTCTCCATACTCAGTGAAGCAAAGACCTTCTCTTTTGAGCAAAACCTGGCATGCACTTAAATCAATTCATATTTTCTCATAACAATACATCTAACGGAGGCAAAGAACTTCCACAAATAAAATGATGTTAACACAGCACAAGCAACTAAAAGATTTGCAATCCTCTTGCCATTTCTTTTTAGATCTCCTGGTACCTTTTATTATAAGAGTAGGCAAAGGTGGGAAAGAAAATTTAATCTCTAATTCCTTACCCCCGGGATCATTGCAGCCAAGCTAAAATGGGCAATGTACAAATTAAAGCCATTTTTGCTACTATTTATGTGATAGCTTTTGCTGAAGAAAAGAAAATCCTCTCCCCTTTCCCTCTATCCCAGAGCTGTTGCCTTGGTAATGTTGAGGATTGATAGTGTCTGAGTGGATGTTTTCCAATTTATGAGATGTCTGTATAACTAATGTGAAAGAGTTGTAAAGCATGGAATGCATTTGTAGCTTGGGTCAGGGGATCAGCAGTAATAGAGACCGTGAGTGAGTATACTTGCTCAGGAAGATAAATGAAGTGACCTTTTCCAGTAGTCCATGATTATGCTTGGAAGCGCAGAGGAAATTACGCGATGATGAGATGGGATTGCTGTTTTCACTTATCTTTCCACCTGCTTCTGTCTCTGCAGAATAGTGTCTGTAACCATGGCTAGATAACCCCGCTTGCCCCGATATTGTGGGACACCAGCTCCTATCAGCCCCAATCATGATTGATGCTATAGAGGTTTTATTTCAGGTGACTATGATCATATACCCTCGACTTATGTGAGTTTATGTGATCCTCACTTTAAAAAGATTAAATTATTATTTCAATAATACATTTAAGTTTGAGCTTTGCTGCACAAAAACTACCCAGTAGGTCCTTGTGCAATGCCTCTCATTCCTATGGTAGCTTCATAGTACTGGTGTGGTTTCTCAACTATGTAATGGCCGGGGAGAGCAGGAGTAGTCATTCTGTGGGGATAGGTGTCCAGACAGTGTCTAGTGGAGCTAGGACAAATATGCTTACTCTCTGGAGATAAAGAACAATGTCTGATTTCTATTTCTGGCTGCAGGTTGGTAGCTAGACATTTCCCAGGTACATCTGCTCTCTCTTGGTCACTGATAGATGTGGGAACACATACAGGCACTTATAGGATTAGGCAAAGTCCTTTAATATGCCCATGGAACATAACGCTTCACTTCTACAGGGTCAGGTCTTAATCGTTAGTCAACTGGTGAGTCCTGGTAACAGGTCCCAGTACCAAAAAGTGGCAGAAAAGAAGGCATTGCTTTATATGATTCAGGGGGAAACAGGACAGTTAGACATATCTAGGATGAAAATGCCAAAGTTTAGACAGCCCCCAAAATAGTCCACTTATTGGAAGAAAATCATGTGACTAGTGGGAAATATTTGAAGATCACGTGGAGTTTGCTTAGAAATTGTATGATATAGCTACTGCATCACAACATGAGTGTAATCATATAGAGCAGTGGTTCTCAACCTGTGGGTCCCCAGGTGTTTTGGCCTACAACTCCCAGAAATCCCAGCCAGTTTACCAACTGTTAGGATTTCTGGGAATAGAACATCTGGGGTCCCACAGGTTGAGAACTATTGATATAGAGATTGCTGTTTTATTATGCCCAGCCTTCAAAAGAACCTTATCTACTTATAATGTAGTCAGTTGCACCCAAAGGCATTGCATTTAACCATTTCCCTTGTTTTGAGAAATTAACCACATTACATTATGAATTTAAAACAAGATATTTAATCTGTCCAGAGAGCTACATAGATTATTTGAAGTCAGTGTTTGGCACTAGATATTGCTACCCTGTCATTTGGTGTGCTGAATAACAATGCATATTTTTTCAACTTCCAATTAGTTATTCAAATTACCATCCCAACTGATTGTATGTTTCATGATGCTGATTACTATATATGTCTATTTGTGCTTTGGTTGAATGAGACAACAACTGCACATGATTGCACAGAGTACCCCATGTTTGTTTTTGGAAAATAAGTAGTAAAACCCCAGCAAGGTCTGTGTCCTATTTGAATTAAGTAGAACTGCCATAAAGCATTAACCACAGGTACATAGGGTGAAAGAAGCATTTAGAAGAAAAAAAGAATAACTGAAAACATGAAACAAGAAATTTTAATGACTTTGCAATTGCAACAAAGATCACAACTTTTCTGAAGCATCTTCTAATTGTCTACCAATCCACTGAGAGTTTAATTTTTGTGCATTGTTTTGATTTATGTCAGTCATTACATGGAGGGCTGTAATTGTAGACAGATTTTTTAAAGAACTAGCACGAGGGTTTTAATCTAAGAAAGAGCATCTTGTTCAAGGGGGTGTTTGCTTTTCCTTCTTACATGAGAGTAATCTATCATTTTGGATATCTAAGTTTCTGTCAGAAGAAATGTCCACATATAAAATACCTTGTGTTTTACTTTCTAAAGAAGTTTCTTAAGAAACAAAAACAAAATGTCCTCATTAAAAATGATTTAATAATATCACTGCATGGCTCACATATCATATGCGATCAGGCAAGCAGAATGGCTTCTATTTATCATCAGAGATAAGCCTACACTTGTTGTTGTAGCTACCATCTATTCCACATCTTTACAAAAAAAATTGAAATCTTAATACCATTTTCTTCTTGCACTCCTGTTCCTAGATGAAGTAAATCATTTTGAATTCAGTGATTTAATTCCTTAAATATTGCCAAGTTGTAGTTCGCAATATTTTAGCTTACCACCCTACTTTTTGAACATGATATATATTACATAGAGGTGTTTTAACCTAGGTTATAGGAAACTGCCCCTTTTCTCTTGATGGGAGTGGTTTTAGGGTCTGTATTCTGTCTTGATGGGATGAATCAATGGTTAAACTATTCGACCAGAAATGGAAAAGAAGAGCACAAGATCATATATTTTGGCAAATGATAGATTTGCATGAAGCCCAAAGGAGTGGATCAACAACAAATCAGATAGGATAGAATTCTGCCTCTGAAATGGTAAGTTAAGATGGTATTGAGGGATTCAGTGCAGGGGAGGCCATTTATCTTATAGATGTTGTGAAGGGACAAAGAGCAATCAAAGACAGGAAATAAAACATCAATGCCATTAGCAACATAAATGGAGATTCAGTTGTCCTTATCCTGCATGAAGCTAATGGCTCCTTTATTAGGTAGATAACACTGAATTTCTCAAGAAATCTCTGTACTGTTACCTCTGGGGAAAACAAAGGTTCTGTATAGGTAAAACTCGCCAAATATATTCCCAAATTAAGCCAGAAAAGGCAACAATCTAGCTCACATGTCCTATCCACATTTTCCAGTTGTACAAACTGAAAGATATCCAGTAAAACCTGACAAACAGGAACCAAGGTTACATTCAGTGGAACGGTATCAATGATGGCATCCAAATCGGAATGGATCTGAGCAATTTGATCTGCAAAGCTCCATGTAATTTTTCACATTAAACTATAGATTGGTCTGCATATTCTACTTGTGGTCTGGTGTGTAATAGATTTCTGACCACTTGAACAGGTCTGCTAGATAACCCCTTGCAGTTGCAATGGTGGCAGAAAAAAAATTATTTGAGGCCCGCATTGGCACAGAGAAGGCCTCCCAATAGGTTCTAGCCCATGTTTAGTTAGACATGCTTTGAGTCTTCTGCTAATGTCACTCTTAAGTTTCTGTCTCACTCGCATTGTTTCTGCCAAGTTCTTCAAAAATTATGGTTCCACTCAATAGGAACTGGCCACTGCCCCGGCCGTTTCCCATTCTAGAGGTTAGTCAGAGTTTTGCCAGAAATGTCTGCCAAGGTTTCAATAAAATCTACAAGAGTCAGTAAGAATTCATCTGGATCCATCAGCACTCTGCTATAAACCATCCTAATCAGCCCCACTGAAGAGGCTAAGAGTCCCAGTATGTCTAAATTCGACCAGGTAAAGATCTGTCCATGACAATTGCATGGAGTTGGAAGGCCTTCCCTGTGCCAGTGTTGGTAGCAGAGAGATCGCCATTATCCCATCCAGCACAGAAAGCAAGGTCCAGAGTTTATACTCAGCACCATGAGAAAGGCCAGAAAGTACTTGGCATAGACCCATAGTTATCATGGAGGCCATGAAGTCCTGAGCCACTCCTGACAGGACAGTCTCAGCTGCAAAGACTACAATACTAACTCTGAGACCACCCTTAGCCCAGGAAGATTGTTGAGCAGTGGAGTCGGTGGCATACCAACAGAATCCTTGTCATGGCTACCTGCCTTTAGGTATACATCCTCAAATCCTGTAGACTGTGGAAAAGGGCAACTTGTCAACTCCACTTCCCCACAGACCATGCCTTCTGTTGTAAAGAAAAAAACTAGTGGATAGAGCTGAGAGAGCGAGAGTAAGATTTACATGATTTACTCAACTCCCACACATATGGATGGAAGACTTTCTACAAGTGTTACTAAGTAGGCATTTCTCTACTGACTCCACGTTTTGATTGGACCAGCTCATGGGTTCCCCCCCTCCCCCGCCCACTCATTTGTTGTACCATTCATTCAATGAGTTAGGAAGAAGCCTGGGGGCACTGGGATCTTAAAAGTGCTTTTCATTTCGAATCAGATCCTTAATGCTACTTTTTTTCTTTCACTGTCCTGGTATTCAATTGAAGCATTTTCACCTCAAGTGAACTGGCACCAAGGCTGCCCAGCCTATTTGACTTGGGAGATGAGTTGGGAACAATGACTACCTGTTGTGGTTCAGCACCAACTTGATGGGAATGGGAGTGAGGTGAGTGCTGGGAATGGGAATAGTGCACTTGATGGGAATGGGAGTGAGGAGAGTGCTGGGAATGAGAATAGTGCAGATGTGGGCTCTCAGTTTTCTTCCCATGAATTTAGAGACAGGCCTGTGTCTTCAAGGCCGTCACAAGATTGGAATGTGGTTGATAAGACAGTTGCTGGGTTGCAAGGTCGCACGGGACAGGTGGTGCGAAGGAGTTCGCGGCTGGCAGAGAAGTGTTGACCTCATCTGTGGGAAAACTGCTCGTTAGAGGCTTGTTTGATGTTTGCTGTTTGATGTATAACGTATAAGTAATCTGCCTGGACATTGATCCTGTGTTAGTTTCAACGTTGCGATATGGCTTGCAGTAGCTCTTCATGGAACCTTAAGCTACTTCCTGGTTTTGGCTTGATGCTTTGCTTCATGTCTCCTGCTTAAACTGCAAAGGATTATATTGGATCTTTTACCTTGTAACCACTGAATTTTTACTGCATTTACTTTGATTGTTTCAATAAACTTTCTACCTCTCAAGATTGGCTGGTTTTGTCAGAGAGAGAGCAAGGTGAATCTATTCTGAGGCACAACACTACCCTTCTTCACTCTCCTCTTCCATGATATTTTAATTGTTTCCACCATTTCTCCCCTTGCCCTGTATGCAGTTCTGAATTTACCATTTTGCTTAGGTGTGCTTCAGCACAAGGCACCATTGGCCAGGGAATCCCACCTTCCTGCCCCCCCCCCCCAACTATTTTTTATGATGGATTTTGCTTATCTGGTACAATTCTAAATCTGAGGGTGTTCTGTTTCAAAGCAATAGATATGATAGTCTATGGGAGTGTGCTACAAAGCAGGCAGTGTAGGCTTACCGGGTTTACCTCCTTCAGGGCCAAAGTAAGGGGCCTCATAGCTTAACTAGCACAGGGTCTCATTTGTTCTAAGTCCAGCACTACCTGTATGACTTCAGTGGCTACTCCCTTGTTTGGTTTCATCACCTCCCTCCTCGGGAAAAATGCATCCTTCCTTTATTGGGCAATTGCTGATGAAAACATTCAGTGCAATAATAGGTAAACAACTAACAAAGCAGATAACAAACTTTTGTTGATCAGAAAATCGGGCCCTTATCCTCGTGTAGCCCGTTTAGGACAAACCTACTGGTGACAGATCCACCTGCTCAAGAGTCCTGCTTTGAATGGCCCAGACAAGGTTTGATGAAGGATAGTACCTGCTGAGTTCTGCAAAGGGCAAACCCATTGATGAAGCAGAAGTCCAAAGCAGCAGCAATGAACAGTGACTTCTTCCTCTCTCCAGCCTTGAGATGATCTCTGTGGTCCTCTGTTTCAGTGTTTTATAGCGGGTAGTCCTACTTTTAATAGACCAGAAGCATTGAGAGGAGTGTTGTGAGGGCTAAGAATAAAGGAGGGGGCGTCTATGAGCAGAGCAAGTGCTCCACCCAAGGTTTTATCCAATCCTCTTTTTTCAGCATTCTAAATCTGGGGCAAAAGATTCACTGCTCTTAGGTAGCTGGGAGTCAGAAACCCATGCAAATATATTTAGAATCAAAATAGATGCCTCTCAGATCTTCTTGGTTTGCCTCACTGTTGTGTAAGAGTACCTGTTGCACATTTCTGCTTGTTTGTAAGTTATTTTTGTTACAGATATATCATTTCAAAAGACATCCCTTCCTTTTCTGCTTTCTATATCCACCAGTACTGAGTAATCTTTATGAATAGTTATGAGTAAAGGCATGTGCTTCTTGTTTTGCTTTTTGACTTTCTGACAAGGGATTACACATTTTATCACTAGGTGCGTCTGGGGAACTTGTTTATTGTCAGTCACTTTAATTGGGGAGGGGAAATAATAAAAAGCTTTTGCATCACCAAATGTCTTTCATTGCACAATCAAGCTTGAGGATTTCATTCTTGCCTTTGTCTGATCAGTAACTGGAAAGCTATCAAGGGAAACTAAGGTCTTGCTGGCTTGGACAGAGATGAATTTGTGTGGAGGAATTTCAGTACTGTCATCTATTTCTCTGTCTTCAGCCCAAGAGAAGCCAGGCTTGGTTTTCCATTTCAAATGTGATAAAATGAAAGCTCATTAACAGTATCTGACTTTTCTTTTCCAGCTCTCCATCTTTGCTGTGAAACTGTCTGGTAAATACAGGATAAGGGAATACATTACAATTATGATGCCCTCTGGCAGGCATAATCCTGAGAGAATAAGCCACAGAGAATGCAATACCTCCACATTACTTGGTTTTTTCCTTTCTTCTTCTTCTTCTTCTTCTTCTTCTTCTTCTTCTTCTTCTTCTTCTTCTTTTCATTTATCATATTTCACTTCACTGTGCAATTTGTCCTTCTTTAAAAAGACAAAAAACTATAGCTTCCTTTACCTAGCAAGCATCTACAACTGGGACATAGCAATTCTTCTAGTAAATTAGGGATATTGCAAAACTGAGATTAACCTCAAAGGAAAATTGTTCTCAGATATAGCAGAGGGACCAAGCACAAAAGCAGTATGACAAGCCCGAGGTCAATCCAGTAGATCTGCCCTAAAATACTACCAATCAGGGCTGCATGTAAAGCTGCTTTTCCAAGAAGAAGGAGAAGGAGAAGGAGGAGGAGGAGGAGGAGAAGGAGAAGGAGAAGGAGAAGGAGGAGAAGGAGAAGGAGAAGGAGAAGGAGAAGGAGAAGGAGAAGGAGAAGGAGAAGGAGAAGGAGAAGGAGAAGGAGAAGGAGAAGGAGAAGAAGAAAAAACCCTGCTCATTATATTGTTGAAAAGAAGGTAGTGCAGGGGGAAAGTCCTCAATCCAATCCCTTACTTTCCTTCTGAAGTTGCCATTTGGTGGCAATTCAGTGATTTGCTCAAAGACTGAACCCCAAGTTTGGATTGGGGAATGGAGTTCTCTAATCTGCAACTATTGTTGTGTACAGTTTGTTTATGTGGTTGATTTCATTGCACATGATGATGGTAAAATGGCTTAGTGTACAGTCATTGCATACCTTTGCCATTTTTTGGTGTCTAGTTTTGAAGTGGAAATAAGTATCCAACTTCCATGCAGACAAAATGTTTTTCCTCTTTCATTTCAGAATTGTATAAAATTCTTTTTTTTATCATTCTTGTCTGAGTTATGGAAATCTGTCTGTCAATGTAAAATTCAAACCTTCCTCTTGAAATCTTATTTATCGTAACACTATGTATTGATCATCCAAATCAGTTCTAATGCATTTCTTACATCTAAAATAGTATGGAAAGCCAGCATGGTCTATTGCAAGGTTTCTTAAACCTTTTCAGCCTAAGAAGTTTTTGTGTGACCCCGGCTATATAGGTATATAAAACAAGTATAAAAATGGAACATTTACTAATAATAAATCATTTGCACAGCTTGCTACACAGGCTGATTTTCCTTTTTGTGAGTACAGTCGGAGCATCTTCTGCAAAGTCTACTGCAAACACTGCACAATAGATTCATGTAGATGTCAATAACAGCCACTCGGTGACGTTCAGAGAACTTTTAATGTTGCCAAACATTTTGGGACCCTAACAGTGAGGTAAAGAGATGCTGATTGAGGTTGGGACCCACAGTTTAAGAAGCAATAGTATAATAATTTAAGTGTTGGACTACAAATCTGGAGAAAAGAGCACTGCTCAGGCAAGGGAATCCACTGGCTAGAGAGTGTGACTTGGACTCAGAGAGATGATTTGAAGGTAACCTCACACAACAAATTACCACCTGTAGATCAGAGGCTGTATAGCAAGAATCCCTGTGGAAGAAAATACCACTTAAAGACTTGATTTGACGTTGGGCAGAATTTATTTACCATATCAATGAACAAGTCTTCATCAAAGGTCAAGCCAAAGCCAGGTCTAGATAAATATTCAGGGTAATGGGGAGGAAGAATATTTGATTTCTATGCTACAAGGCAAATGAGATTGGGAAACTATGTTTATTGATCACTTCATCTGCAGTTTCAGCTTCTGAACGAAAGGATGCCGAGATCATAACAGCCAGTCCTGGACAAATTTATTAAGAAATAATCCAAAAGGAAATTATCATTCCCTGAAAGCAGTTTGTGTCTTTGAGATGCCTGCAGCTTGAGCAGACACAACTACACAAAGACTATGGAGAAGCCAGCAGGCTGCAAAACTAAATATAGACCTTGGTTTTCCTATAGAGATAAGGGTGTTATCTTAGACTTTTGTGTAAGAGTAGGATAGTTTTTATTATATTACATATTGTTCATATTCTTTGTAATAGATATGATATTTGTGAGTTTTTATTAGGTTTCTGAGAGGCAATTGTTTTTCTTATGGCTTTGCTTTTGAACCAGTAAATCTATACCTTACCAGCAGGCTACCTCCACATAATTAAGCTTTGGCAGAAACATTGTCCTGCAGCTTTTCTAAGAAATCTAATAATGGGAAATTAAGAGAAAGATTTGATGATGTTTTTTTTATATCTGAGAACTTAATGAAATTGGATGGAGGCATAGAGAGTTACAAACTGCACCCTTCATTGTTTGTCATACGATTGCCTTGGAGAGCACCTTACATAGTGCTTTGGATGAATTGTAGCACTTTGATCATTCCAAAAATAGCTGGTTGCCAATTTTTCCTCCCTGTGCTCCTCACCTAAAACTGTTTGATTTCAAACCCAGTCTACATGAAGGCTTCAACTTACATCCTTCTTTAAATGTATTTGCAGATGACATTTAGGCATAATCTTCCATTGCTGTTGAATTTATTGCGATTGCCAAATGTATTTGGGGAAACCACAAAAGCCTATGAGTGCAAATATGGTCTCTCATTTTTGAGCTGCTGGTTTCTGACAACCAATATTTATCAGCTTTGCATATACATCAATTCCCATTATATATTATAATGGATGTATGTGTGTAAGGTGGCTGAAGAATCCTTTCTTCCCTAATTGTCACATACATCCACTGATCGATTGTAATGGCAGCAGTGAAACAGAGTAGGGATGGAGAAATAACTAGTTATAATCCATCATATTTCTAGTGCAGATGGGGCTTTTGTGTGTGTGCCCTCAACCTGCTGGTTGACATATTGCAACCATGTCAATTTCACAAGGCAAGAAATCCTCAATGGTGATTTCCATTGCTTTCAGCTAAAATATAACTTCACCACCTGAACAGTCCTGCATCCATATGTAAACTAGGCTTGACCCTGCTTAGCTTCCACAATCAGATGTGATCTGGTGACTTCGGGGTGTGTAGAATGAGTGAGGCCATCTCTTTTCCTAAATATATCCTGTTGAATACACTAGAATGTTGCCAAATAAACATTCATATTATTGAGCTGTTTGCTTGCAATTTTATACTTTTTTAAACTTGGGAGTAAGTTCCTCTGAATTCCAAGTGTTTTTCTTCCAAATAAACCCAGGACTAATTTATTGTTGTAAATCCTTAAAAGAAGGCAGGAACATCATTTATGCATGGGGTGCCCTATCTGCTGGATCTTTTATGATCAGGAGAGCTCTGTACATTACTGCATAAGAAGAGGGATAACCTTTGCATACAGGTGTTTTGCCTAAATATATAGCAGAAACTGATATGGATTTTGTCTTCTTTCATAAATGAGAAAGAACTCATTTATTTAGGAGAAGGAATCTGTATAAAATGCTCACAAATTTTGGGTTTCCATGCAACAACAAATATGAGGTTCAGTAGCTGAAATGTTTAAGTTAAGGACAAGGTATGTCCAAACCTCATGCTGCTGGACTTCATATCTCATTGTTCCCCACCATTATTTATGCTAGTTAAGATTCAGGTCCAACAGTATGGCAAGTTTCCCCACTCTCATTTAAGGATATCTTTAAAAAAAAAGATTTTGATTACCGTAATTTTGTTTTGTTAAATTAATGAATTGAAACAAAGACTGTTTGCTGTGTGACTCTTTCAGCTTTCATTAATGCAGAGATTATGTATGATTGACTGAAACTTTCTTTCTAAAATTGTAGCACACATAATAATAATAATAATAATAAGAAGAAGAAGAAGAAGAAGAAGAAGAAGAAGAAGAAGTTGTTTTATTTATATTCTGACCCCTCTCCCGGAAGAGTCTCAGGGCAGCTTAAAACAATATATATATATATATATATATATATATACACACACAAGTACATAGGTCAAATTAATATAACTTAAAATAGAACCATTGCAATTATGGAAAATGTATAAGAACATAGACATATTTAAATGAGGAAACAATTTATTTTAAATTGCAGTTTTAAAATAGGTGTTTTTTAAAAAGATGAACAAAAAGTTTGTTTGACAGGACTTACTAATAAGGAGGCAAGATCCCATCTTCACAAGAGCTGTTCACCAATGGGCAGGAGTATGTGTATATATGGGTGTATTTGTGAATGAAGGTGAGAGGAAATTCCCTGCCCTTCTTACCACGCATGGAAGTTTCAATGGCGGGTGCTCCCTCCACTCTCCATTTTCAGTAGGGCCCCTTCTTCCCAGGGAGACTTCTTCCCTCTGGTCCACCTGCTCCCAGCTAAATGGCCTTTGAGCTCTCCCTACCCTCCCACCCTCAGTTTCGATTTTACTGTTGCTATTGTTTCTTGCTTCGTAAATGTGTCACAACTTGGGGACGGTTGGTATGGGGATTGGATCTGATATGTCATTCTCCCCTGATATGTCTCCACAACGGGCCATAGTGATTCAGCAGGTGTCCTGGGGATGTGAGTCTGCTCTCTGGTCAGGTCTGGGGGATGGTTGCCCTTGCCCATGAAAAAAAGAATGCACATGTATGTTGACTAGTTGCTTTTCTCTGTTCATATATTATGGTTGGATCCCAACATCTTTCTGTATGAGAAAAGGGGCTTAAATCCAAAAAAGGTTCCAACTCTTGGAAGCTACTCTTCTTTCACTCTACTTTCCCCACTTCTGTGATTTTCCCAACTATCTATTGGACCAACTTGTTGGGTAGCTTTTGAAAAGATTTGGGAATTGTAGGGCAATGGGGCGAGTAAGGGAAAGGAAAAATGTAAAGAGTAGGGGAAAGTAGAATTGTCAGAAATTATCTTCCCGGCTTCCTCCATTCATAAGAACGCTGGACTGAAGCCAACATTTTCCGTGACATGCCCTAAAGTTTCATTTGCTTTAATCCCACTGGTACTAATGAATCCCAGAATAGTGGCAGGTTGATTCATGGGCTTAAAAATGAAGCAAATCATGTTGTGGTTCTAATTCTAAAGTCATTCATCCAAACTTGGGCAGGGAGGTAATCGCATTTTCAAACAAAAAAGAAAGGAAGCCCAACTGACATTTGCCACAGGTATTGGGTTTTAAGTTCTATATTTTATTGACATTTAAGACTTCAGTCGTCCTTTGATGTAATTATATGTCATTTCTTTTCTATTGAAATAGTGTTTAGAAAGGACCAGACAGATTCACTTTGCAACTAATTTTAAAAGGCTGCTTAAGATAAATTTACAGCTGATCAAATATTTATTAGAATGCTGACTTGTCCACATTCAGCAATATCAAACAAGCTATTTTTAGAGCTTCTTTTTCATATAGCCTAGCTTAAATGTAACCGTGTTGCTAGACTAAGTTGTCATTTTAACAGACGTGAAGCTAATGGACAGCAGGTGGGCTGATCCAAGCAGCCGTCTTCATTAATGTAACGTAAAATCAGCTTTTGACTGAAACTGTGCCTGGGTGCCAAATTGCTGTGCTAATTGGTTTTGTAATGGGAATAGTGGAAGCTTTTATCAAAATTATATGAGAAGTTGGTAATGTATTAACCAGAATAGCTCCTGTGCATATCTCATCATATGGAGACAATGGCAGAGCATGGATTTTATTCTGTTTTATAGGGCTGCAGATGCAGTTCATGGGTTCCTAGTTGAGAGGGGATTGAGTACTATAAGTGAAAAGTGTATAGTAGGGTTTTTCAGCCAGGATTCCCTGGAACCCTTGGATTTTATGAGAGTCTTCTAGTGGTTCCATGAGAGATCATGAGTGAGGGAAAATAGACCTCTAGATATAATATTTTTTTGCAAGGGTTCCCTGACCCCGGAGACATCTTTCAAAGGTTCCTTTAGGATAAAAGCTTGAGGAAAATCAATTTAACTCTTCACCTGTTCCAGAGCATTCTGAATAGTCCTTAGTAATCTGTCAGACTAGTTAACAGTCAGGCAACTATCAGGACATTTCTTTCTTTCTTAGGATGGAACAGTAAAGTAGATGATAAAGACATTGAACTAGTTCAATAGTTTCCCTACCTTGGCTCCATCATTAATCAAAATAGAGACTGTAGTCAAGAAATTAGAAGAAAACTGGGACTTCGGAGGACAGCTATGAAGGAACTAGACAAAATTCTGAAATGCAAAGATATATCACTGAATGTTAAAGTTAAAACCCATAGCATTGTGTTTCCTATTTCTATGTATGGTTGTTATAGGTGGACAGTGAAGAAAGCTGATAAGAGGAACACCAATTCATTTGAAATGCAGTACTGGAGAAGATTTCTGTGGATAGGGAGGACTGCTAAAAAAACAATTAAATAGATTCTAGAAAGAAAAATCAAGCCTGGACTCTTTCTAAAAAGCCAGGATGATTAAATTGAGACTGTGCTTTGGTGATATCATAAGAAGACTCACTAGAAAAAAACAATGTTTGGAAAGGTAGAAAGCAGTAGGAAAAGAGGAAGGTCACATTCTAAATGAAGAATATGAATAAGCCACAACTGAGTTGGCAAGACCCGAACAGTTCTATTGAGCATGGGTTCATATGGAAGTCTCTCAATCATGAGATCGCCATAAGTTAAAGTCAACTTGAAAACAGTTAACAACAAAAACACAGAAAAGCGCTGCAGATCAATCCCAAGGAAGAGTGGACTCTTCTTTGGGATTCCGTCATATTCCAGCAGAGGCGACTAGGGTGATTCTTCCATGCTGAAATATGCAGGAGCATAGTTTTTTTTAAATTGAGCTATTTATTCATTTATTTAAAATATCTGTATCCTGCTCTATTCATGAGGTTCTCGTGGAAGCATGCGATGAAATTAATTTAGAACAATTTAAGGCAGTAATTTTAAAAGACTAAAATATATTAACTCATTTATCAAACCAGACAATTAAAAGCCAGTTTAAGCGCTTTAAGACAATGCTGACTGTAACTCATGTGCAAATGGGACTCCATGGATTTTAATAACAAGCTATGTTTTTAAAATACTGTGATTGCAGTGCTGGCACCCACTGGGCCTTTGAGGGAAAGGTTTTCCATACTTGGGGTATCACAGTGGAGAAGGCTCTTTCTCAAATTCTTTCATGATATATTATCCTCACATTGATGAACTCAAAAGAAGCTGTAGTTGTCCTTATTCTGTAAGACGTGAGCAACATTGTTGATGATTGGGTGACTTACAGGTTTCTCATTCATGGAGTTGCCATAGTTCAGTCAACCTATGGCAGTTAATCACAACAGTGGAACTTTGAGAAGGACCTCTACAACAGGCCTTAATTTTCAACCAGTTTTATATATTTAGCAGCTTGGATAGCCTCAGTAAAACTAAATAGCCACTGCAAATCTTTATCTAAAGCAACCTGGTGACCTTCACAGGTTTAGGGCTCCAGCTCTCATAATTTCTGATCATGAATCAGGCTAGCTGGGACATATAGAAGTTGTAATCCAAAACGGCTGAAGGTAATCTCTGAGCTATTGTCGAACATGAAGAATTGCATTGGAGAATTATTCAGAGCTTTCTAGGCGAGCCCCTTTCTGGTCTGATTGTTAATTATTTGAAGAAACATCTTCAGAACTTCTTTCTCTTGATTTTTTAAATGTACTTTGTCACTATATTTTGTTTCATAAATTTTGAAGCTTGTCAAATTTCTGAATTCTTTAATTAAGGACAAAAATGTTTCATTTGTACTATTTGGATTTTCTAAAAGGAAATCATTTTGTCCCTTTCCCCACAATAACTACACACTTCTTAGTAGTTGCATCCTGGAACAGTCTGATCTCAATATAAAGACTGGAAATTATGTCTTTCATTACAGGCTATATTCTGAGTATTAGCCATTGACTTTGGACTAAAATATGGCAATATCCTTCATATTTATTTTTAGAAAATCATTTTCATAATTATGGGAGAATTTGTAAAGCTTTTATCCCCAAATTTAATTTTGACAGTCAAGATGAAATATTTTCCAGACACTGCAGAACAATACATTTATAGCCACCAAAATTTTAGTGTTAAGTCATTGAAGAAAAAAGCACCCAATGTTAAAAAATTTGTTATCGAAATTATGTCAACTAGCTACAGGGGCCATTTACAAATTAGAGCTGGGATGGGAAAGAAATTAATTTGTCTCAGTAGTGATAAATCCTCTTTGAAAAGTTTCAGTCAGAAATACTTTTTTGATATTGGTAAATGCAAGTTGAGCAAAGAAGTGGTGAGATTAGGATAGGACTAAATATATGTATTGATGGAAGTTATGAAAATAGTAATTAGTATGTTAGACGGAAGAACTGCTTTTGTATGCTTTGGAGCATTTACCAAACTGTCAAAATGTATTTGCATTTATTACTATGTGTTATAATAGTATTATTTATAGATATAGATATAGGTAAAGGTAAAAGGTAAAGGTTTTTCCAGTTGGTGCTCATTTTCAAGGTTGTGTGGCTGGCATGACTGCATGCAGCACCGTTACCTTCCTGCCAGAGTGGTACCTATTGATCTACGCACATTTGCATGTTTTCAAACTGCTAGGTTGGCAGAAGCTGGGGCTGACTGCAGGAGCTCATGCCACTCCCTGGATTCGAACCTGTGATCTTTCAGTCAACAAGTTCAGCAGCTCAGCTGTTTAACCCCCTGTGCCACCAGGGGCTACAGATATAGATATAGACACACAAACATATATATCTCATATAATATACGCATCATATGAGCCTAGCCATCATGAGTGTTGTTACAAACAATTTCTTTTTAGAGTTATTTTTCTTCTACTAATTTCTGATTTGGATTGGATATATTTTAAAAATCAATTTTCCTTAGAGTTGCACCTGCTGTCTCCTGAACAGCTCAGATTTTTTTTCTTTCCGTCTTTTATTTTGTTGAAAATTCAAAAGGTCGTGATGTATGTCTGTTATTGTGCCAGGATTTTAGGAAAAAAAAAAAGAAAAAAGGACAGAATTGTGCGGGAAGGAGGAATGATAGATGAAAACCCTGGGTTTGGATTTTCTTCGTGTGTAGTAATGTGGGCAGGTATCCATTCAGCCATCTGGCAGCCTTTAATGCTTTACAGATGGCTCACATATTTAAGAGTTCAGAACACTTACAAATTTGATTTTTTAAAACATTAATGTTTCAGAATTGTAATGCCAAATCTGTGTCAATAGTCTTAGCGTGGGTAAAGGTAATTAGAATAGTGCATATAGGCTTTACTTTGCCAGCTGTATTTTTGGCAGTTTGTTCTTGATAGAGACACTTGATAGTTCATAGTGTCATGCAAATTTGGGTGGGAAGTGATAGTGCGAAAAGACTCTTTGTAGTAATCAGATGTTAAATACTGACATGGTGGAACAGTTAAATATTCCTGGAAGTTTTGGAATTCCTTTATTTATTTAAAAATATATAAATGTGGTCAGTTCCTTGTTCAGAAAAGTTTATTTAGATGTGGATAAACTCCCAGGAGACATTTACTGTCAGCAGCATATCATTTTTCCCTTCACCTGCATTATTTGTTTATTTTCATACTTGTTTCTTATGTCTGGCAAAAACAATAAAAATCTGTGGCATCCTAAAAAAAGATCAGATGAAGTATGGCTCTGAGCTTCGGGGAGAGGAGCAAACTATATCTGATGAATCTAGAGTTTAATATTGAAGGTACTACAAATATAATTGTAGAGATATTTATTTATTTATTTATTTATTTAGAGCTTTTATAACCCGGTCTTCTCGACCTCCGAAGAGGGACTCAGGCCGGCTAACAGCGGAAAATTCATACACACATAGAATAAACATAATAGCATCATAATACATTAATACAAAAATACATTAAAATAGGATATCTGTGGCACGGATGCAAAATTAACTAGGAAAACATGCAGTGTGTATGTGTGTGTATATATAAGAATACTAAAATATTTAAGATGATTTAGGAAAGATATTTAGAAAAAAAACTCAAGAAATCAGCAAAAATATCAAAGAAATAGTACTTTAAATTAAAAGTTATTTTCATAATATAATAAAACAGCAAAACTGTGTTACATTAAGTTTGCCTTTATTTTTCTTAATTTACTTTTAATTATTGTATGTCAATATTAAGATCAAGTCAATGTAAAGTTTATCATATGGTATAGTATGGGATATAGTATTAAGCTGGTTTTTAATAGTAACTCTCAAGCCACCAGAAACTACAATTGTCCAACACTGGACAAACCCCATTTTTCTGGTTAATGGAGAATCTACCATAATGCCATTTTGAAAGTTCAAGTATGGTGAGCAAAGAAGATGAGCAAGTAATAGAGGAAGGGGCCAGCAATGTGTACTGGTTTGAGTGTTGGACTATGAACCTGGAAACCAGGGTTTCAATTTCTGTTCAGCCACAGAATCCACTGGGTGACCTTGAACAAGTCACAATCACTCAATCTAAAAAGGGTGGTGATGACAAACCTCTTCTGAATAAATCTTGTCAAGAAAACCCTGTTATAGGTTTGCCTTGGTGTTGCCATAACTTGGAAAGGACTTGAAAGCTCAATAACATGAAGTACAAAAGACTCAATGGCATTGCCTCCCCCTAAGCCAAACCACGAGCATAAGATTTTCCAGTGGACACACCCATAAAATCAACTGTTGAATTTTTTTTTGTTAGAATCTCCTTCTCATTCCCTTCTAGCAGCTTGATTTGATGTTCCAGACCCTTGGCAAGTCATTTGACCTTGTCTGGACAGAAGTTACCACAGTGAAAAGTAGTTAAGAGTGCTATCATAGTCGCAGTTGTTGGTGCAATGAGTCAAGGTGCCACTGTAGGATTGGCCTTGTAAAAAGTGCAACCCTTTCCCCTGGGATATCATAACTCTTTGCTCTCAGATGGAAGGACCAAGCAGAAAGGATATGTTTTCTTAGTACTGCCACTAAGACTTGGGCCTCATCACACTTGAGCATTTCTCCACTTTAATCCACTTTACATTGCTGTGACTGCCTCCTTCAGAATTCTGAGGTTTGTAGTATAAGGCAGGGCCTTTAAACTGCTCATCCAAAAAAGCCCTGGGCCTCCCTAAACTACAAATCCCAAAATTCTGCAGGAGGAAGTCACAGCATTCAAAGTGGATTAAAGAGGGTAAATGCTGAAGTGTGATAATGTCCAGAGTATCAGGCCATCCATGAATTGCATTTTATTGTGCTGACACTGACTGCTGTCAAAGTCCATCTGTCCCCTATCTTGTAGATTCTACGAAAAAGTTGACTGAACCTTTGCCATTGCAATTATTACTCATCACCCTGTTTGCATATCATGTGGTCAATTTTCTTTTTAAATGACTAGCCATCTGAGTGGTCACCTTCTAGATGGTCTCTAGGGTGTCATCTTTCTGCCACTGCCATCCCTGGGGTGTGTGTGCACATACTGTTAAAATGCAACAACCACAGGGATGCGCCCTGAAAAACGAAAACAAAACCACAATTGACCAGAAAGACCCAGAGTTAAGGTTATTGATTTGGCAAATTCCATCTCAAGCCAGAACTAGAGAATTTATTAAGAGATTTTATTCTGAATAATGGTGGTATCACTAATCCAGGTACAAATTGAGTTTTCCCCTTAATTTGGTGTTTGTCTGTCAGACTGTTTGTTTTAATTCAATTTATCCTCCTAACTCACATTACTTGCTCTATAAGAAGCATGATGTGTCCCTGGAAGGCTGATAGAGATCACAGCTGCCAAAATTGATATTAAGGATGATATTATCTTTGGCAATACTTATCCACAAGACTTTTTCATTTTAATTTATTGAAGATGCTTTTCCCATCCTCCATCAACTGTATATTATCTTATCTTTTCATCTCCAGCTCAATTTTAGTAAGGGCACTTTATGTTTATATGGATATGTGTTGTATGGTGGAAAATGTGATGGAACTGTTAAATAAAGCAAGAAAAGCAAATAAAATGTCCATATGGCTTTGAATGACTGACAGCTGCATTTTGTTCCCATGTGCCAGGTTTGGTTTGGACAGCTGTGTTGGGTGATGAGGAATGGCATTGGCTCTCATGTCCGCTAGTTTGAAAGAGGTGCGAAATATTTGCCTATTCTGTATTGGAAACTGGTGTCACTTTTCTCCATCTTGAATGAACAAGGATTACAATTCTGAAGGCAAAGAGTGTGGAAAACAGTGGAAGGAATTGGGATGGTTATAAAATGGAGTGAGGTGGCCAGCCTTTCCATGAGGAGGGCATCAAAGCATCTCAAAAGCATGACCAGGGATTAGAAGGCTTAAAATTAAATCTGTGTAATTTTAAAATAAAATGTATGTGGCCTGCATGCACTTTCTTACCAAATACATCTCTATTCCAGTCTCAGCAGCTTGATGTTTGAATATTTCAAAAATGTAGATGTTGTTTGGAGTGAAAGAGTCTTAAAATTTGAATGTGAAATCTGTACTTTCAGTACTATAACAGATGTTGTTTTTATCCAATTTTTATGGTTAACTTTCTAATGTTAACCATATGCAAGTATTCCTATCAGCTTTAAAGAGCCTAGACACTGTTGTCTGTTTTCTTCTATACCATGTATACCTGTGTATAATAACTTCATGTATAAACTGAGGACAGGTTTTGGAGCCAAAATTTTGGCTCAGTCTATTAAAGTACAATGTGAATTCTTAAAGGAAGCATTCCAGTCTCTGATTAGAGAAGCCAGAAGCTTAGTTTGTCTCATGGGAACCAAAAAGAAGCACCAACGCTCTCTTCTCTCATGCTGATCCTTTTAAGAGAAATGCCAAAGAGATGCCACCACTACCAGGGTTTTCCTGCTCGGGTATTCAAAAGGCCAAAAGTGACACTATGGCAAAGAGAGTAAAGAGAGTTGGTGTTTCTTGTGGGTTCTCATAGGCTCTCAACTTTTGCCACTTTACCCAGAGATAGGAATTCTGATTCCACAACATTTTCTAGTTTGTTACATATAGCTTTCACCAGGTGTAGGGGAAATATGGCCTCCCATATCTTATTAAATCACAACTCCCCTCACTTCTTGTTATGTATATTCAAGTCATTTCTGACTTATGGGAAACCTGAAGTGACCCTATCATGGTGGATTTCTTTTTTTGGGGGGGGGCATATTAATTCAAAGGGATTTTCCCCCCTTGCCTTCCTTTGAGACCGAGAGTGTGGATTGCCTAAGGCAGGCATGTAGCCGGGGGGGGGGGGGGTTCAGCCCCTCCCCCCCCGAAATTCTCATGGTGGTTCGCGAAAAGGCCTTACTGGTGCATTACTTAAACTGTTATGTTTATTCATATCATGATCTGATCACCATACTCAATATATCCCATATATCCCACTGGCTGCCATTTATTTTCTGAGCCCAATTCAAGGTGCAGGTGCTCACCTACAAAGCCCTGAACGGTTTGGGACCGCCCTACCTGCGTGACCGCATCTCCATCTACGAACCCGCATGCTCGCTCCGGTCATCTGGGGAGGCCCTGCTCATGATCCCACCTACGTCGCAAGCGCGCTTGTTGGGGACACGGGACAGGGCTTTCTCTGTGGCGGCCCCCCGACTTTGGAATGCCCTTCCAAAAGAGCTTCGTCAGGCCCCTACTCTAGCAGTTTTCAGAAGGAACCTAAAAACTTGGCTGTTCCGATGTGCCTTCGCAGATTAGGAATCCCCATCCCCAAGTCCTAGAAGCACTTTAGCACAACCAATGTTGCTGCACACCGCACTTTTAAGGTTTTTAAGGTTTCTCCTACCATCTCAGCACTTTTAACCCTGTACCCCATTGCGCCGGCCGAACCAGTTTTAATAGTGTCTTGATGTATTGATGTACTGTCATTGTGGTTATTTTGCTTAATTGTTTTGATTTGCTTTGTTATTGTTATGTTATGTTTCTATTGTATTGTGTTTTGAGGCTTCGGCCCGTGTAAGCCGCATCGAGTCCTTCGGGAGATGCTAGCGGGGTACAAATAAAGTTAATAATAAATAATAATAATAATAATATGCATGGGGGTATTGGGGTAATGATACAAAAGGTTTGCTAGGGTAGACCCTCTTTCACTCAGACTCACCCCCCCCCCCGAAACTCAGCCCCCCTGAAAAGCCCCCTGAAAAAAATTCACCCCCCCCCCCGAAACAAAATCCTGGCTATGGGCCTGGCCTAAGGTTACTTAGGGCAAGGATCCAGAGTATTGCCTACCATGTCCTAGATCAACAAATCACTCCTAGTCAATGATAAGTAAGTTTTCTGGAGAAAGAGGCAATTTCTGGAGAATTAGATTAATGAACGTGAGCACTTGTAAATGCAGTTTGCATTTATACACATTCATCTTGGAGTTGCTACAAATGTAAATCATATACTCATCTTGCTCTAACTACCAAACTTTTGAGGCTTTCTGCATTGTGAGTTTCAATGTAAAACCTTTTGTTTACTCACATGTGTATTATTTTCACATTTTGAGTCATATGTTGAAAAATAACTGTAATGAAACTAGAGACCATCTGTACAATTCAGTTTTGATTTTGATTACCGTTAAGTGCCACAGACCATAACAATGTAATCGCATATTTATCCATAAAAGTAAACATAAGAATATTAAAGTAAAATACATTATTTTAATAATATATGTTCTGTTCTTTTCTTCATATCGGCACAACAAATATTAGGAAAACAATCACTGTGTGAATATTAATTTAAAATTGACAATATTTTGGGAGTGACAGAATATGATCTTGGGGTCCCCCCCTTTCTAATTAACACAGTGCAATTTTTAATAAATTATTTTTTTCTATTGATTTATCAAAATGTTTCATCCCTTAAATCAGGGGCTTCAAACTCATTTTCATCAAGGGCCACATCAACCTTATCGTTGCCTTCAAAGGGCCATTGAATCCATGGATGGAGAATTGAATCCATGGATAGAGGACCAACTATAATTTTTCACATAGTGGTTAGTGCTCTTTACTTTTTACCCAGTTTTGGTCCCCAAATGTTATGGAACAACAGCTCTAATCACTTTTGATTATCGGCCATGCAGACTGTGGATAATGGGAATTTTAAACCAACAGCACTTGTGGTTCCGAGGCTGGGGAATGTTTAAAGGATTTTAAAGTCAGACATCATACCCAAAAGCTTTGTAAGCAAATCCAAACCCCACTCTCCTGACTAAACGGAACAAGTAGCAGCCTTTCAGGTTTTTCTGTAACCTAACTCCCATCACCTCTAGTCATGGTACCTAATGATAGGGAATACAGGAGTTATAGTGCAGCATCTGGAGGGCCACATTAAGTGACATGGTGGTGGGCCAGATTTGGTCTGCAGGCCTTGTGTTTGACACAAATGCCTTACGTGTTGAAGAAATTACATAATTGTGCCCACTTCTTAAGAAAATTTATAAGTATAAGTAATATGGGATATATTCTTCTTGGTCCCCCCCCCCCCTAAAGTAGCATACTGATAAATTAAAAGGGATACTTCTAAACTTCTCACCATTAGGCATTTGGCAGTAGTAAATATGTCAGTTGGAGAGAGATTTACTGTGATTGTCTAAATATATTTCTCCCTCAATTTGAGCTGAAGATGGCATGTCTTATGCCATGGAGGCATTCTTAAATTTGACACGGCAGATAAATTTTGGTTGCCTGAATACATCACTATGTCTCTACTTAAACTCTCCTTTGGCAGATAACAACTTTACATCCATAATATGATTCATACATGACACCGGATCCTAGAAGTGATCCTTGAAAGCTGAAAAGATTGCTTAACAACATTGAGATGTAATTATTCAACTGAGCATAACTCGTATCGCCTGCCTGTAAAAATATGCTACGTTGCTCCAATAATGCAATATAAATAAATAAGTATAGATGCCAAAGATTATTCCCAACCTTTAGGGGCAAAAGGTTTTTGTTCATGGCCCTAGATTAGGAGTCTAGTAGGGCAGTGTCAGGCTCGCAGAGATGGGAAAAAAGAAAGGAAAAACAATGCTTTTAAATTTCCCACCTCATTGAGACCTTACCCTAATGTACATATAGAATTAAAGACCTGTTAATTTTTAGAAGAGAGACAGGAACAATTGTTAATTTCATGTGATTTGTATCCGTTCTTCTGAAATATGTTTCATACTGCAGCAAAATATGAACTTAACTATTACTTGCTTCAGTATCTGAAATTTTTTATTAAATTGTTTTAAAGAGAGGATTTCAGAAAGAGATGAGATTTAGGGCCCTTCCAGACAGCCCTATATCCCAGAATATCAAGGCAGAAAATCCCACAATATCTGCTTTGAACTGGATTATCTGAGTCCACACCCTATATATTCCAGTTCAAAGCAGATAATGTGGGATTTTATTCAGTTGTGTGTAAGGGGCCACCTATGAACTGTAGATTAAAAATTACTAGATTTTTCATGGCTTTCTTAATTTAGTTTCTTTGAAGAATGTAGTTGAATACACCAGACCACAACCCTATTTTTGTTATATCCAGGGTAAAGTGCTTATTATACACTCTAGTTTTATAAATAAATAAATTAACAAAATGGGCTTTATTTCTTTACTTATTTTACACACACACACACACACACAAATTTGTGGATAGTATTGAAAAGCGTACAAGCTACAGGTAAAAAGATTCCACCTGAACATTAGAAATAATTTAAGTCTATATGTTGCTGATCAGTTGTTTTTAGATAGATAGATAGATCAACTTTTAAGATGATCTAGATTGAAAATGGATAACTGAAAATATTATAGATATTCACAGTGATGTCTATACTTAATATTTTAAAATTGAAATTCATGATCTTGCATCAGATCATTAAAATCTAGTTTTCAGTGTGGTAATAAACAAGGACCAAGGAAAGATACTTTGAGGCCAGACTCCCTCTCTCTCTGGATATATATACTTCAAAGCATCATACATCATATTTATTATATTGAAATCTTCTGGTTGAACTGTAACAGAATATTTGTGATGCATATTTTTAATTACTGTATGAAGTATGGTGTGTGTGAGCAGAAGTGTTTGATTATGGTACTGGGCAGAAAAATGGGTCTACTTAATTGCTAATACATGTTTCAGCAACTATTTAGTATGCATAATTATCCAGAAAATACATTATTTTAAATGATACGATCCTGATTTAAACCAAATTTAATTGGGTTACTTTACCTGGTGCTTTAAAGGAAAAATTAATGTCTGTTCATCCTGATTCCATTGCTGGCATGAGTGGTTGTGTCTTTGTTGAAGCAGCATTGCTCAGCTAAAGACATAATCAAAAGCGTCGTTATGATCAATATTTTAATCATGGTAGTTGCTTTACTATTGTACAAGGACATCCTGAGACCAGATTCAAATCCCTCCCCTTCCATGGAAATCCACTGGGTGATATTGGGGAAGTTTCTCAGTCTCAGAGGAAGACAAGGGAAACCCTTCATTGAATACATTCTTCTAAGAAAAACTCATAGTGATCTTAGGATAACCACAAAATATTGAATAAAAATATTAAGGCTGGGTACCTGGTTAAGAGGCGGAAATTGACCTAAAGTCAAGAAGTGAAGCCTGGCAAAGTGGAAACAGAAATGAACACATCATGAGAAAGTGAAGACAGTAATTGTTATATCAAATCTAGGGCTTATAATAGAAGAGCATTCAAATTTAAAACTCAAGATGAATAGATGGATGCAGGACTTCACTTACAGTGGTACAAATATATGCAACTGAAAGAAAGATTTCTATTATAGTGAATCTAGTTTTGCTGCTTTTTATATTGCACATTTGTCTTTCAGTTGTTTTCATCAACCTTCTATTCTCAAGAATCTCAAATATGCCCTAAAGTACTACCTGACCGATGTGTATACACTAGTTAATAGCCATGGCCACCTCTGTTCTTCCAGTTCTAGAAATAAGATGGATATCTTGAGATATTAAAAAGGTTGTTATGGTCACAGTGGTATTTATTTATTGTGTCAGGCAACCGAACAGTTGTATTACATTGTCACAGTGGCGAAGTGAATGAAAGATACACTGGATAACACTTAATTGTTTTGTGTGTATTTGTGGAGTCATATTGACAGACTACAGCAGGCATCCTCAAACTGCGGCCCTCCAGCTGTTTGGGCCTTCAACTCCCAGAATTCCTGACAATTGAACAAGATTGTTAGGGCTTCTGGAAGTTGGAGGCCCAAAGAGCTGGAGGGCCGCAGTTTGAGGATTGTCTCTGGGTTGTCTAAGTCAGAAATGCTTGAAGGCACATGCCAACACACTTCCTTCTTTGGCAAAGCAAATTTGATTCTTCTCAAGATCACTGAGCATAAAACTTAAAACGTTTGTTCTGGCTCAGTTGTACTGGTTTGTATTCTAAATTTTGGCTTTGAATTTATTATGTGATCACAACAGCAGCAGAATGAGCTAAATTGCACTATTTCATGCAGAACAAAGCAGTCTCAACATTTGAGCCAAAGGAACCTTTAAAAGTATGCCATTGACATTTTTCAAAATGTAAAATTGTATAATGCCTGGGGTAGCTGCACATAGCAATGTGCTTAATTGCCATTTTATGATAATCCTTGATTGATCAAAGCATTTTTGAATGACTTCAGTTGAGAACTTCATCAGACCAGATTTTTTACTGCACTTTTGAATGGTTTTAAGCTTCCCTTGCCCCCTCCCCCCTCTCTCGCAGAGCTATTATTCCGGATGGCAAGATGCATCCCTTTCCCTGTTGAATTCACATGCTCATTTGCAGAAGCATTTTTAATATGCTTCAGATTCGTAATGGCTACCAAATTAAGTGCAACATGAAGTTTTGTATTAACTTGCTTAGAAATGGCATGGGAAGCAATTGACATTAATTCACAACCACCTTCAAATGACTTCTGGCACTTGCTTTTCAACTAGGAAAATTAAACTGGGTGGGGAAAAGATTTAAAATGCATCTAAAATGTCAGATCTTCTTTGCAGCTAGAATGCAGCTGTTGCCTATGTAAAGTTCAAGGACATTGACCTCTGTCATTTATCAGGTTTTTCAAACTTTTACTGGGTAGATGGAAAGAATTTCTGTATGACAATTGAGAAAGTTGTGTGTCTTGCCCTTTTATTGTCTCCATTTTCATTTGGTTTGTCTCTGCTGGATTTTAAATCAGAAAGACCTTTTCAACAAATAGGCTTGTCAGAGGAAAAGAGGATAGTAGAAGGACTCCTAGCAAACTGTTCAAAACAGGTTGACCCCTCCTCTTAATTCCTTGCTCACTTGCCCTTCTGGTCCCATCTTTCTCTGTTCCATTATCACTCTGTCAAACTTCACACTATGAACTCTTTTAGGAAGAATGTCCTTGAATATATGTAATGTGAAACATCAAGTATGTTGTTATATACTGGGGTGGGGGGTGGGGTGGATGGGCCTGGAGGAGAGCAGGAGGGGTGGGGGGCTGCCAACTGGGGGCCAAATAGGAAGTGGGCAAGCAAGCAAAGACTGCTCATTGTTAAACTAGTGACTAGAAAAATCTAGTTTTGCTGTTTGCCTGTGACTGCAAAGCCAGGCCATGACACACAACTGGTGGGCTGTGGTCTGCTTTGTGAGTCATAGGTTGTTCTGCCCTGTTCCGGAATAATGCACTGGAGTCCTCCAGAGCATTTGTTTTGTAGAGGCTGGGATGTTTGGAAATAGGTGTTTTTGTTCTAATAATTCCTACATAATGGATACTTTTCCAAATAGGTCTGCAAAAATAGGAGATTTACTGTACCCCACTGTGGTGAAGTGAGTGGTATTACATGGATTGATTTCTGGATTATACGTTGTGCAGGAATTCTATTAAACATGTTCTATAGGTATCAAACTTACGTTACTGCTCTTTCTGCTCATAGAAATGTGCACTCTTCTTTAGGGAAATTCAACCTGAGAGATGGTTTATGTACCATACACTTTCACTTTGAGTCCAATGATCCAAAATCACAATTCTACTCAACGGTGTTAACTTTATGAAAGCATGTCAATTGTTAAAGTTTTTGGTCACTCAACAGAAACTAATAGTTCTTCATTTAACAGCCTGTGGTAAAGAGACATTTAGAAGAGAAGCATGTCTCTTTATTGCCAGTCCAGCAGTCCATGTTTTTTACCATCTGGCTTTCTCTTGCAGATGTTCAAGTTGTTACTATTCAAAACAAGTGAAAAAGAGTAGAACTTCAGACCCCTACTGTAGTGAAGGAAACTAAACATGCCTAACCTCTCCCTGCTTTCAGCCCTTTCCTTCTCCATCAAAAGCTGATTGTCCTAATGTTAAAGGGACTTCATTTACAACGGCTGTCTTGCTCATTTATGAGAGGTGTAATTTAGGTGCACAGTGCACACTGTATCAGAAGTCCCCCTCGGTTTTTGAGCAAGCCTACAGTCTTTAGTCTGTACAGTGACTATGACTATCTAACCTTGCTTTAATGGCTAAATTGGATAGGGTGTGACCTGTGAGGCACATATTTTATGTACTTACCCTTGAAGTCAAAAATCAATAATGATAACTGAAATCTTCTTGCTCATGCCTGTCATCAGTTGTTTCCCAACCGCTCAGTTTTTAAGACTTCTCCAAGAGCAAAAACAAATTTTGCTTCTTTTCTTTCTGCTGCAGACAAAAGTGAAAATGGGGAACCTTATCAGAGAAGGAAAGGTGCTGGAGGTGGCCAGCAAGATGTTCCTACTCCATCCCAGACTCTCAAAGACAGTACTCCAGTCCCAGCAAGCTGCAGTTGGAGGCGAATCATGCTGCTCATCTTAGCAATAACAATACATAACATTCCAGGTAAGTGCCAATCTGTTTTTTTAAAAATGCCAGTATCCCATTCCTGAAGATGTGACTTGTCAAGGAGACAGAACAAGTTGAATGAGAACCTCCATATTTTATTTTATTCTGCAAAAAATTCACTACTGTTGCACTGTAGGCACTCTGCTGTCGTTGTGACAATTGGACAACTCGAGCAAGATTACTTTTCATTTTAGGATACTTAGTTCTTGTCATGATGATCCCGCTTGACTCCTTTCATCCAAACACATAATACTTTGAATACAGTTCTTGCCATTTGTGTGGATGTTATCAAAATTATACCTTAAATTCAATTTAAGAAAAACGGAAAGAGGGATGTTAAACAATTTTAATTGTAAAGAATTGTAAAGAACAGACACACTTTAGATTATTATTATACAGTTAAGAAAATAGCCACGAAGGAGTAGAAGGGAAGTCACCAAAGATCTGTAATATTTTTCTCTTTTTTTCCTTTTCTCCTCTCCCCCCCCCCCCCCCTCAATTTGTGTGTACTCATGTCCTTTCTATGTTATACTTTATTGGAAAACTTTAATAAAAATTATTTAAAAATTCAATTTCAAATTGGCCCAGTAAAGATATTAACAATGTGATGGAAGTTGGCATCCCCACCAGATCCCTACAAGGAAGCAAATGGATGTGCTAACTCTAACATAGCATTTCTCCTTGTTTGAATTCAGTATTTTCCCCTGTTATCATTTTCAAACATTACTTTTCTGTAGAAAATGAGAAAAATACAAAACATGAACTCTGAGGTAATTGATTTAAATTGAGCTCTTATGCCTGATTTTTAAAGAGGCCATTTATGTTGAATATTAATTCATTTTTGAAAGATAAAAGAGATGGCCACATATCTCAAGGGTGACATTCCCATACTTTAAGTGTTTTAGGTGTCTTTGAGGGGATGGGGATTGTTTAGGAATGCATGCTCCAAGAAAATGCGGGTGAAATGGCTGGTTGGGTATATAAGTGCTTCCCGCTAGAGAAGAACTTATGCTTCTATTTTTTGTTCACTTTGCCTTTATATTCCCTTTGAACAGAAGTGTAGGTATTTGATAAGCAAAGGGTTTCCACTCTCCAGACTACTTGTAGTAACATAATGAAGGGTGATGCTTAATAGTGCTTGGAAAGCAATGCAGTGTGAGGTTTTTGATTAGCAGCATCTAAAGCAGCCACTGATGACACAGAGAGAAAAGCAGAAGCTTATGCTAATGAATAAGAAACAGATTTTCCTGAGACACTGTGTGATTCTGATTGCAAAGAAAGCGGAATGAAGCGCTGAAATATTCCAAAAGATTGTTGGGTTGTGTCAGATTCTCCCTTCGCTGCTGAAATGTTCATGTGTGCATTGATCCATCTATGATTAGATTTTAAATTTAATTTTAGCTGTTGTTTGCCTTAGGAAAATCAAAGGCTTACAAGGGGTAAGGAGACTTCTCCTTCTGGGGGCACCTTACCATTGTGAACACTTCCAGCATAATCTGTGAAAGTCAGAGTTTGATTAATATCTATCAAAAAATGTGAAGAGAGTCCCAACCACTGATGAATCAATCATTTATTTATTTATTTTTTATCCTGCTTTTCTCCCCTGGGTGGGATTCATAGCGGTGTAAAATGGTTAAAAAACAGACTACATAGCATGCAAATTCAAACAAAAAACCCCCCATCATAAACCAAATAAACAAATTGCACACTACATAAACCATATATATAACAAATCAATAAATTACAGCCTATACCATTTAAAAATTACCTGAAAATTCAGTTGGGACTCTTGCTGCAAAGTTGTAGCTGGGACCATATTTTAAAACAAATGGAATTTCATCATTACCCTGAATCTGCTTTCTGGAGGCATTTTGCCAAGAGGGCTCACCCATCCATGGCATTTCTAGATTCATTGTGTACCATGGAGGATTCTTTTCATCACTTTACATTACAGGAAGATAAGGCAGGTGATCTGATCCATAGGATGTTCCTATTCTATGAATATATAATTTTACATCCTGTATGTAGAAAACAACAACAGATCTATGAGTCATTAGGATCTAGCCAATATTTGTTTTATAACCCATCAAGAATGAAGAGGAAGCTTGTTTTTTTCTGTTCTAGAGGCTAGGACATGAAGCAACAAAGGCAAATTGAAGAAAAAGATATTACATCTAAACATGAAGAAAAACTTATTGATGTTAAGAGCTGTTTGACAGCGGAATATGCTACCTCAGAGTTCAGTGGAGTCTCCTACTCTGGAGGTTTTTCAGTAGAGGTTGGATGGCCATCTGTTGGGGTGCTTTGATTGTGATTTTCCTTCATGGCAGAGGATTCAACTGGATAGTCCTTGTGGTCTGTTCCAATTCTATAATTCACTGATTTCATGTACATGGTGGATGAGATGTAGGTTCCTGCAGATGGCTGTGGTTCTCTGGTGTGTGGTTGCTTGTTATACGGATTTTGGTTTCACCTTTCTGCCACAGTAACAATATTAAGATTTTTTTTAAAAAAAGGAAGTCCATCAAAGTTATATAAAAAAAACATTTTGATGCATGTCATAAGAATCAAAAGATCAACAATGAACTGAAACCGCTTAGGCTGAGCGACAGCATGTTTATTACATATATGAAGATGATTGCTTCCCTCTATGCCCTGATTTTTTTTGGGGGGGGGGGCATTGAAAGGAACAATGCAGCAAGTGCCAGTTGTGTGCAGTAAATGATCCCTGCCATTATGTGTTTCCATAACAAACCCTTTATTGTAACTCTCCAGCTGCATAAAATTTGAAGAGCCATCTGAGTAAATGCTTGCAGTTAGAATGCAACAGAGAGTCAACTAGTGTCAAAGCAAACAATTTAAATCTCTATTATTGGGACATCTGCTTATTTTTCTAAGTTGGACAACAGGTTGTGTGCACTCCAAACACTATTACAGTGTTTAGCAGTGGGCAATGCCTTCTGTTGGTTGCGGTGTTTATCATTGACAAGGTTTCCTCAGGAGAATAGATGCACATTCACACATTTTCTTATCCATGATTAGAAAAAAAATCGTAGCTTGTTGAGATACTCCATGAAAAACATGTTAACTGCCATGAAATGTGGGTGGGTTTTTTTTTTGGGGGGGGGGGAGATTTCAGTGATTTTAGTGACAATTTTTCAAATGCTTTTTTGTAAACCACTATTGCCATGTATTTTTTTCACAAATTACTGCACTAGCAAGTTTTTGCTGCACAAACTGTTGTATTGATGGTTTTCTGCATAAAACCACCTTTTGCATACCAAAATAAAATTTCAAGAACAAACCTGTGTTGTGAAATTTCCGCAAAATATCCTGATACGTGAAAAGAAAAGAGAAACAAAGTTCTCATAGCTTAGTGGGAAGAAAATGTTACAGCTTTGGTTCTTCAATGCAAGAGTGAAATAACTAGGTGTCTACGCAGCAAAGTTATAACATGTAGTTATTTAAAGTGTATGTGTATACATCAAGTTGATCTGACAACATGTATTTGGATGACCTGACAAGGTTCCCAATTTCCTCAATTTGGTTTTTTTTTTAAAAAAAACATTTTCCTTGTCATCCCAATTTCACAGTGTTTATTGACCTCCACGAGCTGAAAAGAGTCCTAACCCTGCAAAATTCCCCACTTTTAGTCAATTTCTAATTTACTTCCTGAGTGGAAAAGGCCTCTCCTGGTCCTGAAATTTCATGTCCTATCTCGCAAATGAAAAAAGTGGTGATCCATTTGACTGAAATAATAACTGCAGCAGGGAAGAGCTCCTTGCCCCACCCCAGCCATTCCACAGATATATAAACCCATTTTTCCTACTTCCAACAGACCTTCTCAACCTCTGAGGATGCTTGCCATAGATGCAGGCGAAACGTCAGGAGAAATGCCTCTAGAATATGGCTCTATAGCCCGAAAAAACCCACCTAATAAAAGAAAAAATTGAAATAGGGTGGGACATGTAAAGCGGGGTATGTTTCATGGAGGTAAGGGGGGGGGGGAGGCGGGACGGATGGACGGTCCTAATAGGGTCTTTACATTCCTGGCAATTTCCCATCCTTGAGACACCTACTGCTCCACTCTGCATATTCAGATAGTTATTATGGAAGTCACTCACATTTGGCATGTCAGTGTACATTTGCATGTGAATGTAGATTATTCCTCTTTAACATTTGAATGTGGATGCCTAGGTATCTCAGCAGGCTTTTGATCAGACTGTGTCTCTGTGAAAAGACTATCCTGATGATACACTTGTCTCATTCTGTTTTCTCTGGCTTTACATGAGGTGGAGTGGGGAGAAGTATCAAAGGGTGCTAATTAGGTGTCACCCGGAATGGGGAATGTCTCCAGTTGTGTCTTCTAGAAAAAATACCCTTCTGAATAGTTTAAGAGCTATGAAGACAGTCCACTTGTTCAAGATTATTCTTTTCAAAATTAATCTGATAAAGTGAGACAATACATAAGATACATTTAAAAAGAGAAGAAAATCAAAGCCATGTGACATGAGCTAAACAGTGCCTCTCAATTTCCACCTGTAAAAGGTCATTTGATTTGGAACTGAAAACTGTAATTAAGCTTCATCCCATTTGCAAAATTGTCAAGTAGTACAATTTAAATAGAGATGAAGAGAAATTAGGTGTACCTTTGTGGCTTGCTGTCCTGCTGCTCTGTCATGGACTTCATCCCCTCCTGCAAAACCATAAAGAGGTAGGACTTCAAGTAGGGTTGAAGGGAGAGTAGGTGTCCCTTATGACTTGCCATCCTGCTGCTTTTTCAGCTGGACACCGGGAAATTAGTTTTGTCATTCAAGGCCAAAAAGAAGAGGGTGAAAAAAGAATGACCTTTTGCAAAGCAGAAAACATTGTGCATCACCCCCTCTCCTTGACTCAGCAGTAGGTTAATGACAATAATCTCACTGTAGATAGAGACAGACCTTGAAAGATTTTCCTAACCTTCTAATGTTTCTGCTGAACACCAAGGGAGCCTAAATAACCCAAAGGCACAAGATCGTCTCTGATATTGGAAACTAAGTAAGTTCAGCCCTGGTTAGTCTTTGAATGCGATACTACCAATTATTGCCAGGTACTGTAAACTGTATTTCAGAGGAAGGATCGTCACCACTGTGTATTCTTTGTTCAAGAAAACCATTTGACATTCAGGGATTGCCATATGTTGATGTCAACTTGAAGGACATACTCAAACCCACGGATTGAGCACAGAGTTGCCTTCGGCAGTTGCAGAGAACCCAGAAACGACGTGCTTTGCTTTAAAAGTTCCAATATTAATGTGCTTTTTATTTCCTATAATGCTGCCAGTGGTGTGAGAGAATATCACTTTGCAAACTGATATTGTTGGTCACAGAGTAGACAGTGTTGTTTTCCTTCTGTATTCCATAGTCTCTAGATGCCTGGAATTTCTTTTTTCTTCTCTTTGAACGACATCTAGTTCATGAGAAGCTTTTTTAATCTTTAGGATGCAATAATGACTGAAACCAAGTTGGCCATGTTCAAGAAGGCAATGGCTCCCTATTCCCATTCTTTGGGCAATTCCCAACAAAAGATTAACCCTTCCATATATTGAAAGGCTCATGGTGCATCTGCTCAGTAGAATTGGTGTAGTTTGACACCAATGTAACTTAACTGCCATGGCTCAATGCTATGGAATCATGGTACTTGCTGTTTTAAAAGGTGTTCAGCCTCGTCTAGCAAAGAGTGCTGGCGCTTTGTCAAACTACAGATCTCAATATTCAGTAGCATTGAGCCACAACAGTTAATGTCATTTCAAGCTGCATTACCTCTACGGTGTAGATGCATTCTCAGATACACATATATTTCTTGCCGTGAGAACAGTTGAGATATCTTCAGAATGCAAGCTAAACTCACAAAGAACTAGCATTTTGAAATCTGATGCTTTTGGAAAAAATTCAGGAGTTTTCTGTTTTCTAGAGACTTTAGGTTACTCTAATAGAAGACATGGCACATTAATAGAAGAATGCTGTGAAGCAGGAACAGTTAAACTCAAGGAATGTACCATGGGGATTACTGATAATACTTGGGGAGAACAGTGTGAGCCATCTACTCAGTACATTGCATTTGCTGAGGATAAGAATGATAAGGAAGGACACAATTCAAGAAATAGCATAGAAGAAAACAGGTTAAGCGTACCTTAACCGAAATTCTGAAATCCAAAATACTCAAAAATCCTAAATTGTCCACTGCCACCTCTGCTTTCTGACACATACTTTATTTCATGCAAAATATTTAAAATATTGTATAAAATTACTTTCAGGCTATGCACATAAGTTGTATATGGAGCATAAATGCATTTTGTGTTTAAACATGGGTCCCATTGGTGAGATCTCTTTATGTACTTCCATAAAAGTGCAGTTATTCCAGAATCTGGGGGGAAAGAATGAAACCTGGTCTCACTACTCTGGATAGGGGATATTCAACCTGCATTACTTTTTAATGTACCTTCCCTCCCCCAGTTCCACTGGCAACTATGTATTTTGGAAACGACTGCTTTCATTCTGCAAGTTATACCAATATAATGTTTCCCTTGTACTCTTGAGGTGTGACATTGTATGCCTGGTTCTTAAGCCGGGACATTCTGCCACCAGGTAGCTTAATTTCCTTGCAAATGCAAGCAGGCATTTTGGAAAGCTGCAAGGTCTCATTAGCATCAGGTCTGAAAGGATTGTAAGAAATTGCAATGACACAAACTTTCTGTGACCAAGGACCTCTTCACATGACCCTTTCAGGCTGTGCCGTTGCACCGGCAATCCCTGGAGAAAAGAAAGGTGCACAGGGTGGCTCATGGCGCCCCATGCACCCTCCCTCCTTCCCTTATCACATGGTGGGGGTGGGACAGGGTGTGTTGGCAACGCATGCTTCCCCACTGCCTTTCCCCCATCATACAGGGAAAAGGGGAGGAAAGTGCGGGTAGCTCTGTTGGAGCTATCCAAACTACACTTTCCTCTCTGTAGTGGAGGAGGGAGTGCCCTTTGGCGCTTCCACCCATGTTGGGAGGAATGTGGGTGGGACCATTGTGTGGTGGTTCATGGCAGGCCCCATCCTTACCATGCAACAAAGCTGCAAAACGGGGCAAAATGCCCCGTGTGAAGAGGTGGTAATTGAATTCCAGAGACAGGCAACTATTTATTTATTTATTTATTTATCGTGTCAGAAGCAAGTTGAGGGTACAATTAAAATGCATGGCATTAAAAAACTTGGCATTATGCTAAATGTCCTTTGACCAGAAGCTGGCCACTTGGAGTCCCTCTGGTGTCGCTGTGAGAAGGTCCTCCATTGTGCATGTGCCAGGGTTCAGGTTGCATTGCAGTAGATGGTCTGTGGTTTTCTCTTCTCTGCACTCGCATGTTGTGCACTCCACTTCGTGGCTCCATTTCATAAGGTTAGCTCTGCATCTTGTGGTGCCAAAGTGCAACCTGTTCAGCGCCTTCCAGGTCATCCACTCTTCTGTGTGCCCAGGAGGCATTTTCCTGGACAGATAGCTGACCAGGTCTGATTCTCAGATGACTAGTTCTACCAAATTCTGAGGCTTTTACTTCTTTGCCAACCTTCTGCTCTTATAAATAAATCCTCCATCCTTTTGGTTCGGCTAATAATCCCATGCCAACTGTTTCAGTACCAAATGAGGACATTCATGTGGATGCTATTCTACCACTGGTTCCAAATAGTATAAAAGTAATTCCATTTAGATTAACCCTGTAGTATATTTGATGCTACTCTGGCTTTTCTTCATAGGAAAGAAGACAAGTTTTTGCTTAGGAAGCCATCGGATTTTCCTGTTTGAAGTCTCTCCCAACCTCAAATGTTTCAGCCTTAACATATTTTCCATCCTAATTATGATTTTGGCAAATTAGTACCAATTTTAACTGAACTTCTTGACCATTTATATTAGGGAAATGTAATCATTACAGCTATTTTCAACACAGAAAGGATCATGTTGTACCTCTCTGATATAATGGAAAGAGAAAAGCTCGACGCTGAATACATATTTTTGTGCACATTAAATTAATCACTCAAAACCTTAGGCCTGGATGGATTAATTTTGTCATTCTTGTTTCTCCCACATTGGTTTAAAAAGAAATATTGCACACTCTTTCTACTTTGAATATTGGGACAGACAAGAAGCTTTAATAATTGGGGAGAGAAACATAGAATTGTGTATATCTTGGTAAAAGGGAGGTCCGTAGAGAAATTTCTTTTGAACAGTTTTCAAATGGAAAGTGGTACTGTAATCACAACGGGTGGTCAATCATTTCCCTTGTAGGCCATATGGGGCTTTCTTCTTAGCTTGCTTCTTTCCTTCAGGCATTTGCGCTCCTGTTTTATGAAACTGCTTTGTTATTAAGGAAAGTGAATATAACTCCTGGCAAAGAATCCCCCTTTCGTTTTAGACAATGATCCTTGTAGCTAGATAAAATGTAATAAAGTGTGAGCAGGATAGCAGACCATCAGACATGCTACTTGGTATTTACAGGAAATGGCTCTTTCATTCCCTGGAGTTGAAGTGAAAGTATGTGAATGTACTCCAAGCAGAAGCAAGAAAACAAATATATAGATATAGATTGAAAATGCCAAATAATGAAATAGAACTTGCTAATTCATATTCTTGGAAGACATTTTAATGGAACATTAATTTTGCATTTAATCATACTATGTTTATTCTGATTAAACTTAGTGCTTTAGGCAGTTGTTATGGGAAAGAACTGAGATAAATTAAAATGTTTCTCCTCTACCACTAATAACAATTTACAAGATGTAAATTTAAATTCTCAATATAGTTTCACTTTTGTAAAAAAACATTGATTAAACAAGAAAAAAGGGGAATGACATGCTTCACTGTAGGTGATTTTTCATACCTTTCTATTTCTGTCAACAGTGCTTGTCATTACCCTTGAAGTATCATTTAAAAGTTTTGCTGTATTTTGTGCGATGAGTACAATGCAGATGGACTATATAGCTGTAAAGAATGAAGAAAAAGGATTAGAGTAACAAAATTAATGATTTTTCGTTGCCACAGTGCTAATGAGCTGCTTCCAGAAATAAACACTATAGATGGAACATGTCAACTGAAGCACCTGCAATGCTAGCTGAAAAATTGAGGTTGTTGCAGTAGTACTGTAAGCATATGAACCCAGGATAATGTTTCAGATCCAGTTGTTATGGTATGTCTTTGGACACCTGTACTGTAGTGTTGTTGTCTACTAATGCTAATGTGTCTTCTAAATCAAGTCAAAGCTTTTCAAGCTGTGTGTCGCAACATGTTAGTGTGTAAGCTGCAGTGTGTAGGTGTGCCGCCCAAAAATAAGATAAATTTCTTAGTCCGTGTAAAATAAGCAATAAATCATATGTTTTAAAAATATAAATGAAAGGTTTTTGCAATATAAGTTGTGTTCCATTACATTTCATTATTATAGTTTATGCATATGTCCATATCTCTTATAAGGGGTTGGTTTAACTTCTGGTTTGCTAGTAAAACAAACTGTGTTGCAAAATGATGTGTGTCTAAATTGTGCATCACCAAAATAAAATGTGCAGAAAGCTCTGCTTTAAATGTAGTTTCACACTTCGCAAGTGCCTTGCACATCTCAAATGCCCATGTTGGCCATGAAACACTAAGAGCTGTAGACTAAATTGGTATGTCCCTGCTAATAACCATATTGTGCAAAGATCATGCCTTGCTTTAAGCAACTTGGCAGCTGTGCAAATCCTTTCCCTCTTTTAAGGTCTTCTTTTTTTTTAAAATATATCTTATATTTGAAATATTTTGGACCAGAAATGTTTTGGATTTTGGAATACCATTATTTCCATATATATAGAGAGGGGGGCGGATACTAGAGCCTTATTTGGCCCCGGCCCAATTTACCTGTCCGAATGAATCTCCCTCTATGAACCACCGAGGAGACTAAGATCATCTGGGGAAGTCTAGCTCTCGGTCCCGCCACTGTCACAGGCGTGATTGGCGGGGACAAGAGAGAGGGCCTTCTAAGTGATAGCCCCTTGGCTATGGAACTCCCTCCCTGGCAAATTAGATCCGCCCGCTCCCTCCTGTCCTTTAGAAAGATGGTAAAAACTTGGCTGTGGGATCAAGCCTTTGGGACAGTGCAACAAAGTAAAAATAGGAATTTTACTCTGCTGATTTGAGATGGCTTAAACAATTGATTTTTTAAAAGGAGATGACTGCCTTTAGTGTTTATGTATATTTATAGTTTATTATGTTCCGGCATTGAATGTTTTCCATATGTATATATTGTTCTCCGCTCTGACTCCCTTCAGGGTGAGAAGGGCAGAACACACGTTCTACATAAATTAATAAATAAATAAATAAATGGGAAACACTTTATACACATAGCCTGAAGGTTATTCTATAGACAATATTGGTGATGAATTATAGTTTGTGTGCCTTGAGCCATGAGAAAACAGAGGTGCCATAATCTCAGACACCCACATAGACAGTTTTGGATTTTGGAGTATTTTGGATTTCAGAATCCTATATAAGGGATTATCAACCTCTACTTATTGTAATAGGTTGTCACTTCAAAACCCACATGCTTAACGTAAGTAATAACAGTTTGCAATATTGGTTATGAATCAGAAGTGGATGCTTGAACCTCACAGACTCTACAGGCAGGGTCTTCCCTTCTTTACAAGTTGAAAATCCCAAAGGGACATTTGTTCATTGAATAATGATAGTAGAAGCCAGGTTCCTTAAAGTATCCCCATTTGCACTTGCAGCAGCACCAACTGGCAGAAAAGATCACGTTCATTTAAAAAATGGTTGCCACTTTATTTTTTATTAGTAATAGTGTTGATTTTCTGGGATATTTATTTTATTGAACCATAGCTAATCTATAAATTATTTTGGTCATAAATAACTATATTGGCAATAAAATTTATGGATGGATTTCATGTTTTGAGTTGTGTACAGAAAGAAAATTTAGATGTTGGTTGAAAGGCTCGGGTTATAAAAAGGGCTGATGATAAATTACATTTTTTGCTTTAGTAATCAGATTTGACTTTCCATTTCTTGAAAAGATATTCTGTGGAAATGAAATGAACATATTTTCACGTTGAATGCATCTGGATAGTTACAAAACATTCAGTTTCATTAGACTGATGTGACTCTACAGCACAGCCAAAGGATTGCCTTTGATTACATTGGGCTTCCATATCAGTTAATGACAAAGCTTTATTTTATTTGGCAATTTTATTTCTTTGCCTTTAGCGATTAGCTGTCACTTTTGTAAATGTAGCTCTGGGATCTTGAAACTAAATGTTAGAAACTAGGTTGCTTATGCCTGCAGCTTATGGCAATGTGTGGCATATCCCAGTACAACCAGTATGTATCTGTTCCCCATACGGAATGGTGAAGGGGTGATGTAGGGGGAAAAGGTCTATCAGTCATTCCTAACCTTTGATCCTCCAGGTGTTTGAGACTTCGGCTCCCAGAAGCTCTTGCCAGCTTGGCCAACTCTCAGAAATTCTGGGAGTTGAAGGCCAAAACACCCAGAGGGCTTCTTAAACTTTTTCCAATCGTGACACTTTTCTGCCTGATAAATTTTTATGCAACCTCAAGTGCATAGGTATGTAACATAGCCATAAAATCAAATATTTACTCTCCATAAATCAGCATTTGCAAGGTAATTAAACATGCTGATTTTCTTTTTTATGAAGTACACCTCAAGCATTTTCTGCAAAATCCACTGGAAACACTGCACAGCAGATTCGCGTAAGTGCCTAAAATAGCTACTAGGTGGCATTCAAAAACTGTTTACTGTTGTCAATTTTTTGTGCTCCAACATTGAGCTAAGGGGACATCATTTAGGTTTGGGACCAACAGTTTAAGAAGCAGTTATTATATAGCATGTCATAAAATTTTGTTTTTCCTGCTGGGAAGTCTGGTCAGGCTCCAAATATGTGCAAATATCCCCTACTTTCTCTAGTAATCATTTTGGCACTTTGGAGCAATCCCTTTTGCAGGTCCGTGAGATTCGCTGAGAAGAGAGCCACCAACAGGTAACACTCATGAATTTAGGATTAAGGTTCTCAAGGGTGGCACCTTGTTACTGGCTGCAATGCCACTTCTGGAAGCATTGACCTTGGACTCTTGTTATCTTGTGTTTCTGAACTTTGGACTTAACCTAGGACCTTGACTAATGGATACTCTGGACTCTGTTATTCAGCTTACAACCCTGGAATGGACATTCAGCTTCTGTATTGTGTATTGTACTAAGGTTTGCTGGACTATCAGCTTGCCCTCGGACTGTTGATTAATTTAACACTTTGCTGGTATTCGAGTGTAAGGCTTGTGACACCAGCAGTCTTTGCCAGAGAATGTTAAAGGCCTTGTTAAGCTACAACTTCTAGGATTCTATAGAATATAAGGTGGTGTCAAACTGCATTAGTTCTATAGTGCAGATATATCCTTTGTTGAAGTACAGCAACTGCCTGGAATCCTACATTGTATTCTAAGGTAAAGCACACACACAATTTCTTAGGCCTCCAGGTTCCTTTCCTTTGTATGAGATGTTGCAGAAAAAATGTTTTTCTCTGTAGGAGGGCTGCCATTAGATAGGTGATTTCAACAACTTGACTAGTTCTGTTTGTGGAGAGGAATAGTATTTTCTTTTTTAAGGAAGACTTCTTTATACTGCTTTCATAAATTCTGGGACCCTACTGATCTGGTGGCACATGGAATAAAATACAGAAGAGAGTGTCCTAGGCCATTCCAACCTATTCTTTTTTTTTCTTTTACACAATCCTGACTGTTGTATTAGTTTGAGGAATCTGCTGTTTTGTCAGAATATATATTCCCTCTGTGCCGTCATAGTAGATGTTTCTGTTTCTATTTTACCCTTGTCTGATTTTGTTTTGAAGTTAGCGGTTCAGTGCTTTGTTACATCTGTTTTTATTTCATCTTCCTATATTTATACACCACTTTCAGTTTAATTTTTCCCAAAGCAGCTGAAACTAAAATGGATTAAAACAATTCACAGTTAAGCCAAGTCATGTATGACAATGAATTCAAAAATCAGTAGCAGCAAAACAAAACAGCCAAAACAAGACAGCAGCAAAATAACATGCTTAATGTAATAGCTGAAATTATATCAGAAAGAGATGTTTTCTTATTTTCAGAAAGAGGAGAAACTGTAGCTTCACAGGAGTGTTCCAAAACAATGTAAGAATAAATATCCTGCTTCATTTTAGGGCCACTTCATATTGGCAGCACTGAGAACACACTTTGCCTAGAACAAGGCTTCATATCTGCTCCAGCCATTCTAGACCACAGTCAACATTAAAGCAGAGAGGAGTCAAAAGTACCTCCAAGATGTGAAACTAGCCTCAAAGTTGATCAAGAGAAATTATTTCCCTATAAAAACATCAAATGAGTCTTCTACCACTTTAATCCCTGTGTTGCTTAAACAATGTGTTGCCTCATTTGTCTTCATCTAATCTGTCACTTTATTTATTTATTTACTTATTTACTTCACTTGTATTCTGCTTTTCTCACCCCTGGGGCACAGGGGGAGGATGACTCAAAGAGGTTTTCAACATATTTATGGCAAAAATTAATGCCTCATATATATATGAAATCTAACATAAAACAACAATAACATATTGTTTGTGTTAGGACATCACAGTCCCATTTTGAGCTGATAAACAAGAAGAACTAGTATGAGTGGCATTATTTGCCCCCCCCCTTTGTTTTATAGCCAAAGTATATTTTGTTGTTGTTAAATGTGTGAAGACAATGGTATTATTGGAATTCAATACCCTTGTGCATTAAAGGTTGAAAGGTGATTTGCCAATGAGGCTTTCTCAATGAGAAAGCATGTTTCAATATATCGAGGCATCCTGCGATGAACTGATTTTGGCATTTCAGGATTTATTTACTTTTTACTTAATAAAACCCATGTTCTGTGAAAGCCTTTATTTTTTTTGCAATAATTTTTTGTGTTGCAGAAAACAATGCATTTTGGATAAAGGAGAAAAGCAAAGAAAACATGGTTTTGTGTACAGAGAGCTAGCTTTCTTTTGTGTGCAAATCAGTTTTTTGAAAAAGGGTCTGGACATGAAAAAGATCATTGAAAAGTACACCAAAACCCTATTAACCTTGCCAAACAAGAAAAAAAAATGAAATTACCATTTCTAGTGGTCAAGAATGAAAGATACAAGGATTTGCATCTCTTCCCTCCGTATGGGACTGAGACTCATCAGAACTGCAACAACCATCGTCGATGGCCAGGGGCCATAGCAGCTGTAGCCTAACAATATTTAGATGCCCCCATATTCTCCACCACTTGTCCAGATACCCGTGTAAAATAACTTATCTCAGGATCCTTGGGTACTAGAAATCAGAAGACAGAATCAATGACTGTGCAACTCTCTGATGGTTCTGAAATTAACAGCTTTTCATCTGGGTTGTTGTAGGTTTTTTGGGCTATCTTGCCCTTGATATGTACAGTTAGGTGATGCTTCTTTAGTCTGGAGAAGAGCAGGAGATACTTCTTTAATCCTGCAGGGATAAGACAGATGATAATTTCCAAGTGTACAACGGGTGTGGGACTAAGCTCTGCCAGGGACTCTCTAGTCACCAATTTGGATTTAGTGGTAAAGTCATTATGTGTGGAGGTACAGGATACTTCCTTCTTTATTGGATTTAAAGGTTTCAACCAGCATAAGCCTACCAGATTCTGGTCTGGGCCTTGTTTGGAGAGAAAAAAAATAGATCTAAACATTAAGCATGCTTTCCAAAGGTAAAGCAAACATGCCACTAGAGGTTGAGGACTGTTTGATGTCTCAGTTTCTTTCACATTAGGTCTCTCGGAAGATTTATTCATGACATGAAGGATCTATGAAAGTGTCAAACCAGAGTGCCATTAATTGAAAAGAAGAAGGTCAATTGCTTCTCTAATTTCTTTTCTATTTTTCTGAGACTGTATTTCTGACTTAATATGGGAAATGTTTCTGGTGTTCTCTCTTAGCAAGGAAGAATGCACGAAAGAATGAATGAAGACCTTTTGGTCAAAGTTGGGCTTTTACAAATTACATTTTTACAAAAGAAATTTTTCAGGGAATGGGTCGTTATTTTCTGGGATGGGTCAGCAAGAGAGGAAGTTCCTTTTCATTATTTAAAGTCTTTTCATTATTGTAACATGCCTGAGGGATTTATATATGTCTAACCTTGTGTGCCAGAAAGATTTTCATCATTCATTTACTTTGTTGGCATCCAGTGCTGACTAAAGAGAATGTGATCATTTTTTTCTTTCTTTTTTTCAATGGAAAGCCCCCTAAGTAGTTTTGTGATAGATCCTGGTCTGAAGGAATAATTTCCTTATGTAGGCTAAGTGGTGTGTCTTGTGATCTGGAGATGAAAACCTTTTCCCTTGAAAATTGATCAGTGATTACTTGATGTCCTGAAATTGCAGACATATGAGATTGCTAAAAGGAACCAAGACTGCCTTCCTACAAGGAGACTTAATGTCTTCTTCCATTCCATTGCCTGAGCTTTTTGATGAGATTATTATTAAAATAGAATGTACATCACTGATGCAAAATGGAAACTCCCTCCCTGTCATCAAAATCCTCTCTTACTCTTGGCTACTACTAGTAGATGCCTGAGTGGTTGTGCAGAGTAAGTTTTCAGTTCATGCTGCTGACCACTTAACAACAAATATGGCAAACACATAGAAGTAACCCTCTGAAGATGTACAGAGGCAATATCATCTGCAACCAACGTAGGAGCCTCTGGTGTCACAATGGGTTAAACTATTTTGCCAGAAGGGCTGCTGAAAGAAAGGTCGGTTGTTCGAATCCAAAGAGCAGGGTAAGCTCCCATCTGTCAGCTCCAGCTTCCCATGCGGGGACAAGATGCGGGGACAGCCTCCCAGAGGATGGTAAAACATCTGGGCATCCCCTGGGCAACATCCTTGCAGATGGCTAGTTCTCTCACACCAGAAGTTTCTCAAGTCGCTCCTGACACGGAAAAAAAACTGCAAAGAATTCAATTACTTTCAGGAGTATTTTTCTCTGTACTAATTACCTGGCTTTGCTTTATCTGATCCTATATAAAGAAATGAAGAATTTATTATCCAAAGTCCTCCTGTCCATACTTAAGAAAAAGGCTGGTAGCCTCACACCAGACGGAACCAATCTGGATCTCAAGGGAAGCTGTTTTTTCTGATGCTAGTTGAGTTGAAATTTTATTGCCTGGATTTTATCATTTCTTTGTCCATTAGTGTCCATATGGCCAAAGTGGGGGGGGGGTGCCTCCTCCTTGCATTGATACCTCTACAGACTATCATCACTGACAAGAAGAACACATTTTAACAGCTGTTAAAGTGGTTATTAAACCATAGCTAGACAGTGGGTCATTGGCAGATAGTTTTAAGTGGAAAAGGAATCAACTTCCAAATCATCCAACAGCTGTAGATCACCATGCAGTGTGCCAGGAGAGCAGCAATGCTGTGTGATAAGCTTGAGATGAAGATGGGATTATTCACACAATGCAATTGCAGTAGAAAAGTGTTGTATTGTAAACTCCCGAATTCTATAGGTTATCTATGTATACATGTTTACCAAGGAAGAAATGTTGTTCATATTTAAACCAAAGTGCTCAAAGTTCTGCTCTGTGCACAGAGTAAGGTATTGCAGAGGGATGTTAGGGGCACAAAGCTACGTCAGGCAACGTGCCTCCCCAGTTAATGCCGTTCTGTAGGAAATGGCCACCACTCAAATGTCCCCTTCCTTTTAATTCCCAGAAAAGGTCAGAACTGGATGCGCTACCCTAGGTTTATGTGTCTTGTTTGCTGCCTTTTTGTTCTTGGTAGAAGCCGTGGATTGAGTCTGTCACTGACTTGGGAGACTGCCCTGTTGCTTAGTTACAGGAAGTACTTTGCAAAGAAGATAATGTTGCCAGGGAAACCAAGCCCTGAATTCAAACTGCCCCCCCCCCCGCGCTTTTTTAATGTTGCTTGTAGGTTTGAACACTGGACATCACACAGATGTCTCTGACATCTGTGTGAACATAGCAGCCATGGAAATTTGCCTAAAAGCTAAGCAATAGTGAGAGAAGGCATCCTCCATCCAGGTGTTAAGCTGCGAGCTGTGCCAGGTGAGCGATTTGTCTGCCTGGTCATTTGAAGAACTCCTCTGGCAGGAATTTGCAAGCTGTCATGCACTTTCTGGCGCATTGGCAAGAATTTGGGATCTGTCACTGATATGTCTTTTTTTCTTGTTTTAACTTCTCTCTCTCTTTTTTACTTGCTCTTCGGTGCTGTTGCTCACTAAGTATCCCTCACAAGCAAATCAAATGGAGCAATCAGAAATGGAAAAATCAATTTGATCACATTACCTGGAGAAAATGAGACAGTGGAAATGGTGTGGTCATATTTCAAGTGTGAGAAAGCAAAAATTGGAAACAAACACCATCAGAACACCAATTCAGTGATAGTGAGAAATAGTGCATTGCCACTCTACTACCTGTCCAAGTACAGGAGAAGCAGTTTTCAAAGACAACAGTTGACTAGTGTGATAAGCTCCTCAATTCAAAAATGGTGTAATAATAAACATTGAGCTAATTCAAAAGGTATTGCAGGGACACAGTGGTTTCTCACAACCATGCCCCTGCTTTCCTATACAAGTTCACAGTTTCTGTGTGTTGAATTAAGACAAGAGCCAAGGCCCATCTCTCCATTTAGGCTTGAGTACCATGGGTTGTTTTAGATGTTGCTGTGAATTTGAGACAGGAAAAAGAAGCAGGTGGACAGTTCAGGGTATTTCTTTAAGAGGCATAAAAAAGTATTTGATGCACTTGCATATTTCAATTTCTCAAAGATCAGATGTTCAATTAAGTTTTATGGCCCTTGTACTCTAGCCATAGCTTCCACCTTAGTTAGCAGAAAAGTTTATATTTCCTTTTTATCATCACATTTCCATAGCTTGCACAGGCAACATGGTTGAATTGTAATGTCTCATCCTGTCCATGGCTTTGGGGAGTCAGGGAGGCAGGGAAGGGGGAATACCCACAGCCATGACTTTGGAGGTCCAGACATGAAACAAAAAAGCAATCCATTATAAAATCAGTTTGGATATTTCAGCAGACCAGAGGGGCTATATGGTTTGTTGCTACATCATATCATGCCCATACCTTCTATAAACATTAGTTTCTTCCATTAGTACTAGCTTCATTATTATGTTGTGGACATGCCAAGGCATAGTGTACATCTTAAATCCAGTACTACTAGACTCTAGTCGTAGTAGCAGTAGTAACAACAGCAGCAGTTGTAGTGCTATCAGCAGACTGGTAACATTTCACTTGTTTTAGGGACAGTGGCTTGCTCACGTATCTTACTTCGGGCCTTGGGCCAGTTCCCAACAATCCTGATCCTGCCTCCTCTCTTAGGTGGAAGTCATATGAGGTTAGAACATTTTCTGAACTAAAATTGTGTACTAACTGTGTATTAGATTAGGTTGTTAATTGTTTTTATATTGGTGCATTGAATTTTGCTGTGTCTTGTGTCTTGTGAACCGCTGTGAGTCACCTCCGGGCTGAGAACAGCAGTATAGAAGTAAAGTAAAGTAAGTAAGTAAATAAATAAATAAATAAAATGGTATCCACTTTTATTCAGTAGAGAGTATTGGGGACTGTTAATTATTTTCAAAGAATATGACCATGTAATATCTACCATGGTGGCTCATGTATTACAGTTGTAGGATACAATAAAGGCAATAATAAATTAGTAAAATATATCAGGATCATCTTATGGTTCTTGGTGGAAGTATGAATTGGTATAGGCTGTGAATTACTTATGCATATTTACTCAAGTATAACGTGCCACCGGTTGTAATGCGCACCTCAATTTTGAAGGTGTGGAATGCAAAAAAAAAAAAAAAAAAAAAAAAAAGGTCTCTGGTTGAATGTAGTGTATGACTTCCTCTTTCCTGTGAGCCATTCTGATGCCTGCCTCAGAACTCCGGACAGGTAAGGAGAAGCCATGCCACTCCATGAGGCTGAAGCTGGCAAACTCAGCAGCCTTGACTTGACGGATGGGCAGTGGCTTCCCAACTAAGGCCTAATTCACAAAGTCTTCAAAACTGAGAGGGAATAGAGGTGTGGAAAACTTCAGAAATCTATCAGAGGTGTACAGGCTGGTTTACCTGTGCTATTCTAACACGCCATAAATCTAATGTGCATCTCACTTTTGGCTATGTAAATAAATGTCCCCAAAGAACTGTCTGTTCTGTTTCTTTCTCCTGCTTGCCTACTTGCTGTGGGACCTGGACTAGTTAGTGCCATATTGGCGACTCTGCTTCTTCTTTTTCGTAAAAACAAGTAAGACTAGCAATTCTGCTGACAAATATACCTAAATCAGGATGTTCAGTATGTCTATTGATATCAGATGTATATATTACTCAGGTTAGCAAGTGGTGGACATGGGGTTGATTCTCCACACTGAACTCTTCCCCCACCCCCACCCCCCATGGTCTACCAAAAATAAAGAAATTGGTATAGCTTTTAGTTTAGAAATACTGGTATGTCTCATGTTGAACCCTAGATATGGGGAAGGTTGAAGCTTTGTGCTTCATATGAAACCTAGGATGTGGGGAAAGAGAGTGTGTTGGAACCAAACCCTCGCAGATATGAAACACCCACTGGACTTTAAAATCAAATATTACAACTTTGTCAAACCAGTTTTATTGCACACATAGAATTCAAGCACTCAAAAAAGCTAGTTGCTCCAACCTAATCCCTTTTTTAAAGGAAATATGAAGCAATATAGTCTTGACTGAATGGAGGAAACTGAATATGGATGGAACCAGCCTGAATTCCCCTGGGAAGTTTGTCTCTCGTCGCTTTATGCAGAAGTTATTACACTGAGTTCACATGAAGAGTTAAGGCTCCTAAATTAATATCATCATACATAACTCCTGACAGTGAAAGGTACATAGAGATTCCCCAGGATGAGATTATTCTACTCCCACACCTCATCTCTAACCTCAGGGATATATAATTTAAAAAGAAATACTAGAGAATAGAAAAATTTGCTTCTAGGGCACTGGTCCAATCAGCTTACCAGTTGGACAGGCCTCATTTGAGATGGTGATTTGTAATTATCCTACCTAACACCATTATCCCAGGCAGGCAGGTAGGCAGTGGCTTTATCCTTTGAAGTAAGACTTTACATCATATTTTAACTGAAGATGCAAAGGAATTATACATTCATAGAGCTGCCTATACAAATGTATAGCTGGGGTGGACACAGCACGGCTGTGGAGCTACAGCTCTCCCCGCCCCCCACTTCCCCGGGATTTTAGTGATCCTTGATACCTTTGGATAGCTGTTTTTGTGATTTAAAAGGGGATGAATTTCTCCCCCTAGGAAGTTGTGTGTGTGTGCGCGCACATGTGTGTATACAGTATGGATACCAACATCCACGGATGTCGAAACCCCATTACATATGGTGGTGTAGCAAACTGGTGTCCCTGCATAAAATGGCAAAGTCAAGGTTCATATTAAAAAAATATATTTTTAGGGTATGGATGGTTAAATACATGGATAAGGATAACTGCATATGTGTTTCAAACTGCTGTGCATTGTGTGGTGTTCTTAACTAGCAGACAAATCTACTACTGCAGACAAAAAACAAATAAATAGGAAAAATATATCAATATCTTCTGAATGGCTACACAATTGATGAACAAGTAAAAGATCCCATGATTCAATAGACAAAAAATATAGGGCAAGCAAACGGTTTAGAAGAATTGGGAGAACTCTGGAAGAATCGACTACAATTCACAATAAGCTATACATTTAAAGAAAACTTTTACAAAATGATTTATAAATGGTACATAACTCCAGAAAAACTTTCAAAGATATGCAAAAAAATTGGACTTATGCTGGGAATGTAAACAAAATCTACATGTGGTAGATTTGCACAATGCTAAAGATTTCTTGATACAAATTAATTGTGATATGGAAAAAAAACACCCCCCCCCCCCCCGGCTGAAACCAGAAATCTTTTTATTAGGATTAATAGACAAGCAAATACCAAATCATAAAGAAAGAATCTTCTTCTATATGACAACAGCAGCAACAACTGAATATGCAAAATTGTGGAAGCAACAAACTATACCAATACAGTAGTCACAGATAAATCTTTTTTTATAAATAAAGATATTTCAAGGAATTAAGTTAATTTATATCTGTAAAATGGAATCAAAATTGTAATATAATCCAACACAGACAAGATTAAAGCTTGCATGCAGAACTATTTGTCTCTGTTTTGGCAATATGTAAGCACAGCTGCTTCTTGTATAGAAGAGATGCAACTGTGTGCTGTTGAAATGTGGAGGGTGATCATTTGGGGCTAGAGCAAGACAGCACCGGCTCAGAGTGAAGTGAAGGATTTAGAGCCAAACGAATTGTATTACTTGTGATTCTTGGACTGAGGAGCAAAAGTCTAAGCCAGGGGTCCTCAAACCTTTTCAACAGAGGGCCAGGTCATGGTCCCCCAAACTGTTGGAGGGCAGGATTATAATTTTTAAAAAACATGAATGAATTCTTACGCACACTGCACCTATCTTATTTGTAGTACAAAAAAAAACCCACTTAAAAACAATACAATAGAATAATTAAAATGAAGATCAATTTTAACAAATATAAACTTAGTAGTATTTTAATGGGAAGTGTGGGCCTGCTTTTGCTTGATGAGATAGGGTTGTTGTAGTTGTTGTGTGCTTTCAAGTCATTTCAGACTTAGGTTGACTCTGAACGATGACCAGGTAAATTTATTTACTTTATTTCTATACCGCTTTTCTCAGCCCTCAGGCGACTCAAAGCGGTGATGACCTTGCAGGGCCATATTCGGCATCCAGACTTTAGTTTGAGGATCCCTGGTCTAAGCTGCTTTGGGGTGCTTTGAATGCGATTTTCCTGCTTCTTGGCAGCGGGTTGGACTGGATGGCCAATGAGATCTCTTCCAACTCTATGATTCTATGCTGTAATGTTGAGAATTATCATTGAGAGTTGAGTAAAAAATCTCCAGCAAGCATGCAAAGAATTAGGAAGTACTTCATTAGTGTCACAACTGGACGGTGAAGCAACAGCTCTCCTGGTGGCCAGAATACTGGAATGTTAAATAGCCTCCATGTGTCCGTCTATATATGTTGTGTGTCTATGGCATTGAATGTTTGCCATGTATATGTACATTATAATCTGCCCTGCGTCCCCTGCAGGGTGAGAAGGGTGGAATATAAATACTGTAAATAAAATAAATAAATAAATAAAAGCATGAGATCAGACTCCAGGGAAGGGCTTAGACTTTAGGTTTTATTTAAGCAAATGAGAGGGGAACATGATAGAGTAAACTGGATCAGGGTCATGGATTGGAACTATCTATGATTTGGGGCCAATTTCCAATTTACAAAGAGAAGAAACCCACACTGAATTGTTACCAAGGGGAGATTTCCTTCCATTGCAAAAAAATGAACACCAAAGCAAAAAAGTGAAAAAACCCTTCTCCATAACGTAGCCTCAACCCACACCATCCTCAAATGGTCTCATTTTTTTATTTCAACACATCCATTCAAATAATCTGAATAAACTCATGTCGAGGTGGACTTTTGGATTTCAATTTGTGGGCATAGGTTTTCCAGGGTGAAGTCAAATCTCAGGTTGTTTCCACACAGCCATTTAATCTGGATCAGGAGAAACATTTTGGACTTTCTACAGACCAATGAAGATATTTTCAAAATGAATCCAAGGATGAATTTTTCTTTCACTAGCTGTGCTAGGGGGCGTCCTAGGGCAGCCCAGTGACAGAGGATAGCACTTGCCTTCTGTTGTCAATTTGGACATTAGCTGCTGGTGGTGATTGCTCTCCATCTGTGGAGACACTAACCAGAGTGACAAGGTGATCAGAGAAGTGGGAGGAAGGAGGGAGTGTCTTCTCCTTTCCCTCACCCCCTTTTTGTGTCACGTTGTTGCTCTAGCTAGCGTCACTACAGTCACTGTGTGACCATCACTGCCTGTTTCATGCCCAGTGATTGCTGCTATGGTCAGATTGACACGGGGGAGATATGAGTGGCAGTCCAGCAGTGTTGTATTGGTTCTGGAGCTGCTGGGCTGTGCAGACACCATCCACACACCAGGCCAAACCATCTCCAAGACTGACTGATCTGGAATGATGACGACGATGACGACAACAACAACAACAACAACACTTTTTTATATACCACGCTATCTCCCCAAAGAGACTCAGGGCGGTTTCCAACATATAAGGCAAACATTCAATTGCCGGAAAGAAAAATATACAGACAGTTACATCAAAGTAAACACATTCAACAATATATTACAACCTAATTTAACTGAATGAATAAAATAACAACGAAAAGCATAATAAAATACCAAAATCTTGTTAAAACACACAAAAAATAAAAATATTAAAAACCCATTTCATTGTAACGCCATCAGTAGAGGTTCAGTACTCAACTCCAGATCATTACTACATTTTTGGCATGTGTAAATGACCTTTAGATTTTTAAAATGTCTACTAGTGCTAGTTTTGTGCTTTTTAAAAACATTGCCATTGCAGGTTTTGTTAACTGAGGCATGACTGTAGCTAATACTTTTTCTGCATAATTGTTTATTTGCAGAAAGAGTACAAAAGATGGAGTAGACAAATAATTTTTACTGAGTTCTAAAAGTCATGTATTTATGGTATGAATGCACCAGGAGGCCGCTTATTTCCTCTAGTGTTCAAGGTCAAAGTCATCCTGTTTTTCCTTATTGCTTCGTGTAAGATCTTGTCACATTTTGCTTGATCTGTCATAATGCAAAGCTGTCTGGATTAATTCTTCCCCCTAGATGTGTCCTTAAAATGTTGATAATAAGAATTTTTAAAGCTTTGGGATTATATATGAAATTTAATTCAAAAGTGAAAGGGGGAGTGAGGAGGAGGGAGCAAGATTTATACAATGCATGTTTCTAAAACACACACACATTGTTTCTAGTGTGTTTGGATGATGAATTCCTTGGTTAGTCCATTAGCAGAGAGAATGCTTTACCCTTGTCATATTTAATATGCACTGTGGGATAGATATTGTCTTTTGGTAGCAAGTGTGAAAACATGAGCCATTAAGCTTTGGCGACTGCGGTATTGTGTGTAATTCTGCTTCATCTTTCTCGCCTGGAATTTAGATTGATCTTTTTGGCATTGAGGCTGCATCTACCCTGTAGAATTAATGCAGTTTAACACAACTATAACTGCCATGGCTCAAAACTATGAAATTCTGGGAGTTGTAGTTTGGTGAGGCATCGCAATCTTGGCAGAGAAGGCAAAAATCTTGTAAAATTACAGTTTCCAGGTTCTACAGTACTGAGCCATGGTAGTTAAAGTGGTGTTAAACTGTATTAATTCCACAGTAAAGATGCAGTGTATATGTACCATCAGTCCTATCACAGACATTACTACCCCTACACCGCAAGGAAGACATTTATGAACTTAGTATAGAAACAGAAAATCATGAATAATAGCAAACCCTATTGAAAGGGAGAACTCCTGCCAGACATCAGCATAGTTGCTCTAGAGGAACTCTGGGTTTTCCAGGGTGACTCTATGGTGGTGTCCAGCAGAAGCATACAATCGAAGGACGTGAATATCTGGTGTTGATGGATGCTGGTCCAGTGGGTTCATACTGTGTTAGAAGGCATGTCCTGGTTCCAGAAAACTTAATTTATTCCTTGTAAAGAATATAAGAAAAGCCAATGTTTAGCTTTCTTTTTTTTGCACTAAGTCAAATATGTGGTGCAAGTGAAATTAAGACAACCCAACAACTCAGCTATATTATAATTGAGCTTGCTGTTTCCTTTGTTTGCCACAAGGTTCCCTTGGCTCTTACACAATTGGAGATTTCAGGGGGAAGATGGGTTGCTGTTCATATTCAGCTGTAGACGAATGCTTAACGATTGCTGTGTTGAATTTTTCATGGGCTGTGATCTTCCTCAAGAGAGCAAGAACAGATGGAAACATTGGTCTTAGAAAGCAACATCTTTTATTGTTCTTCTTTCACAAGGAACACTAGCAGGCATAGAGATGCAGCAGTGATGAAATGTTTGTGAATGCATGCCATAAAACACAGACTCAAAAGCCACCCATCCATCCATCTATTAATGCTTCCTGCTTTTTTAAAATAAGGCAATGACAGATTGTTCTTTTGATGATTGTTTTCTTCCCTCGGCTAATCCTCCTGTGTTCGCTGGAAAATGCGAAAGCAAAGCAAAACAAAAACCAGAAGCAAAATTCATAAAGAATGCCACGGGAAAATTGGAAGGGAAAGACAATAGTCTCATGGTAACTTTAAGACCAGATAATGTATTTCAGCATAAACTTTTGTGAGATTTCTTTAGGTACATCTGAAGAATTTGATAGTCTTAAAGCTGCTGCCATACTGTTCTTTCCTTCTGTATTCTTATTGAAACAGACTGCAATGTTTTTTTTTGTAAAGCTTAAAACTGATGTAATGAAAACATTTATCTTTTCCAAAATCCCCCTATCATTCTTTATAGATTGGGGGTGGGGGTGGCTCTGCTCTTTACAGCATTTTGTTTTTAAATCAAATTCACACATTGCTTGTATTTTATAAATGAGAATTTAAGGCAAAGTAGAGGACGAATGGAATTGTGCTATAAATCAAGAGATGTGTTTGTGACAGAAAACGTAGAAATAGAGAGAGGGGATTGCATTGAAGACAACCCTAAATATCACTCTTGAACTCATTTTGGATGCAACAGTACATCAGTTCCTTACTACAGTACTCTGATCAAACAACGAATTATTACTGACGGGTTTGTAATGAGTTGTTTCTTCTCTTGCAAATGGAAATGATGGGGCATTGTTTTCTATTGAACGAGGAGGTAGTTGCCCTCATGCAGTGCTTCATATTGTCTGATGAAGATTTCTGTGTTTCTGGCCCTGTTAATACAACTTTCACTTCATTCCAACAATGTGTTATTTTGGTTCAGTTATGTCTCAATGACAGGCACAGATTCTGACAGTATGATACTCTATACTAATAAGCCATTTGTCATATAATTATATGCCATCACTGTCTGTTTACTCAGCAAGTAATTGTCCTACCCTCTGTTTGAAGATCTCATCACCTCTCTAAGCAATTTATTCCATTGGCAAACCACTCTGTCAAGAAGTTCCTTCTAATGTTCAAAGATCAAGAGTACCGTGAAACCAAACAGTGATGCATCTTGACCACACTTGGCTCACATAATCAACTGGCGGGGCTTAGGGGGAAATTGATTCAAGATGATGGGAGTTGTAGTTCACCCACATGCAGAGAGGTATGTGAATCCAATGGATAATGAATTTGAACCAAACTCAGTACAATATACTTCATTATCAACTTTAAATACTGGCAGGGTTTGGGGGGAATTTACCCAGGATTTTAGTTGTAGTTCACCTGCACCCTTATGCATTTTCTAATGGGCTCATTCATGATATCCAAAACCAAACAATGATATTTTTCTAATAAATAACACTACAAAATCCCTAACCCAAGCATCACCGGGTACCTAAGCTAAGGATTCACAGAGCTCTCTGGATGTGGGTGAACTACAAGTCCCATCACCCTGAGTCAATTTCCTCCCTAAGCCCCACCAGTTGGTCATGTTGGGTATGAGTGCCAAGTTTGCTCTAGAGCCATCATTGGTTGGTACTCTTGATCTTTGAACATTTCTTGACAGAGTGGCTTGCTGATGGAATCAATTGCTTAGAGAAGTGGTGAGATCTTCAAAATAGGGTATGACAATTCCTTTTTTTTTATTCCCAAGAAAAATTATGGGATAGTCCCTAGAGGAGCTTAAAGTAATATGCAGCCTTTTGACATTGTTAAAAAGTAGTTATTTTAAAGACCATCATTTCTGCAAGTGTTTTTATTTTAATGTTCTATGTTTTTCCACTCTATGTCAAATAATTAATAAGTTTTACCTTATCTTGGCAGGGTAATACCTAGTTAGTAATTGGAAGAGGGCAAAACCACTTCTGAGTATTCTTTGTCTAAGTGAAGCCTATGAAATTCATGGTGCCACCATAAGCCAACAGGCCACACATGCCTGTGGGCACCTAGTTTATTTATTTACTTGTCTTATTTTCTGTCTTGTTTTCTCCACAGGCCAGAGGAAATTGTACTTTCTCCAAGCTCTGAAAGCCTTTGCAGGTTATTTCTTTAATACACATTTTTTAATTTGCTGCCCTCAAAAGCAGCATGTCTGATACAAGCAAGTTGTTTTGCCCTGCATTCACTTCATAATATTTTGCTGCTGGACAATTATGAATTTCTGGGTTGTTGTAGGTTTTTTCGGGCTATATGGCCATGTTCGAGAAACATGGGCATATCGCCCGAAAAAAACCTACAACAACCCAGTGATTCCGGCCATGAAAGCCTTCAATAATACATTGAATTAGGAATTTATTTCTTCATTCCCAGTTAGTTTGTCTGTTGAGATAAAAAGTGTCCAATGAAAAGACCCAACTCAGAGGTAGTCCAGATACAAATACTCATAGCCCCAAGTTCTGTTCTCAGCAACTGAAGACAAACTACTTCAGATCAGAAGGCTGGGAAATACTTTTGTCTGAACCTGTTGTTTGCCTTCAAGTTGTTTCCAACCTATGGCGACCCTAGGGCAGACCTATCAGGTTCATTTAAATGACTTTGGGAAATTCTGGGAAGATGGACAGGACTCCTTTACCAAGAATTGTTTGAAGGACAGTCAGAGCACAATCTTCTTCCTGGACCATGTCCAACCTAAAAAGACCAAGAACCATTAGTAGGAAGTAGAGGCACAGTGAAGTAGCAGTCAGCACCTGACCTGCAGGCTCAGCAGGTACACTTGGTTCCCTGGCCACAGTTTTCCTTGCTAGTGAGATGCAGTTAAAGGTAAAGGTAAAGGTAAAGGTTGTTCCCTGACATTAAGTCCAGTCATGTCTGACTCTGGGGTATGGTGCTCATCTCCATTTCTACGCCAAAGAGCCGGCGCTGTCCATAGACATCTCCAAGGTCATGTGGCCGGCATGACTGCATGGAGCGCCATTATCTTCCCGCCGGAGGGGTACCTATTGATCTACTCACATTTGCATGTTTTCGAACTGCTAGGTTGGCAGAAGCTGGGGCTGACAGCGGAAGCTCATGCCGCTCCCTGGAATTGAACTTGCGACCTTTCCGTCAACAAGCTCAGCAGCTCAGTGCTTTAACCCACTGCGCCACTGGGGGCTCCATGAGATGCATTTAGAAATAGAATATTTCTGTAACTGCACCTCATAAATTTTTATGCATATCAGTACCTTGTTGCACTCTTATCATTTTCATGGGGGAGGGGGAGTGAGTAAACAGATAGGGCTGTGTGCGTTAAATTATTCATTCCAACAAGGGAGAAAGAATAATTTAATCAATTTTCTCCCTGCTGGCAGTTGTCTTTGAAAACTACATCGTTTCTGAAGAGGTCTCACAGGGGAGATAAAGTATTGAGCAGCTGGATGGGAGGGAGATTCTTTGGCTCATCACTGAATGGTATTGAGGAACTGGTGTGGGAAAGGATTCTGTGAGTTGGTTCATAACGATGCAAACTTGTTTTTGTGGGCCACTATCAAAATATATGCTATGGTGATGATTGTCCCAAACCTATACCCTCCTCACATGGGTGGAAATAGGAAATAAGTGAGGTTGGGGTTCTCAAGTCTGTTCAATGACGATTTGGGAGGGGGGGGGTTCTCTTTGTTGGTGTTTTCCTTTATATTTTCCTTCAGTATTTGAATTTTTTTCCTATTTGTATGGAAAAGTGTTTGCTTTTGGCAGTATTCATGGCATCATGACTGTCATGTTACAGTACATATTGTAAATACTTTTTATCTCCAGTTCCCAGCAGTATATCATTGTTTCAGTACTTTCTAATTGTTGTAGGTGTTCCCTACAACACTTAGAAAGTACTGAAACAATGCTATTGCAAAGAATTGCAGCATATATAAGATGAAACATAAAACACATGTTAAGAGTGAAAGAGAGAGAGACCTTCACAGCACATATATTCAAGTGCCAGCCTAAATATCCTAAAGGACCCCCCCCCATCCCAAACAGAGTCAGCGTAGGTTAATATTTGGATGGGAGACTCCCAACAAATCTCAGGTACTCTATATTCCAGAGGAAGGAACTTGCAAAATCACCTCCTTGCCTTAGAAAAGACTTTGAAGGCACACACACACATTTGCTCCTCTCTTCCTCCTCTATGTTTTAATGTTGTCTTTGTTGGTATTGATGTCCTAACCTTAGACGGTGTAATGAAAATGTGTCCATGGCAACAAATTGGAAACAATTTCTCATTTTTAAAGGATGTAATTTAAACTAAATGAAAGGAGACTGGCTCACATTTTCAAAGTGTCTTCAAGAACTGGTGCTAAAGCAAAGCAATAAAGCTGTGTAACTGGCTTATGCCGCTCTGTCAAATTTCTTGCAAATACTGTACCATCAGAAGCTTGGGTTACACCTGCTACTTTCCTCAAACCACCCTCTTGTGTGAATACCTTAAATACCTCCACTCCAGGATTTTATTTATTTTATCAGGCACTAAATTAAGTTTCAGAGAGCTATCCTTCTCTCTCTCTCTCTTTGAAAAATCCAGCGATTGAGAGTCAGCTCCATTTCATGGCCTGGAGCTTTCCTATTTCCCTTTCTGCTCCATCAGGGATTGCAAAGCTGCAGCTGGGTTCTCCTGATAGGAGATGGTCTGAAGCTTTCCGCCTAATAATCCCCAGCTATCTCTTTTCATCTCCTTTTGTGACTGCTGAAAAGGCCATTCCCTTCTCTTTTGAATAACCCTTCCTTGTATTCAGGTTCAGTGCTTGTGCCAGAAGAGAGGAGCTTTTACAGGATGGCATCTGCAGAAATGCAGGTGGTGGTAATCTGCTAACAGACTTGGGGAGGGAAGAAAATGTTTTTTCCCCCTAGTTCATTCACAATCATTGAACTAGTTTATGTATGATTTGGGCACTTTTCCCTTGGCTCTACATAGGAATCATCGCACTTAGGAACTACAAGCCCGAACCCATTGTCTGGCCATGACACTGATTGATATTGTTTTTATGGTGTTGTCTGATTATGATGTCTATTGATTTGTTATTGACTGTGTTTTCTGTACTTATTTTAACCTGTATTTGTTGGGCATGTCCCTCTGTAAGCCGCCCAGAGACCCTTCAGGGAGATAGAGATGGGGTATAAAAATAAAGTTGTTGTTGTGGTTATTATTATTAGCTTTTACTCTTAGGGTCTTGCAATCCAGTGATGGGTTCATGTATGAGTTCTTCTTAACCTTTGTGGAAAGAATAATTTTTCTATCTTGGTAATTTAGATTAACAAAATGCAGACTGTGATTGCAGATTATTGTGATAAATATGGCCTACATGCAGATGTGCTTGCACACATTAACATGTCATTGTGCACTGTTCTTTACGGACTGATAGCACAAGCAGGTTGCACTGTCATAGGCATGTGTGCATTTGTTTCCTCACTCAGCCAAATAAATAGTAGAAAGAGAAAGTAATAGGCTGATAATGAACTGAGAATTGCAAAGGTAATTGTGTGAGGAGAATGTGGCCAATGAACTGTAATATGAGCCCCTCTCCTTTTATAAGCACTTTCTCTGAACGGGGTTGCTGTGAATTTTTTGGGCTGTATGGACATGTTCCAGCAGCATTTTCTCCTAACATTTCTCCTGTATCTGTGGCAAGCACCGTCAGAGGTTCTCTTGGCAGTGAAGCAACTGGAGTATATATATACCTGGGGAATGTCCATGATGGGAGAAAGAACCCACATGTGAGGGCCTCGGTCATAGAGCAATGCCACGAGGGTGAAGGTACCATCACTAGGGTAGAGGCAGGCTTTGTTTTGTTTGCTGCCTTTGGCTCAGCTCCTGGAATTCACTCTTTGGAGAACTGAGGCCCTGACACTGTGACTCTGTGAAGCAAGGCCCTGCAAGAACACCTGCTTGCCTCTACAGGCTGGGGCATAAAAGGACCATGCCTGCAGGGACAGGGTCGCCATCTAATGGACAACACCAAAGGAGTCTCAGCAAGTAATAGTGCTGGGAGACTTCAACATCCATGCTGAGACTGTGTTCTCAAATAATATTCTGTTTTCAGGTTGGTTTATCATTGCTGTGCTATAGATGACTTCTCTGGTCAAATTAGTCTGCAGTGCCATTTGTGGTTTTTGATTCGTGTCTGGGTACTGCATTTAGTGGTCTCTATGTAGACTTGTCCATAGCTGCATTGTATACAGTAGACTCTTGCAGTAGTTGGAGGATCTCTCTTATCCTTTGTCGAACATAGAATGTATAAATACATATACCTTACATTTATAAACAATTACTAATCAGTAGTGTTACTGTTCCCACATTATGTTTAATGAAGATTTTCCTGTAACATAGAAATTGTGATTTGCAATCTGCAGGTATTTTTATTTGTTGTTATAGATATCTGTGCATGTTACACAAACATAGAACATAGTAAAATTCAACAAATGCGGTGGTCATGGAAGAATAAGAGGGAAAATTATTATGTCAAATTACATAGAGAAACCATTGAAATCCAGAATGGTGTGTATCTGTGTGTGTTGTGTAGCTGAAGGTTAGATTTATTGTCCTACTGTACAAATAGTTCTGTTCTCTTTGTGATGTTGGTCCCTTACTTGAGAATCGGTGAAAGAGCTCCCTTCCCAAGTTGCTGTCCAGCTTTACTTTCAGAATGCAAACCAGCACATTTCTCAACTGAGATTTACTCTTTTTCTCCCTCATCTTTAACAATTTCTATCAAAATGTGAGCACACTTTCTTCCCTAGGGTTAAAATTCTAGGCAGATGTTAAGGAGCATTGTGGCAGTGAGAATAATAGCTCTGTACACCATTTTAAGTGGAGGTTCGTGTAGTACATGGACATGCTTGGATAGTTTTCATATATATCCTGCAAGGCTATCTTACCCCACTGATGGAGCTTTGCTGCAGAAACATTATTTATTGTAATGACGAATTACAGCATGCTGGGGATAAGTATATTAAGGGACTAGAGGGGGCTTGTCCATTCCTTTTAATGATCGGTTGACAGCAGATCGTATTTCAGAAATGCACTCATCAGCAGAAGTTAAGGAATAATCTGTCTATGTAATTGACTCAGAGTCTTTTGTGGCTTTTGTAAGGTGAGAAATCTTCATTTTGTAAACAGCACCGTCACTAAGGAAACAATAAATGCCAATTAAGAGGTAAGATTTTCCTACACCAGAATGAAAGTCCATTGAAATATAGTGTGAAGGATCCCCCACGGCACTCTCCCTTCCTGTTTGATTGTTTCAACATCTGTGCACAATGGTGTGAGGATAATTCTGTTGTGAGCAAATGGATCATTACTCATGATGGTGCTGGTTTGAGGTGTGAAGAACAGCCCCAAAGTGTGTTTTCAGAATCCAGTGTAGCCTGAGATCACACACAAGGTCTTTCATCATTCCCAAAGGTGGCTACGTTAGTAGAGCAGGCTGTGTGAATAAGAGAGGTGATCAGCAGGGTTGTAGAGTAGGACATACCCATATCCCAGACTGGTCCATTTGGTTTCACCTATTCACATCTGTCAAAATACGTCCTCTCTAGAAATTTTGTAGACCCTCTGTGTGATTTTATGGTATGCTGCTATAAGAAGTTACCATAGATTCATGTTGGAGAATGTAGAAAATGTCTGGGGATGATACCTCTCTAAGAATGAATTTCTGTTACTACAACACTTGCATCCATTTTTATGTAACCCAAATAAAAAGACAGCATAAGAAGTAAATAACTAATTCACCAAATAGCCTTTAAATTGCTACACATCCTTCCACAGATATCTAAAATGAAGATAACTAAAATTAGAGATATGAGACAACACTTCTTTGTAAAGTAAAAGTGGGCAGTTTTAATGCTGACAAGATGAAATTTCAAACTGTCAGAAATTTAGAGTATACCATGGAAAATGTAAACTCTTTTGTTTTTCCATCTTCTAAGAGGACTTGGAGATTATTACACTATCATTAGACAGCTTGATTAGTTCTGATTTCCGTGACAAGGAGAAAAAAATGATCTGCCATACAGCAAACCTGAGGCAGAGGTGTATTTAGTGACTTGTTCAGAAAATATGACTGTGTTTCTCAGTACCAACAGATGACTTCGCATGTCTTAACATTTAATCATCTTTGTAGGTAAAGTGAGATTTCAGAATTTCAAAGCTTCAGAGTCTGCAACTGTTGAATATTGTGAAGACAGGGCTGACATGGTCAAAGTGCTGGTAAATTATTTTATCTTGGTTAATGGGGATGTCTACCCCCCAAGTTTCTCTGTTCTCTCTGAGTTGAGTTGCAATCCTAGCATTAGGAAATGGATTTTCACAACAACAACAACATCTAGGGGTAACTTGGTCTTCTATAGGACCTGAAGAGCTATTAGTTTTGACGGGAGGAAGGAAGGAAGGTATTTGTTTGGTATGGATTAGCATGAATGCATTCATTTTGCAATTACCGTAGGTGTTGTGAATATGGGGATTTCCATAAATGCCTATGCTATCAAATGTGGTGAATGATAAATGTGCTTGCTAAATTTTCACCCATCCAAACCAAGATAGTAGCTTGGATTCGACCTAACCTATAGAAAGATTGTAGCAGCCCTTTTAAGTTTCAAATTCAACTGGAAATCAGATTAAGATACATCTACAACACATTGTTTCATCCAAAAATATTTGGAGTTTTACTGCTACTATGGTCTTAACTACTTATGGTGAATTATTTTTTTTACATCTTCACAATCCATTTGAACTGATAAGTTAATATTGCTAATATTGTTCTTATACTACCCTGAGGAGGTATTATATTCCAAACTATTAGTTACTTCTAATTAATTTTTGTTATCTGTTATTAATTTCATTTCCAATAATGATGACATTAGTTTGGGTGTGTGCACACTACAGAATTAGCAGTATTTCATGCAATTTTAACTTTTGTGGCTTAATTGCAAGAAATGTTGGAATTTGTAGTTTGATTTAGAGCATAATGATGTACCATAAACAGGTTGGGGCTGTGGATGAAATCAATTTAATTTGTAATCATCATTTCCTATCTAACTCTTCATCTCAGTATTGAATATTATTCTACATTTTTGTAGTAAGAATGAAAGTACTTAATTATATCAAAAATAATTGCATGTATTAACATAGAAAGGAAATTAACTCTTTTACACAGGAATGTGTACCATATATCTCTAGAGATATCTTCCACATATTTTGCAAGACAAACTAATTAAGTTAAGGGAGAGAACTGCATTTTTACAGTTTTTCCTGATGCAAGCTATTTAATAACAAGGAATTGTGTACTAAGTGACTGTAAACCATCAATAGATTTGGAACTTGATCAGAAAGGGGAAAAATGGAGAGAGAAAAAGAGGAAAATCATGAAAGCAGAGTGAAGGTTAAAGCATTTAACATTTAAAAAAAATCTTATGAAAGCTTTTAAAACTAATTTACAACAGTGTCTTTAAACAAATTTTAAAGAGGTTTTCTTTTCCTTATATGTAAGATTTTGGTAAACCATTTTGACTTTACAGTTGGCTCATAGTATCCATAGGGAACTGGTTCCAGGATTCCCTTTGGACACAAAAACCATGGCTGATCAAATGCCTTATATAAAACAGCGGAACATACAGTAATTATTTGGCCCCAGTTTGAGGACAAGGGATTGGTAATGCCGTTGGTCAACAGACTGGTGTTTGCTCAGAGTAGATGCTAGTAAAGAATGTCTGAAACAAAGTCCTAGGTTGGTGGAGGGAACACAAGAAAGGGAAGAGACAGTCAGTTCTCATGCCCCCCCCCCACCCCCCAAATGTGGACTAACAGGCACAAATAGTTATTTTACCCCCCACCCCCCACCCCAATCAAGCCTACCTCCTAAGTGACCATTTGCAGACAAGACAAATAATGAGCAAATTAGACATGAGGCTGGAGAGAGACTGGGGATCTTTGAAATGAAATGACAGGGCGTATGGATTTGTGCCATGCACTGTGCTTGGATTCTCACCATTTCACAGATCCTTAATCTCTCTCCAGCCATTTAGAACCAAGAAACATTCTTCATGCTGGATTTCCATCTTCATATCTGCAAAATAAAGGCATTATTTATTTAAACTAATTCAAATAAAGGATTTTTTAACCTTTTTGAATTCTTCTGTATTGGGTCAGTTTGTCCATTTGACTACTCAAATAAATTGGAGTAGTCAAAATCTACAGGAGATTAAATCTACAGCCATTTCCAAAGGCTTGACAGATTACACCCCATTGTGTGAGGACAGGAATATAATAGATTGCTCTCCAGCCAAAAGTAGGCATTTTACTTTTAAGTGATTTTAACAGGAGAGTTAAATGTGTGCTCATATCTTGAAATCAAAGTATAGTTTGGATATCTATCTCATCTTAAGGTGAGATTTCACTCACAGGAAAGAGATCTTGGAGTCTTAGTAGACTACAAGTTGAACATGAGCCAAAATGTGATGCAGCAGCTTTAAAAGCCAATGGGGTTTGGGGCTGCATCAAAAGTAGTATAGTGTCTAAATCATTGATTCCCAACCTTTTTTTTTTAACCAGGGACCATTTTGTTTTTTTCCCCTTGTTAGCAAGAACCTCAAGGTTCAAAAACAATAAACCGTGTTAATCTAAAAATAAACTTTAATGAAAACTTTTAACATACTCGTTAAACTTAATAGTAACATGAATTAGGAGTACTATTATATTATAAAAAGAACATTTTAAATAGAAAATTAAATGTGGTTTGCATCCATTTGATTTTTGAGCTCGCATCTACTTTGCAAGTTGGGTAATACTGGGCTAATACTATTGCTCAGGGAAGTAGGAAGGAGGGAGAAAAAAAGGGGGAGGGAGGGAAGGAAGAAAGGACCAAGGAAGGAGGGAGAGAAGCAAGAAAGGATGGAGGGCTGGAGGGAGAAATAGAAGAAAGGAAGGAAACAAGGGAGGAAGGAGGGAGATGAGGGAGGAAGAAAAGAAGGCGGGAGGGAGGCAAGGAAGAACGAGAGGACAGATTGGGACTGAGGGAGGGAGGAAGGAAGAGAGGGAGGGAAGAAAGGAAATGAGGAAGGAAAAAGGCAGTAAGGAAGGAAGGAGAGAGAGAAGAAAAAAGAAGGGAGGAGGGAAGTAAGGAGGAAAGTCCCTAAACAGACCCTGGATGGGACTGAGGGAGAGAGGAAGGAAAGAAGGAAAGGAGCAAAAAAGGAAGGAGGGAAGCAGGGAGGGAGCAAGGAAGGAAGGAAGGAAGAGGGAGGGAGGAATGGTACCAATTGATGGAAGGAGGGAGAGAGGGGGAGGGAAGAAGGAAGAAAAGGAGCAAGGAAGGAAGGAGGAAAAGAAGGAAGGAGGGAAGCAGCTCCGGCCTGTTGGGCTCGGGGCCTTTCATCTTCCGCCATGACACCGCTGGAGCTGCTGAGTGCGGCACAGCTGAAGTGCCTGGAGCAGCACCACTACATTGCCTCGGGGTGCTTGCTGCTGGACCCTCCCTTGCAATGCTACTGGGCCTAGCTGGTGGAGCGCATCCTGCCCTAGCTGGCCCCCAACACCATCACACTTGGTGACCGACCCTCAACCTCCTCCCCACACTGGCCCTCCTCGCCACCTTCCCCAGTGTTACTGAGCAGGCTCTTCTTGGTTGTTCCTTTCATGTGCATTAGGACTCTTTACCATTCATTAGATGCTATTGATGGGAAACAAGCCAGAAGAACAAACAGCAGCTCATCCCGGAAGGATGTCATAAGGAAGAGGGAACAGGCTTGTTTTCTGCTGCCCAGGAGACTAGGAAAATGTGCCTCTGGCAAAAACAGTTGCTAGTGAACACCACAAATGAGTAAGAACTTAGAAGCGATCCAGCCAATTTTCAGCCATTTGTTATAAAAGATACCTCACTTGATCTTAGCCAAAAGACCGATACCTCATTCATTCCAGATCCATTTAGAGGAGAATCCAATTCTTCTAGCTTGAGAAAGCCAAGGATCACTCTGTTATTTCTAGGTTCAAAATAGGCCCTCAACTGTAATAATTGTACTTTGGAGCACTGTGCCTGCAATATAAAAACCTAGACCTTTTAGCCAAAGTTGCATCAGTGGAGATATTGATGTCCCTTAATAAGATGTTCCTCCATCCCATTTCTTAAGTCTTTTTTTGTGTTTAGCATTGAGTTAGTGTCCATTCCTTTCTTGCTCCATTTCTTCTTTACCAAGATGGATTCCCTGACATCAAAAAGTGTCTATTTGCAGATCATGCCAAGTCAGAGCCAAGAGATACCATCTCCTATGCCCCCCCCCCCAAAAAAAACCCCTCCATTCTGTAAAGCTTTAGTGGACTCTGATCAAGTTGAACCTGGTTACCTGGCAAGTGGGAGCACAGAAACCAAAGAAAAAGAAAAAAAAACAGAGGTATCACTCTTTTCTGCAGTCCGGCTAGATGCCAGGCTCGAAAGTTTCCCTTTCTACTCATTGGGTGGCCTGGGAATCACACAGTAGGTTCTGCACATGTTGAATCCCATGTCTGTCATTCCAGAGGTATGCTCCAACAGGCAGGTTGGGTGGATTGCTTGCCATGTACAGGAAGAAGGTTGGATGATTGGTTTTCCATCAGTGAGCAGATGGCTCTACTGATGCATGGACCCATGCTGAAACATTTTCAACTTTAACAAATAAAATTTGTAGTCCGTTTTACCCCGGCAAATGCTATCCGTGCCACAGCTTAAATGCTGAGGAGGCCAAAGACCTGACTCTCTTTGTCTTGCCTGTCTGTATCAGTGAGCACAGGGGAATTCTTCATCATTACATGACATGACAGGTCCTGATAGCTGTTTATTCTGTGCATGGCTTTCCTAGTGAGAGTTTGGGTTTTTGGTTTTTTTTTGTTTGTTTTACATCGTTTTCAACTTACATTTCAGATTTCAGCATGTTTTGTTTGGTGTGATCAGAATTTTTAAGCTATAAGAGTCAGACTTTACTTTTGCTATGCACTCGGGAATTACACATTTTCCTTATGGCATTGTTCATTGTAGCCAAGGAACTGAAATGAATAATTTGTTCTTCAAAAGTATATTATTTTGTGGTACTTTTGTCTGAAACAGCATGAAATCTCATTAGAGTATTTGCAGTGATTATACTGGGTCTAGTTATATTAGTGGTGAGTTAAGTATACTTGACTTCTAGTTATTCTTGATGGATTCATCTTGCTTTGCTGTTTATGAATGTAAGGACTGTCTTGCGAGATCATAATAAGACTCCATCTAATACAAGGATCCAATCAGATGCTTCTGTAACCTCACAAGAACAGCATGATGGTTATAACCATCATGTTGTTGTGCCCAGCAACTGGTATTATGCATAAGAATATGCCAGATGATTGGAATTAGCCTCTCTGCACATAGCACCTGATGATCACACCCAAGGCAGGCTGTCATATACACAGCTCTTCTGTTTAAGACAGACAATATCAGCAGCCTAAGTCTAAGGGATTTTTCACTCTGTGTAACTACCATATAATGCTGTGATTGAACTTTAATTTTCCCATGACTGCAGGCTTTGCAATTTACAGTTAGAGCTATTTAGGGGAGTTTTTTTGGCCGAGAATCTAAATGTCCCTCTTTAAAGTGGAACTATATATCATCATATTTATCAGACAAGCCACGAGCCTATCATTCCCATGAGAGGAATCTTCCATCTTACCAAACACAGATTCCCATATTTCTGCTTTTTTTGTTTGCCTTTGTCTCTCTGGAATGATAGAATTATTGATTTACCAAAATATATGTCAATACAGGTCTGAAATGTATCTGATAATTGAGCTTTACACATGGCAAAATGGAAATGAAACCTTCATTAATTTCAATAGTGTGAATTAGCCACACAGCCTTCTGTATTCAGCCAGGCTTACTCTTAGAACAGTACAAATTAATGAGATGTTATGATGGCAAACTTATAAATGGAATGCTCCAACTTATCATCCTCGGAAATTGTATCTTTACTAATTGGGAAAAGTAGTACTAGAAATTCATCATCTAAAACATTCTGTACTCTATGCGAAATAGATGTTTCAGAAGGAAGTTACTCCAAGGATGTCTGAGAAAAAATTGCATGATTTTGTTATGCAAAACAATTGGTCACATTTGTTTATGACATGAACCAGCATCCTCTACTTGTGTTAATGTGAAAGAAATCCAGTTCAAAATAGTTTTGCAACTGCTACTTACATATGTTAAAATATGCTCCTCAAAAAATACAACAAACATTGTTGATATGTTATTGCAAAGGGGAAAAAGATGGCTAAGAAACATATTTAAAGATGGGATTGTTACCTATGTGCATGTGCCTTGAAGTCACATGTTAACTTAAGGTGATCCTATGATTTTCATAGGATTTTCCTCTAGACAAAATTCAGAAGTGATTTTGTCAGTTCTGTCCTCTAAAATGTAGCCTACATCATCTGATATTTATAATTACCCATTTTATTTAAAATAATTGCTTTCTGGGTGTGGTATATATTTTATGTCTATAATTGACATAGTCCCTGGAATTCATCCAGTAACAGAATGGTTGCAATAGAACTAAATATAATTTAAGATATGACAGAGAAAGAAGAAGTTAGGGAAGATATTGTCCCTATTTTATTAGTTCCTCAGAAATGAAAGAGTGTTTATTGTGTTATGTTTTCTCTTTATTCTAGAAACAAATATCTTATGTAAATTTTAAACTAATACCTAGAACAGTCCTTCTTAATTTATTTATTTCATGATTTTGCTCTGAATGGTATGTAATTGTCTTGAATGAAAGAAAGAATGGCTGAATACAGTGAGCAATAAAAGCACAGAGAGACCTATGATGGGCTAAACACCTTTTACATTTTTACAGAATAGGAGCCCCCAGTGGCGCAATGGGTTAAACCCATGTGCAGGCAGAATTGCTGACCAAAAAAGTCAGCAGTTCGAATCCGGAAAGCGGGGTGAGCTCCCATCTGTCAGCACCAACTTCCCATGTGGGGACATGAGAGAAGCCTCCTACAGGATGGTAAAACATCTGGGCATCCCCTGGGCAACGTCCTTGCAGGTGGCCAATTCTCAAACGGTTTCTCAAGTTGCTCCTGACACACAAAAAATATATAGAATTGCAACGTCCTTGCAGATGACCAATTCTCTCACACCAGAAACAACTTGCAGTTTCTCAAGATTGATCAATAGTCCATAAAACCTATGGATTCCATCACATATAAAGAAAATGTTGTTGCATGTCTCCAGTCTGGATGTTTTTAATACATGTAGTTAGGTGTGAATGCCCTGTAGCAAATGTTGGCTTAGTTCTAATGTAATGTGAGAAAAAGTCCTATGCAGTGCTGGAGTTAGAGCAGCTGGCAAAGTGGTGTATAAACAAATTGTAAAAGTTACTGAATCAAGATGGGCACAGTTTGTCTCTGAATGTAGAGACAACTTATTTGTGAGGATGCTGGCGTATTTGAAGTCCTTTGGGATAAACTCTGGCCACTAAACAATTTTGTACAGAATTGTCTGTCACAACTTAATATATCTTCATAATTCATGGCTACATGAGCCTTGAGAACTCTTACACATTCAATGCATTCATGCTACAATCTGTTGCCAGTCACTTACTCCTCTTGATTTACACAAGTATAGGATCTTGTGCATAATTATGCTCCTGTATCTCTTGGAAATAAATTCTGCCAACACTGATCAGGCTGCTGTACTCCGTTTTCACAAGGTTGATGGAATTTTAAATTAAACCTGTCCATTTTTTGTTGCTTCCATTTTACAAAGCTGAAATATTCAACAACACACTTTGCGAAGCAAATTTATGCATTATTTATTTTAATAAAAATGCACTCCATGGGCCTTATTTATTAAACAGAAATCTCAACATTTATCTTTTGGCAATTTAGAAACCCTAGGTAAATTTAATTGCAGTCTTTACTGTGGTTGAAACACTTTGAAGTGGGTGGATGATTTATTTATTTATTTATTTAAAATGGTGAATATTAAAAAGGAGAGCATGGACAATGAGGTTGGAATATGAATCAGAAAGCTTAATGAGACCAGCTAGAATTCCACCAAGATATGCCCATCCCTATGACTGCTATTGCTAATAACAGGATCTTGATACATTGTTCAGTTTTGGTGCCTGACTGGAAAAGCCAGAATGAGATCCTGGTTTGGGATTGTTAAGCACTTGACAACTCATAGTTGAGCAGGTCTATATCAGGACATATGAAATAACAGATATCACACACAAATCCTCCAGTTTAGCATGGGCCACTGCAAGAGATCACAGGTTTCCATTGTCATCTATGTGGGGATTTGTAAAAAGGCACCATGATGTAATGGGTTGACTGGTAAGGCATGTGTTGACAGCTGATTGACTGGGCATGCCAGGAGCCAGAGTTCTGATTGGCTACTGTCTCTAGCTTGCTGTTGAGAGAAAAGGTTTTAACTGCCATTTTCACCTTGGAGAGTGAAGAGAGCGCTGACTAGCAACAGCCAGGAAGGTAATGGCTGCAAACTCTCTGAAGCCTGATCATTACTAAGGTATGAAGCACATTTCAAAGACTGTTTAGAAGGACTGTTTGTTCCCTCTGTTCTCTGTAAGAATTCAGAGAGACTGTTGTATATATTGTTGCGCTGTTTGATGTTTTGAACTGAAGTGAAGTTACTGTTACTCATTACACAAATCTGACTGACACATTATTATACTACAGGGTATAATTTGGTTCAGAAACAGTGGTAAAGCTTCTGTTTATTTACATCTACAACCTCAAACAATCTATTCCCATCCCCCACTCCCTGTTGGTCATTGACAGTGCCTTGACTCCCTGTTGGTCATTGGAAGTGCCTTGACCACACGCACACATACACATCCAGAATTTCTCCAAAGTGACCAAATTTCTTCAAGTTTATCTATGTGAACAGTTGGAGATTTTGGATTCTGGAATTCTGGATAAGACGTACCCAACCAATTGGAAGCTATGAATCCATTTTAACTGCCAAGACCTGGGATTTGCTGTTTAGTCAAAAGAACCAGAGAAACTCGTTGGTATGGACAGAGAAATGTCCACACCCTCCAACTGCCCCAGTTTGGCAAGGACAGCCTCAATTAATCCTACATTGGAGATGCTTTTTAAATGTTTTAATTTCTCCCCTCCTCCTCCTCCTCATTTCCCCTTTTGTCCTGCATTTCCTGCAAACTGAGTTCAAAGTGCAAAAGTAGTTTCCACAAGCTGAATTTGGGGCAGGTGAGGAAAGGAGAGGTGGGATTTTCCTGGAAGCTAACTTCTCCCATCTCTCCATGCTTGGATGTCCTTTCTCATTTATAACCACACTCTGATGTCACTTGGCCATATGCATCCAGGTTTTTGCCTACAAAATGTTGGAGGGTATGAATACCCCACTCTAAACTGCAAATCCCAGACTTCCATAAGATAGAACCATGGACCACACAATTAAAGTACTATGATGCCACTTCAACTGCCATGATTACCTCTTGTGGAATCCTATAGTTTGTAGTTTGGCCACATTCACCAGAAGAGCTCCCTGGCTAAGGATTACAGAGGCCTTTCCTTTCACTATCAATGCCAGGATTTCACAGGATGGAACCATTGCAGCAGGCCCGTAGCCAGGATTTTGATTCGGGGGTGGGGGGGGGGGGGAGGCTGAGTGAAAGAGGATCTACCCTTGCAAACCTTTTGTATCGTTACCCCAATACTCCCATGCATATGGGATATATTGAGCATGGTGATCAGATCATGATATGAATAAGCGTAACAGTTTAAATAATGTACCAGTAAGGCCTTCTCATGGACCACCATGAGAATTTCGGGGAGGGTGGGGTGGTGAAGCCCCTCAAGCCCCCCCCCCCCCCCCCCCGGCTACACGCCTGCATTGCAGTTAAAGTAGAATCATAGTACTGTACTTCTTTAGTGTGGATGGGTTCCACAGTAATGAAAGAGGAATCATAATGCTATCAATCTATAGTGTGAAAGGGCCCATGGTAGTCACATAGGACTATCTGTGATGCTTCATGGTGGAAATGCTGATCATTATCCCAGGCTGAGACAATAATTCCTTGCCTAATTCATTTGTGGCTCTGTGGAGATTGGAAGTGAAGTTATGTAATGTCACATCCTGAAGACAATGTGCTCTTCCAGTGTTCCATGAAGAAGGCCTTCAAGGTTTGTCTTACACAGTGATAATCCACAATGGTCATGAGTAAAAACAAGCCTATTGTTGTTATTATTTGACTGACATGCCTCTGCTTGCTCTTCATTACATCATAACTGAGTGTTATATTACAACGGAGATACAATTTTAAAATGTTATTGACTGTAGTTGATTTTTCATGGCCCTTGTAGATTCAGCAGTTCTGCTTTAGTAGTGCACGCTGAGTTCTCACACATACTACAGAAATGTAGACTGCAAATCAGAATAGTATCCAAGAGATCTTAATATACTTGTTTTCCTTCCATTTCCTTTTGTCAAGCAGATGCGTAAAATTAAAAAGATTAAAAATCTGTTCCGCAATTTGGTTTGAGAGCTGTTGAAATTGAAATGGAGTGTGAGTATGCTTAACAGAAATGTGTGGAAAGGGCCTGTATATGCCTATCAGTCATGGAATCACGGGCATTCATGAGCATGCTAAGCTACCTTTGTAGATAACCCTAGTTTGGTAGCTATAGGCAACCAGGAAATGCATGAAAGTTAATGAAGAATTATATAGAGGTGAGAGACAGAATGTCCCATCCTTTAGCACCCAGCGTAGAAACCAAGCTGACAGCTGGAGGAGGCAAGCTTTTTCTGCTTTGTCCAGTATAGAAAATCTGCTCCCCAATTTACCACACCAAAAAGAGAATAAAATTGCATCTATCAGGCTATTCTCTTCTCTCTTGTCCTTTTGCTGGCAGCCGAAAAATATTTCATTCATTGGCAATGGACTGAGTACTAAGGAAGGTACTCTTAATGGGTGGGAGCTAAGCATTTCAACAATTAATATATTTAGAATTGCATTTAAACATATTAATTTATGTAGTTGTTCCAGTTTTCAATTTTGTTGTGAACTGCCTTCAAGTCCCAGGTTTCATAACAAAGATGGGAAATAAGTAAATAAACATACTTGTTACATTTTTATTTAGCAGTCAGTTCAGGATAGTATGCATGACTCCATCCCCTTTTCATTTTCTCAATAATCCTGTGAGAAAGGTTTATTTGGAGAAGAGGGAGAGCAACCCAAAGTCACACAGAGAGTTTCTGTGTTTCAGTGGTTGAATCTGGTTTACCCAAGTTCCAGTCCCAAAAGCAAACTACTATGTTACATTGGCTGTTCTCATTTGTTTGAATGATATCGACTTCTTTCCTGAAACCTATTGCCATTCCTTTTTCTCAGTCTGCTTGCTAATACAATTTGTGTCGAATTTGCTTCTGGATCATTGGCGTGTTCTATAATCCAGTTCACCAGAGAAAGAGCAAAGGACAGTTCATCCAGGGAAGGCTTTTGATTGATTTGGCGGCAGTCCTGATAACCAAGCATTGTTCACTGAGCATTTACAATACAATGCAAACTTTATTACGATCCAGAGACCCATTTTGCACAGGATTTGAGAAACACCAGAGGGCTACCGCTCGCATGAAGGAAATGTGAACTACAAACATTGCTCCTGTGTAATATCCGGAGGTGGTTCCATTTGATTTTGAAATACTCTGGCCTATCAGTCAATGTCAGCCGCATTCATATAATTTAAATCTTCTTTTGCCATTACAGTGGCAATTTTAATGATTTTATTACCATAGCAGATTGCGGATTAAAGAGATTCTTGTGACACCATATTCCTCAAAGTTTCTGTAGGCTTTGACAAGGCATCTCTTAAAATGTTGTTGCACTAGAAAGGGATTTCCTGAGGAGTGGGACTAATCCCTTTTTAAAGGATTTTTTTAAAAAAAATACCCACTACCTTTTCTTTTTGTATTTAAAATAGGCAGCCAAGTTTTTTGACATGTAAGGTGTCACTTCTTTTATAAATTACACTTCTTTTATCCAAGTGTTTCTACGTTTCTCCAGGGAAAGGCGGAAAGAGTAACGGAGCATGACTTGGGCTCTTGTTTGCTGTGGAAACTTTGGTTTACTGTTTTCATATATGTCAAGGGTAAGAACCCTGTAGAGGTCACTTTAAGGATGGCATAAGATGTAGGTCACAAGCTAGATGGTCATAGTTAGTTTGCCTTTTTTTAGCTGTACCTAAGTGCACGTTGTATGATTTTTGCTCATTACTGTTGAGGACTTGGAAGATGTCAAGTTTTCATTAATGGATTTGTTCCACCTATTCTAAAATAACCTTATTTGGAACTTTTTAAACCTTTCCATGTGGAAAACTGTCTTAGGCCTTCAAAAATGTAAATTGGATTAGATCTTGCAAAAGAATATAAAAATAACCTTCTAACTCTGACAATTTGTGCATTTAAAAATAGGACCCATGTTCTGATGTTCATGACAGGTTTTCAGTTTAATGTGCAAGTGGTAGGGTTTTGGCCAAGATCCATCATTATGTTGACCTTGAAGCTAAATCAGTGGAGAACACTACATATATTGGAACAAATGGATGCAGTTGAGAGGCATTTGACATCAGTTAAAAGGCTTTTGAAATGTTTTAAGAGCTTATGTTATTGATTACCCTTCCTGTACTGATGTCCCAAAGTTGCTTCGAGCTCGGCTATGTCTGGAGAACAGACAGTGATTGGTAGTTCATGTTGCACAAAATTTGCAAGGAATATAAAAACCCAGCATCAAGGTGTTCGCAACAAATGTAATTCAGTATAAAAGTACACCAGAGAAGGTTCTAGTTTCATACATTTTCTGCATTTTGTATTGTCATACGACTTACCATATTTCATTGTGTTGCAGTCACAATTTTTGTCTTTTTGTCCCTTTTTTAACTGAAAAAGGGGTGACTATTATGCAATGTGCATTCTCCCTGCTACTTCACTAAGCTGAGTCTGAAAGCAGGTGATTGAAGGGCACAATGTGTGGGCGAATGAATAAAACGAGTACTTTAGGGTGATAAATCAAAGGTGTGACTGTTACTCAAGGCAAAAACCCAATTTTTGCCTTGAGTAAAAACGGGTGTGGCTATTAAAAACTCCATGGGGGGGGGGGGGGGGGCAGAAAGGGAGTGTGACTATCACCCAGTGGCAACTATTGCACAGTGAAATGTGGTGAATATGGCATTTCTTGTCAGACTTACACATCACATTCTAAGATGAACATAAAAAGTAGTTAAAATCTTCTGTATCTTCAAGTCATTTCCAACTTATGGTGACCCCAAGGTGGATATATCATTGGTGTTTCTTGGCAAGATTTATTCAGAGGAGGTTTGCCTTAGCATTCTTGAGAGAGTGAAACTTGCTCAATGTCACCCATTGGATTTGTACCCTGATTTCCAGAGCCATAGTCTAATGCTTAAACCACTACACCATTCTGGCTCTCAGTTTTAGTCTATATATTTCTTGAACATCAACAGTTCCTTTTATTTCCATGCCTAATCAAAATGCAATTACTACTTATCTATGGTATTAGAGGGTTGTTATATCCTGTACATGGCTAGCATGGTTTTATTAGTTCCATCACACTGTCAAGTTATGAAGTGAACATGTTTGGAGGTTCTAGCAGGAGAGCGCAGCTATCGTATACCCGGGATGGAAGACTGGAGACCTCGGTACACTCCTTCTATTCCTGGGACATTGTCCTCTTCCACTGAGCGTGCAGCTTTGGAAGGGATGCACATGGAGCGGTGAGGGAGGAAGAGGACACCCACCTAGCCAGCCAGATCACACAAATCAACCCTGGCAATTAATAGGGTGACAGATGTCACATCCAGATCACCCTCATATCCACATTGATTTTGCACATACGTTTACAGAGAAGAGACAAGGCTGAATACCTAGAATCAAAGCCTGCCAAACTCCCAGTGCTACATCAGTCCTGCCCCTCCAAACTTAAAGGGGTTGAACCCCATCCATCAAGCCACCTCCCATTCCTCAATAACTGTTAACCAGGGTAGAGAAGCCAAGGGCAGGGCACAAGGGGGAAACCATAGCAATAAATATGAAATCAAGGACTGACTAGGTTTTCCATTCATTCCTTAGTTATATGAGTAGGAGCTTGCAAGTATCATCAGAGTTTGGTGGAAAGTAAATATTTGAGTTAAGCTGGGACTCACTTCGCCTGGATCTATACTGTCATATAATTCATCTTTAGAATGCAGGTTGACCTCATTGAACTGGATTGCATGCCAGTGCAAATTCATATAATCCAGTTCAATGCAGTTAATCTGCATTCGGAAACTGCATTATATGACTATGTAGATCTAGCCTCAGAACAAGTTTTTTTCATCTCTGTGAGCTATCTATGGTCCTGTAACTTTTGTATCTGATCTTGGTTCCTTTATCTCTGAATCTGTGTTGACTATATCTGTCTATGTGGGTATCATCCAAGATGACTTTAATTTGACTTCTGGCTTGACCTGCAAACACTTGAACTACCCATGTTCTGCTGTCTTAGAACAGGAAAATCCTAGCTGTGCTCATAGAACCATGATTGAACAAGTCGTGCACAGTATGAATTTGCACATGTGTAAACACACCTGTGCTCACTGGAGGAAATTCTGAACATTTGCTTTGAGATTATGGTTGTGTGTGCATGTTAAATTGTTTTGGGATTGGAGGATATTGCCTGCCCCTGCGTTAATATAAACAACAAAACATGATCCTAAGCCATCCTGTTATAAATATTCAAAGCTTCCCTTTGCCTTTGATATGATGATCAAAAGCAATGAGTGTTAATTGATGACTTATCATTAACATACTGATATTTCCCAAGCCAATTTGGTTGGGCCCCTCATACAGACCTGTGCAATTAGAGACTAAAACAAACAAAATTAAAAACATCAATAACAAAAACAAGGGATCTTTTATGCACAATTATAGTGCTTGAACTGCCATGGCTGCATCTCAATAAAGCCTGGGCTTTGTAATTTAGTCAGAGACAAGAACAGATCACGCTAGCTGAGACTTTTAAAGACTATGTCCTGAATACCAAACCCCAAGATTCCATAGGATAGAGCCATGGTATAAAGCTGCCCTGGTTTGTCCACTCAAACTTTAAGGGATGGAAGACAGGAAATATTTCTCTGTCTCTTTGATTGACACAATTCTAGAAAAGGCTTTTTTTCCAGAGCCATTTTTTTTTCAATTTTATAAAAATGTTGCGATAAAAACTGTGTTATTGTTCATGTGTACCTGTTTTTGGCCACTCTGACTGGTGAATATATAAATGGAGTATTGCAGAGCCACTATAGTAACTTCTATTCCAAAAAGGAAAGGAGTGAAGAAGGGCTGTCATTTGCTTTTTTCCAGCACTGAGTAGGGGAATCTCTTTTTATTATGTCAGGAGCGAATTGAGAAACTGCAAGTCTCTTCTGTTGTGAGAGAATTGGCCGTCTGCAAGGACATTGTCCATGGGATACCAGGATGTTTGGATGTTTTACAATCCTTGTGGGAGGCTTTTCTAATGTCCCTGCATGGGGAGCTGGAGCTGACAGAGGGAGCTCTTCCACACTCTTCCAGGATTCAAACCTGCAACCTGTCGGTCTTCAGTCCCCCCCCCCCCCCCCCAGCACAAGGGTTTAACCTATTGTGCTACCGGGGGCTCTAGGGGAATCACGAATCAACACAACCGTCAGATTTCATTGCCATCTAGAACACATTTTCCTATACTCATGTTTTGCACCATTAATGTCACAACAGCATGCTTTCCACAAAACTAAAAAAATCACTAGAAAGGTTTTGACATGCAGTTAATAAGGCAAGGTGATGCAAGCAAAAGCAAATGGTATGATGATTATTAGGCTTCGTTTTTGGAAAAAGCCCAACTCCATCCAAAATGATTGTCACTTTCTGCCTTTTATGTGTATCTTAAAACTTTGAGTTAATACAGTGATGGTGTTAATATTATTTATGGTAAGAACTGAAGCTGTGAGAAGATAGATGTGCTGTATGATTGGAACTATCCTGAACTTTGTCTAAATAGATCAATGAAGACTTTCCCTCCTGAAGGCTAGACACTGGCCATGAAATAATACATGCAAGTTCATGTACTTTCCTACCAAGCAGAATGATATTTATAGGCAGATGTTCAGTGAATAATGGGCTTTGCCGTGAGGCAAGGTGGATGAAATGAGCCAAGTGAAATATGACAAAAGTCACCTGCAAAATCTTTCTTCCCACATGCTGAAGGGAAGTGTATATATTTGCTGTATAGAAACTGAAGCAGAATGAATGTTTGATGATGAGTTCCATTTGTTTGGATTTTCTAGCACCATCATCAAAGAGGCAGCAGAAAGTTTTCTGTTATTTAGTTTGAGGTGGCTGATTCTTCTTCACCAAGTGAATTGAAGGTGAAATGGTAAATTTAGAATGTGAATTCCACCAGATAGAGCTGCCACACATCTGTCTCCTTCATTCATCTCTAAAATAGCACTTATAATCACTGAATCACAGAAAATAGAATCACTGAATGGCTGAACTTTTGCAATGGGTAATGAAATTGCCAGTCAGCATTTCTTGGAAGGGGGAAAATACCATTTTAAACTTTGATATGTCTCTACTGGACCTTTTATATCAGGCATGGGCAAACTTGGGCCCTCCAGGTGTTTTGGACTTCAACTTCCATAATTCCCAATAGCCCTATATACTTCCAATAAAGTCAAACTGATTGGGCCTTGCATATCTGCTGGGTTTGGTTCTAGGACCATTCCCCTGTCCATGGATACTAGGGCTGGGCGGTTTCGTTTCCTTAATTCGTAATTCGTTAATAATTCGTTAATTTTTTCAATTACAAAACGATAACGAACCATTCTGGAGCAATTATTAAAAAAACCGAATTTTCAAAAACGTTCTGTAAATGCTTCGTATTTCGATATTGTATTCGTTTCGTTATTGTTTTGAGGTCGTTTCGTTATTATTTCCGCATGTCTGGGCCAGTTTTATGGTTTTATTAGTGAAAAAAAAATTATAATATCACACCAACAGTCAACAACAGAGGGAGAGGGAAGCTTCAGAAGGTTTTGGAGGTTTTTTAGCGTATTTCGCGGTCGCGTCCGCCATTAACGAATCGATTCGTTATTGTTTCGGAAATCGATTCGTTAATTTTTTACCATTTACGAAATTTCGTAAATATCGAACTTTTTAAAAGGAAAATTTTGTAATTATTTTAAATATCGAAACAAAAAAAAACCCCAAATACAAATAGATTTTAGAAACAAATTTTTCCGTTGTTACCCAGGCCTAATGGATACTAATGGTTGTGTCCCGTTATATACTATAGCAGTGGTTTTCAGCCTGTGGGTCCCCTGGTGTTTTGGCATACAACTCCCAGAAATCCCAGTCAGTTTACCAGCTGTTAGAATTTCTGGGAGTTGAAGGCCAAAATATCTGGGGACCAACAGGTTGAGAACCACTGTACTGTAGCATAGTAAAGTTGTGCCTCTTTTATAAAATGGCAAGATCTAGATTTTAATTTTTTATTATACTTTCAACACTCTCAATGGAATTGTTGGTAGTTGACATATAAGGTAAGCCATACCTATTGAGAAAAGCAACCAAAATTTGGGGAAAATATAAAAATAAATTATATATATATATATATATATATATATATATATATATTACTCTGTGGAATTCACCCACGGAGGTATACCAAAGTAGAAAATTGGACAGAGAAAGATGCCCAATCTATAGAGAAATTTTGACAAGAAGGGATGGGAACTTTATAATGAAAACCCAAGAAGAATTACACCAAATAAATAAAAAATATTTCATGGTATCAATGCCTGCAAATAAAAGAACAATTTAAGAAAGACAAAGAGTTAGGCTTCATGGAGAAAGAAACCTTTTGGGATAGAATATTACATACCCAAAATAAATTAATTACATAAAATTTTCAAGAAACTATTGGAATGGGCAACAGGAAAAAATAGTAAAGGATGGCATGGTGAAAAGGGTGGCAAATGTGAGACGTACTATTACAATGGAAGAATGGGGGATAATGTGGAATAGGAATTAAAATGTACATGTTCGTACGACATGAAAAAGAATTGGTACAAGATGCTGTACCAATGGTACATTATAGAACTGTTATAAAAATTTAAACGCAAACTGTTGGAAATGTGAAAAAGAAAGATGTGGTGGAACTGTGAGAGGGCTAGAACTTATTGGAGAGAAATCCATGGAGCAACCCAAAGGATTCTACAGATAAAACTTTAAAAATTAAAATCAGAATATTTCTCGCTGGGAATTATAGACTTCAAAACATCTTATTTAACTACATGACAACAGCGGCAAGAATAGTTTATGCCTGGTACTGGAGGATAAAAGAAATGCTGGCAATGAAAGAGTGGCTAATAAAACTGTTGCAAGTGAGGAGTATGGATAATTTAACACATCTACTAAGTTACCAACAAGATAAATAAAAAATGGGCTGGACTCTTTTAACGAATTTTATGGAACAAGAAAGATTGGAAATATTAATATAAATTTTAAAATGAGATGGGCTAATATCACATGGACTATAGAGATTAAGCGGATGTATTGAAAAAAGAAGTTAAAAGAAGGAACAATATACCCCATGAAGGGATGGGAAGTCAACACATCCCTCCTCCTTTTTCCCTGGACATGCCCCTTTCCTTTTAACTTCCCTTACCCCATCACCACCCCAGGTACCCCTCCTTCCGCCTTTTACCAGTCCAACCCTTTCCCCACTCCCCTTTCCTTACTTCCACTTCCCCTTTTTATGTTATTTAGAAATATCTTAATAAAATTATTTTTTTAAAAAGAGAAAAGCAACCATCAGTGTGTGCAGCCAGTAGCAAAATTCCCATTTCTTAGAAAACAAACCAATCAGACTAAAAGGAAATTAGCCAAGAGCTTGAATACAGGGCAGTACTAAGGTCTGAGCTCTAAAACATAAAACCATTCATCTGTATGCACATCTTTCTGCTCTTACATTTTACAAGAGGTAAACTCATGAAACCAAGACAAATAACACTATCAAGAAATTGATTATGAGGCATTGCGGGATCTGAGCCTGAGGTATCAAATTTATCGCCCTTAAAAGTACACATCATCATTATCATTACCATCCAGAAATGATGATATTTATAAAACACACACATATACACAAACAAAGCCAACAAACTCTCCCCAATGCCTGGACAATACAAAACACATTCACACACATCCTCCTGAAAACCAGGTAAAGCAGACATTACATAAAGCATGCTATAGACACCTCCCTGCCATCTCTTCCCAGCAGTCCCTCTGCTGTCTAGGATAAACCATAACACTAGGAGCTTTCTTTCTTTGCCTGGGCACAGTTCAAAATGAATAGTTAGTCTGGGAGAGGGGACATATGATTCAATGTAATACCGTAAATAAGACTTGCACTGGAAATTATTGTTTCACTGTGTTTATGCCAACCTCCAAATTAATTCTTGTTTTGAAAAAAATAATAATGTTGGGAACATTTAAAGACTCCAGACTTATCTGGGAGCCTGTTCTACAATCCAGGGAAAAGAGGAGAGAAGAGGTCGGGTACCATATATGGCATATTTATGTCTCTATTTGTTCCTTTTGTGCTCACCAGTCAAAGTATCAGATGCGGATCAAGCAAAGCAGGCTTTATGATTTGATTAAACTCAGCCATGTCCAAACTCTATATTAATTTCAGTTGACATGACTCTTGTTGTAACACATGCCTCAGATATAGTGGTTTGTTGTTATTGTTGTTGTGTGCCCTCAAGTCATTTCCAACTTACAGCTACCTTATGACCCTATCGCATGGTTTTTGGAGACTAAGAGTGTGTCACTTGCCTGAGGTCATCCAGTGGGGTTTCATGCCTGAGCAGGAATTTCAATCCAATGTTCAAACACACTGCCCCATTATAATAGTACCCAATTCCAATTACAGGCAAATAAGAGAAGGGCCTACAGTTGTACATTCAAGGAGAATGATCTAGAGCAGCGTTTCTCAAACTGTGCTCCTTCAGATGTTTTGGACTTCAACTCCCACAATTCCTAATAGCTGGTAAACTGACTGGGATTTCTCTACAAAACACCTGGAGGAGCATAGTTTGGAAAACATTGATCTAGAGTTTTTTTATTCAGGATTCCGGATGCTACTAGTGTATTCCAGGTGATTCTTCCCTTGCTATGATCTCTAAAAATAGAACCCTGTTAGAATTCAGACTGCAAACATTTTAGAAATTAAAAGATCTATAAAATGTAAATACTCAACATTTAGCTTTACTTTAGAACATGAAGTAAAACGTGTTCAGGAAACAAATACATTGCATAATTATCTTGACAACATTATTATAGATTTGTGGAGGTCATGTGTGCCACATATCTAGATCCAGCAAAAAGTAAAGCACTCACAGCATAATCTTAAACTACTGAGATAATTTGTCTTCACTGCTTTTTCAGATACATTTGGCTTTTGTTGGGATATTGCACTTTTGCACTATATCCATTAGTCACCCTTAAAAGAGTCTAAGCTGTCTCACCTCTGCTACTTTTTAATCACAAAATGGAAGTAGTAAGTCCAGCAGTGAGCCAAAAAACATATATTCTGAGACAGGTTTGTACTGAAAAATATATTTTCATTTAGAAAGTAAGTGAGTGGAGGAGTAACAAATTAATAAAAGGTTATATTCTATAATAATTTCAAGGAGGATATGTGTTCATTTACTCACTCAGTCCTAAACAATTAAAAACATACTCTTAGGAAGGATGAATAATGTAATTTGCAGTTTTCTCAATGTTGCTGCATGCTTCTGAATGCTGAAAATACAAGGAATGCTGTTAAATTTCAGGTAATCGGAGTTCTTACCAAGCTTCACTGCCAAGCAGCATTCACAGTTTTTCTTACAGTCTATTCAATGATTTATGGAAGGGGAGGGAAAACTGGCAGTTAGGTCTAAACCATTAGTTCTCAACCCATGGGTCCCCCAATGTTTTGGCATTCAACTCCCAGAAATCCTAATAGCTGGTAAACTGGCTGGAATTTCTGAGAGTTGTAGGCCAAAACATTTGGGGACTCACAGGTTGAGAATCAGTGATCTAAACCAAGCCACACTTTTACCAAGTCTCAAACAGTGGGACTTAATTTCAGACCCATTGCTTTTCAACACAAGTTTTTTTACAGATTGACTGAGGGCCTCATCATAAAGGCCAGGTGAAAGTGTGGCTTCATCTGGCTTCACAGCGAAAAGAGAGGTGCAGCGGGGCTAATTTGTTGCCCTGCACACTGCTCTCTCTCTCTGCGACACTTTCCCTATCAGACATGGGAAGCATTGCCATTCTGTAGAGGATCAGTTCTGATTTCATTGGAGCCAGCACAATATGGGAAGTGTCCCATGTTGTGGGAGAAGCATCCAATGACACTTCCACCTTGGTTGGGGGTGGGGCTTCTGCTGGAAGTCACATGACATTGTGTGTTTCCCAAAACAAAGTATCATCGGATGCTGATTTAGGTGAGTGTGATGAGGTCATCAATCCTGTCAGTTGATCTGTTTGATTTGGTTTGGTTAATTTAATGGGAAGTGATTTTTTTCCCTGAAAGCATGCATAGATTCATTTTTAATTGCTGCAAGCTTTCCCAAGATAATAATTTCCCATATACTATAGTAATTTTACAGGAAAAGAGGCACATCCTTTCTATTTTCCACTTCAGTGAATACTGTACGATGGAGAAAAGGCATTTGGCACATATACTACTAAATTATCTGTAATAAAATAATACAATTTCCAGTCTGTTAAGATTGGCTTCTCTGAAATTATGTGAATCACAGAGAATAATCAAGCCTTCTATATATTTTCTTTTTACTGCATTTCTCAAAATCCATCTGGAAGCATGGCCACTGGCAGAAATGGGGACTCTGAAATCTGTATTTCAAAAATAGCTTTTCTAAGCTTTGATAATAACCAAATCCAATATAGTTAGAATTTTTTGTGACCATAAAGTATTGGAAGATATCAATGTTGCACAAATTCAGTAAAAAAAGGTTTCAGATGAGATGACGGATGGGTTCCTCATTTCCTCTTGTCCAAAATCCGTACGACCCTGTTACCTTTCTCTTGTTGAAAACTATTTACAGAAAAAGCTTCAGGATTAATATTTTTCAGTGTTAAGTCTCCAACAATATGCTTCTGCTTCTTTTCTTGCATATTTTGTGTAGTGTTCTGGGCTTATAATAGGATGGGGATCAGGGTCATATGTTATTAGGGCTCTTCTGTCACAAATTTCTTAGAAACATCTTTTTATTTCCCTAATTTTTATGAAACATTGGATTTAGGTGGGAGGTCTAGTTTGATAGCCAAACAAGGGATAAAGCCCTGTGGTCAATTTTTTTTCCAAAAGGTAGAAAAGCTCAGATACTCTTCGAACTACTTTGACTCTTAGTTAGAGGCCACTGAGAAGAAGGGGTTGAGGAGGGGCAACCAGAAGGGGGAAGAGTGTCAGAACCAGGAAAATGAGTTTCAGATTAGTTTTCTCCAGGCCATCAGCTTGTTGCTGAGATCAGTGTAACTGTATTGGCTAAAAGCTTATTTCCCATCAGACAAGTAAAAAATACTCAACACTTTTGGTATGGCAACAAGCATTTTTAACAGAAAACAGCGAAATGTAATTAGTGAGAAAGAGCTGAAGATTCTTATTTCTTTGCCACTTTGGCCAATATAGAGAGGGGAGTAAGCAGGTCCCCATACTTACTAGGCTTGTGCACAAATTCGGTTTCGTCAGTTCCCTTTGGCCAATCTGGCTTATTTAGCTCGTTCAGCTAGCCGTAATGGTAAGGGCTCAACTGCCATGTTTTTTTCAGCTGAAATGGGCCACATGGCAGCTGGTAACGGCACCACCTCTCCTATTCGGCATCACATGGCATGCAAAGAGGTAATGGTGTAATCCCAGCCAGGAAAATTCTGGATCCACAGGGTCAACAAGGTCATCAATAGAGCAGTGGGATAGGTTATCAAAATGTATCTAAAAGCCTTATTGTCCTTGCTGCCCCAAGTATTTCCAAGCCCCCCCCCCCCAACTTCCTCGCTGTCCAAAGATTATTTTGCATGCTCACCTTCCTCCCAGTGGGAGTATTCTTGTTGATCCTACATCTCCTGCCCCACACAGACCACCAGCTCCTTTTCCCTTGTTTGGTCTGCTGCTAGATTTAGAAATGGTGGGGTGGCCAGCCAACCACTCTGCTCCCTGCCATCCTGGGGTCTCCTCCTTCCTCCTCCCCTTTCCTTCTTTGGGGGACTGATTGGGTCTTTGTGGGGCCGGGTGGCCAGCCAACCACTCCACCCCTGACCTGAAGTCATCCTTCTCCCCTTGTCTCTGAGCTCCTCAGTTGCCCTTTTTGGCAGCTGCCACCACCGCCTTGCCTTTCTGAATCAGTGAAGCTGATGAGATGCTCTGAACTAATAAGATTTAAAATAATGTTCCAAAAACATGTTTTCTCCCCAAACATGGCTAGATTTCCACAATACATTTTGATAATGCCCCCCTCCCCCCCCCCCCCCCAGTGGATCATACAGGAGTGCTTTTCTAATAAGCGGATAATGCTTGCTTGCTGTTGGCCTCTTCCAGTAAGTTTTGTTAAAAAAGAAAAAGAAATGCAAAAGCTTTGGAAGAAGTTGCTTGCTGTTGTTGTTTTATTATTATTATATTAATAATATTAATAATGATGATGATGATGATGATGATAATAATAATAATAATAATAAAGAAGAAGAAAAAGAAAGTGTAATAGTGGGGCACTGGGCTGTGTGATGTGGAAGCACATATTTGATATTTGGCAGGAAGGAATGGTGCCCTCCCTGCTGCTGCTCCTGGAGATGTTACAGGGTCAGGGCCGGTGGGGGATACCTTTTGGGGCAATTTTAAAGGAGATTTTATTTCTAAGAAGAAAAGCAATTCCTAAAATTCAGAGGATGACCCAAAAGTTACGAAACTTGGTGGGCTAACAGTGATAGATGTTTCCTGCAAGTGTGGTCATTTTCATCCTGATAGCCCTAAAAATGATGGGAAGGGGAGCCCAGAAAGCCTCCCATTGCTGCCAATGGGCCAGATCTATCTGCATTTTCGGCTGTGGACCGAAAATGGCTATTCAGCTACCCCTCTGGTTTTGGGAGGCGTGCGAAAAAAGATCTAGGGGTCTTACATAATTTGGCCAGCAAAAACGGATTGAGGTTTGGCCGAAATGCACAAGCCTAATACTGATACCTCATTCTCACTCCAGTAAATTGTGGTTTATTATGATATCCAAACCAGCTGTCTTGTAAAATAGTCTAGTAAACTCATTTTATGGTTCATTATAAAAGAAACTGAAAAAATGTCAGGTCACTCAAGTGCATAAAGAAAAAAATGAATGACCAGCACTGATTATGAGATGCCTGTTTGAGATTTCAGAGTAGTGGTCCTTTGCTTTGGTCAGCATTGTTAACCTTCTTTTAAGCCAACATCATTAACTTCTTTTAAAAACTTGCAGGCCTTACATATCTGACATCTTGACTGCAAAAATGCCGTAATACCTATAAACTTGAATTAATTATCTGGAAAATAATGGAACTAAATCACAAGTTGAATCATAAATGAGGTAAAGGAACCAAAAGAAATAAGAAATCGATATCTAACAGGGCTTCAGTGATCTAACAAACCTTCCTGAAATTGAATTGAACTTGTCTACAATGTATAACACTTGAGACAGAAGAATGGTAAGAAACCTGGGGGACACATTTAATAAGTATGTCATTGACTGAATGGATGTACATTTTTAATTTGTTCTTGGCTTCCTCTGGCAACTTTGTATTTGACCTGAAGCTCCTCTTTGGTGATTAATTTTGCAATATGGGTCTCTAATGAGAGTTTTATTGATTAAACTGCTGCTCTGCCATTGAATTGCTGTTGGACACACATTCACTACTAACTTGTCTCACAGTCCTCAGCTTCTAGGAGGGCTGTGCTCTGGATTGATTGAATCCTGACTTTTACACCAATTCGACTGGTTTTTGTGGATTTGGAGGGTGTCCAAATGGAGGGAAGTTCCTCTATAGTACAGAAAATCAGAACATACCTCCTGTTCATTTATTGGATTTGTAAGATCCTAAATATATTTCCAAACAATGTTCAATTTCTCCCCTAATTCTCCGTCCCCCCCCCCCCCAAATGATCAAAGAGCAGAAAGAGAGCAGAAAGATAGGGGGAGATGAAAGGGCTGACTTTTTATGAGTCATAGCTCTAGTTTCTAATTTCAGTGAATGATTGTAGTGGTCCTCTCTAATATTAGTGCTTTGCAGCAGCCACATTGAAGTTGAGCACTACTGAATTGTTTTTGTGTTCATTGTTAGTCCTCTTTCCCCAGAGCATTACAACTTTTGCAAGTTTGTGTGATGTGTGAAGGTGCCACATTGAGTGCTTATTTGGAAAATCAGTTTGTTCAGGTTCTTCTAACACTATCTGCTCTGTGTTCATCACCCATCCCTTCCTTTTGTGATTTGAATGACAATTCAGCAGAAACAAATCTAAACAGAACTTTAAAATGTTTTTGTTTGTGGCAAACCTCTATTCCTTGTATTTGTTTCTTCTGAAATTTTGCAGGATTCATGCTTTGAGGCACCGGTTGTACACGTGCCATCTTCATTCAAATTCTGCCCTCCCCCCCTAAATAAATGTAATAAAAAAGGAGGAATTCACAAGACTTCCCCTATATCTGAAACCTCTCTTCCTGTCTGAAACTCTGAAAATGTTCTTCACTCTCACATTTCATAATGATTCAGCACCAGAACACATGCAAAGGAGCATGTCCCATTTTTTCATGGCTACAAAATGTAAAGGTTGTGCTTTGAAAACCTCTGTGCAAATTATCATACAAATCCATCTACCGGTAGTTCTCCCAAGAAACACTCTCCATTGCAGCAGTCCTTCACCAAACCCCTTTTTAAAATGAAATTTAAGGTTGTTCAGTACCTCCAGCTTTTACTTTTGTAGTAGCAAACATGCTGTTGGGATTTGTGCTATTTTATATGTGATACTGAATCTGTTGCTGCCCATTTTAGCAGAAATAGTGTATTTGTGTGGTAGAATAAATACAAGCAAAACGGCTTCAGAACATCATTCCACGTTTTCCCAGACTAGTCTTTTAGAAAACTGTGACTATTTCCACCGACTCTGCTAAAAGTTGCTGTGGCAGTGAAATAAAACCAGCCAGGCTTATTTGGAGATACAACTACAGAGCTATCAGGCAACTCTTTTCATTAAACCAGGCAGTTGTATTTTGACCTTTCAGTTCACAGTGACGGATCAAGCTAGGTATTGATATTTTTGGGAGGAGACACTGGTGTTTCATATCCATTCTTCTTACTGTCTTTTAGTTCTTGACTTCTGAAATATGACAGAAGGAAATGTGAATGAAGCCTACTGAATGTGTTTCAGCAAAATAGTGCATGCACTGTATCACCATAATCAACCATTTAGCATTCAGAGCTTGTTTGAGACCACACTCTATTGAGTCTTCTACAAGGTGGATCAGGTGAACAATGGTGTTAGTAACAGGACCAGTTTCATTACTCATAACCCTGGGAGGGTTGCAGACCCACATACACACAAAATTCAACACGACTCATTTTGAGCTCTTTTTGAATGCATTGTGTGCTTTTAAATAGTCATTTGGACAGTTGAGAGTAGGAAGCAAGGGAGAAAAAATAAGTTGCATTTTGTATCATTTTTTACCCCCTTTGCCATTTTTAGAGAGAGAAAATGGCTAAAATGTTTCTTTTATTTGTTGATCTGAGGCTGTCTTAGGAGGCACCAAGGACCACAAAAAATATACAACCTGTAATCTTCATGTTTGACTTTGTGCAAACAGAGTTTTTCTGAATTCTTGACTTCAAACTGATGGGCAGGGTTTGATGTATATTTTTGTTTGGTTGTTATTTTTCATGGTGTGTTTGCTTTGAGGGAAGCTATAGAGCTGCAGGTTCTCGTAAAAGCTAGCAACGGACTCCTTCGCAAAGTTGACCTCTTAAGAATACCTCTTTTGAACATTTGGGCTCCATCATGTCAACATTAGTGGCAAAAACAGCTAGTAACAGACCCCTCTGCAAAGTCTTGACCTCAATCCCCACACCTTATCCTGTCTCATTCTTTGTAAACAAGGGGATGTGGAGAAGCTTGGTATTTTCAGAGTAATAGATTCTTTTTTTAAAAGGAAGGTTTAAAATCACAGTGTGGCATTGTGCTTCACTCACTCTGTGTTTACTTGATATTCCTTCTAGGTTTTTCTCCATTTTTAAAAGTACCAGTCAGTGAGGATGCATTGGAGTGGGTTACATGTAAGAGAAAGTTAAAGCTTGTGTTCACTTTTAGGATGTCTCTTCAGGTCTAACTCTTTTAGTAGGTTTGTTTTGTTATTTGGATTTTTAAACAGGAGATGCAAGGAATCTGGTGGTTGCCAAAATGTCGCCTGTGGTTGCTGGCAGCATGAGGAAAGGTTCCTGCCTGAGAATATATGACCCATACACAGATGTTTCATTTTGCAACACTGGACATGTGGAATTAACATTGTAGGTTTGTTTGTTTGTTTTGCATGATAGTTGCACTTTTTGTACATTTAAGAATTGAAGGTTTCATTTGCAGCTAATCCCTGTACCTTGTATCCTAAGCATTGCTAAAAAGTAATTGTCTCATTCTGGATTGCTGATGTGTTACGGGGTTTCTGAATGCAAAAGAAAGGGAAATATATAGCTATCCAGATTCTTGAATACACTCAGGAAGCAAAGGAACGAGCTTCAAGATAAGATGAATCTTCCAGTCTTTTCTGTCATTTAACTAGGTTGCTATGGCAGCAGTGTTTTGTTGAATCCAAAGTATTTATTTCTAGTTGCCCATGTACTGAATTTATGTAACCAACTCCTTTTCACAATATCAATTTCTACTACATAAAATAAACAGAATGCCCATTATTGTTGAGGAGGAAATTATGGTAAGTCAGGCGGAACATGGGTTTGTTTTTAGTGATTAGTACAATCTGATTGGCATATTGTTCTGTTACCTCCAGGTATATGAATAGATGTGTTTCAATTTCTGTACAAGCTGGTTTGTACTAACACGTCAACATGCCATCAGATGTATATGTTCATGTTGATATGAGACTCTTGTATTCATGGGAGGATCTCTCTAAATTCCCTCTCATTCATAGTGTTACCATAGGTCTACTTGACAGCAGTTAACAACAAATAAATAACAGGATCAAGCTCCTGCTAGATGAGTCCTCCTCTGAAAGAGAATTCAATCTCTGTTAGGCAAGAGGACACTGAAAAATAGTTCATCTTCACTGACTCTGGAGAAGATCTGCAGAAGCCTCACTCTGAAATCAGTGGTAGATGTTGAAGCAGTTCCTGCACCTCAAGAGAGTGAGAGCACAAGCGAGTCAAGACCCACAAGCTAGGTAAATGATTGATGGAGTATAGATTTTCATAGGTCCTACTGGTTTATATTTCACAATACACTTTTTGCCTCTGTTGAATTGAAATAAATGAACTATGAGGATATTGCAAAATTGTTTTTTGAGTGACCTTTCAAGCTGAAGTTTGGAAATGTGAGGTTAAAATAAACTGACAAAATCCAAAACGTACTCTGCCAAATTCTATTATCTGAGACAATTATTTGGAAGATTCTCATTTCAAATCATGTTATGTCTCAAACATCAGAGTTCTAATTTCTGGGTTCCCATGGCTGTGACTTGAATCAGTGTTGGTCTTAAAATAAGCAGGCAAAATGTATTATTTTCTTGCAGTTGCAGCTTGTGGTTCCTATCCCAGTAGTGTAATGAATCCATTCTTTGCTTTAACCCAGACTTGAAAGGATCAGTCCCAAGATATTCAAAATAGGTTCAACTGACTTGGACAGCTCTTTACAGCTATCCAAGACTAGGAATAGATTCACTGTGCCACTGACAAGAGAGTTTAAATCTTCTCACATTATATTCTGGGAACATAAAAAGAAAAATCAACTTATTTTTCTTCTGTGGACTTAAAATCACGAAGAACCCAAGAGACTGTCACTTTCTGAAAAGCTATTAAAAATAAGAATCATCCTTCCCGATTTCTAAATGCCTAGAAAATTCCACTAAGAGTTTTGGTCTGTATAATGCCACATCCTTTTTTCAGACATAGTACTGTGTTTCTTTTTAAAAAACAGCTTTCTACCCCCCTCTGTTTTCATTGATCCTCCAATTTTAAAAGATAAATATTCCCCTTGTGAATCTTTTTAGTGAACCCCACCCTTTCATTTATGTGTTCTCTTCCATTTGTGTCCAGGCTGCGAAATATCTGACAGTCAAGGCTTTTAAAGCAAAAGATATATTTGTAGATAATATCTATGATGGCTTTTTTCCTCTAAAAGAAAAGGAGACATGCCATTCTTAAATGTATTGAAAGTGGCTTGAATACACCCACTTACTGCTTTCTAGTGCATTTGCTTTCAGAGCAGCAAGTATGCGTGTTAACATCCTTTCATCATGCTTAAAATGTTACATCCATCTTGACTTCCTATCAGGCTTATTCATAATCCGGGTCAGTTTTTGTTTTATGTCTTTAGTTTTCATTGGAACTGTTAGTCAAATTTCAACCCTATGAAGCCCTCTAGTGAAATATGGGTTTCGATTACATGTACAGACAGTGCCATATCATCCCATTACACCCATGTTGGTGTAGATCAATGGTTATTAATCTTTTTGTGATCATGGATCCCATTTGGTAATGAGAAGAAATCTATAATAATAAAATAATTTTATTTTTGTACCCTTCCTCCATCTCCCCGAAGGGACTCGGGACAGCTTACATAGGGACAAGCCCAATAAACATACTTAAAATAACACATTAAGATTCATAAAAACAGCAACAAGCAGACAACCAGTAGCTTGAGATAGCAACACAGTTCTTGGGGTCTAGACACCCCTTTCCATAACATGGGTTTAATGATAATTGTATGTTATATGGCCATATGGAATAGCAACACAAAAGGTGAATCTATGCTGAAGTGCACCACTTTAGCTGCTATAGCTCAGTGTTGTGGAATCATGGGAGTTGTAGTTTTACAAGATCTGCCAAAGCATACTGGTGTTCATCGGAATACAATGTCCAGGATTTCATAGCTTTGCATCATGGCAATGAAAGTGATGCACACAGCATGTATTCAACAGTGTAGGTGCATTAAAAGATAAAGGAAAGGTCTCAGGTGCTGAAAACCATAGTGGAAAGAACTGAAACAATACTTTAAGGGGAACAAATTCACAAAAAAGACATGTATAGACCCTTTAAAATAGAGCAGTTTCTAGGTCACCTTCTCTGCAATTTAGGAAAGACAGAATATATTTTGGAATTCAGTGTGTTCAGAAGTGGCATGTCATGACTTGACCTATGAGATGAGAAAAGGTCAAAACTACTGCTACAAATGAGTGGCTATCATAGCTAGAATCCTGTAGCTCCTGCTTTTGCCATCAACACTTACTCTTTTGCCAGCAGCATCTTACCCTTCATATTTGTGACATCAGTTCCACTTTTGTCAATAGCAATACTTATGGCTAATAGAAATGTTATTAACATAGTTTTCTGTGCTGGTGACTTTTTTCATACCTGTGTGAAGGATAATAATGACACTTTTCTCCTGGAGCAGAAATGTGAGAATGCTTTTTGGTAATGCTTTTGCAGCATGCTCTGTACCTGCCTTAAGTTAAAACTCCTGACACATTTCCTAGGTTGCCTTGAGTACATACTTTTGTGCTGTCTCCTGTGACTACTGATTTGCTGGAGCAGATAAGAAGGATACAGTGAGTTAGCAACCACTACATGTCTTCATTCTCTTGCTGAGGTGACAGTAATTGCTAGGTAGAATACATGCTTTCGGATACGCTCTTTCTTTCCTTCAAAAAATGGTTCCTGCTCAGCATCTAGAACAGAGATGTTGAAAGTACACAGAGCAAATTCATTTCAACACTTTGTAGGCTGATAATGACTATGTGTTCCTTCTCATTTCTATTAATTTTAGGGCATCATTGCAGCTAGAAGCTCTGAAGCACATTAGCTGGATTCCTATTAAAACAACAAGCTATGTCTTCTCCATAGTACAAATCCCTTCAGCTCTCACAGTAACAAGGCATGTATATGCCATCATCAGTCTATATCTTTCAACAGATTCATATCTCATTGATGTGTATCTTCCATATTCTCACATTCTCTCAGTTGCTTAGTCCTCAATGTTCCCTTGATGAAGGAAAATAGTCTGAAAATTGTTAGATTACCCCAAGCACTAATGGTTCCTAATAAAACAGGGTTCTTTACAGGACAAGCATGGCCAGAAACCCACTTCAGATATCCAGGCTGAACACATGTACATGTGGAATAGACCTGACAATAACTTGGAGTATAAAGCCACAATTCCTGCCAAGCCTTTAGTTCTCCCTGGTCAGACTGTGATCATTGCAATCTCTTCATGCATTTTTATGTGTCTCTGCCTCTCAAAAATTGCTCTCATGCCTGCACAAATCTATCCATGGGATGTTCCAGAGCCAAGGAACTTTTAGCAATAACCCTACTCCATCAGTTTTGAGTGGCTATCTCTTCTTCTATCTTTTCTCTTCACTTTACAATCTGAGAATGGATAAGCTAATTATTTTAGTTTTATAGCAGTTGTCCTTCCTCTCTTTACTTTGCCCCAGTCAATGTAAGTCAGTGGTTCATTTTTTTGTATGGCCTCCAAGTCCCTGTTTAAAATTGCACCTCATGCAGGTGAAAGATTCTCCATATTGGTGGCCATGTTCAGCGCTTCTTCCACCTTGGAGAGGGTCAAAATGTTAATTCCTGCACAATTTCATGGGTTTTATGAGACAGAACCACAAATACTGTTTGTCCTAGCTCCCCATGAACTTGTGGGGAAAGTCCCTCAAGGCTACATATAGTGCCATGGAGAACTGTATTCTTCAGGTTGTGCCAGTGTCCCCACGTCAGAGAGTCCCACAGGCCTGTGATCTTCTATCACTTGGAGGTTTCCTTCATTGACACCAGTGCAAGGAGTCATCTTCATTTTGCCACACTCATCATTCACAACTTCAACCACTTGTTATCCAAGCTGCAATGCTCCACTAGTACTGACATTGCATTTGCTAGACAGAGGTGCTACAGTGCAAGCCAGAAGATCTCCTCCTCCACCACTGTCTCAATCCCAATGGCTGATTTTGCTATCCTGGGAATAATCAGGATTTGCAAATTCATTCCTCTGAAATATGTCTTACAGCACCTGGCATTCCTTGTTGATCTCCCACCCATGTACTAACTGGAACTGACCCTGTTTAGCTTCCAAGATCAGACAGGATCTGCTGCCCAATGATGCAAACAGCTGAATGCCACAGATGCCAGTCTATTTTTTGTTCACCATGTTCAAGCATAATCTGGTTGGAACTTTAAATAGTTAATTGGGTAAGGAGCGTCAACTATGATGCTCAGAAAACATAAATTCATGGTAAGAAAAAAATCCTTTAAAAATTGGCAAAAAAATTACAAATTCTTTTAAAAATCTGCAAAGAACTGGCTGAATGTACAGCAGTAACTTTTATACCAAAGGATTAATTCGTCAAAGGTAGCGATTTTACAAGTAGTATCAAAGTCAGGTTGGCTAAGGCAGGGACAAAGATAACATTTGGATGCACATGGACGCTTTTCAGTGTTACCCATTTAGAAAATGAATACTTTTCACATAAAAGCTTTTGGGATGGTTTTGAAGAAACTGCAGGCTGTTATATTTTTATACACAGACGTGGGAGCTGTATGTGTTTTGAACAGTCTCTGCTTAAAGAGCATTTGTAGTCAATTGTTCTTGTGTTCTCTGTTAAGGGAATTAAGCAGCAGGAAGTAGTACAGCTGGTGGGAAGCAACCTTATATTCAAAGCAACCCCTGGGAAGAGAAGCTGAGTAAGATCATAAAGTATTGGAAGGTGGGATTTTATTTTGTGTGTGCGCCAGCACCACCACCATAAAATTGTCTTAATTCAATTTCATGCTTCTGTTAATTAAGTAAGATAGTATGTGGTGGGAGGTGAGGGGGATAACCTCTCAATTAAAGGTTTAATCTCAATCTCTGGTTCATTTAGAAATTAACTTACTTCTGTATTTGTATGACCTGTTATTACTGCTTGGTCATATTTAATAGCTGCTTCTGCAGGAACAGTGGTCATGGTATGTTACACAAGGCATAATGATCCTCATTTCACTTTTGGAGAACATGACACGGGCCCATCTCCAAGGACAAGCTATAATAGTAATATGAGTGTAACTATGTCCTCATCCTCCCAAAGTCTAGTTTTTTTTCCTGGTGGGAAAAAGATTATGTTGGTTTGTAGCTAGGAGGAAATACCAGTTGGATAGGGGAGACAGTCTAAGAGGCAATGCAAGTTATTTCAGACTAAGCTTGTTTCTCTGCTCTCAGTTGCAGTCTTTAGTAATTATTTTTCATAATTTAAAAAAAAAACACACACATGAGAAAACCAACATTTCAACAAGGGAGGTATGCCCATAATTCCATATATTTTTGTGTGTAAGCTTCCCTGCAGAGAGCCATGGCTGACATTTTTCATAGGGGAAAGACGCTCTTAAAAAGGGCCATCGCAGTCCCTCTGCAGAGACCTTTATGTAGTAAAATTTTATTTAAAATTGCCACTACTGTACCACTCCACCTGAAGTGCCCAAAATGCCTTCCCCATATTGTTTGGACGGGGAAAAAATTAAGGAGGGAGGGCTGCATTCCCCTCTTTGGTTTGATCAAGGGAGGGATAAAAGAGTGGGAGCACATCTTCCTCTGCGTATTGTCACTGCCTTCATGCTGAATCTTTAACAAAGTAAATTGCTTTCATTGCTTTTTTCCAGACTGCATCCTCATTCTTTTTCCTCATTTATATTCCTTTCCTTATCTGTATTTTATAGATGCAGACATTTTAAGATCAGTAATGCAATTTACGCACATACACATCCCATTGTAATGCCTCTACTAAATAGATTCTTCATTTAGCTTCTCCTAATTATGTCTCCTCTATACATTTTTTAAAAAGGGGTAAAGATTTGCTTGTTACATGCTTCAAAGTTTTGCCCTTGGATCGGAGAAAAATCCATACTTTTGGTCTCAAAACCTGTCCATGATTTACACATTAAATTTACTTAGTATAGCTAGTTCAGATCTAGGGTTGCTAGTGTTAGTTTTTTTAAAAGCTGATAGAATTCATCAAATTTTACACTTCTGCAAGTTGGATGATTGGATTGAATTTCAGTGAGTAAAGAGAGAGGCATGAGATTACATGTTTTCCCCCATTGTGTATATTCTTTCTGGAATGATGCCCTTCTCTTTGGATTCAAATGGATCAAGCTATAAGAGAAATGTGTATTATAAGTGTTTCTTCTCAGTGTGTATCCATGCCTACCAAATCATTTTGAAAGTAAAAAAGGAGGAAAAAGAAATATTACTTCCCCTTATAGCTTCTTTCACTGCCCTTAAAAGCAGATATTCTCCATTTATAATATTATTCTTTCGTGCTCTTCCTCTGAGCAGCCCTGAGCTTTCCAATCCAGGGCCTTCACACTTTAAATCATAGGTGCTCCTCAGACCCTTGTGGATTATGTGAACTAAAAATACCCCCCCCCCCCACCCAAATCACCCCCCAAAACCAGGTTTCAATGTTAAATAGTGCAGGGAATGGCTATTACCTACCTAAAAGGTGATTTTCCACTCCTGCATAAGTCAATTCACAAAGTGGCTATTTTAGGCTAAGTTATAGGAATCTGGAGAGGTGGAGAGCTATAAAAACATTGGAAGGCTTAATGCCACCTGAGGGTTACCCTTTGCCCACTCTTGTTTTAAAGGGGAGCTATACCACATTCGTTGTTATCCAATTTCCAGCTAGGTTTCTCAGTGTTCCTCTCAGAGTTTGTGTTGGGAATCTAACTGTATAAATATATATATAAATAGGTGAGACAAAGTCATAGGGGGGGGGGGGGGAGCAAACTTGTTTTTTTTACTGCCCTGGAGACTAGGATGGGGAACAATGGCTTCAAACTACCATCTGAACATTAGGAAGAACTTCCTGACTGTGAGAGCTGTTCAGCAGTGGAACTCTCTGCCCCTGTGTGTGGTAGAGGCTCCTTCTTTGGAAGCTTTTAAACAGAGGCTGGATGGCCATCTGTTGGGGGTGCTTTGAATGCAATTTTCCTGCTTCTTGGCAGGGGGTTGGACTGGATGGCCCATGAGGTCTCTTCCAACTCTATGCTTCTATGGTTCTATGATCCCTACTTGATAATCTCCTTGAGTCATCTCCAGAACTTTGCAGGGTACAGAAGAGATTGTGGAATATACTTGTGGGTAGATGAATGGAAGGAAAGGATGTAGGAAGAAAATTATTTAAATACTCAACAATCTGGGCTGGTACTGGCCCATTCTCCTAGGGTCAAAGTTGTCCAATCAGTATTGCTGAGAACTGCCCCCACTATCATGTTAGATTATGCTGTTACATTCTGTGTTCTGGCTAAAGGTTTCAGAGCTCTGAAGACTCTAACATAATACTCATTCTATGATTTGGTCATGACAATTCCATACAACAATTTCCCTGAGGAAGTTTCCTTGCATAGCAAAATGATTTCCTTTTCCTTCTTTATCTTCCCCATCCCATGTGTCATCAAAAGAAGAAATTGCCCTCCACAACAATAATTGGATGGCATTCTCTCCTGACGTTCCGTCTGCATCAGGAGAGAATGCCTCTAGAACATGGCCATATAGCCAGAAAAAACCTACAACAACCCAGTGATTCCGGCCATGAAAGCCTTCGGCAATACAATAATTGGATGACCTGTCTTTCAAAGCTTCACCTGGCCCATTTTTGAGTGTTTGGGTGTTGCTCATTTCTATTCTAACCATCTTCCCAATGTTCACATCTATAACTCAGCCTCACTCTGCAGTTCTCATCTAACATGTATCCCTCCCATGATCTGTTGAACCCAATTTTTCCCAGTGATGCTTCTTCTGCCATTTGCATTAATGCTTAAGACCTATTTTGTTTCTAGTAACACTCTTTAGACAATTGCCATTTTCACCCTTTCAAATGCGTAAGCTTTCTCTTTCATTTCTTTCCCACCATTATTTCTGCCCTTCGGTAACAGAGGGTTTAAATGGGTAATTGAGGTGACACAGGTTTTTCAGATATGTATTGAGTGTCACCTCCTTCTCTCTGCCTTTGCATAATACACATACAGGAAGAATTACCCGTTGGGAGGAATGTGGTTTAGTTTGAAGGATAGATTTGCAGACTGGGGCCTGTAAAGAACTTTAATGGGAGGCGGAGATTCTGGATTGGTTTTTCCAGTGGTACACAGAGTTATTTAAGCAATTGACTAAGAAGTGAAGCACCCAACCATACTACAGAATTGTGCTATCATTTCAATTCAGCTTCCATGGTGCTTTTCTGTGGAAATGTTTAATTTATAATTAAATTTAGAGAATTCTGACTGAAGTCTCGGCAAGGTATATTTGTAGGGACACCAAAATGCTTGTTTATAAAGCTATTGTCCTTCCAACACTGTTGTATGCCTGTAAAACATGAATCATCTACAAATGTCACTCTCAACCTCTGGAAATATTCCATTAGTGGGGCCTTCAAAAATTCCTGTCAATTTCTTGGGAAGACAAGCGGACAAATGTCAGTGTTCTGGAAGAACCAAAGACGATCAGCATTGAAGCGATGATCCTCCGCCATCAACTTTACTATACTGGCCACATTGTCAGAATGCCTAATCATTGTCTCCCAAAGCAGTTACTTTACGCTTAGGTTAAGAATGAAAAAGGAAATGTCAATGGAGAGCAAAAGAGATTTAAAGATGGGCTTAAAGCTAACCTTAAAAATGTGGCATAGACATCAAGAAATGGGAAGCTGTGGCCCTCATGCATTCTAACTTGTCGGCTCTTACCAATGGTGCTGTAGATAGAGGACTAAAGAGAGAAACATACCAAGAGGAAGGCAGGTCAAACAAACTCTTGTTGGGATCTTCTTCCATCTGGTAATCTGTGTCCTCATTGTGATAGACCATGCCAATCCCGAATAGGTCTCTACAGATGTATCTGTTCATATAGCCTTTTGATATCCTTTTTTTGCCATTTCTTACAGTCTTATTGAAATATTGGGGGAAAATGTGTGAATAATGTTTTAATATTCACATTGTTCACACACAAAAAGTTTCTAGGCTTACCTTTGATAGAAAACAGTAACAAAGCTCTTTGCACTCAGGGACTTTGTTGGAGATAATACATTTGCACAACACACAAATAATTTTCCTGTACAAATGATATGCTTTGGGGCAGAATATTTTTTTGCACAAAAAGCAGTATTCTGCAGATCAGTGTATTTTGCATACTATGCATTTTGCATAATGCAAAAATAATGGTATTGTATAGAAACACATAAGCTGTTTCTGCCAAAGCATGTTTTCTACATAAAAAGGATGCATTTTGGGCAAGGGGCAAAAAAAATGTGTGCATTGATTTGCAGAAAAAATGTGCACATTCTTCGGTGCAGAGAAAGAATGTGTATATTTGAAATTTTCCTAAAAGATGTTATGAAGTTAAATAATTTTCAAAAAGTGCACAGAAATCATGGCATTCTCATGGAACAAGTAATAAATTGCTGAAATTACTTATTCTGTCAAGCAGGAACAAAATGAGCGAAGAGTTACATCCCCAAGGTGTGGTAGGTAAAAATCCTGAATTTGAATGTGAGCAATCTAGATTCTAATCAGAAGTCAACTCTGAAATTTCCAGGTTTCATTATTTTAGTTATTTTTCAATATAATTGCTTCAAAAGAAGAGTTTTTGACAGTAACAATGAAGGTGAAAAAATGGAGATATAACTTTTAAAGTCCTGTGTACTTTGACAAATAATGTAGAAACTATTTGTATTTCCTAGTGGCTTATCTTAATGGGACTGTGGAATAGAATTCGAAAATGAAAAAAGATAAGCTTCTGTGTATTGCCATTGATTCAGACCATGTGACCAAGGATACAAATGCAAACTTCCCTGGATTTGAGCCTTGTTCAGCCATTTTCCTAAATCCATGGAGAGGAAAAAACGGAGATGAGAGTATAGAAGTCTCTTGTCACACACTTGAGACTGTGGGAAAGAAGTTGGTAGCATAAGCTTTTATATATTTCAGCCTGATGAAAATTGAACTTACATCTGAGAAATATCGTACTACCAACTTCTTTTTCTCAGTTAGTCTCACTACCAGATCCTTTTGCATACTGATCCAGACTATGTAATACAGCAATATCTTTGAAGATGGGGATTTCACTGGATACCTGAAATAATTTATACCAGTATTTGTTGAGCATTAAGGTCTGAACAAGGCTTTTTAGTCCTCTTTATTTGAACATGAGCACAGAGTTCTTAACTTAGGAAATCCTGTATTATTATCGGGGTTCCCCATGGACAAAGATCTTTGACATTGTTGGCTGCTTGGGGATTTCCAAGGAAGGGATATATGTCCATTGTCAAGTCTTATGTAATCCTTTAAACTTTTAGACAAATGGTAGGTCTTCCATTTTGTCTATATTTTAAAGGAAGCTTTTAAAGTACTCACAGATTTTAAACTCTTCGGAAATAGCCTTTTTGGGACCATTTTGTTCACCTAGTTGAAAATCTGTCATAGCGCTAGAGGTGAGAGTAGCAACGGTGGTGAATGGGTGACGTGAATCAATCCAAATAGGAACAGGTTGACTGCAGTGTTGTCCTAAACCTACTTACCTGGGCTTTGCCTGAAAATTTCAAGTACTGCTACTAGCCTCCTGTTATTAATTCAGTGCATGATATGTCCTTAAATGTAGCAATTATGAATAGGCACTTAGTAGAACTTTTCTGTCATCTGAAAATAAAGTTGATGTCACCAGTCTGCTTCAGACTGGCCTTGCCTCCATTTCATGGTGTGCAAGTGAAGTCACATTTACATCAAGAGGCTGTAATAAGCAATATAGCTCTATGTCTTTCCTCTTTCCCCCTTTCTCTGTTTGTTTGGTGCTGGAGGCAAAATAACAAACCTACCTCTTATTTCTTAATGCCTGTAATTTCCAGGTGATGAATTATTTTATGAAAATTCACAATTTGAGAAAGGTGAACCTACTTTGGGATATTTAGAGGATTGATTGTCTGAGAGATGCCCGGAAGTGAGTCAAGAACAAGTCAATTACAGAGGAAGCAGCTTCAAGACTCATCTCTAGGGACAAAGCCAAAAGCACATAATGATGTCATGTTTCCTGCGCTTGTCTGAAGACTAAATGCTTCCCTCTTCCTATTAACAGTTAGAGCAGTTGTAATTAAGGTAGTTCGATTTATACCCCGTGGAGATGTAAATGCACCTGCTAGAGAAGCTTCTATTAGAGCATGCTGAGTTCTTATGCTGTAGTAATTAAGCAATCTACAAAACTGGCACACTGTAAATCTTCTCTTATATGTGTTAACATGGCTAACACTTTAAAGGTGGGATCCCCAACATGGTCCATACTGGGTCAGATGTAGCCCTGGAAAGCTACTCTACACCTCCCAAACGTTCCCCACATTGTGGACTTGCACCATCCTGTGTGGTCTCTGTACAGAGTTCCACCTGCTCTGGGGTCTTTTGCTCAACAGTCTACACTCACCACTTTCCATCTATCTCTTTCAGGCAGGTGAACTCTCCTCTTTTTCTGTATGCCAGTGAGGAGGCAAAATGGAAATAGAATCACAGAGTTGGAAGAGGTCACAAAGGCCATCCATTTCAACTCCCTGGAATAGGAGTGGAAGGGTATTGTTGGGAGCATTTCTTCTTGGCTGAAGAAAAATAAGGAGGAGCAAAGAGAATGGTTGTGTAGCATGGCAGGAAAGTACACATACAAAGAAGGTGGCTGGTGGGGCGCAGTTGGCATGGCTCCTACAGGAAAATTGTGACAGCAAAGGAAGCCCAATAGGAGGGAGTAAGGGTGGCCAGAAAAGACACCATGGAGCTGCCACTCCACTCACCAAAGGTCTCTGAGAAGAGTACTTAGGGGAGTTTAATTATTAGTAGCTCATGTTTAGGATCAGCAGTGAAAGCATGCTGGGAAAATCTTAGTGATGGGTGTTAAAAGGGGTTTCTAGAGTGAGGCCATCCAGCTAAAATGAAGGAATGCTGTTAAGTCATTGCAGAGCTGCTCTTGGCTCATCCGTGGCCACTGATCTGGATTTTGCCCATTTTTCTGCAATAGGATCTGTAGCAAATGGCATATTTTGTTTTTTGTTGGTCATTATATTATTTGGATGATGCACTGTCTAAAGGGAAAATGCATGTGCCGCCCCATGATTGATCATTGCTTTCAATTCTCTCTTTCACTGCTTCTTTCATCCTAAATTTCATTGAAAGGTCTTTTCTGAAAACAAGGTTCTATTGGCAAGGTGGCCTCAAGCAAGACAACTTGAAAACTGTAACTTTTTATCCTTGAAGATTTCAGTTGCTCATACTTCAATGGACAAAGATATCTGACAGATATGCTAATTTTACTAACCAGGAAAAATCTGTCAAACAATTGCTGAACTAAAATTGCTTCTCCATGAGGAATAATCTTGTCTTGTCTCTCAGTTCCTAAATATCTTTCCTCATGACAGCCAAAAAGCTTCACAGTATAGCAAAAGTTTAACACCCCACAATAAAGACAGTTACGTTTGTCCTTTTATCCGGTATAGAGCAAAATAGTAGGACATATGAATTCTTCTTAATAACTGTCACTTGACATTGGCTTCTAAATTGTCAATTAGCTTCTTAATTCTGTCGTTTGGCAAAGAAGAAAATATCCTTGGCAGCTTTCTTACTGTTCAATGAAGAAAACATGATTATTACAGAAGGCAATATAAATTATTCAGCTATTGAGTATGGTTTTCCAGTAAAAAGTTATTAGGCGCCCCCAGTGGTGCAATGGGTTAAACCCTTGTGTGATTATGGATCAGAACAGACAGCTCCGTATCTGTATGCTTGTCCGTAATGTCCTGCCTCATGTACTGAGAAAGAATTGTTTGAGGCTATAGACAATGCGGTCACTGTTGCCCATTTTTGGTCAAAAGGTATTTAGCCACTTGTGCTCCTTGTATTTTTATCAGTTTTATACTAATTTATGCAATGCTTTTGATAGGAAATAAATAAATTATGTATTATGAGGATGGAGGGGGCATATCTTTCCCACCACGTCCCATGTTACTTCATCTTCTCTATGAAGTTTTTTACACAATACTTACAAGTGAGTTCAAAAGTGTAAGTGGCTGTATTGGCGCATTGACCATTGTCCATTGGATTCTAGTGGTTTTCAGCATCAACAGCTCTTTTGTAAAGCTGTGTTTAATTGATCCTGCAAAATCAAACCATACCTAATTTTTTGCATTTAAAGGCTTTGCCACTGAGAAAATCGATTTCCCTCTTGGCTTCTCTATACATTTCAGCTAAGCTTATTGGGAACAGAGGAGATCAGGGGACATGATGGACAATGAATGGGAATGGGGTGTACTAATAACTTCAAAATTCCTGTTGATTAAGAAGTTCTGGATCTCTATCTCTGGCTCCACTATACTACTTGATCAAATAAGAAGTGAGTTGGTCCAGAAAAAGAAGTTGTTTTGAAGTGTGTTTCTTCCTCTGTAGAATTAGTTCAGTTGTGAAGACTGATTTCTTGTGGGTTGTGTTGCAATGTTGATTGTCACTGCCTATGATGCTGCATCGAAAGAACAGTCTTTGGGCCAATTGTTTGTGCTTGTTTGTGTACTAACTGATAAAGCTGAATCACTACAGCAAATATAGCAACAAATATAGCGCTCTCAGAAGGTCAGGTCTGCTCTGTGGTTCAATTAGAGCACAGTAATCTTGTTAGTCTATGCCAGCAAAAACAACAAGGAGCCTTTAAAGACTAACAAATTGACTCCTTGGCTTTTTCCAGCATGGCTTAAGGCTTTTATTCAAGTTGCATATAAGTCTCATTGTAATCAGTAGAGCAAGTATGGTGGCAACAGAATTTAATTCCTACTTACAACAACTTGTTTTAAGAACATTTGTCCTTTTATGAATTATATACTCAGGAGGGGGGCGGGATGCAGTACTTACAGCATTAGAAAGAAAAACATACAGGCAAGAAACGTTCTCTGACTAAAGTGGCTCCAGACCTGCATTTTAAAACTTCTTGACATATTTGCCAAAGCATTCCAATTACAGTACCACATACTAAATGCAGTTGAACTATGCTATTTGGATATAAATGTGCAGCCCTATCACACATAAAAATATGTGTACATACTAATCCTGTGGGAGCCAAATGAGCAATCCACAGTGAAAGTGGATCTGGATATGCATATTCAGATTGATTGATTGATAGATTGCATATCCTGGTTTCTTCTCAGTATGGCACTCAAAGCAGCTGATATGAAATCATGTTTTCCTTCTATAAATGTTGCAGGGTTGTTTTTTTATTCCAAGGAAGGAATATACAGCTTCTTTTTTTAATGCAATAACACCACAGGGCTATTAACAGTTGCTTTCTTTTTCTTGTTTCAGAGGGTTTGGCTGTTGGCGTTGGATTTGGTGCTATTGGAAAGTCAGCATCTGCAACTTTTGAAAGTGCTAGGTAAGCGCACCATGCAATTTTTCCCCACGTCTTTGTGTTTTATAACTTTGTTTCCTTGCACAAAAAGTTAAATTTTCAGGATTGCGAATGCAGAAATGTACTCTGTTTTTTAAAAAATTGCAATTATCTTAGTCTCATTTTTGCCTGGAGCAAAAATATGGTTTTTTGCCAATGCTGTGTCATGCTGTACCTGTGTTGGCTCCTTTGGATATCATTTTCCTCACCTGAAATAATCAGCTAACATTTTCCCTATTGTGCTGTGGTTTAGTAATCCCTTTGGTATGAATGTCTCATTTCTCTTCATTGTGGTATTGGGAGTATTTTGGGTGTACTGTGGTTTCATTGCTTTTTCTTTTCAGATTCTACAACTTCAAATAGAGAAATCCCAGACTACAGCTGGTGTTCCACATTTGTGGGTTTCACACTTGGGGTTTTTATTATTCAGGGGCTTGTGCTGTTATTCTTGCCTCCCAACAGTTGGGGCTGCTGTGTGAACTTTCACACATCTGCCCCCTCCTCAGAAGGGGTGTGTGTGTGTGTGGGAAGGGGGAGCTGAGAGATTACCATTTGGCTGCACTAGACTCCCAAAACCAGGTCTACAATATGAACATTCACATGGCAACTCTGTCCACAGGAGATGTGAAAGGAGTGGCTATTCGGGAGATGGGTGTGCTGAATGTTTAACTTTTGCTTGGTACCACTTTCCCTTTGCCCAGGCAACACAGACACTTGATGCACAGAGGAAGAGGAGAGGGACTTGGATCCATCCAGAAAGTGAAGTGGCACTTCACTTTACCTCCTCTTCCTGGGACCACTGTGCCCAGGCGTATACACCCCCCCCCCCACCAAGATACTCACAATTTTCCCACTTTTGCAAAGAGGGGGGCTGCACCTCTAATGCCGGTGAAAGTGGAGTGCCACTAGGATTTTGAAGATTTTCTGAGATAACTATCTTCAACCCAATCTACAGTGACCATTTAATACACTTTGAAACCAGCATTGAAGAAAGCTGTTTCACTGTGCAGGTGACTGATTCCATAGGAAATCCAGGAACTAGTCTGAGGCTCAAATGGTGATTGTACCACAGAGCACTGATGCACATCAAGGCCTTTCTTTCATATGTTTCTTTGGGGGTTTGTTGTCTGGCTGCCACCCTTTGAAGCTAGCTGAATTTTTCAGTCTCAGTGTGAAACAAACCCAGAGGAAGAAAACCATACAATTGATTCTAAGCTGATATAGATCTGACCCTTTCTTTTTGAAAATCCAGGCTTATTGAGGAAATGCTGTTTCTCCTCTTCTTTCTTCCAGATTTGCATCCACCTTCCTATTTTGCTTCACCTGGGTAAATTAGTTCTTGACTTTTCTTAAAAGTCTATTTCTTTTGGATTCAAACGGTAGTGGGAATCATATGTTCCTCTAGAGCAGCGTTTCTCAACCTAGGGGTCAGGATCCCTGGGGAGGTCGCAAAGGGGTATCAGAGGGGTCACCAAAGACCTTCAGGAAACCACAGTATTTTCTTTTGGTCATGGGGGTTCTGTGTGGGAAGTTTGGCCCAATTGTATCATTGGTGGGGTTCAGAATGCTCTTTGAGTGTAGGTGAGCTATAAATCCCAGCAACTACAACTCCCAAATGTCAAGTCTATTTTCCCCAAACTCCACCAGTGTTCACATTTGCTCTCAACCTGAGAGTCGAGACCCCTGGGGGAGGGTCGTGAAGGGGTGTCAGAGGGGTCGCCAAAGATCATAAAAAAAACACTGTTGGTCATGGGAGTTCTGTGTGGGAAGTTTGGCACAATTCGATCGTTCAGATTTCTCTTTGATTGTAGGTGAACTATAACTCCCAAATGTCAAGTCTATTTTCCCCCAAACTCCACCAGTGTCCACATTTGAGCAAATGGAGTATTAGTGCTAAGTTTGGTCCAGATCCATCATTGTTTGAGTCCACAATGCTTTCTGGATGTAGGTGAACTACAACTCCAAAACTCAAGGTCAATGCCCACCAAACCCTTCCAGTATTTTCTATTGGTTGTGAGTTCTGTGTGCCAAGTTTGGTGCAATTCCATCATTGGTTGAGTTCAGAATGCTCTTTGATGTTAGGTGAACTGTAAATCCCAGCAATTACAACTTCCAAATGACAAAATTGATCCCCCCCCCCAAAAAACCCCCCCACCAGTATTTAAATTTGGGCGTTATCAGGTATTTGTGCCAAATTTGGTCCAGTGAACAAAAATCCATCCTGCATATTTAAATTATGATATATAATAGTTACAAAATTACAGTTAAAAAAGCAACAAAATAGTTTTATGGTTGGGGGTTACTACAACATGAGGAACTGTATTATGGGGACACGGCATTAGGAAGGTTGGGAATCACTGCTCTAGAGGTTGTTGAACTAGAATTCCCAGCATTCCCCAGCATTGGCTATACTGATTTGATCTGCCGAGAGCTGTAGTCCAATAACATCTGGAAAGCTGTGTGATTTTCACTAAAGCCTCTCTTCAAGGTTTCCCTCTGATTGACACTTTCATTCTTACATATTTCAGCACTTTTGAGTTTTTCTTTTCTAACATCTGGGGTTTCTGATAAGCAATTTAAAATAGGTCATGTTGTGATATACTGTGTGAAGCTGCCTCAAAAAGGTTTTAAAGGTGCCCAATAATTTGAAATAAATGAAATGAAGACTCTGTTAGAGGTGCTAAAATAGCTCCCTGAAGCAATTGCTCCTTGTAAAAAGAGAAACATAAGAGCCACAAAGGTAAAAAGTACCAGCAAGGCTAAAGCGTTTGCTATAGTCTCAACGGTCTCATCGCTGTAACTGTCGAAGCATAAAAGGGCATGCTTTAGTTTTCAATGTCTTGCAGAAAAGCACCTCAAAGATCCAAAGGGTTTTAAACAGGGAGTTGCCATAGTCTTCCAGATTTTTCTGGGGACATGCAAAAGTCTACCACAACCCTTAGTTCTTTCAGTTAAAAAGGAAAAAGTTAGCAATGTGTCCTTTACACCGTAAATGAGGAATGGGTTGACACATTTTGCTCCTCGCCTCCTCACAGACATCCTAAAAGGGTTTACTTAATCCTTTTGAGGTCCTCTGCTTCTTGTGATTTTGTAGTTTTATCTTTATTGCTTCTCTCCCTCCCACCCGTTGCTCCTTCACACTTTTGGAATCGGAGAGAAATGCCATTCAGACAGATCGACAAATTACTTTCACCCCGAGAGAGCTTAAAGCAGCAAACAAGAATTTTTCCAGCTTCAATAATTAGGTTAGACAAGGTAGACTTCAAAGCGGCGATTACATCAAAAGTATCTGGGCACTTTCTTCTGCCTCTTTTCTTGTGCTGTGAAGGCTGTGTGATTGTTCCAGTGATAGTGAGAGAGAAATTAACATGGCTTAACGACTCATCCCTCATTGGCATCTGTAGCCAGAGGAGCCTTTCTTTGCTGTCCCTGTCTCCTGATTAGACCCATTTGTGAATAAATGAGGGAAATGTGGGGACAGGTTTCCTTCCCACTTATTGATTAATATAGTTCATTTTTATATCCTGCTGCTCTTCTCCTCTATAATAATTTGCTGAAAGCCGTCACAAAAATTCTAAATCAATTGCAGGTAGCAAATCAGAATTGGGCAACTGTGGATGGACAGGGGGACACATTAGCCCTAGGAGCTCTTGGAAAGCTACACCACCTGCAAAGAAGAAGAGGGGGGAGGAGGAGAAAATAAACATCTGTTTTTGTGTAACAGGGGAGCAGATATCACGTTTTGGAGCTTCCAGGGCCAATTTAGGTCCAAGTGAGCTTCTTTTTAATAATACAAATTGGACTGATGTCAAACAAAAGGCTTCTCTTTGGCCTCAGTTGAACCAGTGGGATACCAAAATATGATGGAAAAACTCCCTACACCTCCTTAAAGGAGAAACTTATCGTAATGAAGCTTTTGTTTTCCCTAGCCAGAATTGCCGCCTTCTCTTTTGCCTACTTTCTCTGTGCCCTGGGTCCACATGACCTGCATTGGCCCCATCTTATTTCAATTTGCCTCATTTTCAAAAAGGTGGTGAAAGACTTGATCATCATTGTGCTTTAGTCACCTCATTTCCGAGGAGCCTCTTTGCTTCCTAATACTTTCCCTTTGCTCAATTCCCTATCTTACTTACTTACTTAGGCGATCCCTCGTTGGACGAGTAAGATGGTCTTCCATCATGGGTTTCCTTGTGGGTCCGCATGTGGCTGTGGAGCCCTATTCTTGCTCTGCATCTTCTTCCGCAGTGAGGGCATTGGTTTCCAGGTGGAAGGCGGTCCCGGTCGGGGTTGGCTTGACGCGCCTTCCTCCTGGCACGTTTCTCTCTTTCACCCTCCACTCGTGCCTCCTCGAATTCTGCAGCACTGCTGGTCACAGCTGACCTCCAGCTGGAGCGCTCAAGGGCCAGGGCCTCCCAGTTCTCAGTGTCTATGCCAGAGTTTTTAAGGTTGGCTTTGAGCCCATCTTTAAATCTCTTTTCCTGTCCACCAACATTCCGTTTTCCGTTCTTGAGTTCGGAGTAGAGCAACTGCTTTGGGAGACGGTGGTCAGGCATCCGGACAACGTGGCCTGTCCAGCGGAGTTGATGTTGGAGGACCATTGCTTCAATGCTGGTGGTCTTTGCTTCCTCCAGCACGCTGACGTTTGTCCGCTTGTCTTCCCAGGAGATTTGTAGGATTTTCCGGAGGCAGCGCTGATGGAATCGTTCCAGGAGCTGCATGTGACGTCTGTAGACAGTCCACGTCTCACAGGCATATAGCAGGGTTGGGAGGACAATAGCTTTATAGACAAGCACCTTGGTCTCCCTACGGATGTCCCGGTCCTCAAACACTCTCTGCTTCATTCTGGAAAATGCTGCACTGGCAGAGCTCAGGCGGTGTTGTATTTCGGCGTCGATGTTGACTTTGGTGGAGAGGTGGCTGCCAAGGTAGCGGAAATGGTCGACATTTTCTAATGTTACGCCATTAAGCTGTATCTCTGGCATTGGAGAGGGGGCGGCTGGTGACTGCTGGAACAGCACTTTGGTTTTCTCGATGTTCAGTGACAGGCCAAGCTTTGTGTATGCTTCTGCAAAGGTGTTGAGAGTGGCTTGTAGATCTTCTTCTGTATGCGCACAGACGACATTGTCATCAGCATACTGGAGTTCTATAACAGATGTTGTTGTGACCTTGGTTTTGGCTTTCAGTCTGCTGAGGTTAAATAGCTTGCCGTCTGTCCGATAGATGATTTCCACTCCGGTGGGAAGCTTCCCATCAACAAGGTGTAGTATCATGGCGATGAAGATGGAGAATAAAGTTGGGGCAATAACACATCCCTGTTTGACACCCGATTCCACCTTAAATGGGTCACTTTGGGAGCCATTGCTATCCAAGACTGTTGCCATCATGTCATCGTGGAGGAGCCGCAGGATGTTCACAAATTTGCTTGGGCACCCGATTTTTTGGAGGATGGTCCAGAGAGCGCTGCGATTCACTGTGTCGAATGCCTTTGCAAGGTCGATGAATGCCATGTACAGAGGTTGGTTTTGTTCCCTGCATTTTTCTTGGAGTTGTCGTGCAGTGAAGATCATGTCCACAGTTCCTCTGGAGGGGCGGAAGCCGTTCTGGGATTCTGGGAGGGTGTCTTCTGAGAGGGGCAGAAGGCGGTTTGCAAGAATTCTTGCGAGGATTTTCCCAGCGGAGGTTAGAAGGGAGATACCTCGATAGTTTCCGCAGTCTGTTCTTTCCCCTTTTTTGAAGAGGGTGATGATGGTGGCATCCTTGAAGTCTGCTGGGATTTTCTCGGTCACCCACACTTTTTCTATGAGCTGGTGGAGTTGGTGTGTCAGCGCAGGTCCTCCCTCTTTAAAGATTTCAGCAGGGATCCCATCCGGTCCGCTGGCTTTGTTGTTCTTTTGTTGGCTGATGGCATTGCTGACTTCTTCCAAACTAGGCAGTGCTGCAAGCTCATCCCTGGTTTGTTGTTGCGGGATTTGTGAGAGGACCTCTTCGGCCACACTGGAGCTGCGGTTTAGGAGGCTTTGGTAGTGTTCTTTCCAACGTAGTGCAATTGACTTTTGGTCCTTCAGGAGTTTGGTTCCGTCTGATGAGCGTAGAGGCTGTATGCCATGGTTTCTTGGCCCATAGATGACCTTTGTGGCTTTGAAAAATCCTTGAGCATTATGGGTATCTGCCAGGTGTTGGATTTCTTCAGCCTTCTTTGTCCACCAGATGTTCTTGAGTTCTCTTGTCCTTCTTTGGACCTCAGCTTTTGCACTGGCGTAGATCTTTTTCTTAGCAGCACAGTTGATGTCTCTCTGCCATGTTTGGAAGGCTTTCCTTTTCTTGTCGATTAGCTGTTGGATCTCGATGTCATTTTCGTCAAACCAGTCTTGATGTTTCTTGGCTTGGTATCCAATAGATTTTTCGCAGGCTTGGATGATGGAGGTCTTCAGTTTGTTCCAGTGTTCCTCAACATTTTCGGGGTGTACTGTGGGTAGATGGTCCTTGAGTGCTGTTTGGAGATGGGCTCGCCTGGAGGGCTCTTGAAGGGCTTGGGTGTTCATTTTGCGCCTTGTCTTTCTTCCTTGGAGTCTGCGCTTGGGGGCAATCTTGATAGCCATCGTGGATCGGATTAGCCTGTGGTCGGTCCAGCAGTCGTCAGCACCTGTCATGGCTCTTGTGAGGAGTACATCACGGCGGTCTCTGGCACGTGTGATTACATAGTCTAAGAGGTGCCAATGCTTTGACCGTGGGTGCTTCCATGATGTCTTGAACTTGTTTTTCTGGCGGAAGAGCGTGTTGGTGATGACAAGGTTGTGCTCCGCACATTTGGTGAGAAGCAGGATGCCATTCGAGTTGCTGTTTCCAACCCCGTCTTTTCCTATGGTGCCTGGCCACAGGTCGAAGTCTCGCCCGACTCTTGCATTGAAGTCCCCCAGGAGAATGATTTTGTCCTCCTTAGGTATCCCCGATAGGACGTTGTCCAGCTGACAGTAGAATTTCTCCTTGATGTCTTCATCAGCGTCTAGTGTTGGTGCATAGGCACTTATGATGGTTGCCCGTTGGTTTTTGGCAAGATCAATTCGGAGGGTTGAGAGTCGTTCGTTGATGCCAGTGGGTGCTTCGGACAGATGTTTCACCAGATCATTCCTGATGGCAAAGCCAACTCCGTGCATTCTTTGGTCTTTTTCGGGCAGTCCCTTCCAGAAGAAGGTGTAGCCTCCTTTTTCTTCCTTCAGCTGTCCCTCTCCTGCTCTCCGGGTCTCCTGAAGGGCTGCTATGTCGATGTTGAAGCGTCCCAGCTCCCTTGCGATGATGGCAGTTCTGCGTTCGGGGCGTTCACTGTCACTGTTGTCCATCAGAGTCCGTACGTTCCATGTACCGAAGTTCATTTTTCTTTTTTGGCCGCAGGATGGTGACCCCACTGGACGCGGCAGTCCAGTCAGGGATAAGTGAGGCAGACTATGTTTAGGGCACCTTTTCTAGCCCCCTCCCCGTGTGGGGTGAGCAGAGTGGGTCCTCAATAGGGCTGCTCAGTCGCGGATACAGCTGCCGGACTACTCAACTGCCTCGGACCTTGAGGTAGAACGACTGAGTCCGTACCCACCGCCCATGTGCCAGTCTGTGACTAGGGGCTTCCAGATTTCACAGTCCTGCCCCCGTCGCCACTCGCTGATCGCCATGGGACTTTGGTTGGTTGGTTTTTATTTTCTTTGGAAGACGCCTGTGCGTGGGTTTTTTTAATGTGTGGAGGTCAGTGCACAACTGAACAACACACAGTCTTCACAGATGAGGTTCCACTGGTGATGTAGTTTAACACAATGACCATGGCTTCTCAGTCTGTTGCAGCCTTCTTCCGCCTTCGCAGCCGTTGTAACATGTGCCATGTTATCCTCCGCCTGCTCCGCCGTTGAGGTCTTTGGGTCTTCGGACTGTGCTTGGTCTGGGACCTCCCCCGCGGCCACTCCTGGGAGTGCACGACTCCAGTTGTTGTGCCCACAGGTTCATCGGAACACGCAAGCCCCCTCACCACGACAAGGTGACAGTCCATCGAGGGGATTCCCTATCTACTAGTAACTCTGTCACACAAGCTAATGTTTTGCCTTCTTATCCTAAGGACTCCAATCCTGGCCCTCGAGTTACTGCTTCTTTCCCAGGCATAGGTTCAGACACTACCCTTTCCACAAGTTTCTTTTCTATCAGTCACTGCAAGAGCTTCCATCCTCCACCCACCACCATCAGCTCCATCTTCTAGAAAGATCCAATGGATTTCCATGAGATAGAGTTTGGGTCTGATCCCCAAACTCCACCTCATGGAATTCCATTAGATGTCATTTCTGTTTGCTTGATGGTCTCCTCCTATTTTGCTCTATTTTTGTCTGAAAAAAATAGTTCTGTTTCAATTGGCTTAATGGAAGGCCTTGTTAGACATCACTAAAAACAATTGTGGCCAGCACCCCCCTCCCTTTTTAAAAACAATTTTAGTCCTTTTTCTTTTTCCAGGTTTTCTGTTATGCCAAACTTTTCTAAAATAATTTGTTGTGATCCCATATGTGATCAAGAGGTGCTTGTTAACACAAATATTTGATGTATAATTCTAGAAAGGGCTCGCCGCTACATTTACATACAGCCAAATGCACACTCTGGTGTATAATATATTGGTGTAATGTGTAATAGAAGACTCTAATATGTTAATCTGATATATCTTAGTGAATAATTCGGACAGAATTCAGCACATTTTTCCATTGCAGAAGGTCACTTCAAAGTGTGCTGCTTCATAGTATCTTGTTGTTTAATGCTTTGTGTTTGTTTAGTTCCAACAGCATGCCATGCCATATGTAACAGTTGTGATTGGATTTTTTTTAAGAATCTCCTAGGGCTGAAAGGATTTAAGGCAGCATTACTGTCTCAGCACAAGCTTCATTTAGTTGCCTCCCTGGGGCAATAAATCTGCAAGCAGATGCCTCTGATAGTTTAAAAAATCTGACCCAAATTTGAATAACAAATTGCCAATCTGATCTCCTGGGCCAGAAATTCAGTTGGGAAAACACTGTTTCAGCATACAGAAAATGCTCTGCTCTCTATTGGCCTGAAAGGAATGTTTTCAATCCAATTACTGAGAAGTGTAGAAGTTGGAGAGCCTGCTAAGGGACAGAGAGATCCATATCTTTACAATATGTCTGTGTTTTGTGACTTCTGCTAGCACTTAGTCACATATATCAGAGTCCAGGAGGCAGGCATTACAGTAGGCACCCAAGTTATGACAAGGTTTAATCCAAGTAAAAACAGAAGTGATTGCTGGATATTGTTCATGTTCCCTTACAAGAATGATTGGGTTTATGTCCAAGTTGTTTTCCTCCACATAACTTTGCTGCTTGATGTGCCAGCAATGGCCTGGATATGTTTAGTTAAGAATACAGCACTGATGGTGATATGATACTACTTGAGGGGGATTGAGATCAGGGCTTTTTCCACTTGCAACTTCTTTCTACCCAATGAATCTTTGCACGACCACAGGTATATAGACATATAAAATAATTATAGAAATCAAACATTTACTGACACAAAATCCCCATCTGCAAGGCTTACTGAACAGGCTGCTTTTCCCTTTTTTGGAGTACAATTTAAGCTGCAGAGTCTACTATAAACACTGCATATAGTTGCTAACGGATTTGTGAAAATGGATGCCAGCCAGGCATTTTTCACTGGGGTTGTTTTGCCTCAACATTGAGCTAAAAGGGACCCCATTTGGTGTCGAGACCCAGCTTAAGAAGCAGTGATCTAGATCAGAGGTTGTCATTCTTTCGTCCTCAGGTCTTTTGAACTTCATTTCCCACAATTCCTGCGAGGTGGTAAGCTGGATGGGATTTCTGGGAGTTGACATCCAGAACATCTGGAGGGCCCAAGTTTGACGATGCCTGAGATAGAGGCTGGATGGGCAGATTCCTTTTCCCAGGATGGTCCCACAATTCCATCCCTTGGAATTCTGCCACTCATCCTGCCTTTGTCCCCCAATGCAATCCTTTTCTTGAGTTATATCTGATCCTTAGCGTGTCCCCTTAAATGTGTGTTGTTTTTTTAAATGGTGGCCATGGCCTGGCTCGTTATTAGACTTGACAGAGACAACCAGATATAGTTTCCAAACGAAAAAAGGAAAGGAAAAAAAAACCCCCAATGTAGATGTATTAAAACACAATAAGCAATACATTAACCTATGAATATTCATATTATTTCATGGCTCCCAAAAAAGAGTCCGTTTCTAACTGTTGAGTTTCTCTGAAGTCCAGAATTTAACTGTCAACTGCGCTCACCCTTGTCAAATTCAGCCCCTGTCTGTTAAAGCCATGCTCTCCTGTGTCAACCCCAAATCGTGTCTAATCTCACAGGAACTCACTTCTGCTTTTGCCACATTCTTTTCACCTGCATCCCTCTTCTACAGAGTTCCCTGAGCTGCAGTTGGCTGCCATTTCCCAGCTCTGTTTAGTGCCTCCTTCAGTATCATTCAGGAGGGTTTTAACTGCATAGTCTTGCATGGCAGAAGGTTGGACTAGACGTCCCTTGTGGCTCCGTCCAACTCCATGGTTCTGTGATTCACTGAATTCTCATTTCAGATAACACTTTTACGGCAACTACTCTCTATCCCTCAGTATCATGTTTCAGCAGCTGATGTATTGTAGCTGCCAAAAAAACTTTCTGGAAACTTCATTTTCAGTGTCAGGGAGGCAAGAAAAGAAAATGAGGTGTGATTTGGAGCAGGCAACTTGAAGAAAAAAATGAGTCTCTAGACGTGGCTCATGGATCATCCTTCCTCACCTCTTAACAACCACCACAGGCTTATTTGATTTCTAATATCATAGCATTTCTGCTATGATATTAGCCATTTTTGTAAAATGGCTGTCTGAACAGCTCTGTGTCTAAAAATCATAAAATCACAGGCAGCTTTCCCCTCCAAAAGCTCAAGCCCTACTTTCTGAAAGATTCGAGATACACAAGGGATACCTTCTAGTCAGCAAAATGGACATTTTTTATTGGTCTTTCTTCCAAAGACGGTATGGAACATCTAGAAATATCAAGCTACCAGCCCAAGAACTGCTCTCCGCAGTCCTTTGTGTCACTTTCTCAAAGGAACAGGTTACTTAAATGATCCTGGACTTTTATGTAAAGGTCAAGGACTGTCCAAATGGGTCTTCTGAAAAAGCAGGGACAGAGTGACAGTAAGCACAACCTTTCCTTTGTCAATAGCCTTTGGAATAAAAAGCTCATGTGAAGATATGCCAGGGTGAACAAAAAAGAGGCCCCTTTTCTGTTGCTGACTACAAATGAGAGTGCTAACGATGCTCTTTTAAGTAAAGTGATAGATACACATGTGAAAAAATAGAATGTATGTCAGAAATAAAAAATGGATGCATTTTGTCATGGATAGGCACTGCAAAAGAAGCAAAATTATCATCTACTGCCAATTGCCTCTCAGGTACAATCAGTGTGAATGGCAGCTGCCTTTTATTGTTATTGTGCTGCTTTTGCCATTATCCATTACCGAATACGATTTTCATTTACAGCTGATTAGAAGGAATGTAATAAAACAGGACCACAGCTTTGGAAACAATTTATTTGCTCTAGTTGAAAGGGTGAGGGTTGGTTTTATTTTTAAAGGAAACTAGGAAATACCATAAACCGGATAATGAAATGCATAACCTTTAAGACTGCAATCAGTTCCTAGTCTCATCAGTTTTAAGAAGGATGTACAGATGCATCTTCCAACTGAGCTTTTACAGCTGTTTTTATTATTCTAATTATTGTAATTATTTTCATGGCTTGTTTCTGTTTGTCTGCTAGCTGCCTGTGTTTCTGTTATGATTGGCTCTATAGTGGAAGAACACGATCATAGAATCATAAGAGTTGGAAGAGACTACAAGAGCCATCCAGTCCAACCCTTGATGTAACGATTGAACTGTGTCAACAGCAATGAGCATGTGAATCGCTAAAGCCAACCAGTTTGCTGAACCAGTTGCTTGGAAGGATTTTGAGAGAAGCAGACCCCCAAATAACTCTTCAAGCTCTCTCCTAGCTTCATACAAGCAACATGACAGAACTGTGTTTCGTACTTCTTCTGTAGCAAAAGCACTGTTTTTGTATTTGTTGGACTGGGAAACCTGTACTACATTATTTGTGCTGGTTCTGATGCATCTTGAATATAATATCTTAAATTTACAAAATACATTGAAACTTCTGTTCTAATAGGAACAGTCACAGCATATTCTGAGATCTTGACACACCATTTGGAAATCGTTGTGATGCACTGTGCCAAATGGTTGTGATTTTATCCTGATAAATCATAAAAAGTGCAAAGTGGTATGAACTAGGGAGGATATTAAGGCACAAGCCTAGGCACAACAAAACAAGAGACCAAAAGGTGGTAAGAAAGAATCATGTTTGTGTAGCTACTCAGTCTTCCTGAAGCAGGTGCCCTGCAAATACAATCCCCATCAGACCCAACTAGCATGGTGTTGGCTAAATTGGTTGGGATTAGTGGGAGTTATGATAATAATGTTTGGAGGGCAGCAGGTTGGTATACCTTCCCTAATCAATACGTATATGGTTATTTGGCATTTAGAAACCATACCTTCATTTCTTCAGTCCTCTTTTTTCCCCTGAATTTTGAGAACTAGAAACACACATAATCAATATATTACATTTTAGTCTGGGTGCTCCATGGAGTGAAGGATAATAACAATTTGCCCTCATTTCTTCAGTTAGCAGGTGGCAGAGGAAGAATCAATCTGTAATCCATGAAGACAAATGCTTTGTCCTCATGGAGTCAAATACATTCCTGTGGTTATAAGAAAATAAAAAGCATGTAGCCATTTAAAATGAAATGGGCATACTTCAAACACTCAAATATAAATCACAGTCCTCAGCAACACATTTTATGCAATACAGAAGGGAGGCTATATTTCAAAGTGTAACAAAGATCCTACATAGCTTCATGCAGGATAAATATCCACTCAGAGGGTTATATTGCATAGTCCGAATGTTGTTGTTGTTGTATGCTTTCAGTTAGTTTCCAGTTTAAGGCGATTCTAAGGTGGACATTTTGCAGGACTTTCTTGGCAAGATTTGTTCAGGCAGAGTGTGTTTGGCTTTTCCTGAGGCTGAGAGAGTGTGACTTGCCCAAGGTCACCCGAAAAGGTCCCAGGACTGACCAGGCATTTGAAATCTGGTTCCCACAGCCATAAAGCAAAACTCAAACCACTACACTGAACACTGAACAAATCTTCTTTAAAAATAAGGCTTCCTTAAGGTTAACTCAGAAATGATCTGTGATACACAACCACAACAAGCATGTGCAGTTCAGCCCAAGGTGCAATATCAGTAGGAACTTTCTTATTTGTTCATAGTGGTTGATAGGATGGAGTAAAATACATATTAACCCCATCTCTTTCCTTTAGCTGCATCTGCATTTGAATACTTGTGGAGTGCTTTTCCTTCTTTGATAATTTTAGAAACATTTTTTTAAATGGCGTGTGATACTTTATCTTAATTAAACATTCATTGGTTCAGAAATAAGCTGAGATTGGGAGATTGGGAGAATTCTGTCTTGTAAAAATAAATTAAGAAGAGAGTGATTAATACATGCATGCATTGAAAACACTGGTGTTGATCTTTGTATCACTGGAGTCTCGATTTTTTGTAAGCTTTGTTTCCAAGAGCAAACTTAATAATGCAGCTATGACGCTGATCTGTGAAAAAGAAAAATGACCGTCTCTTCGGGTTCCATCATTCTAAGACATCACAAATGGATAGGAAGATTTTGTCTTGTGTGTTTATTGTGCTGGATGGAGAGATTGACTAGTTAGTTACTTAGTTTGGTGCTGTTTTTTTTTACAAATAAAAATAGTAAGTTTTTGATTTTGAAAACTTCAGTCTGTAATGGTAAGTCTGTTTTGTTTTTCTAAGACCTGAATTTGTCAAATTGCATAAACGTATGTCCCAACAGAGTCTACGGGGCAAAAAGTAGTGTGCGAAATAGCTGGATGTCAAGATCAAGAAACTGCTTGCTTTAGAAATGAGTGGAGGAAATTAATGAACTTGGATTTTTAGTTTTTTGCCATGTCAGGAGCGACTTGAGAAACTGCGAGTCGCTTCTGGTGTGAGAGAATTGGCCGTCTGCAAGGACGTTGCTCAGGGGACGCCCAGATGATTTGATGTTTTTATCATCCTTGTGGGAGGCTTCTCTCATGTCCCCACATGAGGAGCTGGAGCTGATAGAGGGAGCTCATCCCCCTCTCCCCAAATTTGAACCTGCAAGCTGGTCGGTCTTCAGTCCTGCCGGCACAGGGGTTTTACTCACTGCGCCACCGCGAGCTCATAATGAAATTGGTGAACTGATGCAATGGGTTTATCAAGACAGAGATTGAAAGAGAGATGGTCCAAAGAATGGAGTGGGAAAGGACTGGATAGATGAAAGTCAGAATTTGTCATGCAAGCAATCATATCAGAGTTTGTACTTCCAAGTAACAACAATTAAAAGGCTCGTCGTGAAGTGGAATTAGTAACAGGCAATGGGAGGTGATGTAGGCTGAACCACATCATCTTTTACACTGTGAATAACTAACCACTCTTGCTCTAGATGAGGGGAAACAAAATACTAAAGTATTTGCATCACTTTCAGGAGCACTTAGAAAGTTTCCTTGAAAGTGATAGAGCTGCCCCCTAGTGGATTCATTTATGAAATCCCAGTAAATGCATGGATCACCAGAAGTTGGCAGATGACTTGAAGGCATAGATGACAGGCGATTATAATATATTTTTACAATGTCTTAGTAGAATATGTTGCATTTTTTTGACCAAGGAGATGATAGCAGCATAATTGTGGCAGTGAGGAACAATCTACATGTGTTTTTCTACTCTAGCATTCTTCAAATATTGAAAAGCCTGTTAAGAGTTGAAAGCAATAGGAATATGGAGACCAGGTTAAATTGGAGAATATGAACATTAAATAAAAGTAGTGGCGATACTGAACCAAATGAAGGCTTAAAGTTTGGGGTCAGGAATTCAATAGACGTTAAGATGACAAAGGAGATTCACAGCAGTGGTTTGGAAATGAAATATGGATTGCTTGTGAAGCCTTGAATTCAAGCCTGTAATGGCCTGTAGATCCTGTACTTCTCCATACTGCTCTGCTCAAAGATGAAATGAAACAATAGCACTAGACATTTGTAAAGAGTCCCAGTTAAAGCTTTCTCAATATTTCAAGCAAGTAGGTCAGGATGTGAATTGCCTAATCCCCCAGATTTGCTAAACTACACTTTCCAGGAGTCCTAGCTAGGATAGCAAATAGTAAGAAATGTTGGGATTGTAGTTGGAATCAATTCTCTGTGTGTAGTAATGGAGCAACACTGAGGTTTAATCCTTATATAGCCAAAAATATTTACTGGAATCAAAATATACAATGTATGACCAACAATCTTGTTGTGTGTATATGGCTGCTCTTGTTACAGGGTAGTAGAAAGTAGTTGTTTTTGCTAACTGGCCTTTCTAGAGGCATTTAAAGTCTTTACTTGTTGACTTTGTCTCCACTGTTGGTTCGGCCTCCATCCTGTGATTGGATCAGTTTATTTGTCCAGCACATCTGCTTGTGTCTTCTGCGAGTTTTAGTAACCAATCCTTCTTCCTGCTTGGTATTTTCATTTTAGATGTGGATGCATTTAGGCTTTGGGGAAACCTTTGGCCTTCCAGAGGTTCCCATTATGCCTTAGTGTTAGTCTGGCTGGTAAGACCAGTGGGAACTAGAATTCAGCAACATCTGGATGATACAGTTCCCCTTGTCTTGCTTTAATATTGTAGTATTATTTAATACATTTATTTTTCTGATTTCTTTGGCCCCATCTACACTGACCACTTAGGTCACTGTAGATTTGGCTCAGTCCTGCAACAGTTGCATGCCACACAAGAGTAATTGGTTACACCATGGTGGCTGAAAAGTCCCTGTGCAGACTCTTCTTGGTCATGATCTAGTATTCATCATACTGAATAGCACCCAACCTAAGGTTCAGTGTAGATCAGTGGTTCTCAGCCTGTGGGTCCCCAGGTGTTTTGGCCTGCAACTCTCAGAAATCCCAGCCAATTTACCAACTGTTAGGATTTCTGGGAGTTGCAGGCCAAAACATCAGGGGACCCACAGGTTGAGAAACACTGGATGAACCCTTTGTTGTTTTCACATTACTTGGAGCTGTTAGAAAGGTGATGCATAAATAAATAATGTTCTAACAATCCTTTCCATATGACCAAAACTGCAACTGTAGAAACAAAGGGCCCTTCTTTTGATCTGACCTTGCAATTTTATTTTATTTATTCTGACTGTGGCAAAGGAGAATTTCATGCCAATATTCCTTTCATTGGTCATTCCAGTCTTGTAGTTAAGCCTGTCTGCCCTTGATTTAAGATGGTCAGTTGCAAAATGAAGCAAACATGTCCGAAATCCTGTTTTACTTGCTGTTGCATTAGTAATGTTATGTGATATTATCTGTTTATTGCCATCATAAGTTCCATTCTTATGATTCCTGTGTGATGTTGATGCATGTAAATAAATACCATTGTGAACACCCAACCAACTTCTTTTGGGGATTTACGAGTTATCTAGGGTAGCAAAAACATTTAGTATTTTTAATATGGGATTGTTTAGATGCAGAGTTGTTGAACAACACAGAAATATTTTCCAAGCAAAACTAAAAAGGAGAGAAATAAAGAGGATCCAAGAGAGCTTACCATCTTGGGGAATATGTGCAATTCCCTCTTTTTTTCCATTCTTCTTATTTGTGTTTATCTCCTCATCCTCTTTCCCTCTCAGGTCTTTTCCCGCTGCAGCCCCCCCCCCCCAACACACATACACTTTTAATGTCTTTCTTATAAATCCAGCTATAGATTATCTGATGGAGTGCCTTCCTATTCACACACACTTAGAACATATTTTTTGCTGTACAGCAAAGTCCATTAGCAAAGCCCAGTGCCAGAATGACTTTCAACACTTTCAGACATAGAGCAGGAAAGGATTTTGCTATTTTAGCAATTTGCTAATGCAGTCCCGTGCTTGAGACAAACTAGAGAGAGCACAACCATCATAAAATAATGTTAATCCTGAAAGACTGCACTGCACAGGTGTAATGTCAAACCTTATGACCCATTCAGAGGCCCTTTCACGCCCCACAATTTTAGCACTTTAATTGCAATTTAATTGTCATGACTATGGATTCCTGGGATTGGCACTTTAAGGAGGAAACATATAGAATTCAGCAGCCCAGCCAGGGAGCTTTTTAGCGATCCTTCTCACACACCCCATGCAAATTTGGGGTTTCAGGCACGTAGTAGAATCATAGTACTATAAGTGGGAAATGTAAAAAGGCCACGAGATTCTGCTGTTTCAGAAATTAGTGTTCCCCATTCACCTATATGTTTTTACCATGTTCCTACAAGATCCATTCATACCAAAGGTTACAATGTGTGACTTGAGCTGAGATTTTATTAACATGTTTTCGATCACCTTTCCTCAATCTGTCCAGTTTTGCTTATACATATCCAATCATCCTCATGTAGGCATTTTGATATTTTCAGTTTACTCACAATGTATAGAGCAGTTTTCCCCATCCATTCAGCAATGTTGGCTTGCAGTCTAGATCATTCTTATTTGAACATGCTAAATAGGTATGGTAGAAGCAGCAGTTTAATAGCAATTGGGGGGGGGGGGCAACTACAATAAACTAAGTTTGATTTGGGCTTGCATGTTTCTTTTGTACTCACCTAAAAAGAAAGATTCCAGTGTGGAACTCTTCTGTAGTTTCCTATTTCTTTGATGTTTCTTTGCTGCCACCAAGCGTTGGGACTTTTGTCTTGCACTCAGGGTCCTTGAATTCATCAGCACAGTTCACACACAGTTATCGACCATCACTTGTCTTTCTAATAAACAGACAACTTGAAGAGCCAATTAATTAGAGTTGCTTTCATAGAGATTCTTTTCATTATGATTTCAAACAGGATTCCAATTTGAGCTCTTCCTTCCTAGTTTCCAAGGTGATCCAATAACATTGATGATAGGCAGTGCTAGCAAAATCTTCTATTAAAATAATTAAGAGTAAATGGGCTATTATTTTTACATCTAAAATACATATAAAATTAAGGAAAAGACAAACAGATTGTGAAGTAGATTGGATTCTTGGCCATTGCCATCGGAAAATCCTAGGGTATTACTGCCTGTTATAGCATATCCTGGCATTCATCCAATTCCTTCTATCTCTCAAGTGTAATTCATAAACTCTAAACCAGGATCATGTTCTGTTTTAATGATTCTACATCCGACAGTCCTAATTTGTGGAACAAATGGAGACCATGTTTCCCATGGATCTCTAAATAAGTGTATATACTGTATTAGCTGTAGGCTTCCTGCATTATGAATGTCATACTTTGTCTTGTGCTTGCTTTTTGTTTGTTTTTGTTTAGAAATAGCATGAAGGAACATTGATTGGGACCCACAGTTTGGAAGGATAGAATTGTCCTCTTCCCCATGCCATTTTTTGCAAAAATTATATCAATTCAAAAATGATTGTTTTCAATGTTGCCATAATTGCACAGTATAAGGTGTTTGCTTCACTGAAATACCCAAAAGTCCATGGAGATGGCAGCTATATTCTTGTACAGACTTATCTGGGAGTAAGTTCTATTGAACTCAATACCTGTAAGGCACCAGATCCTCTCTGCTCTTTGAAGTTAAGCAGAATCAACCCAGGTTAATACTTGGGTGGGAGACAGGGGCGGCTTAACCCATTACGCAAAGTAAGCATTTGTAGTATAGTTGATTTTGCCCAGGGGTGCTCTTGAGACGCTCTTGGGGAAAATAGACCTTCACATATGCGAGTTGTAGTTACTGGGATGTATAGTTCACCTACAATCAAAGAGCATTATGAACTCCACCAATTATGGAATTGAACCAAATATGGCACACAGAACTCCCATGATGAACAGAAAATATATATCAGTGATTGGTTGGGGGAGGGACACCGAAATACTGTTTGCTTACCATTGAAAATTACCTAGGGCCACCTCTGGTGGGAGACCACCAGTGAATACCAGAGACTGGAGTCTATATTGCAGAGTGAGGAACTATCAAACCCATTTCTAAATATCCCTTATCTAAGAAAACCTTACATAATTCATAGGGGCACTACAAGTCGACAGGAGTCCTTAAAAGCTTAAGGGATGCTCACACAGAGTCACAAAAGGGACTATGCTGGCAGGAAAACAAGTTTAAGAATAAGGTGTGCAATTCCTTTTGCTATAAGACTAATACACAATGCTGGCTCTTTCATGGATGCCTATTCTTGCCTTAATGTTTAACAGTGTAGAACTGTACAGGACTGAATACCTATATTTTCATTACTTGTGGAACTGCCAGTAAGAACTTGAAGGAGTCCTTGTGTAATGTTCAGTCCAAATATCTGCCCTCTATCTCCTCAGTCACTCTTGAAATTCCTCCATTGTATCCCATATGCAAGGTTGGAGTGTGCAAAACTCAAGTGGAGGTCTTAAAATGCATATACGGAGCGGGTGCCCCAGATTTTCCATCAGAGCACAGCAACCTGTGGAATGCAGGAAAAAAGCTCTCTCCAGATGTGAACAGAAGTATAAGTCGGTCATTGGATGCCGTCCAAAAAGGAAGGTAAAGAGAAGGGCAAACCATGTCTGTAAATGAGCTGATTTACCCCTCTTGAAATGCCTCTGCCTCTTGGGACTGATTAAAAGGAACCATATGATGGTGGAACGCTTGACATCAAAACTTGCTTAAATTCCTGAATTCTCCAGCAGCCCACACTAAGGAAACGGAGTGACTGCTTTGACACACACACACACACATTGCCCCACAGTTTGGCAGTAAAATCTTGGGAACTACAATAAGCATTGGATCAGGCAAGAGAGCTGTATAAAATGCCGGCAAGGCTGTAAAACACAGGTGCAACAGAAAACTAGCTTTGTGCTGTGAAGTTTGCAAAGAAGGTGCCTTTGTTGAGAGGAAGGGGAGCCTCATGGAAATGAAAGTTTAAGGCACATTAATTTCAACTGGCTCTCAAAATATGGGGTTCTCTACTTCCTACAGACAGCTGCATTGGAAGAATGTGTAGAAAATTCAAAAATAATTTATTATTTATTTATTTACGCTATTTCTACCCTGCCCATATCAGCCCGAAGGCGATTCAGGGCGGCGCTGAGATCTGTGATGAGATCTGTATGAAATGAATCAGGGTTGGACATGTTGTTTCAGTGCTTCCAACACCATGTGTGTGTATTGTGCCTTCAAACAGCCTACTGACCTATGGCAAACCCATGAATTTCATAAGACTTTCTTAGGCAATATAGCCTACAGCACCTGGTTATCCTTCAGGTCTCCCCTCCAAGTACTAACTGTAGCTCACCCTGCCTAGATTCCAAGATCTGGTGCCTTTGTGATGTTTAGGTAGATACTCACAATCTTATTAAATTGTGAGGGAGCGGGGAAACTTGTTCATGTCAGTTGTGAAGTGGATGTTTATGCCTAGGTCTGCTTGCATAACTATGAAATTAACATGCTCTTTCTCCCTCAAAACATTGCATTGATGAGATGCCCACAAAATCAGGCTCAAGCATCAACCTGCTTTTTGAAGAAAATATATTGTTGGAAGTATGATCAACTTATATCAGTAGTTCTCAACCTGTGGGTCCCCAGATGTTTTGGCCTTCAAATTCCAGAAACTGGTAAACTGGCTGGGATTTCTGAGAGTTGTAGGCCAAAATACTTGGTGACTCACAGGTTGAAAACCACTGGCTTATATCAAAGATTCCACCAAAGCCTATGTTTGTATCATATATATCAAATATACTGCAGTATAAGTTGACTTTGTGTATAAGTTGAGGGCAAGGTTTTAGAGCCAAAATAATAGATTTTGAGATGACTTGTGGCAAAAAAAAAAAACATTCTGTAGAGAGGGGAAGGCACCCATGCCTCCTCAGAGGGCCAGCTTTCCCTCACTTCCACCACCTTTTCATTGCCCAGGCATTCAAAAAGGCCAGTAGCAGCACCATGACTGATTGAGTAGAGGGGATCGATGCTTCTTTTAGAATTGGATCAAACCTTTGTTCTTTCTCACTCTTCTCAGAGAACGGGATGGTTTCTTTTTTCTAAAAGTTAAAGTACAATACAGGCACTCCCCTAATTGCAAACATCCAACTTCTGAATGACTCATAGTTACAAATGAGTGAGACAACAAGAAGTGAGAGAAATCTAGTCCTAAGAAGGGAAATTCACTCCTTGAAGTTTTATCATGGGGGAAGTTTTATCACCCATCCTTGTTTCCACAGGCCATTTTTTTTTCAAAATCCAAGTATCACAGGGACAGAAAGTGAGGTGAAATCTTTTGAACAGGGGCACAGACAGTAAAACAAACACCACAGGGGTATTAACCCTTCCCTATGCCACCCAAAGACAGTTTTAGGTTACACTTTAGAAAAGTATGTGTTCCGACTTACAAGCAAGTTCAGCTTAAGAAAAAATCTACAGAACCTATTTTGTTTATAACTTGGAGACTGTCTGTACTTACATTGATCCGTTGATAAGTTGACCAAAGGTTTTTGGGGGGATATATTTTTTACTATAATTTCTAGAGTATGTAGGGCCGTTTCCTCTTCCCTTTTTTGCCTCACTTTTTTCCTTCTTGCAATTCTGTTTCTTTCAAATTACACTTTGAAAATCAATTTTAAAAAAGCCCTCCCTCTTTATGCTTGAGGTGATCTTCATGGAATGAATGGGCTTCCAACACAAGCTACCAGGATAACCTTGAATAGCATGAATATTTTGTTGCTAACTGCCATCAAATTTACTTTGACTTATGGCAAACCAATGGATGAGAGCCCTCCATCACCCTATCATCTCCAGCCCTGCCCAGTTCTGTGAATTTAGGGCTGTCCTTCAGGAACGCAGTCTTCTTCTTTTCCTACTGCCTTCTACCTTACCAAGTATCTTTATCTTTTCTAGTGAGGCTTCTCATGATATGTCCAAAGCATGACAGTCTCAATACAGTATCTTACTGTCTAGGGAGAGTTCAAGCTTGATTTGCTCTAGGATCTTTTTAGTGTTCTTTTACTAGTCCATGATACGCTTGGAACTCTTCAGAGCCACATTTCAAATGAGTTGATTTTCATCTCAGTATCTGTTTTCTTCGAGGATGGCATTAGTGGCTGTATTATGGAATTGTGGATTTACTGTTCTAGGAGGTTTTGCCTGTGGAATGTGGGGTGTGGGAGGAAAAATAATAATAATATCCAGCACATTGGCGACATAGTTATACTTAGAAGCAGAGATACAACATAGTAAAAGGTACAATGAAAGGTCCATATTTCTTCCTCTTTGTGTACATCACACAAGAATCCATGTAGGAATTTTGAACTTTGGCAGTGAACAACATGTTAATAGTAATCTATCTGAAGGTACATATTCTTGTATGATAATTAAATAGCTATTTTCTCGTTTTGTGGTTGTTTGGCAGGAAAAACAGCAGGAACTGTGTAGTAACAATGGCTTCTGAAGTAGTTGCACCTGGTATAACACAAGAGAAAGAAGGACCTGGCAGATGTTTCTTTGCACTGGAGGTTGAAGAATCAACACAAGGAGCTGTGTTATTTTCCCACTGACCCTTCTCTCCTTTGAGTCAGCAAATGGGCAGGCATCTTGGCATGGTAGTGCGTTTTCTTACAACAACGTCTACTTTGTTTTAGGGTTATAACTGAGTTTTTGAACAGTGCACTTGTTTTCTTTGAGTATGGAACATAAAGGCTGGAATGCACCCTCCTCCTTAAAACATGAGTTATGCATACTGAAGGCTCAGAAGAATATCTCCTATTTAGAAAGCACTTGGGGTGTTTCATGAATCTTGTGTCTTATGTGATGTCTGTTCCTGGATGTTTTGTTTGGCTTTGTTTAGGAATGGTTTCAGGAAAAACACATTCAGCACACTAAGAGCTCCATTGGCCAGAATAAAAAACTGAATTTAATTATGGAAAAGAAGATATGCTATGATGTCTGATTAAGACAAATTGTTATTTTAAGGTGCTGAAGTTAACATCTCTACATTGACCCTCTGGTAGTGAAGCTCAAAATTTGGGGCCCTATGTTTCAGTATATTATGAGGAATTGTCAGAAGTCAGGTTCAATCTGACAATAAATTAGAAATTCAGTGGATTTCTCTACAAATGTGCCTTGGCTTCATAAATTTCTCATTTAATTACATATTTAGATGGATTTTTTTTTGTTTATAGATTTATTCTTTTTAGGAATGAAATGGGGTAGCTCACTGTGCAAGATTCAATAAGATAGAAGAGCCCCAGGAGAAGAATAGGGTTGGAAAGTAGTGTTGGAGGAGATGTATCATATGGCTGGCTTTTTCAGATCTGACTGGAAAATAGAAATCTGCCAGGAGTGGAAACTTGAAATGTGTGTGGGGGGTGGGTAGGCGGTTGGGGTTGGGATGTTAGCTCCTCTGACATCATATATTTGGTTTTGGGGTCTTTCTTTGTGGGGAGTGCTGAGTTTAGCAGTTTTTTCCATTCTTTTCTTCTTGGTTTTATTGTTATTTTTCAGGTTTTTTTCTAGGTGAGATGAATTTCCTGGAAACAACATTTTGTGTCACAAATCCTTGATAAGTACACCACATTAGATTTGTGCACATATGCTTGCATTGTAATAATATAGGTATATGTTTTTCTCATTAAGGAAACATTGTTCCAGCATAGTGAAATAAAGAGCTCTGTTTTTATTGAACTGGTCTTTTCAAATATCTGGTGAAAAAAATCCAAGGTGAGTCCAATCCTAACCCAAAGCCCCATGGCAGTTATGGCTATTAAACTCCACAAAGAAAGAACCCTTTGTCATAGTGCAGTACTAAATCCAGTCACAAGCAACACTTTTGCCAGAAAGCACAACATTTTTCCACCACAGTAGCATTCTTCAGGCACATGGTAAAAGGCAGGACTTTAAAATAACAAAAATAAAAAGAATTCCATGGGACGGATCATTTTGCATACAGTCCTGACCCAGGCTAAGGGCCCATTAGACGTAGCTTAAACTTTAATTCCATATCGCAACTTCATTAACCCATATCTTCCTATTATTTAGGCAGACTTTTCCCCCGGGTTGAAGAGAGGTGGTTTGCCAACCTACGTGCCTTTATTCTGAAAATAGATTTGTTTGTTTTTTTAAGCAAAACAAGCTTTGCTGAGCTTTGCCACTTAATGTTTGGCCTTTTTTTAAAGAAGTGATTTATTTGACAAGGAGAATATACTGTACAGGAAAATTCATTGTGGGAGGTTTAACACAAATATTTTGCATGCTTGGGAATCTGATCACATTTGGGTGTGCAGGATTTGATAGGATTTAGGAGGCAATTTAATTTCCTTCTTTCAATTAACTATTTTCTGCTCATAGTGCTGCAGATTGTATCATGTGATTCATTGCTGATTTATTGTAATTTAGATTTTATTTTGATATACTTCCTATAATAAATTTATAGAGAGATAGGAATATAGACCAAATAGGGATTGAGGGGTGCGGATTGATTCACATCTACTAAAAGTAGGGACATAGAACTGGAAACCTTTTATTCACTTTTTTGCATGAAGAAGAGAAGGGCTTGCCAATTCTGAATTTTGAAGGAGAATTTTTTTTGGTTGATGTTATCATATGAGAAAAGAGTTAGTAAAGAGAGGTCTAGAGGGTGAAGCATATGATATTGCCTTTCTTTGTGACTAGATCGAGAGAATGTGACTTGCCCAGGAGGTTTCCATAGCCGAGTGGAGACGTTTATTGTGATCTCCCGGTGTCCTAGACCAACACTCAGATGATACCATGCCCATTTAAACATCTTTTGTGGCTCCAAAGCCAATAACCTCAATACAGCCTGGCCTATTTGTGTAAAACACAGGCACATATTTTTCCCAGTGATGATGATTGATTGCAGAAAGTGTCTGCCTAGTGAAGAATTTGAACTTGAGTGGGGTGGGTGGAGGCAACAAGTTGGAGCTTTCTACAAACTGCTGTTAGATGAAGCTGAAAGAAATATGTGTGGTACTATATTAAAATATATCGTAAGTGCCTATATTTTCAGATGCTTGTATGATTAGGCTAAGCTTCCTTGCTTTTCTGTAGTTTAGTAAAGTGACATTTAACTTTTGCTAAGCTTTGATTGAATTTATGAAAAGGAGATAATTTTAAAACCAAACACCCCTGCTACCCAGAAAAGTAAGGCAGCAGTTTTGCGGAAAGTGGCTACAAGTTGTCAAAGGACAGCAATGTCGGTACCATGTAGTCAGCCCTGCATTCTTCACTGTTCCTGAAACAAAGTTTATATACATTGAACTGTCAGAAACAAAGATGGCACTATCTCAGCCACCCATGTGGACAATTTTGGATTCTATAATATTTCAGATTTCAGAATAAGGGAAGATCAACCTGTACGTAGTATGGTGTCACATCTCAATGCTCCTTCTTCCAATTTGCAAGTCTCCTTCCTCTAATCTAATCCAGCCTTCTGTATGGTAAATTTAATGTATAAATTATTTTGACTTGAAAGTAGCCTTTTGATCTGAGTATACTTCAGAAAAATTAAATGTTTTGATACATCTATTTCTTTAAGAGCGATCCACAGTTTTTATGAGCTACACAATAAAATGCTTTGCAATAATCTATAAACACAAGTTTCAAATTATTTGATGTGTTCCATTATCCATTCTATGTTTACAATATGATCCCTGGTACTCCACCTGTTTTGGTTATTTCTCCCAAGTATCCTGAGTGCAAAATTTCTGCTTCTCTTGCTGGTTCATCTTCAAATATTTCTCCAAGGAATTGATGGATAGATGAATTAATGAATCTGTCATCCTTTGATCTCTTTTATATAGTTCTTCACTGTATTGTTTCTATATATTTTTTTCTTTCTCCTTGACATGCATTATGTCACCCTGCTGGTCATAGCATCCCCACCCTTGGTTTAAAATTATCTTTGATTTCTCAGATCTCATAGGAGAGGACTTTTGTTATACCTTTTTGTGTTCTTCTATATAGTCAAAGCTTTATCTGAACAATGGCATCCAGGATAGGATTCTGAAAATCCTAATAATTTGAAGGCAGTCTGCGTATCCAGATATGTCAGACTTTCTGCTGGCTTTGTCTTTCAGCTTACAGATTCCATCCACCTCAATCCTTGTACCATAGATAGAGATCCTTTAAAAAATTTGCCCAGAGCAAACTCTTCTTGATCATTTTCAGGTCATTTTAGGGTGCTACTTAGCTGTCGAGGAATGTCCCAGTTTTATGATGAAAGGACGTTACTCCACAGTTCCCCATTTATTATGACTACGCGATAAGCCTTCCAGCAGAATAGGACATGTTGCTGATGGGCCATGAGTGAGTACCTTAAAAAGAAATCCTAATTCATTCCTAGTCAATACCTTTCTTTACATGGGATGTATTGACGATTGAGATACAGTCAGATAATACAAAGCAAACATATATTCATAAGCATTTGAGATGTTTCTAAATGGGCCAAAGACTCAATTCTGTTTTTAGACCACCCTGTTTTAATGCACAGATGTGTGTGTGTGTGCACATGCATTTTCTGTTGAAATAAAATATTTTAATAACCTTTACAGGGCTTTAAAACTCTCTCCAGCTCTAGACCTTCTCAGGATCAATGTGGCCACATCGTTAAATTGTACTCCGTGTGTGGGCCTTGCCAATACTAACATGCAATTTGTATTTTCTTTTCTTTTCAAAATGTAAATTGGGGTGGGCACTTCTATGGAGGCTGTGCTATTTTAACATGAAGTTACTCAGACTTCAAAGGAACGTTCCTCTTAAAGTAGTTCCAAAAATAGTATGAGCTTAGCATTTGACCCCATTTTTCTTGACTCAGTTAATGATCTCCTTTTTAAAAAATGATACCAGAAAGGTAGGACTTATAGCCAAAAGCCAAATAATTTGTATTTTGGTCAGCAGAGGAAATAGCTGCAATAATGTATTTTCCAGATCTCCAATATAATAAATGAGCAGTACTTTGATGCTGCTTCTGATTTCTTTCTATGCTTCTGTCTAGATCTTGGGTGGCCAACATGTGACATTATTGCCATCATTTTTTAAAAGGGAATGTTGTAGTCTTGAAGGTCCGAATATGATACAATCTCAACTTCATCCAACTAGTGCTCACCACTATTTTAGCAACACACCCTTGTTTTATTTACAACAAAAGAGATTCCATCTAAACATAAGGAATGATGTCATGGGAGTCATGGGCGATCACTTATAGCCAAGTATGATTGTCTTTCAGAGGTAAGAGTCTTGACAGTGGGTTCTTAAGTGACAGTGAAGACCTGTTCTGGATCTACATGGTCTTTAACATTGGGGATATAGATTTCCCAATAGAAGGGAGTCACAATAAGATTTTTCTTGGCATGTTTCTTCCTTTTGGCTTTCTATTTGTGCTTCTTCAAAATCCATAGCACAATTGGTAACAGCTGACCTCCAGTTAACAATCCTAGGGTGCCAGGGCTTCCCACTTCTCAGTGTTTAGGCTAGCTTTAAGTCTGTCTTTAAATCTTGTTTGTTATCCACCAACATCTCGTTTTCTGTTCTTGAGCTGAGAGTAAAGTAAGTGCTTTGGGAACAGTGATTGGGCATTCGGACAAGGTGGCTGTTCCAGTTAACATGATGCCTAGAATCATGGCTTCTATGCTGGTAATCTTTCCTTCTTCCAGAATGCTGATGTTGGTCTGCCTGTCTTCTCAAGAGGTTTGCTGTATTATTCGAAGGTAACACTGATGGAATATTTCCAGATGTTGAGAGTGACATTTGTAGATGGTCCATGTCTCATAAACATACAACAGAGATGGAGGTCTCTGAATATCGATCCAAGACTTTTGTTTCTAATTAGACAATTGTACAGCAGTACTGTTTGCCAAATTAGATGCTCTGAGGAAAGCCAGGTAACTTCTAGAATTAGTGCTATATGTGGGTCAAGCAGGACTGCATATTGGCCCCTACTTTGTTTAGCATATTCCTGCATGATTTATCTCAGGCTTTAGCGTTGGTGAATTGTCATACCTCAAGCTCCATTCTACCCATGTTCCCTTACTCTTATATACAGATGATGCTGTGCTATTGTCCCTATCTAGTATCAGCCTCAAATGCTTAATTCATTGCTTTGCCAATTAGAGTGAAATAAATAGAGTGGAAATTAGCTGTTACATCCAAAATTCTCATTGTGCCAAAAAGTGGAAGCCCATATCAGGGGCCACAAAATTGAACAGGTCAAATACTTTTGATACCTTGGTATTTGCTACAGGTGTAACTTGTCATAGCTCCTACAGTGACAAGCAGTAATGGCTTCTGCACATACAAATATTGCAGCAATATATTGTTTTTCCTAAAGTGACTCTTTCAGCAAAGACAACTTGTTCTCCTACCACATCATTAATTCCATATGAGCGTGGAGTCATGGCAGCTTATCTTCACATTTTGATTAATCCTACCCAGAGGAAAAATTTGGTTACTGCAAGATGTAATGTGTTGCCATCAGCTCTTTTGGACGGGAAATATAAAGATGTGGAACATTCTAAAAGGGTTTGTTCTTGTGTCTTGGATTCTGTTGGAACACTTCACCATTCTTCATTTGTAATATGATAACATATGGATGAAATACATGAATTCCATTTTTTCACAATGTTCTCAATTCCAAAGGTGTTATAAAATTTACATCTTCTGAACAACTCTGATACATTCTTTTGTGAGACTGTTGCATGTTTTGTTTTTAAGATTAGTAACTTTTATTAATTCTTTCCTTTTCTCTTCCAACTCTATGATTCTTTGTTGTTAATATATTTATTACATCTAGTCTGATGTGTCAGCATTAGCTGTAGCCAAAAAGAGGCCAAAATTATTCCAGTAGAAAGCCAAAGAGGAGATGCCCAGTTTAGGTAATTAGTTATGCTATTTATTAGGGGGGAAAGTCATTGTTTGTTTTTGGATTTTATGAATGGTCCCATTAGAAAATACATAAGGATATGGGTAAACTTCCATTTCCAACATCCCATGTCCATCCCCTGCAAATCCTACCAATACTTAAAGTTGATCATGATGGGTATGTATGCCAAGTTTGGTCCATATCCATCATCGGTGATGTTCATAGTAGCTCCTGGATGTGAGTGAACTGCAAACTAAACTAAACTGCTAGTCCAAACTATTTCTGTTGCTAATGGGGTTTTGTTTTAACTACCTCAGTCCCCACATGGCCAAGAAGGGAATGGTTGCCTCTGCCAGCACTGAAGTCAAAGAACGTTTCACTTTTGCTGAAATTGAGAGAGCTTGTCCAAAATCACCCAGTGGATTTCCATAGTTGAGCAAGGATTCAAACTCTAGTTTCCAGAATTTTAGTCCAGTGCTCTAACCAATATACCATTATAGCTCTCCATGGGTGCTTTATACATGCCAGTTAGAGCTGCCAGATTATCTTTAACAGTTATATAGAAGGGGGATTTGGGGCAAATATTGCTTGTTACAAGGTTGTATGACAAGCACCACCTGCTGAAATTCCCTTTTCTGCCCAACCACTCTATTGGCAGGCCACAATACAAATATTTTAAAGCATTTGGATGTGGAGGTGCTGAAGCTTAAATAATACACTTCCAAGAACTCCATTTGTCCCATGCCACCCACCAAGTTATAAAAACAACAAGCAGAAAAGCCACTGAGGTGAAATGGAAAAGATTAGTTGTCTAAATAAGTTTTTGTCTTTCTCAGATAGTGGAAAACTGAACTTTTACCCTCTATTTATGACTCATAAATCAAGTTATAATATACATAAGGAAAGATACATAGAAAATTTTCTTAAAGCCATTGGAATAGAAGGGCCCAACACTGTAGGAATACTCTATGTGATAATGGTTATCAGTTGTTCCCAATGAAACTATTGTCATAAATTAGTCATGAAAGTTGCTTATTCCGGTCTTAAAAGAAAACTACAAAGGGTTAGTATTAAAGGTGGTGGGCAGCCATGTAGTAAGGGCCTGTTTCTGGAGATGAGTGATTTTCAGCACTCTTTTATGTATGGCATATGAGTTTTCCATAAATGTTAGCCATAGATTTGTCCACCGTGCAGCAAAAATGTAAGAAAATGGGAGTCTCTTGTTATTTTACCTTTGGGAAGAAGCTTTGGTCCTTGCATCTGCTCATATATATGGGAGAGCTGGCATCTTGATAAGAAAGAAGCAGACAGGACCATGAATACACAATACAGAGTATAAAGGAAAGTGTACCTTGATATCTTAGATGGTTAAACATCCAGGGGACTTTTTCAGTATGTATTTACCTATTGTCCACCAGAAAGCTCCAGACCACAATATTTGGCTGTGATATAAGTGGATAAAATATCTGTTCCTATCCTGTTTATGCCAATAGACTTTTGTCAAACCAGCAAAGCTTATGCTATGTTTGTTTTAATGCTAAGAAAATACAAAATACTAGAAAACCAATTGCATTGTGAGATCAACCAAGAGCATTCCTGCAGCAGACTTCTTTATTATTTATTTATTTATTTATTTGAAACTTTTCTATCCCGATCTTCTCACCTCTGTAGAGGGACTGGGCTTACAGCAAGGATTCAATGCTACTAATACAAGTTAAAACATCATACAACAATACAAGATTAAAATACATATAGATAAAATACATATATACCAAATTGCCAAGGTAAAATCATGTTCAACTCAGTCCACATATGTGGTCACTCACTTTGGTCTGTAATCAGTCTCAGCCATTATTCTTGAAATGCTTCATTCCATAACCAGGATTTCACTAGCCTCCTGAAGGACAAGAGTGAGGGGACAGATCTAATCTTGCTCGGGAGAGAGTTCCATAGCTGAGGGGCTACCACAGAGAAGGCCCTGTCTCTCATTCCCACCAAACGCGCTTGCACTGATTCTTGTCTATGAACCCAATTTTGAGCTGATTCTTGTCTATAAACCCAACACTTCCAGCCATCAGCTGGAAGATTTACACAACAGACTATTTTAGCAAGGAAGGGGAGAATTATTAATGAAAAAATGCTGAAATATTTCTCCATTTTTTAGATCAATAGACTTATTTCCTCTTGCAAATAGAGAGACAACCTTGAGAAAGATTAAAATTCTGCACTTGGTGATGTTAAAAATAACTTGTTTCTCAAAAAGCAGTAATGTTTACTGATAAAATTACATTATGGGGGTTAAATGGGCCCATGTCCCTTTGATATTGTTATTTGATTGCTGAACTAAACTAAAACAATGATCATGTTATGCATTTTGTTTTTGTTTTTTGAAGGGAGCCAGTCCCTTTTTTGTCGTTTGTTTGTGGGTGAACCTTTTGCCTTTTGGCTCAGTCTTTCCCATCTGTGGTTTGTTTTAGTTTTCAGCTGTGACAGTTTTAAAATGTGGTTCAGCGTGGCTAGACAAAGGCATGTGGGAATCCTTGTCTCTTTGACATGCTGCAAGCAAGTGAGCTCAAAAAGGTGCCCCCAGCCTCCTGGGAGCAAAGATCTGTATCATATAGTTAGGATTTTATTCCACCCTGCTTCCTTTCTTTCGCCTGTCCTATGTCAGAATTCACAGTAAAATGGAGAAAGATCAGTTGGGGACGGCGGGGGGGGGGGGGGGGGAGCCCTTGCGTGCTAAGGCAGCTGAGTTTAACAGGTAGGGCAGGTATGGGGAAGTGCTCAAGGCTTACCGCAGGACTCCTTCCCACCTGCAGACTCCGATCAAACACCTTGACAGGCAACCGGAGTGGGAAGCCATGATGTAATTGTAGGAACCCAAAACAATTGGCCCTTTCATGGCAAGACGATAACAATCAAAACAGTATGTTAAGGGCCCTGCCATGCAAGAATACACATGCACATTATACACTGCAGGGAATTGAGAGCCAGAGTGAAAAGGGGCTTGTTAAGAATATGTAGCCTACTTTCATAATCGGTCTGTCAAAGAATAGGCCCTTCAAAACAAGGCTTTAGGCTTAAAGAAAGCTTTCTGTGCCTTGACCTTGCAAATATGAAGAGAGGCCAATTTCTTTCTTTTCAATTTAAAAGAAAAAGAAAAGAAAACCACAGATTTCCAGGGTGAAATATGCCAATTGGCAGATAAGCTATGTAGGTTGCAGGGTTTGGTATATAAGTTTCAATTTAGGACAAGATCACAGAAAAGAGAAAAGACTTTTATTGGAAGCAGTGTCAAAATCATTCTTCTTCCAATACTGTTTTACTAACCAGATGGTTGTGTAGAAGAGATGGCAGAATGGAATTGCTCAGTGCTTTATCTCCTTAGTATAGAATAGAGATTTTTCAGTATTTGTAATAATTATTTTCTTTCCTCTAAAATTTTCTTCTTTGGCATTAGTGATAATATTGTCATTGTAGTTATACAATATTTCCTTTTCAGTACATGGTGGGTTCTATTTTCATAGATCAGGATTTCTTGACCTGCAGACTGCAGCATCCCACCCCCATCTGAGGAGTTAATGGACACATTTCAGAGGGATTGTGAACCTAGATGGGAAAATTACATCTTTCTTTTCACTAACTACAATTTAGCAATTCCTTCAATGTAGGCAACAAGCCACAGTAGTATTTGTAACAACTCTGTGTATACTTCAGGAGAGAATGCTTCTAGAACATGGACATACAGCCCGAAAACCTACAACAACCTCTGACTGTGCCGCTATTGGAAATCACAAATAATTTCATAGCTGCTTTATGTTTCTTGAAATATTGTTTTATACTCATATGTTTTGCAAAATTATTATAAATTTGAAAAGGGAATGATGGTTATGGACCCAGAGTTACTCTGCGAGGGATTCTGTAGGCTGGAGCAGACAGCCAAAACGGGCTGTAGTATAAAAAATGTTAAAGTACTCTTGACTTAGAAATTACATTTTAAAGTGATTGTCACAAAGCTACTAAAGCTGATGATCAAATTTCCAAATGGATTGAGTTTTAGAGAAATATGATCACCTGTACTAGTGTTGGAAAGCGGTTTGTATATTTATTGTGTGGAGGCTTTGTGTCTTCTGTTATAGATGGTATAAATGACACTGAGACTTTACCTAACATCACTGAGTGGGTGACTCAACAGAAAAATCCCTAAACCAGAAGACAGTAGTCCTAAAATTTCTGCATTTTCAATAAAGATATGTTAAATTCAGTAAAACCAAAATTCTGTTTTACCAAATTCAGTTCAAAATATGAATTTCTATTTGCCTAAAAAGTTAAGTGCTTTTGAGCTTTTGATTTGTTGATTGTTTTGATTTTGGCAGCTTTCAGATGTGTGATCTACTAAGTTGATAGGGTCGCCATAAGTTGGACACAGCTTCAAGGCACAGTGACAGCCACAACTTCTTAACAGTCAATTGTATGTTATACAACCAGGAGGAAGAGATGTGTGACCCTTCATATGTTTACTGGAATCCATCTCTCATCAGCTATGCTAGCACAACCAGTCCTAAGAGATTATGGGAAGTGAACTCCAACAACACTGGAGGGCCAAAACCTCATTGTCTCATTCTGGTTAAAATGCTATCAGCTTCTCACCCCCTACAAACACACACACAGTGTTGCTTATGATATGATACAACATTAATTTCATATACTGCCAACTCTTGCATGTCAGTGGTTTTCAAACAACCTTTCTGGAAACCTTGAGCTTAATTGGGATGCCTCAATTGGCAGGAGTGCTGAAAGACAACGTGCTCATACTTTAGTGATTTTCCTCTGCCATGGAGAGCCATAGTTCGCAGTAAGTAATAATGATACCCAACTTGACTCTGTATGAATTCACTGTACATGTAGGCATCATTCTTGTTTTTGTTTCCCATTTTCTTTTGGTAGTTTGACATTTCAATCTAGTTTGTGAGATTAAGGTGGCCATTCCCCAAAAAGGTAGTCTTAAGTTGACTCTGCCTATAGAAGGAGGTGGCATCATAAAGATGAAGGTTTTCGGGCTGTATGTCCATGTTCTAGAAGCATTATCTCCTGAAGTATACACAGAGTTGTTAAGCTCCATGCTAGGTTAAATTCATAACATACAGAAAAGCCTCTAGTCTTTTCATTTACTTCCTAGGAAGTCATAAAAGATGGTGATGATTTGAAGGCACACAGCAACAACAACAACAGTAATCCAATCTTGACCAGGGCCACTGTTTGTGGACTGGTGACAATTTCAATCTTCTGCTTCCTGGCTTCCCCCAGGAACTTCTTCTACAGAAGTTACAAAAAAGTAGAGAGGAGAGAGCTTCCATTGTTCCCAGTGACTGTATGTTTGTGTGTTTTAGCACTAGATGTGGAGTGCAGGTACAACTAGGGTAAATTGGTTGGGAGAAAGGTTAAATCTCTGGAACCTGCATAAGACCTTGTGTCCTTGGGTGTGTCTTCAAGTTGCTTGTTGATGTATGCTGACCCTATGAATTTCATAGTATTTTCTTTGGTAAAAAGTACCTAGGAGTGGGTTTGGAAGTTCCTTTCTCTGAAATATAAACTGGTATTTGTGTGGGTCCTCCACCTAAGTAGGAACCAAGCCTGATCTTGCTTAGCTGTGCCTGCAGGGTATTTAGGTCCTTTACATAGACATACACAGATAGTCAGCTGTATGCTTCTTTTTTAACATGACATGTGGTCTAACCGAAAAGAAAAATGGCAATTTTCTCCCATCTAAAGGTAAAGGTTTTTAACAGCAGACATCTGGCCTTGTTCACACAAAGGGAAGTGTATCATAGCTGCCTCCAAGGCCACAAGATGTCTTGTTCAAATCTTCTTTTCCAAGCCAAGAAGGATTGCTTGAACTCAGCCACTTTGTGATTTGACTTCTCAGTAAAGCAAAGTAAAGAAGCATCTCTGAGGCTTTGATGTTAATCAGCAGTTGTTTTTATAGTGATTGTAAAAGGATAATGTTGATGCAAATTGTGTCATTCCAAGCCAGTGAGATCTCCCCAGCGAATCAGACAAAGATTCTTCTTGTGTATTATTTTTAGAATTTGCATGCCAAGAGAAACCAGAGCATAACAGGGGGCTGCGTTTATGAAGACTTTCTGTTTTCTTTTGTGGCTTTTCATCTCATGGGAAAGTTCCTTGGAAGACCCATGGATTCATTCTATGTCTGTTGGATTCTTCTCTGTATAGACTCAGATCATTCTGCATGTGAAAGTGCTTAGGAACAGCAAAAAGCAAATAGTTTTTTAACATGCATCACATTGAGTAGTTTCTTTTTTAGACAGGATAGAGAATAAGGGTTTTTTAAATTAAGAGCTATATCCTGCATTTAAGAGAGATTTTGTTTCTGGGTATTTCCTCTGGTTTGGGTGTTTCTTGTGGTTTTGGCTAGTATGCACTGTAAAAGCAAAAATACCTCCTGATAATATTTGAGATTAATCATCTTCCAAAGGGTATCTCCAAATTTCCGGAATGCCTGGGATGGGCATTCCTGAGTTGTTAAGCATGAAACCTTAATAAATCAATGTGATTTTCCCCCACAAACCCCTTAAAACTAAAATCTCCCACATACTTACTTGGGGATACATGTCATTGAACATCACATAATTAATTCTGAACAGATATAAATTGTTCACATTGTAGGACACTTGCAAGCTAACAGGTATAATAATGGGATGCTGCACTTTATTTTCAATGGCCAATAATAATGCACATAGATTACATTTTTTTAAAATGTCTTAACATTTTCCATGAACAGATACTACACTTGATCTTAGCCAAAAGACTGAGAAGCGCCCATATAAACATTTTCCATGGATATATTGATTCTAGATTTAGTCTAGTTTCTTTCTTTTCTTGTTCCTTTGTGTGCACCTGATCCACTCAGCCTTTCTTTACAAAGTTAAACATCAACACCCAAACAAACGTTTACTTGAGGTTTTTAAGGCAGGCAAAGCAAAGTAGGGTTAGGATAAGCTTTGCCTTCTCGTGGGGGGAAGGTGTCACTGCAGTCTTGTGCTTCCTTTTTGCACAGATCCCTCCATTCACACTTCTCTCTCCCACCCATTAATTTGTTGTGGTTGGGGCTAGTAATAGCTGCTTTGTGCTCAGGAGAGGCGAAAGGAGGGGTCGGGAAGCTGGTAGACAGCAGCTCTACTGTTTCCTCAAAGAGATGTTTTTCCTTCTCTCTTTTGCTTCTGTGTCTCCTCCTTTCTCCCCCTTATTGTAACAGCCTGTCCTCCTGGGTAAGAAAATTCACAGCCGTGCCTTCCTCCTTTCTCAGCCGCTTAAAAAGTTTAAACAATTCCAAGAAGTTCTCTCTCTCCCCCATCTCCAATTGCTAGTCTTATTTTACTAAGAGGAAACAAGTGTTTAATGTATCAGAAAGAGATCTTTCTTGCAGCTGCTGAAGTTTCTCAGACTGAAAAATGAAGGTAGTCTTTGTTGAGGAGATTTGATCCTCCTGGAAGGGAGAGGACAGAGGGCACAGAAGGAGGCTCTGCCGCTTCCCAGCTACGCAGTTTAGGGAAAATCAACTCCTCAACACCAATAAATGTTAGTAGTTACCACTGGCTGGTAGAAGAAAGGCTGGATAAACTGCCCCTCATCTTGCCAGTTGTCCCAGTTGAGCAATGTGCTGAATCAAGGCCCCAGTGAAGTATGCACACATCTACAAACCTTTGATAGATAGACAGGCAAACCAACAGCACATCTGAAAAGCTTGTTCTGGGTGCAAAATATATATTTATTGGACTGATTAATGAACAGAACCTTATACATATCTATTAGCAAAACCTTTGGCTTTCTCCCCCCCCCCTTTTTTTACAACCCCACTGCTTTATGTGCTCTCCCTCATAAATAATCTGCTCCTCCTTATCTCACCCTGAGTTTTAGTGTTTTATCCTGCACATGCAGCCCGCTCAATGTCATTGTAATTGTGGATATTGATTTTTATATTTTGTATTCATGTTTTTTGTTTTTTATTGCGTTGTTGTTGTTGTTGTGTGTGTGTTTTATTTATTGTAACTGTTGCTTGGGCTTGGGGGAGATGGTGGCGGGGCATAAATAAAGTTTATTATTATTATTATTATTATTATTATTATTATTATTATTATTCAATTGCTCAAAATAAAAATGAGCTGTATTCAAAGTAACTGTTTCAGGTCCCCCATTGCCAACACATTCAAGTGAATGATCATGTTTTGCATTATCTTTGGGGCTGATAGTATGCAGTGTCCTGTGAAGCCAAAAATTCTCCCTCAAATCCAAAGTACTTGAAAGAGGTGGCACCTGATTTTTAGACACAGAAAAATCAGAGAGGCTGCAATGCTCCACATTGAAATGTCTTGTCCCTGGTCGCTCAAGTATCTCAGTCGGGATGGCAAACATATTCTTCCTTAAATGTGTATATCAAAGGTTTTCATCAATTCCGAACACTCTGTACTCCACACTTTTAAATGCATAAATGTGGCAAGGTTTAGTGTCACAGGTGATGATATATACAATAGGACATCACAGATAATGATGATATTTCTGTTTAGTTACATGAACTATACACCAAGTGATTAATCTTAATCTTCCTCCTCCAATAGTTAACAGCACTGCTCAAATCAGTGTTAGTATCAACTGCATACACTTATATGCTTATAGACACTGGTCTTATTATTTTCCACAAGTTGTTTCCCAAGCTAAGTTAGGGTACATTTGTGTTAAAAAGGAGAATGCGAAACTGACTTAGCTTCCCCTCTGTCTAGTAGTTTTGTGTGTTCATCCTTTTCTCCACCCTGACATTATTATAGGGTGCATTTATTTAGCAAGCATGGAGGAGTTGTTCTCTCTAACATGTTTTTTGAGTTGTTGTTCTGCTGTGTTGGGCTTTGGTTTGTTATCAGTATTTTCTTTTCAAGACAAGGTGCATTGACACTGACATATCACAATTGTTTTTCCATGATGTTTTGCTTCCCTGGAGTACTTTGTCTTCTGGAAAGATGCATATGGCCCTAACACCATTAATCTTATTTGGATGTCTCTTCCTCAAAAACCAGAAAAGAGAAGATTATTGCAGCCCAATCAGCTCCCATACAGTTTGTGATTCTTCTCTTAGCTACAGTTTTCACAAAGCTTCAGGGAAGTCCATAATTTATGATTTGTGTAGGAAGAGTAGACAAGGTGTGTACTTTGTCAAGTTCAATCAAGGTTATAAACAGATGGAGCACTGTCCCTTGTCTTCTGTTTAGCTCTACTAACATACCAAGGAGAACACACAGCTCTAGGGTGTGGCATTTGCTCCACTGACATAGTGTCAAAGTTATCTTCACATAGGCGAAAAGAAGTCTGTGTCTAGATGCCATTCTAGCTGAGACAATGGGGATCATATCTGCAGGAGCTCCACTTATATTTTAGAGCACCTGCACATCAGGCAAACGGTACCAAATTTCTAGTTGTGAGTGAACAGTGACTGACTAAGGACATCATCCAATGGGTTTAAGGCACTGTTTCTATGTGCTTTGGAAATGGAGACACATGGGAGTCCTATGGAGTCTCATCACATTACACAAGGGCAAATCTGGTGGGAATCCTTGGGACCCCATTTCCCCAACGCATGGAAATGGAGCCTACAAGCCATCTTCAGGAGTCAAGTTTTGCCCAACTCCAAATTGTAGAAAGTGGGGAAAAGGCATGGTAAGGACGTACAGTGGTTGAACATCTGAGAAATTGGGGAAAGATTGGTGAGAACAGGATAAGATTATTTCCTCTGCTTTCCCCCGCTTTCCCCCCATGCATGGGATGAGGTCATTCCAAGTTATCACTAATGAAACACTTTTCTTTGGTTCTGAGAGCTGTAACTGCCACCTTGTGTCTATGTTGTGGGTCACTGGGCTAGGTGGTGCTGATGAAATGTTGTTACATGATGCCACCAGAGAGTGGTAGCATAAAAGGGTTACTATAGAGAGAGGTGGAAACTTTTCAGCAGAGCTTTGAAAACAATAGCAATGTTTGAGCCATTGGGTTTTTTAAGCCTTGATGTGATCAGTAAATTCCATCACATGGAGAAAAGCAATAAGGGAAGCTTTGTTCCCTTTTAAATCCAGTTTAGAAGATTCTTTCATGAGAGAATGAATCCCTTTTTAATATTTTTGCAGATGTAGATCCAGCAGATGTAGATCCGATAGTCTAATAACCTACACCAGGGGACCTCACAGTTTTGTAACCAACACCTGAGCAGCACACATGCCAAGAATTTTATGTAACATGTAGTCTGCCTCATGTACCCACATATGCTGAAATAAACTGAAACTCACATGTGCATTTGAAAATCACCAGTAAATCTGATGAATTCACCTTTAAGTTAATAAAAAGTACTAGACTGAATTTGTTAACGGCTTTTGTATCCTTGTAGCATTTTAAACTCCATGGCAATTTAAAGGAAAGTACAGGGTGAGGCAGCATAACTTCTTTTTTTTTTAAAATGCGCGCCATTCAGTCGGTTGAAGACGTAGCAGAGCGCTAGTGATCTCGTTCAAGAGGTGGGAGTATAAAGTTTTGTCCTGACACAGTTCAGTCGCCATCATGCGTTGGAACAATGAGGAGCGTTCTTTTGCCATTGAGGCCTACTTTTCAAGCGGATTTGGAGTGGCCGGCCCGCTCCCCAGATTTGGCCCCTTGTGATTTTTTTCTATGAAATCCCGTGTTTATGTGAACCGTCCAAAGACCCTACAAGATTTGAAGGCCAACATCCAGGAAGAAATTGCCAACATAACGCCTGCTATGCTGGCAAGAGTCATGACAAACGCCAGAAATCGGTTTACTCAGTGTATGGAGAATGGGGGACGTCACCTACCTAATTTGATCTTCAAAACTACGTAAAACAAAACTTTAGGTATATGCCTACATTATAAAAAAAATTCTGATTCATACAATGGGTTTTATTAAGTTTTGAAAAAAGAAAGTTATGCTGCCTCACCCTGTATTTGTGGTGTTTCTATGTTTGGATGTGAAAGCTGGACAGTGAAGAAAACGGATAGGAACAAAATCAACTCCTTTGAAATAGAGAAGGGTTCTGTGGGCAACCTGGACTGCTAAAAAGGCAAACAAATGGGTTCTAGAGCAATACCCAGATAGTATTTTTATAACACAAGATTTCCCTTCTTAATTTTTTTCTTAATGAAAACTTAGATATCTCGCCTTTTAAAGCACATGCAAAGTTTTAGATCAATATGCTATTATATCTTATACAGTCTTACTAATATGATGCTGATGTCCCAAGAGTGTTGGATATTGGAAGCGTTTGACAGATTTTACTTTTTTTTCTGTTGAACTGTCCAATGAATTGTTGTTTGTTTGCTGGAACTATTACTTCTCTAAAATTAAATAAATATGTCTTCTAAAAAAGACATTCCTATTGGGTTGCTGTGAGTTTTCTGAGCTGTATTGCCATGTTCCAGAAGCATTTTCTCCTGACATTTTTCCTACATCTATGGCAGGTATTCTCAGAGGATGTGAGGATGCCTGCCATAGATGTGGGTGAAACTTCAGGAGGGAATGCATCTGGAACATGGCCATACAGCCCGGAAAATTCATAGCAACCCAGTGTTTCTGGCCATGAAAACCTTCGACAAGACATTCCTGTTGTTCAGAGACATGGTAGTCGAGATTTGAAATGTGCAAGGCAATGCTGAATAAGAATGGAAAGACAAAGCAGATATATACTGCACAGGGTTTTTTTTAATGCTTTGAAAGTCTTTATTCATTTATCCTCCCAATAAGCCTGCAAGGTAGATTAGACTTGAGAGATCATCCTGACTTGCCTGAGCCCACCCAGTGAGTTTTGTGGTTGAGATTACAATCTGGATTTCTCACCTTAAATTTCAATATTGTACCTACACAACCACATTGCCCTCTTCCTGCCACCAGGAATAAAAAGTGTTCATTGTTTAAATGCAACACAGCACTTCTATGACCTTTGAATCTGTTTTAAGGACAATTAAACCTTGTTGATTAGATACTCCCTAAGCAAGTAGTTTGATTGCTTTCATAATCAGCTGTAGTTTCTATTTGAGTTTTGTTTGTGCTCATCAGTTTCTCCACAATAAGCAGGATATTAATAGTCTTAATTAAGTCTGTTGTATAGAATGATTGGGAGTGCATCTATATTTATAGCACCTTCTTATAGGATCCTGGAGTTTTTTACTTGGGCAAGTACTTTGAATTTTCTATGGAAGAGCTCTGATGCCCTCCTCTGAACTACAACAGAAAATGCCAACCATTTAACAGACTACAAATCCAAAGATCCCATAGGATACATGGCAATTAAAGGAGGATCAAACTGATATAATTGTGTAGTTCAGTGTTTCCTAAATTTTAGTCTTCCAGAAGTTTTGGACTTCAGGTCCCAGAAATCCCTACCTTTGGCCAAGATGGGGAATGCCTGGCTCGATAGCAGTACGTGTGAAAAAGATCTTAGAATCCTTGTGGACAACAATTTAAATATGAGCCAATAATGTCATGCAGCAGCTTAAAAAAACGATTAGATTTTGGCCTGCATAAATAGGAGTATAGTGTCTAGATCCAAGGAAATCACGCTACCCCTCTATTCTGCCTTAGACCACACCTGGAATACTGTGTTCAGTTCTGGGCACCACAATTGAAGAGAGATATTGACAAGCTGGACCCTCCAGAGGAGGGTGGCTAAAATGATCAAGGGTCTGGGGAACAAACACTGTAAGGAGCGACTTAAAGAGCTGAACATGTTTAGCCTGCAGAAGAGAAGACTGAGAGGAGACATGATGAGAGCGTGTATAAATATGTGAGGGGAAGTCATAGGGAGGAGGGAGCAAACTTGTGCTTCTGTCCTGGAGATTAGGACGAGAAACAATGGCTTCAAATGACAGGAAAGGAGGTTCCACCTGAACATAAGGAAGAACTTCCTAACTGTGAGAGCTGTTCAGCACTGGAACTCTCTGCCCCAGAGTGTGGTGGAGGCTCCTTCTTTGGAGGCTTTTAAGCAGAGGCTGGATGGCCATCTGTTGGGGGTGCTTTGAATGTGTAGAAGATCCAGCCCTAATGGTTTCATATTCTGTAAATCAGTTTCCTAACTCACAGTTCATCTGATGTGAACACGGCTGTCCTCATTTAGAATCACAGAATCATGGAATCATAAAAGTTGAAAGGAACCACTTGGACCATCTGGTCTAACCTCCTGCTATGCAGGAAAAGCACAATTAAAGCACCCCCAACAGATGGTCACCCAACCTCTGTTGACCTCCCCCCCCCAAGAAAAAGAACCTCCTGTTACACTCCGAGGCAGTGAGTTCCATTGTTGAACAGCTCTTATGGTCAGGAAATCCTTCCTAATCTTCAGGTGGAATCTCCTTTCCTGTAATTTGAATACATTACTTCCTAGTCTCCAGGGCAGCAGGAAACAAGCCTGCTTCCTCTTACTTGTGCAATCCAACTGAACCATGAGTGCCTTTTTTGGATTTAAAAGTGCCCTGTAAAGCTGTAAGACCGTAAAGCTGCTTAGCAAGGTGGCAAAAACCAACAATAAAATGTTTTTTGCAAAGCAAAGACAAACAGAAGAGATTAGCTGCAAAGATTTATTCTTTTCTTATTTGATGGTGGCTTTTAACATCTCATTGGGACCTGCAAGGACAGGCACTGGGGCAGAGGCATCTCTCAGTTGCTTTTACCCTTAACATGTTCTGCAAACAGGATGACTCCTGTGGCACAGGGACAACTAGCCCTTTCCCTTTGAGAGACTTTGCACCACTCCTGCTTGAGAAACGGGTGAAGTTTCTGAAGATGGGAACCTGTTTTAGCAGTGAAAGATCCCATCTGGACTCTACCATTAGTTTGGGCAAAGAGTTTGCTAGAGAGGAAACCATTTCACTTAGTTGAGGTGGACATTGGGGCACGACATCTTTCTTCTTTTCAGTAATTAAAGAACTCAGAGACTAGTAGGATATGTCACAGTTTGTTGACATTTTGTCTTTTTGCCAACAAGCAGAAGTTTCTTGCTTGTTGGCAAAATCATGGTCTGTAAAACCCTGCAAATCGCATGGCATCTCCAAAAGTCAAGAGGTGACTTCAGGGCATAGACACACATACACACAATAAATCATACTCTGTGGTGTTGCGGTTAAACAAACGTGATTTGTTTAAACCATGGTTCACCAAGATATCTGAACCCGAGGTTTGCCCATAGCTTGTTGTCCCTGCTGTGTGAAACAGAAATTGCCAAACGGGGCAGGAGATGGAGAAATCACATCCATGGTTTGTTTGGTGACCTATTGGCAATTTATTTAGCTGCCTTCCATGAGATAAAGCCATCTTTGACACAAGTTGTGAAACCATGAAAACAGTCCATGAAAGGATGTGAATCTTTGATTATGTTTTCTCACGTGTGAGAATGAATACTTTTTCTCCCTGTTGTGAAAGAAAACTAATTCTTAAAATATTACGCTTGCACATTATACAAAATATCACAATACAGTTAGAAATCATTATTTACAATTTTGCAGTCCCATCCATCTTTTCTCTCCTACCCAAGTGACAAATCTTTACAGACTACTTCTCTGTCATGCATCTAACTAGTAAATTATTCTCTGCTCTATCAACTGATTTTATTACTATCACACAAGCCAACAAAATCATCAGAAATGAGAGTAGTAGAGTTTAAATCATTTTTATGCTGATTTTAAATATATCTGTATTTTTTTCCATCACGCCAACTGTTTTAAATATGGCGAATGGTTCATTACAGCGGACTACTGTGAAGTCATTTCACATAATATTTGTGTAACACAAGCCAACAAGTATTTTCAGAATCTAATTAACCACAAGCCAATAAGTATTTTTTTTTATCAGATACGGTTTTAGGTCATTCTTCTAGAATTCAGATCTGTGTTTATTTTTTCTCTATCATGTGTAGTTTTGTGATTACGCACTAATATCAATTAGATTGTTCCCCATGTGTATGGTGTTTTTTTTGCGGGGGTGGGGGGTGGGGAGGTGTTTTTATTTATGCAGAAAATATCAGGATGGTAAATTGCTTCTTAAATACCAAGGAAAAACTTCACTATATTTTGTGTTATTTCTTGAGATTTAGGAAACTATGGTAAGATTCTTGTATTTGTGGAACTGACATTTCTTTAATACTTTTTAGGTCTTTCAACACATAATATTAGTTCTATGATGCTCTTGCACCAGAAATCCTTCATTTCAACAGGGTTATCTATTATCTGCAGATTCGGGAATGTATTCCCTCTAGATACAGTGATACTATGTGTTTCATCAGGGAAACATACAGTAATAGGAAATACTCCATTGCCACTCATATTCAGAAGGCTTTCTGCTCCATTCAAGACCTGAAGTGCCTGTATATATATATCTCAAAGCCTATGAACATATAAAATAGGGTGTCTGTTGAAGAGTTCAGTGTGATACATTTTTTCTGTTCACATGTAATACAGCATACACATGGGGATAGAGAGAGTTTGTTCACTGAAAATCTCACCATTTATTTCAGCACCCTTTTCTATGTTCACATTCGCAGATCAGTGTGAATGGTTAATAAAAAATAATAATAATTTTATTTTTGTACCCGTCTCCATCTGCCCAAAGGGACTTGAGGTGGCTTACATGGGGACAAGTCCAAACAGCATGATTAAAAATAGCACATTAAAATATATAATGGCAACATAAAACAGAATAAAACAACAGCATTATAACAAAAATATCGATGCAAGCATCAACCAACACCAATGAGATCTGTGATAACAATCAGTTTCTGAGTAGGAGGACTGGTGCAAAAACAATTGTGAGAATAGGGTTGATGGATAAAGTGCATGCATCATATGTCAGCAGTAGAGATAGAGGGCAGTGTGAGAATAGAGCATTATAGTTTTAGGTGCAGAAAATAGTAAAGTGCAAGGATGAGATTTTGGTTCCTAGTTGTGGCCAGGCTGTCTAGGGGATTGTCTAGTCAAAGGCACAACAGAACAACCATGTCTTCAAATCCTTGCAGAAGATAGGCAAGGTGGGTGCTAACATAATCTCCCTGGGGAGGGAGTTCCAGATCTGAGGGGCCACCACCAAGAAGTTCCACTCTCTTGTCCCCACCAATCATGCCTGAGATAGGGGTGGGAGTGAGAGAAGAGCCTCCCCAGATGATCTTAGAGATTGTGTTGGTTCGTAGGGGAAGATGTGGTCATGAAGATAGGCAGGTCCTGAACCATTCAGGGCTTTATAGGTAATTTTTTTGGTCATGTCAGGAGTGACTCCTGGTGTGAGAGAATTGGCCGTCTGCAAGGACATTGCCCAGGGGACGCCTGGATGATTTGATGTTTTTATCATCCTTGTGGGAGGCTTCTTTCATGTCCCCGCATGAGGAGCTGGAGCTGATAGAGGGAGCTCATCCGCCTCTCCCCGGATTCGAACCTGCGACCTGTCAGTTTTCAGTCCTTCCAGCACAGGGGTTTAGCCCACTGCGCCACCAGGGGCTCCTTTTATAGGTAATAACTTGTACCTTGTATTTGGGCCAGAAACTTATTGGTAGCCAGTGGAGCTGTTTAAACACGGGGGTTAACCACTCCCTGTAATTTGCTCCTGTTAAGAATCTGGCCACAGATATTTGCACTAACTGCAGTTTCTGGGCCATCTTCAAGGGCAACCCCACATAGAGTGCATCACTATAATCCAACTTAGAGGTGACTAAGGCGTGGTCCGCCATGATCAAATCAGACTTCTCGAGGTACGGTCGCAGCTGGTGCACAAGGCCCTCCTGGCCACCATCGACACTTGAGGGGGAATGCCACCCCGTCAAGCACAGGTTGCTACCCTATAACCCAATCCATTGAGCGACTAACCTGGAGGACCTCTGTCTTGTCAGGATTAATGGTTCAATTTAGCATTCTCCAAATGAATTTATGTGAAGAGGGAGACCTAAGGCCACAAGGACCATCTGGTCCAACCCTCTGTCATGCAGGAATATTCATGTTTTGATTTGTATAAAACATTTGATTTATATAAGACATTTTTGTCTCCTGAATTGAAATAGGAACTCCTATTTCAGTTCAGGACTTGCTAGAGTCACTTGTATCAGGGTTGTGTGTGTGTGAGAGAGAGAGATAAAAGTAAACTGTAGAGTTTGCACTTAAACTCAAAAATCGATTGCTGCTGCCAGTTTTCTTTCTTTCTTTCTTTCTTTCTTTCTTTCTTTCTTTCTTTGGAAAACGTTCTCCTTCTGTTGTATGTTTCAGCTCTTTGGAATTCAGTATAGATATCTATTTTAACCTTACTCTGCCTTCTTTTGACAAGTCTTTTCTCCACCCACCTCTGTTCCTCTTTGCCTCCCAGGGGCATTATTAAGTTGAGTAATGTATGTAAAACACTTTGAAGATGAAAATCATGCCGTATGCCAAGTGTTCACATGATTACATTAGGCCCCAAGGGGCTAAAATACCGACTTTAAAGATGTCGATTTAATAAGAAGGATTTTTTCCCTAAGCCAGCCTTATGTCTCTTCTTTCCCACACCCATACACAAGCATCAGAGCTATTGTACAATATCTATAATGTATTGTATTTTTTCTCTCACAGGAATTTAGCAATTGGGATTGGCATTCAGAATTTTCCAGAAGGGCTTGCTGTCAGTCTTCCTTTACGAGGAGCTGGGTTTTCAACATGGCGAGCATTCTGGTAAGTATGGGCCAAGGTTGTTTTTGTGTTTCCTGGTGTTATGGTGAAACTAATGCTTGCAGACATTATTATTATTTACATCAGCAACACTCAAAATCTTTATAATCTGCACCCATTCTACTGTTGCTAAACACCTTCTGATCTCAACCAGCTCTCAGTTAAAGCCAAAGTTGTTCCAGGCTATTTCCATTATTGACTGTTTCATGCTTGAAATCCATTGGTCCCAAGTCTTTCACTTCACAGAGGATTTCTGGGAAGAGAAGATATGAGAGTTTCCCCATATTACACAATTGCAGCAGTTTGATCCCAACTGCCATGACTCTGTTACACAGAATTCAGGGATTGGTTAGATTTTTTGAATTTTCTACTGGACATTTCTCTATTCCATAGATGTACAGGGGAAAAATCAACACATGATGTTGCTTGTCTTCAAGTCATTTTCAATTGATGTAGCCCTATTTCAGGGTTTCCTGGGCCTAAGAGTACATCAATTACCCAAGGTTATCCATTGGGGTCAGGGTTCATTTCTTCCTGGCTAGCATAGGGTTGAGATAGAATATAGTACACAGGGATGAAACTATTAAAGTGGCTTCCACTTTTATTCAGTTAGGAGGGTTTGGCCATCCCAAATTACTCTCCATTTTTAGGAGAGGTGGGACTCAAACTTATCCCTGAGAAATTATACAACAACAATAATCAGTCATTCCCATCTGTACCTGGAATATTTCAGAGTTCTGTCTATATACCTGGACCATCTACAAGAGCAAAAAGTGGATGTTTAGATAGCATAAACCATGTTTTACAGCCATGTCTCTCATGACACATTCTTCATATATTGCATCTCTGTTCACATCTTTTATCAAGCCTTCCTTTTCCTAAATTTGTTTTAGCAATTAATTATTAAGTACTATTATTTCAAAGATTAAATAGACTAAAACCACCAGATCTCATTTGATTTTGGGAACTAGGAAGGGTCAGGCCTGGAATGTGGTACTTGGAGGGGGAACTGCCGAGTAATACCAAATGCTGTATCATATATTTCAGAGGAAGGCAGTAGCAAACTACCTCTTGAGTATTTTCTTTGCCTTAGATAACCCTATGAAATTAATAAGGACAATGAAGTCAACAGGCAACTTGAAGGTACATATTCATATTATATAAACAGGCAGTCCCCAACTTACAAATATCTAACTTCCAAATGACTCTTATTTAAGAATGGGAGTGAGACAACAGGAAGTGAGGTAAATTTACCCACTAGAAGGGAAATTCACTCCTGGAAGAGATATCATGAAGAAAAGGTGTCTCCACTGATGCTTTATCACCAATCCTTGTTTCCACAACAAGCCATTTTTTTTCAAAATCCAATTATCACAAGGACAGAAAGTGAGGTGAAATCTTCCAAACAGTGACAAAGGAAGGAAAATAAACACCACAGGGGTATTAATTCTTCCCTGTGTTATCCAAAGCTTGTGTGTCTGTGTGTGCCTGTGTGTGTGTGTGCACAGCTGGAGTTACACTTAAAACATGTACCTGTTCCAACTTCCATACAAATTCAAATTAAAAATAAATCTACAGAAGCTATCTTGTTCGTAACTTGGGGACCCCAAGTTTCTAGAATGTGTATATTCTCAGATCTAGGTCAAGAATGAACCTACATGGTAAGTGTCAATGCATTAGCCAAACACTTTTGATGAGAAATAACCTTTTATTTTCTGGAAGATCCTTGTAGAAGCAAAGTAGACAAAACAAAACAAAAATCACAATTGTCTGGTAATTGAGGACAGAGGGAGATGGAGGGAAAAAAGAGTACTGATGTGGGAGAGGATTGCCAGCTTGCCATGGCCAGATGTTCCCCTCTTTTGTTTGTAACCTTTTGTCACCTTTGAGATTAAAGGGAATTGTCTTTCACTGGTTTGCTTATGAATGAGGAGTTTCTGTTTATTTTCAGAGGGCTGACAAATACCTCTATTGTCCCAGCCCCATTAGGGGACTTAGCAGATAAGAAGGGAAAGCTTTTGTGTATATGTAAAGTTCTCCATAATGGGGTAATTTGAGTAGAAGAGGGTAAACCCACACCATAAGACAGTGTATCCTGTGTTTCTGCCTATAGCATTTCCAATAGTGACATTTTGTTTTCCTTGTTTTTCAGGTATGGGCAATTAAGTGGCATGGTGGAGCCATTTGCCGGCCTTTTTGGTGCCTTTTCTGTTGTACTAGCAGAGCCTCTTCTCCCTTATGCTTTGGCGTTTGCTGCAGGAGCCATGGTGTATGTGGTGATGGATGATATCATCCCCGAAGCACAGATCAGGTGAAGGACTTCTTTATAGCCACCTCCCAGTTGTTTCTTTCACTTCATTTAACATTCAGATCCCACAGACAAAACAAAGTTATTAATGTATTAATTAATCTGAGGGTTAAGGAACTGCATAGGAAAGGGAAAGAAATTAAGCGTTTTTATTATTATTATTATTATCATCATCATCATCATCATCATCATCATAGTCATCGTCATAATCGTTGTTGTTGTTTCCATTTTTGATTAGATAGTTTAGGGTTAATATAAGGACAAAAACCCTACTCCCAAACTCAAATCTCCAGTGTACAAAATGTTATATGATAACTCAGAACTCCAATTTTAAGACTTACCTATGATGCTCATTTAATGTACTTGGTACAATCTTTTGTTCTGAACCTGACAGGGTTGTTTTAAAGTTATAGCATGGGAGGTACCAGTTGTAATTCTAGAGATATCATAAAGCACCCAGAGCTTTTTTGAGGAAGTTTAGGATAAAAATGCATTAAATAAAATAGTCTTGGGGTTTAACAGGTAGTGGGAGTAGCACTGGTGTTGACTGCAAAGAAATGAGTAATGTTTGGGTAGTAGAGGTACATCCTTTTGTTTTAAAACTATGTCTCTTTTGAATAGACCTCATTTTTTCATGGAAACAAGACATTGCAATTAGTAGCAATTGATCCTGATGTGTCAGAACACCAAGATTTGGAAAATAAATGTGTCTTTGAAGGTGGAATAGACTCAAAGAGGAAATCTTCATTTGTCACTCTAGCAATAGCCACCAACTTTCATACAGTGGAGAAATGGTGTAAATACATTGCTGTGATAAGCAAATGCACCATTGTAAGAAAGGGAGAAGAACTATGGACAGAAGTCCGCGACATTGTTCAGGAGGCGGCAACAAAGTACGTTCCAAAGAAAAAGAAAACCAAGAAGGCAAAATGGTTGTCTGCTGAGACACTGGAAGTAGCCCAAGAAAGGAGGAAAGCAAAAGGAAACAGTGAAAAGGGGAGATATGCCCAGTTAAATGCGCAATTCCAGAGGTTAGCCAGAAGAGATAAGGAACTATTTTTAAATAAGCAATGCATGGAAGTGGAGGAAGACAACAGAATAGGAAGGACAAGAGACCTCTTCCAGAAAATTAGAAACATTGGAGGTAAATTTCAGGCAAAAATTAGTATGATAAGAAACAAAGATGGCAGGGACCTAACAGAAGCTGAAGAGATCAAGAGAAGGTGGCGAGACTATACAGAAGATCTGTATAGGAAGGATAATAATATTGAGGATAGTTATGACGGTGTGGTGAATGAATTAGAACCAGACATCCTGAGGAGTGAGGTTGAATGGGCCTTAAGAAGCATTGCTAACAACAAGGCAGCAGGAGACGACGGGATCCCAGCTGAACTGTTTAAAATCTTAAAAGATGATGCTGTCAAGGTGATGCATGCCATTTGCCAGCAATTCTTGGAAAACACAAGAATGGCCATCAGACTGGAAAAAATCAACTTATATCCCCATACCAAAAAAGGGAAATGCAAAAGACTGCTCCAACTTCCGTACAGTGGCCCTTATTTCTCATGCCAGTAAGGTAATGCTCAAGATCCTGCAAGGAAGACTCCAGCAATACATGGAGCGAGAGTTGCCAGATGTTCAAGCTGGGTTTAGAAAAGGCAGAGGAACAAGAGACCAGATTGCCAATATCCGCTGGATAATGGAGAAAGGCAGGGAGTTTCAGAAAAACATCTACTTCTGCTTCATTGACTATTCTAAAGCCTTTGACTGTGTGGATCATAATAAATTGTGGCAAGTTCTTGGTGGGATGGGCATCCCAAGCCACCTTGTCTCTCTCCTGAGGAATCTGTACAAGGACCAAGTAGCAACAGTCAGAACTGACCACGGAACAACAGACTGGTTCAAGATTGGGAAAGGCGTACGGCAAGGCTGCATCCTCTCACCCAACCTTTTTAACTTGTATGCAGAACACATCATGCGATGTGCGGGGCTGGATGAATGCAAAGCTGGGGTGAAAATTGCTGGAAGAAACATTAACAACCTCAGATATGCAGATGACACCACTCTGATGACCGAAAGCGAGGAGGAGCTGAGGAGCCTTCTAATCAAGGTGAAAGAAGAAAGCGCAAAAGCCGGGTTGCAGCTAAACGTCAAAAAAACCAAGATTATGGCAACAAGAGTGATTGACAACTGGAAAATAGAGGGAGAAACCGTGGAGGCCGTGACAGACTTTGTATTTCTAGGTGCAAAGATTACTGCAGATGCAGACTGTGGCCAGGAAATCAGAAGACGCTTATTTCTTGGGAGGAGAGCAATGTCCAGTCTCGATAAAATAGTGAAGAGTAGAGACATCAGACTGGCAACAAAGATCCGCCTAGTCAAAGCCATGGTATTCCCTGTAGTAACCTACGGATGTGAGAGCTGGACCTTAGGGAAGGCTGAGCGAAGGAAGATCGATGCTTTTGAGCTGTGGTGTTGGAGGAAAGTGCTGAGAGTGCCTTGGACTGCGAGAAGATCCAACCAGTCCATCCTCCAGGAAATAAAGCCCGACTGCTCACTGGAGGGAAAGATACTAGAGACAAAGTTGAAGTACTTTGGCCACATCATGAGGAGACAGGAAAGCCTAGAGAAGACAATTATGCTGGGGAAAGTGGATGGCAAAAGGAAGAGGGGCCGACCAAGGGCAAGATGGATGGATGGCATCCTTGAAGTGACTGGACTGACCTTGAGGGAGCTGGGGGTGGTAACGGCCGACAGGGAGCTCTGGCGTAGGCTGGTCCATGAGGTCACGAAGAGTCGGAGACGACTGAACGATTGAACAACAACAACAAGAAGAAAGGGATGGAGTCATGCCTCCATCTGCAGTAGGAGTGAGATCCTGTGAGCTGGTTTTCTCAATCAAGTTTATGTTACGACAGCTCTACCCCTAATTTACTTTCTGTGATTATGACAGTTTAGATAAATGTTTCATTTCTTTCATCAGAATGGGTAACAGATTTGAGAAACAAATTGGGGACGCTGGGTTGTTGTCAGTTTTCTTGGCTGAATGGCCATGCTCTAGAAGCATTCTCTTCTCACAGCAACCCAGCGATTCAGCCCATTAAAGCCTTAGACAAAAAATTGGAGACAGGACAATTTTTATAATATCTTTTCTTTATACTATGTGAAAAGAGAAAAAAATGTCCTGTTAGTCAACTTTACAGCAGACTAACCTTCAACTTCCCCATCTCTTTCCCTCCATCTCTCTTTCTCTTTGCAGTGGGAATGGAAAGCTCGCTTCTTGGACTGCCATCTTTGGATTTGTGATTATGATGTCCCTAGATGTTGGACTTGGATAACAAGAGATGTAACATTTCCCGTGTTTTTGACCTTCAGGATATGTCAGTCTGATCAAAATGCACAGCAGAGGCTAGAACTAGAAGACTGTGTTTTACCTAATCATACTGGTTGCTGTTGATTTGCCTTTTAATTATATGGACTTTGGAAATTTGCCATAACAGAATATGGATTGTTTGGGGAAATACAGGATGCTGCTTCTTGGGAATGTTTCATTTGCCACGTAGTTATATCTTTTTCATCAGGGATTTGGATATGGAACATATCAATGAAGCTGCAAGGCATGTTTTATTCCACTCATTCTTTTGACACATGTTTTTGGTACTCTTAAAGGTCAGCCCTAATCTGTGATGATTGTCTTTGGTGTGTGTTTACAACTCTCATTGTGTTGTGGCCTAGGAGGCAGCATCTGCCATGCTTTCTTCAGGGCTATGGAAAATGTTCAGCTTCACAAGGTGTTAAAATGGGTAGTATTGTTCTTTTAAAATTAGTTAAATAAATGGGATTTTTGAGCTGTGCTTATAGGGTAGGGCATGTTTGAGTTTAACATGTTATGACAGGGATTTACTGGAGGAGTCAGGGAATAATTTGTTTCAGACTTGATGGTGTTTGTAGCTCAAGCACCCAGTTTCAAAAATACTGCTTTTGTGGATCCACTCATTTATTAATTGTCTAATCTGACTTTAAAATATCAGCATCCTATTCGAGGTTCAAGGCATGACTTACATTGGTGGAGGTACAAGGAAGAGAGCTCTGTGAAAGCTCAATTTATTTCTTGGTACAGTTGACTTGCTAATATGCTATCTCCACCAAGTTTTACTAGCAGATTTCAATACTGATTCCTTGGAGAGAGATCTGAGATTTACAGCAATTTAGCAGCTACCTCCTTCTGGCAGCAATTTAGTGGCTACCTCCTACTGGCAGTACTGGCGGCCTATAGTATTTTATGGCATTGTGGTATTTAATGATTTTCCCCACCCCCGTCCCGCCGCCTTTTTTTCCATTTTCTAAGAAAGACAAAATTGTTATTATTCTTGCTTTTTCACTTTGCTCGAATTGTGATAAGACTTCAATTAACATTCCTTGGGCGATGCTTTGGAGGATAGTAGGTGCGTTTAGTAGTCTCATTTTTTTAAAATTAATCTGAGTAATTAGTGTTCTACCTGTATGGAATTGACTATCTTGTATAGCTTTGAGAGCCACGAGGAAAAGTTTCACCTATTGACACTCAGCCATGGAAAAAGAAATGAACTGATGTTTTGACATAGTCAGTCAGAGTATTAATAGGTTGTACATCTGTCACACAAGGCAGGGACAATTGTGGCTCTTCATTTACTGTTAGGCTCCATCTCCCATCAACTCCACACTAGCATGGCCAGTGGGAAGCACTTGAAGAGTGCTTATCTAGCAATATCTTGAGGGCCACAGGTCCTCTACCTCTTGTCTGGCAGCTTCGTTTACATCTTCAGCATAGATACTTACAGATTAAAATGTAAGAATTGTGCTAATAACACTGGGACATATCTTTATATCATTTCTTTATCAGAAGAGACAGATGTATCATTAGCGCCTGTGGCTACATTCCTGACCCACCTAGTTTTTTTTCCCCAGCTCATAAAACAAGGGCTACTATTGCTTTCCACACATTTCCTAACACAATTCCTATTATTCTAGGAGGAACAGAAGGGGTATGAGTGTGTCTGCCCGTGCAAACGTATGTTTACCATTGACCAATATGTTTCCATGAACTAAATGCTAAATAAAGTCAATGGGAATTTATGTTCATGTAGGCCAGTACAGAATGATAACTTGTAATCAACCGATGGGTCTTTTGTAACTTTAATACAGCAGAATAAAAGAAGAAATTAAAAAAAAAATTGAGTCAATGAACCATTTTCATTTTTGTTGTCTTCTACTTTGAAAAGAAATCCTGTCTGACATGTCAAAGTTTTGAGGATCCTGTCTGAAGTACTACTGTTCAAGATTCAAATGAAGCTGAACTGTTTCATCTTGCCATTAATCCATTTGATATTGCATGTAGTGGTGTGTGATTGATTGTTTTTGTATGCATAGATTAAGCCAATGTCTTTCAGATCAGTCTAACTGAACTGAACTGAATGTTTCTTTGTAAATTTGGGGGGCGGGTGACCATACACAGTTAATAGTGGATTTTCAATCTGTTGTCTCTGATTATTATTGTTCCCACCTTGAGATTTGGTATTCAAAAGTTAAACTATCATGCATTTGATGTTATGTGACTTAAACTAGAATCCTGTTCATACAAATACTGGCATAATGCTAATTTGGAAGGAGCTATCCAGTACCTCTTCCCATACAACCTTTCCTCACTATGCAAAGCCATTTTAAGAGCCCCCCCCCCCCAACACACACAACTGTATCCCTCTACTCTCTCATTCACTGCAGGATTACTGTTGGTAAAGGTCTGGCTTCACTTGATCATCTGGGGAAGAAGGTGCAAACATACACTGAGAAAACTACAAGGGCAGCTGGATACTGCCCAGGCAAATCCCTGTAGCCAATCAGTAGCTGGGAAGCCAGATCTTTGCCCTTAAAACCCATCTACTGTTGCACTCTTAGGGAAGAAAAGGCCATCTTCACCACCACCACCACTTTCACCCTCGGATGACTAAAGCAAATGCCCATTGGCAAGATATAGAGAATGCCAGTAAGCTAGCTAGATCTTGGCCTTCATGCAATCCTTTCTCTGTGTTTGGTTGCCATTTTCATACATGCTAAAAGTTATGGAGGACTTAAATTGAGACTTTTGTTGAAGGAATTAACTGCCTTGGTTGTTCTGCAGACTGATGAATGTAGAGTCCAACAGAAATCTGCAGAATACAAAAAGCCAAAATGTTCCCATCTGAATGTTGATTTTCTCAGTTCCCCTCACTCATCCACTTTAACACACAATTACCTGTCCTGTGCATAACATATTAAAGCAGTATGCTTTAATTTGATGACTGGGCCCTTTGCCGTAGTCATGTAACCAAGACCCATTTGACCAGTGCCAAATATTGATAAGAATCATTTCTAATTGAGAAGATGATGGGGTTGTAAAGTTATAGTTTTGTGTTGAGACAGTTTGAGGTGATTTGATTTTGGGGGTGGGGTGGGGGGGCAGGTTCATATTAGTAAGAGGTCCATTCACATTACCCAAGTAAAGATTTTTTGTTCCACTATAGCTGCCTTGAGCTAAATTCTTGGCATTGGAGTGCAAATCATGTCCTCCAGGTGACACTGGACTACAATGCCTCACAGCCTTATCCCAAATAGATCATGATGATGGAATTCAAGAAACATCTAGAGATCACAATTATTACCTTGCTCTGAATAGGGCAGAATGGCCAGCCTCGATATCCTGTGGCCTCCAAAGAGTTTTAAAGATTGTAAGATCTAACTGTGAGAATAGACCTTGATTTAGCTTTGCAGGGACTATTAGCTTGTTCTGCTTCAGTTGCAGGTTAAGCTGGTGTTCCCGGGAAAAGAAGGGTGTGGGGAGAGCAAATCAGGCAAGCAAAGCAGCTGTGAGAGCGGCTGAAAGCCAACCAGGTGAACTGTCGTCCCCAGCAGCAGGTGACATGACCGAGCTCACGTCCTCCGTTCAAACTGGGCTTGCTGCTGCTGAGTCAGTGAGCAGGAATGCTAGAGCCAGCGCTATCTCCCTTTCTGCCTGTGTGGTTCACTGAAGGCGGTGGCGGCGCTTCCTCCTCCTGCTGGGATCTCATGTGGATGCCCAGTGCTTACCTGTAAGGAAGGGGAAAGGGAGGGGGTTGGAGGGGGAAAGGTGCAGCCTAACATGGTTGTGGTTTCTAGGGAGGAGGCAGGAACAAGAATCCCTGGGTGAGAGCTTTGCACGCAACTGAACAATAATCTTATTATTACAACTGATGCCATAAAGCACAGCAGAGCACAAAAAAATGACTAGTGTGCTCTTGACATTGAAGGCAGCACTGGCGGTAGCACCTGAGTCACTGCTCATAAAGGCACACGCTGATTTCACCTGCTAACCCCACTCTATCTTTTGGGGGGTGGGGGCTAAAACAAAATGCCTTCTGTTCGTTTTTTTCCTCTGCCCACTGTTCTTTGTTGTTCTTGGCAACACAGTAGCAGTTAAAACAGAGACACACAAAGACTTCTGTCTCCTAAGTTGAGGGCAAAGGTACTTTCAGCTACTTGACTGCAGAGTTCTTACAAACTTTTGTCTCATTAAGGTGTTAATCAGTTATGGCACCCTTTTTAATACTAATTCAGGGAAATTCTTGTAACTCTCCCTACCACTACTTTTGTACAGTGATTGACCTTTATGTCACATCACAAGCTAAGTACATTGGAAACTTCTTTCCATGTGTAAAGCAGATGCCCACCTACCAAGGGAAGATGATGTTAGAGAAATGAACATTATATATTTTGACTTGGAGAGCTGGCAAGATGATTCTTTCACTGCTACTAAAAATGTTGAACAATTTGTTATTTAGTTGTTTAGTTAGTCATGAAGAGCTGCCATCAGTTTTTCCTTCTTTCTTTAAACAGATTGCTTATGACACATCCGAAAAATGGATTGCTGTTGCATAACCTTGCCAAATCACCAGCAATTAATGGAATTAGATTGTGCTCATGTCCTAGAGTTGTATGGTTTTGATATATGGGTTATGCATGTTATATTTTCCTAAAATATTTGAAGTGACATGAGTAGTACTGGGTCCATGAAGGTAACCACAAAATTAAACCTGGAACAATATCTTCTAAAATTAATAAAAGTTTAATTATTATTGGCATGTTGTTGTCTTGTTTGTGCATGCCACTTCACTAGTTCTTTTCAGAATGGGAGACATTTGCCTGTTTTCCTTCAAGTAATTTCTGATTTCTGATGGCTCAAAGACAGAACTATCATATATATTGCAAGCTTTCGTCAGAGGGGGTTTACCTTTGCCTTGCCCATATTATCCCAGTGGATTTCCATGAGCTTAACAGTATTTGACCCCTGATATGACAATGTCCTTGGGCCTTTCCAGACAGGCCGTTATCCCAGGAGCACCCCAGAATGTGCACACTTTCTGGGGTGGGTGCCCAGATGTTGTACTGGGACTTCCCAGTAGAACACCTGGACACTTAACTTTCTCCCCAGAAGTCCCCCTAAACACAGTAAAAAAGCAAAAGAAATCACTTGGTCTCCATGGGATGGCTGCCGGAGTTCTCCTTGCATGTGCAAATGACAAAGATCTGCATAGTTAAAGCAATGGTATTCCCCATAATAACCTATGGATGCGAGAGCTGGACCATAAGGAACTGTGGTGTTGGAGGAAAATCCTGAGAGTGCTTTGGACCACGAGATGATCCAACCAGTTCATACTTCAGGAAATAAAGCCCGACTGCTCATTGGAGGGAAGGATATTAGAGGCAAAGATGGAGTACTTTGGCCACATAATGAGAAGACAGGAAAGCTTGGAGAAGACAATGATACTGGGGAAAATGGAAAGATAAAGGAAGAGGGGCTGACCAAGGGCAAGATGGATGGATGGTATCCTTGAAGGTGCTGGGGGTGGTGACGGCTGACAGGGAGCCCCGGTGTTTGACTCTGAAGGTGCTGGGGGTGGTGACGGCCGACAGGGAGCTCTGGTGTGGGCTGGTCCATGAGATCATGAAGAGTTGGAAGTGACTGATCGAATAAACAACAAACGGGAGCTTTTGAGGAGGGGGTTGGTATTCCCAGAGTTTTCCGGACTAATTTAGTCCAGAAAACTTTGGGAATACTGTCTGGACAGCAGTATCCTGCAGTCCAGACACCGAAAGTAGTGGGTGTATCCCACACCTTCCACAAAGGCTTAGAATAAACCCATTATCAAATTAATTCACCACAAACCAGGATTTTCTGGTTTGTGGTGAATTAATCCCGGGTTGCCCAGAACGTTGTCTGAACAGCCCCCTTTTTATTGCAGAAGTTTTTGCAATAAAGGGGCTGTCTATATCCGCCTCTTGTTCAACACTCAAATCACTGCTTTGCCCGAACTAGAATAAACCCACTGAATCAATTACTGAATAGTTAATATGTAGGTAAACGCAATTGAACTAACAATACAATTCACATCATTGCCTTTACTAATGTACTGTTTTATACCACCTCCCCAGGTCAGTTTATTTAAATCCAGTATAAAATCAGAAGGATCATGAACAAAATCTGGGAGTTTTAAGTCCTTAGAGATGTGTTCATCTTCTTATGTTTGAGAGAAGAGAGTTGGATTTCTCTCATCACCTTCGCAGCCTTTTCCAGTTTCTTGTGGTCTACTAAGCTGTGGACAATTAGATAAACCTTCCCTTCAGTTCCAAGAATAGCTTCGTTTCTTTAGGCCAGATTTTATACCATGAGTTTAAATCAGAGGTGGGGAAGCAGAATCATTCCTCTATAAAAGCACTAGAAGAAGAAAGATCTGATTTGTTTCAAAGATCTCTGTATTTAATTCTGTGTTGGTACAAATCTTTTAGATAGTGAAAGAGGTAGCTGTCTGAAACAAGCATTGTGTAAGAGGCAGAGATGTTTCTTCCTGATGTATCTGTGTGGTAGAGCCCTCTTTCTGTTTTTTCAACTCCCTCCCTCGTTCTCTCCTGTTCTTTGAATCCTCCTTTGTGTAACTGAAATGAAACCTTTTGTAAATATAACTGTTTATGTTATGAATCATCTTACATTAAGCCTGTGTTGGTGTTCCTTTGTTCTCCTGCCCTCTGGAAATTAAATTACAAGTAAGCTGTTCTGGGCAGAGACCTTGGCTTGTTTGTTTGTTTTCATTTATGCCAACCATTTAAAATGACCTTTCCTAATGAGCACTTTTTTCAGTCAGTACCCACACTAACTGCGGATAATGGGATGTGTGGTTCAGTACACCTGAACCTAAATCTAGTTGTGAGTGCCAGCTAGAGTGGACCCGTTGAATCAGTTGCTGGGTGCTTGAGTCAATACAACTACAACTGAAACCTAGCAATTCAGGGAATCTGCTCTAATAGAGACGAATAATACTCCCTTGAATATTGACCCTTTAATATCTATATTAATAACAATTTAGACCCTGGAGGGCAGAAGGTAGACGAAGACTGCTGTAGGTGAGTATACATCCCAGGGTGGAAATCATGTGACTTTCCAGATGTTGTTGGACTGTAACTCCCAGCAGCCCTAGTCAGCAGAACTAAGACAGTGCTGAGGAATGATAGGGATTGACATTTATTTAACATACCACCTTTCTCCCGGAGCAAAACCCAAGGCAGCTTCCAAGCACAGCAAATTAAAGGTATCTACAGGAATATTTAGAAACAATTACGACCAGTTTAAAATTTTAATATCCCAATGAGCCCTACTGTGGATATATTAAAAGGCTGCTAAAATAAAAGGAAAGCAAAAAGAGGGACCCTCAAATCTCCCACAGAAGAGCCTTCCAGAGGGCAGGAGCAGCCACTGAGATGGCTCTCAGTCTCTCTCTGTCTCTTTTCTCATATCTTCACCAAGCAATGAAATGGTGGCAGGACTGAGAGAAAGCCATCCCCTGAAAATACTAGAAATCTAGCAGGTTCCTTTTGGGGGATAAAGTATTCAAAATAGTCTGGACCCAAGTTTTATAACAGAATTGGTAGATTATGGCGAGGAATTATTCCCAGAAACAAACTGATATCTGTTTTAACAAGGGAGTTTTGGCTGTAGTATTTTGAATCTCTGAAGTTTCTGAACACTAGATGCAGTCCAACAACATCTGGACAGGTGCTGAGTTCCAACCCTTGATACAAACAACTGTTTATTTATATTTGTTTGTTTGTGAAAGATTTTCCTGTCCCTAAATGATAAAAAATGGAACCCATAGTTCATAGTGGGGCAATCTGGGGAGGGACTAATGTCTTCAAAATAATTGGGACCCAACCCATATAATATGCTTTATAGATAATTACCAATATTTTGAATTATTCCCAGAAACTAGGCGTTTTGACAAGGGAGTTCTAGCTGCAGCGTTTTGATCCTGCTGAGGTTTTTGAACATCAGATGTGTAGAGCAGATCTGGTATGCCAACGTCTTGATGATCCTGTTCGTAAGTACTACTACGCAAGGCTCAAATGAAACAGAGCTGTTTCATGAAGGTCATTGGTCCAGTAGATTTTGCATGTGATTGTGTCTGATTGATTCTGTAAAGCAGAATAACATTTAGAGGAGTGCTCAGTCCCCATCTTTGATACAAACAACTGGTTTGGGGTCAAATATTTATTTACTATTATTTATTTGTCTAAGAAAGGGCTTCCTGACCCTAAATGATACAAAGATGGAATCTATAGTTTAATATTTTGCCTCTTGCCCTTGCCTCCTTTTGGGTAGGTGCTGGTTTGACACATGGCTTTCTAAATACTTCTTAGAAAACCTATCCAAAATGGAATCTTAAGCTGTCCCCCTGAAAGCTCCTAGGTCAGTAGATGAAATAAGATGTTAGGAAGTAGAATAGTGTGGGGGCTGACCTCATGATAAGCTGTAAAAGCCTCAAGAAAATCTGTAATTTGTAAGAGAAAGGCCTTAGCACACAGAGAATGTCTCTCCCTTTGCTCCACTCTCTTCCATCCTTCCCCTTGCTCCCTTTGTTTCATTAAAACTTCAGGTTGCCAAGAAAGTTGACTCCAGCCAGCCATTTGACTCCTCACCCAATTTGCTCTCTGCTGCCAGAACAAGAAATTAATTTTCTGCTTCTTATTCTCCCTCTAGATGAAATTATATAATTACGACTGTGCAATTTAGCTCTCTGCACCTCTTTTGGAACATAGTAGCCACAAAATTGCAGCATAGGTCCTTAATCATGGGCCAGCTTGGAAGCAACATTATACATTAAGTGTTTGAGGCCCCTTCCACACAACTGAAAAATCCCACATTCTCTGCTTTGAACTGGAATATATGGCAGTGTGGACTCAGATAACCTAGTTCAAAGCATATATTGTGAGATTTTCAGCCTTGATATTCTGGGTTATATGGCTGTGTGGAAGGGCCCTGGGTCTTGCTTCTCTTCATTTTTCCCAGATGGCTGGCCAGCCCTTCCTTAGATATGTTCAGTGAATGACAGCTTATCCATCACCTCCTGAGGCATTTTGTCTTATTGTCAAAGAACGTGCATTCTCTGGAATTTTATTTTCTTGTAAAGCTTAGCTAAAATATCTTATTTGCATAAGAGCTGCTACTTCCTTCATAATAGCATTATAATGCCTCCCTTTCATGTTTTCACCTTCCTGTACAAACCCATTCACCTCTTCCAATGATTGGTGATAGGACTTTGACTTAAAAATGCCTCACCATCCTGTGAGTGTGTGCCATCTTGGTCAGTCCTTTTTAAGATATGTCTCCTACACTTCATCACACTAGAGAATGAATCCACTTTAAATCCAGTTTCTGCCTCCTGCAGAATCCTGGGGTTTGTAGTTTAGTGAGGCTGTTAAAGGCTCCTCCTTAAACTACAAACCCCAGAATTCTATAGGAGCCAGAAACTGGATTTTAAGTGGATTTTTTTCTCTAGTGTGATGAGAACTGAAGTACAACTCTGGAGAACAGGGTTTGAATCCCTGTTCAGCCATGACACTCCCTAGGTGACCTTGGGCATGCCACACATCTTCAGAGGAAGGCAAATCTTGCCAAGATACCTTGTGATAGGATCACTATAAGTCATAAATGATTTGAAGGCACATATCAACAAGCACCTAGATGTGCACACAGTATCACAAATGCACCTTAACCATTGCAGAACACAACAAAATGATTTGTTTCTTGTGATTTGCATACTAAGTTTCTATTAACCCAGCCTAAAATGTGTTAGTTGTTTTAGCTGGTGTGCCACATGACTGGCTCATGTTCATCTATGTTGTGACCAGCCTTTGATTTATTCCACTGCTGTATTAGTTGTCTCTCCCCACCTCCTCCCATCATAAGAGTTCCCTTTACTTGCTCTTGTCTTGTCCCAAAGCCAACAATAACAATGTTTACATTTTCCCCATTGTATTTACTCATGTTCATATTACTCCCGGTGTTCCAACCTGTCAGGAACATTTTGAATCTTGCTTCTGAATTCTGTGGTGTTATTACTCCTCCTATTTTCATTGTAAAATTGATATGTGTTTTCTTTCCTCTATGGGAGAACATAAACTAGTTTTACCATTCCATTAAAAGTGTTCACCTCCAGTTTGATGCAGAATACGCTCACTGAACATAATTACCATAACAGCCCCGAATCCTCCTACCAATAATACCATGGATTTTACTAAAAAAATTTCCAAGGATACCTTATCAAAGACTTGCTGGACATCTAGATATACTGTGTCTACAGCATACCCATCATCTGCCATTATAAACACATGTTGCTCATGACAATCAATATATTGGCACAGACCAACCACCTAATAACCTCTGCAGTTTTTCTGTCCCCTGTTAAGACCCTGCATTTTCATGCTCTTCCATTATGGTATTGGAAATTGACATTCCTCTGGGTGACAGTTTCCAGGGATATATTTGTGTCTATCATAACACTCCTTGTTACCAGTAGAGACTCCCTCTGGCATAATCGCACCATCAAACAAACTTATGGCTCAGCTGACATCACCGTGTCAAGTATATGCCTGTAACACTGAAGAACAATATCTGATATCTCTGGGGTGTTACGTTTATTTGGGCATCATGGGCTCTATAAAATTTGAAAGTATTCATTATTAGTCGGGGGGGGGGGCAATCTTTGGTCTTCCATGCTTAGATTAATAGCCCCAATCATCATGTCAAATGGTGAGGGAAGTTATAGTCTAGTAACATCTGGATTAGGAGTGGGGATTATTTGCCCCTACAGGGGCTGAACTCCCAGCAAGCCTAGCACAATAGGACCCATGATGTACTTGCAGGTGTCGCCCACCGTTGGAAGACCTTTTGATTTTCCAACTCAATCTAGAGGAGCACAAGAGCAGATGTGGTTATAACATCACATGTAGTGCTGTTTGCAAAAGGTATACAGGATAACACACCCACACTAACTTTTTCATATTTTTTATACAATGTAATAAGGAGGCAAGATCACGAATGTATAAAATGCATTTGTACAATGGTTACCATATTTACTTGAGTCCAGTGCTCATCTTTTTTTGGCTAAATTACATCACCAAAATTGAGGTGTGCATTAGATTTGATGGCATGTTAGAATCACACCTGTAAGCCTATCTACACAAAAGGGTTTTCAAAATTGGGGTGCACACATCATTTGATAGTGCATTATACTTGGTAAAATAACTAAAATACTTAACTTTTAGCTGCACTTTTAAAGAAAGAAATGGTACTCTACAAGCATTTTTGGTCTGCATTGCAAAACATCTCCTCCCTTCTCCCTCACTGTCGCCTTGACACCCACAACAAAGTACAAGACAGAGCACAAGCCAACACTTCAGCCGTGTGATCTTCTTCCAACATCTTTTAATGAGATCACACCCCTGCAACTAATTTTGTTAGTGTTATATTACAAGAAGAGTGATGTTATCCCCGTTGTGATGTGATGTAGTTGTATCATTGTAACAAAACAAGAAAAGCCAACAGCCTCCCATGCTTATATGTTTGTCCCTAGTTGCTTCCAAACCTTCGAATTAGCATCTTTCACTACGGCATCCAAGCTAAAATTCTTACTGAGTCATGAAATTATCAGCAGTCACCATCTCCCAGCCTTGCCTACTTCACAGAGCAGTTGTTTATTACTATTACTATTGCTTATTGATTCATATCCTGCATTTTCCTAGAAACAGGACTCACTTGCTGTGAGGATAAAGGGAGGAGGAATGTAATCTACCATGGCCTTGTGCATTTTGGAGTAAAGACAGCCTATAACTATTATATAAAAATACAGTAAGACTTTGCTACATTCGTAGCCAACATGGTTACCTGAAACTGGATAAAACTGAATGTCATTAAATTGCCTGATTTTCAGTCACATCATGCCACAGTTTTGCCTTGAAGGACCTAGAGAGGAATTCTTTCTATGGATTTGCTAGATCCTTCAATACATGTTTATTATAACTTCCAGGAGAAGCATACCATAGAATTGTCTGGAAGTCCTAGATTATTTCTAAAGAGACCACCCTCCATGGCTGTGGGTAAGTGCCAGTGAAGCTATGGGTTCTGCAATTAAATATATCGTACTGTATACAATAATGAGCATATTTTCTTGGGCTTAACCAACTCTTCCTGCCCTCCAAGCCTAGGCTATGTGGCACATGCAATAGAGGCACCATCCACTGGCAAGGGGAAGCCTGAAGATCTCCTTTAGACTGTCAGAGAAGTGGGTGATGGTGATGCTTTCACATCCACTGCATGAAAGTACACAGTTGGCTGTGATTCAGATAAAAACTATTTATTGTTGGCAACTCACTGAGCGTGATTGAAAATAAATAATTTTATAGGAACCATTCTAAATCAAGCTGTCAAAGAGTATTCCTGGTGCCAGGTACCACACTACTGGAGAGTGCTTTTTCAACTTCTGTATTGTTTTTATCTACTGTACATCAATAATATTTTCAACCATGTTTATTTATTTCTATCTGGTCCCACCAGAATTCTGAGATATATATTAGCCAAAGTTCTTTGTTCTAGCTCTTTGCCAACTTTGTTGAACTTTATATTGGAGTTCAGAATAGGAGATTGTGAGGTTTACATGATTAGAGGTATCCATTTTCAGTGACTAATAACATCTATAGCAGATGTAAGAATCCACTTTTCAGTCAAGGGCTATATTCCTCTGTTTACTACTGTCAGAGGATGCATTCCAGGGATAGGCACAGCCAGAGGCAGCTGTGGGAATATCTTGTCCAAAATGGATAAAGTTTTCCCCCTAGCTTTCTGACAGCAGTTGTATTTGTCCCCTGTACAACTGTAGCCTCATTGTAACAGACTCTCATCTGTTTCCAGGTTTCCAGGTAGCTTACTGAGCAGGAAGTCAGAGAACAAAACAAGCTTGGTCTCCTGTCTTCAGTTTGTCTCTGCCCTGGCTACTCAACAAGCTGGACTCTTGCTTCTTGGTTCTCAGACTATTGATTTAATCCAGATTGATGCATAGGACACATTTGATCACTTTCAAGTTTATTGTGGGTGGGCTGCACAGTTGTTGGAAAGGATGCAAAGTGTGTCTCTTTCGGTGAGAAGGAGAGATCTACAAGTTCAGGATCCACCATCTCAATGCAATGAGCACTCATTGGCTGTAGGACACTCCTATAAAAGAAAAGAACCTGCTATATTTATGGCCTCCTGCTGAAAGTCTTTGCTTCCAACTTCCCAAATGACTAGCCCTTTCACTGTGCCACCTGCCATTTCAATAATAGGCACTTTGTTAGTCACATGTAAGAAGCAGTGCCCACGTACCCTTCTCATTGTCAAAAGGAAGGAAATGGACACCTGTAGCAAATAGAAGGTCAGTTTTCATTGGCAGCTGTCATGGTGTATAATATAGAAATTGGAATCATAGGTAGACCAAGAAAATAACAAGGATGGAGGATCAAGCTCGTATCTTGGTTTACAGTTTGTAAGTTGACCATTTGTTTTAAATTTTCACCTTTGTTCTGAGATTTTGTATAAACACGTAATGATGTGTTTGAGTTGGGGTTCTGTTCCTAAAATAATGCTTATGTAGTGCTTAAAATATGACTTCTATGTGCCTTTCTAAATATGACCCCTTTTCTGCTGACTGCCTGTTAAGCCTGCCAATAACCTCTCCTGTCGTTTCTCATTGCTGTGATGGACAACTTTGTGTGTCAAAGAGTGCCGATCAGAAAGGCCCGGAGGTCCCGTGGCTCGTATTATGCCTGTGTGAATTAACTAGGGCTGTGTATATTATAGGCTCTGACAAATGCTGATGGATTGGGCTTCCCAGTCAATAGGAACTACTGTGAAAGCTGTCAGTACAATGGCAGTCATTGTTTTGACCGGGCAAGTCTCAGCCTGCTTCCGAAAAGACTGAGACAGGTGTATCGTACTATGATCACGTTAAAGCACAGCGGCAGCTGAGGGTTCGCCCCTCGCTTGCTTGTGAGTTTTCATTAAGGCTCTTAAGTCTACTCAGTTGTGACTTGAGTTGAAATTGAATTACAACAGCTGTCCTACTTTTCTCTGGCTCTACAAAGTCTTTTTTTATATTCAGTTTCAGAGAATTGGTTTTTCATTGGAATTTGATTGCACACACACCACAGTTCCAACATCAGGTGAATTTTTCCATACTTGTACAAAAGTCAAAAACTTTGGGGGAAAGGTTACAATTATATTATAGAGTGCACATTCATTCAAAATCTCACTTTAAAAACAATAGTAATGCAAATATCTCTTTAAAAAAACATCCAATAGTGGCACACTATACTCCCCCCCCCCCCAAAAAAAACACATGGTAAAGTCGGTTCTTGTTATTTTCCTAAGAAATATGGAAAATTGAAGCCACTTTCCATATGGTTTTTCTCCATTTCAGGCCAGTGTGTCTTCTGACCCATGCAGCTAAGAATAGCCCACTTCTCACATAGGATTCCCCACAATGTTCTTCACTTATTAGCAACTCAATGGAAGTTAGATTATATGTTAGATTATCAGGGGGGAAACCTCAAGGTTTTGAGCATGCCTTTTGCTCCAGGGGGCCAAAAGGGATCTGGGCCCTACATCAATTGCCTTTGGTTTGAGCAAAGGGAGCTATGTATGATCTCTGTTAATGTTCCCATTTAATCACAATAACACACAACCTTCTATGTGTAGCAGCCATGCATTGCTGCAAATTCTCCTCAGTGAGTTCACCTTCCATACAGACCTAACTTAGCTAACAAAGCCTTTTTTAATGCTTGGTCAGCCCTCCACTTTTTTCTTGTCCTCTAGTAGGAGGATCTTAGTAACTTCAGCATAAAGAGGTTGGTGAGAGAGTGCTGGAGAAACAAATTGGAGAACATCAAAAACAAATCACATCATTTCTAGATGCATTTTTACAGAAGCCTTCCCTAATCTGATTGTTTCATTTTTCATCTGCATATTGCCAATTTCGAATAAGAAGGTTGCTTAAGCTGGTTGAAATGTTCTCTGTCTCTGTCTCTGTATGCGCGCATGTGCATGTGTGCATGCATGATGTAAATGGTACCAGATTTTCTGTTAAAGGAATCATGCACAAGAACCTGTCTGAGACATACCTGTGCTCTCCTCCTCTGGCCAACAATTCACTGATCTTGATGCAAGTGACAAAAATAAAAGTTTTAAGTGAAGTATGTGTTTGGTGTGGTTTACATAAAAGGGAGAGGAGGGTGAAGCAGGAACATGGCAGCTGCACCTTTGATCTACAGGCCTTTGGATTGGCCTTTAATTTCTGGAATTTCCTCCCAAGGAATATGGGGTAACTCTCCAACATAGTCATACTTTTCTAAAAAATCTTTAAGACCCATCTGTTCCAAATGACTTTTAATCACTATGCTTTTATTACTCCTTCTACTCTTTATTGATGATTCTGTTATATAGTGGTTTCTGAACACCACTTTATACCCCCGGTGGCGCAGTGGGTTAAAGCCCTGTGCCAGCAGAACTGAAGACCGACAGGTCGCAGGTTCGAATCCGGGGAGAGGCGGATGAGCTCCCTCTATCAGCTCCAGCTCCTCATGCGGGGACATGAGAGAAGCCTTCCACAAGGATGATAAAAACATCAAAATCATCCAGGCGTCCCCTGAGCAACGTCCTTGCAGACGGCCAATTCTCTCACACCAGGAGTCACTCCTGACATGACAAAAAAAACCACCACTTTATACTTTATCCAATACAATTATGGGATTGCATTTTAATTTTTCTAGTTTTGGTTGCTGCTTGGTGTCTCCTTAATCCAAAAAGGGCAGGCTCTATACACTGAAACAATAATTTAAGTAAATCTTTATCAATTATCTATCTAATCATCTATCTATGTTGTCCCCTGCAACACGGTTTTCCCTCATTCAATTTGTTTTCCCATTAATAATAAGTGACTTCTGTTCTAAAAATTGGGAGACTGAAAGCAAAATTCACTGGGAGCAGGATTCTTACTGAGTTGGGATGTCCTGATTCCCCCTCCATCCCCATAGCTACATCCCTATTAACAAACATGTGGAATAATGTGGTCCTTCTCCTTCTCTCTCCATTTGGAGTTCAGTTCTTTCATACATTTTTGTGCTCTGTGGGAAGGGAAACATGGTCTGAGTATGTGGGGGCAGAGGGAGGGGAGACCAGCCTTGTCAGCTCCTTTTACATTGCTTCCTAAAGTTATCCATTGAACTACAGAAAATATTTGTGGAAGTTCTCGGAGGTCTGAAATATGCCATGGTGAGGGGGTTGTGTTTCTCTTTTATTTCTACTTGCGTGCACACACACTCTCCCTCCCTCCCTCTTTCTCTCCCCCTTCTCTGTTAAACTTCTCCTTGAAGCTTTTGGTAACAAGTGCTGGTTTATTGCAGATAGCTTACCAGCCACATAAAGGCTGCTTTGTAGTCAAAGGACTCCAGATGTTTAGTATTTTTGAGCAAATCTAATCATAAGGTACCTGTCTCACTAAAACACCAGCTGGCAAATCAGATTCCTGAATCTTTTTTTTAAAAAAACATTGCGAGAGAGCAAGGGAGAAAAGAAAACTGTATGCTTAGTGCCAGACTGCGAGAGAAGGGCTTAAGTTCTGGGTTCTGGAGGCAGTGGCTCAGTGTCCCCAACTTGCACTGTGGGTGACCCTTTCTTGCATATGAATAAGGCTTGAGGGACATGTGCATGAATGTGGATCCCATGTTGTCTCAACAAAGAGTCTAGACTAATGGTATGTGTCTCCAAACCTGGGACTTAAAAGACCTGGCTTATCTCAACTGGAAAATTTAATCTGGGGCTATTTTTGGCAGGTATGGGTTCCTAAAAATAGTGAAGGTACCAGGTCTTGTTTGACCCCAGAAGTTTAGCAGGACCTGGTCTCATTAGGACTGGTTAACAGATTTGAATTTCTTTTTTTAGAGAGAAAAAGCAGGAAAAATTATTATTATTATTATTATTATTATTATTATTATTATTATTATTATTATTGGAGGGGAGACTGCTAAGGAATACCAAGTTCTTCAAAATAAATCCCAGAAGAAGGCAATATCAAACTACCTCAATCTAGTCCTTGCCTAAGGTAATATTATGGTAGGATCTTCATAAATTAGACTCAACTTGAAGGCACATAACAACAATTAATGTATGTATGTCTACTCAGATGTAAGTTAGATGTAGTGTCAGTTAAGTGTCCACATTATACACAAGGGCAAACAGTTTTACAGAGTGGACAGTGGCCAACTTTTTAGGCCACTCTGACATATCTAGACAACTAGGAATGATGTCATGCCACTTCCAGTTGACATTTTTGTAGAATTATGCCCTAAAAGAAGGCTATTTCAGAGGACTGGACAGTTGTAGCAGGCAGGAAAGGGCAAATTGGTGTTTCTGTGTTCTTCCAGGTAGATCATCATAATCTGGAGGCTGAAAATTATATGAAAATCACACTGAAATCCTAGGAGCATCCGAGACCACACAAATTGGGTTTGAGGTTTATGCAACCCAGAGTCCTCACTTTCCCCACTCCTGGTGTATGGGATAGCAGCATAATCTCTTCTTTTACTTATTTAGGAAAGTTGTTACTCTTTAACAAAAGAGTAACCCCTGGGAAGATAGGGCGGGTTAGAAAAAATGTTATTATAATAGAAGAGAAGTAGTAGGAGCGGAAAAGCCTGGGTGGCATACCTCAAGGAAATGCAAATGTAAATCTAATATATAAAGTACAAGCAAAACGTGTAAAGAAATGCCGCTGCATGACATTGTTGGCTCATGTTTAACTTGTTGTCCACGAGGACTCCAAGATCTTTTTCACACATACTGCTCTCGAGCCAGGCATTGTCCCCCATTCCCTATCTTTGCATTTCATTTTTTCTACCTAAGTGGAGTATCTTGCATTTGTCCCTGTTGAACTTAATTTTGTTAGTTTTGGCCCATCTCTCTAATTTGTCAAGATCATTTTGAATCCTGCTCCTGTCCTCTGGGGTATTGGCTATCCCTCCCAATTTGGTGTCGTTTCCGGGCCCAGGACGGAACCCTGCAGCATGACTGAACAAATAAACAATAAAATTTGTATCCTTTCTTTTGAGTCTGCTAGCCATGAGTTAGAGAAGATGTTAAACCCACCCCACCCCCCTGAAATGTACTCTTTTACCAGTGGCAATGTTGTTCTGCCATCTATCTGCAGAAAGAATGAAGCAACTACCTTAGACAGCAGATACTGGGGGCAGTAATGGCAGCCCCCATCCCTGCCATTTCTCCTTCCTTAGAGGGCAGAGCTGTGTGAACTACATGATATCCTGCACTCTCATAACGAGTCTGACTGAGGATTAGTGGACAACACTGTCCCATTGACCATAATTGATGTAGGATCCAGTGGCTGTTCTGGCTAGGGCTTGGAAGAATGCTATGGTTTAGAAAGATTAACTTATCCAACCACTGCTCTGACATTTGACAATTCACCAGCCCTTCATAAAGACTTGGGACATCCCCAAGAGAAACAGACAAAAAGAGAAAGATGGTGGCTTTTTCGCCACCAATATATTCCCTTTTCTCCGTGCCAACTCAGACTTAGCGGCCCTTCGGCTAAGAACCCACAGGGTCCTGGCAGCACAGACTTAGCAAGTGCTGAATTAATGTGGGAGAAGCATCAGCACCCGCTCGCTTGGCATTTGGAAGTCTGTGCAAACAGCACTAGATAGGCTCATTTATCATGGACCAAGAGGGGAGTGTTTGAGGGTGCTTTTGCTCAGTGCCTTGTCTGGTGGGTGATGTTACACAGATGCTGTCTGAGAACTGTAATTATTACCTCAAATAATGCACAGAATGTACCTCATAGCAGTGAACATAAATCAGACCTTAAGGCTATTGAAAAGAGGGCTCCAGAAACATCCACACAATTGTCTCTTTGCACCCCCTGGTATTTTCTTTTCTTGGTGATGCCTGGTGTCTCTAGAGTAACCACCAGGACCTTAATTACTTGACCTTGGACTGTTTTCTCAGGCACATCAGCATGAGCCTGTCACTTGCTTTGAAAAAGGCAGCTTTGCAACCAAGTAACCAACAGCCTCTCGGAGAGAGACAGAGAAAGAGAACTGATAGGAGGTGCCACAATTATTTATAATCTAAGAAGTCACAAAAAGCAACAGGGTATTGGGAACATATTGATCAGGGGCAAATCTAGTCTACCATTACAAAGAGTGAAGTGGCTATCACGGGCAGCAGATGTTGTGTGCTCATTAAAGAGCAACAAATTGTTGGTGGTGTTTTGTAATAGTTTTTATGACAACAGGAATTATGGGATTTTCTGTCACATATGCTAAAATAATTTTGATTATTATGTACCTTCCCTAGGGATTGGAGTGGTGGAGCACCTCAGGTGGCAAAATGCCTTGAGTCACTCTATATTACATGAAGTATTTTATTGATTCTTCTCCAGACAGCAGATACGTGAGGAAGAGTTGTAGTTTCAAACACCATTAAAACACTTTTTTAATATATAGAGAGGTGAATCCAAATGCTTTGAAATTATTCCAGTGGTTTTGCATTCCTCAAAAATCAAAATCCCACTTTAATAGCAATATTACAGTAGAGCCTCACTTATCCAACCTTCACTCATCCAACATTCTGTATTATCCAACACAGACTACCTTCCACCCAGATCTACAGCTTTTTCAATATATTGCAATGTTATGGTGCTAAATTCATACATACAGTAATTACTACATAATGTTGCTGTGGATTGAACTGCTTTTTTTGTTCATTTCTTGTAAAACATTATGTTTTGGTGCTTAATTTGTAAAATCATAATGTAATTTGACATTTAATAGGCTTTTCCTTAATCCCTCCTTATTATTCAACATTTTTGCTTATCCAACGTTCTGCTGGCTGTTTATATTGGATAAGCAAGACTCTACTGTAGTGTGAATATCTCTTTGAAAAAGCATCCTATGGAACACTATATCCCTCTCCCCAAAACACATGGTAAAGTAGGCTCTTGTTTTCCTGGGAAATGTGGGGAATTGAAGCCACTTTCAGGAAATTGTTTTTCTCCATTTCCTGCCCAAAAGAAATAAAATCTGTAAGCAGCAGGACTGATCTTCATTGAGCAAACCACACAGCTTTATAAGTTTTTTAAAAAATACTTTTAATGTATAAAGTGTATCTAGAACTAGGAAGGGCCAGGTTCACATCTGCACTCTGCTGTAAGGCTCAATAGATGCCCCAATCACAATTTCTCGATTAACTCTACCAAGGTTTGTGAAGGGTAATATGGAGGGCTGGAAGTACCTTCTCAGATGAAAGGTGAGAATGAAAAATAATAAGAAATTAGATGCAAATGGAACTTGTTCAATTCCAGTGTACAGCGACCACATCATAGAGTCTTCTTGGCAAGATAGATGCAGAGCACGCAGAACACCATTGCCATCTTCTTCTGAATATTGCCTGGTTTACCTCATATTCCTTGGTGGTCTAAATGTTAAATAAGTACTAAATAAAAAAAATCAAAGCTGACACTCAGGGGGAAACTGGTTTGGAAAATCTTGAGTGATGCCTACAACCTGCTCCTCCATCCAGTCTTCTTTGATATTGGAAATGACAAACATTGAAGGTATGTGGAGTTGTTTAAGCAGGACAATACTGTGCCAGGATTAAATCGTTCTATTGAACCAAGAGATATCATTTTGCCACATATAACTTTGTATAAAAAATGGAGAGATTCTTCTGCTCCAGAGGAGAGAAAAGTGAAGAGAAGAGAAGAGAGGAGAGGAGAGAGAAAGAGTGAGACTAACATGAAGTGTGAACAAAAGCCAAACTCTAGCCAAGAGGTAATAGTGGCAACTTTGCAAGAAGAAACCGAGCCATCCGCATCCTCAGCTCATAAAGCAGGGCAGCAGAATACAAGTGGCCCTCTGTCCAGCCTTTTCCTCCCGTCCCCTTTCATAATGGGAGCCCTTTGTGTCTCTCCCCACACTGACTCTCAATGTTATCATTCCCTTCTCCTTCCCAAGCTGCCAGGCACCCTAGCAAAACCAGTCACCCTTTCTTGCACCTTAGTCAATGGAGAAAGGTAACCAGAAGGCCACCTGCTTGCTCTCTCTCTCTCTCTCTCTCTCTCTCTCTCTCTATTTCCCAGGACACCTGATTTATTTATTTGGGACCAGGGACATATTTAGGACCTATTAAGTTTTCTTTTGGCTCTTTTCTCCTCCTCATCCCCCCCCCCCCCCCAGAAGACTGGGTTAATGAGTAACTATAGCGTGCTTGGAGGCAGCTGTTTCAGACAAACCAAAGAGAAGGGTTTTCTTTCTTTCTTCTTTTTTTTTTTTTTGGAGCTGCATAAGGGAGCGTTTGTTCAGTGGTTTCTCAATAGATCCTTGTGCAGGAGGCAAAAGAGAGGAGGGAGGCTAAGAAAGAGACACTAAATCAGCAAACTCCTTGAAAATCACCCCCTATTACTTATTTATTTTCAGGCTCCCCTTTTATGATGGCCCTGGCCTTTCAAGTCTAAATTCCTAATTTAGCCTTAGGAGCACTTCACTAAAAACCCAGTCTCAACTTTCAAGGTGGTTTTAAATCATGGTGTAACACTTAGCAGAAATGATCGGTGCGTGTGAAATGAGAAATGCATCCTTTCCTTGTTACAGCATGTTAAGAAAGATGGGGGAAACTTGGAATTGGCCCCAGTGAACCTGATGGAACTTTTTTTCTGAGTAAACAGGCTCCGATAGGATAGCGATTTTCAAGTACAGATCCCACCAACCCATTCTGAAATACTTTGCAATGCTGCTGCCTCTACTCTTCGCTTTGATACTTCAGTTTACAACAGCAAATGTCACCTAAATAAGTTTAATTATCACCATTACAAGATCCTGTCTGCAGGTTTCTTGTAGGGGAGGCGTGGGGAAAACGTAGCCCCTGAGATATTGTTGGACTTAAATTGCTTACCTTGGGGGAAATTGACAGAAGGTGCTGTTCTCTAGAAATATCATGCTTCCCACCTCTGCTATAATGCTGCCTGTCAGCATGCTATGTCTTGGCATTGCAATGGTGAATGATGAGGAAATACCTTCTTCAGCAGGTAATGGATTTATGATAAGCCATATGGTGCAGTGATTTGAGCATTGGACTTTGGCTCTAGAGAGCAAGGTTTGAATCCCTCCTAGACCATAAAACCCAGTGGGTGACCTTGGGCACATCATACTCTCTCATCCTCAAATGAAGGCAAAGTCCCACTGAACAAATCTTACCAAGAAAAGCTTGTGATAGGTTCATTTTGCGGGATGGAAATGACTCAAAGGCACACAACAACAGATTTATGAAACTAATTTCCAAGACTTGGTAATGGGCAGCAACTTTATAATGTCATTGTAAAAGACATTTGAAAAATTCTTGAAGGTGGATAAGGCAGTCAATAGCTAGCCATTCACAGCTAAATATAACCTCCTACTCCAAAAGCAGTATTATTTACACTGGCTGAGACGCTGCTTCAAGAAGGTAGAGAACCACACTCTGACTTTGCAGTGCCATGCTGTCCTGGCCACTTCCAAGATCACCAAGGATGGCAGCTACACTGGCTGAGACAGGCTGTTTTTAATGAGAAGGAAGATGGGAGATAATGAAGAAATAGCGGGTCTCCGATTGGAGGGGGAGAAATGAAGGTTTGCTCACAGATGGAGGATACCCATCTTTTCCTTCCTCTGGGAGCCCAGAAGAGCTACATCTTCCTTTTCTTTTCCTTCTCCTTTTCTTTCCCTATTCCCTCAGCCACAGATGATGGCTATGGTTACCTTCATCTGAATGAATCTTACTAAGAAACACCAGTGATAAGATCAACATAAATTGAAAATGACTATAAGGCCAAGGAGAAGAAGGAGGTGGAGAAGGAATTGCAAATAGGATCCTGCATTTGAAGTGCATCTGAGCAGGGCCGTAGCCAGAAAAAAATTTCGGGGAGGGTTGAAAATTTCGGGGGGGGGGGGGGAGGTTTGAAAATTTTGGGGAGGGTTGAAAATTTGGGGGGGGGGGTTGAAACCTGCCTCCTAGCTCACGCTGAAGCAAAGAGCACAGCAGGGGGCAGAGCAACCTTCAATAGCCTGCAGCTCCACCCCTGTCAACCACCTCCACCAAGTCTGGCCTCCTTAATGAGAGCATTCAACACACACACCCCCAACTTGGTTGCTTCACTACATCGGCTATTGCTGCAAGTAATGACAGTGTAAATAAATTGTCAATATTTGCTTGAGATAGTGCTTACAGTTCTGGAGGAACTCTTAATTTTTTACATCTCATAGACTTAGCATGGGGATTTGGTTAACCAGTTAAAATTCATGAGTAAACCAGGTTTTTTAAAAAAATCTGAAACATTTGGGGGGGGGGTTGAACCCCTAAAACCACCCCCTCGCTACAGGCCTGCATCTGAGAGCTCTAAAGGCTTTGATAAATAACCATGCCTTTACTTTGCACCCAAATAAAATTAGTGCTGGCACTAAACAGGCCTTCAGTGGGAGGATATTCCTACTTGAAGGAATACCCTTCCTTCTTTTATGATATTTCCAAACTATGATATGGCTTTTATTTTGAAATGTGATCATTCTCCAGTTGTGCTTCTTTTAGAAAAGGGTACCTTAAACCACATTTTTTTAAAAACGTGTGGTCATTTAAACAGTCCTAAAATTGTGTTACTGTTTTATTTTTCATATTTGGATTGTTTATTTTCCTCTTTGTTGTTTTAGAATTATGTTTCTTCTATACACCAGTTTGAATGTTTCCTTTCCATATTATTTCCAATTTGTCCTATTATTCTTCTGTGATATGAAGTGAGATTTACTTACAGGAAAAGAGCTATAATTCTGTACAAGCAAAAGGGGTCATGCTTGATCCTTGGTATCTCCAGGCTTAAGAAGACACCATTACTGGAAAATCCTGAGCTGATAATGCAGGGCTCCAGTGTGCAGCTTGGGAAAGTTACTTGGGGGAGGAAACACAACTCCCAGAATCCACCAGCCAGGTAACTATAGTCTCCAAAAGTAATTTTCCTAAGTTCTGCTCTTTGTTCCGTAATATATGTTTGAGTATTCAAGTTTCCATTAGACACCCTGGTCCCTCACTCCCCGGCCCCTTCTAAAAGTTCATCTCATCACTGTAGCCTGAATAACATCATTGGGTACTGAGTAGCATTCAAAAGGAACAGCTCTGTTTAAAGCTCTGCCTTTCAGAAGTGGGATGAATGAATGAGTTCACTGTACAGACCAATGAATGCTGTCAACCCAGTCTTGTGGTGTGTTGACTGAAGAGACAGAGAGATCTCCCACTCCCACCCCCAATTAAAATAACCACCCACTCCGGTCCTGCAAGGTTGATCCATCAGTGGAATACGCTTTCATTTGGCATCATTATTCGCGGTCAGGACTGTTCCATAGAGGAGTGATACTGTCAGATAACTTATATGTATGTGCATGTACGCACAATGTTAAACATGATTAGTAAGTGCTGGTGATTATTATCTATTGGAGGAGTTCAACTCAGGCACCTGCTTCTCCTATCCCAAACTCCAAGAGATTGTCACTGGAAGAGATGCTGTTAGTGGTGATACATTTTTTAAAAAGCAGTCTTTGCCACAAGTGTATACTAGCCCTTGCTGTTTCTCTCTCTCTATGTGAATGTGAATGAATCTTTTGTCAAAACTTCACATGTTTCATTAGAGCATTAGTAAGAAATAAACACAAGGAATTGTACTTTTGGTATATTCCATTAGGTGGTTTTCAGTAAATTTCATAAAGTGGCCTGAAAGCAAGACAATATGTCTACCATTTTGTCCATGATAACATTGAGAACCTCATTATATGAGCCTCCCTTCTTACTATGATTGCATTTTCTGTAAAACTGTATCACACACAGTATTTTGGACAGTATGATGACCTCCTCCACCCTCTTTCATTGTCTGGTGCACACATACACAGACACATACTTCCCCTTCCATGTAAGACACCATGACAGCACTACAGTGCCATGATAGTATTGTACCACCTTCCTTCCAATGCCAGCAAAGAGGAAAAGGTTGCCCATGGCACACCTTCAGTGCCATTTGTCTATCTCCCCATGGATCCCATCTCCAGAATTCTTCACACACTTCAGAGGAAAGGTCCAAGGGACTTCCACCTCTTACCCATTCTGTTCCATCTCTGAACTATCTCTGAAGTGTACGGAAATGGGGAAAACCGGAGATATTAGAAAGCATCTTTTGAGGAGAGAGCAGTGTAAAACATGTGGGATGCAATGTGTCAAATTTGCCAGTGTTGAATTGTTTCAGTGACATGGAGTGGGCAGTCTCCTACTGAGCATTGATGCTCCATCTCTCTCCTCAAATCCTGCTTCTTGAACCTGGTATGGTACTTTTTAAAAATTACCTAAGTCATTAAGAATACCACAATTTCAAGATATCAACACTTTGTTTTTCCTGGTATTTCTTCTTCATCGTAATCTTGGCTAGCTTTTGAAGTTTGTTTTCCTTTTTTTCACCAACTACAGTAAGTTCTAGTGCCTGGTAGGTTTCAGACTTCCATGACTGAGAGTAAGGAGATTGGGAGGGACAGGAAAGGAGCGTACGGAAAGAAATGGTGTCTGTTTTAAGAATGATGCCTTGTGTCTCCTTGGGACGAAGGCAATTGGGGTGAAAGCAGAAAAAAGGGAAAAGTAAATGAGTCCAGAGAAGGGGTGTCTGCCTTAAGAATGATGCCTTCTGTCTCCTTTATGGATGGTTGAGCTAGAGCAGGCATAGACAAACTTCAGCCCTCCAGAAGTTTTGGACTTCAACTCCCACAATTCCTAACAGTCAATAGGGTAGAATTGAAAAGACAGGGAAAAACAAGTCTGTTAATTCTATGGTAGAGTTCAAAAAGTTAGTTTTTTCACTCCAACTCCCCATATTCCTCCAGACTGCATGATGAGACTGGCTGCAGTGGATTCTTGTAGCTATAGTCTAAAACTAATAGCTTTATTGGTCTGCAATAGAAAGAGAAGACACCTGCTCACCAGAAGTGAAGGAAAACAGCGGTCAACCCTCCTGTTTTAGGAGCTCCACTGGCTGCCGTTTATCTACCGGGCCCAATTCAAGGTGCAGGTCTTGACCTACAAAGACCTGAATGGTTTGGGACCCTCCTACCTGCGTGACCGTATTTCCATCTATGAACCCACGCGATCTCTTTGATCCTCTGGAGAGGCCCTTCTATCGCTCCTGCCTGCATCTTGCGGGGACAAGAGAGAGGGCTTTCTCTGTGGTGGCCCCTCAGCTCTGGAACTCACTCCCCAGAGACATTGGACAAGCCCCCACACTGGCAATCTTTAGGAGGAATCTGAAAACCTGGTTATTCCAATATGCCTTCAGTGTTGAATGTATGAATCTCCCTGACCACACTTTGCACAAAATGTCCTTAGACACACTTTATTTTATGGGTTGTGCAATGAAATCCTTCCTCATTCTTGGAGCCTCCTCCTTATAAGTTACACTGCCCTATCTCCCAGTGTTTTTAATTTTTTTATAATTTTATCCATGCATCTGGCCCTGCCTAGTGAAATTCCCTGTGTTTTTAATGTTTGATTTTATATTGTTGTGTTGCATATTATTTTGATTTTGCATTTTATGTATTTTGCTCGTTTTATTGTGTTTTGTGTTATATTGCTTGTATTGTATCGATGGGCGTGGCCTCATGTAAGCCAGACTGAGTCCCCCTGGGGGAGATGGAGCAGGGTATAAATAAAGTTATTATTATTATTATTATTATTATTATTATTATTATTATTATTAAAACAGAGTTTCTGTAATGTGGATAGTCTGGTGGGTGACTGAGAGCCAATTGTTATCTTAATCTGCCAAATTTAGTTCCCAGGGTAATGGAAAGAATGAAATGGGACAGGGATGCATGAGTATATTCAAAGAAGGAAAGATAAAAAATATACGGTAAATAAATGATTATGCTATTACATGTGCTCAGACTTTGCTCTGGCCAGGTCAAAAGAACCAATGGACTAAGCTGAGCTATAGATGGACAAAAGGTGGCAATATACAGGAGTTTTGAGAAGGCATTCCAGCAGATAGGTTAGAAAAGATAGGAGCCAAAAGGGTGATAATGAGGCAATTGGTGACAAAGCCAGCCCAAGACATTGGTGGCCTGAAATGGAGTCACAGATGCCTCTGGCATACTGCTTCTCCTCCAGCATCTCAAAGATGTACAGGGTTAGTCAAAATGAATAGGCCAATAAGAAAATTAATTGTACCCGAATGTATGTTTACTGTAACCAAACCACAGCTACGTAGCGACAGATAAACTATCAAATTTTTTTTGAGCAACACACATGTACGTTAATGCCGCTAGGCATCGCTAGGAGTCGCTGTTTTCAAAATGGCGGAATCAGGCAAAGAGAAGGCGTTTTGTGTGATGACATTTGCTAAAACAATGTCAGTAATTACGGTCCAGCGAGAATTTCGAGCCAAGTATGGCAAGGAACCACCTCATCGACATTCCATTGTGAGGTGGGTAAAGCAATTTGAGGAGACGGGTTGCTTATGCAAGGGTAAAACCACAGGACGACCGCGTGTCTCCGAAGACACAGTGGAATCCATTCGTGCATCCTTTCAACGAAGTCCCCAGAAGTCGACAAATCGTGTTTCCATGGAATTGAACGTTCCGCAAAAAACTGTGTGGCGCGTGTTACGCAAACGTTTGCAGTTCAAGCCGTATAAATTGCAAATGGTGCAGGCTTTGAAAAAAGGTGACTATTCGAAACGACACGATTTTTGCGAATCAATGCAGCGAAGACTAGAGGAGGAAGGCTTTGCCAACAGACTGGTCTTCAGTGACGAGGCAACGTTTCACCTGTGTGGGAAGGTCAATAGGCATAATCTCCGCTTTTGGGGATCTGAAAATCCTCATGCCGTATTGGAACATGTAAGGGATTCGCCGAAGGTAAACGTTTTCTGTGCAATAACCAACCGTCACGTGTTTGGCCCATTCTTTTTCGCGGAGAAAACCGTAACAGGCATAGTGTACGCTGACATGTTGTCTGAATGGTTGATGCCACAGTTAGAAGAGAAAGTGCCCGATTTCGTATTCCAACAGGACGGTGCCCCTCCGCATTGGCACAACAGTGTACGCGAGTACCTCAACGAACACCTTCCCAGACGTTGGATTGGCCGTGCTGGAGTGACTGATCTTCCATTCCTCCTGTGGCCCCCCAGGTCCCCCGACCTTACACCATGCGACTTTTCTCTCTGGGGGTATGTGAAAGACACTGTGTTCCGACCTCCATTACCGCTGACCTTGGACGACTTAAAACAGCGCATATGTGCTGCATTCGATGCCATTACGTCGGATGTGCTGCAACGGATGTGGAATGAACTGGACTATCGCTTGGACGTCTGCCGTGTCACACGGGGCGCCCATATCGAACATCTCTGAAGGTGAGACAAAACTTTGATAATTTATCTGTCAATACGTAGCTGTAGTTTGGTTACAATAAACATACATTCGTCTAAAATTAATTTTCTTATTGGCCTATTCATTTTGACTAACCCTGTATAATGTTTTCTACTCCCCTTTAGTAAACAGGCCAGAAGACTTTGGAAATAGGGAAGCTTTCAATTCTAGAAGCAATTACTAGGAAAACACTTTTTTTTCCCCAGCAGTGCAGCTGTTTTTAATGTATTGTGGGGTGCCAAATTAAAAAAAATATAATAAATTTGTCAAGCCATACACAGTTTTTTCCATAAAGTTCATTCCTAACTTTAATACCAATTTCATTCAATCACATCTTACAACATGAAAATGTCAAAACAAGTTGTGAAACACCTGCATGTGACGGAGCAATTTTGAGGCCAGTTTTGGATTTAAAATGCCAAATTCCTATAAAAGCAGCATACATTTTTCATGAAAGATATTCTGACCCCTAATTTTTGGTGCTAATTGGGGCATGTTTCATACATTTAGCAGACAGGATAATCTGGGATCTATTGCTCTGGTTTCCAGAAGGTTTTAATAAACTGTTAGTTGAAGGCATCTGTGTGTAGTATTCAAAACAGCTACAGGATGTGAGGAAATGTCACAGAATAGGGATATCACTGGAATTTGCTAGGAGATAAATGTCGAGTAAGGCAGTCCCCTAAATGTGAGGACAGGAGTTTTGAGGAAAGGCAGTGCAGGAGATTTGTGAGGCCATATCAAGTATTTTGAGGTCCACTTTTGCCCATAAGATCAAGAAAGGCCACTAAGACTCTGGGAGATCAGGGTTTATTTCTTTACTTAACCATGGAAATTCACTGGGTGGCCTTGAACAAGTCACACCCTCTCAGTTGAAGAGGAAGGCAATTGCCAACCTCCTCAAGAAAGCCCTGAAAGGGTTGCCATAAGTTGGAGTCCTCTTTGAAGTCATATAACAATAGCAAAGGAAATGCCAGAAGGGACATTACATGGGCTAAGTCAAGAGCTGACTAAAGCAGGGATCAGGGTTAGATTGGGGAGGCATGCGCTTGAGTATAGGAAGTAGATTTTTGAAGTAGAGAAGTAAGCTTGTTTTCTGCTGCCCTGAGACTACGACAGGAAACTACAGGAAAGGAGATTCCACCTGAACTTTAGGAAGAAATTCCTAACTCTGAGAGCTGTTCATCAGTGGAACTCTCTACCCCAGAGTGTGGTGGAGTGGAGGCTCCTTCTTTGGAGGCTTTTGAAGAGAAGCTGGAAGGCCATCTGTCGGGGGTGCTTTGAATGCAGTTTTCCTGCTTCTTGGCAGAATGGGGTTGGACTGGATGTCCCTCAAGGTCTCTTCCTACTCAATGATTCTATTGTTCTATATGCACAGAAATTCGAACTTTGCTGTACAGTTGGGTCTACCAAACAGTCACTAAGGAACCAGGTACTTTCTTTGCACACAGAGATTTGAAAGACTTCCAGAAGCATGTTTATATAAAGAACATACACACAACGCGCACACAAGCACAGACACAGAGGGAGCCTTGCGTGACTACAGCAGTGTTGGCTGGAAACATAAAGCCATTGTTTTAAAAGGGTAGTCTCCTCCCCTTGCCCAGCTTCCTTGTAAGAGGACAGCATTCCTTGTTCGCATTCCTTCACCGTTGCTGAGCTGGGGAGGGGGATCTCTGGTGGGAAGGAAGGCAAGCGCTGAAGGAAGCCCATGTTTCAATTCTTTAAAAGGGTCTGGGTGTTTAAAGGGGGGGGGGGCGGCAAAAAAGAAGAGAACAGGCCCACCAAAAAGCAAGATAAAGTATGTATGAAACAGGTAAATTAAGGGTGATTGAGTGGGGGAAGCGATGCCTGCGGGCTCAGGAATATGTCAACCAGATGTTTCTTAGATACAAAGAATTAGTAGTGGTTCCCCCACAGGCTCATATGAGCAATTCAAAGCATCCTTTATTCTCTTTAACCTGGAGGTCTCCATGAAGAAATAATAATAATAAGAGCACTGTAGTTCAGTTCTTGAGCCCATCATATGCAAGCCAAGGTAATTATGGATCTTAAGTTCAAAGAGAGTCTGCAAGAAGATTGTCAAGAACCTAAAAGTAGAGATTTTAGAAACTTCGCCCTTCTGGCACAGTGCTAGAAATGCCACAGCACCAGCTGCATGAGCTGAATGATGTGAAGACTGAAAGTAGATACATAAAGCAAAACCTCTTGCATCTTGGCCTTTATAGGTAAATCTACATCAGGCATGGGCAAACTTCGCCCCTCCAGGTGTTTTGGACTTTAACTTCCACAATTCCTAACAGCCGGTTAGGAATTCCTAACCATGCCCGATATACATGGTAAAATGAATGTATTTTGACGCCATTTTAATGGCTGTGGCTCAATGGGATTTGTAGTTTGATGAAACACCAGATGCACTCTGGTGGAGGTTAAATACATTGTAAGATGACAGTACCCAGAATTCCATAGCATTGAGACATGGTAGTTAAAGTAGTATCAAAATACATTAATTCTACAGTGAAGATGCACCCTAATACATAAATTTGAAAATTTCATGGATTCCACTGGTTTGTTTAATTACTCATCACGTTTGGCGTGGTGACACAGTGGGTTAAACCATTGAGCTGCAGAACTTGCTGATTAGATCCAGTTTCAGCCAACCTAGCAGTTCGAAAACATGCAAATGTGAGTAGATCAATAGGTACCACTTCTGCAGGAAGGTAACAGCACTTCATGCAGTCATGCCTGGCCACATGACCTTGGAGGTGTCTACGGGCAATGCTGGCTCTTTGGCTTAGAAATGGAGATGAGCACCAACCCCCAGACTCAGACATGTCTAGACTTAATGCCAGGAAACCTTTACCTTTACTCTGGGCAGACGTAGAAAATGTATGACCTTCCCAAAGTCATCATATTACTATTCTCATCATGCCTGACTGTTGCTTATGCTGCCAGAGACTGATAGGAGTTGGAGTCCATTCATATTCAGAGGGCTGCAGGTTTTCAACTCCTGACTCTGACAATGGGAGGTCAACCTGCATTTTAATAAACAGAGTTGGTTTTCTGCTTCATCTGTCGTGGCAGGGAATACATAAGCATGTAATTATTTCTTAAGTTAAATCATACAAAAAATGGCAGGTTCCAATGGTGTAGTGTGGAATGAAATTTGTCTGGTGGGGAAAGAAAATGCACCCACAGGAAGAAGCTCTTTTTCTTCAGTTCTTAAAAAGAAAGGGCAGGTTCGCTTTCTGGAGGTTCTCCAGATATGACTGAGTACTTTTGTATTTGGCAACTGGGATAACAGTGTTTGCTTCGACTCCTAGCACAAGATGAATCTCCTTTATCTGAAATGGTTGGGAGCTGAAGTGTTTTAGATATTGGGTTTTCAGATTTTAGAATACTTGTATTCATAATGAGATATCATGAAGATGGGACACAAAGCTTAACACAAAATTCATTTATGCTTCACATAAACCTATACAAATTGCCTGAAGATAATGTTTATACAATATTTTTAATGCATGTTGAACTATCAGAAGGCAAATGTATTATATCTCAGCCATCCATGTAAGCAATCTCAGATTTTCAGATTTCAGACTTACAAAGAAGAGCTCAACCTTTATAGAAATGCCCCTCTTTTGTCTCAAATCTCCAAGTCCTTCTACATAGGCCTTGTGAGCCCAAGAATTCAGAGCTTAACAAGAAACATCATGGGTGCTTGCTCGAACTTTGGGTTCCTATAACTCTACTTACTTAAGCTTTTCAAATAATCTATAAGCGAATGTATCGTAATGTGATAGAGAGGAGGGCCAAAACCCCATATCGTAACATTACAAATCCTGCTAGAATGTTTCCAGGGGGGAGCCTAGGTCCAAAATGGTTCCCCTCCCTCCATTCCCGAAGGTCGCATTGAGGACTGCAAGCTTTCCTTAAGCTGGTTTCACACCCAATAGCAATGCACAGTGGAGTGGAACCATCTCCTTCAATTTCCATCTTGGAAGTGTGGTAAAAACATAGGCCTGATTTAAATGCTTAACGGGTGTGTGACAGGAATTCTCATCTAAGCATTACCTAACACTTTCGAGGAGGACTATAAATATCAAATTATCATCTGTCACTTTTACTGCTGATGCCATTATTTCTCCCCTGCTGGCTAGTCATTGCTAAGGGCTCATGCCTTACGTTTAAGTGTGTGTTTTAAATGGCTGTTTCTTTGCGCTGTGTTGTTTGCTGCCACATTTTGGAAACAGTCATTCTGGTGGTAAAATGATCCCTGAAAGAAGGTTTGAAAGAAAGTGCCAAGTTTTGAGACTGGCTGTGAAGAAACAGGAAAAGACTTTGTGCTCTCCTCCCTCCCCTTAAAACCTCACAGAGATATTGTAGTACAGTTAGTGTTTTGTTTCATCTTTGGATGACAACAGTATTCAAAATAGCAACTTTCACAACATGATCTTTATCTATAGCTGAACAAATTTAGAGGAAGGAGAAGGGTGCAAACAATCCCATCCTACACTCCTCTCACTGGTTCTGCTTGTATTTTGCAATATATCTAATATGTTTGGTCTTTAAAAATGGGTTAGGAATTGGTAAAGAAGAGAAAAAAGCAAAAGTTAATGGGATTAATAATGCCATCAGCTGGGTTGCTGCAGACAGCTTACTGGTGGGAAAACAATAATGATGCCACTGCAACATGGATGTGAGGTTGCATCTGAGGTTGCATCTTAAGTGCTTGCTTATATTGTAGGGAAATAAGCCATGAGATCTGGGCACATGGTATAAAGATTAGCTGAACAGCAGAATCCCATGCATGCTGACTCCTGTTGAAATAAGTTGCACTATTATAGAAGTTGTTTCTTCTTCTGAAATATAGCCTACAGCTGGGGATGATAGATGAGGTTGTAGGTGACTAAATCTGATTTTTTTTTTCGTGTCAGGAGCGTCTTGAGAAACTGCAAATCGCTTCTGGTGTGAGAAAAGAAGCAAGGATGTTGCCCAGGGGACTCCCAGATGTTTTGATGTTTTACCATCCTTGTGGGAGGCTTCTCTCATGTCCCCGCATGGGGAGCTGGAGCTAACAGAAGGAGCTCATCTGAGCTCTCCCTGAATTTGAACCTGCGACCTGCCAGTCTTCAGACCTGCCAGCATAAGGGTTTAACCCATTGCACCACTGGGGGCTCCTATATTATTGTTCTTATCCCCATCTTATTATTAATTATTATGATAAGAAACAGTGTTTACTACTTTGTACTAATAGCTTATTACTATATATCAAATCCTTAAATGCAAAGATTCATCTTTGTATACAAAAGTCAGGATTGCCCAAGCCATTGTACTTCTAATTTATCTGTACAGTTGTGAAAGCTGGAAAGTGATGGAAGTTGATAGGAAGAAAATCAACACCTTGGAAATGTGGTATTGGATAAACATTTTGTAGATCTTTTTTCATGTCAGGATTGACTTGAGAAACAGCAAGTCGCTTCTGTTGTGAGAGAACTGGCCGTCTGCAAAAACGTTGCCCAGGGGATGCCCGGATGTTTTGATGTTTTATCATCCTTGTGAGAGACTTCTCTCATGTCTCATTTTGTGGATACCATGGAGTGGGTTTTTTTAATTGAAATGTTCATCTCTCAACAACTGCTAACCTTTTCAAAATGATTTTCAAGCAGCACATCTAGTTTTCTGTGTCTGTTAGCCTATAGAGCTTTCTTGGATTGGCACCTCCCCAACAATTCGTTGTGCAAGTCTCAGCATTCCCAAGCAGTGTTGCTTTATGCTGACTGGGGATGATGTACAATTATACACAACAGGCTGAAGAACATGTGCACCTCTCCTTTTTTGATGGAAAAGATAGAATTTCTAACACTGAATATGTCCTGTTCTAAAATTTTAGCTGACCTTTTGAAATACCAATTTTAGCTGACCTTCTGATGTTTTACCACCCTTGTGGGAGGCTTCTCTCATGTCCCATTTTGTGGATACCATGGACTGTTAAAAATTCTCCGGACACCGTTGACTGCCAAAAATGCAAATAAATGGGTCCTCTTTTTAGAAACCAAGATGACCAATGAGGCAGTTGAATTTTGGACACATCCTGAGAAGGTATGACTCTCGAGAAAAAACAATAATGCTTGTTAAGGTAAATACCAGCATCTTTTTGTCATCACTGTATAGCCCCTAATCTGAAAAAGCACTTTATAAGTAAAAGAACAACAAAACAGTTACCTGCTCTTAGGTTTAGATGTTCAGCAAGTCGCAGATCACCGCAGATTGTTGCCATGATGCCCTTTCTTCCAAGAGTGATCCTAGGAGATTTTTCCTAGGGTCATTGTACAAGGGGCAACGTAGCAAATAGTGTGTTAAGTCTTCTATTTCCCCTGTGCCACAAAGAAGAAAATATGTGTAGGATTATACCCCAAATCTAGTTTGGGTTGAGTTCAAATCTTGCTAGGTTACAATTTACACTATAAGAAAATTGACCCATGAATCACTTAAATCTACAGTCGTTGGTACATTTGCTTATGAGTCATCATGTTAGTTTCCTTCTGAGTAAGCATGTGTATGTTTGGCCTCCAAATATAAATAAATCCTCAATTTTTTTTGGCGTGTCAGGAGTGTCCTGTAATCCTCAGGTTACAGAGCTCCATAGGGGAAAAGTGCAGCCAGCCTCCTTATTCAACCAACTTTGAGAATGGGATGCAAAAGAACATGAAATCATGGCTAACTCGGTAACAGTTGATTTGACCTTTTGTAATGCAATTGTCAGCATTTTGCAGAGTTATGCACTATCAAATCTGCAATATTTATGTTTTATTAGCAAGTGCTGAATTGAGGCACATGCTTTGTAGGCAGAAAATCCCAGTGCATGGTATCCGTTTAGCCCCATCAATGCAGTCTACAGGGACAATATAGTGCAGTTTGAAACAACATTATATGGCAGTGTAGATGGGACACCTCTCTCTCTCTCTCTCCCCAGTCCTGGTATCAAGGGTTGCCTTTCTATTAAGCCAAGTGAGGCAGCTGCTTCAAAGGGAAGATGGTGGGGTGAGTCCCTTCGGGGAGATAGGGCGGTCTACAAATCAAGTTTTTTAAAATTATTATTATATGGAAAGTCTGAGAAATCTCTACATATTCTTCCTTAATCTCTAGCTAGTTATTTTCCCCTCCTGGTAGCTTTCTGTGCCACATAGACTTTTCTGCAGTCTCCCACTAATCAATTCAAAAGCCCTTCTTCCTTCCTTCCTTCCTTCCTTCCTTCCTTCCTTCCTTCCTTCCTCCCTCCCTCCCTCCCTCCCTTCCAACATGTCATGCAAGGTGTCTAACCCACTGTCTTCAGATTCTGTGGGGTCTCTATCCTAGTGTCACTTTAAAGGAAAGGTCCGTTATGATCCATTTGACCTCTACATATGGATTAGATCTGTGGACATTGGGGGAACTCTGCAACTATCTTATCTGTTATCCAGACAATACAATATTTTGTTTGGCAGGGGCTCTCTATCATGCTGCATTTTAATCTGCTATTGCTTCACTTTGGTTGCCATGGCAATATCCTACAGAATGCTGGGATCTGCAGTTCAGTGCAGACAATTTAGATTTCTTTGCCAGAGAGAGCTCTTGGGCCCCACTAAACTACAAGCCCAAAAATTCCTCAGGGTGCAGCCCCAGAGTTAAAGTGGAGTAATAATATCATATCAATGAAATGTGGATCAATTTTCAACCGTGACCAAATGTATGGCCTGCTTCTGGATCATACCACCGCCACCATCCTGTGTCATTTTAAAATCAAACCCAGCATTGGGTGACAGATGCATGTCAGACTAAAGAGGAGGTTCAGGATTCATCTTCTGGACCTCGTCTTTAGTCTGACATGCATCTGGCATTGAGCTAAAAGGAGTTATGGTCATAGCTGCTATGGTACTATTGGAAAAGAAAGAAAGAAAAATACTAGAGAAAGAATGAAGCTTTTATCATCTGGCACATTGTCATTTACACTGTCAAATCAATGCAGTTTGACACCACTTTCACTGCCCTGGGTTATTTATTTATTGTGTCATCAGCAACCATTGTATTACAATTCTAACAGAGCAAAACAAACACAGAGATTAAAAAGAAAAAGAAAAAAAGAAAGGAAAAAAACCCACACAGATTTTGCAAATTTGGTATTTGGTTAAATGTCCTTTGACCAGTATCTGGCCACTTGGAGTGCCTCTGGGGTTGCCGCAAGAAGGTCCTCCATCGTGCATGTGGCAGGGCTCAGGGTGCATTGCAGCAGGTGGTCAGGGGAGGGGGAGGGGGGCATGAGAGAAGCCTCCTCGCAGGATTGCAAGACATCCGGGTGTCCCCTGGGCAACGTCTTCGTAGACGGCCGATTCTCTTAACCCAGAAGCAACCAGAGACTGCCCTGGGTCAATACTAGGGAATGAAGAGAGTTCCAGTTTAGTGAGGCACCAGCACTCTTTGCTGAAGGATGGCAAAAGCCTTGTAAAACTACAGCACCCATGATTCCATACCACTGATTCATGACAAATAAAGTGGCACAAACTGCATTCTTCCTACAGTGTAGACGCACCCTTAGATTTATCTTTGGTTGGGTCAAAGCTGCAGGCAAGTGGACCAACCAGATGATGAGGACAGGCTCTGCTTAAACCTGTGTTTCTCAACCTGGGGGTCATAGAGGTTGCCAAAGGTCATCAAAAACACAGTATTTTCTGTTGGTCATGTGGGTTCTGTCTGGGAAGTTTGGTCCAATTCCATTGCTGGTGGAGTTTGGAATGCTCTTTGATTGTAGGTGAACTATAAATCCCAGCAACGACAACTCCCAAATGTCAAGGTCTATTTCCCCAAATGCCACAGGTATTCACATTGGGGCATATTGAGTATTTGTACCAAGTTTGGTCCAGATCCATCATTGTTTGAGCCCACAGTGCATTCTGAACTACAACTCCAGAACTCAAGGTCAACGGCCACCAAATGCTTCCAGTATTTTCTGTTCATCATGGGGGTTCTGTGTGTGAAGTTTGGTCCAATTCTATTGTTGGTGGGATTCAGAATGCTCTTTGATTTTAGGTGAACTATAAATCCCAGCAACTACAACTCCCAAATGTCAAGGTCTATTTCCCTAAACTCCACCAGTGTTTACATTTGGGTATATTGAGTATTCGTACCATCATTGTTTGAGTCTACAGTGCTCTCTGGATGTAAGTGAACTACAACTCCAGAACTCGAGGTCAATGCCCACTAAACGCTTCCAGTATTTTCTCTTGGTCATGGGAGTTCTGTGTGCCAAGTTTGGTTCAATTCCATCGCTGGTGGAGTTTGGAATGCTCTTTGATTGTAGGTGAACTATGAATCCCAGCAACTACAACTCCCAAATGTCAAGGTCTATTTTCCCAAACTCCACCAGTATTCACATTGGGGCATATTGAATATTCATACCAAGTTTGGTCCAGATCCATCATTGTTTTGAGTCCACAGTGCTCTCTTGAGGTAGGAGAACTACAACTCCAGAACTCAACGTCAATGCCCATCAAACGCTTCCAGTATTTTCTGTCATGGGGGGTTCTGTGTGACAAGTTTGGTTCAATTCCATCACTGGTGGAGTTCAGAATGCTCTTTGATTGTAGGTGAACTATAAATCCCAGTAACTACAATTCCCAAATGACAAAATCAACCCCCCCCCCCCAACTGTACCAATATTCAAATTTGGGCATATCGTGTATTTGTGTGAAATCTGGTCCAGTGAATGAAAATACATCCTGCAGATCAGATATTTATATGACGATTCATAACAGTAGCAGTTATGAAGTAGCAACGAAAATAATGTTATGGTTGGGGGTCACCACAACATGAGGGGCTGCGGCATTAGGAAGGTTGAGAAAAACTAGTGTTGATGTACCTTTAGATTTCTCTTTGGTTGCCTCAGAGCTGCAGGCAAGTGGAGTATAGAATCACAGAATCATGGTGTTGGAAGAGACCTCATGGGCCATCCAGTCCAACCCCCTGCCAAGAAGCAGGAAAATTGCATTCAAAGCATCCCCGACAGACGACCATCCAGCCTCTGTTTAAAAGCTTCCATAGAAGGAGCCTCTACCACACTCCAGGGCAGAGAGTTCCACTGCTGAACAGCTCTAAGAGTTAGGGAGTTCTTCCTCATGTTCAGATGGAATCTCCTCTCTTGTAGTTTGAAGCCATTGTTCTGCATTCTAGTCTCCCGGGCAGCAAAAAACAAGCTTGCTCCCTCCTCCCTATGACTTCCTCTCAGGTATTTATACATGGCCCTCTTCATGTCTCTTCTCAGCCTTCTCTTCTTCAGGCTAAACATGCCCAGCTCTTTAAGCCACTCCTCATAGGGCTTGTTCTCCAGACCCTTGATCATTTTTGTCGCCCTCCTCTGGACACATGCCAAAGGAGGGCGACTAAAATGATGTTGATCGACCAGATGATGAAGACGGGCTCCGCGTAAACCAAGCACGATCTCTTTAGGTCGAAAACTTTGGTTATTGAGCATCCAAAGGTGCGTCCACACTGCAGAATTACAGCACTTGGACTCCACTTCAAGCGCCCTGGCTCCATCCTGATGGAATCCTGGGCTCTGTAGTTTGTTGTAGTTGAAGCTCTCAGGCGGAGAAAGGACAAACGTCTCCAAATCCTGTAATTCTCTAGCCTTGAGCCAAGGCAGTGCAGCTGCACCGTGAGGGGGAGAGAGCGTGTGAGAGGGAGGGAAGCAAGAACTACGACTCCCATGGTGCTCCACGGCAAGGAAAGGTATATAAAGGGAGGAATGGCTTGCGAAGAGGCAGTCGGAGGCGGGAGGCTGCTTTTGCAGAGAGAGAGAAGGAGAGAGGGAGAGAGAGAGAAGAAGGAGCGTCCCGGGATGTTGCGGACAGGCGGCTTTGCCTTCTCTCCGGATGGGATTTGGCTTCACTTGGGAGGGCTTGACAAGCAGAGCAGAGCTGGAATGCTCCAGATGGTGGAAGGAAGCAACTGCGGAGAGAGCTGCTCTTCCTCCAAATCTTCCCAATCCCACAAACGGAGCAGAAAACGGATAGAATTGAGACTTGCCCCTCCATCTCCTTCACCGCTTGGACCCGTGGAAACCAAACTGAGCCGGATGCCTCCTGGGTGATGGGAAGGCTCTCCTTGCTCCTTCCAGCTCCAGATGAAGCGCACGGGACCTTCTTCCAACCAGGATTATTCTTTGGCCTTTTTCCTTTTTCTTCTTCCAAGGATGTGAAGCTCTTCCCCGTTTTGGATGGTTGTCTCGCACCAAATAGTGTTTTTTTCCTCCCTAATATGGAATATAATCCCCCAAAGCAGACTCTTGTCCAAGGAGGTGCTCAAGGTAAGGAGAAGTCCCCATTGCCTTCTGTTCCTTTCCAATATCTATCTGCAGAGTTTCAGAGTGGGATCCAATATGATGGATGCTTCCATCCATGCTGGGGATTGAATGAAGTCCAGCTCTGTGGGATCGTGGGAGCTGGAGCTCTGACAAGCTCTTTTGCCTTCTCTTCCATCTAGTGTTGGTGCCTCACCCAGTTACAGCTCACAGGATCCCATAGTCTTACACCATGGTAGTTAAAGTGGGCTCAATCTGCCCTCATTCTACAATGTAGATGCACCCTATGAGAAAACTGCCTAGCTGTAAAGTTGGCAGATCCTCTCTTGTCATGGAAGAAATCAAACTCCAAAGGATGATGCTGTAGAGCAGTAGTTCTCAACCTTCATAATGCCACAACCCTTAAATACAGTTCCTCATATTGTGATGACCCCCAACTATAAAATTATTTTCATTGCTACTTCAACTGTAAATTTGCTACTGTTATTAATTGTATTGTAAATATCTGATCTGCAGGATATATTTTCATTCATGGGACCAAATATGGCACAAATACCCGATATGTCCAAATTTGAATACTAGTGGGGATGGGGGGAGTTGATTTTGTCATTTGGGAGTTGTAGTTGCTGGGATTTATAGTTCATCTACAATCAAAGAGCACTCTGAATGCTACCAATGGTAGAATTGAACCAAACTTGGCACACAGAACTCCCACGACCAACAGAAAATACTGGAAGGGTTTGGTGAGCATTGACCTTGAGTTTTGGAGTTGTAGTCCACCTACATCCAGAGAGCACTGTGGACTCAAACAATGATAGATCTGGACCAAACTTGGCACAAATACTCAATATGCCGAAATGTGAACACTGGTGGACTTTGGGGAAAATAGATCTTGACATTTGGGAGTTGTAGTTATTGGGATTTATAGTTCACCTACAATCAAATAACATTCTGAACTCCATCAACGATAGAATTGGGCCAAACTTCTCACAAAGAACCCCCATGACCAACAGAAAAGACTGTGTTTTCTGATGGTCTTTGGCAGCCCCTCTGACACCCCCTTGCGACCCCCCCCTCTGGGGTCCCAACCCCCAAGTTGAGAAACATTGTTTTAAAGTGACTGCCTGAACCACCTCCAAGGGCTGGCTTCAGAGTTGAGCCTTACTCCAGAAGAACTGGAATCTAAATGGGTTTCTGCTGAAGATGCCTTTAAAAGATGCCTTGTGGTGTGGTGGAAGCTCCATCCTTGGAAGCTTTTAAACAGAGGCTGGATGGCCATCTGTCAGGGGTACTTTGATTGTGCTTTCCCTGTATCGCAGGGAGTTGGACAATATGGCCCACGTGGTCTCTTCCAACTCTCTCATTCTAGGATCCCATGATTCTAAGACTTTGTCTCTTGCCATGACTGGCTGGCTTGTTTCTGAGACCTTGACCTTATCCTCAGTGTTGTAGAAACATCTCCAGGGGTTAAACACTGGGATTCCTCTTCTCCACACACACCCCCTCCTGTGTCCCTTTCCCATAGAGATCTTGATGGTCTTTCTGCCCTTGCTGTATTTTTCAAAAATCAATCTCTGGGGGCTCAGGTGCTGTTAACTCTGCTCTGTAACTTAATACCAAGTCCTTCCTCTGGGTTAATGGGCTCGAATGGTTGCTTTAGCCTGCTCTCTTCCCTATATAATCAGCCTTTGTTTTCATTGCTGTGGCCAGCACATCCTCTCCCAGCCCTCCCCCCTCAGTGAAGTCAGCAGTTTCTTCCCACTGGGATATATTTTCATGTGCCTTCCAGCCAAGGTGTGGGGATTCCTCCCTCAGCCTCCTTCTGCACTGAAGTGACTCACCTGCCAAGACAGAGGAGAGGCCCAGAGTTGCTTGTCTGATAGCACCACCACTACCACCACCAGCAGCAGCTCTGTCCTGGAGAAAGACATAGCCCATGTTGGTCTTGTATTGGCACGTGAAGCATCACTGGGACTGACTATCAGGAGAAAGCAGTTTGGAACATAAGCTTTCCTGGATGCATTCTGCTTTGTTGGATGCAGATCTGGCTTTGTGCTCCTTTCCTGTCTCCTCCCCTGCTCTCTTCCACACTTGTAATGGGAAGCTGTCATTTGATCAAGAGACTTCCACCACATCCTTTTACACAATTCTGGTGTTTTTAGAATATATGTAAAGGGATGTTATTTGCAGGCTGATCAAAGCAGTGTCTGCAAGTGTGTGTTGCTCTCCTGTCATCATTTCCTACCTAGGCTTATTGATTTATTTATGGATAGTACAGTTCTCTGGCCACAAAGTATTTCAAAATTGTTTGCAAATCATTAATTTGACAGTTCAGGGTTCAATATATATATATATATATATATATATATATAGTCATTGTTGTGATCTTTGTTCATCTCTTCCATTTTTCCAGAGGCTAAAAATAGTATCTTTCATATGCTGGAATGCATTTTTTGCTCTTCTGTCAAGGTACAATTCTACCTTGAAAGTTGTGTTGTCAGTGGCAGAGAGAAGTCCATTAGCTTAAATGGTGTGATGGACATTCTAGGATAGATCCAAAGAACACCTGGGTTATTCTAGGTACGCCTGTGCAAGTTCTTCTGTAAACCGCATACATTTCATCCAATTAGTCAAGGTTGTGAAATTTCTATTTGTGTACTTTTTTCATGTCAGGAGCGACGAGAATCTGCAAGTTGCTTTTGGTGTGAGAGAATTGGCCATCTGCACGGACGTTGTCCACGGGATGCCCAGATATTTTACCATCCTGTGGGAGGCTTCTTTCGTGTCCCTGCATGAGAAGCTGGAGCTGACAGACAGGATCTTACCTTGCTCCCTGGATTTGAACCATAGACCTTTTGGTCAGCAGTTCTGCCAGCACAAGGGTTTAACCCACTGTGTCACCAGGGGCTCCTGTTGGTGTACTAATCCCTTCCTTTGTGACATTATACAGAGCCATTCACTGTCAGTACAAAATGTTAGGCAGTGTCAACATGGGAATGGGAGTGAACTGTATTACTTGTTTTCATTTTCTTTTCTTTCTGAGCTCCTTTCCTGGAACTCATATGTGTGTTTCTCACAAAGGCAAGTGAACCTCCCATTTTCAAGATAGCTGCATAATCTTTTCCAAGTGGAAACAGAACTTTAGTGGAGAGTTGCCAAACTTTTCTTTGTCATAGGGCAGGGGTGGGAAACCTGTGGCTCTTAGGCCCACTTCCCATCTCCCTTGGACACATTGGCAGTGATATGGGCAGCAGGTTACTTATCTCTAGTGTAAGGAGTTGGATGTATTGACTGTGATAAAAAGAAACATTTGGAACTTGCATTTAAAGGATGCCCTGCCTGAAATGATCAGCTTGCCACTCAAACAAAGTGCTTACATGAAAATACACAAAGATGTACTTGGAAAATAGGAAATATATGCATCCTTTTCTGCTGTAAAGGAATCTGTTGGGTTATGAAGTAATTCATAGCAGCAAAATCACACAGGACATATTGTTTGGTTTAGCAGTTCTCAGTCACTCTCCAGAAATCTTGAAATGTAATGGGTTTTTCCTGCCTCATACCTTTGTGAAACCTGTATGCACGTGATACGGAGTGAAAATCTATACATACTCATCTTTCATGTCTACTTTTATTGTGAAGGTTTTATCACTCTGGTATTGCAGTGTTTGATTTTGAATAATTGCATAAGACAAATAGTTTTCTGCAAAAATACTTCTGTTGAACATTTCCTGGGAGATTCATTTTATATGTGGAACATCTTCTGGTCTGTTATCTGTGGCAGAATTTCTCAATATGGCAAACTTTCACTGCCAGAAGTGTTGAAATTTCAGAGGCACACAAATCCCCGAACCCCTCAGGTGTCATTGACTGCTCAAGCTGCCTCTTTTTATGAGTTTGCTGAAAGTAAATAACACTCTTAACTTTCTTGTTTGAGAAAATAAAGCTCTTAGTTTTCTCGCTTGAACGGATAGGTCAGATCATCACACAAAAAGGAAGCCAAGGGTTTGTGCAAGTGTGCTCTCAGAAGAGAGCTGACCTTCTCTGTGAAAGCTATGGCCCTTCAACACTATTTTGCAGGTTCTTGTTCAGCAGTGCCTTCTAAAAATTGGGTTTACACTGCCGAATATCAACAGGTGCAAGGTGGGAAGTTTCAAATGCTATACAGAATGTGAATAAATACTGTATTGTATTGTCGAAGGCTTTCATGGCTGGAATCACTAAGTTCTTGTGGGTTTTTTCGGGCTATATGGCCATGTTCTAGAGGCATTTCTCCTGACGTTTTGCCTGCATCTATGGCAAGCATCCTGTATTGTCTAATACTTTCATGGCCGAAATCACTGGGTTGTTGCAGGTTTTTGGGCTCACAACCACTGAGGATGCCTGCCATAGATGCAGGCAAAATGTCAGGAGAGAATGCTTCTAGAACATGGTCATACAGCCCAAAAAACCTACAACAACCCACTGAATAAATACTGTCCTGGAGATGTTTTGTGATGGAGATGTTGAAGTGTGTTGCCCAAGATTGTCTTTAACTAGGTACTGCTCTGTGTGAAAGAATTGAAAAGGAAACAAGGGTGAGATTACAAAAATGGGGAAAATATTAGACTTTTAATGCTAACATTTATTGTTTACTCTCACTGACAAACTGTGTTGGCAGTTCAAAGAAAGCATGCATGAATATCTCCCCCCTCCCATTTACAGTTTTGCGGTTTTAGAGCATTTCAGCACAATTGTTATGTCTTGTAACTGTTTTGACTTGAAAAATAGTATTACCTGGGGAATCAGTTCATGTCAAGAAAGCTAATGGTGCCATTGCTGCAATCTGTGAAATCATATCACATTTTACCAGGTTCTGTTTAAAAACCTGAGCATTGTTTTGGGTATCATTCATGTAATTCATGTTTGTGAAAGGCTTCTTAATGGATGTCTGGATGTGAAATTGAATTCACAGTTGAGTAGTGCTTTCTTGAGGAGGAACTAATACCAATGCTTAGAGTTCCCCAAGCACTTTTTGTTAGATTACGGAAATGCGGGAGAATGAAAAATAGTCCTTAAATTATGTTAGATTGTGTGTCCATGAAGCCTGCTGGTAAAACTGGCCTAGTGATGGAGATTGCAGACCAAATGAACCACTGGTATATGTGTAGGTATTGGGTGCAATGCATTTTGGGATATAGACTTGGTGATCATTCTCCATTTCAGAAGGTGCAAGGTTCAGAACAGGGCAACATTGCTGATTCTCCACTGCTTTATCCTTTCCTGCATATAGTAGAGAAAGGAAACTCTTGCATTCTCAGGCCCCACATGAAAGCAATTTCATTAGTGGAACAATATGGTTTCATCAAATTGAGTAGACCATATGGAAGACAACTTTGCTTTGTATGAAGGATGCCAGTTTCATTCCAACAACTCAAATCTTTTTGAAGCTTGGATTGTGGGATAATTCACAAAAATGTAAAAAGTAAACAAAATCCACTTTCCCCATTCCATATATGCACCTTTCTGAATAATCTATTACACTCACAGCACTATCTAGACTTAAGTCACCTGTGCATTACACACTATAAAAAGATTGCATAAATTAGTGTTCCAGATTTGAAGAGAGCATTGTACCCTCCAGTATCAAAGGGACACCCCCACTTAGTCTTTTTCCTTGTGTGTGTAGGTTTGAAAAAAGGATAAACTACAAGCCTTCTGTAATTGCTGAGGAATTTTTAGTTCTAGGTTTTTTGTGTGTGTCACAAATGAATTGACACTGCAATTCACTTCTGATGTGAGAGAATTGGCCGTCTGCAAGGATTTTGCCCAGAGAATGCCTGGATGTGTTGCCATCCTGTGGGAGGCTTCTCTCATGTCCCCGCATGGGAAGCTGAAGATGACAGATGGGAGCTTACCCTGCTCCCTAGATTTGAACTGCAATTCACTTCTGGTGTGAGAGAATTGGGCGTCTGCAAGGATGTTGCCCAGAGGATGCCTGGATGTGTAGCCATCCTGTGGGAGGCCTCTCTCATGCCCCCACATGGGAAGCTGGAGATGTCAGATGGGAGCCCACCCTGCCCCCTATATTTGAACTGCCGACCTTTCCATCAGCAGTCCTGCTGGCACAAGGGTTTAACCCATTGTGCCACGGGGAGCTCCTAATGAAATAGTTCTAATGAAATAGTACTAAACCATGTCAGAAGTATGTTGTGCTTGAGGTTTTGGAAAAGGTATATTGCAGTAATGTTGGCATTTCATTTTAGTCTAACCATTTCTCTCTGATATAGCATTCTCTAAGGTTCCTAATGAAGCCTGAATGAGTTAGTTTTGGGGTTTATAGCAGACAGTCTCCCACATATATGCAATTTTCACATGTCAAACACTGACTGATTTGCATCACATAACAACTTGAGTAAGACACCAAACTGCCAGTTGTGATGTCAATCCAACATGCTAAACTGAACAATGGAATCTGTTTAAATATTTGATTAAGTTGTTGTGGCTGGTTCACCCATCCATCATTGTATAGTTGAGTGAATATTAAACTGTATCATTAACCATGTCCTCCATAAAGACATCACGTATAAAAGTTTGTACTTGGGTTTTGCATTTAAGCCTTTTTGAGGTGAAAATTCACTTGCCATGAGTCCTTCTGGGAAGAGAGGGTGGTCTAGAAATAAAGTTTCTTAAAAAATATTATTCCTGTACATCTTCTCAGTTGTGTGCCTTCTTCTTGCTTTATCAAAACTATTTATCTGTAAATGGGTTAAGCCACTTAATTTACAAGGGATGCTGATAATCAGAGATGGTTACTGAGTTGTCAGGAGTCACTGTGAGTTGTTATCCTAAATCAGCTTTCTGTATTTGCATTTGCAGCCAGTGAACAATGTGTCAAAGTACCTCTTTGTCTCTGGCTCTGCCTTAAAAAGTGATTGCTGTAGACTGGGATCGCATTCCACACTGCTTCCCTGGAGTTATGAGTGAAACATTGTCCATGGATAGTAATCCCGAGGCAGTGTTATTTGGGTAGTGGGGAGAAGAGGAAAGGGCCCTGGATCTGAATTCCTGAGCCGTTTTTATTGCAATGAAGTTTACACTTGCTTACAGAACAATTCATTTGATTTTTATTCTTTGTTTCCCTCTTTTTTCCCCTTTTCCCCTTTTTTTGCTGTGGCTTTCATATATAAAGTCTGAGGAACTGGGAAAAGGGGCACCAATCTGGGGAAAAAGTGGCAGATAAATGAAATAAAATAAACATAAAAAGGTAAAGGTTTTCCTCTGACATTAAGTCCAGTCATGCTCAACTCTGGGATGTGTTGCTCATCTCCATTTCTAAGCCGAAGAGCCAACGTTGTCCATAGACACCTCCAAGGTCCATGACTGCATGGAGCGCCGTTACCTTCCCTCCTGAGTGGTACCTATTGATGTACTCACGTTTGCATGTTTTCGAACTGCTAGGTTGACAGAAGCTGGGGCTGACAGCGGGAGCTCACATCGCTCCCCAGATTCGAACCTGCGACCTTTCAGTCAACAAGTTTAGGAACTCAGTGCTTTAACCACTGGGGGCTCCTAAAATAGATATAGGTAAAACATTTTACTGAGGCAATTACAAATGTATAACATATAGTAATACATTCATGACTGGTTCATATTCATGACCACTATGTATTCACTAGTTTTGGGGAATATGTAGAAACTGTGAAAGTCTCCCAATCCACACTTATTGTGCTAGCGACAGGAGTTTGTTCGCCCTGTTGATCAGGAAGCAGATGGCTGTAAATGTATGATACACTTCTATTCATATAGTTAACTGGTCTAATTCACAACATTTGGGCATTCTGAACTGATTCTAGACGATCCAGCAAACTATAATTAGATCCAGATGATGAGATCAGTGAATTGATTATAAGCAGATTCAATATAAAAGTTAATAAAACCATATTTACCATTGAAAAAATTAAGCTTTGGACTGCAGTTATAAGTAGAATTTGTAATTTTTCAAGCCCTAAACTCACAAAAGAACAGCCAATTGCTACAAGGCAAGTAACAGAAAAACACAATCTTCTGATTCAGCATCAATATTCAGCTGCAGATTCTTATGATATTTGCAGATTTTGAGGAGGTACATCATTTTTTCACTGTTCTTCCAGAATGCATTTTATAAGAAGCAGAATAGTACCAAATAAAAGTTATTTCTTCTTCTCCAATGTTTACATTTACTGATAGGTAATTGTCAGTATATGTTATCCACAGAGGAAGGTTTGTAGTTATTAACCAGTTCTGTCAGAGCCTCCTAAATGTTGTTGCTTCAGCAGCAGGTGCACTGTTGCAGGTGCCTCTTAATGCAATAATTCTAACTTGTCTCTGTGTGTATTTCTAGGGTAGCACATTGGTCCTCTGCGCAATTGAGTATCCCAGGCTTTTTGCTGTGAAAGCCAGCCTTGTATTCACCAGTGTGACATCTTCCAGATTTAGTTGCCTACAACCCCATCTATCATCCCCAGCTGTAGGCTATATTTCAGAAGACGAAATAGCTCCTATAATCCCTTATAAGTTCAAATAATAAATAAATAAATAAATGACCATACTGGATGGGGGTGGAGTCAGGGTCACAAATCAAAACATCCGAAGGAATAAATGTTCACAATGGAAGGAGACATGTGTAAGGAATTATTATCTGGCAGGAACATGCTAAGCCTGAACACCTCTGTTTCAAAATATCTCTGTACCATTCAATTTTTGCCACATTAGGATGTAATACAGAAGTGAGTATCACATAGAAAAGGATGTATTTCTGCTTGCAATCAAGCCATATAATTTGTTGTCTCTATCAGTGCTAAATTGAAAATATAGACCGTTCTTGAATTTTGGTTGATGGTAGTCTTTTCCTATGTAGGAAGCACTAGAACAATCTCTCTAATCTAATAACGGATGCATAGTGAGAAAGGAGAAAACCCAGCCTTTGTACTGCCTGCTGTGCAAGAGGTAGAATTGGAAGTTGCCTTTAGATTCCAGTTTAGCCTTTAAGTAGTTATCTTATGGGGAGTTCCACTGTAGATAATGTCAATTATGCCAGCAGTCCTGGAACAGACTAGATTCTGTAATGCATTTTTTACTTGGAGCTGATGCTAGTCTAAGTCAATTTATTACCTGAAGTGAAATCCAAAGTTTTCCTTCATCCATCTCTGAAAGAAAGAACACCTTACTATAACACTCAGACAGCAGCCTTCATCTGTCTGTTGACTTTCTACTTTTTGAGTGTGCAGTCATGTGCGCTCCTACCTCAGATTGCTATAAGATTTACTTTTAGTAGATCTTTATAGGATCTTGCTGTATATTGTGTTCTGTCTTCTGTTGTGCATCTTGCTGCCTCTCTCAAAGCCTGACAAACTTATTCACTAGTAATACTGGCCCAAGACATTATGTTATCTGAGGCGAAGGACAAGACTGTGCCCTGCCCCATTGGTGCTGTTGGCTGTTGTTTGAACCCTGGTCTCCCAGATAATGAGTCTTGGATATTAAACCACTATAATACACCAACTGTTGTTGTTCCTCAAGAAGAAACCAATTAGTCTGTTAGCTGCTGAAATATTATACTCCACCCCAATTTGAATCAGCATGTTAGTTTGAGGTAGGGTGGGATGTATGCACTCTCAGGGTCCTTCCACACAGCCATATAACCAAGAATATCAAGGCAGGTAAGCCACAATGTCTGCCTTGAGGTGGGTTATCTGAGTCCACACTGCCATATATTCCAGTTCATGTGAATTTTATACAGCTGTGTGGAAGGGGTCTCAGTGGTAGGAATGGCTTGAGATCTTAGGTGAGGCAATTGAGTAGCTGCCATGACATTTCCCAGCATCCTCCCCTGAGACAGTTGTCTCTTTCTGCCTAATGGTAGGACTGATCTTGTGCGTAAATTTCAGCGTATTCCCTTTTCCTGTAACAAAGCCAGTGACTAGCCCCTCTTTTCCTGCCATACACAAATGTGTTTGGAGCCACTTCCATCCACTGGTGTATGTTACACCAAATGTATAGCATTGGTTTCCTTGTGGGATGCAACCAGCAATGACAGGGCGGCGCCCTGCCACTCTTACCAACATTGCTCCTTTGGGCACATCTCCTCCTTGCACTCAAAGGCAGGTTTGGTTTTTCATGGAATCTGAACATGAGGTAGTATTGGGAAGACTTTTAGTAGTGTTGAAAAATGCAGTTATCAGATTCACTGAAGGATTTTTTTCATAGCATTCCGAAGGAGGTTCCATTTTTATTGAAAAGGAAAAGCAAAGAGGACAGGCCTACAGTTAGGATCTTGTCCCATTGGGACATACTCCATTTCTGAGGCTCTTTGAACACAATTGCAAACCTTTTTGCCTCACTCCATCAATAATGCATTAGAATCCATCTGCAAAGCATCACAAACAGAGTAGTTGCACATGAGATTCTAATCGTGTTTTTTTATTTACTATGATTTTATATGTTGCTGGAGCTCTTTTTTTCTATCTGATCAGAAAATCAATATGCATTCTGTCAGCTAAAATCTCATGAGAACTAGTTCAAGACTTCTAGGCTACTTTACTGTACAATATTAGGGATTTTTTTTAAAAAAAAGAGTGACATAGGGAGGCATTCAGAGGGATTGGAAGGAGCCCGCCTTCTGTGGTGTCATGAGGGTTTTTTTTTGTGTCTGTCAGAAGCGACTTGAGAAACTGCAAGCTGCTTCTGGTGTGAGAGAATTGGCTGTCTGCAAGGACGTTGCCCGGGGAGGGGGGGTGCCCGGATGTTTTACCATCCTGTGGGAGGCTTCTCTCATGTTCCTGCATGCGAAGCTAGAGCTGACAGATGGGAGTGCACTTTGCTCCCCAGATTCGAACCACCAACCTTTCGGTCAGCAGTCCTGCCAACACAAGAGTTTAATCCATTGTGCCATTGGGGTCTCCAGTGTCATGAGTCAAAGTGCAGTATTTTCAAATCGTATATCATAAAATACATATAATATTGGCTAACACTTCTCATGGCTGGTTCACATACACATTTTATTCACAGTAAAAAGACATCATTGTAGCCAGGAAACATTTTATAGGACAGGTGGAATATTTATGAACTTCTCCACATTCACTTCAAGACAGCCTTTAAATCTGTCCTAGCCGTGGCTGATTCTCCTCCCTTAAAACCCATCTTTTTAGGATAATGGGAAACTAAGCACCTTCTCCAGCTGAAGGGGCCACCTGCCTGTTTTGAATTTAGAGGACAATATTGGATTTGCTCACTGCTGGAAATGGGATTATTTCCCAATTAATGCTCCCCAGAGTCTCTCGTCTCACTTCTTATATATTTCAAGTAGGCTCAGTTTTAGAGAGGGTGATTCCTTGTGAACACACAGTCCAAGGGAGCTACAAGATAGGGAGGATAGAAATCTCCCTGTTCAGAAACATGAATGAAATTTTGTTTTCTTCTCCCCTCTCCCCCCACACCCCTGGTCCCCTTTCATCCTTCCTAAACATGTATGGGAAAAGGCCCTCTTTTATAACTTTTTCAATTGTTTCTTTTTTAAAAAAAAAAAGCAAAGAAGAAATCCTTCTAAAAGAAGGGAAATGTTGTCTGTCCCCCTCGCCTCCCCCCCCCCCCCAAACCTCAGCCTCTCAACACTTGGTGTCTTTAAGGCCTTGGTCTATTGTAAGTCCAGGACAGAGACCCTTCTGTGAGGGTTGCTCGGGATCTCTTCGCTGGTTGTCCCCCTCCCACCTCATCTCAACAAGCCCCCCATTCTCTTCTGAAGAGGGTCCCTCTGTCTAACGCCAAATAACTCTTAGGGGAGCATTTATCCTCAGGCACTTTGCTCACAAAGCTCCCTGGAGTGTCAAATAAACTCTCGTTCAGACCCGCAAAAAAGAGGACGAAGGGTTGGGGGTGGAGGAAAAAAACCAAGACAAAACCCCCTTTATTTTCATCCCTGCAGGGAAACAAACATACTTTGTGCTGGAGAGTAACAATCTTAACAAAACAGAGTAGTGTGTGTTCTAAATATCCCCATAATAAAATAGTTGGTTACGCTTCTCTGTATGATAATAGTGGATAAATTTGTCGGACAAGCTATAAATCAAGACTTCTTTCTTTGTTGAAACAGTTGGCAGCCTGAGTGAGGACTGTCCCTCCTCCCTGCCTGCGCTTTGTACATGTTTGTATTTTTTTTATGGGGAAGAGGCAATTGGAAAATGACCTGCCTGTAGCCTTGGTCTGTCTTTGGGAGGAGGACACAAAAGGGGAGTAAGACTGTAAAACCACAATAACTTCTGGAGTCAATGGCCTGAATTCAATTCATAATCCCATCTAAAGTTAATCCATTTTACCACTTTGATCGGCCTAAGTGTTGAGTCATCTTTCAGTAGTTGATTTAATGCTCCTAGTCAAGTTGAGGCTGCCAATGGGATACAGGCTGCCATGTGCTGGCTTTTCTCTTACATCTCAAAATATTCCTTATCGTGATTGATAAGAAAACTTAGTTGGATTTCCTCATCACTTCTCACTGTGGGGAGAATCTCATGTTGTTGAAATTGTTTACTAGATGCCTGTTTTTTTGTTTACATGCAAATTTGACACGTTCATTATAGTCATAAAGGGCAAAATGTTTAAATTCCCATTCAATCTCAAATAAACTCTGGAAGTCTCCATTGAACACAATGCTATGATTGACAGAAGAAATACATTCCCTTCAATATGTATATCTGAAGAACTGAAATCTACAAGAACTTTGGGTGAAATAATTTGGTTAGTTTTAAAGGTATTCTAAGATTTCATCCCCCCGCCCTGGTCACTCCTGGAGCAGACTTAACATATCTATTTCCTTGAAAATTGCTTCTATTTATGTGGTAGTGACTATACGGTCCATCACTTTATGCAACACACATTAGTGCTTGCTGAGCCCCAGGTGACCATTTCAAACAGAAACCTGGGATGGTGAAGTCCATTATGTCTTTTGGGCCACTATGCATTTCTATAGGGTACTTCACAGGATAACTGGACCAGCACTGTATGTGTTGAGTGGGGGAAGAGTTGCCAGGTGAAATATGGGACATGGTTCCTACTCTTTCAGTAGTTCTATAGAAGGGGAAAAATTTACAAGTTTTGTTTGTGCCAAAAGCATCACCTTCTGACTTTTTCCTCTATTATTGAAGCATTAAAGCTAAAGAATCTTGTCCCATATTTCAGATGGCAACACTTAGTGTGTGGAGAATCAGCACTGCAAACAGAAAATAGTGTTTGCGTTCCTCCAGCTTCTCCATCCAAGTGTCCAAGAATGTGTGGCAGCCAACCCAAACCTTTTCTTGGTGTATTGTCTATATTCCCAGTTCCTCATTCTTTCTAAATGTTTTAACTGTTATTGACAAAGCTCTATGTGTTTGACTTCCTGGGACAATGTAAGAAAGAGTGAACTCACATGAACACACGCACAGAATAGGTTGGGGTGTATTCTAGGCAAAGGAGGTGCTGGCTGTCAATCAACTTTTCCCCATTATTAGGTCTTGGCTATTGACTTCATTAGTAAGTTTGACAGATGTAGGCTTCCCCTCTTCCCCAAAAGAAGGTGGGAAGAAGAAAAGGAGCTCTCCTTAAGGGAGTCCTGTGGCATATATCGAGCCTCTGGCCCAGGAAAAAGTAATCATATCTCCTTGTTTTCCTCCAGCACATTGGTGTGACTCCTGATCCATTTCTGGGCTTCTATTAGCTACCCAAACACCACTTCTTTTCCAACTTCATGGGAGAAGAACTCACTGTTTATGTGAATGAAAAGGAAGTTGGTTCCAAGTTAGCACTGGCACTATTGCACTTCCAGAGATAAACACCAATGGCCAATGCTAACAGTCACAATTACTTGGCTCAGCTAAGTCATGAAAGTAGTAGTTGGTCTGGATTTCTTCCCCTTCTTTTCTTCAAGCACTTCTACTGAAGCATTGTGATATATGACTGAAACTGTAGGAAGAATGATACAAGTAACACTAGCAGTAGCATCAGAAAAGCCACACCACATTGCTGTTCTTTCTGGAGGGAACATGATACAAACCTAGCAAATTTCCCATGTCTACAATGCTTATCTTGAGGTGGTTCAGTCTCTGTATTGATGAAGAACCGATGTGTGTTGGTGTTTGATAAATTGGTGCCTAACATGTTTGATAGCCCATTTTGTGAGCTGCTGAGTCATCTACTCCACTCCTGAGAGAAACCCTGGCTCCTTTCTTATTCCAGGTATCTCTACACAGACTATGCAGCCAGATACCTTAGTTAGTCTTTTGTAAAGTTACTGATGTTGCAGGGAACTCTTGCCATATGATATGAGAAAGAAAGGTGGCACGTAAGACTTCAAAGATGGATGAGACGTTCAGCGGTTGTGTTGTACTTGTCTCCAACAACAAAACTATTCACTTCCAGCAGGGACAAAGTAATGTTAATTATTTTCTCCCAGATACCTGGTTTGCATTGTACTGGTTCTTCATTTTCCTATCAACTGTGGGAATTCCTTAAAAAATGAGTACACAGAGAAACTGGTCTTAATCCTTTTTGACTGCATGCTAACTGAAGTCTGGGAATCGTAGCCTGCAAAAGTAGCTTTTTTTTTTTTTAAAAAAAAAGCTCCTGTGTAAATGGTTTTTATGATCCAAGAACATGAACAAGGTAAGTCATACGAGAAGATTTATTTGTGGCCCATATTTAACAAGAATAAACTCAAATAAAAACCCACAAGAGCAATGACTCTTTTTGGCTTGGCTTTCGTAAAGCCTACGAGTAAAAAGACAGCACCAAAATTGGCCTCTATGGAGTGGATATTACAGGTTCCTCTTGGTATCATTCCTTGTCAGCAGCACAAGTAATTTCCTAACCATGTCTTTCAAAATATATGACCTGTAAAATCAATCTTGCTCACAATCATATTGCATTAGCCAGTTAAAAACTTGACAGCAGCCAGCCCCTTTCTCTGCAGTCCCAGCAACCAAAAGCCTAGCAAGACTTTTGTGAGGCTCCAAACTGTAAGTAGGGAATTGCCTCCTTCAATACACATGCTCCTTTTACTCCCACTGATACAAAATTGGCATGTATGTAAGAAAAAAGTCCAGTTCATGTTCTTACAAATGAGCAAAAGTTTGAGAGCAGTTGCCAAGCATGAGCACATATGATGATATCAGTTGAAAACTCACTTTCCACTGTGTCACTCTCTGACGGAGGATGAAAAGGCAGGGTTTTTTAAAGTCTAGCTACTGCATGTACTTTTAAAAAAAATCATCCAAAGACACCACTGATTCAGTGGGTACCGTTGTTCTCATGTTCTTCTGTGGGCCTCCAGGGATCTTTGGCTGATCGTTGTGAGAAGAGAATACGAGACTAGGTAATCCTCTGGAGTCATCCTCTGCCACGCTCCCTGTGTTAAGGAGAAGTACTGTAAGCACATACTGCCACCATCAATATGAAACCAATGGTAGGTTATATTTTAAAAATTGACTGCAGAAGTAGGAAAGTGGGGAGTCAACTTTTTCTTCTTCTTTCCTTTCTCTTTTATCCTTTTTTCTTTTTCTTCTCTTTCTCTTTTTCTTCTTTATCAAGTTGAAATGTTTGTTTTTTGTCTTTTTATGTAGATGTAGCTTGTTGGTAGAGATGTATCTCCATTTTATTTTGATGTTGTCATTTTAATTTATTTCTATGATACTTTATTCAACATGAATTAAAAAAAATCAATGGCACTATTCAAAGACATACAGCTAAGATCCCTGTTTCTCCAGGGAATATGCCCTTGACCAGACCATAGTTATGTGAAACCACAGGTATGCCCAAAAGGCATTACTCTCATTTCTAGTCCCAGCAGATCATATAGAGTTGTGCTGGAGGACCTAGAGATTCCTATAGAGTTATCAATGTATTAGTGTCTCCAATCTGATGTAGACATGGTTTATGATTGCTTATGCTACAAATATCTTACCGTTAGTCTGAAAGGTGCTGCAAGATTCCTCTGCCTAGTGCTACGGAGTGAGGAGAATGCAAGTGACTATCCTGTATACACAGTACTGTGGAGACCTCTGCTGGAACATCTCTGTCAGTGCCATAATCCCATGATTTGGGGGGGGGGGGGGAGAAGTTGGTAGGGAAAAATAGTGATGAAAGCATCACCAGCATTATAATCATCAGTAATGTGATGAAAACAAATTTCTGTGACACACATCACAATTTGGAAAGATGCAAAATGGTGTCTAAAATAGCCAAGATATTCTAGCAATTTGGCCTTCAAATCCTTGCTCAGTCGTGGAAAGTTGCTGGTTGACCTTTGGCAACTCTCACTTTCTTAGCCTCAGGGGACATTGATGTGAAGGAATTCTGCTAGAATAAGGTTACTGTTGAGTTGGAGGTGACATTGAAGGGTTATAGCAACAAACCACAAAACCTAGCCAAAGACTTGAATTTGACTTTGTGAGCAAAATCCCAGGTCAGAGAGTGATTTTGTGGATTTCTTTTACCGACTCTGAAGTGGAAATGGCAGCACAGTGTAATTTGTAAAGTAGAATTTAGCAGAAAAGAGGAAGATCTCATTACAGATGAATAAGCTCAGTCAAGGAAGCCCCAGTCATGAATCTGCAGGCCTGAGCAAGGCTATTGAGGATAGATGACTTGCATGTTATCTCATTTATGGGGTTACCATAAGCTGAATTCATCTTAATGGCAGTTAACAACAACAAGGAATAGCAAGTGCTGAATGGGTACGCTCTGCTTGTGTTCAAGCAAATGTGGGCAGAATGTTCTTCCTCATCTGTGGTGAGGGACTGCAACTCTGGACAGTCTTGGTTCAAGACATAGGCATTGTGAGGAATCCTGGCAGTTGCAGACCAACAGTCTATGATGGGCCACATGATTCCAATCACAGCTGTACATCGAGAAGGACCTTTGGCCAAATGGAGAGGGATATTACCTCTGTTGAAGCAAACATATGGAGAACATCACTTCAGAGTTTGCTATTCAGTGGACATAGATTGGGACTGAGAGACTGGAGTTTGCCACACAGGGAAATGTGAGGACAAAGCCAAAAAAATATGATCGCATCTCCCCCTTTACACACTTGAAAACCTTATGGATTCAGATTCAAGCATACTCTTCTCAAGATTTATGCTGGCTCTGAAGAATTAAAGGGTGTTTCTATTTATTTTTAGAGCAACAATTAAAACACAGAAAAGATCACTGTATTTGCCTTATGCCAAAGTTGAGGGAGGATAGGTAAGTAGGTACCCACACACACACACAGTTGTTTTCTCAAAATTGTAAATAGACTGGGGTCTTTTTTCCCTTACAGATTTGGTATACACTTTTATTCCCCACTTCTATCTGGATCAGGCATTTTATTTGAATGCCCAGCATCTGTATTATATGAAATACACAATTCATGGAATTTTAGGCCAAAAGAAAACACCCCCCCCCCCCAAACTGGGTCCACTTATCCACTGGTCAGTGTGAGCATTGTACTTCAGCTCTTACCAAAAATGGACTTGATGCCCTTCTCTGAGGAGAGTGGCAAAGGCAAGAGCTTAGTCCATCCCAAGAGGACCTAAAAGTGGGAAAATGGCACTCGCAGCTGGGGTGGCTGGCCCCCAGAGGTAACATGGATGCTGAGGGTCATTTCTGTGAAATGACCATCAACTTACCTATGGATCATATAAAAATCCATAATTTTGCCCTACAACCTGCCCTCAACTTATATATAAAGCTGATTTATGCAGGATTATATATGATAATACTTTTCAAATATTTTAGAAAATTGCGCAATTAATGAAACAATAAAAATCACTACAGAGATTATATTTATTTATTTATTTATTTATTTACTTTGCTTGTATACCGCAGTTTCTCAGTCCGTAGGCGACTCAACGCGGTTCACAACAGAGCAAAAAGAGAGTCATATCAAAATAGCAATAACAATTTAAAACCATGAGAGCATAATATACAAGTAATGGCACATCAATAACAACACAATAGCGTCTCGTAACTAGAATCGTGATCCAACTCGTCTATAATTCCGTTCCTATATTCATCATATTCATTGCACTGTTTATCTGAATGCCTGTTCGAACAGCCAGGTTTTTAATTTTCTTCGAAACACCATTAACGTCGGAGCTGATCTTATGTCTATGGGAAGGGCGTTCCACAGCCGAGGGGCCACCACAGAGAAGGCCCTGTCTCTCGTCCCCGCCAGCCGTGCTTGTGAGGCAGACCGGATCGAGAGGAGGGCCTCCCCAGAAGATCTTAGAGTCCTGGTGGGTTCATAGGCAGAGATACGTTCGGATAGGTAGCTTGGGCCCGAACCGTTTAGGGCTTTAAAGGCCAACGGCAGCACTTTGAATTGAGCCCGGTAGCAAATCGGCAGCCAGTGGAGCTGGTGCAGCAGAGGAGTTGTGTGCTCCCTGCGCTCCGCTCCTGTTAGTATCATGGCTGCCGAGCGCTGGACTAGCTGGAGCTTCCGGGCCGTCTTCAAAGGCAACCCCACGTAGAGAGCGTTGCAGTAGTCGAGGCGGGATGTAACAAGAGCGTAGACTACCGTGGCCAAGTCAGACTTCCCAAGGTACGGGCGCAGCTGGCGCACGAGCCTAAGCTGTGCAAATGCTCCCCTGGTCACCGCCGAGACCTGGGGCTCCAGGCTCAGCGATGAGTCCAGGGTCACACCCAAGCTGCGAACCTGCGTCTTCAGGGGGAGTGCAACCCCATCCAACACAGCCTGTAACCCTATACCCTGTTCGGCCTTTCGACTAACCAGGAGTACCTCTGTCTTGTCTGGATTCAGTTTCAATTTGTTCGCCCTATATTCGCACTATATTATAGATATAGTGTGTGTGTGTGTGTGTGTGTATACACACACACACACACACACAACACACATACTATTTTGAATAATGTCTCCTAATATCCGTACAGTAATTGTTCTCCATTATACTTTTGCTTCCTCTCATCCATCCCATTGCAGTGACCTCCTGTTCTTTGGATCAAAGATATTAATATACAACCAAGACCCTCCTTCTTGGTTAAGCTATTCTTACCACATAGTTTTTGCACTAAAAATCCACCATCTTTAACATTGACTCTATGGAGAGGGGCTGGTGGGAATGGGCTGAAGAATTCCTTGCACTTTGAGTTAAAGGAAAATGTAGTAGTTTTCCTCCAACATATAATTGTCTCTGCTGCCCCCTAGTGACATGGAATTGGAAAGCCTTGCTACTAAGAATGAAAAGTTTTTAAAAACCCTCTCTCTTTATTTATCTATTGACTTCATGGCCTCTTTCTGTATATTAAAAATGAAAAGCCTGATCTCCTCCTCTAGATAAATAATAGAGAAGAGACATCAGCAATGGCACATGGAAGAGAAAAATCTTGCCTGGACTAAAAATAGGCTTGTTGAAATTGATGTAGCCAGTACAAAGTACACTGTATGTCAGAGGCAAGAATTTTCTGCATTGAATGCTGTATGTGAAATGTATTTAATGCATCAAATCTTGATCTTTGTAAACCATGTGGAGATTGGCAAGCTGTAATAGTGGACACATCTTGTGTGTGGGAACTGCACTGTTACATCTTCCAGCATTTCATAGATGAGAACAGGAGAACTGTGGTGCAGCAAAAGCAGATTGTGTTCAAAATGGCAGAAGTTATAAATGACAAAGAACATACAAACTAAGAGAGGCTGCAGTAGTGTGTCTGTGCCTGAAACTATTGGGAAGGCCAAGCTTCTACTCCCTGCTCCATCCCCCAATGAGTTAAGTGAAAGTTACTTGAATTTGAATTCACCTTGCATCAGTTAAAGTAACCCAAGGTCCAAGGAGAAAGGGAAAAGTGGTAGGAGAGAAAGTTGGATGGTTTCAATTGAGCTGAAACAGTTTATTTTTTATTTTTTTAAAGGAAAGTATGCCACCATACACCTTTCTGAGTTCACAATACATTCCTGTTGGCACATTAACCTTATTGGAAAGCATGATGTGCCCCAAGGCAAGTGCAAATTTTATCACATAGCTGGTTTTGTCCAGGAAGGTACCATGGCCGTGAAATAAATGTGGTCATTTCTTCCAATGAGAGTTCTGTACCTCCATCAAAAAAGTTTTGTCCCTTAATTTCTATCATTGCAGAGAGAGACAGTGAAAAGTGTTTGCATGTAGAACTTGTATATTTTCTGTGTTCGCAATCCTTTGGTAACAATGCCGGTCCCTTTTCTTTGGGTCCCTGAACTATATTTCTAAATGCTCAACTGAAATTTCAGTTCATGTGGCAAAATTATTAACACAAGGGGAGCAATGCCATCATTTGATCTCTCTGTAGCTACACCCTGGAAAATGCGAAAAGAGTTTTTCCATTTCCATTTGTTACAAAATAATTTGCTTGTCCACTAATGAAAAGAGACAGAAGGAAATGGAAAGACTGCCTTACACCTGAACCTTCCCTTCTCTAGAGTCAGATCTTGGATTAAATCAGCAAATAGTATTATTAGCATGTATTGGAAACACTTTAGATTTGTTATTTTCTAGATGTTTACACTGCTGTTGAGATTAGGGAATGGGGGAGCTGGAGTGTGCCCATTTACGTATTCTTGGCCTGCATGCCCATTCTGAATAGCTTCTTTCAAGTCTTGTCTGTGTCATCTATTGTCATAGCTTTGCATGTCGTTCTGTCAATGCCCTATCAAAATAAAGAAAATTGTAAAGTCTGTATTCTAGAACCTAAATTAAAAGTACTCAAATCTAGAAATATCTGAAATGTCTGTCCTTCTAAATAGAAATAACAGACTTGAAGGATAAGTAGAACCTATTTCATGGTCATACTGTAAAACAGGGTGATACATGTCTAGCCTATGGAATAGTCCAGCATGTTATACATCTGAATCTCACCTGCAAGGCTCTCGCTAGTCAACACACACTTACCATTAGCCCCTTCATCTGATTTCCATTGTTAATCAGACATTGATCAGAAGGGCAAGCCTGTTGTTAGGCTAATTGAGGTTCAGGTAGTTGCGGACATCCAACTTACAAATGACTTACAGTGAAGAATAGGGGTGAGACACCAGGAAGTGACAGAAATCAATCCCTCAGAAGGGAAATTCACTCCTGGAAGAGTTATTATGGAGAAAGGGTGTCTCTGCTTTATCACCAATCCTTGTTTCTACAACAAGCCAAAATTTTCCAAAATCCAATTATTGCAGGGACAGAAAGTGAGATGAAATCTTCTGAACAGAAGCACAGTCGGCTAAACAAACTCCTCAGGGGTGTTAACCCTTCCTTATGCTATCCAAAAGCTAAAAATTACATCTTTTAGGCTGGAGTTTCACTTAAAAATGTACCTGTTCCAACTGACATAAAAATTCAACTTAGGAACAAAATCTACAGAATATGTCTTGTTTGTAACTTAGGACTACCTGTAGTTCCTTACATGGCAGATAGTGAGTGATTTGGAAGGACACTCAGTTGTTTGCTACTGTTGGAGGACAGAACTTTGTGTTCTCGGGCCTCCTCCCCTAATGCTCTTAAGCTACTTGGCTGCTTTCAGGTGCAGCGGAGGGCACTGTCCAGCCTCAAAGTACAGCCAAAGAGTCAGCTGCCAGTTGGATCAGCATTTGTCTTTCATTCCAAGCAGCAAAATAACTTGGGCTAGCCCTCTTTACCAGGTACTGCTGGCATATGATACTTCTATTCCAGTTTGTTTCTGACCTCTTCTTCTTGCAAGGGTTTTACATTTTTAGTCTTCTGGAGGTTTTGCTTTCCTTGTTTCCTGTTTGGTCAGGATTTCTTGCTTCACCATGTTCCTCAATATACACATTACTGAACACATTCACTTTTCTGATATAACAAGTGGAGATTAAAACAGTTTAATATCTCTTTTTTTTACACTCTTATTTTGGTCACAATATTTCAGTGGGATGAGAGACAGCTGAAGTGACTGAAAATACAACTTAGTCTTTCTGAATTAGATTTGAAGGGGTCAGAGTGTCTCATATTTTTTGATATGGTATCTTAAAGTCTGAGTTGGCATTTTGGCTCTGTTTGTAGGATGCTGTCTAAAGGTTCAAGTTTGAGTTTGTGAAAAGGAATTTGATTTTTTTTGCTTTCTTGGATTGTAGACAGTGATCTGTGTAAACTCTGCACATCATCTAGAACAGGGGTCCTCAAACTTTTTAAACAGAGGGCCAGATCACAGTCCCTCAAACTGTTGGAGGGCCAGATTATAATTTGAAAAAAAATGAATGTATTATCCACACTGCACATACCTTATTTGTAGTGCAAAAAACACTTAAAACAATACCATAATTAAAATGAAGAACAATTTTAACAAATATAAACTTATTAGTGTTTCAATGGGAAGTGTGGGCCTGCTTTTAGCTGATGAGAAAGGATTTTGTTGTTGTTGTGTGCTTTCATGTCATTTCAGACTTAGGTTGACCTTGAGCAAGGACCAGGTAAATGACCTTGGAGGGCCGCATCCGGCCCTCGGGCCTTTGTTTTAGGACCCCTGATCTAGAAAGTACAAATCCAAATGTTGCTATTGTCCATTTTGAGAATATGTTGTTTCCCAATACAAATTCTTCCCCTGATTGGAATTGGGCCCTCAGGTGCAATATTGTAAAAACTTGTCAAAGGAAGTTCTAAAATGGAATGAGGGAGAGAGATAATCCTATTCTGAAATATTAATACAGAGAAAGATAAGTGCTATTACTAAGCATGACACAAATCTGCCTCCTAGTGGACATTAGGGTGGATACATTAAATCACTTGATGAATGGCATGGGTAAATCTACTTTAGTTAGACTAGCAGATTCTGGTTTTGAGTTCCAGTTTAAGTTAGGACTTGGAACAAATGGCTCAGCCATTAGTCAATTTATAAGAGATTTAAATAATGCCAGCCATTCCTTGAATGTGAAAGAACCCATGTGTCTCATCTCTGCCTGCTTACCTTCAACTTTCACACACACAATGCTTTGAAAAAATGTAGGAGATGGATGGGAGAATAAGTTGTTTCTGCAAACATTCACACTGGCTGTAGGCCTAACTTGGTGAACCTATGAGTTCTTTGAGGATGGAGATTCTCTTCATTGGTAGTCTTAGATGGAAACAATTAGTGGGAAAGCATAATATGCTGTGTTTGTAACTATATATAATATTGCCTGAGCAAGTCTGTCCCATTTTATGGAATGTTGCTAAACATCTCAAGTTAGGATTCTTAACTTTTGTGATGGCATGCCCGAGCCTTTGGGAAAACTATAGTGTCTGGCTTTACTCGGAGGGCTATCTGTATACCTTCTGTTATGATTAAGACCCTTAGCAGACAGAGGCACTTTAGGCAAGCTAAAAAGATAGACAAAATGAGTTTACTGTAAACAAGATGAATAAAGGGTTAACTCCACCCAGAACTATCATAAGGTAACTTAAAACAATACATTACAAAAGGTGATTTTGCTGGTTGTAATTATCTCTCTGGAGTCTTTGAAAGTCTCTTGCCTCTGGTGCAAGCGATGGTTATACACTACCTTAATCTTCTTTCTTGAGAAGCTTAATCCAGCCAAAAGCTTCTGTTTTCTTTTGGACTGGTGATATATGGATACTTCTGAATGCAGGTGCTAAGGATGTGATAGTGAAAAGATACCAGTAGTTTGGTATAGTAGTTTGACTGTTGGGTAAGGACTCCAATGGACTAGGGTTCAAATTCCTGCTCAGCCATAGAAACCCACTGCATGACCATAGGCAAGTCACATTCTCTTGTGTCTCTCAGAGACACAGAGACACATCTCCTATAAACAAATTTGGTCAGGAAAACCCTAAGAAATGGGTAACCATCAGTCACAGTTGATGTGACAGCACATAGCAACATAGCTCATGACAGCCAATTTACCCCCCCCCCCCCCAAATCTCTGACAATTATGTCTTATTGGAAAGTGCCTAGCACTCAGCCTAAGCTTTTTTGGATTGAAAAATAGTGAAGTGACCTATTTCACCAAGAGAACAATTGGTAGTTGATATGGTGTGGATTGGACTGTCATTAGCATAGTGTGTGGGTGCATAAAACCTTTTTCTAATGAATTAGGCTTAAGTTTATTACCGCGAATGCTACCAACATCCTTCTCTCAGTTTCAAGGGTGCTGCAAGATCCCTTTGCACATTACCCGTAGCATTGTACTAAGTTGTAAGTTAACTTTATTGGCTGTAATACATATGTATGTATGTATTTAATTATGGCATTTCTACCCTGCCTTTCTCTATCCCGGAGGGGACTCAGGGCGGCTTACAAGTAGGCAACCATACGAAGCCATAGGATATGTACAATTACAGATATATAAATAGTTATAAAATACATTAAAATAGTTTTAAAACATATAAAAATTAGCAGTTAATCACATGATCCTTGAATGTAGCCTGGCCGTTCCAGTTAGGCAGTACACATCAATTCCATACCTTTCTGTTTCTCAAGATCTCCAAATGCTTGGTCACAAAGCCAGGTTTTTACTTTCTTATGGAAGGACAGGAGGGAGGGGGGAGGGATATAGTCAGCCTTCCCCATTTGCAGGTTTAACTCTGGCAGGTTTGATAATTCATTAATTTGATTAATACGTTTTCTTCAGGAATTGTGTAATTTTATTAAGCAATCCCAAAAAACATCCCTATCATTTTATTTGCAAAAGTATGGAATATAAATTGAAACATAAAATATAATATCCTTAACCAGTTTGGTATTTTTCCATCACACAATGTTTGGCTTTTTAAAAATGGCAATATTCTAGTGCCGCAACAGAAACCAGAATTCCTTAACTGACTGAATTCCTTGGCTGATTTGAGTCTTTTGACTAGCCTGCTAAACAAATAAATAGAATCCCTGTGGTCCACAGATGTGCATTAGATTTACAAAGGAAGTATCCATAATCTGTTTGTTTTAATGGCCATAATTCTGCACTAAGTAATGGTGAACGTGCCATTTGATGTCCCATCAGTGAAATAATGAGAACACACCAGAACATTGAGTAAACTGGGCCATCTTTATTGAGCTAGGTAAAGGTAAAGGTTTCCCCCTGACATTAAGTCTACTCGTGTCTGACTCTGGGGGCTGGTGCTCATCTCTGTTTCTGAGCCAAAGAGCCAGTGTTGTCCGTAAACAGCTCCAAGGTCATGTGGCTGGCATGACTGCATGGAGTGCCATTACCTTCCTGCCAGAGAGGTAAGCATTGATCTACTCACATTTTCATGTTTTCAAACTGCTAGGTTGGCAGAAGCTGGAGCTGACAGTGGGAGCTCACACCGCTCCCCAGATTCAAACCTGTGACCTTTCGGTCAACAAGTTTGACAACTCAGCAGTTTAACCCACTGCACCATTGGGGACTCCTTTTATTGAGCTAATAATTGTAATTGTAAAGCAGAGATATCCTTAAACAATAAAAGGGATCAAGTGTTCTGATATGGAAAAGGTGGTATTCTCTTAAACCTCCCCAAGTTGGCAGTAGAAATTAGATTTATAGAGCAGCCTGGGGGCCATCTGAGCCAGAATTAAACCAGTTTAAGCTGTGTTGAATCCAAATTCTCCTCTTTGTAGTCTTCTGGGAATTAGGTCTACTCTAGCCTTGGCCTAACCTTGTGGTGGCACCATATTGGCACCACAATAAGGCACCACCACATAAATTGGGGGGTGTTTGGCTGTGGCATAACTTAGCTCTGTCCCTTTAGTTTTTTTGTTGGATGATTATTTGTGTACTGCCTTTCTCCCAAAAATGGGGTCTCCTTTTAGCTGGCAGCTTGCACAAGAGGCTTTTGCCTTATAGCTGGCACATCTTTCAGCCAGAGTCCATTGTCTGGGTTGTTTTTCGTTCCTCTTTGTCATTCTGCTTCTGGACCAATTTACATGACCCAAATTTGACTTTAACAAGAGCAAAGCAGGGCATCGTATAGTAGGCTGCATAGTGAAGCAGTCATCTGATCACTCTGTCACGTAGCCAGATGAATTTTCATTATATGATGAAGGGAGTTGTGTAGTGCGTGTCAAAATTCAATAAATTGGACAACCGCTTCTCTCATGCGGCCCCTTGCTGGTGCTTAGAAAACTTACTTCATTTGGACTACAACTTTCAGTCTACTTCTTCAGTGGCATGCAATGTTGTCTCAGTTGGCAGGTGTGCGAATATTTGTGTGTGAGAGAAATGGCATGAAATGGTTATGAAACATAACTATATTTGTGACCATATATGAACCCATGTAGACAAAAACTTTCTGTAAACCAATGAAAATCTTTTTATTTCTTCAAACTTTTGAGGACAGATTGTTTAGCTGGAAGTGATTTGGAGAAGGTGCTAGATATTCTGCAGTACTTTTGTTGTGCTGTTGTGTCTTTTATGGTTTATGCTTTTAACTGGCTAGGTATTTCTTTTAATTTTTCAACTTTTGTTTGTCCTGCATTATTTAAAATCTGTTGTAAGCTGCCTTAAATTATGAACTGGAAAAAAGAAGGGTCTGATATAACAAATACATATAATTTAAAACTAAATATAATTAATATTCTTCTTACCATATTACCAGATAATTACTGTGTTCAAGAATTCTAGCTCCATTTGAGAGGATGATCTTTTCAAGCCAAAAGTAATTTTGTGTTCCCTAATAATTCCTGTTTTCTCCTCTAAAGTTATATTCTTTCATGAATGTCAATGTTCATCTCAGCACTTCTCTTTTATGAATGTCAGCGTTCAACACTAAGTGGTGTGGAAGACTGGAAGTTTTACTACTTGTTTATATATTACATTTCATACTTGACACTCTAGCTAGCTAATATTTTTTAAACAACATATATATAATCGATCAAAAATTTAGTAGCATTTTATATCACATGTATATCATTTTAGGGTTTAGTATAACATTTTACTCATACCCGTGATTGGCAGTTATGAAGCTGCACTGCTATTCATCACAATGCACTGAACTTGAATAAAATATCATATTAAATAGAGGAGTCTTCTTGCTGCCTCAAAATTAAAATTCTGTGTCAGCTTCATAACTCTCTGAGTCTAGTGCTTGCTATGTTTTCTCCCTCCTTCCCCCTTAAGCTGTGTGTGCATATATGTATAAATACATGTGATCTATATGTGACTAACCAGTCAGTCAGTAGCCTTTATTTCAGTTAACAAACTTACGGGTGAAATCAAATAAAGAGAGAATAGTAAAATACAGTATTTGAATCATCAAATCTGGCTCATAGTTTAATGATAATAAATATCTCTGTCACTGTCAGGCCATTATATGCTAACCAAGGTGATCAGTTGAAACATTCACACCTAGCTCCAGCAGACAAGAGTCCTTTGTCCCTTTTTTCCTAGTTCCAACAGACCTCACTACCTCTGAGGATGCTTGCCATAGATGCAGGCGAAACGTCAGGAGAGAATGCCTCTAGACCATGGCCATATAGCCTGAAAAAACCTACAACAACCCAATAAATATATCCATTCTATATGTGTCTAGCACTATTTTTTTTTGTTTGTTTGTCAGGAGTTACTTGAGAAACTGCAAGTCGCTTCTGGTGTGAGAGAATTGGCCATCTGCAAGGACATTGCCCAGGGGATGCCTGGATGTTTTGATGTTTTACCATCCTTGTGGGAGACTTCTCTCATGTCCCCGTATGAGGAGCTGGAACTAATAGAGGGAGTTCATCTGTGCTCTTCCCGGATTCTAACCTCTGACCTGTCAGTCTTCAGCCCTGCCGGTACAAGGGTTTAACCCATTGCGCCAGTATAAAAAAGCATTAATTGAGATAATGCTTTTTATGGTACATTCCATTTTTATCAAATGCATGAAGTGGAGGGTACTCATAAAACACAATCAATGTGCTACACGATTTGGCAACAGCAGGCTAATACAGCTCACACTCTGCAAACCACTTATTGGTACTAATAAATGTATTATACACATCGTACTTTGGCTTTTCCCCTATGCAGCTACTGTGAGTTGTTTTAAACTATGCCTTGGGAATATTACACTTGGGCCACTAACCTGCTCCTACCACTAGGTGGGAGTATTGCTCCATTGCTGAATGAAGACGGAGAGCGACAATTGTGTTGCTTGGGGACTGGCCTATGAAGCCCTAGGTATCTAGGGCACTGATTCATTGTTCTCCCTTCAATTGGCAGAACATTCCTGGTCTGAAATAAACAAACTTAATTTCAGCCTTGCTCTTGGTAACATCCCTGCAGCTTCTTTTCTTTTCTTTTCCTCTTTTTTTTTAAAAAAAGTTCTCAGCTGGGAACTTCCAAGTCTTAATACTATTTTATGTATCCTGGCCTATTCCCAGGGTTCAAAACTGATTATGTGCCTCTTGAAAAGGAGGGGATTGTGAATCTCGCAGGGCTCGGCACCCATTCTCATTTTGTGTCTGGTAGAGGACACGCTGACGGACCCCCCCCCCCCCCCCCCGTTCCTGGTCCCCGTTCTTTGTCTTCCAATAAAGGCAGCCCCATCTCCACCTCCCTTCCCTACATGCTCCCTCTTCGGAGCCTATTCTTCATTGACCTCCTCTCCTCAGACCCTTCCCCATGAAGGGAGGAGAAAAAAACATGCAACCAAAATCTTTTCTTTTTCCCAAGAAAGGAAAGGGGCTTGTGAAGGTGCCACCTTACCCAACTGGCATTAAATCTGAAATTTGACTTGATGCCAGCTATTAGTGGCTTGCCCTTCTCTGAAGCCTTGTTTCCCTAAATACATGGCAATCTAGTGCAATGCAGTGTAAGCCTGTTTGTTTGATGTTGGGCCAAATAACGCAGGAGGGAATCATCTCTGTGTTCAGAACATTTCTCCAGGGGGGTGGGTAAGCTGGGCAAGGGGCATCAAGCCAAGGCATATGGATATTACCCTACTGGACCAAGCAAAACTGGTTGCAAAGGCAGTCGGGACTATAGCGCAACTCTGGGTGGCAGGACTGGAGCCAGAGCTTTATAGAAATGATACATTCCGGAGTTGAATAGGATCTCTGCTGAACTGGAAATGTGAGGCTCTGTGTGTGTGTGTGTGTGTTTCAAAAAAGAGGCAAATTGTAAGGCAGGACTGTGGATACCACCCTTTTCTCTAGATCGGAGCTTACAAAACATTTCATGTTGGTGACACACTTTTAAGACATGGAGCATTTCATGATACATTAATTCAGTTTTACTAGCAAATTGGAAGTTAAACCAACCCCATATAAAAGATACGGACCCATACGTGAATTCTTGCAATAACAAACATATGGAGACTCAGTGTATCTCATGAAAGCCTTTCATTTATATTTGAAAAAAAAATGTATGATTTCTTACTTAAGGTTTCTTATTAAGTTCACGTGACACACCTACACACTGAAGCCGACACACATTTGGAAAGCTCTGCTCTAGATAGTTGTTTTTAATTTCAGAAAGATCTAGTGTTGAAATAAGGCTGGAAAAAAATTGCCCATCTTCCCAGAGAGAGAATTATTCTGTGCCCTTTGGAATAGATGATGTTGCATAAATGTTCACGAGTTAAGGTGCCAATCAGTCAGTCAGTCAGTCAGTCAGACTTTAGCTCTCAAAAACAAATGAGGACTGTAGTTCTAAAGGCCTTTCTACTTCATCACACTAGAGAATGAACCCACTTTAAATCTGGTTGCTGCCTCCTGCAGAATTCTGGGATTTGTAGTTTAGGGAGGGGCCTTTAACAGCCTCACTAAATCACAAATTCCAGAATTCCGCAGGAGGCAGAAACCAGATTTAAAGTGGGTTCATTCTCTAGTGTGATGAAGCCCAAGGAATTCCATTTGCCATGGGGCAGGCTTCCTTTGGTAGTCATCAGAGGCACCCAGTTTTTGTTTTGTTTTTTATTTGTTGTCAATCCAGTGCAGTGTAGCAGGAGCCTGTCTTGTGTTTGCTCAGATAATACTGGAAGGATCATCTTGCATTTGGGAAGTTTCATCAAGCTGTTTTAGGAAGATTTGCCTTGCCTTGATTTTTTTCCATTGAGGACAGTCAGAGAAAGAGGATTGATTAAATCAGCTGATTTATACACAGGAGATTTCTGTCAGGGCAGTTTGAAAGATCAACAGGTTACAGGTTCGAATCTGGGGAGAGTGCAGATTAGCTCCTTTTATCAGCTCCAGCTCCCCATGCGGGGACACGAGAGAAGCCTCCCCCGGGATTGTGGCGCAGCTGGCTGAGTGTCAGCTGCATTAAGATCACTCTGACCAAAAGGTCATGAGTTCGAAGCCAGCCCGGGCTGGAGTGGGTGTCCAGCCATTGTGTAGCCCGTTGTCAACCTTTGCAACCCGAAAGACAGTTGCATCTGTCAAGTAGGAAAATAAGGTACCACCTTGTGTGGGAGGCTAAATTTAAATTTAACTAATTTATGAGTCCATAAAGAAAAAAGACTCCGGGGAATGTGGAATGCGAAAGAACTCCATCGGTGTCGTTGATGGACGATGAAAAGCAGCAGCTCCCCTGGCAGCCAGAAAAAAGTTAAATAGCCTCGGTGTATTTGTTTGTTAAAACGTTGTTTGTCAAACTGGCATTGAATGTTTGCCATATATGTGTTTACTGTAATCCGCCCTGAGTCCCCTGCAGAGTGAGAAGGGCAGAATATAAGAACTGTAAATAAATAAAAAATAAATAAGGATGGTAAAAACATCAAAATGTCTGGGCGCCCCCTGGTCAACGTCCTTGTAGATGGCCAATTCTCTCACACCAGGGCAACTTGCAGTTTCTCAAGTTGCTCCTGACATGACAAAAAAAGTTTGAAAATGTGGAGCTTCCCTAAAAACATAGGGAGGTGAGACTCAAGTCATGCAGAAGTATGAAACCTTGGTGATGTGAGTTTACACAATCACAATATTTGCGTGTGTATTCATGTGCCTTCAAGTTATCTGCTGGTGTATGGGGATCCCACAAATTTCATAGTGGTTGCTTAAGCAAGGAAGACTCAGAGGTGATTTTGCCAGCTCCTTCCTCTGAAACATAGTCTGCAAGCACTTGGTATTTATTAGTGGATTCCCATCCAAATACTTACCAGATCTGACCCTGCTTAGCTTCCAAGATTAGTAGAATCTAGAGCCTTTAGGGCAGTGGTTCTCAACATGTGTGTCCCCAGATGTTTTGGTCAACTCCCAGAAATCCTAATAGCTGGTAAACTGGCTGGGATATCTGGGTGTTGTAGGCCAAAACAGCTGGGGCCCTACAGGTTGAGAAGTACTTCTTTAGGGTATTAAGATGCTCAATCACAATTTATAGTGAGCTAATTTCTGTGCTCCTTGCTTGTTTGTTTGGTGCATTCGTGTCCCATCCTTCTTTCACTATGGAGCCCAGTATGAGGTGGAATGAGCTCTTAGTCACCTCAACTCAAGGGTCCACCTGTCTCAGATGTGTTTGACCTCAATAAGGAGGCTTCATCGCCTTCTCCAGACTGTGCTTTGGGAGCTTTTGTGCAGTGCAGGTAGCTATACTTCCACATTGGAGCACTTCAACCTGGTCTGGATAAAACATCCTGGGCACCTCCTTCCAGAACATAGAGTCTTCCCATCCCAGTTGTTATCGCTGTGTGTCCCAGTCTGTATGCCGGGGTGTACATACACTATGCTCCAGAAAGAGAACTCTTATTTGGGTGCATTTAGAAATGGCCAGATTGCCAGTGAACTAGAAGGGATCTTGCACAGAGATTAATCAGTGCTATGATCATGGTTTTGGCTAAGCTTATGTCATCTCCATTTTACTGCTCTATACATTGGTGGAAAAAAATTGGGAGCATTTGGGGAATTTGGAGTGGTCCAATGGGAATTTTTATTAATAGAAACACAAATCCCATCATTTCTCTCCTCTCTCCAGTTTCCCCTCAATATGACAGCATGCCACTGAGCAGCATAAGTACGAAAAGCAGCAAGAGAAGCACCATTTCTACAGCTGTTGAAAGGAACACCAAACCAAATAAAAATGTAGAGTGACCAAGAAAAGTGAGCAAGGAAACATTTTATCCCTTGGTTCTTATCCTTCCTCTCCCTTTAATTTTGGTCATGGGTTGCTCATGTGTTGAGTTGTGTAGAGTTGCCGCTCTTGTTTATGCTTCTAATTTTATTCATAGCGTTTTCCACTTTTGTATGATGGAAATTTTTAAGCTGCGTCTACTTTGACTTTTTAAGTTGACTTGAATTCCAGACTGGGAATAATGGTGGTGACAGTGACGATGACGACAATGATAATAATAAGGGGCAAAGGAGGAGGAAAAAGATGATTGACCTAATTAAAACTGCTTCATGGCAAGGACTTTCCCTTTATGCTGGTAGTGACTTTCTGTGTGTGTCATGGTTTTCACATGGAACTTGTGAAACTGTTGACAGTAGAGGAGAAAAAAGTCAGTGCAATATAGTAGCCTAACATCAAGGTGGTTTGTGTTTGAATCCCTGGTGAACCAGGATGTTCACTGGATAACTGTCAGCCTGGCTGCTTGCCCTTGGTGAAAACTACTTTATAAGCTCATTGTGAGGATAAAAGGAGATAGGGAATTGTGTGCAATTCCCTCAGGATTTTTTTTTTGCTTTTTTTAGGGTGGTGGAAGGGCAAAGGGTGGAAAGGGAGATGGGGTGGTGGAGGATTTGATTCCAGGGACTTCTCCTGAGCATTCATTCAGCTGGTGCTTGTAAAGCTGGCAAATAAGTTGGTTGCTTTGTAAAGACATGCTTCCATTTCTTCATGGGGAATGGAAAAGGAATGCAGCACACACTTTCGCCTTCCCCCGGAGGCACTTTGCCTTAGACATATTCCCATTTTTACCCTTCTCACCCAGTTATGCAGAGCATCTATCTTGGGTGGGAGCAGCAGGGTGAGGAATGTCCTTATTACTTCTTTCAGCCATTAGAGAGAAAGGGAGAGGGGGAACGAGAAGAGGAGAGGGAGGGAGGGAGGGAGAGAGAGAGAGAGAGAGAGAGAGAGCTCCCCCCAGGACACATTCCCACCCACCCTTTCTCTTTTTAAAAACCTGAAGTTTAAAATTCAGCCAAAGCATCCGCAAACAAAAGAGGAAGCCAGATCCGAAGTAATCTAAAGCAAAAATCTCCAGGGTGTTTCTAATAAAAAGAGATTTTCTTCCTCTTCTTTTCCCCACTACTACTTCTTCAATGAGTCAATGCATTGAAAACTCCCACCTCTCCCCCCCCCCCAAGAACTTTCTCTAGAAGAACAAACAGGAGCAGTTACCACTTCCTCTCAAGTCATAAACAAAAGCAGCCCCATGTCTCCAGGAGGAACTTGGCCAAAAGACTTTCCCTTTGGATTGTTTCAGCTTTCAGGCTCTGATTAGTATTTTGCGAGCAGCCCCAGCCCAGGCTGTTAGGTTTTGGGAACAAACTGTAATTCTCACAGTTCATGCAGAAGTTCCCCTTCTCCCCTTGTGCTTTATCTCTGCCTTCTCTCTCCTTGCTCAAAGCCAGTAAGCTTGCATCTTACTCCCTTAGGGAGATGTTGAGTGTGCGTGTTGCATCTACCTTTACCAGTCCATACTGAATGCAGTCTCTTCCCATCTTTACTCAGACAACTTGAATTAAATGATGCTGATGAACAGAGTTATGTGCATTGAGAAAGTTTTGCCTTGCTCAAACTCTCTACTAAAGTATGTTCTGGGCCCTAGCTAACCTAGAAAGTTGACCTTAATTATGTGGTGGACTCCCAGGCAAGTTCTGCAAAGTGAATTGCCGGATTGTCATGACTGGCGCAATCCACCTGGCCCTCTAAATCAGACATAGCTTATCATTGTCTTTGCTGTTGGTGAAGATTGAAGTTGCTCAATCTGTTGGACACCTCCTGAGATAGCAAAGTAGCAGACTCCTGTTTTCTCATTTGAGGAATCTTTCATATTTGTGTGGTGAAAATAGTTGTGTCTGAATTCTTTCCCTGTGTTAAAATCTCCCAGCATATATAATAAAAGAACATTTCGGGTGTCACCCTCTGATGCAGCCTTCTCCCTAACAAACAAACTTGACATGGTCAAGGAAACCTGAATATATGGGAAGGAAAGCCATCTTACCATGCACCATGCCTCTGAAGCAGTCTGGTTCCAGAAGGGTGGTGTCATGTACATGTCTGGTGGATTGGGTTTTGTTTTAAAAGCGTGTTTACATTTCTGATGGTAGCATTTCAATTTGCCACCTCCAAATTGATTGTTATCAAGGGCTTGGGGTTTTTGGTTCATCCCCCTTTTGGTCCCAACCCCAGAATTTTCTAGTCCTAAGCACTATGTGAAATTTTCCTTCTGCAGTCAGTATATTTGAACTGCCCGTTCAAAACTGTTCAGGAAAGGGAGAGGGATGACCATCTTCAACCCATCGTGGTGAACCCAAAGGTTACAGATGCTGCTGCTATCTCCTCTTTGACCCTGAACAAACCCTGAAGCAGGAGAATTAGAACGAGGAGCCTCGAGAATGCAGACTTTAATTAACTAGCTTGGCACTGTCTTCACAAGCTGATTCCTAGTCTTGTTTTTATGTCTGTTCTAGCTTGAGTGATAATTATGGGGAGAGCAGAGTGATTCTCGTCCCACACACATATTCTTTCAAAATGGTTTTCAGCCGCGTGTTCCCACATCATCTCTGAGCCTGGGATTATTTATTTTTTTCATTTTTTCCCGAAGTGCAACATTGTTGTTTCTGTTCTTACATTATGTGCTGTAGATTGTGAAATCACCCAGTGATAACAAATTATCACAGGGCCATGAGTAGGCGTCGGTGGCGGAAGGAGAAACCTGCGGCTTCAAAGGAGCCTGGCTTCATGCACAAGAGCGGTGCCCCTTGTATATCGTAGTGGTTTAAGTGGGTGAAGGGTAGGGCTGATCAAATGGCATGCATTGGAAGAAAGGTCCACTGTGTGGCTTCCCAGCGTTTTAATACAAACCTTTTCTGGTCTGCCAAAGCTTGCATGTTTGCTTGTCATTCGGATAGGATTCTTGAATAAATGAGCTGCAATTCCCAATTGGGGCAGAGACTACTTGGCCACTTTTAAATGGACTCTCAGACTCTGCTTCTTACTAATAGATGCTCGGCAGTTAACAACTTACTATGCCCAGAAATGTGAGCAAGACTAAACACACTCATAGA